>NC_045559.1:86634660-87844660 GCF_009819795.1 Aythya fuligula
TGCTTAAGGAGTTTTTTTGTGCTGAGATTACCAGTTTAAGTCTGGGTTTGTGTGAACAGCTCTTGAGAGTTGTTTCTGAGGAGGAAAGAAGTGGTAGATCCACAGCAAAAAAAAAAAAAAAAAAAAAAAAAAAAAAAAACACCACAGGATTTCTCTGCTTGTTGAGCGAGTCCCAGAAGCCAAGTCCCTGCGTTAAGCCTCTGGGCCTCTGTAGAGGAAAACCCACCTGTGTTGGGTTGTGGCAGAGGCAGAACCTGGTGCCCAGATGGCTTGAAACAGCATAGCCTTGTTTTTCTGAGAACATTTAATGCTGACAGTTGCAGGTCTGCTGCATGCTAGGATAATACATTTCCTGGGAAGGCTTATTGAATGCAGGAGCTCAGAAAGGCAGAGCTCTTCTCTCTCCATCAGCCTTCTCCTCAGCCTCTTCCTGCGGAGTGCTGCACACTGGTCAGAGGAGAGCTGTGGTACTGTTCAACACTTATATTTGAAGCTTCAGCACCGTCTGCTGCTGCAGACTAGAAATTGTGAAGCAGGACCAGTTCCTGGTCACCTGTGAAGAGAAACTCCTTGATTTAATTGTGCAGTCCCATAAACGCCGATAGTTGCCTCTCTTTGAGGACCCGTAGATGTGCTCGGCGTTAGGTGCTGCGGTGCTGCTAATGAAGTGGTGTTAAACCCGTACCTGTGTGTAGGTGCATTGACCTAGATTTATCAAGCTGTTACACTTAATGCTTAAATTGCACTTGATTGGCCCACTGCTCTGATCTGGCCTGGCAAATACTATATTCTCGACGAGGCTCCTAAGAGGAATTCCCTAGCTGATCACACATTTCTTTGCACTATTATAGATCTTCCCCTATCCATTTCTTCTCACTCGTTTCTACTTATTATCTAGGGAAGCTATTTGCAGCAGCTTGTTCACAGGAACATGTGAAATTACCTTGTTCCTCTCTGCTCCAAGTCTCCACTGTTAAAAGAACAAATATTTGATTTTTTTTTTTTCCCTTAGCTGGAAACATCTTGTTGTATACAAAGGGTATTAGTGGGTTTTTCTTCTTTTTTTTTTCCCCCCATTTTCTGCCAGAGAGAAAAGCAGTTGGGAGTTTTCCACTGAAACAGGTTCTTATTAGCAAACACCATTTTGTCGAAACCAGGACATTTTGCAGGAACTTAGTGGTTTCAGCAAACTTGCTATCTGCCACCATACACGGGGCTGTCAGAAACCAACTCAGGCTGCTCAGAAATGCACATTTCAGAGAGCCATGGCGATCCTAAAGCAGTGATTTCCCCACAAAGTGGAAAATCTCGGTTTTATTCAGTTTGTTAGGACTGTGTTTGTGTCTGTGTTTGTTTTCCTCTAAAGCATTAAACAGTTGTGTACCCTAAGGGCAAACACTAAGTGATTAAACCCTGCTTCATTGTTAGTGTGACCATGGATACCATCTAGCATCCATTTTTTTTCTGAAGCCCTCGCAAGCCTGGGTTAATGTTCAAAAATCCTTTACACAGATGTGAGGTTTTGCTTCTGGAGCACGAGAATGTTGTGAAGTCCCTAAGGACATAACACAGGCAGTAGTCGGGATTTGGTTTTGTACAAAAATGACCTGCATAATGATGCATTCCTGTCGTCAATTTGGGCACACAAGTTGCGTACAACTCTCGGTAGCAAAATAATTTGTTTATGGCACCTGAGCTAAGGTAGCAACTGTTTTCTTTTGGAGCAATAGGCTATTATCTTCCACCTAGGCTGGATACAAAAGAGAGCTATTTTGTATTTAGCCAGCCTGTGAAATGTAAAGCATTGTGGAAGCGGCACATCTATCCCTGCAGTCTAGACTGGACGAGCATATCTAGCAGTGCTGGACAAGATTCCTCAAAACAAAAATAAAATTAAAAAAAAAAAAAGGAAGAAAAAAAGAAATCACCATTACTTTGTACCCCATCTGGGACAAGTTTATGGGAACTTTTTAGTCCTCCCGTTGCAAAGGTCTGTCTCTAACTGCTAATCAATGGACTCTGTTCATTTGTTACTGTGATTTTTCCTCCCCAGGCAGGCTCACGAACCCCACTGGGCTGCCTGTCCCAGGCACTGGGACCTCTACAGCAGCAGAGCTCCTGTTGTGAGCAGCTCTTGTGCTTTGCATTCAGCTGGTTTGAAATAAATACAGAACCTGTGCGCGAGGTTCTGGCTACCTGCCTCGGGGTCAGAGAGAGCAGACTCGCTGCGTGGTACCCTCCGCATAGGGTAAGTGATGAGAGCAGGGACTTGCAGACCTCTCCCTGAAGTGGTCTCATCAGACTTTAAAACAAATCTCCCTGTGTTTGACCGGGGACAGAAACCTGCCATATTTCCCAATACCAATACACTCTGTGTCTTCTTCTCTTTTTGTCTTAGAGGGGAGATATCTGCCAATTCTCTCGCACGCAGAGACAGTCATATTTATTTCAAACCAGATGAATGTGACTGAGGAGGCAAAAAAGAAAAAAAACACAAAACACATGAATCTATTTTAAACTGTGAGATTCTGTTTTAAAACGAGGGAAGAAGCAAAAAGTTGAGGAAGAGAGAATCAAATATTTATGTACTCGGAAAGCAAAGCAATATAATTTCGGTGACACCGTTGCTAAACGACTGTTCATCCCCCATCTTGACTGGCAGATGAAACAGGTTGGTGTCATTTTGAAGTGACTCCTCATCCGTGTGACTTCTCCTTTGCAGTCAGGGCTCTGGCAGTTCCCTTCAGAGATCTCCATAGGGAAGAAGGGAGGAAGATTACAGGCGCGCAAAAACACCAGCCATTAATTCAATTGTTGCCTCTGCTTGTTCTCCTCTTGTCGCTGATGGTATTTGTTATGTATTCGGCTGCCTGTAAGATTATGTATGAGTTGTGTTAGCTCGCTTCAAAGGAGCCCGGATTCCAGTTGCTTACAAACAAGGGAGATGGTAGGGAGCCTTAAGAAGGTGGGAACGCCGGGTTCATAATGTAAACGGGGCTTTGTGGTGGTCCTTTTCAAGCTGGTTCTGCCCTGTACTCCTGGAAGCGTGCTCCCAGCAGTCAATTTACCTGGGTATATCAGGTAGCGGCCCCACAGGGACTCCCCTAAATGAATTTGGGGCCGCATCCTGATGATAGAGGGATGTTGTGCTGGGAGGGGGAGCCTGCTGTCAGCCTGGGAAGCGTTCACTGCTGCTACCTGCTCCTTCTGGGTGGAAATGGCCAGCCGAGGGGCCGCGCTGATTTACGGCCAGTGCATCTAAGTGTTTCCACACAGGCTTTATTGGGCCTCTGCCTATAGAAATGGATTGGGTTGGAACGATCCCAGAGGCTGCTGAGCACGTGCAGGGCTCAGTGCCAAAAAAAGAAAAGAAAAAAGGAGAATAAACTAGGGGGGAGTACTAAGCAGGAAGAGCAGGGCCTTATCCTGGGTATTTGGGGTAGGGAGGCATTCTTCGATAATGCCAAGCTTAATAAAAAGTTATCAATTTTTCCAGACACGTGAAGCATCCACCAGCTGCCAGAATCGAACCCAGTGTCCCACGTGGCTCAGTCCCAGCATCACTGGCTTTCTTGTCAAATCCAGTCGGGGAACATAGTGGGGGATCTTTCCAAAACATTATACATAATGCATCTTAAGTCGTACCTGATGCGAGTAGCTTCAGCTCTTTGACTTCAGTAGCCTGAAGTGCATTCGGCATTTCCTTTCATTTTAGCCTGGCTATTGCAAACTGCTCCTCTCTTCAAACGGCAGCGTTGCTAATCTGCAGCTCTGTTTTCTTCCCTCTCCCCACTTAGGGGAGGGCTGTGCCTTAAGCGGTGCTGGGGTTAATGAGCACGGTGTTAGGATGGGCAGCCAGCAGCGGCGAGAGCAGAGCAGCATGGGCTCTCGAGTAAATGTGGCATCTTCGCTAGATTAAAAACAGGGCTGCTAAGCCTCCCCACATGCACCTGCATTTATTATCGACGCTGTCAATGTACCAGCAGCCTTGCTCTTCCTTCAGGCCGGAGGCAGAGCGGCTCTGCTGCTTGGTTGGCAGGCTCCCTCTCTGGAAATGGCATTTCCCCAGGTCTCACGCTCTGACTGCGGCCACGCGTGCGGAGCTGCGAGCACAGCAGAGCCAGGAGCACCCCGCTGCTGCTGTAATGGCAAGCTGGAGACGGGCATCGAGGAGTTCAGCACCTCAGCAGACACCTGAGGGCTTTGCACAGCCATTCCTTGAGGTCTTGTGTTGCACTGTCAGTCCGCACTGCTAGGGAATACCCAAATTAACACTCCCGTGATTGGCTTCTAGTACTGCGGCTACTCTTTGAGCATCTCAACGAGTACTCCGTCCCTCGCATTATACCCTTTCCTCCTTATTCTCCCCCTGCTTCATTGTGACGGGGGTATGCAGAAGGACTATTAACATCAGGGCTTTTAAATGATGGCTCTGTTTTCTTCAGCTGCAGACTCCATCTCTGCATTGTTCTGCTAAACTGTTGGGTGAATGTGCCCGAGCGCTCTGTCACAGAAAGCTTTCCTCCTTATTATCTCCTTTGGAAGGACAGTAGCTCTGTAGTGCTGCGAATCAGGGTAAATATATACAGAGTGAATGGAACTGAACCTCGCACTCCTTTGCAGGGCTCCGAGTTTGTTAGCATCTCTACACACTCGGAATTGAGCATTAAGCGTCTTTAGGGGCATATTTCCCTCCTTATCTTTCCAAGCCTGCTCAGCTCCTTAAGATGGTCTGGAGATACCTTTAAAGAAAAGAAAATCAAGCCTCGCAAATCAGCAGTGGCATCTCTGGGGAGGAGAGTGATTAATATGTAGTAATACAAAACATTGGAATAATCATGGGCTTGTCATTTCTATAGCATTTTTTTCCCTACATAAATCACCTCAAAAATCATATATTGAAACAACACTGATGGTAAACTGCCCTCATTAGGACGAATGGATGGCAGCAGCCTACCAGCACAGAGCAGTGCTGGGAGAAGGGAGGATGTTTTGGCCAAGATTTGTAAGATAACAGACCAAATTGGGTAGAGGGCATCGTGAAGGATGTCCACGTTCCCACCAAAATAAGATGTGAGCTGTATTTTTTCCTACAGCACAGAGTGTGCTCTGGACTTAAACCTCACGTTAAGGTGCTCTCAGCACACTCTGAACATGTAGAAGGGAATCTGCCTTCTTCAGAGAGAGGGAGAACAGTGTTAAAGCACCAAAAATTCAATCCCGCAGCTCTAAACAAGAGGTGATGATTAGAAAATGTCAATATAAAATTTTCATGTTGGCAGACTTTGTATCAGCAAAATCAATGACTTTTTCTAAAGTCAGGCTGATGTTGACAAAATTCAGATTGGAAAAGAAAATGTTGCTATTTTCTGAATAGAGGGGTTTTTTTTTGATTGCTTGATTATATGTTGTTGTTGTGTTTTTTTTTTTTTTTTTGGTAAAACAATACTTTATTATCGCTTAGAAATTTAACTTAGAATTTATGAAGATAGAGCACTTAAGTTGTCCTAGATGAGGTTTTTCTTTCTGTATGATGTTTTAGGGGAGATTGCAGAATATTAAATGCAGCGCACACAAAGAAGGCTTTTCTGTGCCCCTTGTACTGAGCACACCTAAAGTCCTGGTATTTTCCCCCATAACCAAAGCGTGATGCTTACCCGAGGAAGCTGGCCAGCCAGCCGATTTCATGCAGTGTTTTTTCCACCTGAGGATTGCTGTACACTTAGCAAAGAGCAATTAATCTTCACACCATCATTGGGATGTACGTACTAACATCTGAATTTTGTAGAGGTGGATATGGGTGTGTGCTTAGAGAGGAAGAGAAATGAAGAACAAAATACCCAGAGGTGATGTGGTCTGCCCAAGGTCATGCAGTGACAGTCAGCTTCCATTTCATATTGGTCTCCATCTGTGCAGGCTTCTCCCCCTGCTTTGGTATATGCTGCGGGCATGAGTTTAGGGCCTTTTTGCCCCCTTTAAAGTTTTGGATCCATCAGCAAAGCAGCTGAGGCTGTGCTTTAGCAGCGGGGAGAGCAAGTAGCCCTAACTGGGATACTTGCTTCACCCTCATCGTGTGATCGTGCTTGGATGCTTGGGCTCATTGGTGGGCTGTGCAGGGTGGTCTCAGACTCAGCACCGTTCTCTGAAGCATCCTGGCTCTTCACATTTCTCTACTAGCAAATCTTGTCACTGCATTGTGAATACTGCTCTTTTTTTTTTTTTTTTTTTTTCTTTCACCAGGTGGTTTGTTTTCCCATGAGAAGGTTGGCTAGGGGCAGAAGGGGAGAAGTTGTGCTGTTGTGATTTCTCATGCCTTGGTGGCAGTGAGCGATTCAGAAAGAACAGGACAGAAAGCTTACGGTTAACATGCCTTGAGGGAGGAAGAAGAGGTATACAACGTAGAGCCTTTTCAAATACCTGCTGCAGGTCTTACCAGAAACTATTGCTTTGCACTTCAGCAGGCAAGCCATCTCCTTGCACTCCTTGTAAAGCAGGAGAGGAGAATGAGCTATGCTTTCCCAAGCCCTTCTTGGGCATCTTTACTACCTGATTTGACAACTTTGTTAATCAATAGCTTGCCACTCTCTTTTTCCAGCCCAGCTTACAGGGGAGAATACATATATATGTATTTTCCCACCACGCCGTAGCTTCAAATGACCGCTGTCTGTTTCTCTGCCACAAGAGAAAGAACAGCAAAGACAGACTCTGCAGAAACAAATGCAGAACCCCCCCCCGCTGCCACTCAGTGATTCTCAACTGCAAAGGTCAATCTCCTCTGCTTTGAAGGATGGTGTCAGCTCTGGAGTGGGCAGAGGTTCAGTGTCTGGCCTCCCTGTTGACACATTTAAAGATTTCACTCACATGTCTCTCCTCCTGAAATACTTTTAACAGACCCTTTTGAAAAAGCTGCAGCCACGAAGCAGTGCCCCCGCTGCTCTCGGCTTCAGCTTGTTACCAAACCAACACACATTATTAGCAGACAGGCCCCTGTAACCTCGCAGCCTTCTCAAGAATTGCACCCTTTTCCTCTTCCCTTCCAACGGCTTTTAATCTTTTCTAGTAAATAAGGAGATGTGCCAATGGAAATCGGGTTGTTAAAATAGTAAGCTGGAGCCCTGAGACTGGGAAAGAGATGTAACTTACCTGATCCAAACTCCCAGGGGAAACACCCTCTGAATTTGCTGACGGCTGCATCTTTACAGAAAACATTGTCTGGAGTTAGTCAAGGGTGGGCTTTGTTCTTGGCAGCACTGACAAAGATTTTGGGTTTGTTTTCCCAAAGAGAATTTCAAAGAAAAAAGCGGGAAAAGATTTTTTTTTTTTTTTTTGCCTTCCCTGCAATTGGAACTTTTTCTTTTTTTCAGGTTTTGCTTTTCAGTGAAATAAAGCCTCCCCAAATATTTGTCAGATGTAAAGAACAGGAGTAATCTTGTATATAGTGATGGTGCAGTAGATGGTGTTGGTTAGTGTATGATTGCATATTTCTAGGTGTTTGATTTTTTTTTCAGTTTAAATACCAGTATTTTCTGTGGAACTCATCTGATGAGTCAGTCTATAGATTTCACTGAAAAAGTTTTGACCAAAAGAAATCGTCAGGAAAAAAAAAAAAAAAAAAAGATAAAATTCACTAATTGCCTTTTTTCTTCTACTTGGCTTAAAAAGTAACCATTTCAATACAAGCAGCAGAAAGCAGACAACTTTGCAGCCATAAATATCAAATCCAAATGCAAACTCGATCAAAAGTTTTTTTGTTAGAAGTGACCAGATGAGTCACATCTGGGACTTGCTTCCTTTAACCCATCTCAGACCATGTCCAGTCGTGCCCAGTAATAGACCTGAGGAGCTGTAGAGTATGAGAGGTGGAAGGAAGACAAAAATGCCTCAAATCTAAAGCAAAATTTCAAAAAATGACTTAAGGGTTCAGGAGGATACTGCTGCTAGCTCCTCCCTGCCTCAGTTTTCCTGTCTGTAAAGTAAAGCTGACAATTCAAGCTAATAGAGTCATTTGGGTTATACAATTAAATTAGGAAACGTCACTCCTTCTGTTTGCAAAACAACTCCAAGAGGATTTTAAATTTTTCAAATGTATTTGCTGCTTGGCAATTATTTAAGTCAAATGACTCAAAATTAAATCATTTCTGCAAACAACTCTTGGGCTTCAAGTTTATTTCTGAGATCATCTTTCTGAATTTCTCGGATGTATCGAAGAGGGAAATCCAGCTGGATCTTGATGTGCCCCAGGTGAGAGTTACTGTTATTCCAATTGTTTGTTGTGGAGTTTGGGGTTTTGATTGCTTTTGCTTTTTTTTTTTTTTTTTTCTTCTTTTTTAAGATCTGTAATATTTCAGTTCCTTGGAGGAATGTATTTCTTCTAACTGGCTTTTTGTGGGTCCATATTTGCTTTATACGTTTGTGCATTGAGACATTTGGAATTCCAATTAGGTGGTAAGGTATCTCTTTCTGCCTCTGACAGTTCCTGCTAGGAAATGAATTTTCTTAGGTAGACACCAAGCAGAAACATTGATTAGTGAGCTGGAAGCATCCTTTTGTCTGATCTGTGATTGTCAAGTCTTGTTTTCTGTGTCCTCAAGACACTGGTCATCATGCACACAGAATGGGATCACTTGTGTGGTAGAAAGCAAACTGACTTGCAACCTGGAAGCTGAGCTGCTTGCTCAAGTTCTCCCCATCAATTTAGTTGTTTAATTAAAATAAATAGATTAAAAATGCATAAGTCAGGCTTGTGCTGGCAATGCATAGCTTAACATTTAGATTATTGCCCCAAATACAGAGAGGCCTGGTCTTAGAGAGCTGCTGCTGTTGTTCTTTGATGGGATGTGCTCACGTGCCTTTCATAAGAAAATTCTCTTGTGTACAACTTTGCAGTTCATTTCCTGCAAGCCCTTTGTGGCAGTAAAATTTGATTGCTTGAAACTCCGAGGGAAATGACAGCACAAGGGTGCAACTGAAATGAATCAATTCATACAGTCAGTCAGAGGAGTATTTGTGGATGGTTTTCTGTGTCTTACTCACCTACCTCTCATGAAGGTATTTACTGCACCTACATCCCAAGGGTGTGATGAGACTTAATTTAATAAAAGCTCGTGAAGTACTTTAGAGAAGAAAAGATGTAAGTGTTGTATGTTGTTATTTCATTTTAATGTGCCTTTGAGCTTCATTGTTCTACCTGCGCTCTCAGGTAGGAATATTAGAAAGCCTGTTCCCTGCGTTTCAAGGTCTGAAGTAGTGGTTTATTTTCAATATTTCCAGAATTTCCAGGATATTATTTAGGCATAGTCCACAGCCTGCTTTAACCAGCACAGTTGAGCTGAAAAAGCCAGGAATCCAGGACCAACAAAGCCTCATGAAAGCACTGAAAGAGGAACTCCAAAACCTGCTGGCCTTCTCAACCAGCATCTTCAAAGCATGGCTATGTTTCACGGCAGGCCAACAGGACACAGATGTGGCACCATGCAGGAAGGTCCCACTTGGTTTAAGAAGCCAGATAGTGCTGTGATATAAGGCGCTGTACCCAAGCTGATGAATGTTACTTCTCAGCAGGGCTCGTTAGCTTGTGCGTAGGTCTGTGCTAATGCTGAAACTTAATGCGCATCCCAGCTAGCTCAAGTAGTGCTGGGAATGGCAATTGTACCAAACTGCATTTCTTCAATGAGAGCCTGTCCTTTGTGACCTGCAAGGCAGAGACACATTTTCTGCCTAGTATCATGTTTTTGCCTAGTATCATGATTTGGCAACTAGCCCCTTCCTCGTGTGCTGTATCGGCTTTTGTGGTAACCCACAATCACCCATACACAAACACTGCCAAGATCTTCTGTGGTCTTCAGCATTTATCAGTGCACACAGTACGTGAAAGCTCTTCATAAAAACTTCATGAAAAGAGAGTTTGGAGGCATAGGGATATAAGTCTATTTGTGGTTGTAACGAAGCTGGAAAATAGATTTCCTCAACCACCAGACTAAGGTTAAGTCCAGATTATGATGTCTAAATTCAGAGGTCTTTCTGTAGATCTCTGCGTGTGAGTTGGTGTCTAAACACTTGGTAGAGCTGGTAGGGATTTAGTGTAGTCAGCTGAGCCTAGGAGCTAATTCAACTCATCCTAGAGCAGGCATCCCCAATCAGCTGAATTAACCTTTTGTCTCTGCTGACTGTAAGGACTGAGGCTCCATTAGCTGCAGGGAGAAGTTAGACCACGCAGCACCGACCAGTGGGAGATTGAATCTCAAGCTAAATTCCACCTCGGCTGGCATCCTGCTCTCAGGGCAGCTGTGCATATGACTTTGCAAACTGGTCTACAGAAGTTAAGGAGATGGGAAAGAATCCCAAACTAGAGCCAGGGGATTAGACTGGGGACCAAAGAGTCTTGGAGAACAGTCGTGTGTGAGTCAGGATGCGTTGTCCTCTGCAAAACAGGACTACTCATGTCTATCCTTCATGCTGTAGTGAAACAGAATAAAACCCAGATGTGTCTTTGACACGCATGAGGAGAAAAATGGGAAGAAGGCAGGGAAAAAAATGAAATAAAGGAAACTAGCAGGCATATGCAGGTCTGAGACAGAGGGATTTGTATGTCAGTTGTAAAACAAATTGGCTCTTCTTCTTCGCCCACCCTTCTTTCTACCCTCTTCTGGCACTCATTGGAGAAATAACAGCTGGTTTAATGATAGTGACAGACTCCTGTCTTCGGCTTTGTAAACCTGTTTTCTATACTAATGTATGGGGGCTGTAGGGCACAGCAAGAGCAAGATGGAAGTTTCATTACTGTATCCCCTGAAGGAAGTGCTTAGATTGACTGGCTCGCCCAGCTGTCTGGATCCCTTCTGGGTGAGTGTGCCGGGGCAAGAATCTAACAACCAAGTTTGTTTGGAAAAAAGGGGGAAAAGAAAGAGAAAAAGGATGGAGTGCAGGATGGAATTGGATACTTTTCATGGATTTATCATCTCTTGTGCTAGTTCTAATTTTTGCAATGCAGAAAATGCCTTTAGAAGGCTATGGAATCCCATAATTTCCATTCTGCATGAAACAAGCGTACAATAAGAAATGTTCATTTTTAAGATGATTTCTAAATGTGATGGTAATGTACTTTGCTTTCAGGCTGCATTCATGCTGCCAGGGTCTGTTGGCAATGCTGTAGTCTATGACTATCCCACACGGTTTTCTGGCTCCTGTCTTTCTTTTCTGAAGGAGCTATGTGATTCACTTTATCTCTAGGATCCAAAACATATTCTGCCTCTAGTGAATGCCATTCTCCAACTACTCCTTACAGCCTTTCTTTTCGTGACAATTTCTTCAGGGAAGTCGTGCTCTGGTGGAATTGTTTTTGTGAGTTCAGGAGCTGCAAGCTGTAGCCAGGGAGGTCTAGGATGGACCAGAGGGAGAAGAAATTTCCAGCAGCCCTTTTAGGAAGCGCAGGCAACAAGCTTAGATGTGAAAGCAGGACAGGAGTTGGTGAATGAATTGGGGTGGTTAAGTGAGGAGGGAGTCCTGAGAACAGGACGATTTGTCTCTTTAGGGTATTGTTTCAGTTTCCCTTGAAAACTTGAGCAAGCAATGGTGTGTCAAATATATCTACTTCCCATTTTCTTTCTAAATGAAAGCAAAAAGCTGCAACTTCCATCAAAAAAAAAAAATATAAAAAAAAAAAAAGCTGAACACAGTAAGCAAACGAGTACCGAGCTCAATGTCTGCTTGTAACTTTCTCAGACAGTTCCCTCTGGGCTGACATTTTTCATGCTTGAAGTAAAGAAGCGTGTATATAAAATGCACATGCACAGTGCTACTGTAATGGGAAGTTTTGTCAAAATTTCAGTGATAAAGTTTTATGTAGTTTTGGTGGTGCTAGTTTTCAGTTTTCTTGAAGCAGGCAAATAGTTTTCAGTTGTTTCTGTTGTATTGAGATGACAAAAAAATCTCATTTAATTGTCAGCGCGCTCCTGAACATATGTTCTCACTGAGTCTTGCTTGGAGGGATTTGGGATCTGTTTCTGGCTACCCATGAACATATATACACAAAAAATGAATTTGGTAACAGTATATGCACAAAAGGATTCCCTGTACCCCTGTGGGTATGCACACACACACACACAAACACCCCCTGAACTTAGGCTCCTTTGAAAGACAGGACAGGTTGCTCCTTGGAGAGGCCTTTGTGGAGAAAGAAAAGGTTTGAAAGCACAACTTTTGGAGTTTTCTCTTCTGTCTAGTGAGGAATCAGCCACAAGGAGCTCGGCTGAGGTCCCAGTGGGTGTGAGGTGAGGGGAAGGGCTGCCCCAGGCGCCATTTTGTTTGCTGGTGGCCATCTTAGGGCTTGCTGCAGGTGTGTGTGTGGTGAAGGGGCTGAGCGTGCTGACCTCGCTGGGTTGGAAGGACTTCACCTTTGAATTTACGTAGCACTGGTTTTTTTTTTTCCTGACATCCCTGTCAAGTACAATGCTCAAGGCTTTAATGCTGTATGGCCGGTGTGTGCGTGTGGCTGCCAAGATGGTTGAGTTCCTGGTTTTGCCTGCCTACAATCTTAATATTTTATTCTTTAATCCCTCCTAAGACTCTTTTACAGCTGTTTGAGCCATCGAAGTAATCTATGTGGCATCCCCCTTTCTCCATTCCCTCCCCGTTAGCCTTCCATGCTCTGTTCTCCATCTACCCACCCAGGGCTTGCAGTCCCATAGCTGTGCTTATTTTCCCTATATTGCAGCAGAGGATTTGATTGATTGCACTAGGGCAGGTTTTGAAATGGATATTTCAACTCCAGGGCTGGTTGTCACAATGCTTAAGGATGAAAGTGTGTGGACGCTCTGCCTGTCTCCCAAGTGTGACTGGAAAAAGCTAATACGTATTGAATAATGAAATCAAATAGAAATGCACTTAAAGTAATAACAGAGTAAACATCCTCGGTGTGTCATTTTCCTTAAAGCAAAGCTTTTGCTGTTTAACTACATAAACATGTACATAAATAGTAGTATGAGAAGAGACAGTGTTATTTTCTTTTGTGTAAGGCACGCTATCTGGGCTGCTGTTAGAAATCTGAATACATTCATGCGTTTGTGGATGCATGATTTTGTGAAGCGCCAGGAAGTTATACACACCTTTAAGATTCCTTTATCTGCCGCTGGAGTCTTACGTTTTACAAACCAAAAGTACTTTGTAAATCTTTTTTTTTTTTTTTTTTTTTTTTTTTCTGGCCAGAATTCTTGCTGGAAAGACTTAAAATGTGTGTTTTGCAGGGTGTGCACCATGAAGTTAGGCACAGCGCTCCAGCTTTTCCCCCTGCTGAAACCTGCTTCAGGATTCCTGCACAGTCACAGTCATGCTTAAGCTTGATAGCTGGCCACACAGTTGTTTTCCTTTCAACTATTTCACTTCCCTTGTTGACACCTGTCTGATGGTCACGTCTCGATTTAGAGGCTGGTCTCTAACAGGAGCAGCCTGAACTTCATGATGTTTTTCACAGTAGTGAGTACTGCTTCCTCAGGGAGGCTCTTTTGATGCTTCTTAGGGCAAAAACAAATGGCAAATTACAGACCTGCAAAGCAGGGCAGCAAGGCGGTGCTATGGCAGCTGACAGCCAGGGCCAAGAGCTGCAAAATGTCACAAGTACCTGACTGCTCAAAGTGCAGGCTGCTTGTCCTACTCTTTTCCATGTCGCTATTTAGCTTTCCATCCTTTTGCTGTTCTGTTTATGTTCAGGCACACCTGTAGTTTCTATATAAGCAATAAGGTAACAGCTGGGGCTGCTATATTAGTGTTGCAGACACTGCGGGGGAGTAATGGATTTCAAACCACAACACCTTTTTTTTTTTTTTTTCCCTGTTAAAATAATAACAATAAAAAAGACAGGAAAATTTTTAAACCTATTACATCTTTCCATCCACTACCTTGCCCTCTTTAGTGCCAATCAGAGCTATAGCACTGTTAGTTAAAGATTTAGAGCCCGTGACATCCCAGTTTTTGCCTGGGGACTCAGCCCTTGCTTCAGAAGGTGGGGGCTGCCCTTTTAACAGTAGCACACTGTGCTTCCAGGTGCTTACGAAGCCATGCACACAACTACAGATATTTTGCTTCTGCTTCAGGCCCCAGCCCCTGGGAAACAAGTTATCTGCCAGGTTTAAGGAGCTGAATTGTCCCATGTACTTACCTCAGCCTACCCATCTGCTTAAACAGTGCAGGATAAGGGCCTGAGGGAACTCCCAACTGGAGCAGTTTAAAGCTGGAGTTAGGAGTGCTGGTGTGAGGTGCATGTGTGCATAATTGGCTGCTTTAGCAATTGGTATGACTACTGTGAATAGAACTGGATTCTTAAAATTAGGAATTTGCAGGCATCCTCAATGCATGCTGCCATCCACCGCTGTTCAGCGGGAGAGGGAGGCTTTGAGACCTCCTCTGTGTCACCAGATTGTCAAAACGCGGCTTCCCGGTGGATTTTGAATTATACATAACTTATATTTCTGACCCTTATTTACTTTTTTTAGAAAGAGGAAAGAGAGGGTTCATGATTCATTCCACTTAGTAATTAGATGCTGTTTGTTTATTGACTTATTTATAAAGCACCTCCGGCGTGTATGGCACTGCACAGGCAAATGATATTGACAGGTCCTTTTCTCCTGCAGGCTGAGCGCTCGGTGGTACCCATTTCATACTGCTGTGCCATGTGGCAGTGCCACGATGCACTGACCTAGCGGGGACATTGCCTCAGGGAGGTCTGATGGATTTGGGGAGCTCTTAGTGCACGTGCACGAGCAGGCATAGAGAGAGGGAAGGTGTTCCTGCTGCCGTACCCTCAGGGATCAGCGCTGAAAGGGAAGGTGGAGCCCTTCCACCTCTCAGCTACGGAAAGGCTGTGTCCATCTCTATCATGCAGGTTTCACTTGGTTGAACAGAAGCTGGTGAAGATGAAGATGAGAACTGCAAGGGATTGGAGGTGAATTCTCCTGCAGATGCCCTCAGAAGGGGAAGGTACCCTCCTCTTGCAGTTCATTCCCTAAAATGTCTCCTGGTTCAGTATGTTTGACCTGGCAAAATGGGTGGAGAAGAACTAAAAGAATGCCTTTCTTACCTCTGTTATCTCTAGCCCGAGTGCTCTTCCTTGTTTGCTTCTCTACTGCTCAGTTGACTTGCCTTTCTCACCTAGCACTTAACCTTAGTGCTGATTTTGTCAGCCGCAGCATTAAAAGTGAGTTCTCTTCAGCCCAAAGAAGTTGAATGCAAATGGTTTGATGCCGTGATGGTTCATTTTGGAGAATGCCTTTAGTTTTCCATTGATAACAGGCCAAGCCACCATCAGAGCATAACGGCATTGAGCAAAGGAGATGGAAAGGAGAGCAAGAAAACTGCTGCCTTAATGGGGTTTGGAGCCACTGCCAATCTCCAGGGTGTAATGTCTTAGATCCACACCTCATCACTTCCCCCAAAAAAAAAGAGAAAGAAGGAAAAGGGGTGGGGAGCCAAGTCTCTGGCTCCGCTAGCTTGTATTCCCTTTCCTCCCCCCTTCCCAATCTGCTTTCAATCTAATGGAGAAACCTACAGCTCCAGAACTAATACTTCCCCACATTGCATTAATCCTAATTGACTTGGATATAAGTTCCCCCTCCTCCTGCCTTCAGCGTGGCATTACCAGCTGCCCTCAGGGAATCCACAGCCGCCTGTGCTTGCCGACTCTCACCAGCAGCTTTTGTGCAGAGGCGAGCAGCCTGCCAGCGGGCTGCGGGGTGCACGAGGTGCAGCTGGGAGGACGCAGGCAGTGACCTTCTCGGGGAGCTCAGGGGATAAACTCTGAGAAGTTGCGGTGGTAGAGGTTAGCTGAGCTCTGCGAGGAGCTGGGCTTGTGATTTTGGGATTAGTTAATCCCTTCTTTTTGCAAATGGGGAAACTGAGGCAAAAAGGGGAGCTGTACCCACACAGTTCAGCCTCGTTTGTGCAGCAAGGGAGGACGTGGTGTGTGTTTGTGGGTTCTGTGGGTTGGTTGGGGTGTGCTTGTAACTAACTGCAGGGGAATTAGGTGCCACTGAAGTTGTTCAAGATGCTGGAGAAGCCGGTGCCTGTGTGCTCTACCTGCAGTCTAAGTAGTTTTTTGCCACTGTGCTGGGATTTGATCTCCAGCAATAAGGCAGGGAACACATGGGAGCAAAGGAGGATTAGTATGAGAGCCTTTCTTGCCTTGATCTCTTCTGCTGTGATTGTTTTTCCTTCTCAATACCGTATCTTCCCTGCTAGTGGTTCTCAGTTTTTTCTCCCATGTGGCAGCATCTTTCTTGGATCATCCTAGACCAAGTGTTTTTCTTGTTGGAGCACTGCTCAGAAAAGGTGTGCCCTGGATGATAAGCATCTAATTTTTATTCCCCATCTGACTCCTAAGCAGTATGCTGTTCAGCTTCGCTCCCTTTGAGCTCAGGTGGCAGGGACTGGGAGCTGGGGACAGCATCACTTGTCTTCTCCTATTGCCCAGACCACTCTGGTTATGGAAGAAAATGAAGAGGTTTTTAACTTCTTTGCAATGAGTGGATTGGCCTCTTGAGTCTCCTGTTTCCAAGCACCCTTCACACCCTTTATGTGCCCAACTTCTTCTGTAGGATTGCTCCATTGCCTGAAGCGATGGATGGACCCTGCCAGAGGTCGTACGGATAGGAGAGTGAGGCTGTGATCCCTGTGAGGCACTGGCTCCCAGATTAGTTCCACGAATTTCATTTTTGTCACAAAAGATGCTCGTGAGGCTTAGAAGGTACTGGTTAACTACCCTTATCTACTGGAAGTGTCTGGAGGCTCAATTTATTTCCTGCTCTTCATTGAGCAACACTAATAGCAGCGTAATTCCTGTAGGAGGGAGCAGATGATGAGTAAGTCAGAGGACCTTGCAAAGATCCTTAACGTGTTCAGTTTGTTCTCAAGTCCTACAGCACCGTGGGCATGTTGTGAGGTTATCCCACAAATGCAGAAATGTCTGATGACTCTGGCTAGGCTTTTTTTTTTTTTTTTTTTTTTTTTTTTTTTTTAACATCACAGTACCTATTCCTCAGTCCCAGGAGCAGAATGAGCATTCCTTGTTACCTGATAACAGATAAGGGGCTGTTTGTTGAGGATTTGGCTCGCTGTTGTGGTTTTAAGTGCTGAAGTCTGGACTGCATCGCAGGAAACATCTTTGCCTGGAGGCCCCTCGCAGTGCTTTGGAAAGGCCGAGGCGTGCAGCAGAGGTGCTGGCAGACCTCGACTCGAATCCCAGGCCTTCCAGCTGATGAACAGACTCCCAAAACCTTGCGAGAGCAGACAGAGAGTGGCAGCAAGCCCCTTTGATTAGGAGATGACATGACTGAGCACTCATTTGCAGAGGCCTCGCAGGGCAAAGGGCACTGCCCAGGATGTCACCTCAGCAGGGGAGCTGGGAATATAGCAGGACAGTTTCCTCTTTACCTTAGCAAAAAATGCCCTCCTAATAAAACAGGGTATGGCAAAAGGGATGTTTGGTTCAAATGCACTTACCTTCCCAGCCTAGGGAGGAAGCGAGGCCCCTTCCTGCCTGATTATTCTGTTTTAACTATGGTGCCACTCTTGCAGAATAAATGAAGAAATCTGATAGTCCCCGAGTAATCATTAGCTGGCTGTCATGTCCCTCTGAAGACTTCAAATGCCATTTTCCTCTCTCCGGCTTCTCTATCATGCCAGCGCTGCAGTTTCTGAGCTGCGTTATTGTTCCAGTAAATATTGATCACGGTCTATGAGAGCTGGAGTTGCCTCTCACCGCTTTTCCCTCTTATTTCTCCTTTAACCTCACAAAACCGCCCGTGCCTGCTGCCTCTGTCCCTGGGGCAGCTCCTCCTGCGTGTCTCAGAGGCGAGCAGCTCCTCCTGCCTCTTGTTCCTCTGATGCAAGGGGGTACTGCAGCAGGTGGCAGCTGAGGAGAGGCACGTGTGGAAAGCAGTTCTTAACGTTCATTACTCTGTAGAAGCAGTCCACGATGTCTCTGGACACCTAAGCAAAATAAATGCTAGTTTGTAAGGGGAGAAATCGATTTATTTTTTTTTCCTGCAGTGTTTTTTATAAGCATCGCACGTGACTTTGTGTAGGAGAATGAAGGCTGGAAGATGAGCGTGAGGTGGTACCTGCTGTCAGCAATCAGTGGGGGCTGTGAGTTCAACCTGAGCAACCCTGGAGAAGCTGGCTGCCTTGGCCTTTAGGCTGCTTAGAGGGAGAAGAGGGACAAAGCTCCTCAAACATTTTGGGGGAAAACTGGAAAGTGGAGGAAAGGCCAATGGGCTCCGATGTAGACGAGGGCTCTGGGAGTCAGGTGTGAGCTGCAGTTGCCCGCAGGTCAGCAGAGTGGTGTGCTAACTGGGACGATGCTCTTGTGTCTGCAGACACTGCCTGAAGTACTGCTAGCTTCGGTAAGCCAGGTCCTCTCTCCAGTGTGCTCCTGCTACATGGTTCATGTGTGAGAAATTTGGGCTTTCGAGATGCTGGCTTAGACCCTAAGAAGCAGCAATCTCTGTTTAGGGAGAGCCCCTGCCCAGGCAGGTCTCCTAGTTAGCTCAGGATGGAGGTTTGAGAACTGGGACTGCCCAAACCCAGGTACATCTGTGAAAGCAAGTGTTTGAGTGATGAATACCAAGGGACAGGGAGCTAGCTGATCCCAGTCGTTTCTCTGAGAGCTTCTGCAGTTTTCAGCTGCGTCCAGCTGGTTGGCAGGGCTGAGGGAGGTGCTGGGTCATTCACGCCTCTGTTTTAAAACAACAAAAAAAGCTATAAAACTGAGCTTTTGGTACATGCTAGTAACAAACCTAAATGTGTTAGAGTAAATCTTCATTTTTTTTTTTTCCCCAGATAAATACCATTATCTGCTGTATGCAGCAGCCTTTCGTATCAGAGGACCTGGATGCCCTTTCTGTGCAGATCACCAGTGACTGATTTGAGTCACTGATTTGAGTCACAGCGTAGTCCTGAGGGGACATTTATTCACATCACTAAAGCAGCACAGAACTGGGAACAATTAGGCATGATTAGCTGTCTTAATTGAGGAGAAGCCGAAGGGACTGTAACAAGGGGTAGCGTATTGACAGAGCTCGCTGGGGTCCCGGGACAATCCCTGTGGTGGAAGCAACCACAAATGCACACAGCTTCTGGGTGTTTTATGTCTGAGATTTGGGGAAAGAGCAAATATTAGGTTTTCTGGCCACAGCAAAAGGAAGGCACGAATTATCCACAGACATGTTTTTCTCTGCTGAGCCCCAGGAGCCCCGCATCTACCAGTCCCAGGCCTGCAGGCAGTTTGCTAAGTGACCTGCCAGCCCTGCTGAGACCGATGGCAGCCCCAGAATACTTCATCAGGAGCTGGGGTGCGCTCGCCTACATGAAATGGCAGTCAGGTGGACAGAGGTGAGAGGTTTTCTGTGTCTTCGGTACGAGAAAGAGTGTTTCCTGAAGTCTTAAAAGCAAGTTCAGAGTTCAGGTGAGCTTTCCCTCCGCGGCGAAAAGGCTGTGCTTTTCCACCTGCCAGCTCTTTTGAGGTGATGGTGCTGGGGGGCATGGCAAGGAGGAGTGTGGCTTTGCATTCCTCTGCCATTTGGGATGTCCCCCTGCACCGGGGTTGTTTTAGGTGTCATGCAAACGTGCTCCTGAGGGATTGGTCTACCTGGTGTTTTGTCTTGCTGTCCGTTATCATGAAGAGACTAAAATCCCAAAAAACTGCTAATAGGACTGCTGGGGGACTGCTCTGTACCAGCAGAGGTGCCAGAAGCAGGGTCAGCATTAATATGGAAGTGACCTCCCGGATTAATGTTTACAGCGCGGAGCTGCCGGGGGGCAGATCTCCATCTCGCTCGGAGAAGATGGGGAATGGCGAGGGCCATGGCAAAGCTGCTCATTAAACAGAGAGCTTTCCGAGGCGCCGCTTTCTTTTTCAGCTTATTTGCAGGATGAGGATTAGTTTTAATTGCGAGGTTTTGCAGGATGGAAGCGCTTAATAGGCAGAAGGCGCTTCGTCTGCGCGTGTGGCCGTGAGCAGGGGGAGGGCGGCGAGGGGCTGTGGAAGGAAAGGGACCGCAGCACGGGGATTGTGGTGCTGGATGTGCACAGAGGGCAGCGGCCTGGCTTTTTTAATGACAGCTCTCTTCCTTCCTCTGCTGCTCAGCCCCCTCCTCTGCAGCATCCTGGTGAGCCACGGCTTCAGCAGTCGCTGTCAGAATGAGGCGAGGGAGCCTGGGAGCCTGCTGCCGCTCCGTCAGCGCAGGAGAAGAAATTCCCAGGGCTGAGGAACTAAAATAGAAGCAGCCAAAATAGGCCAGGAGACTGTACCTAGGCTCTGCAGCCCTCTCTTTTCCACTTTTCCCATCACCTTTCATTCATCTGCAAAAATACAGCCTACGAGGCAGGAACAGCAGCAGGAAGAACAAGCACTAGGCTCTCCACCTGACTTTCCTACAAAATACCAGGGCGTGCTACGCAGCCAACACAGACAGAGAGTCGCGTTCCCATCTGGTGTAAATGACAGAAAAAAAACGAGTTCGGATGAACTGTACCTGTCTGTGTGTGTTTGAATTTGGGCTGAAGAGAGACAGCTGGAGTTAGGTGCGTCATATGCAAAGCTGATACGATTGCTTATCATTAAAGTGCCTAGCATTTTTCATTATCCAACGTAATTTTCCATTGCTTAGCGGTTTGCCAAACTCGATCCATTTAGTTTGAAGTAGTTTGTGCGGAGTATTAGCCCAGGGCTGAATATTTGTGAGAATTTCAGCTGAAAAGTCCAGAGATTAGGAAAACATATGTTGTCTCACTCATTAAAAATTTAAAAAAAAATACAACAAAAAACTTCCTGTTTCTGTTTTGGATGAAAATTTAACATTTGTGTGGCTTGGAGGAGGGATAGGAATTTGGCAGGTAAAGTAGCCTCGGTGTCAGGGATTTACCTTTTGCTATCTGTGTTCCTGTCTACCTAGATAAGGCCAAATTGCAGGCTTCTGAAAAATCTCTGTCTGTACGTACTCAGCAGAGACTTGTTAGAGTTTGGCCACTAAATCTTCCATCTGTATCAGTCATGCTCTACCCAGTCTTGCCAACTGCTGAATTATTTGTAATTCTCATACCATTTGGTGCTTTATTTAACTTTCTGGTTTCCAGAGAAAAGTGAGTTTTTACTTTCTTTTGAAAATGAAGTAATTCTGTAGTCTGCAGGCAAGCAGGGAACTACGTACTCTCAACAAGCAAATCCCCTTCCCTTCTCAGTATTGAATTCTTTTGTATCACCTGTTGGTTTGTTAGGCCAAATGAGTGCTGCTGGAAATTATGGAGAACAAAGATATGGGTTGACTTGTTAATTCAAAACTCACAAATGTGCCTGTATTGTACGTACTTGCCTCATATTTTGTCTGTTTCACAGTTTACTTCAATTTTAATGTACGTGCTTTCGTGGAGGGGCTGAGATGGGGCTGGCCAGTAGGCTGGCTGTGAAACTTGCTGCTTGGTGAGCTCTTGGACTCCTGGAAGGACGTGTTACGTGCTTTATGGGGCATAGATTTTCAAATCAATGCATTAGGGTGCACAAGGCACAGCTTAAGGTTGTTGTGAGTAGGAAGTACCCCAGATCAGCCCCTTGCCCTTTATATTTTTGGCACAAGCACTTTGGAAATCTTTTAAAGTTTTTTTTTTTTTTTAGTTACGGAGAGGGAGACAGAAGACACGCGGCTTCTGGAAATGGCATCTCTAGGATGCCCTCAGCGAGGTCTAGCACAGGGCTGGGAACAGATGGTCATGCATCTGAAAGGCAGAAAATTGTGAGGCTTCATTTGGGGATCTGGGGAGTGGAGACCATTGCAGGCCTTGCTCATCGGTCTGCCAGGCGGGCGGTGAGTGCCATGCAACAAACACCTCTGGTTTCAGAGGAGATGGCTCACCTCTCCCACAGCATTGGTGTGGCCATTCTGGGGCATTTGTTAATGCCTGTTATAACCTGAGTCCTCTCCTGACAGTTTCCATCGCTGCTTCTCGCTTCCAACAGCAAGGTGAGGCTCTTCTCCACACGGTCACCTTGCCCCATGCAGCACCAGACCTAACCTTGCAGCCATTACCTGGTACAGTTCATGAGAAAGCCAACTTTGTTTTGTTTCCCTCCTCAACTTGGCTTCAAAAGACCTGACCTGGTGAGTGAATCAGGGCAGCCCAACACTTAGAAACTTGTTTACATCATTAGCTTCCCTTTACCTTCTTTTTTCAGGGATGTGAGGTGAGTCGCAGCTGTCAGAGGTCACCTCTAATCTTAGCTCCCACACCTCTGTGCCTGTTTCCTCTCTCCCAGAGAATGAAAAGCACAGAGACTTTAAGGCGTGTGTTACAAAGGGATTTAGTTCAGTTATGAAATCAAAACCTTCCGTCCCTTTCAAACTTTGAAGGCCCATGGGAGATGCTGGATGATTTTGGGTTTCTCAAGGCTTTCCTAGGTAGATGGGAAGCCGAGGGGATGCAGCCCAGTTGCAGGTGGAGTGGAAGGGCTGGGTGAGGATTTCATCAGGTCTTTGTTATTCAGGGAATGAAAGAGGAAAGCCAAACTTCAAATGCAGACAGCTTCCCATCGTCTTGATCACCAGTGCAGGAGACTTTCACAAATTCTGCAAAGTATTTTATCACTTGTGTGAGCCTCCAGAGTGATCTTGGACAGTGCGCTTCTCTGCAGCTTTTCAAGGGGTGACACCTAACATTATTCTTGTGGAGGCAGACAGTTTTACATGGGCTCAGAAAGCCAGTTCGGGATGACTTGATTGATTCGGGTAGACTGAACCTCCCCTAATTTCCCATAGGGGGCCCGTGTTCACGATTCGGTATTCCAGACGCATTCAAGATGAATCATTTTGATTTTAACTAGAAAATAATGGCTGGAATTCATTGATCACTGGAGACGTGCTGTCCGTATGGGTTGTGATGTTCATGGCCCTAGGTTGGTACTCCAGCCAAAGCCTGCTCTCCTTACCTCTGGAGGCAGCCTGGCAGTGGTTCAGTGTCGTGCAATTTATAAAATTATCCGGGCTCTCTGTGACTCAGAACCCTTTCCCTCGAGGAGATGCTGGTTCTCAAATAAACCATTGCACATCTACACCCTCATGCTGCTGGTTCAGACAAAGCGCTGTTGACTCTGAAACCTCAGCTGATTTTCGTGAGGCTTAAAGCAGTGGTTTGCCGTTGCTGGAAGAGGCTTAATACCTCAGCTCTGTGAGAGTAAATTCAGGCTCCTTTGAGAAATGGCAGAGGGTCAAGGTAAATGTTTTTATTTAATCTATTTTTAATTAGTACAACGCTTTGTTACAATTCATCAGATCTGCCTTCTTCACTTCTTATTGCCAGCTCTGGGATATTAGGAAAGCAGGGTTGTTACTCAGTTACGCAATAAGCATTGAGATCATGGAGAACTGGTGGAGGGAAATAGGTTATGAAATACATACACTCCCTTGTTTAAGCTTGAGAGTTAATAGTTGGGGGGAAGGAGGAGGCAGGAGAAAAGGTTTGTTTGTTTTTCTTGTCAGTCTAGATCATTTTTCTTTCAGGGAAAAAGAGACAGCGCAAAGAGGTACTTTTAGGGACTGTAGGATCATAGAGAAAGCATTACCTTAGAAAAGCTGAACAATTTCCTGATGATTGTTATAAAAATCACTATTGTTATGCCTGCGGCCTTCTCTTAACGTAGGGATTTCATACAGGGAACTTTTCTAATGCCTGTCAGTTGAGTACAGCATGCCTATAATAGAGCAGATACAACTTCAAAAGCAAGGATATTAGAAGTTAGAGCAGTCATAACACTCCATCCCCACTTCTTTGTAATTCCCAGAAATCTTCCAAGCACCATAGGCGGTGCTTTTAGCTTCTCCTGGGACATACAGCCTGCCAACCACGCTATTTCCCCAAAGCAATAAACGTTTGTAGACCCATCCAGAGCTGTCAGTGCCAGGGAATAGGGCAGCACGGTAACTAGGTTAAGAGGAACGGTAAGATGCCTCTGATGCTTTTGATGAAAAAGGTGTGGATGATGAGGGTGTACTGGATGCTGTTCATAGCTGAACTGTTGTGTTGCACTTAAGTGTTCAGTGCGAGGGAATGGACACAGCTTTCTTAGGCTG
Source organism: Aythya fuligula (assembly GCF_009819795.1). NCBI lineage: Eukaryota > Metazoa > Chordata > Aves > Anseriformes > Anatidae > Aythya > Aythya fuligula. Next base: position 86,658,765 of record NC_045559.1, read on the forward strand.
TCTTTAGCAAATAAATTCAGACTATGTGAACGTAGGTCTGAGAAAGCAAGAAGCCCTGAGCTGAAGCTTCTCTTTTAGACGCAGTAGATGAGGATACAGCCTTTCTGTTCTTAAATATACTTGTTTCTGGCATTGACTCAAGTGCTTACCTTAGAAGAGCTCTAAGCCTAAAATTACTTTTTTAATTTAAAGTTAAGGAGTACGATAGCTTTTCAGTGATGTGGGTTGTTAGGAAGAGGTTGACAAAAACAACTCCTGTTTTAAAAATCAAGGCATTTGAGGATTGTATGTGCCAAAGAAAATTTATCTTGCCTTGACAAAAGGAAAGATCAATGGTGGAAAAAAGGACTGTTGTTACTCCATTACTACTTGTGGGCTAATTCATTCAGATAATTTTTTTATTCATATCTTGTATTTGAAAATTAATTATTAAAGTAATGCTTCACTGGTTATTTGTTGTTCACTTAAAGGGAAACTTCCTGAGAAGTGCTTCCTGGTGGCTTTGAGAGGGTTAGCATGATGGGGACATATATGCCATTGGAGACTAACGATGTGTCATGGGGGCACAGCGTATGGGATAGAGCAAATCTCTGCAAACTCGCTCAAAAAGAGCAAGTTGCCTCCATACCCAGTGCCTTCAGCAGCAAGTTACTGGCTGAGCACGCTAGCCTGTTGTGCTGTGGAGCAGTTAGGCTGAGGTAATTAAAAACAGTGTTAAGACTGTAATTAAATTCTGTCCAGGAAAGTGCTTCTTACCTTGGAGCTTTTGTAACTGCGGCAGTGTTGAGATCCTGCTGTTACTTTTGTTTATCAGGCAGGATTTAGGGGATCAGTTGGTGCAAGTCATCAGCTATTTATCTGAATGTCAGAGCCTCCTGTTGAGTTAGACAAAAGGGTTCCTCCGACCTCACTGCAAACAAACCTGCTTATGAGCCTGATGTATAAGGAGCTAAAATCCAGAGCCAAATCCTGTTGCTGTTTGAGTCGCTGGGATTTTTGCCATCGGCTTCCCAGGATCCTGCCCCCCGTTTGCGTAGCGCGGTGCTGTGCTGAGCTCGCCTCCTCTTCCCTTCGGTCTGTGTCAGGACTGAGCCTAATCACCCTACAGACTGGTCAACAAACAAGCCCCGAACCGCCTGTGCAGCCCTCGCTGCCTGACCCTCTGCATGAACTGCAGCTAAATGAAGACCCTTGGGGAAATCTGCTGGAGGCAGCAACATCTGTAAAACGGGGATGGCTTTGAGTGGTGCCTTGTCATTTAATAGGACTCCCTCTGCCTTGGGACTTAGTTTTTGCCCCCAAGGTGAAGATGTTCCCTCAGGAAGAGGAACTGGCTGCTTTCCCCTCTCGCAGGCAGGATTTCTGTAAGGAAATACGAAGCTAATGGGGCTTGTTCCCTTTGAGCATCCGCAGAATGGCGTGGCAGGTGGCAGCGAGAGCCTGTGCAGGCCAGTTGTCTGGTCACAGAGAGCAAAGTGCCTTCGCAGAGGAAGGAAACAGCATAGAAAGAACAAACCAGTCATTCAGGGAAGGAAGGCAAAAAGCATTCACATGGTGCCAGGAATATTTTCGCTACCGTCACCAAAGCCCATGAATACACAGGCAATTAAGAGGGTGAAAAACAGAAGGTTCTTCTCTCTCTAATGCATAGCCACTGCCTGATGCATTCTTCCTCGTTACCAAAGATGTGAAAAGAACAAAGATCTGCTCACATCCTTTCCAGGAGGAGCAAATGTGATGGATGGGAGCAGCCGGGTGATCGTTTAGGGTCTACCTCTCAGCCCACGTTTATCTTCCTTGGATATTGGCCCCGGTACCAAAAAGGAAGGGAAGCACGCCCAGACATACCTCTTCCAGTGATGGAAAGGGTTGCACACAGATTCAGTTCACCTCTGTTTTTGTTGTTATTGCAAGTTTAGCCAGTGTTGCTGGAAATGACTGAATACAGCTCAGCTGGAGGCTGTATTAGATGTAGGTACAGTTGGCCCAGGAAAGGGCTTGGTAATAGGTCTGAAGTTTTTGAGTCATATCTTCAGCATGACAACTGTAATTTGAGTTGGCAGCAGTGTCAGTTCCAGATGTAGTGACAGTCAGCTAAACAATGCGATGCAGGAATAGCTCAAGAAGCGAGAGAGTAGCTTCTAAAACTGTAAATCGAGGAAAAACACGTCTACCTCGGTGAAGAGATCAGATTGGCATTCAGAAGTGGTGCGAAAGACACAGATGTAATGATGAAGCAGGGAAGAGGGTAAGCAAACACGAAGTGACACATACGTCTGTCACTATAAATCTCTGATTATCTACATCTCGCAAAGCAGGCATGGCTCTGGTGCCCATCTCCAGAAGGAATGAGCAAAATCAGAAGGTGTCCGAGGTGGGAGGCTTCCTGGGGAAAAGACATTTAGTCACTTGTGTCACCTCTGGCTCCTGAGAGATGATCAGGAGGACCATGAAATGGGGCTGCAGAACCCCCAGTGGAGTAGAGAAGGTGGTTGTGGACTGGATGTGTCACCTCTTACAATGGCAGCAGTGGTCATCTAAGGATGTGCAGGCAGCGGGTTTAAGGTAATGTGGAAGGAAAGCACGTGGTGCGTGGTTGTGATAGGGAACCCACTGCCACAAAATGGTGCTGGAGGTAGGATGCTCAGCCAGGTGGCTCTTGAATCAGCACAGCCATCAGTACAGCAGGCTAGGAAATCTGGGTAGGATCTTCACAGAAGTATCAAAGAAATGAGCTGGCCGCTTGCAGCGGGACTCGATGTTTATTTTGAAATGCCAGAAGCCTGGAAAAAAAAAAAAAACAAACTTGCATTTAAAGGTGCTTTCGAATTTAAGAAGTGTGGAGGGGATGACCTAAGTAAATAGAGCGGTGTCATTCCGACCCTGTTTCCAGGTAGAAGAGCAGAACGACTACTAGGAGATTTCTTGAATAAAAAATTTAAGAAGGGGCATATAATTAACGCCAATCAAAATGGATTTATGGGAAATAAATCCTCTCAGACTAATCTGATGTCTTTTTGATGAGATTATAAAAATTGTTGGTAAAGGTAATAGCGTGCAGACGCTTCTTAAAGCATTTGGTGTCGAACCTCACAGCATCTTGATAAAGAAACTACAGTAGTATAAAATAGCTCGCTGTGTATTAAATGGATTAAAAACTGGTTAAATGGCACTTTGAAAATACAACTGCAGGCCGGGAATCATCACCACAGTCGTGTCAGAATTCGGCGCAGGTTGACTCTTGCCCCTATCATATTCCCTACTATCGATTTATTTAATATTATATTTTTTTCTTTTAAGATATAAAACCACCAGAAGGAAAGTTTGCTGGTAACACACATGAAAAAAAAAACTCCGCAGACAAACCATGAAAAAAGGACAAGGTCACAGATGGAGAGCAACAGCAGATTTCTTGTTAAACTTAGCTTAAGGAAATGATGTTTTTTAATATGGTCAATTACGAAGCACAATGTAAAGGCATGCAGAACAACAGTAGTGGTTAGCCACGCTTTTAACCTGAAGGATGCTCTTCTGGGAAGTAGCTCATCTAAAAAAACACATGCTGGGTAGTCAACTGAATGGGAATCCTACTGCAAAGCCATGCCAGGAGACCCAGGGCAGGCCTGGAGGTGTAAACGGAGGGACCTCAGGTGAGAGCTCAGGAAGCAGTGCATCGCTTCTGCATTTGGCAGATGCTCAGCTCGTGCAGTGCTGCCTCCTCGTCTGGTGCCCGCAGCTAAAGCACGACACCGCTGAAGTGAAGGGGCGTCTCAGAAAGCAGACGTGCAAACGACGGTAATTGGAGGGGCCATACTTCACAGCCTGAGACTCCGGGAGAGCAGCCTCTTTAGTTTATCTGTGGGAAACCTAAGGGGCTGCAGTTTGTAAATACCTACTTAGAGAACCAAACTTTAATAAGAGGGCACTTCAAGCTAGCAAACAACTTATAAAAAAGATCTAGTGGCTGGAAACTGAAGCCAGGCAATTTCACACTAGAAATGAGGCACAAGTTTCTTCAACAGTGAAAGTAATTAAACATTGGAACAATTTACCATGGGAATGTGGTGGATTCTCTATCACTAGCAATTTTAAAATCAATACTAGCTTTTTCTTCAGAACATATGTTCTATCCAAGCATGAATTAATTTGGGGCAGTCCTATGAGCTGCGTTATTCAGGAGCTTGGAAGAGAAGCTCACTCTTCCTTCTGGCACAATATTCTCTATTATTTAACTCTTGGCTGGTGGGCCCCCCTTTTCTCTTAAGTCTTATCTGAATGACCAAATGTATTTTTCATCTTGCTTCTGCTGTGAATACAAGAATAGGATTCCCGTCCCCTATGTCTCCTCGCATGGGGTTGTATTTTCCATTTCCAAGTTCTGAATATGAGCTTATTCTCATTAATTTTGTTTTTGGCCGTGGTTTGCCTTAGCATCCCACATATTTTGCATGTCGCAGTAGTAGCTGTGGTTCTCCTGAGGGGTCTGCGTGGCTTCATTGGTGCTCCAAAATAAAACAGCCCAGGCAGAGCCTACAGGCCAGGCCCTGCAGCCAGCTGGCACCGCACCACTCATCTCTGTCTGGGTTCTTCTTACCCATCAGAGACATACAAATGGTCTGTGGGGAACAATTCCTTGTTTGCAATAACCTCCAAACAGTGCTGGCTGGCATAGTCCAAAACCATACCAGTGACCATATTAATTGACCATTGACTGCTGCCTTTGCCGTCCTAGTTACGGAGCACAGATAAAGCCTGTATGTCTCTTCTTTTTATTGTTAGAGCTTCCTAGAAAAAACCTTCAGAAGTGTTTTGTTAGAGGTTGAAGCCTTTCATGGTGAACAGTAGGTTTTGATGAAAATTTTGACAAGTACGTGTCCAAATAGCGGATTCAACTTCCTCGATTTGTTTCAATAAGGCTGATCCATTTCTTCAAAGAAGCATAAAAATATTTTGATTAAAATGCTTTGATAGATTCTGGTTTGACTTTTCTACTAAATATTATATATTACATTTTGTATTTCATGTTGTAATGCTTTGACGTTACCCAAATACACCGTGCCAATATCGCAATGAAACAATCCATCATCATTCCGATGGAATATTCATTTAATTCTGATCCTGATTTTGCGGAGCTCTTGTTCTGCAGGAACTTCCAAAACTTCAGCTTGAGTTGAAGTGAAAACAAATGAATTTACACACCCTCCCTCAGCAAAAAAAGTTTTTTTTTTTTGTTTGTTTTGTTTTGTTTTGTTTTGTTTTGAGGAAGGGGAGAATGGGCTAGATCGAGGTGTACACTGTGTATCGCTGTGACTCTTACAGCCATGATTTAACTGTTGATCTGACCTCTTAATATAATTAGTACGAGTTTGCTGCACTTACCCACAGTCAAGGGTGGGGGATCAATGCCAGGCTGTGTAGGTACCTAGCTACCAAAACTGTTTGCATTTAGGTACCTGAGCTCTCAGATCTGTTTCTTCACCGCCTGCATATTCAGTTGTGTAAGCTGCACAGACAGATTTACAGCTTCATGTGGTCAGCAAGATTGCTCCCCAGACCACTAGAGACCAGTGGCTTGATTCACTTCCCAAAGTGAGATATTTTAAGCCATTTTAGCTGCCTCAAATTGAGAAGACCTTTGCAGATCACTTGAATGACGATGTCACAGGACTTCTCAAAAGACTTGCACGCTATTGTCTAGAGGACTTTCCCTCCTGTTATTAATTGTACAAAGAAATGTAAAAGCATCATTCTCAAAACTTCAGCTTTTTAAGTTCCTTTAGTTCTTTCAGCTCCATCCCATTTCCATCTCATTTGTCTTCACAGAGCAAAAAGCATGCCCTAGTTATAAACAAGAATAGGGTAAAAACTAAATTAGGGTATAATAAGAAAATAGCTCATTTTCTAATTACCCCCACTATCTTTTATTTTCAGTGCTGTATTTAAACAATGCTACCTCCTTAAGGGCTATCACAAAAATCTTCTGAGCTTCTGCTCAGCTCAGGACAACTGTGTTAGACGCATATTCTGGAGGGAGAGGACACTAGACCACTGAGTGGTGGCCCAGGTCTCTGTAAAATTCCCTGAAGAACAATACCTGAAAGGATTAAGTCCTGGATTTAGATACTTGAATCAGGACAGCAGTAAAGAAAATTCCAACCTGACATTCTTATTATTGATACCTGACTTTGTTTTCAACAAAGCTTAATAGAGCTTAGGGATATGGTTTAGTGGGGACTGTTAGTGTTAGGTCAGAGGTTGGACTCGATGATCTTGAGGTCTCTTCCAACCTAGAAACTCTGTGATTCTGTGTGAAATAAATTCATTTCTTCATTCCTGCTGTTCCGTCAGTCCTACCTGCCTCATTGTAGCAAGACCCTCAAATACCCACACACAATTTTCAAGGACATCTTTGTTTAAACAAGACTTTAGGGGCCAAAGGCAATAACCAGCCCCAGAAAGACACTTGAACTCAGGAAAGGACAAATGCCAGCAATTCTGTACCTGCATCTATAACAACAACTAAATAGCCTTCATTCGGGCTCCTAAAATACCATCTTCTCCAAAACAGACTGGCAGAGTCCAAACGGCCTGTTGGGAATGGTTCTCTGGGGAATGCTAACCAAGAGACTGGGAGCTGTTTGGTGTGCTGTTGGCTGGCACAGGCCAAAACTGTGTCGGGAACCACTCTAGCAGTTCAGCAGTGTTGGTGGCTCCAGCGCTGGGGATCGTTTCCAGGCTCTCTTTAATTTACTAGTGTGGCTATAACCAAGGAAGCCAGCTCAGAACTTTGTTATTGCTATTGATCTTCCATGAAAGGGTATTTCAGTGATGAGCAGCAACATAAAATGAATAGATGTGAAGGTATAGAAATAGGTCATGTTTTCCTCTGGATTCAATTTCGGGTCCTCTAGCGCTTCGTGGTGGTGTTTGTATTCTCTCGGTTGGTTGACCTGGCACCCGGACAGACTGCTGTTTGCTGTGGATCTATTGGCAAGGGGGATCAGCCCAGCTCTGCTCTGCAGCTGTTGTTGCTGAAGCTCATTGCCTGAGTTGCCATTTGTTTGCAAAACTTGAGCTGAGGGGGGTTCTGTGTTGGACTTTAATTCTCATTAGCCCACTCAGCTGTCAAAGTTGGGCCCTAGCCTTTGCTTCCATGTAGTTGGCCAAGAAGGACCGCACCATCAGCCAGTCCAGGAGGATCTTCTTTGCAGGCTTCTACCTACCTAGAGGATTCTTTATGGCGTACAGCAAAGGGTTGTTTTTTTTCCTTCATAGTAAATCTTTCATTTGAGACTGAAGCTCAGTCATTCATTAATTATGAGACCCATCTCTATATAATCTAGGATGTTCAATGTCTATTTTTCATAATAAAATTTTACGCTGTTTTGGTAGGTTGTGGTTCACTTTTTTCGAAGTTTGATCTGCAGCTTCTAGGCAGCAGGCTATGAAAATCAACCTATGTGGAATATCATCCAACGTTAGCAGCTTTTTCTGAGTCTGTTAGTTGAAACTCAGAGCTTGAAGAGTGTCCGAGGAGGCCAGCAAGTCACAGATGTCCACGGTGCGGTGTTCATCTGAGCCTACAGCAGTGTTTCATTCCCCAGGCTTGTTTGCATAGGTTTTATTTTTAGCCTTCATCTTTGAATTGCTGTATGAATTTAATGAGAGACTATGTTTTTCTATCAATTTAATTCTGAGTGCCAGCCTGAGTCAAAAGCCTTTATTTAAGCCCGTGCCTCAGAAAAATACCTTTGCAGCTTTTGTCTGATACAGGCTTGTTAATGAGCATCTGCACGGCAATGTGGTGAGCACTTAGTTTCCTAGGGAAGAATCCTGTCGGAGTTCTCAGGATTATGTTATTGTTGGCCAGGTACCACAATGCTGCTTTCTTGAGGATGCTTCTGACTAGATAGCTTACAAAACAGCTCCGTGGCGTGGGGTTTAAGCACATTTTGGCTTTTGTGCACCTGGCTTAGTTAATCTGACCACACGTGGCCCTGAAGACAGCCGGGTGGGCACGTGCGCCCCTCTCCTGGCGTTCAGCTCGCAGCAAACTTCAGATAAATGCAGGAGAGAGGGCAGACTGCGTGACAACAGCCAGCCAGAAGGCCTGAGGTGTGCCAGAGCCGCAGCAAGCACACAGAAGGTGGGGGGAGCGAGGTATTTAAACGTTTAGCCACAGTTGCGGGGAGGAAATTGCAGGCAGGGCAGAGCGGAACGCTTGTTAATTGCCGATTTTCTGGGCATTGTAGCATACAGGCGCTCGCTCCTGTCTTCTTCCTTGCTGAAGAGGAAAAAGGGGGTTGGAAAGGAAGAAAAACATTTATTTTTTTTTGCCTGTGTTTTTAATTGTCCCTCCTGAGACGGGCTTTTGCTCAGTTGCACGTTCAATCTGTCGCTCGCAGTTTGTTTGCTGACAGCCGAGGCTCTGTATCGCAACGCACCGGCTACCCGGGGTGGACAGACTTCATCAGACAAATTTGGGGTACCCGTGCAGGTGTTTTTATCGTCTGAGCCTAGACAAAGAGACTTGTCCTTCCAGGATAAGTGAGACGCCCATCCTGGTGGGTTCCCCTTGTTTGATGCCCTGCTCGTGGCTGCTGTCTGTTTTTCATAGCACGGTGCTGGTCAAAAATCCTCTCTTGTTGGTTTAGGAGCTGACGTTCCCTTTTGTTTCATGGAAAAGAAAAATAGTGAAGCAAATTGTACCAGTCTATTGCTGTTGATGATGTCAAGTCTCCACTTGATGATGGAGGGCAGTTGGGTCTCCACTGTCCATAATTTTTTTTTTGATGCTTTTGCTTTTAAACTTGCTGCCATTGCTGTTCCCATTGCTGGCTCCACAGCACAGCGTGCCGAGACGAATGTGAACCCTTTCAGCAGCCAAGCCCTGAGATTACTCCTACGGGCACATCTCCACTGATGTTTCCAGCAGTGGTGGCTGCAGGTTACGGCGATGGCCAACCTCTGCTCAAACTGCCTTGTCTGCAGCGGGGCTGTGGTAGCGAGAACTCCCTGGGAATCGAATCCCCCTGCTTCTCCACTGTGCTCTGCAGGCCTTGCTGAGCTTGGTGACGTGGTGAGACTCCTTCAATTAGTACCACGATGCGTTGATTGGGCTTGCCAGCAGTGCCCTGCTGTGAGTAGATGGCAGCGGGCCACGTGCGTTGCCTTGCTCCGCTCGCAGAGCAGAGCTCAGGGAGGCTGTGGTGAGGGGTGGCAGCTGTTTTCATTAGCAGGCCCTGCAATGCTGAACGTAAACCTCAACCACGGATAGCAGTAGTGGGGAAGTGGGAGTGCAGGAGAGAGGAGAAGAAATGAAATCTCTTCCCTCCTGCGGGAAGAGAAGTAAAGGCTGAACGTCTGATGCCTCACAGGAGCTCCTGCTGAGTGGTTTATTCTCTGGAGAGCCCAGCAAGGGCTGTTTCACTCCTTAGTCCTTGGGAGGAAGCTTGGTCAGAGGTGAGAGGTTTAGGAACTCTAATTAACCATAGTAATAAATAGGGAGAGGTGGGGTCTCTCCACCTCTACCATACACATCCAATGTTTTCCCACTATGTTTCTGTCATAACTAATACCCTTCTTCCCCACATCTCTCCTCAACATCCCTTCTCCCTGTAGGCAGATGAAATTAACTGCATCTAGTGATTGGTAGGATGTTGGTCATGATCTGTTTGTAATTTGAGGCACAGGCATTGTATGGCACATAACAAACCACAGCCACCAGGACGCTGCATCCTTCTGTGCCTTGGATTTTGGATGTCCTTGGCCAAAGAATCCAAAATTAAGGCTACCATAACCACAGACTGATTTGGAAATAACTTCCATAAGGTCTTTGCATTTGGTTTTGTGGAGGCACATGGAAATGGACATGGTTATACTGTACCCCTTCGTGATGTGGCTGGTGTTTCTCAGTTTCAGGACTGCTGAGTAGACAATATGAATATTATATGACTAATGTGTGAGTCCCTTGGTCCACTGGATGCTCAGACGTTGTGTATGAAGCAACACAGAAACACCTTAAAGAAGAATGTACTCTGATGATACACATTGCTGAGAGACAGATTCTTTGAAGTTGCCTTGTCAGTAATTGCCACGACAGCAAGGAATGTCTGAACTACATTTATAGGTCTGTTTTCAGGAATTTGTCAAAACAGAGTTTCATCCCGCTGGAAGTGTTGAGACTTACAAACGTGTGTGTGTGTTTTTCCCCCAAAAGCAGATGGAAAAAAAAAAAAAAGATGAAATCTCTCTTTTTATGAAAGAAATATTTAGGCATATGGAAAGGTTTTCTTTTGACATCATAGAGATTTAATTTCAGAGATACTGAAACATTGCATTTCTTCCTTATCATCTCAAACACCAAATTGACTCAAAATATTTCAGCTTTTAGAATGGAGCACAAACTGGTACACACTCTTACCTGATTAAAACGTGTGATTCCTAGTAAAAATGCCAATGAAATCGATTCAGATTTCATTCAATTTATTTCCTCTTACACGGCAGTGTTTTGCTGTGTTTAGTTTTGGCTTAAAATAGCCCAAACTAAACAGAGTTCCACACTCTACTGTGGAACTTTTGACAAAAAAAAATAAAAAAAAAATTATAATGTGTTTGGAACTGTAAAAGTTATATATATTTTTTTTATCTCTAATTAAAATTTATTTATTCCCCATCCAAAAGTGCTCACTTGTCAGACTGTGTTGACAGTATCTGATATTATGGTCTTTGGAGTTAGGATGGGGAACTGGCTGGGAGGTACTTGTCGTGAATCTCAAATAGTTAGAATTTAGACTGAAAAGCAGAAGACCCATGAATCACTAGGCATATAGTAGAAAAGCCCACTTAAAACATGCTGTCAGGGATGAGAAGATATCCCCAATTTTGCCTGCATCCCACTTTTCCTGTTAGAAGACCCACACATACAACATTTTGTTTCTTCATCTACTTACAACATATCTGAATGTCTCTAAGATTTTTATGTACTTGCCTTGGCTAATTCATACACCGCAAGGTTTAGCGGCACTCCAGGAGCGGTTCAGTGCTCAGACAGTAAGAATATTACTTACCTAGGATTGGAATTTGGAATATAGAGTGTATTTTGAAGCCATTTATGAAAAAAAATGCAAACAATTTAACAAACATAATTGGGAAACAAAAATAAACAAAACCCAATTCAAAGCAACGGCCCTCCGGTCATGGACAGAAGCTGAATTTGTTGGCTGTTTTATCTGGCATGAGTTCTATGCTCAGCTGTACGTACAGACATTGTCCACCAGGATTTGGATGGGGAGCCAGGAACTCATTGCTGGGCCTTCAGCTGGTAGCAGCATTTTATCATTAAAGACTTCCCTAATGGAAATTGCTAACATTTAGAGAGCTTTTATGGAATCTTGCTTAGTATTTAATAGAGACTTTGAGCCTTCCGAGGAGAATCTTTCTCTTTCTCTTTTTCAGTTCTATATTTTTAGAAAGCCATTGTGTAGATTGCCTATTAAATTTCTTGAGAACCCAGTTAAGGTTTTCTCCGTTACAATCTATAGGGTTGTTCTGCAGGGCAAGCTTGCAATCTGTCTTCTGAGACTGACTCCTCTCCTGTCTCCTTTTAAGCCAGACAAGTCGTTTTCTGTTCCTGGCAGGTCAGTCTCAAAGCTGGTGCTCATCAGCAAAGCTCCCGTGATCTCCATGGGGCATCAATGAATCTGTGCCTGTTTATAAGAGTCCTTTTTTTTTTTTTTTTTTTGTGAAATTTTCTGTGCTGTCTTCCCCATGCCATCCAAAGCTAACTCCAGCACCTCTCAGCATCAAAGCTAACTCTTCCTTATGAAACAGGAAAATGCAAATAGTGACAATTGGACCTAAACCTCTCTCTGCCTTTGCCAACCTCAAGTACCTTTACACGTGTCCTGTTTTTACAGCACCCTACAGTACTGGCAGATGATAGGTTTGGTTTTCTGCAAAGTATTTGGCAGAACAAGACCAAAAAAATGTCAGGAAAGTAAGAGAAGTAGCACCAACAGGATGTAATTAAGGCTTTCTGGATGCTTGCGTGGGCCTGTCACTGGTGTATATTACTGTCTTTCAGAACACATCCACTCGTTAATTAGAGCTAAATGCAGATCACCTTGTTTCTCTGTTGAGATTTTCTTTCTTCTGCAGATCATCTTGTTGCTCTGTTGTTGTTGCAGCAAGGTGCAACAACAACAGAGCAAGGAAAAGCTGGGAGTCGTCTGCAGAAGACACTCCTCAATTTTAAGAAAACCTCGTTGTCTTCTTCCTCCTTTCCACTAAGCAGTGCTCTCTGACCCAGTGTGCCTGGCTCAGCAGATAATGTATCGCACCTGGGAAATGCTTGCATCACTGAGGTATTGAATATTTTAGATTCTTACTGCAGGAACAACGTTTTCTTCAGGATTTTCTAACGTGGTTAAATGTCATGTCGGTGTACTGGGAGCTGAGAGCACCAGTTAGAACCAGGGAAGGATCCCATTTGTTCCCATGGTACTTCTGCTGACTTTAAAATATTTATAATCTGTCTTTGCTTGGACAATTTTTTCCAGAAATGTGCACTTTGGCTAAGTGTTGACCAAGAACTATTTTAAGAACCTACATAAAAATGCTTTTACAGTTTTTATGTGGTATCTGCACATGAAGGTGCATGGCAACACGCAGCATCCACTGGACATGTTGGCAGTACAAACTGCAGTACTTGTACTTTCCAAGCCCTGAACTCGCCAAACCCAGCTCTGCTAGCACAGCCTCCCATGTTCACCTACCTGTGGCTTACCCATATATCCCGTTTTTAACCTGTAGTCTGGCGCTCTGAGCCTGATCATCCCGTGTGTGGGGTATTAATCTCCTGTGTTCAGGAGAATAGATGAAATCTCTCACGTACTGTTTTCACTGGTGTTGTTAGGTTGTTAACACTGGGATTTGAGAAGGATTGACAAGATGATGCTACAACCCATGTGCGAGCCACCCAATGTCCCCTTTTTTTTTTTTTTCTTGCAGATGGAGAAAAAAACTTTCTGACTTGACAGCATAAAAAGAGTTTTTTTTTTTTTTTCTTTTTTTTTTTTTTTTCCGGGTGGAAAAATTATATAGAATTATGTCACATCAAGAAAAACACAATGATTAAAATAACTTGCTATGAATATTCATTCCGAGCTTGGCAGATGGATGAAGTGGGCTGAGCAGTTGCAGAATATTGCTAACTGAGCTCTCTTCCAGAGAATAACATTTCAAAAGAATTTCCGATTAGGTCTGTTGGCCAAAACTAGAAAGGATTTTTCTCTTCCTTTTTTCTTTCTTTGGCATTCTGAGCTTCCACCTTCCTGCCGAAATGAATTTCTCTCTAATCACAGTTTTGGATACTTCTGAAGCCTCACACTGAGGCCTTCCAGATGGGTTCACTGCAGTGGGAAGAGAAATAGTCATTATCATTATTATGATGATTACCATTACCATTCTTAACTCTTACACTTACATTGTCATGCTTGTCCCGAAGGACCTCAGGCTGGTTTACAAACAAGGTTCCTTGCTACCTGCCACTGAAACAGTCACCTCTGAAGAAGGAGCCAGCGTTGCTGAATAGTTTTGTGATGAGGAAGGGAAAATAAAATTATACACACTTGAAAGTTTATAAAGTGCTTAATTAGAAGTAGATAAAATGACCCGAACCAGGTTTAATAAAAAAGAAAGTGCTGCTTGAGAGGGAGAATGAGGAACGTGGTGGCTGTGTTGTGATTATTTAGTTCTGGTGGTGGTGTGAAGTCATGGGGAAAAAAAAAAACAAAAAACTTTTTATTTTTCTTTTTTCCCCAAAAGGGAAGTATTTTTTTTTCCCCAAAGGGAGTGGGGCGGAAGGATGGCTCCTTTTGCTACAACATATATCTGGTCCATGCCTTCCCTGTGGGTTGCAGTGTGGCACCATTTCACCCAGTCCTGTGTGACTGCAGGAGAACGTTTCCTACGCTTGCTTTCCAGAGCTGTCAATGCACGTAGGCCTGGGTTGCGAGAGAAGCCCGGAGGAAGGAACTGCTTTGGACAGGTAGAAGATGTAGAGAAAATACAACTATTGAGGAAAAAGGCAGAGAAACGCGTGCTTATAAGGGAAAGAGGAACGCAGCAAGGAGCCTGCTTCAGAGTGATTTGTTATCGTCCCAGCAATAGCTCTTGTTTCAACTGAGCATGATCTCTCCTGAGAAGAGGAGAAATCTAATCACGATGATTGATAATTCCTTCAGAGGTTCCCCAGTAGGTATCAGACTTACGGCGCAGAAAGCCGCTGTCTTCTGGGAGAGCGGATATGAGCAAGGCATGCAGCGCGCTGCTCAGAGGGTCTCTCAACTCGCTTCGAGTTCAGCCCTCGAACCAGGATGTTTCATTGCTTTGGAGAGCAGAAACAATTGTTGGAGGGCCATCCCGAGAAGGCCCCTGGCAGGTCGATGTGTGAGAGCCAGTGCTGTGGTTTAATAAACTCAGTACCACTTGTACACCTCTCCGGCAAATGGATAGTGACACGCAGTGACCACGCTTTGCCAGCAGTGTTGCCTGAGGCTTTAATTGCTTTGCACATAAAGTTATTTATCTCCACATCAAGAGGGTTGAGACCACATTTAGGGAGTAATTACAAAGCTGCCAGAGGGACTGGTGTTTGCCATGCCAGCCAGGCTGTGATTTATTGGTTCTGCTCGCATTTAGAAAGTGAGCCTTCCCCTCACCTCTCCCCTTCATCCTGTGCATCGTGGCCAAAGGCATCCGTATCCCCCAGTTCCCTCCTATGCTATCTGTGTGGAATATATTGGGCAGCTGTAAGGAATTGAATATGGGAAGCTTAGTCCCAATCATTGCTCTTACTGCTTTGTTCCCGAGGTGCTTATTCCTTTCTTTTTGTCTTTCTTTTTAAAAATAAGTAAATAAATTGTTATTAGGGTTTTCAGTGGAGCTTAATGATGGTGTTTGGGGAGATGCTTTGCTTTGCATGAGCTCTTGGTTCATCTGTAATCTTTACAGCAGCAAATTCTCACCTTGTCTTAAAGGGTTTGAAATGCCTCTGCCTTAGCCATGGGGTCTGTAGGGTTTTGGTGGTTGTTTGCTTGTGAAACGTAAGGAAACGTCGTGCATTCGGGATGAAGTCATAGCTATCGTGGTCTGTGAATCCACGTACTGTCCCCACCCTGTGCTCCCTACAGACAATTTCAAGTGCCCTTCAGTCTTGGCCTGCATTCCTCCTTGCTACCCTATTCCTTAATTTGTTTGGTCCTTTGTTTTTCTCTGTATAGCCAGAATCTTGGTGTAGTCACAGCCTGTTGATTGCTGGACCCTAATGTACATCCTCTGCTGACCCAGTGGATCTTTTGGACCTCTAGTATACTAATGTCAGTGGAGTGGAAACCTTGCCCCAGCAGTAGTGTGATACTAAGGTTTCTCCCCAGTTCATACATAAGATCATGAAATTACAGGGATGAAAGGGACCTGCCTGACTACTATGAATATTTTCCATACACATGGAAACTTCTAATGAAAGAGACTCAGCAATCTGCATAGGTAGCATGCTGTAAGGCTTTGCTATCCTTAGAACTGTTTTTTTTTTTTTCTCCTAATTTCCAAATCAAATCTTCCATTTTGTATGCTAAGCTGATTTCCTTTTTTTTTTTTTTTATTTTCTCTCTGACTGCTGGGGACACAGAGAGCAGCCTCTTTAGAATTAGTTTTCATGTATTCAAAGACTGTTAGTCTTCTCTTTTGTAGATTAAACAAATATATTTTTGCTAGCCTTTCTTCAGAGGTCATGTTTTCTAAATCTCTTCATTTTTTTTCTTCTTCTGCTCTGGATTTATTCCAGTTGATCTGTCTCTTCTGAAGTCTGGTACTTAAAACTGGCCAAGAGTTCTCCAACTGAGGTTCTTCATAATAGCGTGCGTCTTTCACATGACATCTTGTACATCATTCTCCTTTTAACATGGCATGTGTTTGCTTTACAAATGCGTTTTTTCTTCCTTATTAGTTTTGCGATCCCCTTTCAGAAAATTTTTGGGTTTTTTTTTTTGGTTGGTTGGTTGTTTTGGGTGGAATTCCTGAAGGACACGGAGACCGCTTATGAAGCGGTCACCGTTTTCCAGTGCATCACCAGCAGTTGCCTCGCAAATAGACTTCTGTCTTTCATGTCAAATTGCACTGAAAATAGTCTCCTCTCTTTGAGCTCTGGAGTCAGCTGCTCCAAGTGATAATTTATTTAACACATCAAGAAATTATTTTCCTAAACTGTCACCCGACATGACACCTGACTCATTTCTGTAAGCAGATAACCAAAGTTACCCCTTTTTTTTCTGCTTTATTAGACTGATTGCTGCTTTGATGTGCATCGACATTATGCATTTAGTATTTTTCTGTTCTCTTGATCAAGGGGACGATGATGTAACCCTGCTGCTATACCGATTTTCATATAGTTAGGGCTTTTGGAGTTTACTTTGTGAACATCTCAAAACACTATCGTATTGTCATCTGTGGGGGTGGAGCATCCTCACCTCTACAAGCCTAGCACGCTGTTCATGTACAGTTTAAACCCAAAGATTATGTTCTTCCATTGATCTTTGTCCTTCCATTAGCCCTTACTGTAGCACGTTTTTCCATTATCCAGCGTTCTCATTTGCCTGTTAATGCTCCCAAGCTCCCACACTGATGTGTACGCACGTGATCATTTTTAGTCTTGGCTTGGGGCCTAATTTTATTGAGATTCCGTGTCTGAAGCCCTGCTATTTTTTTCAGAATTTCTTTCTGCAGTTGTAATGTGTCTCAGCTTTGCTTTCGCTGAAGTTTCTGTCCTATCCTCTGCTCCCAGATAACAGTTATCTCTCTATTACTGACATCCCTAGCAGATGTCTTTGTCTGACTTGAGCGCTCCCCAGCACCTGTCAGCTTTCCTTAGCTCTGAATTTAACAAAATCCCCTCCAAACCACGTCAAGTTTCCAAGGAGCAGGTAGGGTCTGCTGTAGGTATGCTGGAACCCATCCTGAGCCCACCCTGTCCGCAAACGGTGTGTGTTTGTCTGAAATCCCTTCATTCCTAATAGCATTTACACCCTTCCTCTTTGTTTGATCTTTTCCTCCCTACAGAGTTCCTGTAATTCCAGCCGTCTGCGCAAGGTAATGCGGTGCCGATGAAATGCTTCAAAGAAACCTGTCATAGAGACCTATGTGTATTTTAAATTTAATTTACTAGGGTCTCTCTCTTACATGACCACGTATTATTGGTACAAGTACGTGTGGTGACCAAGGACCGCTCCTTGGATATCGGTCTAGATGCTTGGAGAGAGCTATGAGGTCTGCTCCCTCTGATCAAGGTACGTGCAGGTTCCTTTACTCATCACCTGGAGCATCTGAAGCTGGGTCAGATTGTCCGGGTACTGCAACCTCTCTGTATCTTCCAGCCAAAAAGCAGTTGTTGTCCTCTTTAGGAAAAAAATAAAGGGGCTGCTCTGGCCTTTCTTCACAGAGACCCTTCCCTGCAGCCTACTGGACTTCACACGGCCACCCCCACCCCATGTTATAATAATTACATACATAATAATTGATTGTCCCATGTGTTTTGTGTTCTTATGATGCATGGCAGTCCTTTTTTCTGTGCTTTCTGCCCCTGTAGGCCTGTAGCTTAATGCTCTGCTCCACCTGCAGGCCTTGCTGCTACTTTGTAAAGCACTCTTTAAATGAGGAGTTGAAGGGTGGGTTTTTATTGTGTGCATCTATATATCTATTTCCTTATTTTTAAGGTTTTATTTTAGGTGGAGCAGCCTCCAAGCTTCCATCTCTGACCATTTGTCCCTAAATATTTTTTTGTTCTTGCTATGATGGTTCTCAGCTGGAAACCTGTAAGGCATTGCACCACGTTTGGCTGCTGCAGGAACTACAAAAAGGGTCACTGAGTGGTGATGGCAAGCCTCTAGGGAAGCAGATAGGACTGATCCATTGGTAAACAGGCGCTTCACACCCAAGTAAAAGTTGACTGCAAATCTGTCAAGGTCAGAAGAGTTGCTTTGCTGAAAAAACAGAGGTTACATCTATGCCTTTTTTTTGCAGATGCTGTAGATAATAGGCTGTCTTTTGTAAACTGACCCTGATCTGCAATTTTAAAGAAGCAATAAAAGTGGTTGTAATCAGGAGTATGAGCCAAAAAGCAAGAGAAGAACACATCTGTATTTTGAGGTGCTGGAAATGTGGATTCAGAGCTCAGTGTTAGCCCTAAATCATGCTGGCCTTTCTCTCTCCATTCCTCACGTGTTGGAGTTGTGTGCCAGTGTAGCCTTGGGCTGGCACTGCTAAGCTTGGCATAAACAAACATCAAATACCTGTCTTTAATCTGGTATACAGGGAAGCTCAGCAGCATTGTGCTTTATCTCCCTGTCTCTGGACATCCTTTATCAGGGACAGGATGGGAAAAGCCTTTTGCTCCAGCCGTTAGAGGGTGGGTTGTATCCTCAGTTCTGCCACCAGCATCCTGAGCACTCCTGGAAGTGTCGTGCTCTCCTTGTGGATTTCCAATTCCTCTGCTATGAAACGAGAGCTATCGTTCCCACCAGCCTTGGAGCTGTGTTTCTGGAAATCTTTAAAAGCAGGAAGTCTAGAAATGCAAAGTCCTATTTTCACTACTTATCAGCTTATAACCAGACCTCTTCCTTCATGTAGGTACATAAGTCTCATTTTTCTCTGATCTTTGCCCCCGTGACCTCTTATGCTCTTTCTCTTTTGGCTCCTACTGCTTTATGTGAGCATGAGATGTATTATTGAAGTGGCCTCCCACTCCTCTTATTGCTAATTATATATTAAAGAGGTTCTGACTTCATTTTTGCTCTCTACAGAATCTTAGTCCAGCCGTGACACTGACAGAGAGGGCTGCCGGAGCTCGGCGAGGACTTGTGCAAATGGCACTTCTCTTTTCGGACTGTCAGTCTTAATGGAATATTTGATGAGCTGGTAATAACCCCCGCGCTCCTCATGTGCAAAGCTGGGGGAGAGCGAGAGGCTTCTTCCAGCTTTCATTTATTCATACATGTTTGCAAAAAGAGCGTTTTCTATAGGATGTTTTCCAGCGACTGGTGCCACTTGCCATCAGTTTGGTCCGAGCTGATCCTTTCAGGCAAGCTGTTTGAAAAACCCCTCGTTGCTGGTTTGTGCAGGGTTCTTAGGAGCACAGGGAAAACCCTCTACGATGGAGAGGGTTCCTGAAAGCTCAGCTACTTCATCCCATGCCCCAGTGTGCAGAAGTGCTCGGGGTGTTGTTCTGCTGACAGCGTGGGGGTGTTGCTTAGGATGTATTTGCTGTTAATTAAAGGTTGGTTCTCGTTGAAGTATGAGCTACTTGTTTGTAAAGTCGCGGATTCATAGCTCCAGAAAAAGCTGTTGTCATCAGACTCACCACTAATAGTTTCATAGATCAGGGGGTTTTACTAGCTCTAAGCCTAGTGCTTTGGCTTAATTTTGTAGTTATGGATAGGTGCATTTGTGAGCAATTGTGGAGGTTTGGCACAGCATCTTTCTTGGATCTTGCCTGGCCGTTTTTGGCCTTTTGGTGTGAGCGATCACGCTATTTGTTCCTCTGCCAAAGTGCGAATTTAAGACCCCAATTTCGGCCAGTTTAAGGACCCACTTATTTATTTATTCTTTTTGTAATCTTGGCTGCTCATTGATTTTGCGTGTGATGAACATCGCCAGCTGCTGAGGTACTGTAGTGCTGGTGACCTAAGGATGGCAGAAGCATTGCTCAACGCAGTGACTTACTGAGTCTTTGTTCTGTCACCTGCTCTTGGAAAGTCTGACCTAACACGTGAATTGCGCTGTATCTTGCATATCAGGGAATCAGGACACCACAGGCGAATGTCTGTCATGCCATGAAATGCCAGAGGCTATAGCAGCAAATTCTCTTAACAAATTCCCTTTCTGAGATATACCTAAGCTACATCTGCCTTTGTTTCTCTAAGCTTTTGTAATGTATTTCCTTCCCGTGTCAACCTGGCAGAGGTTATGCCATGACCAGAAGAACTTAAAATAAACTAGAGTGTGAGGGCAGTTGCATTGGGGCTGCTGGAATTTGAGCCTATGCAGATAAATTAAGAGATGATTCTGAATTTAGAGCTCAAGCCATTTTCTCCCTTAGAGTCACAGGACACGTGAAATGTTCTCAGTGTTTAGTACAAACTATGCGTACTGTGACATCCAAGTAAACAAGCAGAACAGCAGCTCCACCATGCTATAGGCAAAATCCCTGTTCCATACTCCTCTGAATACAGAGATCACAATCATCTCCAGTTATCCTCTCCAGTTATCCCAGAGCAAGTCAGCACTGGTCTGTGGAGTCCTTTTTGGTAGGGACAATTTAATTGTTTCATATTAAAACACTATTTTCTTTTGATTTGTTGTGTTTAATTTTAAGTTTTTCTTGTGTTAAGCTGCTAAGTAAATAATAATCCATGTACATCTAATAGACAGAAATAGATTAAATGATACATTAATATGACAAAAATCAAAACAAAACGGAGCTAGACAAAATGTTCTGAGATTATTGCAGTGAAACATTTGAATGCTTTGCCATCAAACATTTCATTGAAGTTGATGATTCCCAAGAGGACTGATTCTGATTTTTTAAAATGGAACCAAAACCATTATGGCAATTTTTTTTTTTCCATTATCTCCAGCGGGTTTAATGATTGATCTGCTAAATCTCATCAGGAATTTTATTGATAAGGAGGATCAGCTCCCTGACCTGAAAGATAGCGTCTCTTTAGGTATACAGAGAGTCCGGGAATCTTGTCTTTTGATACCATTTCTGATGCTGGCTCACACCGTGTACATTTTCTGTTGAGGCCTTTCTGTAAGTAGATGAGGAATACTCACCGTGGCTTTTTTTGACCAAAAAAAAAAAAAAAGGCAGTGAATATATATTTGGTTGTATATACCCTGTATTACTGAGGTGCAAAGGAATTTGCTGCTACGCTGCTGATGTATTCATGTACCAGTAGCAGACCCCACAACAAGCTGCTTAGCATTTTCTTTTTATCAAAAAGTGAAATGCAGGGGAAAGGCTTTCCTAAGCAGTTATGCCCATGTATTTTTCCCCTGAATATGAAGAGAATGATTTCTGCTTGGTCTACTTCTTACTAACCATCTCACAAGGCTGAATAGAGGTCCTGAGTCTGTTGGCATGTTTTCAGTGGCTGGGAACCTTCTCACATTTACAGGAAAAGGGCAAACACTGCATTTAGACTCAAAGACAAACTAGATATGGCATAGTGAGTGTCACTGGATTTATTTTTTTTAAACATTGACTTCTACTGCAGTGCACCTCTGACACTTGCAGTCTGTGGTGTGACCAGTCCTGGCATCACAGGGATGTTTTGTCAGATGCTTGCAAGATTGTGTCAGGGCAGCTTTTGTCGGGGAGTTCCTCAAGGAGCAGCCAGGCAGATGTGTGACATTTTAGCAGGATGGGTTTTGAGACGATTCTTTTCGTTTGGGAAGTACTAAACCAAACGTGAGAGAGGCCGTCAGTGGTTCTGTCCTTGAAGTTGTGAAGAGATGCGGGATGGATGGAAAGTTCACACGTAGTTGCTGTGGTGTTGGCAGGGAAATGCTTAACATGTACACCTGGAAATCCTCTCTGCACTTTCTGCTTGCAACAGGAAAAAGGTGAGTTTGCATAATATGGCAGATGGCATGTCTTAAATTGAACTCAAGTCATCGTGGGCTGTATTTGTGTATTCTCAGTTGGTCATACTCAGTATTGTATGTTGAATTTGCAAATCCTCTGTAATACTATGGTTGTAAGAGGTGTTCCCCCCCATACTGTTTTTCCTTGGTATGGCCTTGGAAGGGATGAGGCTCGAAGACCACCCTGTGGCTGTAGGACTTCAGGGCTGGAATTCAGCCACTGGCACTCAGTAGGCTCCAATCTCTTGCCTGGGTTGCAGTGTTGCCACTGCACCTTGTAGCTGCCTCACTGATTACTCTAAATAATAGATTTCCTCGCTGCTTTTTGTATTCTTGACTTTCTTACCACTAAGAGTTTATCAACTGGAGCAGGCAAGTGGAAGATTAAAAATATATTTTTGCCAAACCCTGTTTATTCAATCTAGGCATTCTTCCTACAACGTGGGTTTCTTGCCTTCACCATTTTCTTCTATATTATTGTAAGAGGACAGAAGTGATCACTTCCACTTGTTCCCAGTGATTTGACTTCTAACTTGAGGATTTCCAGGGTGCCTGATGTAATAGTGTATGAGGTCTTGTGAATAGTTTTTGAAGCCGTTTTTCTTAAAATGCTCAGACAGGGCTTGCTTTAGTACTTGGAAAGGTGTCAGCTTGAACGTACAAATGCCTTTTTAGCTCCCCCGTTTGTGTGAGCTGGTTTCTTCACCCCAATCCTGAAGGCATTTTGGCATTAAATGAAATGGTTCTCCCTGCAATGAAATGCCTCGCAGCCCTTTGGAGTGAAGGGTGCAATACAAATGAGTGATTATAATAAGAGAAGTAAATACAGAGAAGATACCGGATCTGTGTTTAGTACTTAAACGGACAAGCAGTACTTTTCCTAGGCACATGAGGGTCATCTGGAACGAAAGGGGTGTGAATTTCTGAAAAGTTCAAATGGTGCTCGGGCCATGGCATTTTCTCCAGTGCTGGTGTAAATCTTTGCTGCCCGTTGACTTCAACTTTCTTCGCTGAAATCATTCCACCTCCTTGCATGAAATTCCACTGGATTTATGCTGGTGAGAGCAGATTTTGGCCCCTTAAATGTAGCCCAAGACAATTACATCTCCATTAAGAAATTAATTCAGAATTAATGCAGTTATTGTGCGGTGATTAAATCCCAAACTGCTGTTGGAAAAACTGAATTATTGAGGTTTGCCATTTAAGCTGTAGCTTGTGCGGACATAATGAACTGGCCTTTTATATTACGCGATAAACCTCATGTTCTTAATAATCACTTGGAATTGACTTCATGTAAATAACTGGTACAGCTGCAGCAATCATCTCCTGAGATGGTGCAGCTATCTTGCCAGGATTTTTCTGGTTGCTGTATTGTATTTTATTATTTTATTTTATTTTATTTTTTTTACTGCAGAGTTACTATAAAACCAACCTATACGGTCTCCTAGCAGCTCAATTAATACCTCGTGTAACTTGCGAAGAGCTCTTTATGGGTAGAACAGGTTGCTTATTGTGGGTTAAAAACGTACCAATTGAACGTGAGTGTCGCCATTATTATTGTTGATGGAGTTTTTCCAACTCTGCAAGAAGAGATGTATAAATTGCCGAGTGGTTAAAGCTCAATAAATATGGTTTAGCAGGAGAACAGTTTGTATTTAATCTTCCATGCAAGGGCTGGCCCAGTAATCCAGTGAGTGATAGTGCAAATATGTGTGCACAAGCAGAGCACTAGACATGTACCTTTAAAGGTAGCTAAGGGATGTAGGGTGGTTTTTGGCCATCTAAGCTGCTTTTGATGATGGAGTCACCATAGAAATAAGCCTTATTTTTCAGTGTGTGTCTCTCTGGCTGAGTCTGAGGCTGGTTGGTTTGCCCTTCCAGAAGGGTATCGATTTCTGCTACTGGTTCCCAGTAAGAGAAGGCGTAGATACGGTATAGTACTTGACTATACGGGTGGAGGGATGTAAGATCTCCTGCTTTCCTGCTCTGTGATGCTGTTTTCATCTTTCTGCTTGGATTAGAGATTTTAAAATCTGAATGTCAGACTGTAAAATCAGTGGGAGCAGCTGAGAGTTCAGCTCCTTTCCGTTGCAAGCCATTAATTTAGGAGCCTCAATCTGAACTTAGAAATCTGCTTGGCAGTCTTATTTTTTTTGGAAAATTTCAGCCTAATGACTCATATTCAGGCACGTGAAAACGAGCATAATGACTGTCCTATGTGATAAAGCACGAACCAGCAGGGTCAAAGAAACCACATTTTGTGGGGACATCTTTTGCTTTCCTCTCGCAGGTAGGAGCAGTGCACGTGCTAGGAAAAAGTTCTCCTTCAGTTTTCAGCTTGCTTGTCATACAGATTCACTGACAGCAGTGCCACCAGGCACAGTCTGTGCCTACCTTATGTCACGGTGCTTTTGCTGAACAAGATCACTCATGCATTTTTGGGTCCCTTCCTGTTGTCTGACTCAAGACTGTAGAAAGGGCAGCTGACTCGCTCATCGTGACTCCAAGGGGTTAAGCAGGAGCACACGAATTGCCCCTTGAAATCTCTCAGCAGCCAGTGCTTTCTGTTCCCTCACATGGCTTGCCTGTGCTCAAGTGCTTGCTGGAGTTTCACAGGTGCAGCTGTCTGGGTACCTATTTGTCTACACTATAATTACAATTATTATTTCCTTTCCAGATCAACTAATTGCATTTTTAGCTCCTTTGTCCACCTCCTCCTCAATCACCTTCTGCTTCTCTCTTCTCTTTTTGGGGGTGAAAATTCCCTGAGATGGTGTTGAACAAGGAGTTACAGAACAAGAAACAAAGTGTTTCTGGAGAGTGCCATTTACCTTTTTTTTTCCTTTTTTTTTTTTTTTTTTTTTTTATTTTCTGCTTTGTTAGCGATGCAGAGGTTTCATTAGCAGGGAACAAAATGAATCCCAGGGACAGCAAGTAATATGCACACAAATTAAAAAAAAAAAAAAAAAAAGAAAAAAGAAACCAACAACCTTCACATGGGAAAATAACCAAACCCATGGAAAGAATATAACTGGAGTATGCACTAATAAGGGAGCAAGGTGCCTCCTGGAACATAGTGTGAGGTGGAATTAGCTTGCCAAAGCCCCGGGAACTAGTGGGGCCGTAACCAGGCCCAGCAGGGTCACCGTGCCTACAGCGTGGTGTTAATGCTCTGGAGACCCGAGTCCAACAGCAAAGCATGTGAGAAGGGTAATTACCTTTATTTCTTGGAGGTTCTGGCAGGAAAGCTTTGAATCCAATGCAGGGAGTTAAAAAAAGGCAAAGGGAGACAAGCAATAGGCTCCTACAGGCCTGAGGGAAGGGAGCTTGTTGGAGCAGATAACTAGGAGACTTTTCTGAAATGGATCAAGCCCCCTCACCTCAGGGGAGGAGGTGTGGGGTGTTGATAAGATTGTGCCACACGGAGGATGTTTGGTAATTAGCAGTATCTCTAATGTAATCACTCGCTAAGAGGTTTAGCTGAGATGTGACTTACCCAGGAGAGGCACTAGAGGAAAGGGGAAGAAAGGACAGGTGAGGGAAGAGCAAGGTGTAAGCAGACTTTGCCCTTCTTTAATGCTGTCTGTGTGTGGACCTAAGAGTTTCACCCCTTTTTTTGACGAGGGTGTGGCATCTCTGAGACCTGCACGTTGGACCGTGAGGTCCAACACTGCCATCACCCTGTGGGTTTCGATGCTGAGATGCCACATGTGCTAACACCCCAATGAATGCATTTGGCCTCCAAATTTTGTATGCACTTTCCTGTGGTCTGACTTCATCAGAAGGGCTCTGACACTGAGTTTGAAGGAGGTCTGATGAGACTCTCTAGACAATGGAAAGCTTTCCCCACCTGTAGATTACATCTCATGGCACAAATTCCCATCGAGGTAGTATTATTATTTTATTATTTTTTTTAACCTAGAAACTGAAATCTGTTCTTCAGCCTAGGGGGAGGCCTTCACGCTGCAATCCTGATTCTTAGCTTCCTGTAATTTTCTTTTATCTAATACCCCAGCAGCCCTCCTGCACACGTATTTAGGCTCTGCTGTTTGCACTTGAGTGCCGCACAGGCAGATGGGGTAGTTGGTTTTTCCTTTCCCTCGTTATTTCTGCAGTCCAGTTCCCTCAGGCGTCACCTTCCTCTCCAGACAAATAAATGCTTCGAGGCAAGCCAACGTCACCGGTGTAGCCTCCTTTGCATGGGAAGTTGTCAGGCCTGATCTGACCTGCCTTTCCATCAGGATTATAAAGGTGACGGATAGTCAATTTCAGGGATTCATGATCCATTTTAGCACAGTGCTTCACCTTGCAGCTAAGTAATACGGCTGTGATAAAATCAGCCATAATCACTGCATCTTACTCAGCACTGCCTTGGCTGTAAATATTGCCTTCATATATTAAAGAAAGAAAAAAAAAATCAAATAGAGAGGGAAAAAAAAAAAAAAAAAAGAGTTCTAAAGAGAAAAGGGCTGTTGGTCATCGCTGACCAGCGTGGTGTGCCCTTGTACTGCGGGTTTCTGGAAGAGGGAAGCGGGGCTTGGAGCTGGCAGCCCCCTTGGAGCTGAAGGGAGCAATGCAGGGTGCACACCTGAAGCATTCCCCCTGCTCCAGGATGGTTCACTAGCAGAGCCAGGCCTGGGATGTAAGCTGCTTAAAGGAAGGTGATGAACTTTGAGGATGCTTCCATCTTCCTCAGTGTTTCAAATCCTGAACAATTGCCAGAATGGCTTCCTTCCCTTCCTCCGAGTTGTCTTGTGCCTCCTCAGGGAATCACTAGCAGTTATTAAACCCAAACCTTCCGTCTTTTGGTCCACATTCCAAATTCCTGCTGTGTTTTTTTTTCAGTGATTTGCCATATGTGACTATGACACATCCACCATGTGATATTTCTCAATCAGATGACATGAAAGTTCCCCCTGTTCACCCTGTCCTGGTCTTGTAGTGGAAAGCCATCATAATCGGAACACGTGTGATGCGTTTCCAGCATCACAACAGGCACAGCGAGGTCTGTGGCTGAGTCAGCTGAGGTTTCCTGCCCTTCAGTTTTCCATGGGGTAAGATCCAACACTGGCTGTGCATGTGTCCCTAATGGGAAACCAACAACAAGAAGGACTTTGAGGAGCTGTCCTGGAAAGGAGGATTGAGAGACACTCAGCTGAAGGTATAAAAATGGCTAAGCTGCAGTTGGAGTACAGGCAAACGAAGCTGTTGTACTGCTGCTCTCTGTAAAACTGGGTAAAAGTGGTTGCTGGCCTTTAGCTCCCTTTTTTTCCCCAAGGGGAACAAGAAAAAGGGGACCATTGCCCTGACATGAATCAGGAAAAAGATGCAACATCACAGACAAATAATTGTGAGCTTGGATTATCTGAGAGAATAACATATGTGCTGATCTCTGGGGCTGCCTTTTGGGCATCTCCTGGTGGTGCGTGCTGCACCGTGGTGGTCTCTCCGATCTGCTTAGCCTCCTGCGTGGAGCTGCCTCCGTGCTGAACTTCGGCTGAACCGCATTGATCATCAGCGCTCATTCTGCCTGCGCTGGAAATGAGGAGAGAGGGAAGGAGAAGTCTAGCTTGAAGTAAGCATGTCTTCAATAAGAATTTAATTTAGATTTTGCACGGTTACACTGTGTTGGTTAAATCACACACTGTTATAAGGGGGAAAAAAAAAGCACTCAGGTTTCCTATTCCGTAACCTCTGGATAAACCCAAACTGCCTCCTCAGTAGCTGCATTTCCACTCTTTCTCCCTTCCAAGGGTGAAATAAGCGAGCACATCTACTGAAGAGATAAAAACAAACTCTGTTGAATGCCTACATCCACTACGAAGCGTCTGCCCAGACAGCAGGCATAAAGCAGATTTCATGTGGTATCTCGTGCTGTCAGCTGGGCTGGATCCCCTGCCCTGCTCCTTCCCATTTGAGCGGTCAGGGACCCAGCTTCAGCAGCTGGCTGAGGAGTTGGCTTTCCTAGGGAAACGTTCAGATAGCACAAACTCATCCACACGAAGCTGCTTCTCCTCTGGGGGGAGGAGGAGAGAGAAATGAATGTGGCAGACCCCTTGAAATCAGGCCTCTGTGGCAATGGTTGTTTTTGCCAAATTAATGTCATCCCTCGGTGTCCAGGCATAGTAGCCAGTGAGTGAAGTGAGACACGTGTTGCGCTGTCCCCACCAGAAACAATTCCTTAAATGTGAGGGGATGCCTGGGAGCAGGTCCGTACCGTGACTTTTCTCACTCTGTGTCTTTAAGGAGGAATGCGGTCCTTCAGGCATCGGAGCCAAAATCCTGCCTACATTGCAATTACATTTCAAAATTTAGAAAGCCTTCACAGTTATAGAAACAAAATTTCTTTCCTTCCTTTCTCATAATGCTTCTGTTTCTCCAGGAAAGACTAAAAATAAACGAATAGGCATACTAAATGCATGTTTACAGGACGGGGCAGGATGAAAATGTTCAAATGTTCTATTCTCCAGCAGACTTTAATACCACTTTCCTTTCTTGCTGTTTAAAATATCCCCTTACCAGTTCACCTGCTTTTCCTATCCATCTCTCGTTTCTCCTTCCTAGAAATCTCAACCCTTTTTCCCTAGGGGAAAGCTGAAGGAAGGTGCTGTGAGGGTGGAGGGGGAATGTGCATTCTGCAGCAGCTTTGGGTAGAAACTACTTCCACTGTGTAAAACACCTCTACTTTGCTGCCATCTGAAATGGAAATTGCTGGTTCTGTCTCAGGAAGCACTGGCACAGGTAATAAAAACCTTGCAGTGCTGCCAGCCTGGAATAAGGACCCGGGGAGCAGAGAGGGAGTGGTGATTGCAGTGTAACAGTGCGGCTCCTTTGTTTCCATTAGGATGGTGCCCAGCGTCTAAAAGCCAGATGAACACAGGCAAGGCTCTTCCTAACAGAGGAGGGGGTCCTGTTGCAAACTGTGCTTTTCCAGATATGGAGTACTAATTTAGTTCTTGGTCATTAGCTCAAATCTGCTGCAGGTTAGTTACGGCCCTAGAAGTATTAACGCTGATGCCTACTTGGTGCCTTGTCCGTGTTGAATAGATGATCTCCTTTCTCCTTATCCTTGTAACTTAGTGCTGGTATTCTGCGCCATGTGCATCATTGTTTCAAGTGTGTCAACTTTTTTGACATCTCTAATTCCTGCTGCCTCCACTAGGTGCTTAAAATACACCGAGAGAGTGGAAATCACTGGTGCGACATAGACATCCTGAAGGAGCAAGTCTTTATTTGCCTTCATTTCGGAAAACATGGCCGTGCCTCTGTCTAGCCTCCGAAATTCATGGCAAGTGTTTTGCCTGTAGTCTCGGGAAGCTTCAATAACAAGGCTTCTCGGGGATTTTGTAGCTACTTTTTTATTATTAGGTAAGCATTAACAATGCAAAGCTCTGCAAATCACATGGAAAGGACACAGTGCAATTACAGATGCAGGATTGTACAGCAGAAGCGTGACTGCTGAAGTCTGAACACATGACTGCAAAGATCTAAGATGTGCCCTCTGTTTTTCTGGAGTTATTTAGCCTTCTTCCAGCAATCTTCAATTTTCCCTTGCACAAAGATAAAGCCGGAGTCGAGGAGGCTTACTTCGCTATGGGAATGCAGTTAATCACCCGAGCAGCAATGGTTCATGCAGTCTAGTGGTTGTATCTCTTAATAGTGACCTAAGGCCAGATGTACTGGAGGAAGGTAAGCCATAAAATAGGAGTCAAAGGTAGGGATAAAGCTATATCATACAACTGTGTTAGATTTCCTATGCTGACTGTGGTCAGAACACTCCACTAAGTAAAAATTTCTGGGTGAAAAGGTGGCTGTTCTGTAAATGACATTACAGACTTGCAAGGCAGGATTTTCCCCTCGAGTGCTAGAACTGGCGCTCCGGTTTTGGTGCCTGGCATGAAATATGACATCTGTTTAAATGGATATAGTTGGGCTTTTCAGCTCGCGTGGAAAGGAAAAGCGTGCTGGAGACTGCTGGGTTTGTGGTGCTTTGCTTATAAAAGTGTTGGTGTTTCGATCGTGGTCTGAACAAACATGTTCAGAATGTCAAAGACTACTTGTCCCTGTTCTCTTTTTTTTTTTTTTTTTTTTTTTAAGAGAAGTTGATCACCCGAGCAGCCATCATTCATGAACTCTGCTCAATTCGAGGGGTTAGGAGAGATTTTGGGGTTTACAGTACTTCTTGTTTGTTCCCCTGGAAAACTGTTCTGATAGCTTCCTCTTCATTTCCATTCACTGTGGCTTAAAAGCAAATTAGCTCGTTATTCTTGCAGATCCCTCCTCCTCACCTTTTAAAAGCAGATCCTCAGGTGATGTACGGAGTCAGAGTTACAACAACTTAATGTTATCTGAGGATGTGCCCCTGGGTGTCCTGAGATGCAGGAGTTTTTCCACTCATCAGAGGATGTCTAGGGTAGAAAGAATATGAATTTCAAATGTTGAAAGGAAGCAGGAAAAGAATCCCTTAGGGCTTATTTTACACAGGGAAATGAACTGGTAGAACTATAGTGGAATAATTATAATTATACCACTGTGGCGTACCCATAAATGAGATAGAGTAATTGTATCAGAAGCATCTTACTTTTATTCTCAAATGCAGTGCTTACATAGGAAGTTACTCTGCTAGTGCTACAGCAGATGATTATTGTTATCATTATTGTTCTTATTTATTAACCGGCATTTAATTTAGCACCTTTTCGCTTTGGATTTCAAAGTGCTTGAAAATAAATATGTATCATTGTTCCCGTTTGAAGCACTGCAGTTGTCCTTCAGGTCAGTTTCCACAAACTCTTAGAAAAATCTTCAGACCTTCTTTATTCATCATAAAAATGAAAAGAAAAAAATGGGCACAAACTCGGGTATTTTTTCCTTTGCAGGTCACCTCAAGTATACGTAGCTAAGAGCCGAAAGAGATGGGTTGTATTCCCAGCTCTGCTACTGCCTCTCTGTATGTGACCTTGGCCAAGTTATTTCACTTCCACAAATGAGAATAATAGTGTTGACCTTGCAGATGTATTATGAGGCTTTATTTCTAAAGCCTGCGAAGCTGTTTGAGGTCTTACAGTGGAAGTAGATAGCCAAGTTTAAAGTACAACTATTATTAAACACATTTATCATATGGGTTGGATGCAAGCGTTTCAGCGATCTGCTTTCAGTCTTTTTCATTTTTAAACTTCACAGCCTAATTGAGATTTAGATTCTGTAAGTTTCCCTGATTGCTTTACTTCCAGCGTATGGATGGTACCGCGCGCTCTCCTTTCCCTTCCCGCAACCCTGCAAAGACAAATCCACGGCCAGCCTCCATCCATCCCGCTTCCCTCATGGCCGTGCACCAACAGATGGAGGCTGATGTAGCCGAGCTGACAAGATCAAGCACGGTTAGGCTGCTGACCTCTGCACTGAGGGTTTTAACTACTTATCTTCGTGAGCCCTCAGTGGCCTAATTGTTGCCGGGGCTCTTGAATCTTCTTGAGAGATGGGGTTGAAATCTTTGCAGGGTAATGCTTATAATACCTTATCTTTGCTGCTAAGGAAAATCATCCCTTTTGTTGTAGTTTCTGAACACCACAAAGTGATGCCTTAATGGTGCCTCATTAACATCTGTAGCGTTTGCCTGTTAGTTTCCTTCACCAGCCTTCCTCGTTGGATACCTTCCCTGCGCCCACCAAAACCCAAATATCATATGGCTTGTTTTTTTTTTTTTCTAGCAGAACTGTTTCAAGTGCCAAGCATATTTTAAGCATAAGAAGACACTGAAAGAAAAAGAACAGCCACGTGTCTTTTGTTCCTTTTACTTTAGGCAATGTATTTTACAGGTCTCTTAAGCAAAGCAATGTTTTAGGGGACAGTACCTGGCAAGCCTGAAACAAAGCCTTCTGTGTAGATCCAACAGTGACTTCTAAAAAGTGCATGGAGTGTAACTCAAGGTGAGCGCTTGATAGAAAAAGTGAAGTTTGGAGAGATCCGGATGTGGAGAAAATGTTAAAAAGTGATGCTTTAGAAAGCTCCAGTATTCAGTTCCTATAGTTGGTGGTGATGGCAGTCTGAAACAAGGGAGCTTTGCCTGAGCAAGGTGCCAAGCCAAATTCTTTGAACCTTTCTATGTTCTTTGGCACCCAACAGAGACGATGGGTTGCCTTGGCCTGATTTACAGCAGGCGATGACATTTTTTCTCTCTAACCCCTTTTCTTTGCAGTTTCAGTTGAGCGTAGACCAGCCAGGAGCTCTGTTGTGTGGTGGACTCCCATTTTCTGTATCCCCCAGCAAATGCTTCAGTAGGCATCTCTAGTTGGTGGATGTCAGCCCTCCCCATGGAAAGCTCCTCGCTTTGTGCCACCCAAATTGAATGGTGGACACAACTTTCTCCTTTTGGTTACTCCAGGATAAAAGATAACCATGGACTTCTGCTTGCTAGAGGTTTTCTTTATACTGGTGCGTATCTCAGCCAAAATCCAATACTTGGCACTGACAAAAAATCAAAAGGTGGTTATCGAAGTTGAAGGGCTCAGATTTTGGCTGTGCTGTTAGCTCTGCCGCATTGTAGGTGACGCTAACTTTACGGGAAAGATGAGGAAAAATCGGGGGCTGACTGTTGGCGTTATGATGTTGAGTAAGGTTTATAATAGCAATAATCCTCCATGAAAACAGTTGTTATCATAGTTAATGCCCGCTTTGTCAGTGTGTTAACCTTCCTTGGCTTTGCCTCGGGTCATTAAATGACCAGCCATTCGTTAAACACCCGGGAGCGACCGATTTCAGAGGGAATATTACGGAGTTCATTTGCTAAGTGAAGCCCTTGGAATAGCACACGTGTGTCACTTGCTACCACCTATGTATGTATGTGTGCACACCTGTATCAACCCTCACACGTGTGTGAACGTGGCCATCAGCACTGTTCTGCCAAGAGATTGACTTTTCTGAGTCTTTCTCTGAGGCTTTCACCAAGTGAGGCTATCTTGCTGCCTTCTGCGACAACTGAACATAAATCGTAGTCTTCTACTTCTGAGTTTGACGTTGCTTTTAGCACCCCTCCTATAGTTTTCCTCTGTTCCCCTGCTCTTCTCAGGTAGCTGAGTTAAGGCAGTCACTTCCCAAAGTGGATGAATGAGCTGTGTTAGAGGCTTGACTGCTTTTTTCCCACTGAAGTGTTTGTATTGCCATTCAGCACCGGGAGCTGCGGCATCCCCGTGTATTCCTGTAGGCCAGGCACGCCATCTGGACTGGTTTTCTCAAGGCCAGGGTTTCCACGACATACCAGAAGAGTTGTTGCTCATACATTATGGCTGTTGTTCGTACATTATGGCGAATGTGAATTCCACCATTTGCCCCTTTGCCTCCCCGTGCCTGTAACACGTTATGTAAAGATAAGGAACTCCATACCCAGTATCGCTCACTGTGTGTTGGGCGTAAATCTGTTTTCTCTCCTATCAGTTTCAGGGGGATTTCGTGGTTTGTAAACAGTAAAAATGGCCTGTGTGGATTCTCCTGCTGATAATCTCTTCTTGTGTTTTACTCTTTAAAACTTCCCCCAGGCAGGGATGATGTCTTTCCGAGTATCTGGAAAGGAGCTAGAATACAGAATTTCTTCATGTAGAGAGGAAAGGAGGGGAAAAAAAATAATGAAAAAGGCTCTGTTGTATCATTAGGATTGCAAAGGTCACGAGGAAAGCTGCTACTGCTGAATATTGAGAGCTATTTGGAAATACAAGGGTAGACAGCACACTGTGGCAGGAGCAGCGAGAGGGCACACCAGCATCCCCGGCACCCCTTGGCTTGGAAAGGAAGCTCTACCTTTTGCTTCAGATATGCAAATGCAGGTGCTTTTTATACTTCCTCAACACTTCAGAAATTAAAATGGGGGGGAAAAGAAAGGTTCTCCTTCAGCGCCAGCCGCTCTTAATTGCGCCTCTCTGTCTCAGTATGAGTTTCGTTACTTTTTAAGGGCTCCCCTGCTTTCCTCCCTGTCTTTCTGCAGTGGTAAAGTGCTCTCGCTTGCTGCTTGGACACTCCCAAGTGCTGCTCGCTGCAGGTGTCAGTCTGACAGTTTATGAGAGCACTTCATAATCCCATAAAGAGACGGAGAGGAGAGCACTTCGCAGTGCACAGCCAGAGCTGCTGCTTAGCTTCGTTTGCTCTTCACATGCAAATTAGGAAGGCTGCTTTCACTACATAGGCCCTTCAAGGCACACAAAAGTGCAAACATTTTCAGACAGAGTCTGTATCTGGTAAGCAAACATCTTTAACTTTCCACAAGTGCGTCTCCCTTGTCCTCCAATCAAATAAAAAAACGAGGAAACCAAATAACTAACTAAATAGTACTTAGGCATAGGTATATTGGCAAAAGCAAACAAACTAGGTAGCTAGCTAAATAACAAGATTTCCATCTCATTCTTCTCTGTGATGCCAGCCGTAGCGGGAAGGATCCAGACAAGAAGCGTATGCATGAGCAGGAGTTTAGGCCATCGAAAAGTTGGGCATCCAAGGAACCAAGATAATGAGCTTTGAGATTGGGTGGTTTTAAAAACACAATAAGCCTAAGGCTTATCTGTTTGATTCCTAAGCCTTTAGGATGCAATTGGTTCATGTTGTATTAGGTTTTTAAGAATTGGAAAGATCATTTTTTTCTCAGAGAAAAAAAAATCAGCTAAAGAAAGAAAGGAAAAAAAAATAACAACCACAGGTGTAGTTCTCAGCCTTAGAAAGCAGTGATTTGGGAGGTAAAAAAGGAAGGTAAAAAACATTGCTTATAGGAAGATCTGCAGAGCCTGCCGTGATGACTGCCTTTAGGACACTTCATTAAAGTAGAAATAGCGAGGGGATGAAATGTTCAATTTGCAATTCCTTCTTGCCTCTTTGGTACGTTTAATTTACTTTTAATATAATTATTCATTACTTAATACAGCCAAGCGGTATTTACCTAAATATCTGTGGTATAAAATGCGTTTATCTGAAGTGAGGTCGTATCCCTCGGTTGTTTCCGACGTGTCGATCAAGCAGTGCTTTATTTTCAGGAACCTGTCACCAGCACGCCTCGTGTGACCTCCCATCCGTGTCAGATAAATACAGGAAGGTGAGAGCACGCTTTAAGCGCCGTCCTGCCCGTCTCTGGATTTATAAAACACCACTGCTCGAATTTGGGGCGATGTAATGAGCTGCTTGCTCATTAGCCACTCAAGCAGCATTGTATTACCCAAGCATGAAGGGTGTTTTCCACAAGTGGAAAGAGGCAGTGCTGTGTCTGTTGGGGGTGGTGTTAAAAATGCACAGAGCTTGCTACCTGTCCTGCCTGATATTGGCACGGAACAAGAGCGTGTCCTTTCGGAGTCAGAGGATATAGACTGAGGGCTTAGCAGTGAATCAGGTCCACGATGTCCTTAATTTTGTAATGTTGGCATGCGTCGAGTTTTGGTAGTACCTGGGCTTCTGGTAGTGATGGGAGTTCTCACCCTTCTTGCCTCTAGTTAGCATCACATGCAAATGGAGCTGTTTTAATCCACACGTTTAAGGCAGGTAAGTGGCAAGTTAGCAACTAATACTGCAGGAAGACATCAGGCAGCCTCTCCACAGCTAGCACTGGGCTGGAAATTAGGGGTGTACGTGTAACACAAAAGCTGGGAAGCTAAATGCCTTAAGGGACTGGAAATGTGAGTTTCATGGCTTTTCACTTTCGTGTCACCTATTTGAGTGCCGCCTAGGGAGTGGAAGTTCTCTTCTGTTTCATGGCGGTGTCCCAGGAGAGCGTCTAGGCTTCACATCAGTTCCCTGTTCTTGGATCAAGGGATGTTGAGCCAAAGTGAAATCCTTCTATGGATTTTGGCATCAGTCTCTGTAGCAGCATTTGGGCACGTCAGTGGAACTGGGTGTGGAAAACAAGCCTTGTTCCCTGCTCTTTGGATTAACAGAGAATTTCCTGGGACTGGTAATACAGTACATTAAAACCAAAAATAAAAGCAGCACCACCAACAAAAGCCCTTTACAATATCCATGTAGGAAGTGCCCATCTGAATTCTGCTTTTTTTTGTCACAGCAGCCTCTGTGTAATGTCCCCGTGTGTCATTGTTCTCCTTGCAGATGCTCAGCACCTTTTGTCCACAGTCCTCAAAGTCAGTACGAAGCAACAATGAATTAAGCTGCACGGTATCCCTGCTAGTTAGGTAAATGCCATTTCTGTTTCCACAGATGGGGGGAAATGAGGCACAAAGAGGTTAAGTGCTTCACCTAAGGTCATGCTCTAATGCATCGTTGTCCTTTCTCTGCGTGGCGAGGGCCGTGTCCCCCCTGCTGGAAAAAAAATACTCAACTCTTCTTGAACTCTAAGCATATCTGATGAATCCCATTCGTACTGACAAAACTTGGGAGCTGAAATTATGCTCTTGTCCTTCAGCTGTCTAGAGCGGACTTCTGAAACTTGGATTAAAGGACATATTGGCTGTCTGTAGTGTCAGTAGGCAAGGATGTAATAATGCCTCTGTGAGCCTACCCAGTACAGGGCAGTGTGTACCACAGCCATATAACAGCACACAGTTCAGATCTATCTTACCACTGCTGGTCCTGTGGTGTGGAAAAGGTCTTACGGGGGCTCGAAGCTTTCTGCTTCCCACTTGGGGATGTCTTAGGGAGAGTTGCAGCATTCCTGAGCACAGTTACACTTTACTTCTGTATTGATTAAACTTTTACATACAGTTCCATCTTCGCCAATTTGTCATTCCCCTCCTTTCCCTTACCCTCGTAGTTTGGGGAAACGGCTGTCATTACCGTCTTGCTGATGAGGACAAATGGCGGAAATGACAGAAATGTCATTCTGTTTGCAAACAAGATAAAAGCCAACCTGAAGCTCAAATGCACTTTCAACCATCAAGCAGAGAAAACTGTCATCAGATCAAGACTTGATGGTAAAAGATTCCTCTCCGGTTCTTATTTGATATGCAGACAGAGAAAAGAAATGATGAGGACTAGAGAAAGCAAGTTCCAGGATCCAACACCAGCAATCCATCCCCCAGAGGCTGGTAGTCTTTTTTATATATTTTTTTCTCCCTTTTCACAGGACCATCTGGGACATGTGAATGATCATACTGTCTTCCACACCGAAGTAGCTTCAAGTCTGTTCTCCTGCTCGTGATCACAGACTCTGTATGAAAGCACAGAGCCTCTTAATGTGTCAGCTCCAGGGGACAAGCCTGAGCTGATGAGACAAAGTTTTGTCAGCCAGGTGTCTCGCACAGACTGTGGTTTTAGGGGAAAGAGGAGGCTGTTTTCAGAAAGGCTTGCAGGGAGTTTTGTTTTTCTTGCATAGTTTTCCACCTTCGTTACTTCTCTGGACTGTACGTAGCGACTGACTGCTGAGTTGTTGTGTGCTCGCCCCTCTGTAGACATCCTGTGCCCATTGCTCCCACTGTCTCTGCTTCGGAGCTGTTACACGTGGCAGGTTGCACTGCTTGTTCCTAGCACGGTGAGCAAAAGCTTCATCATTTGGGGCTGGATGCTACTAATTGGAAGGAGAGAATCTGTTCCTCACGTAAGCAGAGTGAAGGGAGAGGAAAGCATGATGCTCATCCTCCTCCTCTGCCTGTCTGAATGTTCCTATCCTGTCTCACACAGGCTCATACACCTACACTGGCGTGCACAAATGAACATTTATTATTCATCTGCCTCTGAAATTTGGCAGCTTTTAATTATCTCTTTTTTACATCCAGGTATCTGTTTGGCTGAAACTCTGACCTTCTAACTTTGTCTAAAAAAAAATCCAGGGTGTGAGGGTAACGTTCAGAGGCTGGAAGCAGCAGGGCATCAGAGCTTCTCTGACTGACCTTGCTCTCCCAGTTTTGCAGAATTGGGAAGGGCAGCTGCATGCTGTTCCCACACTGGTGGTCTTATTCTTTCACATATACCTATATCTCTGTCAAAGCCAGCTGGGGGAGCAGGAACAGAAGATGTCATATGCCCTTTTTGAATCTGCATGTCGTATATTGTAAATTACTTTTTGACAAGTTGAAGAAAGAATCCTGAGAAGAGTCAAACTCCTTAACGAAATGCCAGCCCCCAGGTAGCTGATGGGGACCGAGGGGTTCTGAAAAAGTCTGCAACAAGCAGGGATTCTCTTGTCTGGTTCTCCAAGCAACAGTTTTATGGTGCTGATGAAGTAGCTTCAGCAGGAATTCCTTAGACCTCTCAAAAGAGAAGATAGGTGCAAGTGACATATATTTGATGCTGTAAATAGACCCTTGTGCTTCACATATTCTCTCTCTGATCTCTCTCTGGTGAGAAGGTCTGTATCCTAGGAGCTCAGCACTATTTGGGGTCCTCTGTCCTTCAGGTTAAGTACACGCTTAAGGATACAGGAGTGAAGTTGCTTCCCTTGTAAGACCGATCTTCTGAAACTGTGGTTTTGCTTTAAATTCCTCGAGCCATGCTTTATTCGAAGCAGCCAGAGAAATGCAGGAAGTTTTGCAAAAAGTACAGGCATTTTGTTCATAAATTTTTCTGAATCAAGTACTGAGAAAAAAGTCCTTCATAAATGTATTCAAAGTACAGGGTATATGCACTCTCCATGGCCTGAACTTAGTTTTACAGCCCTTAAAATAAATAGCCAGTTTAGTCTCTACTGAAGGTGATGGGAAATAGTCAGATTCTTCTGAATGCTTACACCTTAAGGAGTTGCAGCAAGGTGAGATCCTGCAGTGTGCGACAGAGGAGCTGGATGCTGTGCTTGTATTACTTCAACAAGTTTGCACCACCAGCCTTACAGTAAGGGTTGAAATTCTTTTCTCTAGTGTGTACAAGGGGAAACTTAAGGGTCAATAACTTTTTTTTTTTTTCCCATGTGGTCTTTGCAAAATCACTCTTTTACAGGCAGGGACATGACAGCAGTGCTCCAGTGACTCACCAAGCCTCTGACAGAGTAGGAAACAGAATCCGAATGCATTGACTCCAGTACAACGCTAGAAACTTCCCTTTTCCACAGGAGTGCATGCAGAGGTTTTGTTACAGAGACAAATACATGAGGAACAGAGCGTGCATTTCCTTTATATTAGTTCTTCAGGTGCTACTGACAGCCTCCCTAAATATTTTAAAGTTTTATTTTCTTACGTAGACAGACTCAGAAGTTCACCTGCGTAGGCAAATCTCTTGGGCTGGAAACCTAAATTAACAGCTATGCTGGCTACTGGTGGAGGGAGATAAACAGTGCTGATTAATCAAGCTCAGGGAAATGCAAATCATGTTGTTCTGTGAATCTCTGAGGAGTTGCAGAGTTAGTTTTGAGGTCAAGGAAGTGGCTGGTGCCCTCTACGTACTTAACCAGACAGAACTTCAGGCAGCTGCTGTTGGAATGGCAATGCTCAGTTTCTGCTTATGCTGCTGAGAAACCTGGAGCTAATTACTCTGCTCACCAGGCACGGACTGAGTTCCTGGGACATGGACTTTGTATATGCTGTAGGTGGTGTTTGGTGTAGGCTTCACTAAATCATCAGCTCTGCTGGGAAGCCATCACCAGTAGGTGTGTGAGATCGTCCAGATACTTTCAGCTGCCAAACAAGCCTACTCTTGAGTGCTTCCATCTCCTCCTACTCTTGAGTTCTTCAACTCCTTCTGATTGAGCCCGTGTTACTACATAACTTTAGAGTTGAGGAAATTTGGTCTTTCCATCCCAGAATTAAACTCTGGGTGCTTTACTCCTCCTTGTACGACATCTGGTGGCCTCACCACATCTACAGCATCATGAGTTATTTTGTAATCTCTCTATCTTTCTTCTTCCACACTTAAGGGCTTATTTAGCTAGAATCCTTCCTTTCCTTTCCATCACTTTCTATGGTGCTTCAAAGAGCAAATGAAGAGTAATGATTTAAAAAAAAAAAAAAAAGTGCATTCTATCTCTCTTGCTTCAGGGTGCAGTAGTGTTGTGGATGGACCAGAAACCTTGTGTGTAAGAAGCTGGTCCTCTGAAATCTTCAAAAACAGAATTAAAGTGATATTTCTCAGGTCTTCTTTGGAAGCTTAGACATCTGTTGCTGGTAGCAGGAAGGATTTTAGTACATTTAGGGAGAAGTACCGAAAGCAGAAGTACCTCACTGTGATCCATCCTTTGGGACTTGATGTTCTCCCTTGCTTTACTCCTCCTTGGTGTATCACTTGGCATAGTGCTGGTCCCTACCAGGAAGGATCCAAGGAGAAACGCCTCCTTGGCATATCCCTGAGTCACATATGTGAAATGGCCACAGCTTTGCTTTAGGCATGGGGTTTTGATTATTTTTTTTTCCTTTTAGTCATAAAGCACTGATGGAAGTTAATGTTGCTAGTATGTGGACCTTGAAAAGGATTTTAATTTCTTTCTTTGCTCCTTTTAGAGGCATTTAGGAGAGAAGTTGTAAAGCTGTAGATGTTCTCCTGGTGCCTAAGTACCATGGCACATGTAGGGGAACCTACAGGTGTTGTAAAAGCACCTCAAGTAGTGCCAGCAGAACAGAAATAATTCATTCAGAGCAACAGTCAGACTGGACAAAACAAACAAACAAAAAAAAACTTCCTTAAAAACTCCTTTCATTAGAGAGTGATTTTTTTCCTTTAAAATTAATTTTGAAGGATAAATAGGAATTCCCTTTTAGATGTTTTAGAAAGCAGCTTTGGTTGTTCACGTTAAGAGCAACTTTCTCTCATGAGAACTTGGAGTGATTTAAATTTTAGGGAAAAAATTAAGACTGACCTAGAGTGGATTTTTAGCATGTTTACTTTGGGAGAAGTTTTGAAGTCTCAGTTTTCTGTTTCCAATGATTATCTCGCACAGCTGCCTGAAGATCTAGAAGAAATCTATTGCCTGTTATAGCTCTACTCGCTGTGTTCACTTTCCTGTCCTACTCAAGGCCACGTTATAAGCTCATGACATTCAAGGTTTGCTTGTAAGTGATTTTCAGAGCAACACCCTTCTGCTGGTGAACCATGACAGTGACAGTGTACGATGGCTCTCTGGATGTATGTTCTCCATCTCGGTGCTCCAATGATATTAACCCTGTTGCAGATGGTCCTGCATAAGCACTGTAACACAAAGCAGGTTTGTTTTTTGTGTGTCCCTGTGCATTTTGCCTCTGGGTTTGGGTAGGAGAGTTGAACATGGTCTCCATAAATATCTCTGGTAAAGTGGGTCATTAGTTCTTTAAAATGTTTCACTGTCAAAATAGCAACGTTAAGAGGTTTTTTTTTTTTTTTTTTTTTTTTTTTTTTTTGTCTTTTCACAACTTCCAGTAGATTACAGAAAAAAAAATAATCTTTTTCTGGCTTTT
The DNA here is from genome assembly GCF_009819795.1 of Aythya fuligula. Classification (NCBI taxonomy): domain Eukaryota; kingdom Metazoa; phylum Chordata; class Aves; order Anseriformes; family Anatidae; genus Aythya; species Aythya fuligula. The sequence goes on from NC_045559.1 coordinate 86,699,738, forward strand.
AGCTTTAAAAGCTTTCCTGATAAATTTACTTGCCCACCTTAGGCAATGTTAAAGAGTTGGGAAGAATTTCTTTCCTCACCTGCGTAACTTCACTCCTGTAAATTCTTTCTTTCCTGACATTAGCTTAGGCTGTTTTTTCAGGCTGAGCATACAGCAGGAGGGGATGTGGGCCTTGTATTTGAGTCTAGAGCTTCCGGGGGGGGGCACAAATGGAAAGGAGGACATCAGTTACTGCTGGATCGCCATGCCTGAGTTTGCTACCTTAGCTTTTTTATTATTTTTTAAACAACTGTGATGATGATGCAGAAATAGCGATAGCTGCAGCTCATTCCGCCTACCTCTTCTGACGCTCCAGGGCTGATTGAAAGAAGGAGCAAGGAAAACTTTGGTCAGCAGAAACAACAAATTTTATTAAATCTTCTTGAAGGACAGGTCCATGATAAAAAGAAAAAGAAAAAAAAAAAAAAAAGAGCACATTTTGCAGTTTTCTTTTTTTTTTTTTTTCTTCAGGATCTTTAACACGCTTTAAAAGACTAATTCCCCTCTAGCTCTAATTGGGAGAGCTCCCATTGCCAGCAAGATTATTTTGGGGGTATTAATCATTTCCTCAGCGGTCAGTAAGGAGAAGGTGCAGAGCCGGGATCCCTGCCGCTTGCCCAGGGTTTGAGATAACCTCTCAACTCTTCAGTCATGATGTGCAAAAGCATTCTTAATGCTCTTAATGGTCCCGTTTTTTCCACTTGTTTGTGCCGATCCTTACACAGCTCTCTCTCATTTGTTTGTATGCACATTTTTCTGTGTCTCTCTCTCTGTCTTGGTCTTTATCTCATTCTTCCATACATCCTTGTTGTTTTTTGTCCTCCTCATGCTTCATCTTTGTCTTAACTCAGTCTCTATTCTTTCCCTCTTGTTTTTCCCTGCGTCAACTTGTTTTTCTTCAGTCGCCTTCTTGTGCGTGTGTCCGTCTCTTCCTCTCTGCTCTCCCTTCTCTACTCATCCTTTATCTCTTTCCCACTCTTTCTCTTTTTTCCAATTCCATTAGCGAAAGTAGATAATAACTTGTGAATTCAAGTGGAACTTCATTTCTGAAACCGTACACTCGTGCTGGAACCCATTAAGCTCGATAGCGAGAAATGAGAGAAATCATAATTATCAGGCCAGTAAAATACATGAAACATAAAATTTGTCAGGGAAAGTAATTGAAATTATTGGAGCAGTTGGGTCCTGGTGCTGTGCAGACCCTCAGTGATAATGGAAAGGTTACGGGCAATGTTTAGCAATGCTGATGAGGCCCAAGGTGACTCAACGCCACCACAGTCAGCAACTTTATGCTCTGCTTACATTAATTTGCTAATCCATCTTTGGAAATGGCCAGGCTGAGCAGTGCATCGGGGTTCGCAGGACCCCTGCCAAAGAGCTGGCACGGCCAGTGTTGCAAAACTTTTGCTTTCGTTTTCCTGCTACCTCACCTGCTGTTCCTCCTCACGTCTCCGCGCCTTTCCCCTTCTCTAGCCTGCCCACCCATTTCCCTCCGCGGCCATTTTAGGGCCAATCAACAATGTGTTGATTACTTAAAACTCGTGCCACAGCAGCCCCATCCATTTCCCTAGACCTCCCCTCTGAGAAGCCGTGTACTTGCACACTGCCGGGGAAGCCCAGGAGCTGTTGCCGATGCGCCCATCCTCTCCTCGTGGGTGGAAAAGCTAAATCAAAAGCAACTTGGGTTGTCACCATCCGAGCTGGGCGTCATATATTTGTCTTGGTTATGCTCTCCCTCACTGCCAGATCAGCCTTCATCCATTTCTTGACTGAAGACACGCCGTTGCACAGCCAGTGCAGCCTTCAGTGCAGCTAGCCCGGGGATTTGTGCTGACACCATTTCAGTGCATGCTAAGTATCCCTTTGGATTCGGGGTTGTATAATAAAACGTTATTGCATCTGCTCCGGCAAGGCAGCCCTGAAAAATTGGCACAAGTGTTGATCAGACAAGGTACAAAATCTACTCACCCACTCTCATAAAGGCAAGCACTAATGAACTATTTGTTCTGCGCAGGGAGAATGATTTTGCAGAGCTCTTTGTTTTTAGAAGGGAAGGAGATGAGGAAAAGAGAGAGAGGAAACAGCATCTGCTACTCTGTAGAGCTCGAAACAGATTGTGAGAGTTGGTGAATCATCCAGCCCCCTCTCTTTCTGAAGGGTTAACGTGCTCTGGAGAGAATGACATGGTGGCCTCAGTGTTCTCCTTAGTGTCATTGTCAGGGTGACACAAGCAAGCCCCGATCAGAGCAGCCTGGGATCTTTGTTTCCATACCTCCTATAACCCTGTCTGCCTTCTGCATGGTGCATCCTTTCATCCCCTGGGGTTCAGGCCCAGCCACGTGCAGTGCTCAGCTTGCTCACGGCTATTTTCAGGGAGAAATATTCCCTGCAGGGTGCCCGCTTCGGTCCCGCCGGGCAGAGGTATCATCCAGCAGCCTGCGATACGGCTTCTGAAAGGGCCTGAAAGCCTGATGGGGCCCACCTGCACAGTGTGGGCACGAAAATAATCACAGTCTTGCCATCCACACGGAAAGGTAGGCTGTGTTACCTTGCCTGCAGCTTCTGTTTTCTCTCTCCAGGCAAACTGTTGGGCTCTTCCCCTGCTCACCGGCTGCTGCCGTGGAAGCAACAGCATTTCAGTAGTGGTTTCGTGGGCTGCACTGACAGGAGGGCTGCCTTATCCAACTAGGTGCACTGTTAAAAAGTGGCAAACCTGATAACAACAACAAGAAGAAAAAAAACCAACAAATTTTAATGAAACGAAATCCCCTCTCCAACAATTACTCCTAAGCCGCGGTGCTGAGCCTGTTATTTTCGCAGCAGAATACAGTCAGCTTGGCCACATTTCCAGCCCCAGAAAAAAAAAAATGGTGTTTAACGAACTGTTTGAGCAACCTCTTAGCAGCGACGGGAGGAGTAGCACAGCTTATTAAGGTTGATGCCTCTGGTTCAAAGCAGAGCTCCTTATTATAGGGAATATGTTACCCAACGCTTGTCCGAGGGGTCCAATTGTGGATATCTCTTCTATTACCATTAATACTTTCCTGATGGCAGTTCTGAAACCACTGGGTAGGACCTTGCTGCTGCAATTTAAGAATAATCTGTGGTCGTTTTTCCGGCATTCCCCCTGAAAGCCTTGCCGGGCCCTGGATTTAAAAAGTCTCTGCGCGGTTCCATCAGAGACAACAAGAAATCAACAGCTGCAGTGCCAGTGGATAATAGAGAAGTTATATGGCATCGGAAGAAAATGAGACATCATTACAAATGGCCTGGGAGCAAGAATTATCACCAACTCCTGAAATGGCTGGAATGCTCTTTTCCCCCCTGACACTTGGCAAGATAGTCTTTACGTTTCAGGGACTGAAGATTATATTGGTATTTCTGTCCCTGGGAGCCTGCCTTCTCTAAGTGGTTGAGCGGAGTTGTAAGCAAGCCCGGGGGAAGATGAAAGAGAGGGGCTCGTTTCCTTCCTCGCTGAATTGTTGTTTGCTCCTGGCAAAATCGGAGCCTGCTGTTCTCTGGCAGCGTAGCCGCTGCTCCTCCTGCGCCGGCTCCGGCCTGGAGGGTGAGAAATGGCTTAGCAAGGCAGAAGGATGGAGCATCCACAGCCATCTATTTGCACCCCCTCCCCAGAGGCGGGTCTCTGCCCTAAGGGGTGTCTCGGAAGCGTCTCCGGTGGTGCCGAGCGTGGCTCTCCGTTTGGCTGCGAAGCGGTTATCTGTCAAGCAGCACGCTGTCCATTGGCCTCACGTTGCCAAGCCGTGAATTTACGGCGAGCCTCGTGAGCATCCTTCTGCCCTGCAAGCCCCCAGCAGCTGAAACGATTTCGCGAGGCCTCGCCCTCGCTTTATTTGCTCGAAATACGCAAAATAAGAAAAACAGCTTTCTGCCGTCCTGCTTGCAGAAAAAATACCTGGAAATATAGCACGTTTATAGCCTCAATCCTGATGTCAAATTACAGAGGGAAATTGAGGAAAAAAAAAATGTTGATTTTATTAATACGTGTTACGATTTTTAGGGCATGGTTAATAATTTTTTGACTTGACAATAATTTGCTACATGAATGGAGATTGCTTCAGAATATAAGTCTCAGATTATGGCATTCATTCCTCCAAGTTTATTATGGGAACCGAAGCCTGATACTCTCTCTAAACTTGCACTGTCAGTGTAGTTTTTGTTAAGGTACTCAACTAAGGTAGTAGAGGTAGATTAATTTGTTTCACTGCAGCAAGCTATTTTCTCTCCCGTTATGAGACTTCATGCAGTCGCACAACTGAGAACTGTGTAGGTTGAAAATACTACAAAGTAATGTTTATGTTCAAGAAAAGATCATTATTTTTTGTGATGAAGAGATTGGGGGAAAAATAGTTCTGAAGCTGCCTTTTTTCCAGTAGAAATCAAAAGCGGTTTTTTTGGTAGCGGTGAAGTTCCTTGGCTTCAAAACTTTTTTTTTTGGTTTTGCACTTTTAAAATTAAAATCAAAGCTGCTGAGAAAGAAGACTCTCGAGTGGCTTAATCTGCATATTTTCTCATTAAAAAAAGAAAAAACATACAGTGGATTTTCATGCGGTAATACGAATGGTCCAGATTTTTTTTAATGGACTTTAATTTTTAATGAGACTGATCCTGCAGCCTGGTTATTTATAACTCCCACAGCTTAATTAAGTCCGGTGAGAAGGACTGAATAAATGGAAGCATCTCAACGTGAGCTGGCAAATGGCAATCAGAAAATGTGAGCGATGGGACGAGCTGGTACGGGGATGCTTTAAACGTTCCCCCATCCCTTGAAATCCAAGCAGGACTCCTGCTTCTGCTGCTCTCTTCAAATGTCAATTTTTAGGAAAAAAAAATAAAATGTCTCTAGGTCAGTCTTTGGAGGTCTGGAAATGTTTCTGCTTGTGTGGGTGCTGCTGGCAAGCTGTTCGTAGACACCAGTGCATTAAAATGTCTAAACAACGGGGCATAGCTGAGAGCAAGCAGGAAAATGAACTGCACAGAGAGCGGCTGCTCAGTGCATATTAAAACAACTGGCAGGCAAAAACGATCAGAGGGGAAGGGAAGGGCCAGGTTATGATCCACTTCAGCTTCCTCTGGTATGAATGTGTGTTAGGGAAGTCTCTTATCTGGCTGAAGCAAAGGGATCCGTGCTGAAAGAGCATCTGGGCTCCGCATACGCCGAGTGGGGCTTGGTGGCAGGTGTTTCTGGAGTTGCTGCCATCTGTACCTTTTCTTTCCAACAGGTTAGAAACCGTGTCCTCTATGAATTTGTCAAGCCCCTCACCTCCCTGGCAGGTAGCTGGGGGTGCCGGTGTAACAGCAGGGCTCTGGGACTCTCTCATCTTACAGGTTACTCTAAATCCCCATTAGAGCAACATGGTGATTGCCCGTGGAAGTGCATATGACAATATTTCTGCTGTTTCCACAGAAAATGGGTATTTTACCCTAAGGTAAAACAAAGAAGCAATAATATTTTTGGTATTTGCAGTGAGCCTGACTGTTTTTGTGCGACAGAAGTAGGCACAGCCAGTTAGAGTCGTAGCATATCCTGACTTGCAAAGGACCCGCAAGGATCATCGAGTCCAGCTCCTGCCTTCGCACAGGACCACCCCAAAATCAAACCATGTTGGGGCAAGGCAAACCCAGTTTCGTGGTTTAGTGATTTCCAGAGTACCTGGGCCCTGGTACCAACATTCGTTTTCATACTTTTGGTGCTGCTGGATGGGTAACCATGGAGAAAAAGGTCAAGGGCTCCAGAGTCTGGTAAGAGTTTGCCTTGAGTACTCTGTGAGTACCAAACCTCTTTCCTCTTTGAGAATGTGGCAGCGTGTGGTAGAACCAAGTCCCTGCTGCTCTTCCAGGAGTTGTGCCTTGGATTATTCCTCTTCTCCCTGTTACCTCTATGCCATGCTACTACATTTAAGTCAGTTTAAGCCGTGTCACGACAGAAGCTGTTTCCATGCTGATGGTCCAGACACATGCCAGAAAAAATACCTGTGTTAGAGCCCTGCCAGCATGGAAGTTAATCAGTGGCCAACTTTTGGGCCTATTCAAGCTGAGACAAATCCTGATAGCTTTCAGTGAACCTTCAATATGCTCCTAAATGTGATTTTGTTGTTGTTACTTCATTTCAGAAAGCTGAGAAGGCTTGTGGGGATCTGCCTTTTATAGACACGTCTGGGTGAATGATGACCTCTCCCTGTCTGTCATTGTTGCCTGTTGAAGGAGGAGAATTGATTTGACAAGTTTAAGATTTTCTCATAGTTGTTATTCAGAGTTTTTTGCTAGCTAACATCCATAAACACCTTTCTGGCTTTGGAACAATCCTTAACTAATAAAGTGTTTTCCATCAGTTCACTATGAGTCTTATTATACCTACTGGTCATGATTGGACTCCTTGGTCACACAGTGACCTTGTTCTTAGCAGGGAATATTGCGTTTCTCTATACAGCTTTTAATGAATTCAGAAATTTCCTATCTTCTCTTAAAGTCACTTTTTATATGAAGGCTCTTATCAGGAAATTCACCGGCTGGCGTATTTGCTGAAAGTGAGTAGATGAATGAAGTTATTTTGTGTAACATGCGCACGGTTATGGAACAATCTTTTTGCCTTAATCACTTGGATGTGATGGTTTCCTCGCACAGTTATGTCACTTCTGCATGTCTGAAGATCCTGCCGAATATATTGTATTTGCATGTCTGTGTGTGCGCGTACAGCAGCTGTATTGCTGAGTGTCTAGTCTGCACAATGTTGACAGCTATTACAGCTTATGCTACGGCACAGGCGTAGAGGAATATGCTTGCAGAGAAATAAAACTTGAGCTCCATCCCTGCAGGTGAGTTGGACTTTTGAGGGGCAACAAGGACCATCAATAAAGTAGCAAAGGTGTTGTATGTCAATGATACCAAAGTGAAGGACATGCTGAAAACAAGAAATGCTTATTCTTCTGAAATATAAAAATGAGATCTCCCACATGTAACCTTCTGCTCTCACCTTAGGAAGATTTTGTGTCTTCAGATAATATGTACCTTTGCTGAACAGGGCAGTACCTATAGCATTAAGCTTTGTGTTCTACATAAGCCTGCTACTTACTGATGTAGTGTAACACTTAGCCTGGTTGTGATGATTTTCAATGTGATTGTAGAGCCTTTTATACGCCCTGACCTCAACTTACTGGTAGTTGTTCCTTGTCCTGACCTTAAATAAGCTGGAAAGTTCACATCTCACAACTGCCTTTGTGTGATAAACTGAGGAAAAAAAAACACAAAACACATTGGGGAAAATGGAAGATTTGAATGCATGGGGGGATCTGCAAATCTGGATGGGAAAGGACCAGGTAGGTTCTCCGAGGTCTGGTGTCCAGGTACCCCCGGTGGGAGTCTGTAGATACTGGAAGCTCAGAGAAAGGGAACTGTGGTGGCTTCTCCTGCAGAAAGGATTCACGGTGTGTCTTCATAGATGCACAGCCGGGGACAAGATAAAGCCTATTCGTGGAAAAATAGTATTCTTCATTTCATTTTCTTTCTGGTGAGTTGAATTATTAAGTGTAGGGGGCTGCACTGCTGAAGCTGCGCTGTTCCTACTAACACGCTAGTTTTGGTGGACCCTGAAGGGCATGCATCTGTAGCGTGGTAGCATAAGGTACTGCCATTTATTTAGGCATTGTGTGTTGAACTACTCCTTAGTCATAAGTCATAGCTGCCTTACGTAAAGGTGCCAATTATGTAATTAAGGCAACAGGAGCTGGGACTCACAGGTTCAGTTTCAGCTGCAGGCATGTACTTTCTGTGAGACCTTGAGAAAACATTGAATTGCCTCTTGGATAAGTAAGGTATGAGCTTGTAAAGTAAAAATAATTATTCTTTCCTTCCATCTTTTCCCTTTCTTGCAATTTTAGATTAAAGTTTTTTGAGGCAGGCAAGAGTCTCTCCCTTACTGTGGGCACACAGAGTATCTAGTGCAACGGGGCTCAAGTTCTCCTTGAAAAATGACTGCTAGAGCACTAGACATGGCCTGCAGAAGTACACAGCTCCAGCTGTCAGTAGTGAAGATCATCTGAAGAAAATGAAGAATGAAGAAAATTTCTGTGGATTCTGAGGAGGAAGAAGTGGAACGTGCCCACTGCTGGGTGGGAGAAGGGGAGGACATGTGCGGAGCATCAGGGCACCAAAACCACACAAGCCATTCTGCCTTTCCAATTTGCCTTGGAATAATTAGGCAATATTATTTGTACTTCTTTTTTTTTTTTTTTTTTTTCAGTGAAATAACATTACAGGGCTGCCTACCCCCATGTGAGATGTCTCACGGAGGTGTGGGTTGAGAACACCTGCCTGTACCTTATGCTGCTCCGTATTGAGAGCGTGAAATGCCATGGTAAGCAGAATGAGCTCAGACACACCAAGGGCATCACAGCCTGGCTGCCCCTCTGCTCTCCCAACCTGGGGCTGTCCCATGAGCCAAAAGCATCCCATCCGTCTTTAGGCTGGTTTGGGATTTTTGGAAGTGCTCCTGGAAAAGTCTTGCTCATGGCACATCAGCTGTTCTTCCTGCAACTGCTCTGAGCTGTTGCTATACATCTGCTTAATATTCCTGACTTGTTTCAGATTCCAAACTTTTAGATATTTAATGCAAAACAATAAGGGGGAAAAATACCCTCTCACCAGTCATTTGTCTTCATCACGAGAGGTGCTCATCCCTGGTTTCCATGGTGATCGTGCAACTGGGTGATTTGTTGAAGTTCACACCTCCCTCTCAGCTATAAGAGCGGAGATGCTAAAGGAGAGGCCAATGTAATTACTAACCTTACAGCTATCCGGCAGCCCCAGGGCTTATCTGCTTCCATCGAGAGAGAGTTGTGCCTGGAGTAGAAGGACCCGGCAGTAAGAGGGAGTTGTGCTTCGTGGAAGGGCAAGGAAGGGCCAGAGGAAGCTGGGGGTGAAAGGTTTGCTTACCTCTAGAAGATAGCGAGCGTGAGGGAGGTGTGGGACAGTTTGTGCAGCGGTAAGTGTTGTGGTTAGAGAGGTCCAAAAGCTGATCCTACACGTTTTGTCTCTCTCACGCTACACACGTGCGGGTACTCACATATGAGAGAGAAGCTGGAATAGCTCCACCTGAAATAAGTGCAATTATACTTCTATAAAACAGGATGAGGTGGGAGGAAAATCGGTCCTTTTTGACGATAGTTTTCAGCACTACTACATTGTCATTTCCCGTCCTATGAGGGTGTTTCTAGAGCAAGCAAATGAGGAGTTAAGGGAGAACAAAGAAAGCATTTTACCTCTGTGAGCCCCAGCACTATCTAGCTCAGAATGGAAAGGTGCTGGGGTGAGTCCACCTCCCAGCAAATGGGTGGAGCTCTGTAAATCCTCCTGAATGTTAAGGCCCCTGTCTAGAGTCGTTTCTGGACCTTCCTCCCATGATCCGGGGGAATGTTGAATGACTGAAATCTCAGCCTCTGAATAAGAATTGCTATCCCTTTTTGTCCTTGCTGTCTTTCCAAAATGGTCGTTTGGCTACAGTAACTGCATGTATTTGTATTTGATTTCTGCATCCCAGAGGTTTTGAGAGGGAGGAGAAGAAACCTTTATAAATTCATTGGGTGTCAAAGACCTGCTTGTTTGCTTTACATCTTCTAACAATCCTCCTCCACTTCCTGCTTTCCCTCTGTATTCTCAATTCAGCTTAAAAAACCCACGTTCGAGCCAAAGGGGATTTGCATGGTAATAGTTTACTTCAGCAGATATTTTTTGTTGTTTTTCTCTTAAGTGTTTAAAATTTATAGAATGAGAAAACTCTGGGGAATTTTATACGGTTCAGAAGGGCTTGGTGCAGATTACCAATGGTGCACAGAAGAGAATAGGCAGAGAGGAGCCCAAACAGGTTGGGGGTTCCCTGTGAATGATGTGCCCTTGGCTGGGTGAACAGATGGGTGCAGAGGCAAACTTCACAAATATCTAGACTAAAGAGTTGAAATGCTTACAGACTATCACCTGTATCTAGATATTTGGCGTGTGCTCTCTTTGAAATGGGAATTAAATCGATCAAAGTCTTTTACTATGGAGTCACTGTTTTTAATAGTTTAAGTCTTTTTATGTTACATTGTTTATTTCCTCCACATAGGCGATCCCTACCCCTACCTGGTTCAGGATGGGGAGCTCACAGGGTCTTTAATTCTTTTTTAAACAGAATTAATTAATCATGAGGGTTATTTTAGGAATGTTGTTTCCCTCCAGCTTCCTGCAACCACACAGTAGCGTACAAGATTGGTAGAAAAGCATGCAAATGTTATCAGTCATTCCGTTTCTATTGTGGCATTGAACCTTTTCACCCAAAAGTCATTGCACCAGTCATCATGTGATCGCAGTGCTGAAATGTTTATGTATTGTCCACAGCAATTTTCCTCAAAGTACCACAGAACCCGTAATTACTGCAGGGAGAATAACGTTTTACCCATTAGGCCTGGAAGCACTCGGAAGCATTGTGTACAGCACTGTCAACGCTTACAGGAAAATTGCTACCAGTTCCATTTAACTCGGTATTAATGCAGGTGGGAGACTGAGCAGACAAGGTCATGGTAGCCAGATGTCGTGTTTACAGCTATTCCATACGGTTCGTATAGTATTGGTTTCAACAAATGTAAATAAAATGTCAGGGTGAATTCCTCAGCCCTCTCAAGAGTAGGACACTTCTGGTTCTCAGAGTGCATTCTGCTGTGGTATATCTGACTGACAGGGGATGGTAGAGTTTTATCCGAACAGCATCTGCCTCGTGCCGAGGCGAGGCAGGAGCTCTCCCGTCTGCAGGAGTCCAGCAAGAGCAGCTGTTTCACACGGAGGCAGAATACCTCTGACCCAAGGCAAAATCGAGTTGATCAGAAGTATATTGCTCGTGTGAGCCCTCACAGGCTGTGGGGTACCACTTGTAACGCTCCTGGTAAACCAGGACGTACTTGTGTACGTGTGAGGCTGGAAATTGTCAGAGAAAGCGTTCTGCAAGGCGGGCAGTGCTGCTGCCTGTGTGCTTGCACTTCGTTTCTGCTTCTCTTTCCTTGAGGCACTATGGGCAAGGACTAGAGGAGTTACAAGACAGGGCAAGGAAGATGTTTTTCTGCCAGAATTATACAGTAGCTAAAGCTCTACGCCTGGAAGTGTTTCTCTTTTGTTCTAGGTAAACTTTTTCCTGTAAGGAGTTTTTGATGACTGCTTTATTTCAGCTTAGCTAGTCCATTGGTCTTAGAGCTATCCTCCTCCAAATCTGTTAACACCTGGGTGTTCACAAATAACAAGGAAGAAGAGGTTGAGGTATGATCAAAATGAAGAAAGGCTGTGAGCACGGATAGGGTCTTGTTGCCTGTGTTGTCCAGAACGTATAAAACATTTGGAAGAGAGGAGACTCGGAAAGCAGGAGAGGTAGGCATGGTGCTCTTCTTTCTGGGTGTGCAAGCAGGGTCCAAAATATCACAGCACGGGAGGAGCAAAACGTGAGAGCTTGCAGCTCAGGTTGGTCTTCTAGAGTTGAGAGCGTTGACTTACCCAGACTTGCAAAAGGGAGAAGATTTAAAAATGGTGTTCTGCTTGTTAGAGGAGTAGGATACGGCGTTGCCTTGGCAACTCGAGGTGCTCTGTGTTCCACGAGAGATAAGAAGAGTTTTTAAGAGTCTGGAGAAAAGTCTTCATTGGAGCTGGTGTGCTGGCAAATGCCTCTTCAGAGCAACAGCAGTCAGCTGCATGCAGGCATGATAAGATGTTGAGCGGTAGTTGTGGTATGTCTGGAGTCTCCTGTGTGTGTATTTCCCTTAAATACATGGGAAAAAAATGCAAAGGCACATGTGGGTTGTAATCTTTCATTCTTTTATGTTTAATCTTCTTTTTTCCTAGGGTCTAAGGTGCATTCACTCAGTGAGGAAGGAATAGATTTTTCTATAAAACATCCTTTTATTTCCAGTCATGCAAAATTTACATTTAAAGTAGCCTGTAGATATGTCTAATTCATCTTCAGATCCTGTGGTGGACATTTTTTTTTTTTTTTTTTTTTTTTTTTAAGTAGCAGGGTGACCTTTTGCATTGCATTTGGAAACTGAACTCCCTAAGGACAAAGCAGGCACAAGTGGCATAAGTGGGTGGAGAACTAAAGAGCATTTGGTTTTAGGGTGTGATGATACAAATCTCTCGATCTGCTTGGGAGCACTCTGAAAAGGTCTGGTTTGGGGTACTGCAAGTTCTGTAGTTTTGGGTCTCTTGGTTGGCAGGCTGAAGTTTTCGTGAGAGCAGAGCTTAAAGAAATTATGAGAGTGCTGGGCTGGCAAGAAGTTTCCTAGTCCATCCGGTAGCTCAGAGGAGGATCAAGTCGCAGGGGCCATTTCTGACAGAAGTTCACCTAACCTGTTGTTAAAAGAAAAACCTCCTGGTAGAGAGATTGTGTGACAGCCCGAGGTAGTGTACTTCCAGCTCTTATTCCTACAGATAGAAATTTCTTTTGAATATCTAATCTAATTCTGTTCTGTTGCAAATTAAATTAATTGCCTCCTGTTCTATCCTCAGCAGACACAGAGAACAATTGATCACCATCGTCTTTGCTACGTTTTACATAATGAGAGACTGTTATCATGTCATACCTCAGGTTTTTCTAGACTAAACAAGCTGTTCTTGTTCTTTTTTTTTTTTTTTTTCCCCCTGTATCCTTCAGTCCTACTCATTAAACCTTGCACTTTTCTCAGTGCTGTGTTCGTGGTTCTTATTTATCCAAGTCTTCGGGTGGAGAGCCAGGTACTGGGCAGGTGGTGCACACAGATGCAGATACATTCATTTTTTTTGCAGGGCTACTGATACCCTTACCTCTAGCTGGTGTCCTTCACAGATTCATGTGCCTTTTCCGCCTTGAAACACTGCTAGAGGATGTTGTTTGCTTGGCTAGTTGGCAAAGAGCCCCCAAATCAGTATCTTCTCTTGAAAAGGGCCTTTCAAATGTTCCTGTTTTAGATAATAACTAAAAGAGACTGAGGCCAACTTTATTCACCAGGGTGTTTTGAGCAGCCTTAGATGAAGAATCCATCATGAACTTATAAAACAAATGTTACTCTTCCTTCTCTCTGGGAATTGTCTGTGAACAGTGTGTGATCTTCTTGAATTATTCAACATTCAAAATCATTTGTCAAATAATTTCCATGAATAATTTTTGACTTACAGCTTGTCCATGATCTGTTTATTGTGAATATTTGAAATCAGATCTGACTGATTAGCTCTGATTGCACACACTGGTTACCTAGGGCAGTGCTAGTCCCTGATGGGATGAGCCTAGGCCTTTGAAGCACATTTATGCAGTGAATGCTTATGATTAAGAATTTTAAATCCACTCTTCACAAATAATCTCCAATGGCCACTAAAATTTGCTGTTTCTGTGAACGTTTCTGCCAGTAAACTCATTAGCTAGAATAATTGCTCAAAAAGAACACAAAAGGGGAGCGAAGCGAGGCAGACCAATTTGTTTCCAAATCAGAATGAACATTGCTGAAATATTCCAGCATTCCCCTAGTCCTTTGAGACCTCGCTATGTAAGACTATTTTGTGATCTTGGTAGGCCCTTGTATTCCTGAAGTGTTAGCATCAGTTTTTGGGTTCAACCCCTTCCCAATCTCCTATTAAGCAGGTAGAAACTGTTGAAGCACTGTATGCTTTCTGCACGACCACAGAGATGCAGAGGGTGAAGCGTGGCATTAGGAGATATATTTCCACCAGATTTTTTTTTTGTGCCAGGTTATTGCACGGTGCCTTAAGACTGTTTGGTAAAACAGAGCAGATACTGGTGTTCCAGGGATCCCACGGGTTCTGATTTTATTACTCTCAGTTTCTTTTATGTTTCTGCAGAAAAAGAGGGAGAGCCTCTTCTTTAATTTTCTTCAGAACCTGTTGTGGTGTTGGCTGATTAGCTTTGGGTGTAACGCTTAAATAGATGCCTGGCTATAAATTTGCCATCGTTCTGTCAGCTTTGGTTCCCTTCGGTTTGGTCCCTTTCTTTCTTTTTCTCTTTTCCCCACTCACTCAGGACATAAACTTTAATGATGAGATTTCATGCTCAGTCAAGTTTTTGAAAGCCACTTACGAAGCATCAATCAGATTATATACCTGCCCTGGCTGGGCGGCTGCTTTTCCCTCCCTACAAGGGGTTGATGGTCAAAATACATAATGAGCTACCACTGACAGCCTATCAGGCTTCCATCTCTTCCTCTGCAAACGATGGCTTTGTCCATCACCATGGAAATCATTAGCACTTCGCATTACTCCACGAAGCAAGATTGTGTTTCCTTTGCTTCTCAACACGGCCACTGACACACTCGCTGGCTTAGCAGCCTTTACAGGAAAGGCCTGGTCAGTCTCTTCCCTTCTTGTTCCTGCATTTCTCCCCCTGGTTTTGCCCTGGATTGCATGTTCCTCAGCATGTTGTTACCACAGCCAGGATGGGAATCTTGTTTCTGACAGTGAACCTTACTGTGTGGCCTCTGGTGCTCTGTAGAAATGTGGGAGAAAAGTCCCCCAGACAATACAATTAATTCAGTCACACAGCTTCCAGTTCATGTTAGGTGATTATAGTTCTTGACTTGTAATAAAAACACCTGGAAGCTGTTGGAAGCATGCCTACGTGAGGGCTTAAAGCATCAGGGTTTTTACTGTCCTAGCTGCATAACCTGCAGGCAATCTTTCTACGCCTTCCCTCCCTGTGCTGGGCTTCGGTGCCCAGGCCTCCCGCCTTCAGTCAGCAGGAAGGAAAGGCCGTGTTTGTGTGCGCTCATCAGGCGCCTGCAATCAATTCTAGCAGCACCTTTCAGTCATTTGTACAAAATCCTTCACTGCCCATCCCTGATACGGAGGCCTCGCCTCTTCTCAGAAGTGCTCTGCCTCGTGCAAAGCCTCGCTGCCCCGTGGAAATCGCCGCTGGCTCCGTGCTGGCGAGCCTGTGGCACTGCTGCTCCCTCCGTGCCCCCCAGGTGCTTACTGCCAGCAAGGGGGGACAACAGGAGACAGTAACTGCGACTGGATTTACTGAAGTTTGCCTTTCTTAATCCTCACACCCGGGGAATAGCATCTCCTAATAATCAGCTACGGATCTCTGAGGTCAGCCTTATCTGCTGCGCCGTGCCGCTTCGCTCATTAGTCTGCTGAATATTGGCATTTGGTTGAGTCCTTCTGTCCACCCCGTCTCCAGCTCAGCGTTATTATTTGTCAGATGCTGCCTACCCAACTGCTGTTTAAATGACCTTTCTGAATGTAGAAAGAATAACACATAAATACCGGCCGCTAAATAAGAAAGTGCAGATAATAGATAAAAGAAGTCTCATTACCCGGCTCTGAAGTAGGACACAACAGCTATCTCATAGCACATTTTGACTACTTCTAACGATATAAAACAAGAAGTAAGGAAAACATAATTTATGGTTTCAACTCACAGAGGGATCTTACAGAGGGATAAAGCTAATTACCGGCAGTTAAGTTTGGTCAGGACGCTAAGACAAGCAGCCACGGGTCTTGCAGAAAGTGTCTCAGAAGTTGCTAGCTCTGCAGCTGATGTAAGCAAGCCCTCACAAGCAGATGACTTAGAGGATGAATTTCCTTCCCCTAAATAATACATGTTCCCTTTGACAAATGGATATGGATTTTGTTGTTGTTGTCCTTTTGGGTCTTTGAGGCAAATGAGGTTCCTTTTCTTTGTAATCTCAAGCACAACCCTTCTGACAAAACACCTTGTGTTTTACATGAAAAAGAACAAGATGAAGCTTGCAACCTGCGTAACGTGCAGCTTGCACTGTGATCTCTTCAGCACAGCCTTGCTCCTGCTTTGGGTCCTGAAATCAGAAACTGTTTTATGCATCGGAGGCTGCGGTCGTATTCTCAGCTAATCCCATCCTTCTGTCCTCGCCACCAGCTCCTCTTTGCCTTTCACAGTTGTGCTGTGTAATGGGCCTCTGTCTATTTAATGAGTTGATGAGCTGTTTTCAGAGATCAAATACTCTCTTCAGTACACACGCACCTTCATCTACTAAAGCAAATTCTATTGGCTTTGAGGGAAGAAGGGTTGACAGTGTAGAAAAAAAGACTAATGAAGGGAAAGGTTGTGCGATTGCTGAGCATTCAGATTTGGGAGGCGAGAGGGGCTAGTGTTTTATTCCTCCAGTGTTCTGTGTATCCATCACTCAGACAGAATCCCGGTTAGTGGAAATCTAATTCTTCAGTCACTGGCCAAAGTTAATTAATTTGTAAATATGTTTCATCTTCTAAGTGACAGCCCTTTCCCAGAGTGAAGCTGATGGAAAGAGCCAAGGGGTGAGGGTGTTGTGTCACAATGCGTTCACCCCGGGAGATTGAGGTGACATCAGCCAGTTCCATTCTCCTCCATAAGCAGCCCTTCGCAGCCTGGAAATGCCACAATTAAAGCAACCTGGGAGGGCTCTCGCAGTGCTCCTGGTGTCCTGCTCCTGATGGCGCTGTCTGTTGTAAGAAGAGTCTGTAAGAAGAGTCCATCTAGCACTTCTGCTGAGTTTCTGGAAAGGAGCTGAGGGTTAAGGTAATAAACACCACGCTGTTTTTATTTTGCAGAAGTGCCAAGGTGGCACCAGGATATTGCATCCAGTTCAGGCTTCCTGATGTACAGGGATGGTGAGAAACTGGGGAGGGTCCAGAGGAGGGCAACCAGGATAGGAACTGGGAGTGCATGGCTTATGATGAAAAATTCAGGGAGCTTTGTTCATTTAGTCTGGTGAAAAGGAGACGCTGGGCTGAGCAAATACCAGCTGGCAGCTGCATGGCAGAGAGTTGCAAAGACAACAAAGCCAGGCTCTTCCTGGTAGCAGCAAAGGACACAACGAGGTGCAGTGGATACAGGTTGTAGGGTTTGGGTGAGACATTAAGAGGTCTTCACCGGAGGGCAGTGTCACATAGGAAAGGTACCCAGACTGCTGCAATCTCTCCATCCTTTGGGAGAATTGGCTGAGCAAAGCCACAGCCTACTTGATATAATTTTGAGTGGGAGATGAGAATAAATGACCTCCAGGGTCTCCTTCAAACTCGCATTTCTGTCACTCTGCCACCCTTTTCTTGAAGCTGTTCAGTGGAAAGAAATGACGACAAAAAAAGCACAACCCTCCGAAGGTGAAGTTGCCAACATATAAAATGACCATCAAAACAAACCTCTGCCATTATGAAAAAGTGAGCTTTCCAAAATGAAGTGAAGGTCTTGCTGTAGGGCAGGTGCAGGTGCTCTTGGACTCATCCCTGGTCCCTTTGTGTTGTGAGACTGTTCTGAAAGAGAGCAAACAGTTTCAGTGTCATTTGAATGAGATGTTTTATGAATTAAATACAAAATTATTATATATGTACAGCACTTTTCCTTACATTCAGTATATTTTATTGTGAAATTCCTTAACTGATATTTTGGGGCTATGAAAGAAGCTGATACCACTGAAGTAACACAGCAATGAAACAAGTAGTGAACTGGGCATTTCAGTCATCACGGTGAGCTTTGGTAGGAGCAGTATCTTTTAGATTAGATATGCTTATATTTTTGGTAGTAGGAAAAAAAAATGGTCACGATGTCGATGTCTTACTAAGTTTAAGTAGTTCTAAAAAAAAAGTTTTGATTATAGAACTTCACAGTTTGTTTCACTTTCACTTCTTCCTCTTTCATTAGTAAGTGAAGACATAATTTGTTAAATTTTTAGTAATTGGGATTGAAGGGTCACCAGATTGCTAAATTAAAGGAACAAATTAAATATTGATACTAAATTAAAGCGTTGGCCGAGCTAGGGAGAACTGAAAAACAATATCCGTTCTCTTTTAGCGGCTTTGAAATTGTTGTGGAAAACTGTCAGCAAAAAATCCCACTGTCTTCCATGTATCATCCTCTATCTTTGCTATGGCGGGCAAAAGAATTCACCAATGACAGGTGCTGTCACCGAATATATTTATTCCACAACTTTTTATTTTCTCCATCAGCTACAATGATGGACAATCATGTCTCGTTTCCTGAATGATGGCAGTTTCTTAGAGATTCTACAATTACTGTCCTTGAAGGCTGCCTGTTTTGTGAACCAATGTCAAAATCTATCTATATGCCTTTATACAACACTTATCACTGCGGTATTTAAGTACTCTACATGGATTAAAAATGAACAGTGAAGCTGCCTGGAGGATAGTCAGTAAAATCTACTTAAGTTTTGGATTTTGTGATATAATGTGATTTCATTGGGTTGACAGAGGTACACAAAGAAACATCAGACACTTCACAAAAATTTTGAAAAAGGAGCTCTTCGAATATTTTAACTCCAAAAAGATTAAAGTATTGAAAAATTCGAGAACAAATTCTCGTTGTCAATGAGATTTAAACCTTGACATGCGAAAGAATAAGTGTTTTCCAGTTACTTACACGATGAAGAGGTGGGTTTGTAATCGGCCTGTAATGGGCTTTGCCACTGGAATGACACTTGGGGGAGAAAGAAACCTCTTCCTGTCCTATTCCATTTTTACCCTATTAGCAAGTCAGTTGTGTAGTAAAAAAAAATAAAATTCAGCAGCAGGTGAAATGATGGGTTTAGAGTACAGGTTGGTTTTCAGGCAGCACTTGCTTCCATGGAACATCCTGCTTCCAGCAGCAAGCTGTTGGACCTCTCAGGTAGGTGGTGGTCCAGCAGCAGTTCGTTTGGCTCCCCAAAATTTGTGACCCTACAATGCAAAAGAGAGATTCTCCGCCAATGTCTTGGCTGTGTTCCCATCACCTGAGAAACAACAAAAAAAATTCCTTTCAACTGTGATCAGCTTATTATTTGAGAATTGGTTGGAAAGTCATTTCAGCTTTGTACCCGTTTTGCATAATTTGGGAGATCCTAGCTGTACACTGCAAAATAAGTGATACGTTCGATGTTATGCACCTTTGTATCATTCTTTCAAACTGCAAACTCCATTTTGTCCCCAGAGCATTCTTGATTACAAAACTGGTTGGGATCTTCAGCTTGATTACATAGCCTCCATACTGAGTTAAAACACACAGGAAGAGACAGAAGAAATTCATGTACTCTAGCAACCCTTAAAAGGCAGGAATATTGGGTACTTGATACATAATGCTGAGGAAATCTCCCATAGTAATAGAGGAAAGCTAAGCGCTGTTGAGAAACTTTGTCAAGCTGTTGGTTTCATCAAGATATTGGATTTGTTGTGGAGGGAAACAAAAAAATAAGGATAAGCTTGAAGAGGTTCATTTAAAGAAGGAACCTGTGGATGGGAATAGGAAAGAGGATAAATGATATAATCTTACTTCTGCTTTGGGAAGTTTCTTTTCCCTTAAAAAAAATATAAAAAAATTAAAGAGGGAGCCAAGTCAGCTCTGGGAGTAATGCAGGGACTGGAAGAATCAACGGAGGGGCAGATGGCTCCCTTCACCTTCATCTACAGCCTGCATAATTAAAGCAATATGCAAAGAGTGAAAATTTTCATTACCTTTGAGAGGTAATGACTAATTCCAAGCATCTGATTAAAGCACTGGCAAGATTCTGGCCTGTGCTCTTCAGAAAAGAAGGTGCATATACCCAGTCAGCCATCTCCTTGATAGTTTGAAGAAGTAGCACCAAATTGTTTTGTATGTAGCATCCCCTGGAAAATGCCATTTCGGGGGGTGATGCCGGAGGAGTTGATACGGCTGCTTGCCACTGCTGAGAAGGATGTAAATCCTTGGGATAGGTGGTAACCAGGAACACAGACAGGGAGATGCAACAAAGGTTAAGTCTGTCAATAATAGGGCAATGTGCAGCTTGGTGGATGCATAGATAGCTCTGTACGGCTGTCTGCATCACCAACTGAGATCACATTTGTGCAAGGATGCCCGGCAGGAATGGGATGTGTAAAGAGTGTGAGAAACAGATGGCAATTAATGACGAAGGTCTTAAGAGAGGGATAGCAGAGAGCGTTAAACACGGAGCTACCGGAGCAGACGCTAGAGCATTTATCTATATCATGTGTGTAAAACTGGAGGCCAATGACTTACGTACCACAGCTGCAGCAAAACCCAAATCTCAGTATATACAAGTGCAGAAAGACACCCTGGCTTAGCTTGCGGTTATGATAAATTTCCAGGATGAAGTTGTTGGAGGCCGATATTAGTTGAAGCTGACTGCGAGCCATTCATTGCAGTTTCCAGGAAGCACTGGGCAGACACGCAGCATGCATAGAGGCATTATTTTTCGATCTGCAAATGTATGAGTTGCAAACTGAGCAGTAGTGGTTAGGTTAGGTGGTGGCAGCTAGTGTTTTTAAGAGTGATTTACAAGAGAGCACGTGGACAGCCAGAGATACATTAATCTGATTACAAAAAAAAAAAAGACCTTCCAAATCTTAAAAAAGAGCGAAGAGTTCTCCCAATAATCTAATTAAGGACTGAACGTTTGTAGTATCAGTGAAGCTATTGGCCAGAAGTTTCTGTGCCCAGTCACTTTTAGGATTAAGGAGAAGTTCTCAGCACTGTAAAGGATTTTGTTTAAGGGCACCGGGATGTTGATCTGAAATGTGTTACAGGGAAATATGATTAAAATGATACATGAAGGTCATTTAGGGATTGAAAACTCTGAGAGAGGTCGGGGATATTTTCCACTGTTCCTCAAATGAACAGTGATACTGAGGAAACTACCAAAGCGTCAGAAATAGAGGTCAATGCACCGAATGAGCCCATGTTGGCAGCACAGGAAAAAATTGTCCTTGAGCAAAAGAGGGATAGATTCACAGAAAAATGGACCGGTTCCCTTAGAAAACTTGCTTGAGAATGGTACGGCCAAGCAGGTGTTTGCACATGTCACATCAATTTTGGCTGGAAATAGCATATGTGATGGATTCTGAAAACGAGGAAATGATTGTGGCTGCAAAACGTGTTGCCCCCGCTGCGAGAGAGAGGCAGATGCGGTGCGTCCAGCCAGTGCAGCGACGCGAATATTCGCCGCGACCTTGATCCTCAAAGGAAGCCTAACACCTATTATTTGTACAAGCCTGATGTGATCTCAGGGCATTACGAGCAGGGACTGCTCTGCTGGCTTCAGGCCTGAGGTTGCAATGCTATTAAGACTTTTTAATGGAAGAGGTGGGCTGCGCACACATGGAGCTAGGGGACGGAGGGCTTTGGAGGCAGGCTGTCCTGAGGGTGTAGCTTAATTGCCTTTTGGAGTTGCCCTAACTTCTGGGTGTATGGACTGGATCAAGTCAGCAGCAGAGATACAGGTTGTGAGTCCGATGAGGAGGTTTTCTTCATTTATTTTTCAAGATTAGATTAAAAGATTGGAAGTCGCATGTTATTTTCGAAGCACTGTTAGATTTCTCTAACAGTGCTTATGCTGCTGGAGTCCGGCTCTTGCAGAAGTGCAGTAATGATCTACATCTATTTCTGCTTTTGTGCTGAAACGTGATTTTATTAGGCATGTACGGGAACACAAAGAAGCGTCACATAGGGAAAGGCTTGGAAAATGCTGGAGAAAATATTTGTTTCTTTTTAAAATGTTATTTAATTATTATTATTTTTGCACCTGGGATTTTTTTAGTCTCTATGGGTGCACAAAGTACAGTTTTCTTTAGACTAATACAGCACCACTCACTCGTTCATCTAGAGCCTTGTTCTGTGCAGAAGGCAGTCGGGGCAGAGGCAGTGCTACACCTCTGCACTGCTGCCCAGCCTCGAGCTGGGAAGTTTAGCATTTTAGCTCTCTGCCCACAGTAAATCCACTCCTGATCTTATCTAGATTAGCCATTTTATACTTTTCCCACTTGTCGACTTACAGTCTCATTTCAGGTCTTATCTCAGATTATCCCTCTGATTTCTTCCACCTGTGCCACTTTGTCTCTCCCCTCCAATAGTCATTTATTATTTAACACCGTGCTAGGGCCTTGTTTTTGTTTTTAAACTCTGGAAAGCTGTTCAGAATGCAGCGCATGCAAGGAGCTGTGCGCGCACGCTGCGTTATAATTGCTTTCACCCAGGCTGTGGGGTTTAATACATCAGGACTTTGTCATAGGAGTTATCGGTTACCCGGGCATCGCACAAGTGGAGGCAAAGCACCAAGTGTAGCACCCATGCAGACAAGTTGCAAAAGCTTCTGTAGCTGCAGGTGAGTGATATAAACATGCTAACACATTTGTACTCACTCTGCAGCTTATTATGGAACAAAATAAGGGTCGCATCAATTCAAAGCTTCATTTCCAGGAACGGGGCAACTCTGGCTTGGCATTACCACGGAATATCACAGAATCACAGAATTTTCTAGGTTGGAAGAGACCTCAAGGTCACCGAGTCCAACCTCTGACCTAACGCTAACAGCCCTCCACTAAACCATATCCCTAAGCTCTACATCTAAATGTCTTTTGAAGACTTCCAGGGATGGTGACTCCACCACTTCCCTGGGCAGCCTGTTCCAGTGCCTCACAACCCTTTCAGTGAAGAAGTTCTTCCTAACATCTAACCTAAAACTCCCCTGGCTCAACTTAAGCCCATTCCCCCTCGTCCTGTCACCAGGCACGTGGGAGAACAGGCCAACCCCCACCTCGCTACAGCCTCCCTTGAGGTACCTATAAAGAGCGATAAGGTCACCCCTTACTTACTAGATCTTTGTGGAAGGCTGCCAGTTTTCGTTATTTCAGACCAAAATGGCCACTCGTGGGGTATTAAATCATAGCTTCTGCATCTATGTTCTCTGTGTACAGTAATTGTGCAAATTACATGTTAGGAATGTGAAATCCCAGGTGGTGGGGAACGGCACAGCACAGGTTGTCTCCTAACACTGTTAGCAGAGCAAAAAACCTGTGTGCTTTCAGAGGCTGTCAATATTGGTGCTCACAGAAACTGAAAGGGATGAGGGAGATAAGAAGCATTCAGCCTCCATCCAGCCTAGGTCAGGGAAGAGCAGATGGCAGAGAAGGCAGGACGTGAGGAAGCGGTCCCAGCACAAACTAGCAGTCCCCACGCCCGCCTCCTGGTTGTTTCCTTTTCTGCTTAGTAGTGGAATACCTGCTGGTTCACAAAAAGGGTTTTCCTCCTCTCTCCCTCCTGTGCCCTGCTCACAGCCGCTGGCACAGGCGCTGCCGGGCGGTGTGTGTTCAGGTGGCTGTTCAAATGGAAGTGTTTGCTAGTGATGGATGATACGGGCAGCCTCTCGGTTAGCAGAGCGGGTTGCCAAATATTTTAACAACTGCTGTGTTAAACATTTGCTACAAAGCAAGTTTGGAAATGGAATTAGAAGGGTTGTCTGAATTCGTCCATAACCTTTATCTCTGAACAAAAGCCATCCCCAGCCCTATGAGCCCCTCCAGGGGGTCAGTCCATAAATGTGTCTAAGCACGTGGAAAGGAATCGGCAAGACTTTTTCTGCTTCTGCCATCAGCTTCCTTGTCCTCCTCCTTGTCCCTCAGCTCTGAAGCTGTCAGCATCTCTCTAGCACCTGTATCTGTCTCCAGGCCTGCTGTGCCTGCCTGCTTACCCCCTGTCTCCAGCAAAGTGCTTCTGGTTTCCAGATGCAACAGGAGGCTGATTGGAGCCTCGGTGGAGAGGCTGAAGGTGCAGGGGGTGACTGTGGGAGATAACTGCTCCAAAGGGTTTAGGCATGCACCTTCCATTTTAATTTGGGACTGGCCTCAGGTATGTGAGGCAAGGATTCAATCACTTTTTTTTTTTTTTGCCACAGACTTCCAGTGTGACCATCAAGCAAGTCACTTTGCTTCCCTGTTTCCTAACTGCATAGGGTGTTAGCAATGTTCTTTCTCTTGTAAGGATTTTCCAAGGCAAAATATAAATTAAGATGGTGGAAACTCAAACACTGCAATGATAGGTGTGTAAATTATTAAAGGTTATGTATGCTAATTATAGGAAGAAATGTCTAACAGTGATGTACTGACACATGTCACATTCTTCTCTTTCTGTTTTTCATTTTTCTTTTAAAGTGTCCTCAATTTGCAAACTTCTTGCCTGTTTATTTTGAGAGAAATTTTAGAAAGCCCTCCACTGACAAACCACCCTCCGGATTTGTTTATTCTGTGGACTCTCCAAAGGAAAACGAAGGAAAATGACTTCTGAAAAATAAATGCAAGCTTCAGCAGTGACTGGATAGCATCTCTTAAATCCATTGCATTTGATGAGCTATCCTTATTGGAGAAGATCACAGTGTCTGAAAGACGCAGTTTAAACAACTAAATCCTGGTTCTGGACATCAGGAGAGTCAGTCCACTGAGCGAGAGAGTGTTTTTGCTGGTATTTCAGCCATAAAACATGCATTTTTAAGGGCCGTGTGGACCCCAGTGATCAGCACTATATAGCAGGGCGTTGCAGTGGCTATTTTCTGTATTGTTTAAAATTACAGATGGTTGGGAATGTTCCCCGGGAATGATTTTCTGCAAAAAGATTTTTTACAAAATTGAAACTTTCTTTTGGGAAATCAAAATGAAAGACTTCATTTTATTGTCAGTTCAACCTAAATCATAAAACTTAATTTTATAGAAGGGAACCAAATGTTTTATTTTGAGTCAGTTCAATACATGTTTAATTTCAACATTTCAGCTTGCTGGGAGCCCAAAATGAATTTTGAAATGTCAATATTTCTCACTGGATGGGAATTTCACTCAGCTGTATTTGAGCTGAAAAAAATTTCTTTTTTTCAGGTAGCAGAGGCCAAAACTGCTAATTCTGAGTCTGATTTCAGCGCATGCTGCTTCTGATGGGTGGTGAAGGAAGCAAGTCAATCTAGCAGTTAGTTTCCTTAGTTGGACATGGAGAGGGGGAATTAAATGTGGGATTTGGGGATCTTAAAGCTCAAGTCCATACTGTGGGATTTGAAGTCTGTTTTGCAGAAACGAATGCCAATCCAGTTTTATCCAGGCATTGCTGGCAGGGAAGGGTGGACTGTGATAAGCTGGTGCCAGTCATAAAACCAAGTATTTCTGTGTTTCTGCTGCACGTGGCTTGGCTGTAGAGGTGAGGTGGAGATATTTGGGAATGCTTGTAGGCTCAGGTAACCGTCTAAGCTCTTAGGAGCTGCCCGTGACCATCCATCCGAGACCATCCTTGTATCTTTCTCATGGGATCCACATGTATTTGGGGCTTCTGAGCCCTTCTGCTGTTCTCCCTCTCCTGCTGATCCAGCAGCAGCATTACTGCAGCATCACCCCTTGGTGCAGGCTGCACCCCGCGGCCTTTTTCCTTCTGTTTGTCCTGAAAGCAGATGTTTGATCAAGATCATGTACCTTGTCAGGGGAGATCCTGCCTTACCCCCCCGTCCTCCTCCTGCCCCTGAAAAAAAGGTCCCTTTAATCAGCTGCTCGAGTGCTGTACCAATTACCTCCCCGCAGGGTGACCTTTTTATCTCCTAATGGCATTTTGGAATCCAGTCGCCCTACCCACACGGGGAGCATATGCATGTCACATTTCCAATTCTCTCTCTCGCTCTCTTCCCCCCGCTGTTGTTGGCACTGAATACGGCCTAATATATTCATGACCTAATTAGAGTAATTTTTGCATAATAACGACCTCCCGGGGGAAACTTTTTTTGGGGGTGTTTTTTGTGTCTGCGTGTGTGTGCGCGCGCACACTCCTCAGACACATTAACTGGAACAAGTGTTTCTTAATTTCTAAGTGTTTCTCTGGTTATTAGAAGTATTTTTATGTCATTTAAAATGGAAATGATGCAAAAGGAAGCCCCAGAGGAAACAGATTATTTGTTTTACTTTTCTGCTCCCTATTTCTCTCTGTTAATTTGAAGCTTGCGTCCTCTCTTCTGCGTGTCCAAGCCAGCGCCGTGCTGCCTTGCTGATGTAGGATCTCAGTGCTCTCAGGGCTTCGCTCTCATCTTTGCCAGCTTCATCCTTCCCCTCTGTTACTCAGCCTCTTCCCCTCATGTCCTCATTTGACCTTCAGCTTTGAATTGAGCCCTTCACTTGCTGTGATGCTCACTTCCTCGACCTCATCTTCAGTCAAGTGCCGTGCTCTGTTCCTGACACCTCCATCCAAGTCTCTGTGGTGTGCCAGAGCGGCAGCCCGTCTTTGCAGACCATCTCAGACCTGTTTTATGACCCTTACTTTGCTATTCTCTGACTTGTCTGGTACTTGACATCTCCTCCTTTCCCTGCTGACCTTGCTGTTTTCCCTCACTTTGCAGTTTTTCCACTTTTCCCTCCTCCTCAGCTTCTACCGATGGTCTTTCCTGGAACGCAGCTCCCACTCCCAGCCCTCTCCTCTCTAGCTCCAGTTATTCTCTCTCTTCAGTCCTTGCTCATTCTCAGCTATTGTTTTCTGTTTTCAGCTCACCAAATAATCTAACTGCAACCCTTCCTGTCAAAGGCCATGGCCTACTTTCCTCAGTGTTACGTTGGTGTAAATAAAGCAAGTCTATTGACCTTGACTGCGTTAGTGGAGATTTATACCAGCAGGACGTGTTTATTTCTATAAGCATATTAGTCATGTTTCCCCCAAACTGCTGTTTAAAGAGCATTAAGAGGTAGTGTTCAGAGCACTTACCTGCGCTAAAATGACACTACAGGATGAGTTTGCTGAAAATTTTATTTATTTTTCTGCTTTCTATCTATTTACTTTAGTCTTAGTCAATGGTTCACTCAGGTTTCACATCAATAAAAAAAGACAAGCATAGGCAGATGTTTTCTAGTGTTGACAGAACTCTTTGTGCCTTGCTGAACTCCGGGCTCTCAGGCTCTGCTGACTTCATCCCGTATCAAATCCTACAATTCCAGGTTTGGCCACTTCAGTTCCTTTGAACACGTGCATCCATAACCCTGGCAAATACCTTCAGTTATTGACTTGTGCTTCTCTTGCAGTCCTTCATCCCACGCCCAGCTCTGCCAACTTGCATCGTTCCTGGCTGACAGTACCCCCTTCAATTCAAGTGTGAGCACGCGTGCCAACAGGGGATGGAAAATTAAATCAGCATGCCCAAAACACTTCTTAGCAGAATCTTGTGTTGTTTTTTTTTTTTTCAAAGAAGCTCCAGGAATGGATCGCTCCACATTAGAAAGCCCCATGAAACATTCATCAGTGCTGCTCACTGTAATGCAGTTGGCTTTTGGGGTAGCTGCAAGATAGATTGAGCAAAACAAGGGGATTACTAAGATCGTTTCATATGTTGGCATCTCTTTGTCTTCACACTGGTTCTTGTATTGCTTTTTCATGTGTCTAAGCCCTAGCGTATACAAGGAAACATGCATGTGATAACTGGGAACCTCTACAGAAGCACGATGCAGTGGGAGAGCTGTCCCCTGTTATTTTTAAATATTTTTTATTTTTAAAGCTAAGCTGTAGTTCAGATGCATCTTTCATTTTATCATTTTCTTGTGCGGTTCAGAACTAGGCCTGTGGGTTGTGCATTAATACACAGATTGGGGACAAATGGGTTTAGGGGGGAGCACGAAGCTGCAGATGCCAAGGTGCTGAAAGCTGCTTGATTAGCGAATGAGACCGAAGGTACTGCAGGAGCAGGTGGGCTTGGGTGTGGGGATGGGAAGCAAAAAAAGAGGTGTGGATAGATATGAGGTAATTTTGAACATTTTCACAGCAGTTCTGCTCTAATGCTCCATCTGTGCTATGCACCGCGCATGGAAAGGACGGCATAGCCCTTTCAGATCACGGGAGGAAGGGCGATTTTGACGATTGTGATAATCTCTGAGCATGGGGGAATTAATTCATAACCAGAGCAGAGGAAGCTGTAAGTCATGTGGGCCTGTGTCAAATTGCCTTTGGTCACCTCTTCAGTTCTTTGCCTTGTTTCCTGCGATTAGGCAAAATTCCTGCAATCCCTTTTCCATCTTGCAACACGCAAAGGTGGTCCAAAGGAAGGAGAACACTGTGTTTGAACAGGGGGTAATAGGTATGTGGAGAGCACATATTTTCATTCTTGACTGTGTCGAGCCTGTATTCCTAACTTTCTTTCATGTGCTCTACATTTCCGGGAGTCAAGGCATTTATCCATCAAATCTTCTGGCCTATGGAGATGGTCCTGGTGACAAAGCTGAGCATATACTAGAAATCAGGAGGGTTTTTTTTTTTGGCCATGCTTTATAAAGTAAAGAATGAGTGGCAATTCAGAAGGCACAGATCGGATTTCCCAAAGTGCAAGACTTCAGAAGTGCAGGGTTTGACATTTACAGAACAATGAGGAATCCAAATCCCTACCTACTGCTTCATGACACCTTGGCACCAGGTGCATCTTCTTGCTCTACCTGAATGGAATATACCTGGAATAGAAAAGGGGATGCCTCCTGAAGGGTGCTCGAGAGACTCTGGAGCTCCCAGAAGAAAAGAAAAAGAAGGTAACAAAAAAATGGATCAGAAAAAAAAATTGCATTAGGCTGAGCGGAGGAAAACACCAAATTTAACACCCCCTGTCAACTTTCTAACACTGTTCATAGTAGAATGAAAATCTTCCCTTGCAACCTCTCCCACTCCCCCAAAATCTGGAGGTGAATGAACGTGCAAAGGTAGAGAAGGCTTCTGTCCTTTTGTGTAAGATTTCCACAGATACATAATTAATCCTCAAATCCCGTCTCTTCTGTTCTGCTCCGACTGTATCATTTGAGGCCCAGTTCTTTCATCCTCTTAAGGGTTTCTAAGGGAACAAAACCCTAGAATGGAGACCACACAGCTTTGTTCCTTTGTCTCATGTCACCTCTTTTCCTGATTAACCACAGCAAGCATCTCAGGGAGCGAGGAGCCTGTGGCTGCTGGGTAATCTGGTGCGGAAGGTTTCTTTAACAGCTGGATCAATAAGTGCTTCTTCCACATGCCTGTTTCCTTGATTGATCTGGTTGACTATTTCCCTTTTCATCATCCTTTTTTTTTTTCTTTTTTATTTTTCTCTTGGCACTTCATTTTAATTCATCTGCGCATGAGCCTCCCCCTCTCCAGATGCCTCGCAGCATTTAACTGGGACACGCAGAGGCAGCCCAGGCCCAGCAGGACATCTCCTGTGGGCTCTGCACCCCACCTGGCTCGGAAGGGACACATGCTGTGCAGGGGGGAAGCCTCCTCTGCCAGCTCTCCCAGCTCTCCTCCCAGCTTCTGCCCCTCTATTTACAGGAGGCACCTTCTTGGGACGCCGAGGGAAAAGGAAAACACGTGGATCCTCGCACCCCATCATTACCCTTGATAAAGCGTGCTGTGTAAATGTGTGTGCTCTTCTCAGGTCTCAGCAGGGAATGGCTGTGACGCTCCGTGTACCCGTGCGAGCACGGAGCCCCTCACATCACAGCGCTCCTGATGTGTCAGCCTGTGCGCTGTCGCTCCCTGTATAACCAAACAGTTCACAAGCCCCAGCAATTGGTTACAGCTCCCCTTTCAGCAAGTGCTTGCAAAGGCCATTGACTTTCCCGATTTCCTAAAAGCACTTTTTTTTTTTTCATTGGAGGATGCTTTTTGCTGTTGCAGTGTTCATTTGCAATGTTGTTTTATCATTTCTGAATCAAGAAGAAACCAAAGCAAACCTGTAAAAATGCCTTGACTTCATCTAAATGAAATGTTTCAATTGGTCTAAGCCAAATGTTCGCACGTGTGTTAAAACTTTATTTCATAGGAAATGTCACACTTGTTTGGCTTTGTTCTGACGCGGGATGGAAACAAATCTCGATGTTGCTTTTGGTAGGAGGGAAAAAGAAAGATAAAACAAAAGCTGTCTGTAGGAAAAGTCTCTAGGTCTCTAACTTCCTCTAGGAAACAAGGTATTCTTCTTTATGCTGGGGTTTTCCAAACTCCACTATAGCACACGTGCCTCTGGTGGTCATGGAGGTGGTAGGTTTACCAGCTCAGGGAAGATACCATTAGGGTACCAGGGCTCCCTCTCACAAAGCATTGTCTAAGTGAGCTGTGTAGACAAAATAGTGGGAATTGGTCTGTCAGCATGTCTGAATATTGCAGCTGGGCTCTACCAACGTTAGGCAAAGGTAAAGATACAAAGCAGAGCTCAGCAGGGTCACATTGCCAGACAGAGATGCTCGTTTGCTCTTGGTGGAAAAGCCATTTCCTTGATGGCCAGCACTTCCTCGTCCAGGATTATGAAAGCCCCTCAGAGCTCAGTGAGGGATCCCGCTCCATCATCAGATTTGAAACCTTTGTGCATCCACTCCATCGGTATGGGTCCTCTGGGCACCACAAACACATGCAGAAACGCAGGCATCCACTGATCCAAGCTGAACACGTTCCAACCCAAAAAGGATTTTGAAGAGAAATTGCCTCTGGATTTTCAGATTCATGAGTCTTCAAGGGGCACCTTTTGAGATAAACTTAATTAAGCAAGTCGTTCTATTAATCAGTTCTAATTACTCATGCAAATCACAAGCGCTCCGGCCTGTGGTTAAGTGAAACCTGATTTGATCCCAAGCGCAGCCAGGCTCGGTAAATCCAGTGGGTATTTGCAGGAACGTGCCTTCCCCGATCTCTGTGCTCCTCTCAAGGTGCAGTAATCTTCTGAAGACCGTAATGCGAATTGATTAGTTGTCATGGGCAGAGTGCTGTTACCCTAAGCTCTGGGAAAGCGGGGATGGAAAGCGTTGTGGAGCCTATGAGCTCTTTCTCTACATCCACGTGGGATGCAGGGAATCCCACCAGGTGAAGCAGCTGGGAATAGCTGAGTGTTGGGCTGGCAGCAAATGCGGACAGCGAGGTAAATGAGTGCCTGATGGCTGACTTCACCCTGACAGATCTGCCTCACCCACTGGTGTTGGCTGAAGGGCTGAGAACATGGGTTCCTTCTTTCTCTTGCCTTTAGTGTCAGCAGCATGAATATTCCTTAGCATAACAGTTGTGTTAACACCTCAAAAAGGCTCCTGTTGCACACAGTCTCAGCTGCGAGACCCATCTTCCTCAGGATCTCAGCTGTGAGACATCTTCCCTGACCTGCACTGGCAGCAGCTCTCTGCCAGGAGCTCCTTGGTTTATTATTGTTATTTATTTGCATGCACGTGTGCTAACCCCACACGCACACACGCATGTGTGTCCTCCTTCCCTTCCGCGCTCGCTTGCATGACTGGCAAAATGAGCTACAAGCAGATAAAAATTGAAACACAGAAGAGAACAAATTACAACATGTTCAATTATCTTTTTCAAAATCGTTCTTCATCTCTGCTCTACTCAGTGGCTGGTAATGTGCTCTTAGCCATCTGACAAGGGCATTTTTTTCCTCCCTCGTTTTATCCCTTCTCTTGGTGGTGGGGTGGTCAGCGAGCCAGGTCGCGGGGAGAAGTTGTGTAGCAGCGCCTGATGGCTCTGCTTGCATGAACTGGAGAGCCAAAAGACCAACATTTCTTTGGTTTCCATTCAACGGCCTGTGTGAGGAGTTCTCTCGCCATTAATTGCAGATGTTTCTTTATGTTAAATGCAAATATTACGGTGGCAAACACCGGTTCCCTCCCCGCTCTCTTGCCATGGAGGCAGGCAGAGAGGGAGCTGCTCCCTGCCGACTCCCTTGCTGCTCTCGCTGCCAGCCTCACCCAGGGCTTTGCTAATTAGCAAAATGAGCGGGTCCCAGCTCCTTGCAGCAGCCCTGCAAGGTGAGAAGGGCTCAGGGCCCCAGGTAGCCCTGGCAGCCTCCAGTTCGGATTGATTCTCCTTTTGAGGGTGGTGCATTTGTCACTTCATTTCTGATTGCTTTGAGCTGCATTTTGGTACCGCTTCTGTATTGACAGCGCCGGCGATTTGAGCTTTTTCCCCCTGTTCACAAGAGAAGTGCTGTGGGGCAAGGCTCCTCGTATGCCCCTGAGACTGGCACGCCTTTTGGGTCGAGGGGAGGTTTTGTTCTTTATGGTCTGTTTAGCTCCTGGCCTCTCTGCTGAGAAACTGCCGGTGAATACAGTGTCAAGTGTGGTAGTAATAGTTTTAATAATGAGGACACCTGTCTGCAGTAAAATAAGATTACATCAAGGCATTTTATGCAGTTCACATGTAAGTTAGGAATGACTTTTGGTGATGCCGGCAGGGATTGCATTAGAGGATTGAACAATAAATGCAACAAATTGCCCATTAAAATTGGGAGAAATTTCTTCAAGTAATGAAACATATTTAAACGTGTGCATTATAAAGGTGAAACGGTTGAGCGGTTCCCAAGTCATATTAGGTCTGGTAAAGAGCCTGATCAGCTTAAACTGGAAGGGAATAGTTTGTGATTTAAGGTAGAAGCTGATTTTTGTCTAATTGTTTGTTACTCGAAGCAGCGTGGCAGGGGGTGATGTTAATGGAAAGTCATTGCAAGGGGAGCTAAGAAGAGGCTAGAGGAGTGCTCGTAATGCAAACACCTGGGTAAGGCAGAGGAGGGCAGGAGGCAGCTGGTTTCATCCCTCTTTGCAGGAAGATCGGCTTGCCCACCGGTGCTCAGAAACCTGTTGGGAGAACTGGAAACTCTAAAAAAGTTCATTTTTGAGAATTTTAGCCCAATATTCAGCTCTAAGCCAGTGTTTTCTTTTGGTTACCCTTGTGAATGTCATTTCCAGGGAAGACTTGAACGTGGCGTGTTCTTCCTCAGTCACTCTAACAGACGTGAAGATATTCTTGAGCTATCAGCCCAAAAACCCAAAGAAAAGAGCAGTGTATTGATGCCGAAAACCAAAGAGAGCACTTAATGAGAAAGAAATGGTACTTCTTATAACATTGTAGATATTAAACCGCTGGCCCACAAAACCAGAACAAATCGGAATACACTTTCTCCTCATCTCCAGTTAATATACGGGAAAATAGGGGCATAATAGGGCTATTGTTTAAGCAGCATCACACACTAAAACCAGGGATAACCTTTTTAAAAATAGATATATTGCCAAATGCAGAGTCATTGATCAAGCCAATGAAGTGCCAAGTGCAGACGGTCACGGTGTTGCCTAACATTCAGCTGAGATGCTCCAAAGCCACGGTCAGCTTCTGGGACCAGTTCAAAACACCTTTAGCAAGAGGCCTGAGAAACCAAGTCCCTAAATCACTAGCCACTTTCACAAACGTAGGCCCAGGGTTTTTAAAATTCACTTCTAATAGTTTAAAGTGTCATCCCGGGAAGTAACATTTGGGTTTAAATTTATGGGGCCAAGTGGACGTATGATATAAATCTATATCGTGCAGCAGTTGCCCCTGGACTGAATCTCGAAAAGATTTTTATCTTGATGGTAGCCCTTTAAAAGGAAAGGAAGAGGAAGGCATTGAATTGGAACAACCCAGCATCTCTCTTTTGTTTGTCTTTGGTAAACACTGCAATTTATTTAAAGCACATGGAAGGCAGAGAAAATATGGCAAAGTTAAATCCCAACAAATTGTTTTATATTTACAAATGAATTAGATTATTTGCATTTGTTGTGTTTTTGGGTTTCTTTGAAACGGCAAATTAATGAGAAAAAATTATTTCCGAATCTTATTTTACTTAAAGGCGAGTTTAGCGGAGGCAATTTGCATGTAAATCAACGTTTACCTGACGCGTGCAATTTCCACAGTTAGATAAACCATAACATGAAACAGATGAAAGACATGGGAACTGTATAAAAATTCTTTGAAAGATAATAGGCGGCAGTTCGCAATAAATATTCATTAAGGGAGAGGGTGCCCTGCTCTCTCTCCGCGCTGCTCTCCACGCAGCGCTCACCTCTTTCCGACAGCCTCCTTCTTGCAGGTCTTTGCTCTCCCATTTCTTCCTTAGTTAATCCGTCTGCTGGGCTGGTGGTGATGGGGGACAAAATACTCCACAAGAGGCAGCAAGCTGGGTGGCTGCTTGGCTTTTCAGCCCCCTGCTCTGGTCCTAATGTTCTCTTTTTTGTGTGTGTGTTTGAAAAGAAAAGCTTTGCTCCCCTCCAGTCGTCATCCCGGGGGTAGCAGCAAAAAAATGTCTGAAAGAAGTGCAGACCAGAGTAAGTCCATCGGTATGGCAATTCTTGCATGCCTGTGAAAACCAAAAGCATGGTGTAGGCCATCCATTTGGCTGTTCCGACACGCACAGGTAGCATCAGAGATGTTACGTGGGTCTTAATTCCTTGGGACTTGTGCAAGTTGATCCAGCATGCTCCGATATTCACCCAAATACTTGGACTGGTGTAGATCAGGCTATGGGCACGCTGAGGGTACAGCTGCTATTCTGCAACTCGCAGCTTTGGGAGCAACTGGTGTGTGACCAGTTGAAAGATCAGCTGTCCACGTGGCAGGGAATTCGCTCTGCATCCTCGTGTGTGTGTGTCTCCCGCTACTGTTATCGCTGTGGTATCAGCTCGCCTGCCTGGAGAGCCATCAAAAGCTGCGCTGATGTACGGCCAGATTGCGGACTGGCAATGTGCTGTGAAATGATAATAGCAGGAGCTTTGCAACATATTTGTGAGGGCTGCGTTCCCACTCCCCAAAATAAACTGCTTTCTCAAATGGCTGGTTTCACATGCTGCACTGCAGGATTTCCACATGGACAGCGAGAAACACACGCTAGGCAGCTCGTGGAGAGCAGACCTTTAGGAGGGACCTTCCCACTGCACCAGGACTGTGGCACAGTGCTGTCTTCTGCTGTAACGTGCAGCTCCTGTCACTCTGCTGACTGTACATGTCCTCTGTCATCTTGCTTTCCTCAATTTCATCTCATTTCAGCCCTCCAGCCCCCGGCCAGAACGTGCCTCTGGGGCTTGCTCTGTCCTTGGGATTTGTCATCGTCTTTCCTGCTGCTTGTACTCCAGAGCTCTGTGATCGTTTTCAGACACGAAGCCAACTCCATTCGCTCGCACTCTCTATTTACATTTAATATCCCTTAAATGATTAAAGCAAACAGTCCTAATTAAATGTTAACGTGCTGTAAGTATCTGCAGCCAGCGCACTGGCTGCCCCCCTAATCTCATGTATGTGGACATAGCACCTGGACTTCAGGAGGAAATTACTTCCTAAAAGTTTGATGGGGAAAGGATGAATAACTTAGCCACTCGTTCCCATTCATTTTACTCTTTGCCCTTGGGAAGATCAGCACGCTGCTGGGTGCTCAGGGCTCCGGGCACTGCTGAGGTCCGTGGGTGCCCAAAGCTCAGCACGTGGCAGAATGCAGCCTGCAGAGGCTCGGTGTGTGAGCAACAAGGAGCAGATCACAGTTTCTCAGTATGCTTTTAATTCCTGTCTATTGGCAGAGTTTTGCTGTTTTCCTTTCTCCTCCCCCCAAAAAAGGTCTCTCCCCACCCTCGTTAGGCTGTGCCAACACCTCTTCAGCGTTGTTTCCCTATTTACTGCGACAGCCTGGCTGTATTCACTGTGGTTACCGAGGAAGGTGTCTGCAGCTGCACTCCCTCTGCCGACTGCTTCTGCAATACCGACGTTCACAGAGCTGAAAGGTGGGGAGACTTGCTACAGTGCCAGGAGGTAAACTGGGCAGCATGGTAATAACACCGCCACTTTGCCCCCCGCTTTGCTTTCATTCCTGAACCCCACTCTGTGATACACACGGGCACAAAACCCTAGCACTTGCCTGTTTTCACTTGGCTTTTCATCAGTCTGGTCTTAAAAATCTTGAAGTTTGTTAGTGTGTAGTCTGTTCCAGAAATCCTATTTTACTCTGCTGTTTTTTTTTAAACAGGCTCCCTGTTCTTGCATGACTTGACGAGTTCGTGTTTGTTGCTGTTAAAGGCCAGTCTCATGGAAATAATTTTTCTTTTTATGCAGACAAGACAGATGAGATTAAACTAGGCTGCTAGTCTAATACACGCTTCTCTCCAGAATTTCCCCATGCAGAATATTGTGGGTAATCCCAGTTAAGGTAGCTTGCAGAGTTTGAGGAGAGGAGTGGGGACTGCCCACGTCTTGTCTGATGAGATCTTTGGAGCTGGTTTGCAGTCAGGAGCAGCAGCCAGAGCCATGCCCTCATGTGGTTCAATTCCAGTATGGCTCCGCTGAACTACTGATTGTCAGCCCCTCAAATTGCAGATCCTAAAGCACTGCCATAAAAGTTGTTGCAAGACATCTCCAGGCTGAACAGTTGTTGAGGGAAGGCAAGGTAGTGACAGAAGTGCTTTCTTCTGCTGTCAGGAAGATCGCTTTTGTGTCCTGCTTATCTTGCAGTCGTCATCTAAATCTTATATCGTTATGCACGAGACGATGAGGATTTTCCTTGCTTCATGGCATTGTGTAGTTGGTTGGATTCCATTCACCTAGGAGCTCCAGAGACACAGAAAAAGGTCTCCTGAATGTTTGTAAGCCTGCTCTTTGAGGAGTTACGCCTTCTGTTAAGATCTGTATGTGTTCATCAAGCTAGAAAAAATGTTCATCAAACTAGAGGAAAGAATCTCTCTCCGTACCCCCTCGAACGTGCCAATCATCTGGGTAGCAGACATCCATAAATAAATGAAGGCACCCACTAGTGGCTGACCCCACAAACAGGTGAGAATCCTCTCCAGCTCTAAATATGAAATAACAAGTCAAGTACTTGTCAAACGCTTGCTTAGCTGGCAGGGACCCGTGGTTTCACAGCTGATGGCTCAGTATCCCAATCCCACCTCTCCAGATGCGCCTGTGTCCGTGTAGACAACCAGCTGGATACAGTTGACGAGGTAAATAGAAATGAGCTTGGAGAAGAATAAAAGCTGAG
This sequence comes from Aythya fuligula, assembly GCF_009819795.1. Lineage (NCBI taxonomy): Eukaryota > Metazoa > Chordata > Aves > Anseriformes > Anatidae > Aythya > Aythya fuligula. The sequence continues at coordinate 86,736,343 of NC_045559.1, forward strand.
CCTCTTGGGTGCAAAAGAAGGGGTTTGCTCAGTTCCCCCAGGGCAGCACCTAGGTTTTGGGCTACTAGATATGGGTGTGTGTTGGTGCTAAATGGCTCTTTCCAGGAACTTATTCAGGACTGTTCGAGGAAGGGTGGGCAGGTCCCCTCATGGCTCTGTTTTAAAGGGCTTACAAGGCAAACTCTCAAGTCACCTTCATTCATGTCAAGTTCCCACAGGAGAAAAAAAAAACATCACGAAGCAGAGGCTGCAGTTACAGCTTTTGTTTAAGAAGATGCTGTCAAGCCCTTTAAGTACAAATACCAAGCATGTCTTCAAAGTTCTGAATTCTCCTGGGGACCGTGCTCTATATTCCACTACAGTAGCCTTGCTTTTTAAAACCAGTCCTCTGGTATTTAGTAATCTGAAGGAAATACACAACCCTTTCAAGCAGAGATAAAAACAAACAAAAACCTACTAACAGCTGATAGAAAGTAAAGCGTGGCCAATATTCTGGGCAGCCGCTTAATTTTGTGAGGTCTACGTTCAAATTCCCTATGCACACAGTTGTGTTTTTTTTTTTTTAACTCTGATTAACATGCATGCTAATTTTTCCATGCCTCAGTTCTCTATCTGTGAAATGGGTTGATGGCTTTGTGAGGATAAGTGCTAGCAGTGTTGTGTTGAATTTACATCCTGAGATGACAAGAGTTGTAAGCAGGCAACTAAAATTCTCCCGAGTGCAAGTCAAGGTTTCACATCGGTTCCTACGTTCTTTACTGCTGCTGAGCATTCAGGTGATTAAAGTTAAGGATTTGCATGCTGCTGTCAAGTTTTGATTAATGTAAAAACAGTTACTTGCACCAGGAAATGAAGTTCAAAAGAGGAGGTTTCTTCGTGTAGGTTAGATCAGCCGGTTAGGAGACAGAAGCTGTGCTGTGAGACTCAGGTGAGCATTGCAAATCACTCCAAGTGCCGAACATCTAACTGGGTGTTTACTGCCGCTGCTTCTGGAGAGGCACAGGAGGAAGCCGTGTTTCAGCTACGCCGGAGAAAAATGCCGCTTCTGTCTGAAGAGGTCGCGTGCAAGGTACAGAAAGTAAACGAGGGACCGTGGTTTAAAGAGCCGAGCAGATGACCTTGGTCATTTCATCCAAAGGTCATGCGACGCTCTGAGATAAGTCCAAAGAGAAACACAAGTTCCTTGCCTCTCCCTGTGCAGTTTACAAAGTGGTGCAACTGATAAGAATGTTTTTGCAATACGCAGTTCATCCAGTACCAGAAAACGGCACCCTTACAAGTGTTATTTATACAACATTAAATGCACTTTTACTGCATTTCATAAATTTACAATTTTCACAATAGCTGATATTTTTTGAAGCCCCACCTCAGAGTTCCTGTGATTATGGAATAATCACAGGTTTCTTACATTTGAATAGGAAATATTTTTCACAACAGCAAGAAAAAAAGTAACTTGAAAGCATGACTCATAAGGGCTTAAAACCTACATTTCAAATTAAAAAGCCAACACGTATGCTTTCAAATCTCGTGGTCTTTAAGCCAATCTCATAATTATTTTTGAAGGCTTTGCTCATTATTTTTGACTGCTTGGGGTTGACGAATCTGTAGATGAATTCTGGAAGGCTTGCCTGTTCCATGGTGCCTGTTCAGCTCTGTGTGTGTATGCTACAGCCGCTGAATTAAGGGTTGTGGTGGTGATGATCGTGTTATTGTATGCCTGATATTTGTTCCACCTCACTGGGGAGTCGTGTCTTTTCTGAAACGGGTCTAAGTGAGGTGCTTAGGGTATCAGTACCCTCAGAATATTCATGCCGGCTTTTAGATTGTTCTGGGATTGGGAATCGCAGCCAAGGGGCAAATATTAACATATCTCTGAACCTTATGAACCTCCTGGGAAATGTTATAGCACTAACATTCAATATCCTCCAAATTACTGAAAGTTATATGACACCTATCAGTCACTTTGATGTTCATGGGACCTGAGCAGTCTGTATCTGACATGCCTGTGCCTTGTGACCGATCTACCCTTGTGCAACGTGATCGGCTCCTCCGAACCTTCCTTACATCATGCATCTCTTCCTTTTTTATGAATACGTTTCCTCGCCAGTTCTTTTTCCCCTCTCAGAGCAGTTTCAGCCTACCTGTGCCCTGTTCCCTTCTCCACTGGACAATTTGCAGATCCTCTTCACCACGCGTGGCTCTAAAGATTTCAGGATGGTTCTTTGTGTCTTCTGTGTTTGCAACCCTTTTGCACTCCACTGGGGCAGCTCAGCTGGTTCCTTGGTGCCAACGTTAGGCTACCAGCACCATAAAGCAGCATGCACATTGCACAGCTGGGCACCCGAGGTCACGAGCACAGCACCGATCTCTTCTTGGAGACCTTGCCACCTGTCAGCTCTTTCTTCTTTGTGGTGTCCAGAAGTCCAGGTTCACATTCTAGCTTAAGTCAAAGTCACTACCTCAGCAGCACGTGCAGGAGGGACGTTTATATATTTAGGAAATCAGTATGTCCACTCCGTATAACGTTGTAATTTTCCTGCCCTAGAGTGACCCTTGGTAACATATGAGGGGGAGTCACAGAGGATTTTTTTAACCTGCTTGAGATTTATTTAAATTTTCGTATTCAGTTTTGGAAGAAATCCAGCTGATTAAAATCCACAATATTTTCTGTTACAAAAGTTTTGACAGCACAAATCTAATTTTTGCATTTTCTTATATCATTAAACCGTTCTACTCTATGCTAATGCTTAGTAAAGAGGGTTATTAGCGCTGAGGGTGAACCTTAAAAGGGCTGGAGGTTTGATTCATCTATGAAGCACCGACAAATTTGGATTAATTATTCAAATCTAATCCAAACCTCTCGAGCCTGCAAAATTGGGCTGGAAGCCTCAAGAGAACAGGTTAGCTTGTGGGATTTCCGGTGCTGCCTGCCTAGCTTTCTGATGAGCCTACATAACCAGGAGAACTTTTTAAGTATACCACCTTCTAAAATGAGTTGGATGTTTTAGATTCAGCATTGTTCAGCTGCCTTGGCTTTGGTACAGTACCTGGCACCTCGGTGGCATTGAAGGTCGGGAACTGAATGTGGCTGAGAACAGAGATCACTGCCTTCAGAAGGAGATACCCACAGCCACGTTGCTCGCATCGCCAGGGGTGTGAATTGCCCCAAATAGTCTGGGTTGTTTTTATTGCTGGGGAGCAATTCTGCCGTGAAAAGGTTAGCCTTTATTTAGCCTGACAAATAGCTTTGAGCTTCCTAATGCTCACCATTTAAAACTGTGTACCTACTTAATATTTGATCTTAAATCTGCTTCCAGTTAAGTCCCTCGGTGATTAGATGTTCTAGGACAGTAAGAAATAGTCCTGTGTCTGGGTAGGAATATATAGTCTGTCAAGACAAAAATTATGCTCGGAGGGACAAGCCCTAAGTCTAGTTTTATGTTTGCAGAGCAGCTAGCACAGCAGGGGCCCTATCTTGATTTGAGACCTCTAGGAACTACTACAAGATAAATACCCAATGATAACTCATGCCATTCCGCAAGAGGACTACCGATTCTCCAGGAACACCGGGGAGTTTTGATTTTATGACCCCAAGAGGAACAGCACAGACTTCTCTCTCCGTGTAGCAGACAGGGATGGTTGGGCTTTCCTGCTCGGTGACAGGCCAGCAGGCAATGCCACCCCGTGTGACTGACCTGTTAGCAGAAGTCCTCCAGCTCCTCGGGTACCCTGATTTCCGAGCAGTTGAAAGGAGGTTCGGTGGCTCTGTGAAAGGTAGGACATTTGTACCTGTGACTGGGATGCAGGCAGCAAGTGTCACAGCTCACGGGTTTTGCAGTAAAAGGCAATTAATTATCACCTCGCTGACCTCCTTTGTTATCAAATTGCTACCCAAATGATTTTACTACTGCTTATAACGAAGCTAGATCCCGACTGTTTTATCCGATGCTTTCGGTGGGAGCTGATGGGTGCTCAGCACGTTAGAAAACCTTGGATTTTACGGTTGTGCCATCCAGCTTCAAGGATCTGCTTTCATACACGTCTGCATATATGAATCCCGCTCCTCTCCTTCCCTGCCTGCGTGTTATTTGGGAAGCCTGGTGCTTAATGTGGTCCAGTAAAAACAAGGCTCAGGATGTACCAGTATTTTCGGGCATGCCGTGTGGCTGGGTTACCAAGTAGAACCTCGCTGTTGTGCTCTCGGCTGCTTCTGGCAATCAGAAGGGGCCGCTTGGTTGGTTGGTTTGTTTTCTCATTTTCAAGGAAATGAATTATCCAGCCATTTCTCATTTCAAACACTCGGCTGGACGTGACTCTGCTGATGGACACGGTAAAAGGCAGTCTCATAAAGCTCTAGCTCTTAACCACTAAGCTTCACCTTCCTGAGGAGGTGCGGGCCTAGGGGCAGCTTCTCCCTTCCGCCAGATTTCGGGGCTGGGTCCCAGCTCCGCAGAGGAAAATCAACTCTGAAAGATCCATTCCTGCCAATGGCATTTCGCCTGCATCTGTAACTGAAGGAAACAATCAGAAAACATGATTCAAACCCCAAAAAAGTTTGTAGCCTCGCTGAAATAAAAGGAGAAGGAGCACAGAGCTTCCAAGCTCCAAAGGGACGGCAGGAAGGTTAGTATTTTAATGTGAGGGAAAGAGAGGAGATCTGTGCTATCTCTGCTGTGTGCATGCTCCACTTCTGTCTGAAGTACAGGTAAAACTAAGGAGAAACCAAAATTGCTTCCTCTTTCCTGTTGCTGAACTAGGGTCTGGAGGCAACATCGCCTGTTGTTTGTGCAGTCTCCTGGTTTCTGTACCGCCTGTAATGGGTCAAGATCTTCTAGCGTGGCTTGGAGGGGAAGGGATGAGCCCCGCTGACCATCCTTTGCCCGGAGTCATTGTTCTGAGATCAGCTGAGGAAGGAGGGTTGGGATCCACAGCTCCGTAGGACATCAACAATTAAATAATTATCTCATTCTGTCAGAAAGCTCAAGTCTCTGTCTCCTCTTGCGTAACGAACAGCCTGGTTGGGAGGGGAGAGCTCTGGGCACGGGGAGCAGGCAGTCCTCCTTCGAAAGGTGTTCTCGGTTTGGGGAGTAGGGTTGGTTTCTCTGTTTTCACCATTTTCTGCCTTCCTGAGCTGTTGTAGTGGCCCTACTAACAGCTGTCAGCCCCCTCAACAGAGACACAGCCGGAGCAACCAGAAGACAAACAAGACACAAAAGGAAATTCAAGACGTGTTCGGAGGAACGTGCTACTTCAAAGGCAGAAGCAGAGGTCCCCCTGGAGCTCATTACTACAGGCAGCGGAGGGGAGGGCTAAGGGAGAGCAGGGAGAGGGAAACCGCGTGCATCCTTTCTCAGCAACTGCAGCGAGCACCACGGCATATGAATACCCCACCAGCTCCATCCATCAGGCCACAGACCCTGCTTTTCTCTTTATTTTTGCACTTCCAGCTCTTGAGATGATCTTAGGCTTTCTGTGAATTTCTTCGGCCAGGGAGCTCCCGGGTTCCCTTCCCAAAATAGAGGTTATTCAGAGATGACCTGCATTTTTGTGAAACTCCGCCAGCTTCTGTGCCGTCACTTCAGGCTGTCACTTCAGCCCACTCAGCCAGTCTGTCTTCCACGACAGCCCAAAAGGAGAGCAGGAGGAAGGCAAGCAGGTGATGGATCATTTTGAGAGAAATCAGCCCTGATCCTTCGGTTCGTGCTGAGGTAGACACCGCAGAATAAGCAGAGGTAATTTCGCACATGTGAGGGCTCCATAAGCATGATGCATTTCTTTTTTCACCACATATGAAGTCGGGAAGACTTGCAGAAGGATTCATTGCGCGTGGATTGTGTGCCAGCACCACAGCATGTCCCCTTCTTTGTTGGTCGCCTAGAGAGGTGGCTGTGAGTAGAATAATGAAACACTGCTACAGGATACCATGGAGAGGCGGAGGAATGGTGGCATTGTATGCAGGTGCTGGTTTTTTGTTTGTAGCACTGTGCAAAACTTGCACGGCACTGGGTGAGCACGAGGATGGTAGCAGAGAAAGGTGATGTGATGCTGCACGCAAGGCGCGATGCTGTAGGGCGGTGGAGAGGTAATACAACAGAGCCAGCCCCAGTTTCAAGGCTTCCAAAAGCATTCCCTCGACTTTGATCATTTGTAGCTCCTTCTCCCTGTACACAGGCAAGACCCACTGATCTGGGAAACTGTTGCAGCTGTTGCTGGAAGCCTCCAGAAGGATCTGAAGAGCTAATTGCGACAGCCAAAGCAGCTGTTCGAATAAGGACTACATGCTCAGTCCTCAGATCCCGGCACGTCCCCGTGGGACGGAGTTTCTTCTTCAGCTCTAGGAAGCTGAGGGGAAGCAGCTGGGTTCTTTGCTGAACCTGCATTAACTAGGCCGGGAGAGACTTTCTCTGCCAATCAGGAGACTAAAAACTAAACAGCTGCTGTCATTTCAGGGCAGAGCCTGGAAGCTTTTACAAGGGACAGGGATGCTCACTTGAGGCACGGTGCAGTTTGCCTTGCAGCTCCTTTTAACTGTTTCCTTTCTCGGCACAGCACAGGCTGACTGGACCCCGTGGGCTGTGCAATAGCTTCCAGCTGTGCCAAAAGAATGACATTTCGGCTCCCACCTTTCCCTTCCCTGAAGGCTGGTAAGGAATTTCTGCAGGGTAAATCTTGGCTTGGCAGCAGCAACACCACAGAAGAGCCTGAGTAAGGCAGTGGGGACAAGAGAAAGCTCTTACAGGGCGATACCAGCAGTGGTGGGGAGTTTGGCACCTGCAGTTTCTTTAAGCCACGTGCTGTGTGCTCTATTTTTATAGAATTCCTCCCAGGTGTGATAACCTGTGAGTGATTTACACCCCTACTTCCTGGCAGAAGTATTTCAGGTGTCGTGGGGGAATATTTTGGTTGCAGGGCAGAGGAAGAGTGGTGAGGTAAGGACAGCGAGTCGTGTGGTCACCTCTGTCAGGCAGGCAATCCCATGCAATCATCAGGTGTGGTAACACACGTGATGTTTCACTCAGTGCCGAGTAAAGCACCGAGTCCAGGCGAGTTTATTATGGAGGCACTGGAGTGTGTCTGCTCCGCAGTCCCTAGGATGATCCACTTACTCAAATTATCCATTTTTTCCTCGTCCTGTAGGGCATCCCTGTTATCTTCCCTTCCTATTATCCAAGATAATAGAGAGCTGACTTGCAATAATGCAGTCACAACGGCTCCATAGTGTCTGAACGATTCCCATGTGATTGACATTGTGTGCCTGTCTGAAGCTTCCCGACGAGCGATTCTCCATCAACACTTCTTTCATCAGCAGGCATTAGGCAGAACAGGGTCCTACAGCACAAGTCTATTAAAGCCCAAGAATAAATATATTTCACTGTGACAAACAGGAGATGTGAATTACACAAATGGGTAAGGCACAGCTTGGAGGGTCAGTTCTGTGTGCTTATGTGACTTACTGTACCGGGCATCGAGGTCACAGGAGACCTGGGGGGGGCAGTTTGAGGAAGCCAGGTTTCCTCAGCTGTCTGGGCTTAAAAAAGAGCGCAGACAGGCAACAGAGGGAACAGAAACACCTCCGTGTTTTCATGTTTGGTGTGAGAATCTTCAGCACCTGGAGATTTTGTTCTATACCAGACAAAGCATTTAGGAAGGTTTAGTCTCTTAGTGTAAAAACAAAGACAAAGTTTTCTTTCTTAGGATATTTGGATGCCAAGAAGCAGCTCTGGAGGTCTGGGAAGAAGACCAGGTTACAAGCTTGGTTATGCTAACCCAGTGAAGATGGGTATTGATCCCACAGCAATTCTAGGTTATGATCAGAGTCCAGGCTCGTAAGGTTCATCACCCATAAGGTTCATCTGAGCCCTGTGGGCAGTTCCAGTGTTGGAGACAGGGTGAGCCCAAAGCCCTCCATGGTTTGTAGAGCCTCAGGAGTTTCACTCCAGCATTTCGCTTTGGTATCAGTGAAACACCTGTAGGTGGAGATTCTTGATGAAGCTGGAAACGTAGTGAAAGTCCTTCCCCTCATCTGGCAGAAATCACAGTGCTGCTGACAAAGATACACTCACTTATACTGCCTGACCTGATGGCTTAAAATTTATCACAAATTCAGTACACTTTCTGTTCAGCAAATGGTTTATCACTAAATTTTGTTTTCCTATAAGAGCATTTTCCAACATCAGTTCTCAGGCAGCGGGCTGTTTCAGGGTATTTTAGGTGACTTCAGGTTTAGTTTCTTTGCTTTCTCGGAGCGTTTTGCAACTCCTTACCTCGGAGTTGTGGCACGCCGTGATCTCTGAGGCGTGAGTGAATGGCTGAAACGTTAAAAATAAAAATAAAAAAAAATTATGCACTTTGCAGAACTAATCTTCTGGCACTTGATCTGTGCTAAAATACATGAGGCTTTGGGGATTTGTGAACAATTTCATGAATAATAAGAACTTCACAAATAACAAGAGAGTGAACTTATTGATCTTACTCCCAAATCTTTTATATGTAGAAGAGATGCGAACAGCTCTGGTTTTCAGAAAGAGTTTTGGCAGCAGGTCACTTTTTTTTCTGAAGTGGAAAAAAAAATAGAAACACAGAATAGGGCATGTGGGGAAAGGAAAATGAACTACGTTATTTGCAAAGCTCCCGCATCCATGAGTATTCTTTTGACTTTTATAGATTTTCAGTAAATTAGCATAACTACATTATCCAAGATTTCTCGCAGTTGTTTTCCCTTCCAAAGTTGACGCGACGGAGAGGGAATGCGAATGCAACAGCTTAAAGAGAAGAAGGGAGGAAATTATCATATTTAATATTGTTTATACAGAAACTGGCATACTTTATGGAGCATCATCTGATTAACTCGTTTCCAGCCCTGCGGCGTGCGCGCGCGTGTGGCTGATGGCAGGGAGGAGGAATGAGAGCTAGGCCATGTTTTTTCCTGGCATGAGGCAGTGTTGCTGTAACACTTGTGCGGCTGGCAGCATGAGACATAATATTACCTAGAAGAAAACCTTGAAGTGTTGGATTAATTTCCCACCATCTGCATTCTGTCTCTACTGGAAATCTAGCTCGAGAAAGAGAGAGAGAGAGAGACCGGGGAACAGATCTGGGTATCTGGCAATTAGGTTTTGGAGAAACGAAAAACGTTTTCAGGGCCCCTTTTGTAGTCAGCTGTTTGGTGGCTGGAAGGGCTCAGTCAGCTGAGGAGCTGGCTTTGGAAAAAGTGCTTTTTCCTAAATGGCCTGGGAGGGCTGGAAGAGAGGAGCGGTGCCGCTCTGCGGAGCGGCTGCCAGTCGCAATTAGGGCCAGGCGGTGGGAGCTGGTGGCTGGGAGGGGAACGCCAAGCTCTGAGAAAGTGTACAAGGAAATTGAGCTGGAGGTTATGTCCAGATGGGACTTGCTCAAAAAGGGTAGTGTTGGGTAAGGGGGTGAAATCTTACTGGGAAGCAGCTGGAGAGACTGGGAGAGGGAAGCGGTGGATGGTGGCGGCTCAACAGCTCAGGCACTGGAAGGAAAGAGGGAGCAGCAGAAGGAAGGGGGGGATGCCAGGCATGTGTCATTTCTTCTTTGACTGCTGCCTACATCAGCACTGAACCACGGAGAGCAAAACCCTCGCGGGAGAAGACGAGCCGCTGAATATGCAGCGTGACTGCCTTGTGCAGAGCCCTGAAAGGATGGCCCTGTCCAGGCTGCCACCCTCGCAGCCAAACCGTGAAGGGCCTTGCCCAGCCCTCGGAGTGACAGGAGGGCAGGGGACAGCGCGAGGGTGTTGAGGTTGCTGCGGGGAGCTCTGTCTCCTGTAATGTGCTTATGTTTCTGTGTTATTTTCTTCTCTTTTAGGTAAGTGCTTCAAGTGCTTGTGAATGGTTCTAAGGAGCTCTGGCTGATGCTGTGCTGGGATCCCTCTGGCTTCTCCAAAGAGGAGGAAAACACAGAGCTCTCTGAAATGGTAACACAAGCGGTGCATTGGGTGTGCCAGTGGTTACCGAGGAGTCCCCGTGTACTCCCATCTATTTCTGTTATTGTCCATTATGTTATTCCCATTTAGCAATAACCCACAGCCAGTCAGAAACACCCTCACTGCGTGCCTCAGCCTGGGGCTGCCATCCCTGGTTCCAGGTGACAGCAGTCCCCTTGATGCCACCCCTTGCTTCCTACATTTCCAGCCCTTCTGGGGATGTCCCCCAAGGGCTGGTGGGTGGTTTCTAGAAGAACAGCTGGAGTATCAGCCCCAAAGTATTTGTGACTTTTGGTGCTCTTTCTGCCTTGAGATCTTCTTGGATATTTGAGCACTGCAGAAATCCATATAGTCACTTCTCATAGCTCACCATTTGAAGTGCACAGAGCTCCCAGGATGAGGTTTTCTAAATTTCTCTTCCCATGGCTGACTTCTGATCCACCCAGTGGGGGGCTGTTTCGAGAACACGGTGACAGCTGAGCAAAAGAAAATTCAGAAGGACACTTGGGGCAAAGCTCCCTGGCAGCAAGATAAATTGAGCTTCTCGGGGGAAGCCCTGGGCATGTGGTTGTTTGAGACGGTCAAAACTCTCTAGGTCGGAAATTGCAAGGAGCAGCCCTTTGCTGGCAAATGGACATACTGTTGGAGGTGACGGGTGTTTCTTTTCTCTGACAGCTTTTATTTATTATTATTATTTATTGTTTTATTAGCTTCAGATCGTTGACTTCACCTCTACTTCAGTCTTGCCGTATATACTGTGCAGTCCATAATAAGCGTGGTACTAAATGATATGCTTTTGTGCTGATGTGGTGCTTGTTTGTTTCCCAGTGGAACGAGGTGATATAAGCACATACATTAAATATATTTATGAGAAATTTCTCATCTATTACTTTTATTTAGAGTGGTTTTGAAGCAGTGTGGATTCTGCTGGAAAACAAACATCTTTTTAAAGGTAGACAGCAAATCCAAAAGTGTATTTGCATCCTTACTCCCTTCTTTATTATTATTATTATTATTTTTAAAGGCAACTACAAAGCTGCAAGGGAGAGAAAGAGTTCACCCCTTTTATACAGTCAGTTTAATAGATTCTAGCTCATCTCTACTTGCTGGAGGAGATCTCTCTTTGTCTCTCAGCAAAGCAGAAAACATTGGCCACATCCATTCTTCATTGTCCTGAGCTGGGACAGCTCCTCTGAGTGGGGAGGCACTTTGGACCTATGCCTTCAAAGGCTTTTTAATACCTTAAGGCCAGCAAAGCATTTCAGCATTCAAGCACATGGCTATTATTAAGCGTTTTGTGTGTGTCTACGAAATGTCCCTCCTACAGCAGAAAGAGGGGAAGGAAGATGAACGTGTTCAGAGAGCAGGGAAAATGCTGCTGGGGAGAGAAAGGACGCTGTCATTTGATTTCTGTGCCCTAGAAAGACTGCAGATATATGTACCTGTACATGTCACCTGAAAGCTACAGGACCGTGGTGAATGCCAAGCCTACTTATGTGTTTTAGGGCAGTATGTCTCTAAAGTGCTCCTTGAAAGGAGAATGATACTTCCATTAGATATTAATGTCAAATAACTTAAAAGATTTTCTCTTGAAGTAGAGTGCCTCCTTTCTTGGCAAGCCTGCTGCTTCTTGTCTTGACTTACTTCAGGGAATATTTTTGCCTCCAGCTTTTTAATCTTGCTGATGTCCATCATTTTTCTACTTGTCCTAGTCTCATAGACGGGTTTCAGCTGCATACAGCCTGGGTTTCAGCTGGGATTATCTGACTCAGCCAGATAAAATGTAGCTATAGTGTCCTCACTTGGACCATGTCTATCAACATCCTATGAAATGGAAATTCACAGGGAAGAAATGCTTTTCATATGCATTATTACTTCTTACAGTGTTAGATTACCCTTATTATATGGAGTGCTATTAGATATATTCTCCTCTGCTCATATTTAATCTCATCTTCAGCTACATTAACCACAGTTAAAAAAAAAAAATGCTAAAAGGTCCCCACCACTGGGAACTTGTTAGAATACTTTGAGCAACATACCTTGAGCATTCAATTTTTACTTTTTATTTTTATCCCTGGCAGCCAGACCTTTTCTGCTTTTGTTGTGGTCTTTCTGAATCGGCTCTGTGGTTTGGTATGCTGCTTCTGAACCTATTTCCCCAAAGACTTTAATTACCAGGTTGCGGGGGAATTCTAGGGCCTGCAGGAAGCCCTTTATCCCGATCTGTGACCTGCAGGAATTTAGTTAGCATAATAGTTGGTATCCATACATGGTATAGCCAGCTGACATTTTCTCTGATAGTGACCTTTCTAGTGAACCGAGCTGACATGCGGTGTTCACGTATGCTGTTTTCCTCTTTTGTTTTGTTTTCTTTCCCCTTTCAAATCTGCACCGCGCCATCCCAGAAGACACATCCTCGGGGCTCTCTGGTGTCTGGCTGAAAGTATAGAAAAGACCTGCCACATTCTCCCAAACGTACTGAAACGAACATCATTAGGTAGCCTGGTGGTTGGTGATACTTTCATCTAATGATGCTGTACCGTGAAAGCAGACATGAAGCAGGGCTCTGAAAAAGCAGCAGCATGGACAGATCTTAATTCCCATGCTGAGAGGTCAGATAAAAAAAAGAAAAAGTCATGAAGTGGCTTGGAAAAATGTGAACATTTATATAACATAGTAAGAGCCTAGGGTTTGCAGCCATTTTTAAAAATACTTCCAAATTTGGTTACAAAAAAAGAATGAGAGTGCAGGCTGTTGAGCATTCCCTCTTCATTTGTTTCGCATATTCTCCACCAATTCATTTGCTTGTTTGTCTTCTCTGGCATTCTTCTTTGCTTTCACATTCTGTTCTTTCTCTGATCTTCTGCCTCGAATGCTAAGTGACTCCTCTATGCCCCACATACTTCTGTGTTTGCAATTTTTCTTAATTTATAATAAAGCCGGGGCCTGATTGTCTTTGAAAGTGGATTCTAGCTGGGTTATTTATCAGCTATGTAGATTGCATTTCCTTAATCTAGTTAGCTATTTGGTATATAAAGACATATTGCACGCAGTCAGTGGATAATGCAGTTATAAACTATGTTGCATAGAATTTCCATTTCTTGTCTTTCTGTTGTGGGAACGGACATGAAAAAATTCACCCAGATCCAGTGGCTTTTGCTGGTGCTGTTTTCTCTCAAGAGTGCCAGGCACCCTTCTCCTCACATGGTGTTCTGGTTCCTAGTGCTCTTCTTCCATGGATCCGTTTAGTTCAGTCTACTGCTGCGTGGATTTTCTTGCATGGACCCTCCTGAAGTCACTAAGATGAGTGCAGTGCTCCTGAGAACGAAGGGCTGCTTGCATTGGCAGGTAATGTCCAAACACATAGGACTGAGCACAGTAAGCACTCTGTCTTACCCCAGATTGCAGCAGCAGGGCCCTCTTTTCACAGAATCAACACCTCTGAACTGAATTTCATATAACCAAGCTGGACTTCTAATATTTGCCAATTTTCATGTGAACCCGATAATGATTTTGTTTAGGATTTAATCCGCTAACTCACTAAGTCCCTAGATTATATGGAGAGCTCAGAGGGGAAAAAAAAAGAAATAATAAAATGTTTGGACTTCTTGCTACATGACAGCTAGCTTTGTCCAGTGCTGTCAACATTACCTATATAATGGGCTCAACATGGGTCAAAAGGAGCCTGGTGTGTGGCACAGCATCAGAGGTTTTACGGGCCCCTAGGGACTGATGTTTTGAAACACTGGCAAGTCTCATCTGACAGTGACGTGCTGTCTTCTAAGTGCCTGTCCGCAGTGCTCTGCATCAGCTGGTGGAACAAATCCAGCCAGCAGCTGGCTATAAAACAAGTGGCCAAGTCTCCAAATGTGGTGGTGGTCAAGTAAAGGGGAAAAGGAACCAGAGACAAGAGGACCTTTGGATTAGAGATGCTGAACTGAGAAAGGGGATGGTCATTCACGTCTCCTGGGCATGGGTCCAGGTGGACACGTGTGGGTGGAGCGGAGTCTAAATGTGTCTGAGCGGGCAGAGCAATGATCTGGATCTGAAACGATTTGGAGGAGGTGTGTTAGAGCAGTTAAACACAGGGCATTTTGCTGGGAGCTGACTTTTTGTCTACTTTGCAGTCAGGTGGCTGTCAACCTGGGTCCTCTCAGTAGGATAGATTTTCCTGGGACTCAGGCTGTATGGGACAGCAAAATTGTGAAGCCTTGAAGAATTTTGGAATCAACCTAGAAACTGAGGGCATGCCTAACTCATTGTGAAGGCACAGCATCTCCTTGTTTGACTTACCAAGTCAAAGTTTCTTTCGGTAATTTATTTCTTGTAGCCTTTTATTCCCTGGTTTCTGTGGCATTTACATCAGTTTCTGGGATAGGAGGAGATGGTATCTCCTAGACCTATTTTGAAAAAAAACCCCTTCTACTTCAGACCTTCCCAGAACTATTTTTGAAAACCCCTTCTTCTTCAGTCATCTTCTGCCGTCTGGTGTGCGCAGAGCTTTCTGCTCACAGGTACAATAGGCGCCTCAGTTACGTGATCAGAGGGAAACTGAGATCTCTGAGAATACTTCTGGGAAACGTGGAATTTTTCAGTACTCCTCTGACCTACAATATAATGCCTGTAAGGTGTGCCACACCAACTGCATTTACATGGATCACGCTCAGGCTGAATGGAAATACAACCTCCCCGTTCATAAATTAATCCCCTCTCCTTTCCCACTGCTTTCCTGCCTGCCCGACTCCCCTTGCTGTTCACTCCCCCTCTCATTGCCTGCCCTTCGAACGCTGCTGAACAGCTTAGTACAGGATGCTGCTCCTGGCTGTCTGCTCAATCCATGGCCATCCATGCCACGGAGGTTTTGCAGATGAAGCCAGATACGCTCCCCAGCACGCTGGATGATGAGCTCCGATGTTTTTAGAGGTCACGCTGTGGGAAGGACCTGCTTTTTTTTTGACCCGAGCCCCTGCAAATTCCTTGTGCCCACCACAAAACCACCAGCAGGAGCTCACAGCAAGGTCATTCAGTGCTTGCATTGTCCTCCAGGGAGATCCACATGCAGGCAGAGTTAATTACACTAACAGCCGCAGAAATTATATTGGCCCACCACTGGCCTAGTGAGATGAATATCTCCATTTCTTAGTCACAGGGGGACGTTAATGGTATTTTTATTAACTGGTGACCTGTTGACTGCTATTAGAATATAGATTGTATGCATAAACCAGGTCAGGGTACTGAAGATATGATTATAGAGCAATTACTGTGTCAGCCAGTGTGGCTTCTAATCAGAGCTGGCAAAGAGTCTTTGGAAGCCTGAAAACTGTTTTTGGAGTCCAACAAGAAGAAATAGCTTTGGATCAAAGTCTGCATTGTGTCGTTACATCTTTCTGGAATTAAATGTCTGATTTGCTGTGATTAGGATGGGCAGTCAAGGCAGAAAGAAGTCTTAAGAAGGACAGCTTTAGTGGGACACCACTGATTAGGAGAGTTCAAAGTTGGAAAACTTTTTTTCTTTTTCTTTTTCTTTTTATTACATGGTTTATGTTTATTTCACTGAGCTGGCTGGGGATGCTAATTCTGCTCTTGCCCTTTGAAATGAACTGCAAGGTCATATGGCTGAGTGTCTGGGATGTCAGTAAAAATGATTACACTAATACATGCATTTCATTTGATGAGGGCTATAGCTACAGAACCAGATTTAGAAATGCTCCACGTTTGTCAGAACTGTTACAGGAAAAAAAGAAATGATAAAACCAAGAGCTGGTGTCTGAGATACGGAATCGGGGTCTGGCTTTCTCTTAGATGTAGCTGTTCATCTGGAGGTTGAACTGAATGCCCGGATTCCCAAAGAGCAGCTTTGTTCCACCAGCAGCACCACTGATCCCAGCGAAATGAGTGAAACAGGCAAAAGAACCACTTTGCAGGAATGAGAGTTTGAGGCTCGTGTGTGTCTAAAATGATATTTGTAGATGTATTTGTGTTCTTTCATACATGGCCTAGATGTGGATGCAGTTGAGCTCACTACTGCACCTGCCAGATTTATTTTTATTTCATGCTTTTTTTATGGTGGACATCAACTTCACTGAAGGGTAGGGCACAACTTCATTTGTATGTTTATGACAATCCTGTTTCCAAAAAAAAAAAGGACAATAAGTCATCTGAGATCCGAACAGCTAAATAATCTCATGGTAATTGGAGACAGAAGCTGGATTTTTGTATATCTGGTTCTCTGGTTTGTGAAAAGAACAACGTTGTTGAGATTCAGGAGGAAACAAAATGGTTATAGATTTCATTTGATGATTAACGTATAATATGTAGCTAAGAGGATAAGCTCCATCCCTTCTATTTTGGAACCGGAATTCAGCTTAAATAGAAGAATAAGATTTGAATTATGAGTCTGTCGCTGGGCTTTCTGCGCTGAGAGAGTTCAGTTGCATGCTAAGCCTGGAGGAGGAGGAGGCATGTTTGTATTTTTTCCATCAGATTTTGAATTATCTCTGTAGTTGCCATTGTTATCGTTGTGGTTTGTAAGTCCTGAGTATTCTTGAAAATTCATCCATTGATCTGTTGAGATTTGTTCCTATTCTGTCTCCCTTTTGAGCTTGTGAATGAAAAGGACATACTCCGAGGGGACGGAAAGAGAGGGAGGGAAGAGCAAGAGATTAATGTGTTTCTTGAACCAAACTCCTTGTGAGAGTAAAGGCAAAAATGTCCTTTCCCTGCCAACGCGCTTCAATCCTCTATGAAATGGTGGTAGCCTTGTCATACTTTTATTTTTTTTGCCACAAAGTTTACTTTCTGTAGTGTTTTCATCAGAGTGCTTACTTCTATTATTATTATTTTAAGGACTTCTTATCAATATTTTTGGGGAGAAAAACTTCGTGATCTGAAACAAAACATCAAGCTTTTGAATGGCACTGAAAGACCCAGTGGCAGTCGTTCTTACAAGAGCTACAAATTTTAAGCCAGTGTCATGGTTCTTTGGGGTTTGACTTATTATCTTTGAATACTGAAAGATGCTACTAAGGCAAATTTTCTTTCTTAAATACTTTTTTTTTTTTTTTTCTCTGACTAACTTCCCATTCTAGCAGCTTGGCATCTATTTAATACTCTGTGTGTCAGAAATTCCCATCTCGGAGATGACTCTATTTCCATCAAAGCCGCAGCCGTACTTCACAATTTCACTTATTAACAGCCTACTGAGATAATTGGGTCTGCCCAGCTCATTAAAAGTAAAATATTGATGTTTTCTTAGGGTGGATGTAATTATCTCGCCCCCCCAGGGAACAGGCAGTGTAAAGGAGGGAGGGTGTGGTCTGATACGCATCCTGCTATGCACCTGCTTGCTGCTCTGCAGAGAAGGAAATGAGGGACTCCTAGTGCCGATAACGCTGATAAAATAGGTGAGGATGGGAATGCAAAGGGCAAGGTTTCCTTTCAAGCCTGGGAAAAAAAAAATAAATTTAAATTTAAAAATAAAGTCAATTCTGGGTTCAACAGGAGAGCGCAGCAGTGCTTCTCTCTGGTTGTGGTGGCTTCACACTGATGGGCAGCTCAGCTCCACCACACTGCCCTCTTGCTCCTCATCCCCCAAAAAATAGGGGGATAAAATATGAGGAAAAAAGGGTCATGGATTGAGGTAAGGACAGGGAGATCACTTCTCAGTTATGGTTGTGGGCAAAACGAACTCAGTATAAGGGAGATTAATGTAGTTGTATTTTGTGAGACATTTCCATGGTGCTGTACAGGCTGTGGAGTTGATATCCCACTGGTAAAAATGGACATGGAGGGACTAAGGATGAAGAAAAAACAGAGCACTTTTCCATCCCCTTTCTTTCCGGTCATTTTAAATGAGTGGTAGAAGACGGCCACAAAACAAGACCTGAAATATCAGCCAGTGTTTAATTTAGCTTAGATGTTCCTGTCTCATTGCCCTGTTTTTGGCACGTAGGACCTCATGTCTAATTAAATGTGATGAGGGCTCTTAAGCTGTTTGGTTGCCAGTGAAAGTACTTCCCATAGCTCATATATCTGGCTAAAAAAAAATGTAGCCGTGAACATTGCGTATTGTCCAAAACTGACCATTCCATCAGTGTTCGATAGCCATGCATGGACCTCAGCCCAATCTTCATCCATAGTCCTGCCTGTAAAAATGGTTTTCTGATGAAAATACTCTGTCCTTGTGCTCTGTGGTGTATTCCAGCTGTTTTCTCTCTCCTGCTTGGAACTAGCTTGAGGCACCTCACTGTTTCCATCGCATCTCCATTGAGGGTTCAAGGGCTTGGCACCAGGCTGCTGGCTTCCTGCACTCCAGTAGAGCTAGGACCTCTCTTCTAGTCTTTGTCATTAGAGCATGGTGGTATCGAGGCACAGGTAACTAACTTTTTTTTTGGGCAGGTACAAGCAGCAGTGCAATATTCTGATGACATTGGTTTGCATCTGCTTTGAGAATGCAAAGGCAGACATGTACACCACTGAAGAAACACATCCATGTCTGTTTCGGGAAAGAAAAATCATTACTGTAGGGGGAAAGAATCCGACATGTTTCTATTTGGTTGTGAGGCAAAGTGAAAGGTTTTGTGCTTTGTGAAGCGATGCTCCTCTGCGCCACCTCCTGTACGCACATCAGCCCTCACCCAGAAGACTTTGGCGCTAGTGAGTATTGCAACATCCAATTCAGGATCAGCTGAGAGGAAACAAGCTCTGCGCTTTTCAAGCCCGGCAGCTATGGTCTGGCTATAGGGTCACATCAGTTTGTTTCACTTCCAAGATGAGCTATTACCAGCTTAAAAGCTGAAACAATCTTGACGTGCTCTCTCTTCTGTTAGCAGCGCTGCTGAAGGATTTTCTTGTTGCTGAGAAAGCCTCCTGTTCTGCTGTGCCACGAGTGATGTATATAGCTCTGCAAAATGGCTGGAGGCAGCATTATAATTTTGCAAGTTTGCTTCTGCAGTCAACTCTGAAGTGCTTCATATGGAGGTCAATGATAGATGTCTCCTGAGCAGGAATTAGGGAAAATAGAGTAAAAACAGTGGGACTTGTTCCACTTGTGCCTGAAGTCCATGCTGTCTCAGGCTTGGCTAATGCAAAGGTGGGGCTCTCTCACCATCAGTGGGACTTCAAAATCAACCACTTCCAGTATGCCAGAAAAAAAAAAAAAAAAAAAAAAAAAAAAAAAAAAAGATGGACTTTTAACAGGCTACTTCCTGCTTGGGCAGACGGTGGAATAAATGGTCACGTTTCTGAAAGAGCTCACCATGCTGTGGCTGTAACTGTCACAGTAGGAATTGCTGGGCCCTGAGCACTTTGGTGTATCTGGCCTTTATTTGGATAATGGGAGCTGAGCAGTTTGGAAAAATCTGTCCCTAATTATTGGTGCAGAGCCCTTGAAAATCTGGCCCCAAGCTCTTCGCAAATAAAAATCTGGCCCCATGGGCATGGCACTGTCAGAAGCGGTGCCTGGCATAAAGTGCTTCTTCTCCTTTTCAGTGATTTTGTCCTCCTGTGAAGTTTCTAATTTATTTTAATTGCTTTAAAACTTTTTAAATGAGGCTATTTAATGGCTAGGATTTTGACTTATGGATGGAAGCTTCAGCGCACTCTGCACTAAATGGCGTGCGTTTCGTTATGCCTAAACTCTATTGTCATGCCTGCCCTTTGTGCCGGCTTTTTCATTTTTCCAGTTTGGGGGTAGTTGCGTTTCTAGGGCTCCCATCTGTCATAATTTAGCGTTTCTTCAGCGCTTTTTCTCATCTTAGGAAGCCGTTCAGCATGTCCAAATGCCGCTTTATGCCTGCATGGACAATGCTCTCTCTCTTTGGAGGCGTCTATTCTGTTTCACAAAGGGAAGTGTTGCGGTACATCTGAGTGCGGACTGAAGGCAGAGATGTCTCTTTGAGCCACTGGGTTGTAAAGAGATGAACTCGCTGGCTGTCCTCTCTCAAAGATTTTCAGGAGCCCGGCTGTTCATGGGGGATGCTTTGCAAGGACCACAATCGAGCCCCGTTCTTCCTGCAATTGCTGCTTTGCAGAACGGAGCTCTATGAGGAACGGAGTTTTGTTGTATTGAAATTTCACGTTCCCAGTACCCGTTGGTGGGAGCTGAATCCACATTTTGTTAATTAAGTCCTCTCCTCCTGCCCTTGCTTTCTGGTGAGAGCCATTCTGGATGGCGCTTCGCTTGGTCCTGCCTGCTCTCTGAGGTGCTCTTCTTCACCGCTGTTCCCAGCTGGTGAGCAGCAGAAAGAAAGGTCCCTTTGAAACCACGCCTGCCTGAAGGTGGGGAAGGGGAATAATGGGGTCAAAGAGAACAAAGAGGTGAAAAACGTAACGCAGGGAGCTAGAACTGGGGCAGGAGACTTGCATCTGCCAGCTCTGATCTTGGAGAAAACGCTCAGAGCTCCCTAATAGCTGAAGAAGAAGGGGCTTTCGCCTCTGTATTTTATTAGGAAGATAACACATCCATTGAAACAACGCCTGCACAAAGCCAAAGGAGGAGAGCGTCCATTCCAGTGGCTCAGATGAGAGGAGGCCAGTGCAGCCACAGAGTTTTTGTAATATCCATTGGTAAACCGTGGAGCCTCTCCATGCCTCACTTTCTGCTTGTAGCACAAGCATCGCAAAGCCTGCCCGGCTTTTAGAGCCACTCCGAATGATTTTTGCAGCATCCTTTTCATTCGTTTTCCTAAAACCAAACTCCTTGTGTTTATAAAATTAAACGGGGTAATCGGGTAAGAAAGCAGCATTCAAGGGGACCGTTAGCTTTGTGTAGAAAATGGTATAATTTGCTTAATTATGAGGGCAGTAGGGTTTCTTTAGTGTAGATAAGTCTGTTGAGACCTCTACCCAGAATCGATTTAGCAGCAGTGCCATAGATTTCCTGACCAGGGCTGCTACTTCTTGGCCAGATGAGATTCCAGCATCAGTTCAAGCTGCTGCTAGAAACCAACACAGTGTATTTTGAGCTGGAGGGAAGCCAGTTGCTACATTCCTCAGTTTCAATGAAGCCGGAGCGTCAGTGCAGAATCCAGGGAGAGATCTTTTGGGTTACATTTGCTCGTTTTTCAGATCGGCCTTTTTTTTTTTTTTTGTGTGTGCGTTTGCTTTTTGGTGCGGCGTTTTTCCCATTTGCACAGCCATGGCAGCAGAAGTGGCAGCAGAGCAGCCGCTCGGTAGGGGCTGAGGTAACAGGAAGGCTTTGAAGCCAGCCAGAGGTGCGCTGAAACAGTTGGAGACGGCTGAGGGTTGGAAGGAAAGTGCGTGTCATTAAGGCAGAAGCACCGCGTGCTTTTGAGAAAGGTGGCTGTTAAGGAAGAGGAGTGATCTCCGTGTTTTCTCTCTCAGTATCTGCATCCACACGCTCGTAGCCGTGCAGAACTTTAAATGCATTCAGCCTTCTTCCCTTTTCCTCCCCATAGCAAGAAACCACGAGCAGAATACGATCTGGAGATGTTTCTCTGCCTGTGCCCTGGAAGCTTTTTTTGGGGAAACAAGGTCTGCGTGCTGGGTGAGATTCAGACAGATGGGTTGTTAGCAGCCTAACAGATACATTCATCTCATTCCGATGCTTGTACTTATTTATTTATTTTAAAGGCATCCCCTTCTCCCCCGGCCATTTTAAAATACAAAACAATAATTAAGAGTGTCTGAGGAAGCTCCAGATGGATTAGGGATGTCTCCCGAGAGGTCGGCTGACATTTCCGCTATCTGAGAGTCTCTGCTCAGCTGCCTCTTCAACCAGCAAACCTTGATTCCAGCGGCCATCTGATTAAACAACAAAGCATCAGCAAGTACTAAAAGTCACTTCTCTTGGGCCAGGCTGCGCTGACAGCAAGGGCAGAAACAGAAAATGATGAAAGGGGAGGAAGTCTTTTGGTGCAAAACATGTCTCTTGGTGCTGTACAGAGCTAGAAGATGAAATGTTTTCCTTTGTACCAGCCTGGCTGGGCTGCTGCTTGCTGTGTCCTAATAGCCTGGATCCTGGTTGTGAGTAGACAGAGGTTTGATTTGTATCCTATGCGCCACTGTGTGCGTATGTGAGGTTGTGCAAATAAGGGCTGTTAACTCCATGATTAGACTCAGGTATCCAAACATTACTCCGTGTGAAACGATGTTTTACAGAATTTCCTCTGCAAGACATTACCATAGCTCCCTGCAGCATCCTCTCCGCCTCTCCGTCTCTCTGACAGCACCCCTCGATCACGAGCTGCCGAGCGCTCCGGCGCTCTGCTTCGGCTTCACGGGTGACCTGCTGCCTTCCCAGTGCCCCACTGGCCTGGGGAACCCCACAACCAGCTCTGCCCCGACCCCACCTCTGTAACATTTGGGGCAGAGCCCTGCTAACCCCATAACACCGCTTCTGGAAACGAATTTAGCATCCCCCTCCCCGCAGTAATGCGGTGGGGGAGCAGAAATACCTGCTGGAGCTGGTGCTTGGCGTGCCTGCCCTGCGTGACACACAGACCTGGTAATGTTACCAATTTTAGGGCTTTTATCAAGAGTGTTGTTATAGTTGGTATATTTCTTAAAGCCCCAGCTCTCGGTGACATGCTATTACATGAAAATCCAACCTGCTGTTATTTTCTTTTCAAAGGAAGTTTCTAGTCTTTCTGGGTGAAAAGGTGGACAGAAGAGATTTATATGAAAAGGAAAGGAGAGAGAGGGAAGAAAAATAGCAGTGTGCTTTCTTAAAAGAAGTCATGCTTTTTTTAGGCAAGTATCCTGCCTTTGGAGGAATGTGGTAGATTTTTTTTTGGCTATTTAGAGCCGCCTGTGTTAAGGTAGCCTTGCCATTTCATCAGACCCCGCAGCAGTCATTTCTTTTGTGCTGCACATCCTGCAGCACCTGCCATCAGAAATGCGGACATTATTGTATTTAGCCCTTGCTGAGCCCAGATGACTCTGATTCAGGTATTTGAGTGGCCCGACTTCGTTTTGAAACCCATACTTTTCCTCGGAGCAGTAGGCAATTCTCGAGCTGCACCTGAGTCCCCACACTTTGCTAACGGGAGGCGGCTACAGCGTTCACCGAGGGGTCTTCAGCCAGCGGGCTGAGCAAATACAGTTGCTCTGCTCCTTCCCTCTCACGTTTGCCTTTTAATTCCTGCATCTGAATTATGAAATGCCACCTCCACTAGCCACTGCCAGGAGCAAGAGCCATTAATATTGATGCTGGAAGGCCCTGCTGCATAGCGGTAGGGTGATTTAAGGGTGAGAATTATCAGGGATAGCATCGGAGTAAATAAATTCAAGGTCCAATTTATTTTTTCTTTCATCTGCCTTTTTTTTTTTTTTTTTTTTTTTTTTAAGTCAAGGCAGAATTAATAAAATAATTTAAAAGACAGGGTGAAAAAAAAAAAGTGAATCAACAGATTCTCTAAGCTGCTGACTGGATTAGCTTGTAACATTTCCTGCCTTGCTAGCTCCTTTCTTTTCCTCCTGCCACCTGTCAGGAGGGAGGCAATGTGACAGAGCCCGGCGCGAATAGAGCTGTGTGTCCCGATGGCAGCAAGCCACGGGCCCTCCCTGCCTGCTGGGTGAGAAGAGCCTGGATGGCACAGAGAGTTTGGAGAGGGGCTCCCGAGCCTCTGATGGAGGTGAGGAAAAAAAATTTATATGAATAACCTCTTTGAGGATGGGTTTTAAAGCCACGGAGTGTGTGGAGAGTACAAAAGGTCTCATCTGCAAGGCACGTGCCCTCCTCCGAGAGGAAGGCAGTGCGGCCGCGTTGGCACAGGTGACCTCCACCAAGTCGTCCACCAAGCTGAAGAGTGAACTGACTGTAGGACCCCATGGTGCGTTCATTTTGCAGCTAAGTGTGCAGACCAGGCAGTATAAGGAGGCAACAAAACAATATGTTTTGTTGCTGGTGACTGATGCCAGCACTGGGAGGTTTCCCTGCAAAGAAACTCCGGAGTAGCTGGGGCTCAGCGCTTTACAGTGCAGCCTGGTGTGGTGCTGGTGGGCCTGCAGGACATCAATACGGCACAGGTAGGAGGAACTGCTTCTTTTTTTTTTTTTTTTCTTTTTCCATGGTAAATGCCAGCAGTGCAATTGCCATTCGCATTTTCTTCCCTTAGACACCCGAGCGTGCGGCTGTGGTTCTTTACGAGCCTCCTGTTTTCCACAGGCCATCAAACAGCACTGCCTTGACCTGGCCGCTCGGTCGCAATGACTGCAAATAGGTTGGAAATGGCAGTCCATGGGGGATGCAGATATGCAAACTCTTTTTCCCCAGGACTGTCCAGCTTGACAATAAGGCTCTCACAGCTCTTGGGGAGCTTTGCCTTTTTTACATCTTAAGAAGGCAGCGCTTGCTTCTCGTCCTGCCTCTAGCCTCTCCCTTCCCTCTGAAGCTTCACTTCTTGTGCCCTCCACAGTTAGGGCATTTCTGTCTCAGATGTTGCTTTTGATGGGATTTTTTTTTCTCCCCTTACCCATCTTAGTTTCTCCTGACCCCAATTCTGTTTTTATAATGAGGCCATGCTAATTCGTGCTGAGAGCTTATGAGTTTTCTTTAAGCACAGGGAGAGGTCACCTCGAAATGGCTGGGGGTGGTCCTTTCTTCCCATGGCTGCTGTTGAGAAGGTCTGGTCAATTTATTTCCCTATCACCATCAAACCGTTTCCTGCCTAAATTAACAGCGGAGCCTTGCTCAGGCATTGGCGGGGGGACACGCAAATAAATTGGCAGAGGGTGGGAGGATTGGGGTGCATGAGGAGATGGGGCTGGAGCGGCAGAGGTCTCGCTACGCAAATGCCAGCTGCTTTGTCACTGCGTGGCAGAGGCCAAAGACTTTGCACAGTGTAACTGGTAAGGAAAAAAAAAACAAATTAAACAGTTATTAGGGAGAGACAAGGAGTCGGTAGCTTGCGGCGGGCTGTAAGCAGATCTGTCAGTCTTCTTTATTAATTGAAGCCATGCCTTCAGGGGAGCCCTTTTTGGGAACGTGTACTTAGTTACATGGAAGGTCCTGGCCCTTAGCAAGAGCCTTATCATCGATGTTAGTGGTAATACAATAATAATAGTAATAATGCTGGCAAATATTACTTCCTCTCGAATGAAAGCTGGTGGAGATATTTTTATTATTATTATTATGAAAAAAAAAAAAAATCAGCCTCCTCACGCTGGCCTCTAATTACCATTTTTATGAGAACTGCATCCTCTTCTATTCATGCCAAAAGATTTGTTTATCAATAGTTTCTCTTCATGTGCTGCTTTTGTAGAGTTTCTCTCTAATCCTTAGCCACAGGTGTTGGGATAGTAGGCTACGTGAAAGGCCTGAGATACCGAGCTGGGCGGAAAGGCAAAAGATCCGATTCCTGGGTAAGATGAATTGGTACAGATCCGGTGGAGGTTGTGATGCTCTACTGTTTCCTGACATTTGAGACTGTTAACCAAACGGAGAAATAGAGTGAAACAGTTCATCTCTGTATACCTAAGCACTTCTGCACACCCAGCACTGTCTCACCCCGATTTGGAGGGCAGTTACGAAAATGAAAAATAAACTTTTTTAGTCACCTCCCTCTAACATGAACTTTCTGTGCCTTGGCTTCTCCAAGCATAGCAGTTAAAATCAGAACAAAAACAGAGGAAGCTCTCTTGAAAGTGGGTAACCAGAATTATGCCCTCAATCAGATGAGACCTCACCAGTGCTTTTTATGATGATGTCTCCACTTCTTTGTCAGTACATCGTCGCCCCATGAGGCATTAGTACTCTGAAGTCCATCTTCCCCACTGTTCTGTCCAGCTAACAAGCTGCCCTGTTGCATGACAAACTTTTGCTGTATTGCTTGACCTTGCTCTTCATACTTTTCTCATTTCTGTTTGTCCAGCCCTCAAGGTCAGGGAGTTCGTTGTTTATGTGTCTCAGTCTCCCTCTGCTCTGACAATGTTTTCCAACTGTGTGTCATCTGTTCACTTTAATAGTACACTCTTACTTTTATGCTAAGATCAATCATGAAAATATTAAACAAAATTGGTCTCAGTCCTGGAAGAGCTCTATTAATAAATTCCCCTTTCAGCCTGACCAGTTGTCACCTCTTTCATCAATTTCTTATTTGCCTTACAATTCTTTACTAATACCGTCATCTACATCATAACTAATAATTCCCTATAAGACGCTGTATCCAATGTTTTATTTTACGTGATATATTAGTCTTTGCTACGTTCCTTTTGTTTAAAAAATCAGTTATCAGAAAAGGCAGTTGGTTTGTTTAGAGCTTTTGGAGAAGCCATACTGCAGTTTATCCTATTTTCCGCTTACCTTGATGTCTTTAATTACTTCAGCATGTATTCCAAAGCCTTTGCATCCTGTTAGGTTTATACAACTAAATCTGTAGTTGCCCGATCGCTTTCTCTTTTTTTCTTGCTTGTGTGTTTTAAATTGGGCATTCTGCAGTCACATAATACCCTTCTGTTTTGATAGGTGTACTGACTTCCTTGCAGCTTATCCTGCAATATCCCTTGTCAGTTATTTAAACATTCTGGGGTGAAAGTTCTCTTGTTCAACCTACCCGAGTGTGTTATGGACTCAGAGGTTTGCTCCACTCCAGGAATTATAGTTTCCACTTTCTCATTCCCATTAGCTCTACTGCCTTTGCCCTGCACTCAGTATCACCATCCCTGTTAAAAAATTAAGCCAAGTTTTCATTTATTTTTTGGCATACGTGCATCATCCTCATTCTCTACTGCATGCCCACCGCATAGCACTTCTGCTTATTTTTTCTTTGCTATCCTTTTTATTAATATGACCAAGGAGTCCTTCTACAACTTCTTAATATCCCTTGTGAGGTTTACCACATCCTGACTTTTGGCAAGTATCCCTTTATTTGTACACTACTGGACCATGGGGGAGAATTGACTCGTTGGTTCTTCTTTTCCTCATAGGCTTTCCCCTTGCACCAACATCCCTTTTACAGGGATTTTTTATTTCTTACTGAAGATACAGAAACTCTAAGAGCTGGTCAGCTGTAGGAGGGGCGTCATCTTGTCATAGGAGAGGACATGCAAGGTGCACACAGGACATGAATGCCTGAGTATATTAAAAAAGATAAAATTCCAACTTCCCATCATCTTTTACCTTCCTCCAATTCATCTGTTTAAAAGGGGGCCATAAACTTCTGTATTTCAATAAGCAAGCTTAAACCGTAGATTCAAGTGCTGCATCTGCAACTTGGAGAAGCTTCCAGCAAAATTCCCAACTTTGCAGCTTGGATTTGTGTGTATTTTGAACGTGTGTTTGCGGACTCAATAAGGCAGAAATAAATTTTGCCTTTGCTGCTCCAGTAATGGATGGGTGGAGCTGTCTCATTGTGAATAATACTTCCCGGGCCAGATTATAGCTATTGAGGTAGCGAAGGATCAGGAGACCTCGGGATGTGAACAGGTGAGATCAATCCAGACTTCAGTAATACTGGCACTGTTGTGCGCTTGCTCTCCTTCCATACGAAATGAGAACAAGCAAGGTGCCTCCCAGATTACTGCTCGGCGAAGATTAGACAAGATGGAGTTTGCTTGGATCTCAGCTTATTTGTATTCATTGGAGTCCTTGACGCCCACCTCAATTCCAGCAACCTAAAAAATAATGGTTACGTTCGAGCTTTCCAGCAAATGCCCACAACACAGATCATTATCGTCTGAGTGACAGGAGGGAAAGAGATGAGAGGGAGGAGAGGCAGGGGGAATCAGCAGCCTGCTGCTGCTGCTGCCTGGATGCGCGTTGTGCAACACCCCAGTAGTAAGGAGGGGGGATGGTTTTTCCAATATAACTGCGTGCATCTGCCCTAACAGTGAAAGTAGGGCACGTGGTTCCACGCAGGCATTCAGGTGTCCACAAGCACTGAATTTAATGGAAAAGCATAGAGCTACCACAGTACCTGCAGCCACTGCCCGCTCAGGCTGTGGAAACCATCATACAGACACCCTCATGCAATTAAAAAAAATAAAAATAATAGTATTAATAATAACAATAAAGGCAAAATTGTGCTTTCATGCATCCTACCTATGGGCCACCCATTTAAAATGTAAGAAAGAAAACACAGCCCAAG
This sequence comes from Aythya fuligula, assembly GCF_009819795.1. Taxonomy (NCBI): domain Eukaryota; kingdom Metazoa; phylum Chordata; class Aves; order Anseriformes; family Anatidae; genus Aythya; species Aythya fuligula. The sequence continues at coordinate 86,764,336 of NC_045559.1, forward strand.
GACAGGAGACTGACTTAGCAGCAATGCAGGCTGCATGCTGGGGAGCTGAACCTTGTAACTCTTCTGCCCAAGTATTTTTCCATTCTTTAATACTTCATAGTGCACTCCTGCTCCTCTGTAACACTTGGACTCTAGTAGCTTGAGGCTGTAGATTACTTGAGGGTACAGGGTCAGCTGGAGAGCTGTGCCTCTTAAACCACTGTGGGTTACCTGAGCTGTAAGCTGTAGTGCGAAAAAATATTTATGTGCAGTTGTGTGCTGATCGATAGGAACCCACCTGGGCGTGCCAGTTTCTTCAATCCCCCGCTCCCCCAGCCTAAAGCTACGTGCTGTACTGGGTTTAATGGCAACTCTTCCCTTCTCTTTTCCATAGAGAACGAAAGGTTAGGGTAGGATATCCATGTAAAAGAGCTGTATTCTGGTGCTTCTGTACCAAATTGGTGTCTGGGTTACCTCGTTGGGTTACCCTGTTTGGGTTATCTAGTTCTGGGTTACACTCTTTGGGTATGTGAGGTACACACTGAAGCCTGGCACCTATAACATACGTCCTATGCTCTCCAGGAGAGCCAGGCAGCATGCCCTTGGGTCCCTACCATGGCATCCGCTGCATATGTTTAGGAAACTGAATCACACCCTGTTTGATTTACAGGAAGGCAGTATAACAGTTTAGTATTGGATCTCAACAAAGCCTGAGTACTCAGCAATGAAAAATGCTTTATAGGGTTAATAGCCAATAACTGTGCTTGCACAGAGACAGACCTACGACTGGCAATAAAAGCCAACCAAACAGACAGAACTCGAAGGCTAATTATCTAAATGCATTTTCCCCTTCTCTTTTGTTTTTATTCTCTTCACTTTTTAACAGCAGAGAGAAAAACTGTACGGAGAGCTGATATTTTGACCAGGTTTTGTATCTTCCCAATTTAAGCATGTTGGGCTTTATAGCAATGCTATTTCATTGTTTCAAGCTTCAGTGCCAGTTTATTTGCTTTGCCACCCATTTCAGGGGTTTTATTCTTGACCTCAGAGGCAGTGCATGTGTCGTCGTAGAGAACAGTAGGAGGGGAGCTTTTCAGCTGCCCCAGATGTAGCTGGGACAGAAGAGTTTGTTGCTACTTGGTAATAGCATGTTTTGAAGAGGCTGGAGAAGATTTATACATGTATTTTGAATGTCTTTCATCAGTTTTGGGAATGAGAAGCAAAGAATGAGATGCGTGGTGCAGACTGCTTGGCACCACTCGTATGGCTTCAGGGGTGCTTCCCTTGCTTTTGCACAGCACCAGCCCATCCTTGACTTTAGAAATGGGAAGAACGTGTTATAGGGCTTGTTGAGCTACCCTACCAGAAATGGGAACTGCTGTGTAGTATCTCTGAGAAATGTTCCTTACTGAAAAAAAGGTTAATTTTACACACAATAGACGTGACATCTGTTCCTGGGGCATCCACCAGAAGGACTGGCATCCCTCCCACTATGTAATTTGTGAGGGAGAGACAGGGAAAGGAATTCAGGTCTTTGGATCATCACTTTGACATAATTTTTTGGTGTTGTTGTTTTGAAAGAGCTCCTGCCGTATCTCTTAAAAGCCCTTTTCCTCTGGTTGCTGTCACGCCTGCCTACTGCCATCACTGTGCATGGCAGTGAACAACTGTTCTTCCATTGTCTGTTTCCAAAGAGGGTTTGTAGATACCATAACTCATGCTGGTGACACCATCGGTTTTCAGCTCTCTTTTCATTCCAGAAGGTCCCTGATTCAGCCCCAACCTACTAGCCATTTCATAGTCATTTTTAAAAATAGATGGTGGAAAGCAGAAAAATTGAAAATGGGTCCTCCGAGGTGTAGCTCAGAGAACTTCCCATGAGAAAGGGAGGGAGGGAAAAGGATAAAGACATCCAATAAGATCATGACACGAGGAAGTGGGGCTTCTCTTTATCTGAAGATGACTCTGGTAGCAGTGTTTAGCCGGCCCTTCTGCCTTCCCTCGTAACAGGGACATGAGGGAAGTGAGACTTAGCCACAAGTATGTGGTATTAGTTCTGCTTGGTAAACTTCAATGTAGGATAGCAAAAAGCTTGAGGGGATAGCAGATTCTCTTTAGAGGGGGAAGTGTGCTCGTGTGTCTGTATATCTCAGGGGAAAAGCGAGCAAAGGAAGCCAGTGGAGGCATCGCTTTCTGTAAGCCAAAGGCAAGAGCTACCTGCCTTGCTCTCTATACATATTGTTCTTCTTAACATCAAGAATGTCATTTTTAATGAAAGATTATTGGAGGCACGAGAGGGCATGGGGAACGGAGCAGTCATGGTGCTGATCTCAGCAGTGGGACTGCCGTTGTTAATATGCTTGCCCTTGCTAAGGATCTGTTCGGGCGTAGATGGAAATTAGGATCTCTGATTTGACTGCATTTCTTTACATGACATTTCTTCCAGTTTCTGTTCTCCTACATACATCTCTGATTCCAGCTGTATCAGAGCACCCTGTACTCTTGAATGTGCTTACCCACACAATATTTATATTGTAAATTAGGAGACATTTCTTAGAAAGAGCAGTCAGGCACTGGGATGGGTTGCCCAGGGAGGTGATGGAGTCACTGTCCTTGGGGGTGTTTAAGGAAAGATTGGACTGGTGCTTGGGGACATGGTCTAGTGGGTGACATTGGTGGTAGGGGGTTGGTTGGAATAGATGATCTTAGAGGTTTTTTCCAACCCTGATGATTCTATGATACCACACAGTTGAAACAGAACAGTTATCTCAGTTTATAATTAGGATGCCCCAGTCACTGAGTTTGAGGCTAGTGATACGCCTGTGTCTACATTAGTAATATTGCAGACCTGTAGGAGTAGATCTATAGAGAGAAACCATTATCCGTAGGTTTGTGCCCTTTCTTTTTTCTTCTTCTTTTTTTTTTTTTTTTAATTATTATTATTGTTTTGTTTTGTTTTGTTTTTTCCCAGCTTGTGACTACAAAACACCAGGACCAAGGACCTGACTATAAACATTTCAAGGGAGCATGCTTTGAATTAGATCTACCTGTGAATTAGGCACCTGTTAGTAGGTAGAGTACATTGGATCTGCATCTCATTTTCAGCAGAAAGAAATCTGGTCTCTGCACTTCCAGACTTCGCTGTTCAGACTCAGGGAGTGGGGATGGCCTTCAAAATTACGTTTATGCTCTGAACTGAAGTGCTAATGCAGACACCCCAGAAGCCATCTGCTACCTTCTGAGATGTGGTAGGGTATCCTGCCTATGCTCGTGCTCAGAAGAGAGCAGATCTCAAGTAGATTTGCTGTTGTCTTTGCCAGCCTCGTGTGGATATCTCAAAGCATTAAGGCAAATCAAATGACTTCTGTGTGGGCAGCCAAACCTAGCCTAGAAAGTCTGTAGCAGAGCAGCAAAATAGGGTTCTTTGGTATCCTCTCTTTCCCTTCAGGAAGAGTTTTGGGATTGCTGTTGGTATTTAAACTGAGGTGAGGGCTGGCTCCTGGGAAGGGGAAGTTCTTCGGCAGTATTGTCATTCCTGTGTTGGCATTCCTGCCCAGCAGGTAAATGACTTTCTTCTTGACTCTGTAAATTTAAGCAGAGATGTCTAGTGATGATGACCAGGTTCCTTGGGTTTTGGAAAAGGTGTAGTACTTGAAAATAATGGCCACACTGTGTTCCAGTCATCACTCTAATGATGAGTTCTTGTTTGTGAAGATCTATTTGGAAATAAGCTTGATGTAGACAGTGTTGTAAAACTCTACCCAAATTTGATCCATCTGCAGTGGTCCAGACTGGAATCTCAAATTTAAATGCCTGTCAGCTTTAGAGCTGTGTTTTAGGGTTGTATAAAGATCTACCAGATTTTGGAAGGCTCTGTTCTCTCTGAGCATTTGTGCTGTGAGTGTAGGTCAGTGCTTTGCTTTCATAAAGTATTCCCTGGGAGCTCTCCTGGGTTAATATTAGGTTATTACGAGCCTGTCAGTGTTTGAGGCATTTGGATAATGCCCTAAATAACAAGCTTTAACTTTTCGTTAGCCCTGAAGTGGTCGGGTAATTGGACTAGATAGTTTTTGTAAGTCCCTTCTAACTGAACTAGTCTATTCTCAATCTTTGCAAAGCACTGTGATGCAGATGACAAGCTTTTTATGTAAAAGTGAGATCTGGTCGTGGATAGTGCAAGTTCACGAGAATTAAAGATGTGAGCATTGTTCCCCCTTCATCACTGGGCTGCACCCTCAGCATTGCCTAATTAAATCTAGCTGACAGAAGCACCATGGCCACACAATAATTTCAGCCCATCTCCTTTTATGACCAAAGATAATAAAAACACAAAAGGACTCCAGCTCTTAGTTCCTCTTCGTGGCTTTTACCAGAGCTGTCCTGTCAGGCTGAAGTCAGAGGCCTTGTTGGTGTTGCTTAGATGGCAGGTACGTGCTCCAAAGAGAAGGAATAAAACTCAGCTTAAGACACGCACACATTGCTGGACTGCTCTTCTCCGCTGTTTTATACACTCGCTATTTATGTATGTATATTACTCTAATCGCAAAACCCCGTAAAAAGGCATGTTACCATAATTTGGGATAAATACCTTACAACTGGGAGCATGGGGTTTTAGCTGCACTGTTCCAGCAGCAAAACCCCAGCTCAGACCGTTATTCTTCTTGAACTCTTCTAAACATTTCTGGTAGATACGGGAGTCACCTGTGCAATTCCCCGTGATACGTTTATTCCATATCATGGCTCTTAAAAAACCCACTGACATCCCACCCCGAAGATGGCTGCACTTCAGCAGCAGGTGTTAAAAAACAGTGCCAGTACCCTACAGCCTGTATGTAAATCTTCTGAATCCTTTGCGATAAAGGGCAATATAAACGTCTGATGATAATATGGTTTGGAAACATTGTCCTTGCTCTATACCTCGTAGCTGGTTGAATGATTTACTGACTAATTATCTGATAGGAGCCAGCAGTAACTTACCCCCAGACCACGTATTAGTGATATTGATAAAAAAGAGAGCCCTCGCCAGCATGCCTCACCGTATAAAGAAGGTGGGGCTCCTTTTGAAATAATAGTATCAGCTAATGTAGCCCTGCAGACAGGAAGGTTTCTTTAAAAGGATCCATACTTCATGTGGTTGGGAGCAAGCGTGTGTGAGAATCCAAAGCAGGAGAGGAAAACTTCCCAGTGTTACGTCTGTACCTGTCTAGCATTAGGTGTGGCATTAATTACTGTTATTTGAAAGCTGTATTGGACCAGGGAAAGAGCATTAACAGAGACACAGAACTACAAATAGATACTTCAGTGAATCAGATTTTGGGGGACCTTGAGATGCCTGTTCTGGGCTATGTGACTCCTTTCTGCCACTGTTCCTTTAGCTGTACCAGGCACTTCTATTAATGACACTGTTGAATGGGTCAGATGTGGGGCAGGAAAATGTGGGATTTGGAAAAGGACAATGAACTTAATGCCTTCCTCACCTTGGTCTTTACTGGTAGGATTTGCATTCAAGAGTCCCAGGCCTCTGAGACCAGTAGGAGATGGTAGCACGGTGAAGACTTACACATGGCTCCGGGACTGGTGCCAACGCAGAAATCTTGGGTTTTTTGATCATGGGGCACTTTACTCAGCACCTGGCCTGATGGCCGCAGACGGGTCCCTATCTTTTAGGGGAAAAAGGATCCTGGGCCAGGAGCTGGCAGGGCTCATTGAGAGGGCTTTAAACTAGGTAGGAAGGGGGATTGGGCTGAGGCTAGGATTGTTGGGGCTGTGCCAGGGGGAACAATGGCAAGGCCGGAGGATAAGGCAATGGCCCAGCTGAAGTGCATCTACACCAATGCATGCAGCATGGGTAACAAACAGGAGGAGCTGGAAGCCATCGTGCGGCAGGCAGGCTACGACTTGGTTGCCTTCACGGAGACGTGGTGGGACCAGTCTCATGACTGGAGTGCTGCAGTGCCTGGCTATAAGCTCTATAGAAGGGACAGGCAGCATAGAAGGGGTGGTGGTGTGGCTCTCTATATTAGAGAGTCTTTCGAGGTTGTAGAACTCGAGGTTGGGAATGACAAGGTCGAGTCCCTTTGGGTTAGGATCGGCAGGGACAACAAGGCTAGTGTCCTGGTCGGGGTCTGCTATAGACTGCCAAACCAGGATGAGGAGACGGATGAGGAATTCTACAGGCAGCTGACAGAGGTTGCAAAATCATCAGCTCTTGTACTCGTGGGGGACTTCAACTTCCCTGACATATCCTGGAAGCACAACACAGCCCTGAGAAAGCAGTCTAGGAGGTTTCTGGAGAGCGTGGAAGATAGCTTCCTGACGCAGCTGGTTAGTGAGCCTACCAGGGGAGGTGTCCCGCTAGACCTCTTCACAAACAGAGAAGGACTGGTGGAGGATGTGATCGTTGGGAGCTGTCTTGGGCAGAGTGACCACGCAATGGTGGAGTTCACTATTCTTGGCGAGGCCAGGAAGGGGACCAGTAAAACCGCTGTATTGGACTTTCGGAGGGCTGACTTTGAGCTGCTCAGGACACTAGTTGGTGGAGTCCCTTGGGAGGCGGTTCTGAAGGGCAGAGGGGTCCAGGAAGGCTGGGCGCTCTTCAAGAGGGAAGTCTTAATGGCGCAGGAACGGTCTGTCCCCACGTGCCCAAAGACGAGCTGGCGGGGAAGAAGACCGGCCTGGCTCAACAGAGAATTGTGGCTTGATCTTAGGAGGAAAAAGAGGGTTTATAAGCTTTGGAAAAGTGGGCAGGCCACTAAGGAGGACTTTAAAGAAGTAGCGAGGCTGTGCAGGGACAAAATTAGGAAGGCCAAAGCTCATCTGGAGCTCAATCTGGCTACTGCCGTTAAAGATAACAAAAAACGTTTCTATAAATACATCAACACAAAAAGGAGGACTAAGGAGAATCTCCATCCTTTACTGGATGCGGGGGGAAACTTAGTTACAAGAGATGAGGAAAAGGCGGAGGTGCTCAATGCCTTCTTTGCCTCAGTCTTTAGCGGCAATACCGGATGTTCTCTGGATACCCAGTACCCTGAGCTGGTGGAAGGGGATGGGGAGCAGGATGTGGCCCTCATTATCCATGAAGAACTGGTTGGTGACCTGCTACGGCACTTGGATGTGCACAAGTTGATGGGGCCGGATGGGATCCACCCAAGGGTACTGAGGGAACTCGCAGAGGAGCTGGCCAAGCCACTATCCATCATTTATCAACAGTCCTGGCTATCGGGGGAGGTCCCAATCGACTGGCGGCTAGCAAATGTGACGCCCATCTACAAGAAGGGCCGGAGGGCAGACCCGGGAAACTACAGGCCTGTCAGTTTGACCTCAGTGCCAGGAAAGCTCATGGAGCAGATCCTCCTGAGAGTCATCATGCAGCACTTGCAGGGGAAGCAGGCGATCAGGCCCAGTCAGCATGGGTTTATGAAAGGCAGGTCATGCCTGATGAACCTGATCTCCTTCTATGACAAAGTGACGCGCTGGGTGGATGAGGGAAAGGCTGTGGATGTGGTTTACCTTGACTTCAGCAAGGCTTTTGACACCGTCTCCCACAGCATTCTCCTCAAGAAACTGGCTGCTCTTGGCTTGGACTGGCGCACGCTTCGTTGGGTTAGAAACTGGCTGGATAGCCGGGCCCAAAGAGTCGTGGTGAATGGAGCCAAGTCCAGTTGGAGGCCAGTCACTAGTGGCGTCCCCCAGGGCTCGGTGCTGGGGCCGGTCCTCTTTAATATCTTCATCGATGATCTGGATGAGGGCATCGAGTGCACCCTCAGTAAGTTCGCAGATGACACCAAGTTAGGTGCGTGTGTCGATCTGCTTGAGGGTAGGAAAGCTCTGCAGGAGGATCTGGATAGGCTGCACCGATGGGCTGAGGTCAACTGCATGAAGTTCAACAAGGCCAAGTGCCGGGTCCTGCACCTGGGGCGCAATAACCCCAAGCAGAGCTACAGACTGGGAGAGGAATGGTTGGAGAGCTGCCAGGCAGAGAAGGACCTGGGAGTGATGGTGGATAGTCAGCTGAATATGAGCCAGCAGTGTGCTCAGGTGGCCAAGAAGGCCAACAGCATCCTGGCTTGTATCAGGAACAGTGTGCCAAGCAGGGCTAGGGAGGTGATTGTCCCCCTGTACTCAGCTCTGGTGAGGCTGCACCTCGAGTACTGTGTTCAGTTTTGGGCCCCTCGCTACAAGAAGGACATGGAGGTGCTTGAGCGGGTGCAGAGAAGGGCGACGAAGCTGGTGAGGGGCCTGGAGAACAAGTCCTACGAGGAGCGGCTGAGGGAGCTGGGCTTGTTCAGCCTGGAGAAGAGGAGGCTCAGGGGCGACCTTATCGCTCTTTTTAGGTACCTCAAGGGAGGCTGTAGCGAGGTGGGGGTTGGCCTGTTCTCCCACGTGCCTGGTGACAGGACGAGGGGGAATGGGCTTAAGTTGAGCCAGGGGAGTTTTAGGTTAGATGTTAGGAAGAACTTCTTCACTGAAAGGGTTGTGAGGCACTGGAACAGGCTGCCCAGGGAAGTGGTGGAGTCACCATCCCTGGAAGTCTTCAAAAGACGTTTAGATGTAGAGCTTAGGGATATGGTTTATTGGGGACTGCTTGTGTTAGGTCAGAGGTTGGACTCGATGACCTTGAGGTCTCTTCCAACCTAGAAAATTCTGTGATTCTGTGACTTAGCTGAGGTGGAGGAGGAACAGGTTAGGGAATGTTTAAACAAACTGGAGACACACAAGTCCGTGAGACCTGACAGGATGTATCCGTGAGTGCTGAGGGAGTTGGCTGATATCATCATTGCAAAGCCACTTTCGATTGCAACGTCCATGTTAGGTTTACAGCTGTAAGAGAGAACAGAGGTGGAGCTATTGGGTGGACAGAGTCCTGTATGTGAAAGAAAACAGACTGATACTCCGACTTTTCTTGCTTACGTTCTTTTGAGCTCACTTAAAAGTGTCTGAATAGCATCTTGTCTGCTTGCTTTTACAACCTTCTCTGGTATGAAAGAACTTCCAGTTGCAAACCAACCAACCAAGCCATGCTCTTGCATTCTAGTATGGTTTCCTACTTGTCTTGACAAATGTTGCTGTAAAGGTAGATTTCTTTTTTTTTTTTTTTTTTTAAAGAGTTTCAGCTCCCACCTGAAAGGTAGGAAGACAGAAATATGTGTTGGCAGAGTGAAGAGAATATGCACAAGTTCCTTACTTTCCCATTAAATCTTAGATGGATGACTGTATATTGACCCTTGTGTGGTCACGATGCAAAAGCAGTCCAGAGAAGGAATGCAGAAAGAGCAATTATTGTACTTAATGCCATACAGATCCTTCAGAGGTATTCCAGTGATTTACTTGAATACTCAGATAATCTTTCTGATCTTACGTGGGTAACGTGCTCTTTTGTGTTTTGGAATAAAATCTGCTGATGTGGGCATCAGTATGAAGGTGTATGGTAGAAGCAGTGCTGCTATAGAAAAAGGTAAATGTTTAGGTGGAGGTGAGGGCATAATTTGGCTGCAGATTCCTTATCATGCCAACGTGAAATGTTCCAGGTGAGAAAACGTCCACCTTGGTCAACTCCGAAGAGAAGTTTTTGGCTTGAGCAGCCAAGAGAAGAACAAACATGTAGCGGTTTCCTTTACAAACAGAGCATGTTTGTTGTTAAGCCACTGCAGAACAATAAACTTCCTGTCTAAATAATTGTCTATTCCCACCGCATCCCTTGTATGCTGAAAAGGTACAGGGACTCCAGGTTCTGATAGAAAATATTGATCTTTTGGTGAGGTCAGCCAGTGGTGATGAGAAAGGAAGGGAGAAGGATGGCGAAGTGTGAGCTCTATACAAGGTTTTTTTTTTTTTTTTCTTCTTCTTTTTCCAAGAGCGTCCACTTGAAGAAACCACGGGAAATGTCCTTGTTTCATTAGTTCATTGTAAAGCTCTCCCCTTTGCAATTGAGACGTTTAGCCTCTTGGGACAGACAGCTAAACAGAAATCCATTTACCTTTCACATGTTTTTCATCATTTCCCCTGCTACTTTGCTTAATTAATTATCACCGCTATTTGTGTTTAAACAAGGGGCCTGTCCCCCTCCCTCCTCCAAAGCCCATCTGCTCCTCCATGACCTTGCCTGCGAAGGCACCGCGGCGCTGACTTTGTGCAGGCACAAACCCTCGGTGACAACAGCCAGCGGTGTCACAAAGACAGGGCTGCGTCACCTCACGGCAGGAAGGGTCGGGCTGGCCGCGGGCAGAGCTGTCTCCCACAAACACCGACACTTCTGATGATAACACGGAGGAAGGTAAGACAGAGCATCCAGAACAAATGATCTTGCTGTTCGAGCGCCTCTGCTTTAGATGTTGGCCATCGCTTTAACTCCCCTTCTTCAAAGACACCTTTCTTTTTTTTTTAACTCGCATGTTTTTCATGCGAAGGGAATGGTTGCTCCCTCAGATCTCATCTCAGAAGACATCGCCGGGAAGAAGTAAGGGATGGGTTTAATCACAGAGGAGATGGGCTTGGGTTTTTAAACAGCCTGGGTGGCATCTTGATCCAAATTTTTATTTGTTCAGTTTGGACAAGCAAACCTAACTCTAGAGAGGCGGTCCGAGTTTTATTCTGATTGCACAAGGATCTCTGTCTCCGTCTACCCCCTCCCAAAATGCCTGTCTTCTGAATGAAATCAGGTGTTCGCCTATAAAGGGAATCTAGCAATGAAAGCTTTCCTTTATAAACATATTTGCATGGCTGGATGGGAAGTGGAAATTGAGACTCATGATCACAAAGCATTTTTAATGTAGATACAGCAAGGCACATCAAAGCTGAATAACATATAAGTGGTGCTCCACAAGTAATCTGCAGAAACTGCCTCTGTATGTATTGATTGTGAGACTACAGAAAATATAGCTTGATCAGTCTGTTGCTGTCTTCCTCCTTGGCTGATTGCTCAGTTGTTCCATGAAATGGCAATCTTCAAATCCACACACCTCCTTCGTTAGCTACAAGTAGCCAGTGTTTCAATATCGTTCGGTGCTGTTCATTGCCTGGGAACAATTTATGGCGCAGTGTGCTGCTGTGATAGGCTAATCAGGTTGAGCCAACTCTCCCTTTTGGATCTATTCCACGGTTAAATCATGCTCGTTCAGAGCATGCATTATGGGGCTCCATTGATGTGAACCACAGCAAAACATTTACTTTTCTGGAGTCTGTTTTCTTCCAGGTGATACGGAGGAGGACAGCACCTACATCCCACCTTACCTTCACCACAGCTGACTCAGCCTTAGATGGGGAGAAGAGGGTGAAAAAGAGCATTGAAGGGAGAGACACCGGTTTACATTAGGATCTCTTTGCGAGACTTTGAGGAATTTCAGGGGCCTAGTACAGATTTTTTAGAATAGTCTAGTCACTAGGTGGAAGCTGAGTCTAAGGGAAAATCAAGTCCTTTGTGTCCCATTGAATGGCTGCCACCCAAGTATCATTTTACTTCATGTCTGATTTGTCCTTAGCATCCCATCTAGCTGCTGCAGCTGTTTTCTCCGCGTCCCATCTGATTCTGTCTTTATAGTTTCTCATCTGTCTCACTTCTTATGCGCTGCTTAAGTTTTGCTAGATAATCAACCATTTCCCATCATTTGCCAGTATCCTGCTCTCTGTGACCTCTCCTCTGTGCACAGACCTTCCTTTTCATGGCCTGTTTGCTTGGTTGGATGTTTGGACGTGTATATGCATAACGCACCTCCACTTAGCTGGTCCCTCAGATGCTGATGCAAACTTCTCTGTGTTGCACCAGCAGGGCATTTGGTACTGTTGCATTTATATTCTTGCAAAAGTCGTTTTTTTGGAGGCCGGTGCCCTACAAAGAAGGTAAAGGTCTTTCAAATCTGCAGATCTAACACCCTCTTATCATTGTAATAGTGGTAAGTGGAACCCAGAAAGAAACTGGCCTTTCTGTTTTGCCATGCAGTCTGCAGGTTGTTCCTTTGCCCTGGCGTAGCATACAATAGAGGAGCAGGGGGAAGCTTGTTTTGGACAGCAGTAATGTTATATTTAAGTATGCTTTTAAAAAAGAAGAAGGGCAAGAAGTTTCTTTAGTTTGGCATCTTCTATCAGAGGCAAGATAATAGAATTTCTAAACCCATTGATTTTATGGCATTAAGAATCTGCTTGATAAGTCAGTCTCTGTACACTGGTGATCACTATCTCCAGCTGTATAAGCAGTACTGTCCCCATTTCATTTTCAATAAGAAATTGAGGGAGACTTAGCTTTTTGCTGAAAACTTTGGGGAAAGCAAGCGGCATAAAATCTCTGCGCTGTTGGGCTGCTGCACAGGTATTTGTTATTAAATACCATAGGGGTCAGGGAGAAACCAAGTCGGAGGAATCGGGAGCAAAGAATTTGTGTGCTCCTGCCCCAGGAGGTGTTGCAGGGAAAGGGGCAGGAATTGGGGTGGCGGGGAGATCCCCGTGCCCTTTGGTCCTGTGGATGTGAGGCATGTACAGCACTGAAACGCGTCTCAGTTCCAGGGAAACAAGGATTGTGTTCCCCAACCCTCTTAGCGAATGTCTGAGAAGGAAGGGGAATAAATGAGGGCGGGTGGAGTCGCAGGCAGGCCCATGGCGTTGCCAGGTACCTTGGCCGGGTAGCTGCACAACATCCCTTTCCAAATGCTGCCTCTCTCCATGGGGCTGTCCAAGCCTGTTTTCTACTTGGCTGGATGTGCTATTGAGTCCTGTTTGGAAGGATTCACGTGTGACCTAAGACTGTCCTCTAGATGTCTGACTCTGTCCTCTACGACATAAATAATGCAAAAACAAACATGCCAAACAGTAACCTTCACTTGTCTTCCTGACACTGCTGGAGGGAGGGAGGAAAGGAAGGAGCAAGTGCGAGCAAGCGAATGAGCAAAAACTGTATGCGAGGCAGGCGGGAGCCTGGCAAGGAGAGGCAAGGTACAGCACGAGGAACTGCGAGAGTGATTGGACTCGCTCTCCGCCCCAGCTCTGCTGCTTTCCATGAGGACGGCTGTCTGCTGAGCCGCTGTCCCTGGAAGCATCTGTCCCCAGCCTGGAGCAGAGCAGCCCTGCTCCTTGCCCAGGAGGTACGGGAAGCTTTGGCAGCCTCCTGAGCATTTCTGCTCAGCTGGGTGAAGGCACTGGTACTGCTCAACTTCAAATCCAAAAGACCTTTGAGGTGCTGCTCAGCTGTCCTAATAGCCTCAAGCGAGTCAGTTAATATTGCACGGCGCATGCCCTCTCCCAAAGCCCCCTCCCCAAGTCTCTAACGGGGAGAAGAGACTCCCTTTTCCCTACTGAGTGTGCCTGTGATGCAAGTATTCATTAATTGCAGATACAGCCGTACGCGGCTTGCGTGCTAAAGCACCACCAGCTTTGTGTGGAAGACAAACGCACGCAGACTTAAATAGCTGAGATTTTTATCTTTCTGTCTTTGCACAGAAAATATGCGGCGAGTTGTCCTCATCTAGGGACTTGGCAATGAAAAAAAAAAAAAGAAATCTCTATTTCTGTTTTCTCTCTGTGAGATACAGGGAGGTAGGGGGCTGCTTGCATGTTCCTTCCAAAGAAGAGGGCTTCCCCATCCCAGCAGTGGGATGTTTCTGTCAGGTTAAAAATGGTGAGACTTTCTTCATTTGTACGTGATAGAAAAGCAGAGGCGTTTTTCTTTTTTTTTTTTTTTTTTTTCTACGGGAAACTTCACCATGGAGGTTTCTAGGAAAGAGCGTCAAAAATACAGCTTTTGGACACGGAGACAGTATTTCCCCTCTACATAACTCTAAAGCGCTCTGCGGTGGAAAACTGGGTGAGTGGAGCTCTGAGGAGCTCCTAAAGACAAGCGCAGGGGCAGATGAATGCCTGGGTGGCTGTGAAAGCACCAGGCACCCAGGCAGAGCACGCATCTAGGGGATCGCAGAGTGGTACACGCAATCTTCCCATTAAGATAATGAGAGCGCAGTGATTCATTCGGGTTGGCAGAGGCTTGAACCTGATGGATTGGCGTAGGACGTGTGGGACGGTCTCTTGCTGCAAAGGAGCCACCTGGACAGATGGTGAAGGCCAGCCCCCAGCTCAGCTTCTGATCAGGGTCCAAGAGGCAGGCAGGTATCTGTCTCCAGACCAACTGTGAGTCAGGCAAGAGAGAGGACGGTGCGCAGAGAAATGAGGAGAAGGGCTTCAGCCCAAGAAGCTTGGCATCCAGGCAGCTTCGGAGCGGGGCTGTCCTGCTCCCAGCGGACTCCAAGCTGAAGGAAATGCAAATTTTGGAGTGTTTTTTGATCAGATGTCCCTTCTTAAGCATAAAACTGAAAACCTTTTGTTTTGAGGAGTGCAGAAGGCGAAGCTGCAAGACCAGAGAGGGTGAGCCTGTTGGCATGCAGGAGCTCTGGGTAACTAGCTGCCTTGAAAGTGAGCTGGGGAAGCTATTGTGGGCTGGTTCCCTGGGTACCGCTGCCCCTGATCTGCCGAGCTGTGTTTGCACAGAGCTTGTTCCAAGCCGTCGTCTTTGCACTTGGATCCTGCCTCCCCATCTGCTCACCTGCCGTCCATCACTGCCTACACTCTGGGATTAATGCTCCCGGCTCTGCCTGCCAGCAGTCTGACTCCCTCAAGCTTTTGTAGCCTGCTTTCTCGAGGATCCGATCAACTATTCTCCTGTCCCGCTTCTCAGCGCACAGCGACTCAATCTCTGTCATCCCCACACACCCTCGCGTGCACACACACACACACGCTTCAGCTAAACGCCTGTTGTTTGTTGCGTTGCTCACAGCATTAAAAGCGGGGTTTGCTTCAGCAGTGTGATTATCCCATGTGTAAGGCATTTTCCCTTCATTTTTCTTCCGTGGTTGGGGGAAGGCAGCGCTATGCAGAGCTTGCAAAAAATTTGTTTGCGCCTTTATTAATGGTGAGCAGGATGGTGTCTCTGGTGTGTGACAGGGAAGCCTGAGCCATTATTTTAAATTTTTATTTAAAAAGCAACAAAACAGTCACAAAAAAAACCCCTCACAACAGAATGTCTGCGTCTTACCTACATAGATCATCATCGTCTTACAGCTCTATGTAGAATAGCCCATTTCCCCCTCAGCCCCGTGCCCTGATGGGACTGAGTTCCTCAAGAAATAGGATTTATGACTCACACTGGTTTTTAATATACTATCAGAACACTGCTGTGTCTGAAAAGCTATGATACTTACTCTGGATCCCAACAGACTTTCTCGCCAATATTGACTTGCAGATGAAAGCTACCATGTGCCATTAAAATAAAGATGCTGAGCCTTGTCAGCGTACGGTTGCAGGGCAGAAGCATCAGGCTCTAGCAGGGAATGGTGGTGGCAGGGGATTCACGGCCCTGTTACTCTGGCAGAGTGTCCCCAGGCCTCTGACTCCTCCTTGGGTGGACAGGAGCTGGTTGTTTGCAGAGCTGTGAGGCTGGTCGATGGCTGGCGTCCCTGCCCCATGCCTTCTGATGGCTGTGAGTATTTACAAGGGCTGGGCTGCACACAGGGCACGTGTGGCATGAGCCCGTGTCACTAGTGCTTGTGGCTAGGCAGCGTGCGTGCTGTTGTGTGCTTTTGCTCAGCACACCCCATGCTGGAGCGTTGCAGTAAACAGCGTTAATGCAAATGTTGTGCAGGGCTCAGAGCCGTGATTAAATCACCACGGTTTTACTGTTGGCTGTGGTTTTCTCATTCTCCACATGTGCACTCGTAGCTAGGGCTGGGAGGCTGGAGATGTGCTCTATCTGATGGATCTCAGGCCCGATTTTCAGCTTTTGCAATGTTTTAATAATACTGCTTTTCTGCCTTGGAAACAAACCACAACCTAATCACCCTCTTTGACTTTACTGTCAGTTCAAGACATTTTTCTGATAAACCGTTCTCAGAGTCCAGTACGGGTTAAAAGCAGGCAAGATAATTACGGTGGGGCATACTTGAATTGAGAAATAATAAGAAAAGAAAGGAATCTACGTACACGTGGGCTACATATGTGCCTGTGTGGGTGGATGCAAGTGCCCGCTGCTCTCTCTGTGACTGCATGTGTCATCTGCTTGGGTTAATGAGTTTCTGTGGCTGGAGATGCCACTCAGCGCTGCCCGTCTGTGCGTATGTTCCTGCCCTGGGGTAATGACTCGATCCAAAGTGGTGGAGTTAAATTGGGCTTCAGTCCCTTGTATTTGCTGAAGTTATGCCCACGGAGTTACACAACTTCAGCTGATGGTGAAGCAGAGTCAACTGATGACTTGTAGCAAACCTATTTATTTTAGTCTTTTATCTAGTTCTTTTCTTGTTCCCATTGTTGCTGCAAAATGAAAGAGCGATGAGTTCTTCAGGTTGACCACAGATAGTTGCTCCGGGACCTTTATAACAAAGAGAAGAGGCAGGAGGAGATTGCAAGGGGATGCTGATAGCATCCTTGCTGAGGGACAAGTAGTATAATGTAGGATATACAACCCTTACAGCTGGACAGAGGACTGATACCCAGCTAGGTGAGATCATGAGGAGCACAAGCAACCGTTACCTGTGTACCTTCAGTCCTGTGAGGTAAATGATGCTGTGGCATGGATTTCATTTAATAACGAGCTGATCAAAACCGATGAAGGTGCCTCTTATGGGAAATGCTGGCGTCTGAGCAGTCATCTTTCTCCCCAGTCAAGGCACAGCATAAGTCAGAATAAAGACGCATGTCTTCTAATGACTAATATTCTGAGGGAGGAATGAGGAAAAATGTGAAAGCGTTTCACTCACCTCAGGTTCAGTTTCCAGATCTCCCAGCCCCTTCGGTGCCTCGTGGAAGCTGTGGCCCAGGACCTCCCCGTGCTGAAGGGCTCCGCATCCCATCAGACTAATCAGAGTGGGCCTTCCTGGGTGCATTAGAGCCTTATATTTAGGCTGAGTTATCAGAGAGAACATTTTGATTTCATCAAAACCTCATTTTCCAAAGGAAAAATGTTTCAGCCAACCTTAGTGCTGATTATGCAGCCAAGCAGGAGGAATATAAACAAAACAAAACGTATTTTCGCTATGCATAGCTTTTCATTCTAGATTAAAGCAAACAACCAGAAAGAATATTGGTCTCCCATGAGAGAGCAATGTATTGGTGAGCCTACGGTAAGAAGGTAGGAAGATGCAGCAACTTTGAGAGCAAAATGGCCATTGGGGAGAATTTTCGAAACAGATTTAAAGGGGAAATACACAGAAAGCGGAGAAGCAAGAATCTCTTGCTGCTTCCACCATAATAATAATCATACTTTGCCCAGTGCGTGTGCTTTACTGCTCAGTGTAGCCAAGAGCCAAATTCCCTGCCCACCAAACAAAATCAGCAAAAGGCAAGACTGGCTTTGCAGGCAGGAAAACTTCATGGGTGCATCCATCAAATCCTGCAATGGGACCAGTGAAGCACGCAGGCTGCAAGGCATCAGTAATGAGAACTGGAGAATAAAAACCCACAGCAGCGCGGGCTCAATAATTAATCAAAGCTGAAAATCTTTCTAACGAAGGCAGCAGCCCCAGCAAAACAAAAAGAGAGCATTTAAGGAGTTAGAGGGGTCTGAAGAAGAAAGGAGGAGATTTCGCAAAGCAGGTTACCAGCGGAGGGGGAAAGAATGGCTGCAGCATCTCCCTTCTCGAGGTTCTTGGGAATGCACTGAAGCTGGTATGGTGATAGGTAGGAATGTTAATCTTGTTTATTTTTTTTCTGTGACCTGATCCATGTAAGTGCCTTTACTGGTGGCTAGCTACTAGTATAAGAAGGAGCTCATTATGTAGAAGAAAATCTCCTGCCTTGGGAGCCAGCATCCTAGAGATGTCTCTAGTTTTCAGGGTGACACCACACATGTGTTTCTCCGAGTCCCTGTTCTAACGTATAAAGTTGTCTGGCAAAATTCCCAGTTGAGTCTCAAGGCTTGCTTAATTATGAATCAAAGCCTTAATACATACCTTGTGCTTCTCCCCCTCTCAAACTGAGGACCTCAGGTTGCTTCTCGCACCAAAGGGGGGGAATGATTCACAGAGAGTTGGTTGTGAGTGGCAGGTGGACTTCAGCCTTAGCAGGCGTGAAATAGGAGCCTTGTCAGCCCCGTCCCCGTGCACGTTGTGAGCCATGAGGTTTCCAAAGCCGAGGAAAAAGCAAGCTGTTACTCACAACAGGGTTCTGACTAAGCACGTGAAACTTTTCTGCCCTGTGGCTTGATGCTTCTTTGAAGGTAGAGACCAAGATGGTATAGAGATGGCTTCTGTGAAGTAACCAAGCAAGTCCAGTGGGTGTGTTAGCGAGAATACTTCTGTGATGGTGAGAAATATTTGTCCAACTGCCTGCACGTGATCCCTGTTTGTGTTATCCAAACACCAAAGGGACTGTAGTTCTCCTGTCTGGTAATGTGCCCTTACAACTGAAGAAGTGCCTGTTGGTTGAGAACTTGGCAGCAAACTTGCTCAGGAAAACAGGCATCGAGGGACACATCACCATTATCTACCACTCTCTTCTCCATCTGTCCCTTGGGCACTTGGCCCCTTTCAAAGTCTTTGATCTGGAGTTCAAAATCCTGTGAGAGCTACTAGTTTCTCTGTAAGGTTGTATCACTTCAGTATGTAGTTTCTTTATAGGATTGATTGGGTAGAGTGACACAGGTGACACAGCAGTCCCACTAACTGCATCTCTATACTGGAATTCTCAACTAGCAAGATATTTGCTTTTACTTTTATACCTCTCTCTTGAAAAGCATGCAACCCTTTTTCCCCAGTACAAGAGGAAAAGATCCTTGTTGTTGTTTACACTTATGGGAAGCAAGCAAATAAAAATGGGGATGGGGCCAAGTTAGGACCAATAGATAAAATGGATTAGGCAGATAGATGGAAACCAAATTAGCTGTGAAGCCAGTGTCAAATAGAATAGAAAATCATTTCCACCCAATAGCCAGCTGAAAGATTTAGCAAGACAAGAAGGAAATAATCAAGATTGCCTAATTGCCAAGTAACCTCTCAGTCATCCTTTCACTCCCTTTCTTCCCTGATACAATCTGTCTCAGATTTCTCTATTAAAATGGAGGAAAACATCTTTTGATGTGGTCTGCTATGTGAACTGCAAGACAGACTCAAAGAAACTCCTCTGAAAGAAAGGCCCTTTATGTAAAGCTATCTCTAATGTGCCATACAGCTGCCTCACGAGATTTTTGGCTGAAGGAAATAAAAGAGAACATGCCAGCAAATACTGTGTATGCTGTTCCCTTCTGGGTTGGCTCTGTTATCTAGCATGTCACATACAAAGTTTGATATGCAAACAGTTGGTGAAGAATTAAGTAAATAGCAGGGATATATGGGGTGCACTTTCTCTCCATGAATTGCTGATAATCCCTTCCTGGGGGTGGAAAGGGAGAGCTTTGAGGAGCTGAAGAGCAGCTTTTTAATTAGTGAGAGCCCCTGGCCACATTGAGAAGTAGTGTTCAGCAGCAGTGTTCTCGGAGAAAACAAAATTTATGCAGGGATGCAGCGATGGAAATCTGTTCCTACAAGCCTGGCAAAAGGGGTCTATCTTGCACTGCTTTTCCATTTCTTCTAAAGGACTTAAAGATATGTAAAGGCTATCATATAATCTGTTGGCAGAAGAAGTAGGTAGAGCTGTGTGTGTCAGGAGCCTGATAATAGGCTGCATGGATTTTCCTGCAAGTGACTTTTTCAAACCTTGAGTGGGAAAAAAATTGTCAGAGGTGACTCTGAGAAGCGAGCTTACTTTTCCTCCTGGAGTGTATTGAACATTAATGATAAAGTCCCTCGGAAGCAGGCTCTCTGGATTCCTGCAACCTGTGAAGTTACCAGGTGATGGTAATGGGAATCAGGCACGATGTGCAAGGTGGATGCCCGTTCATTTTCCATGACCTGTGCACTCTTCAACCTGTGAGGTGGGGGGAGGATGCCTGGCTGGTGGTCACTCTGTGCCAATTCAAAGCACGTAACCTGGAAAAGCCAGACTTGAATGCTGAGTGCTCAAGAGGCCTGTGCATATTGGGTCACATCTCCATCTGGGCAGGTTTTCCACGTTTTCCAACTCCAGTGGAGTGACCGACTGCCTGCTCTCCCTAGAGGAGCGGGCTTTGGCCACCGGATCCCAGGTGGAGGAGGAGCAAGTCTGGAGCTCTTGCTGGGTTTCTGCGTAAACACCAAATGTTATTTCTGACTGACTGGACACTTCCTGTGAAGTAAGAAAGAGGGCAAAACGTTATTTAGACTACATGTTTCTGTTAAAATACTGCTAGGCAGATACCTGTGATATTTTCATTTCTTGCTCTAAATTAAAAGGGAAGGAAGACTCCCTTGAGAATGTCTTGGTTGTGTTCAGGGCTGAGATTAGTTTTTGTTTTTAAGTCTTTCTTCATTATTGAAAACCAGAGAATTTCCTGAGTTGACAAAAGGCGTGATGTTGCTAAATGAAGCAAATAGAAAGTTAAAACAGAGATCTCCGTGGTTGAGACCTGAGTGCTAATGAAAGGCTAGGAGGTAAAGACAAAGTGCTTGACCTTTTCAGCAAGGTTTGAGCAAGGATTCTGCAATGAAAGATTTCCAGTCAGCACTGCTGTAAGTCCTGTCAAAACTGAGTCTTCAGCCGTGTACAGCAGAGTGGTATCTACGCAGGTATTTTGCTAGGATGGATGAGTGGGCTGAGTCATAGAGGCCTTCACCACATTCAGGTACCAGTTTGTCTGTGAGGGTGCGCCAACTCGGTGAAAATCCGTAAACCCATTTGCTCACTGTGGCCATTACATCAAACAAAACTAAATGAAAATGTTCACAATTTCAGTGTTGTTCCTTTCACTCAAGTTGACGCGGTGCTGGGGGCCAAGGCTGACTACGTTTTGCTAAAGGAGGGAACGGCGGGGGCTTGACTGGGACTCCCTGAAGTGCTTCCCCTCAGCACGTGCCCTGCCGTGTGGGCAGTCTCCCAGTCTGTTTCCTATCACCACAGGCATATCACAACACCAAATTTACAGGGTTTGGTGGCATCGTGCTATCTGTTTGGCTTTTGGTCAAGCCCTGTGCTGCACCACGGGGGCTGCGGCCTACCCACCGAGGCAGCCATGCCCTGCTTCCCCTCAGCCCTCCAGGACAGGGGCAGGTGAGAGAAGTGCTGCGTGCCAGGCATCTTTCCCCAAAAGATGCCTCTTTCCCAAAAGGAGAGAAGGTGAGGGAGGCATCTGTGCTTATAGAAAGGACAGCCCATGAACTTGTGTTTCTGCCAGGAGCCGGAAAGGTCTATTCTTAAAGTAAGTACCTGCTCTGAGAACCTGGTTTAATTTTTCCCCCTCAGGGAGGTTGCTTTGAAGAAGAGAAAAGTGCTTTTACAGCAGAGTTGCAAGCAAATCCTTTCCCTTCAGTGTCATTTCCTACTTGTTGAGAAAGGGAGAGCGGTTCTGGGGAAAGAAACATTGAAATCATCTTCTAAATCACTTTGGTTATGGATCTCTTCGGTATTGTGTGAAAACCTGGTGTAAATACACCATTAAGAATAGGCCTGGTTGCAAACAGGCCACACATAGCCAATGTATTCAGATCAAATGGGTATAGTGAAAGCTTTAAGTAAGTAGCAGATAAAGGGGGAAAATGCCTATTTAATAAATAAGCACAAATACAAAGACACGTACAAAGCAAGCAAGAGAAAAATCTCGTGTGACTCTCATGGGAAATAATAACATTACTGTAGGAGACTAGGCAAAGGAATGAAGCTAATAAATGAGAAACATCTAGTATATCAATTCTATACCCCAGCAGTGAATTGTGCTGTTTTATACTGCAACTAAGGCTCTGGATTTTATTTATTTATTAACATAAAGAATCAAAATAAATACTGAAGATTCAGGGGGGAGGTGTGAGCTGAATCCATTGCTCCAAAGTTATGCTAACACAGATGCGTGGAGAATGGCAAATGCTAGTGACTAAGTCCATCAGATCTGTAGAAGACCTCTCTGATTCAAGCTTTCTGCCTTACAGAAGGACAGTAGCATGAGAAAACCTGCCTCAGCCTGCCTTTTCTGTAGGTGTAGGTCTTAGTGATGCACTACCAGGAGCTGGAAGTACAGCCATGCCAAGGGCACCTTTAGCAGTCAGGATAACTAGTTTGTATAAGCTTTTTTTTTTTTTTCTTTTTTTTTTTTTCTTTTTTTTTTTTTTTTTTCTTCTTTTCTCTGAGACCCCATTTACTGCCGAGATGTTGTTTTAACTTGGTCAGGAAACAGTTCTAAGTGGCAATATAATGCATCTGGTATCTGCTAAGTACATAGAGTGAATGGTGTTTGTACAACACAAAGTCAAGGGAGGCAGCTAAAAACTACCAAGAGGGTGAAAAGTAAAGTAGGGGATTTTTTTCTTCAGCCTCATAGACATCTTATGAATTGTTTAGTTCTGTTTTCCTGCTAGAGAGATCGTGTCACCCACCACTGTGCACATAAAGACAGAAGTATATAAATTACCTCCACCTAAATGATTACTGAAAGAAATAGCAGCATTTGTCCATCTTTAATGTTTTACAGCTTAGCTTAGACGAAATCCCCAAATTAAGAATGAATATTTAGTTTTAACTCGCCTTTCTTGTAAACATGCATTATAATAAAGCCGTTAAAGACAGTATAATAACATCTCAATTCTCAAATAACACCACGCAAGACATTCATATTTTTCTGTGAGCTTTGACAAATGTGTAGGATCTTGCAGCTGTTCAGTATTCTGGTTATTTCAGACAAGCAGAGCTTAATGATGGTTTCTTATGAGAAAAGTATCTGAACAATGCATCATAGATGAAGAGATATTATAATGGCCATTATAATGAAAAGCGTGTATGTGCTAACGCATCTGAAGTTCTGCAGATAAATTGCAAAACGAGCTCATTATAAACACAGGTAAAGTCTTGCTTCCACTGCTGTCCGTATCTCTTTTGGCCCTTGTTTTCAAAACACATGGCCCTGTAACTTACTGTTGTTCTTATATATGTAGTCCACAGCGATTTTGCTGCCAGCATTTGCTACAATTAAATGCATTGGAGTTTCCTGGTTTAACACAGCACTTCATGGAAAAAAAGAGACTGCATTTCAAGGCTTGCTGGAAAGCTGTTTGGGTATGATGGGCCCTCTTCTAGGACTTGTTTTATTTCTGGTCCATTTCTGATCTCTCTAGCACATGTTCAGTCTCAAATTTACTACTATGAAACCAGGCTCTGGCCTGTAGCCTAGGGAGTTTTAGGACTCATTTTTGTTCATAGTCATGTCCTAACCTCCTTAAGCAAAAATCTTGTGTATTTTATACAAATGAGAAAACACTCTGAGGAAAAAAAATCTGTAATTTATAAGCTTTTTCCATGAATATCCGTCCAACCTGAAATCTTGTGTCTTATAAAAGGGATTTCAGAAAGCCTATTTTAGGATGGATTCAGCAGTCTGTTTCTTTTATCAAGAAAATTGTCTTCCTCTTTTTGGTGAACTGTAGTTTGCCTTTGCTGTGATAGATCTTTCTTTGCTAAAGATTTTATTATGCTTAGAGAAATTGACTGGGACCAGCATGAGTTGGGGTCAGCTAGGACCAACTATAACAGTCCTTGCCTAATCCTTCAGCGCTGGAGGTTAAGTTACCTCATCTACCATATTACCTTTCCCTTCCTATAAACAGCAGTCTTTGAGTTAAATCAACGTATGCATTCAGAAAATGTCATAATCAGTCTTTCATGCCGTGTGCACAAATTATTTCAGGCTACTTCAAATTTGTCATAGACTTCTTGGTTGCAACCCGTTTAGAGAAGGACCACCCCTCTCTCTCTCCTTCTTCCCCTCAGTGTCAAGAGAATCGGGGACAGGGGACAGAAGCAAGGACAAGTTTTGGATGAAATTTTATTCATTTTTTGAAAGTAGCAGTAAGAAAAAAATAAAAGGCTTTTGGAAACCCGTGAATGCAGGTAACAGGCAATGCGTACTGAATAACAGGATTGAAATCTGTGATCCAGAAGACACAAAGAAACAGAATATTTTACTGGAATTTAAAAAGAAATAGCGTTTTGCTTTGTTTTGGATGTATTGCATGCATAGAGAAAAGAAAAAAACTAGCTAAAATTCGCTGATAGAGTTTGATAACAAATTACATGTAAGACTCAAATTAGTTTATGCTTCTGCACAAAAAGGTTGGCAAGATGTCACAAACCATGCACGCTTAATACAACTCTGTGCATCTGTTAATCTAGCAAGTAGCTTGTGAAATTCTACAGTAATAAATTACTATTGTGAAAACCTACAGTAATAAATTACTGTTCTGAAGTGTTTGTAATCTTAAGCGAAAAATAAAGAAACCCAAATCTTTTGTTTAAAATATAATGCACAGTGCAGGCAAAATTATTATAACACATACCTTAAAGAGAAGGCAATTTACTGTTAAAATCTGTCAATTATTACAGGCTAGCCTGCAAGGGTAGTAAAATAAGTGCAACTGTCAAACATAAAAAAAGAAACCCATGGAAGGGGCGGCTACACGTTTGAAGTTTTAGGCAAAAAAATCCAATAAATTTGAGAAATCATTCATGCTGGTTCTTTGAGGCAGTGATTAAAAAAATAAATGCATGTACAAGTAGAGAATTAAGGTAATATTGCCTGATTCTAGCTGGCATTTCGTGGTGGTAGTGGTGGTTTGTTTGGTTTCTTTTTTATTTTTTTTCATCTGACTGTGCACACGTCCAGCTGATTTATGCATCTCCGCCTCCAAACCCTATACAGAGGCGGGGAGAAACATTACAATCATGTTGCACATGGGGTAAACAGAATTGCTTACAATTACAAACCAGATCAGTAGCGGAGCCAAGAAGAGCAGCCAGCTTTTCCTTCTTCTTTACTTTGAATCCTACATCCAATTTAGTGAAGATTGTGGCTCTAAAGTTATATTAAATTAGTTGTCTGTTCCCCCTCTCCCTTGACCTGTATAAACATAATAGTCCAGACCCTCAGCTGCTAAAATCACTGCAGCTCCATCTGGCCCATTAATGTGTGCAGGCATGCCAGTGGACAAGATTGCAAGTTGTTACCTACTCCCTGCCTAACAAACCTGGCAAAAAAACAAGAGTAATAAACACATAAAACTGTCATTAAAAAAATTGCCAGCTTAGGTTGCAGAGATTTCTCCCTCTGCAGCCTGATGGTGAAGATAATAGCCAAAAATCCCCCATCTAATACTCTATCAAGAAATGACTATTCTTCCAGTGAGCGTTGAGTGGAATTCTGCAAGCCTAGGATAAATAGCCGACGGACGTGTAATAAGAGTCTTCTCTTTTGAGAAAGAGAGAGAGAGAGGGAAATCTGTTGGGCTTTATGCAGGTAGCAGGTTCCTAATCTCTTGTCTCTATAATTTTAATAACGGAATTAATGACAGGATTAGCGGAGCCGCATCAAGATGATCTCTCACGTGAAACCAACACAGAGTGTCGTGGCAAAGGGCTGGTCAGCAGGGATGCTCGATGATAACTTTTTTTTTTTTTTAGTGGGTGTGGGAAAGCAGAGACGTACTTTCTGTAGCCTCAGTGCCCAGGATTTGGCAATATTCAGAAGTGTTTTGCCATGTGGGAAATTAAAATCTGCAAGTACAAAATTGCTTATTTAAAAACAAAGAACAGCAACAAAACCCATGTTAGTTCAATTAAAGGGTCAGCCCAGGGAAGCCAAAATAGATTTTTTATTTGCTAGGAAGCAAGGGACTGGAAAAAGATACATCTAGGTAGCAGGTATTTGTAGCGAACCTATGGGAGTAAAGGCACTTGCTCCACTTAATCACGAACCAACAAAATGGAAAATGGCCCTTCTCAGCTCAAGAATATGCTCTGGAAAACAAGCCAGGATGAAGAGGGAAGCTCGTAGCATTTAAAAACTGTGTTCTGCTTTCCCTTTTTCCCCACTATCCCCTCCATCCCCTTTGAAATCGAGGCTGCTTCAGCCCATAAGCAGGTATTTATTTTTAGTTTTGTTTCAGGACTGGCTTAGCGGTTTGTGGTGAGCAGATGGGGATTTGATATTACATTCTGTTTCAATTGTCTTTCAGTTAAATTAATTGCAATAATGATCCCCTTTATTGATGTAACTCCTGTTTCCAGAAGTGTCCTACTGTAAGAACATTACAATCTGAGGAATTTGGAGGCATATACCCAAATACGGGATTATAGCTAGAAATGGTCCTTGAACAAAATCTCGGATTCAGGCAGCGTGATACTTGAGAATCAAGTAGACCTTTACATCTTACTCCTAGGATTTTATTTGTTGTTTCCTCGGCAGGGCTATCAGGTGTCTAATTTGAGTTCAGGCCTCCCATGTTGCACCAAAAGGTTCCTCCATTTAGGGCTCTTCTCGAGGGCTCTCCCATCTGATGCAGACCCCATGCCCTCCTCCACGTTGCGCACGCCTCCTCAGCTTCCTCCTCATCAAATGAATGGAAATCTATTTCAGTTCCCATTAAGCAGGTAATGAGTTTGATGGCGTATCAGAAAGGCACCGACACTGACGTGACCGCCTCCACGAAGCTCCTGCAAGCCCTGTGTTTTATATCCTGCCTCGAAACCAAACAAAAGAGGACTGCTTTTTAATTCACTGGGTTTATCTCTCTGGGCTTAGTGAATTCTGGTGCTCATAAAAAGTGAGAGACAGCTATTGCAGGCTAAAGGCTAGCACGGTGCAGGTTTCATGCATACATACAGCTCTGCTAAACACACCTTCGCGCTGACCCTGCGGCATGTCCTATCCTAATAATTCATCCTCCCCGGGTCCCCAGCACTCTCCTCACCAGGTCTTTCTCGGTGTCTCTGTTGCAGCTCGCGCTTCCCTTTTTAATATTGCAGGCTTGGGTGCCCCCTGATTAGCGACTGAGCTCTGCAGCAGGTTCTGTGAAGGGTCTAGGGTGAAGCCTTCTGAATTCATTTTCACTTTTGATAGGAACCAGACAGTGAACTTTTAGTTTCCAGATGAGGTAATGATTTGCCAGCTGATCCCCTGTGGTCCTTCCTGATTTAGGATCTTCCTCTGGGGAGACGCGTGTACATTTAGGAATGAAGTCACTTCTAGAGCACTCTGTCCTGAATTGGAAATCATAAGCCTCTCTGAGCCTGTTTTCTTTGCACTAAATGGGAGTTTGTTACCCAAATGAGAAATTTCTCTCCTCAGCAGATGTTTTTCTATGCTTTCCATTCCTTTTTAAAAACACAATGAAGCTCTAAAGGCTGGAAAAGGTCAAATGTTTTACTGAGCATTATTCAAGGAGGAGGAACAGATCTATCACGAGCGAGTGTGCCGAGACCCCAGAAACGTCAGATAAGCAGAATATCTGGTTACCAGAATTGGGGCAGCTGGTCCCAGGTGAGAACAGCCCCACAACTTCTTAGCGCTCTTTTTCAGCACTTAGCTTTAAGATTTCTCCAACTCAGACATAAAATAAAACACACACACACACACACTGTGCTTTTTCTTATCAAAGAGAATTTCAGGCAGAGAACGAAATCCTGTCCCTATTTACATCAGAAAGGTTTAGCTGTTCCCTTCAAGGGCGCTTGGATTTCACCTGGAGAACCATCAGCGGTGTGTCTCGTTCTGTAATATGAAGTGACACATTTTGAAAGGCAAGTGAGAAAAGTTGACCACTCGCTCACAGAGTAGCAGGGAGATCTGTATCTCATCCGTAGGATAGACTTGACAGCCATCGCTCTGAAATTGGTCTGTACAGACTTGTTTGTACAGGCTGGAGAGGGCAGCCTTTAATGGTGGTGGGAATTACGTCTAAGTGCAGGGATCCTTGATACAGAAAGCGAAAAGGATTTAATAAAGATCTACCGCTTACAGAATGCTTTCCCTCCACAAATCTCCAAGCACCTCACACAGGAGGTAAGCATCATTATCCCCATTAATGGGTTTCTCTGATTTGTCCTGCAGACATTTCTGGTTGGGTAAAGCCAGGTTGGCTGAGAGGGACCGCGGCGCTGTTAACGATTCCCTCACGCTTCATGGAGACCTAACTGACTGATGCTGGAGGCCAAGTCGCAGCGCGGGCAGGTCCAGGTTTAACTCTCCTTGCCATGTGTGTAATGAAAAACAGGAGGACAAATCACCGTGTGATTTCCATGTGGTTCCAGTAGGTTTCTCCCAAGGGTCAAGAGCTGTCGCATGCCCCTCCTTCATCTTTGAGCCTAGGATGACAGTTTGGGGTAATTGAAATATTGTGGTGGATTTTCAACGTGTTTTGTTTATAGTAGCAGATTTGATCCTTATATTCTGCCTTGTTATCTCACGTTGCTGTACAACACAGCGCAGAAGGACCTTATTAGCTGAGTACAACCCTACACTGATACATCTATACCGTGTTGAGTCTCAGCTAGGTGTGGTGTGGAGCCTGCTCGTGTACCTGCGGGTGGACACTTTGCTGCAGGGTGGTGAGCATGCTTTGGATGCAGAGGATTTTTATATATTTTTTTCCCTTCAGGAGTGTCACAGCTGAGTTAGCGCACAATATTCTTCCAATTTACTGCCTGGACAGCCACCTAAAAGAATGTCTTTGCCTCCTCTTGGCAAAGGTTTCTTCACTCATTTTCCATGCTCAGACTGTTGATATTTTGTAAATAAGATTGGTTGGCCCTAAGTGGCTGGAATTTTATTTATTCCTCTGACTTCTATAACATTCACAAGGTGAATGTATAAGCCTAGTCTGCCTCTCTTGCTAGATGCAAGAGAGTCAGGGATGGTCTCATGGTTTTTATAAATCAGAGGCTTTCCTAGAGTAAGTTGACCATTCTTAAAGATCTCAAAAGCCGCTGCTGGGTCAAGAAGTCCTTGTTAAACGCTGTCACTATCACCAAGCCTCCATCCTTTCAAGTTTAGAGGGAAGAAAACATCGATAAGCTGTGTCTGTAAAACTCCAGTTACACTTGGACCTACAGAAATTCTGCTTTTGTCCCTTCGGTTGTTTGAATTATGCTAGCTGAGCTCCAGAATGACTGTCTGGTGATTTTTGGTTCAAAAGCAGCTGTTTGTCTTGAGCATTTTTGCAGTATTGTGATTAAGGCATGTTCATGGGGAATGTGGAAGTTATTTCACAATAGGTCATCTTCTGCTCTCAAGCCTTCTGTGATGCTGGGCGCCGCATTTCATTTTTGCACATCAGGTAACCATTTTGGAGATTTTCTTATTGATAATATCATAGATTGTCCTCTTAAATACCTAATGTGCTCAGGTTCTCGTGCCAGGTAGCTACTCAAATATGTCTTGTTCTCTCAGACCCTCTCAATGTGTGAGCAGTCGTTCATGTTCCTCGCTTAAGATGGAAAGCAGCCTCCTTCCAAACCCAGTAACGTGCTTAGAAAAAAGAAGAGAAGTTGTGGGCAGGGAGGGGTGTGCTTTGTACATGGCGCCAAGCAGCATCCCCCTGGGGAGGACCTCACGTTCGTTCCTCTGGAGCCTGCTGTCTCGTATGGCCTCAAGAAGTACAGTGAGTTGATGCTATTTGCCCTGTGCTTTCCAGGGCAGGCCTTTGGAGTTCAGGGATTCAGCTTCTCGTTGCTGATAGCCGTGAGAACTGTCACTGCTCGTCTCCTGCTAGCTCCTTGTAGGAGCTGGTACCCCTGGGGAGCCCCCGCTGGCCCTGCTGCCGCCTCTCTGGTTTTCTGTCATGTGGAAATCCCTCCTCATGGCAGCCCCAGCTTGCCTGTGGCGTCCCCAGAGAGCTCCTCCGTACCTCCCCAGCGCGACAAAACTCTTGGTGGGGGAATCTCGCTGGCTGCAGGCTGCGGGAACTCTGCTCCCTGCCAGCCACCGGTGGCATCGTGTTCTGCGTTACCGAGCAGAAGGGATTAATGGAAAAAAAAAAAAAACACACACTGAAGGAGCCCGTAAGAGGAATAAGAACAATGACAAAGCAGAGAAGAAATCCCAGCCAAGCACACCTTCCACTTAGTGGGAGAGGAGAGGGGAAGCCTAAAGCCGCAGCACAAATACTGATTATTCCTGTCAAGGATTTGCTGCTGTTGCTAAGCTACTGGCCTCTTTGGAAAAACCTTGAAGTATGGGGTGCATTAGGAGCTCATTAGGGTCCCGGGGACTTGCGCTAAATGTACAATACGTCTCCGTGCAAAACGCACACCAGAAGTCACAACAGAAACTTCCTGCCCGGAGTTTAGACACTTTTCCAGTTGGTTTCTCTGCCAAACCTTAGAAATCCAGGGGTGCAAGCTGCGCACCAGCTTGCTGGGGAGGCCGGCCAGGCCCGTTTAACTCGGAGGCACGGAGCAGAGCCTGCAGCCCGGAGCTGGCTGCCCAGGTGTGACGGAGGAAACCCGGCACCCCGACA
This sequence comes from Aythya fuligula, assembly GCF_009819795.1. NCBI lineage: Eukaryota > Metazoa > Chordata > Aves > Anseriformes > Anatidae > Aythya > Aythya fuligula. The sequence continues at coordinate 86,794,629 of NC_045559.1, forward strand.
GCTGGTGGGAGGGCGCCGGGTTGTCCTCGGGGGGATCTGGGCAGCGAGCTTCCATCCGGAGAGATCACACGCGTGGTCTCTGCAGGGAGCTGGTAACATGGCGGGGCTGAACGGGAAATGTGCATCTCCGCTGTTTTACATAATATTTAATGAATGATATATTAGGAGCCCCAACAGGATTTTAGCTTTATTTAATGTAATTTATAAATTAAACAGTCCAGACTGGGCGGAGAAAATTAACCGGCAGGCTCACTAGGAGCAAACCGCGGGTCTCAGGAACAGAGAGCAGCTACATTACACGGATCATGTGCCATTTAGCTAACTAGGCATGAATTAAGCGGAGAAACACTCTTCCACGTTGCGGAGTCATCAGTTTCCATAACTCGTCAACCTGGAATCCACATTTGAATTGGGAGCAAACCTCCGCCTGGTGGTTCAGGGAGCGTTTTGGAGGGGGGAAAAGCCAAAACAGATACACAGAGAATCAATCACCAGATTTCCAGATTGATTTTTAGGATTCGGGTGTAAGGGTAGTACTCAAGGAGGTAGGAGAGGAGCTGTGATCTTAGCATCTTCAGATCTGGTGGCTGAGATGGTGAAAATATCTCTGGGAGGGAGCAGCTCAAGGCGGTGTGAAGCCTGGATTGCTGCCTCTCACAGCTCAGTCATTTCAGAGGAGATCTAGGCAACCGTTCCTAGTATAAGTTCCTAAGTGGTGTTTACTCTTTTTTCTACTTGTATTCTTTATTTTTATTTTTTTTTTGGTTCTGTCCTGTAACTTGAAAGCCTGATGTGTTAAGCACCGCTAAGTGTACTTCTGCCTTGACCTGAATATTAAGTTTATCCTCGACTGAAAGGACGGGAGAGCAGCGAGTGGGGTAAAACAGACGAAGTGAGCAGTCTCCTTGGAGGTGGTGAGTCAGAGTAAACCAATTATATGCAGGCGGTCCTCAAGGAATGGCACCTCACGATATCTTTAATGAGCATGGGGGCAGGGAGTGGTTCCCATCACTCTGCGAAGGAGCAGACTGATGGCTTTTTGCAAGGGAATTCCCTCTGGCGAGCAGGAACTCGTGTCCCGCTGCAGAAGTCTAACAGCTGAGATTAAGCATCCCCCCTGCCCTGGCCCCAAATAAGCCTGAAATAACATGCCAGTTTTCCCATGTGTTGCATGGAGGAAGTTAAGGACCTCAAAATGGCATTCACCCAAATGAATGCTCTGCGTAGATGTGCCTGGGTTAGCAACAAGGATAGGAGGGTCTGAAAGCTCAAACATTTTGTTTAGGTTGCTAAACAAAACGAGACATCATTTTGGCCCAGTTTCTTCCCTGCCTTAGAGGGCTTGCGTGAACCTCTCCTGCTTCGAAGCCAAGAAGGAAAGACAGCACCTGACCTTCCTGTTTACATGCTGTAAAAACTTTCTAATTTGAAGATTTACAAACTTCGTTGTTTGAAGATTTAAAAGCTCATGCTATGGCTATTTTTGTCTAGGAGAGCAGAAATGAACAGCACTTACGCCACCTTCATATGGAGCTTGTAAATTGCCTGCAGAGGCCAAGAGCACTTGCTCCCCATCTGCAGAAAAAGAAGGGTGGTGGTTTTTTCCTGAAAAAAGAAAAAACACAAACCAACAAACAAAAAACAACACTTTGAAATCTTCCTTTTCACTGATGTAGTTTCAAAGACAATTTTTCCAAGCATGAACTAACCCCAATTAATATAATATCTGCCTGAAGCCGTCTCACTGAGGTAGATATCATCTACCTCCAGTCATTTAATGTGATGTTAACTCTGAAACCTAATCACTTGATGTTAATGTCACTGTTGCATTGTTTACCTGCTCCTTATGCTGGCAAAATCTCTGGAGGGTCAAAGCTTATCCATAGCTGCTGTGATGGCTGGCAGCAAACAAGTGGACATTGTGGAGGCTTTCTGATGGGGAGGAGTTCAAATTTCTGTCCTTCAACTCTCAAGCTATGTTCGGCAGCACCTCATTACTAAATAGGATCCTGGGACCAGAATATTTAACCATGGTCTGCTGAAAATCTGCCATCCCCATGGGTCCTCGCTGTTGTAAGCCCACAGTCTCTGTAAGAAAATCTATTGCATGTCAAAAAGAGGAGAGCTATAGAAAATAACTGGAATATAATGCCGAAGTAAATAACACCAGAAATTCACTCTGAGTTGCATTATTAATTATATGAATAACGAGGACATAATATTCAACTGGCATCCTTAAAAGTGCCTCTAAATCTGCTGCAGCAGTTGCCACGTGCCTGGAGGTTGCTTTAACGAGGGGCCCTTCCCAGAGTTTCAGCCTGGTTTGTTACAGAGAACACAAGGCTGGGCTCCCCCGCATTGCTCATGGGGTTAGGGGACTAATTAGCTGGTATTCAAAAAGCCCTTGGAAGACACTTATTTACCTTTAGGAACGAGAAAGGCCCATGGAATAGCTGTGGAGGAGTACGCAGCCCCTGTGCCTACTGATGAGGGGTGAGCATCGTCCCATGGTGTCTGTCCAGCCCCATCGTGGTATCCTGTCCTCACTTGTGTGTGCTCCCATCATGGGCAGCACCGGCCTTGAGCGTTTTGGCTGCAGCAGAGACTGTAACAGTCCTTCCCTCCGACGAGCATCAAATTCACACAGAATTAAAACCAGCAGACACCTTGGCGAGCCCCAGCGCTGCGGTTAGCGCGGGTGAGCGAATGGATGCTGCCACCTAGCAGCTGCGACGGGCTCCTACCAGCCCCCGAGGCTGCTGCTGCTCGCCTTCGGTGCCAGGTCTCCTACCTTGAAGCAAGTTTGTTGACTATTAATTAGTTTCACAGGTGAAGGGCTTTTCTTTTTCCGTTTACATCATCATCGCAGCATGTCGGGCTAAACACGTTGAGTGCTCCTTGCTGCAAACAGCAGTGCGAAGCGAGGAAGCTGTGTGTGCATCTGTGAATCCTGGCATCTGTCTGCGTTGGCGTGAACGTGTGCTTGTTTGTGGGTTCACACAAATTTGTGTGCACCCAAATGTATTAGGAATGACAGGAGCCATCTCAGGGGATGGTCACCATCAGGGAAGAGACAACCGTGAAGTCCTAAAGGCCTAAGTTTAAAGAAAAAAAAAAAAAAAAAAGAAAAGAAAGATTGCTGACTTCTCTGTTTGCAGAGATAACACTGGATCACAGAAAATTCAGAGGGAAAATAGCTGTGTTACGAGTTTGACCTTTATAGGAGTAAATGTAGTCTCTGAAGGTGAGGCTATCTGATGCAGAGTGGGCACTTGACCTTCGAGCCAAGGTCTGAAAGATGCTGGTGATGCACGCAGAACACATTCAACTGTTTTTCAGAAAACTGAATGATCTCGACAAGGGTCCTGTCGCTGCTGTACTAGGTGTGTCCCAATACTATGGGCTCTGCTCCAAAAGGCTATGGGCAATGTTCAAAGAGACAGGAGGTAAAGGGTTCGATAAACTGTTCCAAGGAGCAGCTGGAGTGCGTCAGAAAGTGAAATTTAGGAGTTAGCAATGCATGTGAAAGACTCTATCCCATTAAAACGTGCATGTGGTCATGTGTGTTAGGGGCAGCATGAGCAGTGCACTGCCCAAAGTTGTCTTTGTTCCTGGTCTGATCACCTTATGTGCCATTCTGGTTCTGGAATAGCTTATCCTAGGGCGAGAGAGGAGGGAACGAGGAGATTGAGGTCCTGTCTGCTCCTAGCAGGCCTGCTGGAGGTATCGGGCGAAGCTCTGACCCCTCAGTCTCCAAATTCTGCTGCTGGGCTGTGAGACCTTGTGGGTGATCAGGCCATTCTGCTCTCTGCTGCAGCTTCATTCTTCCTTTCTCAAGAGGGGTGAACCATCAGGCTCCATCCTACTTTCAGGAGTTTCCTCCACTGCTTCCGTGCTGAGATCCTGCGCGGGAGGGATTTGGGTCACATTTCCACCCGTGCTGACCACCTGAGTGACAACCATGAAGTTGGTAGGTGGCGATCACAAAGCTGTAATGGAAAAATGTCTTACTCCACGAGATGCCTCTATTTGGGGTCTAACTGCTATTCTGTACCTCCGTATGCCCGCAAATTGCTCGAGCAATAACATGTTTACACTTGAATTTCAATTGCTTGGAGTGCATATCTGTTTGGAGAGCAGAATCCTCCCAGGAAATGAGGGCAGAACGGTATAGGAAATTGCTCGTCTGTATCAAACTAATGGCCCATCCCGTCCAGTATTCTGTCCTAAGCGTTGCCAGTGCTGGATGCTTTAGAGAGAGAGACTTGTAACAACCCCCTCGTGTGCCCAGTTTTACAACGCTACATAATAGGGAGACATTGCTTTCTGACCCCTACTTGCGATCATTTTATACCCTGAAGTGGGAAGACTAATAACCCATATGGTTTTTATTCGAGCAAGCCTAGCTGCAGATGCTATTCTTGTAAGGTCTAATCCTTTTCTGAATCTTGCTAATCTGTTTTCCTCTATAATATCCTCTGGCAACAAGTTTCACAGGTTAATTATACGTTGATTGCACAGTCTTTCCAATCATAGGCACAGTTCTGTTGTACCTCATCCGTGTATTTTTAAGTCTCTTTCAGCAACCAGAAGTGCCTGCAAATTTCTTTCTGCAGAAAAATAATGAAAGAAACTCGCTCTATACTGAATTCTGCATGCATAGGCCTCGAGTTACTGATATTATCTCAGTTCCCTTTGAATTCAGAGCATGCTTCCTTCCAAGTAATCTATCCAGTGTAACTATAAAGAACTTCTCCCCGGGGTTCTGCCCTGCAGCTCACGCCTCTAAAATTCACTCTCCCGAGTTGTCTGTAACACATCCCCCTCCCAAGTCAGAGGTGTGCCATCCAGCCAAACTCCCTCCAAACCCAATCATCCCCTACATGACTGCTGCTAGCAGGACATGGCTGCCAAGGATGGTGTGGCCATGCATCCACCCCATTCGCATTGGGGCTGGATTTTGATGCTGTGTTGTCCAGTCCGCGTGCCTCTGCACTGCATTTTATTAAACTGAAATAATGATTCCTGCTGCTCCCTGTTTCTGATGTCCTGGTTTTGGCCTTGAGGTCTTGCTGACTCCTACTGCTGCCTTCAGGTAGCTGTTCCATGTCATCATTTTAAGTCCTGATGCCTCAGCCCGAGCAGGCTGTGGATGTACCAAGGTGCGTAGCTCTTTAGGATTCCCAAATACATCCAGTCCCAGAGGTGGAAGACAGGCTGCAGCTGAACCTTGCAGCCTCCCTCTTGCCCTTTCCCATCTGCACTCCCCGTTGTGTGAGCATCAGCTGAGCGTGTGTCCACTTCGGGTCCCTTTACGTGCTGATTACACCTGTCAGGCCAGGTAATCATTAAAAACCTCAGCTTAACAGCAGAGGAAAGTGAGGCAGAGGGAGGTCTAATGACTTGCCCGAGGTCATCTCGTTTCTCAGGCTAACACCCGGCTCTTCTCTTCTTGTCACTTCTCAGCTACCGGGCCTGACATGCAATTGAAATTCTGCTGTGACTCCCACACTGCTCTGTTAAATGGCTGCTCTATAAATACGGTTTCTATTGAAAATGGCACATTAGAAGAATGCTACTGCATAATTAGTATTTTTTTTTTGTTGTTGTGAGGTTTTTTATCATCACATAGAGAACCCCCCACCTTAAAAGTCAGCTACTGTACCCATTCTTCCCTCTTCATATCCTAGAAAGAGCACTTACATCTCACCAGAGCCAAATTAAACATAATGGTGTAAACAAGAAGGTGCAGAGGGCAATAACTGAGCCAACTCTCTTGGAGCCTCCTTCCAAGAGTAGAGAATGGAAAGATATTTTTTCTTTTCCTGGCGAATGCTGGTAATTTTGCCTTCTCCCCTGTAACACACGGAAGCAGACGCTTGAGGAGGTGACAGGAACAAGAGCACTGGAGAGAAAAGTCGAGCATCTGTGTGCAAGTGGGAAGGCACGGGGCTGGGTGAGGGTAGGCTCACTATTTTAAGTCTCCCATTGAAGTCCTTCCATTCAGATTTCTTTCCACTAGCTCCTAAAATCCCTCTATGCTGGAGGTTTTTCTTCCTTTCGATGCTGCGTCCAAAAATCCAAGTACCTCACGAAGCGAAGCCTGACTACGGTTATAAAAGAGATTTGAAGTTTGAAAAAAGATGCAAAAAGCCATTACATTGAGAGTTACAGGCTGGGTTGGAAGAAGGAGGTGTAGCATGGTGGATAATGGAGCTGCTCTTTCCTGGATGTGTTTTCTCCCCATCTGAAGCCCTGTCCTACAGCTACCTTGTGTGGTGCCTGCAGAGTGTGATGCTTTGGGGTGCACGTAACGAGCTTTGTGCTCCTGGGGTAGGAGGGGCTCAGCGAGCACAAACTGCTTTTTTGAGCTTGTTGGCAGGCATCAAGGGATTCGCTCTTCTTTCCTCCCTCTGGTAATGAACTCCCACAGAGAATGCACCAAGCGCGATGCCTCTCTTCAATCCATCTGCCTGGGGGGGGGGGGGTTTATGGTCCCTTCCCTCTGTCTGGGAAGCAGGGAATTGAAAAGCTTCTTCCCCGCGAGCCTAACCCCTCAGAAATAACACTGGCATTGCAGAAGGAGGTGGCCACCTGGCTCTCTGGCTGCCTGCTGTCAGGCTGCAAGGCCTAATGAACCTCTCCGGGGGAACATCCGCAGAGGGAGGATGATGAGCCCAACAGGCGCTCGGGTCCCTGGGGTGGGGAGGCATCAGCAGCAGCAGGGATGGTGCTCACGGGGAGGAGAGAGGAAGGGCTGACGAGCGTTTGCACCATCTTGCCTCTCAGCATCAAGCTTCCTGCATATGGAGGCTGGTGGCGTGTGGAAGTGGGGACACAGAGCTGGCACAGGGAGGCTCATCTCTGTTCCAGAACCAGGCTGCTTTTCCTTCCTACCTGCCCTTCCCTCCAAGCCCAGGTGCTGCCCGTGCTGTTGGCTCTGATCGGCTGCTCAGGAGGTTCGTCATCAGCTTAAAAGACACCTGAAAAAGCTCAGCAGCCACCCCAGAAACTAGCAAAAATGGGAAAGGTGCCTGGTGTAGGAGCATCTCTCCTTGTCGTGTCTCTAGCCATATGTAACCCTTTCTGTTTCAAGTCATTTCCTGGCTGCTGGCCTAGCTACGTGCAAAGCTCCATCAGCCAGCTAGCCCCTTTCAGAGGGACACCGAGGGTGTTAAAAATAAATGATGCTTTCTCCTCCTGTCAGTATCTGCAGAAGAGCTGTAGAAGAGCTGTGCTTAATGGGAATCCCTCCCTCCACATTTACTAAGGGGCTGCTATCTTCTGGTAAGATTATTTACTATGTTCTCACCTGGTCCCGCGAAACTCCTGAATTTTGGGAGTTAGCGAAAGCGCTATTGCTTTTTGAATTTATTTTTTTTTATGTTCCGCAAGGAGATGTGTCGATGGTTTATAATCTGTAATGAGTGTGATCAGTCCTGTTTATACCAGTGCAGCGATACCAGGAGCGCATGAATAACATGATGATGGATATTGCACAGGAAAGTAGCGAGCAGGGTAAATACTATGATCCAGGTAAATATCCTGGCTTCAAAACACACTCATCTAATGTGCAACATCTGCCACTATCGGGCTGAAAATTGCCTCAAGGATTTTGGAAATTAGGTCATAACAGGGAAGAAATTTCCATTCCTTGGTAGCATTTTATTGCCAAGTGGAATTCATGAGACGCAGTGCTTTTTGCTTGTGGGAAGGATTGGTGGACAACGTTTGCAAGAGAGTTTTAGCCCCCAAAAGCAACTAATATGCTAGGAAAGCTAAGACTTAGCAGAAAACCTTCAGGATCTTTTGGACAGTCTTCCTCTGTCAAAAATATATTTAGGTTCCTGCGCAATTTCCCGTGTAAGAGGGGAAGAGGGAGTTCTAAATCTCTCTTTGAACAGCCGTTCCCTCTCCCTCTTGCCCTACAACTACTAGCAGAAAAGTGGCCCTAATGTGTGGGTGGATGGGAAATGCTGCTTTGCCACTGCATTTCTGTGACCTTATCAAATCCTTTTGCCCTCCGTGCCCTTCTTTTCCCTCTGTGGTTGGAGTCTTGTGCTGGGGAGTTTTGCAGTTTTGTTGTTGGGTTTGTTTTTTTAAACGTGCTTCATAGTGCACAGCGCGAAATAAAATACTTTTGGGGTTTTAATATTTCAGTGTTCTCACTGTTCATGTCTCCCACACTTGAGTAAGATGAAAAATAACCAACTAGGTGTAAACTCATCTTTGTAAGCAGAATTTCTGCATTTACAAAGCTCTGAGGTTTCTTGCTTGTTAACAAGCCTCCTGCATTAAATGGCTTTCTTCTCCCAGAACAATTAGGAAAGCAATATGAAACCCCCTTTGTCTTTAAGGAGCCAGGTCTTCAGCTTCCAGAGCCCACTTCCAAGTGAGGGTTTTTTGAGCATTTCAGCAGAACTTGAATTTGCTGCAGTCTAAAAAATCCTCTCAAGAGTACCACGACCTTTTGGGTTTGGTATGCTTGGAGTGGAGACACCATCAGTCCTGCGAACAGCTGACTCCTCCTCTTTTCCTTAACTCATTTTGTTTGGAAAGTGAACTGTCTGCTCATCAAGGAGATCATTGCAAAGTTGCTTTCCAGGCATTTGTCTCCCATGTTATAAATGGTATTAAAATTACCAAGGGCAAAAAGAAAATTGAAGTTCTGGCTGTGAATACATAAGGCTTCCTGCGTTCGAGTACAACCTTCCTATCCAGCGGTCACTGGATGCAAAACTCAGTTTTGTTGCATCCAAGCCTCCGCGAGCTTTTGGGAAGCTTAAATCCGTATCTGAGGCCTATCTGTAATAAATATTTCCAACAAGATGAGGTATCCTTTTTAACTACTGCCCAGTATGGTCTTCAAACCACATTATTTGGAAGTGTTTGGACATACAGCAAATTTTGAACTGTTGAGATCCTTGCAGGTGCAGTTGAGCTCAGGGAATGCTTAAGAAAAGCAATAAAAAGGGCATTGCTTGCAGACTGCATGGAACTATGTACAGGTACTATGAAGGAAAGTTGCCCTGTTTTGTTTTTTTTTTTATTACTTGTTCCTTTCCCTCCGTGATTTGGTCCTTTTACCTAAAGAGTCCCCTGTTCTTGGCTACCCCACCTGTTTCTGTATGGGTTATGTACAGGTTGTTTTCTGTGCTGACATACTTGTAAAGGAAGCTTATTATATTTATTCCTGTTTGTTTATTGCAGTTTATCAGGCATGTGGCTGTAGTCACTAGGGCAAAGCAATCTTTCGCAGTCCTAAATAAAGATATTTGTTAACTGTGAGGGGTTATCAAGTATGCTGGATCACTCAAAGCGAACTTAAGCATATTCACACGATTGAAACCGAATATGTGGGCTCAGACATGTAGTGGTTGTTTTGCAGAGAGGGAAGATGTATTAGAGTAGGATTCTCACCATCTGCTGTAGCGGAGGAGACCCTGGCTGACAAGGCAGCGCTGAACAAAGCGAGGATCCAGCGAGTCCAAATAAAAACGTTTGATCAGATTCGTAGAGTTCAAAAGCATCTGAGATTTGGGATTCAAGGCCTTACCTGGTTATAAAAACCGGCTGAGAGGCCGGAACCACCTTAAAAGATTGCATGGCCCAAGCTGTCCTTGCCTTGCAGTAGTAATCATTCTCTGTTCATTTTTATAGCCCTACAGTGGAGGGAACTAAAGAGGGATAATGGCTGATTGGTTTTCTGCCACCACATAATTGCACTGTCTTTCTCCAGGCAAAAGAAGGCAGAATCTCTTGCTGTTTGTCCTTTTAGGTCTGTATTTCATTGTATTCATGTGGCATCGCGTTTCTGGATGCGTGTGCAATCATGTGCTAGGGAAGAAGTCTGCGTGATGTATTTCCATATTGGCCTTATGAGGATCAGTTGGCAGGAGTCTCTGCTCTGAATTTAGTAGCTGACACCAACAGTTAAGGAACCCGTAAGAGCTTGTGGCAGTGTCTTGGGCTCAGGATATGCCATCTGAGCTCAGAGGAACTGACCGTGCATTTAGTAACGAGGAAGTATGTGATGAATAAACGTGGAGCATGTTCCTACTGTGAAGATGAAGCACATGCTACAGAATACTTGCTAGATTTTCTCAGCACTTGGAAGCCATGGACTGAGAAGTTTGTGTGCATTACTAAGCAAGATTTAGGAGCAGAGACCCATTCAAACTTAAACCATAAGTATATGTCCAAGGAACTTACTTTAGCAGTTTCTCCTCTTTGTCATTGTGCACGTAGCAAAGTGTACGTTGAGCAAGAGAGGGTGCTGACACAGGAGACGTGCCTTAGTGGCTATGAACCAAACCAGGACTCAGGCAAGTTGGGTGGTAGTTCTAGTTCAACATGGACATTTTAGGTGACCTCCTGCAAGCATCTTAAGCTAATAAATTCAGTATACTTTTCAGCATTCCCAGGCAGTAAAGCCAACTGGCACGGAATGGCCCAGATCAATGGTAATAAAGCACTACAGCACCCCAAAGAGCGCAGCTTCATGCAGCCCTGCCTGCTTCCAAACAGTCCCTGGATCATCCATGTCTGGGAATCATTTGGTGTAGGTGCAGGTTGTAACAGAACAAATCTAGGCCAGCAAATTTGCTTACCATTTATTAACACGACTGTATCTGGGAACACTCCTGGTCACGTGTGAATTTATTAGTAGAGCACAGCCTTAGTTGCTGCAGTTACATCTCAACTGCTGGTCTGGGAGAGCATTCAAGCTGCTCCTGGGGCAACAAGCAGGATCCAACACCTCTCCTCCTTCACAGCCCATTATTTTGTTGGGCAAGAGCCTTAGTTGTATGGGATGAAGGGAGCTAAAGGAACTCCAACCAGGTCCCTCACGTGGACCAGGACAATCAAAGGACCAGGATGGCTGGGCAGACCACTGTGCACCACTCCGTCTTTTGTCTATAGAAAGAGGATAATAGAATTTCCTGACTTAGGAAGTATGATTTAAGTCAGCACACTACTAGTGTAGGTTAAAAACCACTACTAAATAATTGCTGTTAGCCAAGCACTGTCTTTTTGCCTTAAATTGTTCCTGGGCTTGTGGAGTTATCCTTTATGGGCAGGTTTTTCTAAGACTCCCCGTGTTGTTTTTCTCTTACAGTCAGTTCTCAATTACACAACGTAGTAAGAGGTAGTATATCTGTGTCTTTTGCTTCATCCGAGCTAGTACAAGCTTGGATGGTGTCCAGATGAACCATTTGCTGGTTCCCCATGATAATTTATATGCCTTTATCCTTGGTAAGGATTGTATGGTACTCCTGACAGCTGTAGAAAAAGCAAGAAGTAGGAGTAATGCACGTATCCAGGAGATTTCCAAGACCTAAAATATTTGGATTCCACCGTTCTATTCGCTAGGCAAAAAAAAAGTTTCTTTAAATTCTTCTTCCAGCAGCTGCTCATGTAATCTTGGAGATCTTCCAAAGCTGCCTGGAGGTGGTCCTGGGCATCCTGCTGTGGGTGTCCCTGCTTGAGCAGAAGGCTTGGACCTCCAGGGGTCCCTCGTAACCTTCGCCATTCTGTGATTCACTGTGGGGCAAAATAAGCTCTAATGTGGCAGTCAGCCTCATCTCTTCCACGTTCCCTGTGGGAGCACAGTGTTCAGGGTTTTCAGCAACTGTCTGGTGGCATTCACATTAGAACAGATAAACGAAACAGCCAGAGTTCCCAATGAAAAGGGAATAGTGTAAAATGTCCATTCACGGGTTTTGGCACAGCTGATTTTCCACCCACCAACTGTGCCTGTTTATTTTATTTTTGTCTCATCAGCAGGTGGGTGGCTTTTTTTTTTTTTTTTTTTTTTTTGTTTCAGTGCTGCTCTTCGCCTTAGCAGTTTTTGAGAAACACCCTTTGCAGAGCTGAAGGAGTCTTACAGTGCACTTAGCACTGCGGAATTATAACTTTGTACTTGCAAAGTCAGCTTCTCCTTTTCAGATCCCCTTCTTTTGGATTACACAGGGCTGCAAAATCAGTGCAGCCTGGTAAGTGGGAAACTGATGTAACCTTTCCCGAGCTCTTGCAGTTACTGGTTGTCACCCTCACCCTGTTTCTAGCACACAGATAAAGCTATACATTGCAGCATCTTTCAGAGGCTCCCTGGTATAGCCATGCCAAGTAATTTTAAGATACAGTGCTGTTACCTGAGTCACAAAAGATACTTCTAGGGCTTTCAGTAAGCTAGATTTCTGGAAAGTAACAAACTTCCCCAATGCTTGAAATATTAGACCCGAAACTCTATGAATGGGAAAGGAAGAAATTCAGTTATAAATAACCTTTTTTTTTTTTCTGAAGGACAGTGCCATAGTGTGCAGAAGAGCATTTTCCTGTATCTTATTTTATTTTTTCCCCGGTAACATAACACACTCTCTCTTTCTCCCCATCAGTTTTGGTAGCTGCTCTACTTGTTGGCTCTCCTGCTTGGCTGGCCTTTGCCAAGGTCTTGATGACGCTGGCAAGATAGTCCTGTGCGCCCTGCCATTCACGGAGTACACTGAATGAGCTCTTTGCTCATTTTTGCCTCCCCATAGAGCTCAGTGGTCCCTTTTCCCTGTCTGTAAGAACGGAGCAGTGGAAATAATTTGTCAAGACATATGCAGTATGAAGGAACTAAAACTCCACTGAAATGAGGCTGGTAATCATACCCTCTGTTGATAGCAGAGGAAGTTATCTTCAGTGTCAAAGATTTCCTACCTCTTCATATTTCCCACCTCCAAGTCGGTACCATCCTATTTCCTCCCCTTAAATTGTTAAATAAAGGTTTGCATTTCTTACATTAACATTCTGGCCCTGAAGCTCGCTCTCCTTTGTAATCATGTTGTCAGGGAGGCTTGCTGGAATCCCACACCGTGTCTGTTCCAGCCCCAACTCGCTAACTGCGTTTCTTGCCTTTCTTCTGTATCAAACAGAACTGTTTTCCTGAGTAAACAGACAGTATTCCCACTCCCATCTCTTTATCCTTACGTACCTTATTTCAAAAAACTTCTCTGAAATCTGCATAAACGCCATGCTTTCTGTAGCAATACCTTGGTCAGAATAACGATCATTTGCATGTTAATAGCTCCATCTCTGTAGGTGGTTGTTAGTTATTGCCGGTCTTGCTTGTTACAAAGAATGCGAATCCTTTTTTAGTCCTAATCTTAATTGCAAAATGATTGTAGTTTTCCATAATTGCCTATATTTCAGTAATTTTAATCTGTATCAAATATGATTTCTTGACACACTATCATCTGCTTTGTGTGTTATGCCTGGGTTCTGCACATCTTCCAATAGACACGCTAATTGCCAGAGCTGTTTGGTGCTTGAACTGAAAATAGTCTGTTAGCCAATTCTCTCCCACCAAACTTTTTTTCTTTTTAACCAAACTTCGGTAAAGAGCAGACTGAGACATGACCTTGTGCTTAGTGTCTTGACTCCATTTCATTCTCTTTGTCTGTTCATCCGTACCTGGTGGTGCAGTGACCGACCTGGCCAAGTGCTGCTGGCACCGCCACTTCCACTGCGGGTGAGTGAGGTTACCGAGGGGGATGGTTCCCTGCCACCAGCAGTTCAACATCTGTGGCCTCTGTAGCATCAAATGCTTGATGTTTAGCACACGTAGAAATGCAGAGTCTGTGTTTTACAGGGCGAATACTAAATGCAACTATTTTTTTCCTGATATTGCTGATGACCCGCTGTGGACAAGAACTGCCTCTGTGAAGTACCACTGAAGTGTGACTCTGGAAAGTCAGAAAACAGAGGGGAAGGCCACCTAAAGTATTTGTGTGAAATGCTAAGCCTTTAGCCTAAATCTTTAGAGATTTAGCCATTGCTGCTCCTAATCCCTAGTTTTGACCTTGAACTTGGACAGAATTGTGGAAATGCTGTTTGGGGGGATGCCGTGGAGGTTTCTGGCTCAGCATCCTACTTGGTTGTTCATTTATGGTTTTGGGATTACCTTAGGGAGCAAGGTAGTAGCATGCAGGGCGCTCTTTAAGCTTGTCTGCATTACTTCCTAAGAACTGTCAGCACTGCAGCAGTCTTTTAGATGCACCATGACTGATTTTATAGGAAATCTAGGCACACTTTTTATGTTTCCCTAGCAATTTCAGGTCGATCCTCCTCAACTTCAATGGAGAGAATTTCTCTTTACTATCTACTCTATGTATCTGCAGCACAAAATGACTGCCACAAAAGCATACCGTAGGTCAGGGGTCTGCTCTGGCAGGCTTTCTGCATTCTGTCATGAGACTTGCTTGAGAAAACTTTCTGGAAATAAGCACAAAGATGCTGGTGTGATCTTAGACGAACATTTTAAGTCCATGGTCTGCTCATCTCATGCTGTAAAGAATCCCAGGCAACATATTCATCATCATACAGAAATGCCAGAGTAAGGACTATACCCAAATCCTACAGAAGAGTGGAGTATTATTTAATCACTGCGTGATCTAAAAGTTTGTGTAGCTTCTTGAAACTGACAGCACTGAACTCCCGAGGTAATGCAGATCCACTTTCTCACTTATCCTCTGTCCAGTGATGGAAGCCCTTTTCAGGTTGGCTTTCTATCTGTTGTAGATGACGATATTGTTCTGAGCTGAACCTAGCCAGGCACTCCAGAGGTGCACAAATGGTGTGTGGGTGTGGTGGGGATGGTATACTGTAAAATAATCCTTTCTTTTTGGCTTATAGGTCAGTAAGTTCTTGTACAATTAGTGGGGCTGGACTCTTCCGTCAGAGGAGCAGGGACTGTCTCGAGTGCTGTCCCCTGTCCACAAAGAGTTCATCTGCCTAATGCAGAGCTTTCCAAAACACAGTCTAGTTTCATGTTTTCTTTTTCAGAAAAAGGTACCCCTCATAAACAGGCATGCTTGTGGAGATGAGCAGGCATTAATGTACACAGCAGTGTATGCATCCTATATGTTCATTCTGCTTTAGCATCACAATTCCAGAAGGACATTCAGAGACCAGGGAGGAGTTAGTGGAGGCAACAACTAATGCGGTTGGGGCCCGTGGTACATCCTGTGACAAAAGGTAGGAGGATCCGGGTGTGTTTAGTGAAGAGGAGGCTAAAAAGTGATCCAGAAGCCTACAGCACTTGAAGTCTGATTAGAAGGACAGGACCAATTGGTGTGAGCTAGTTTGGGAGCAGCCAAATGAACTCACTGCTCTCTCCTGGGGGGGGGGGGGACTGAGTCCAGCAGAAGGCGTAGATTCATTCCGAAACGATTTGTTTAATGATAGGAAGCTTATTTTAGCTCCTCTTGAGGTCATCTTTTCCTGACTCGCCGGTGCTTTTTTCGGTGATCTTCTTTCCTAGGTCTGCTCTGTCTTTATTGGGCGACCGTGTCTGGAAACGGCATCACTGTGAGCGCTTGTGGGGGTGTAGCTGTCATCGCTGCTTTACTGCAGTTGTTGAGAAAGATTGGAACAGATTGGTGCTGCGTGAAACTCGCGTCACACGCTTTTATTGAATACACTCATAGCGGGATCTAAAAGTTTTACCAGCGTGAATTGGGGATGGTTGTTTCCCTTATGGCTGGGGAAGTGGAAAATGAACGGTGCGCATAAAAAGTTTTTTATGCCTTCCCTAAGTCTGTCTGCAAACTTGTGCTGTTCACTAGGCGCTGCGTCTGCAGTTACAGAGGGTGGGCTGGAGAGCAGGCGACAGAGAAGGGACATAGATCACCGGTCCTTTGGAGGGTCCTTACAGAGAAGTGATGAGGCAAGAATGGAGAGGGAAAATAATCACAAAGAAATTATGCTGGGAAGAGATCAATAAGCAGAAAATTACTCTCGTCACTCGACACGAGAACAGATCTGTTTTAAACCTTTCTCTCTATAGAGCAGTAGCCTTGAAATTGACCCGTAATATCTACTTTATTCTCTTCATGTTAAAGCAACAAAGAAATTATTGAAAATGCAATGCTGCTTTCTTCCCAACTAAAAGGGTGCAGTCAGCTCCCTTCCCTCACATTTGCAGACATTCCTCTAACCATTGAGGGGTCGGGAAAGACCTGCCAGTGGTCTTCTTTTTTAATGTTATAACCACTAAATGCAGCTCACCTGCATGGGGAAAAAACTAACAAATGGCAGCTGTTTAGGATGTACTTTGCTCCTTTTCCATCTTCAGTCCCACCAACTTGTTTGTTCTGGTAGATGACGCGTAGTCCTGCGGAGCTTGGAAAAGCACAGAAGGATAATAGAAGCCAAGGACACAAGCCAGGAGATGGCAAGGGATTGCCCTGCATTTCCAAACTCTGTTGATGAGATGCCAGGCAGTTTTATTTTAATTCCATAACAGTGAATTAGTTCATGGTCTGTTCTATTCCTTCCTCTGCTCATTTCTTTGTGGAAGGATAACTAAAGGGTTACACATCTAGAATTTCACTTATCTGCAGCTCCACATGCCTTAAGCAGTTTGATGTATTTATGCCTTTTGTTACAGATTTACATTGATATTTATTTTGCTGATTGGAAGACAGTAAGAGGTGAATTCTGTGCACTACTAAGTGTGTAATGTTTGCAAATACGTAGCTACTGTTTCACAGTGTGACACAGCTCAGTTAAAGCTGGTTGTATCTTGCCTCTCGGTCTTGTCCTTGCTCCATTCTTGGCTTTTATATAGGTCAACATTTCAGTTGTAGTCAGACCTGAATTCTGCCAGATTCACGTTATTCTTGTTTAAATGAAGCCCCCAGTCTTCAATTTCACTCCAGTTCTCATTAAGAAAATGCAAAGCTTTCAGCACTTGTTAAAACATAATCTAAACAGTGCCAATAGTACCCGACTCGTGAGTCTGTAGGGGATGAGACGGGGGAATTCGTGAGTGGGCTGCGGAGGTCCTGCAGATCAGTCAGCAGCTCTGGAATTTCAACCAGACTACTGAGGGCTGTCTTTTTGAATAAGACCCGAGTAGCATCCGAGCTCATATCTGTTTTTCAAAAACATTTTTTTTTTATTATTATTTTTTATGCTGAGGAGTCCTTTGATTTAGGTTTTTAGATGCCTACTCTTCTTCTCCTGGCAGAGAGAGGGCAAGGGCCAGGCTTTCAAAGGTATTCAGGCATTTCGTGATGCAGGTAGATAGACAGTGAGATGCTAATAAATAAATAAATAAATGCGTTGCTCACCTTTT
This sequence comes from Aythya fuligula, assembly GCF_009819795.1. NCBI lineage: Eukaryota > Metazoa > Chordata > Aves > Anseriformes > Anatidae > Aythya > Aythya fuligula. Next base: position 86,811,754 of record NC_045559.1, read on the forward strand.
AATTAAACCACGAAGGATTAGATGTTTATGTGCCTTTGAGAACCCTGCTTTGTGATTACCCCCATCATTAGCCATCATTTAAGTCTTTTCAGAAGCTTCATCTGTGCTTCCATTTTCACTCTGTGCAATTCAGACAATAGCTTTTCTTTCCCTTGCTACCCTATTCAGAACATCAGTATGTTATAAACAGGGTCATATAAAGTCCCTTAAATGAAAGAGCAATAAAAGCCTTTCTGTAGCAGCTTAGAGAATTGCCTACTGGGCTTAAGGGTGTTGCTTAAGAGGAAGGGGAAAGTAGTTGGTAGTGCTGGATGGGGCAGCTGAAAAATGAGAATGGACAAGCATATTCCAGGCCATCTGTTCCTTTGGAGAATGGAGCTTGTGCAGGTTAACAGCTGCTCTCGTGTAGTCAACACGATGCTAAACATCTCTTCCACGATTTTTGACTGAATGATCTCGGGGCATTCGCTGTTTCTGGTTATATGGAGACATCCAAATGAAGCAAACACTTAGTGCTTTTTCCCCTCAGTTTGGCTGCAAGTAAGGTGGTCCTGCACAGGTCTTCTGAGCGTGCTAATGTCTGAGAAGACCTCCTGCTGCTCTAACACGGTGGTACCCAACCAGCTGTGACTGTAATGCCCCCTGTCAGACTGAAGGGGCTATTGTCACCGTCAGAAGAGGTGCCCTGATGAGAGGTTTTCATCGCACTAGGCTGCAAAAGGAGGGCTAGTTGCTGCCTGAGCAGTGCTCTTAACTAGCAAGCATTCTATAAATGCTCATTGCTTATATAGAGACATATTAAAGATTTAATACTAGGTTTATAAGTTAAATATATAGGATTATCAGCAGACACGGAGAACAAATAAGAGAAGACCAAAACCAGGCTGCAGTCCTAACTTTGCTAAAATGGCTGCTGAGAACAAGAGAGTTGATAGAGGGATACATGTCGTACGTGGCTGCATCTGTTTTCCAGAGCAACTTTTCAAAAGCTGGAGCAGGCCTCTGTCACATTCTAGGTCAAAAGGACCCTTTGCTCAACTAGAACTGATATTATAACGCCTTCGCCCCAGTTTTGCTTGCTTACAGCCAGTTGTGAGCCTCACTCAGAAATAGATGATCATTTTGCATTATCACAAATCCCACCACACACTGCTGCTGATGAAAATTAACCAGGTTAGGCACATGTGGCTTTGGAAATGAATGATCAGTGTTGTTGGATGATCCAAAGAGCCATTGTTAGAGTCACAGTAAGAGCAATGAAATCCTGGACCAGCACAGTTCTGGGAGAAACATTTGTTATAAGCACAGAAGTTTGAGGGCAGGATTGGAGAAATGTTAGGAAACTTTCTGGAAAGTCTGTGCCATCTGGTATGTTCCAGAGGCCAAAAACGTGCTCTTTAGATGCATCTTTCTGAGTCAGCCAACGCTTCCAGGGGTGGCTTGTTTTTTTCAGGAAGAGATTAATCTCACCAGGAACCAGAATCATATTAACCTCTGCGTGTCTTGCTTCCTTACTGCTATCGGGAATTAGGGTTTGGGGGTTCTTGGAGGAGTGATGAGGTTGTAGTGTGCTAGAGAAGGTGAGGTGACAGAGTACGGTACATTGTAAAGCAGCATGCTCCAAAGGAGGGGAGAGGAGAAGGAGCAACAGCATTAGATCTGCAAACAAGAGGGAACATGGGAGCTGAGCACTGCTACATTAAACTTCAACGCTGGTGAATGCCTGGCTCAATTAATAACCAACCCATGTGAAACCCTCTGAAGGGAGCTAGATGTAAAGCCATGTGTATTCTTCACCAAACAAACAAAAACCACGGCAGAACAGGAACAAAAATGAAGCCTTATGGATAAGAGACAGTGGTGGATATAATCATCTTGATCCTGCAGTAAAGGTGGGAAATTCAATGTTGGTTTTAGGCAAAGTATGAGAACAGTTGGGTCCATTTTGTCTTAGCCACAATGAAACATTTGGTTAGAGATGAGCAGGATCTAAATCCTTCAATTTTTGGAAAGCTATATCCAGTCCAGAACCAACCAACTTTGCCATTTGGTCTCCTTTAAAAGTGTGATAGGAGTCACACCAGTGAAACTAAGCCTGAGAGAGGAATAATCTTGCCAGAAAATGTCTGTCTTGAAGCCTTTTGAAACTGAAATCTCAGGGACTGTTGTGGTATCCTTGGATCTGAACTCTGATTCAGCCTCAACCTCATACGCCTTCCCAATTCGTCATTTCTTTGACCTCTTCCTCCATTTGATCTAGGACTACTAGTTGTTCTTGTAGAATATAAACTCAGTGGAATTATTGCTAATAGTTACCCAAGTGTTGGTTGTTTGTCCGTCTGTACCCAAGAAGTGTTGAGCATTATTAAAGGTTTGGAGTCAGGTGAGGCTGTGGGAGTCCTGTGTGGGAGTCCTGTGTGTATGTGATCTTGATCTGATCCTGCTCAATGTTTTCATTAACATTTTCACTGGAGACTGCAACGGAGAGTATGCTAATCAAATTCATATGCAACACAAAGCTGGAAGCAATCGCCAATGCATCGGAGAATAGGATTAGCCCAGAGTCCGACTATGATGAATTCAAGAAGTGAGCTGAAATCAATAAGCTGAGATTCAATAAGCACAAATGTAAAGTAGCTCACATAGGAAGGCGTAATTAAATGCAAAAATGGAAAATGGGGCTGTCTGTAGGCAGCTAATATGGACGGAGAGACAAAGAGGTTTTGCTCCTTAAACCAAATCTAGGACGAAAAGGAATCATTTTTATTCCTGGTACTGAACAGCCAATAGCTCCAAAAATTAGCTTCATACCGAGATTCAGTTTTTAGCTACATATGAGCTTGTCACTGATGATGCATAATGAAAGGTGGAAAAAAAAAATCCAACTTAAAAGCACTAGCTCAGTCTTTCCTGTTCTCCACAGAAGAGGTTAGCTCTTAGGTAAAGGATTTACAGGATTTTGTTGTTCCTCTCTTCAGCCCTCTGCGATTGCTTCTCTGAATCTTTGTGTTCTCCACACCTGGTGAGGACTGTCAGAGATGCACGTTTGCAAAATTGGGTTGACATCTCTCTTTTGCCATGGACAGCAAACTGTGACTGGTATCTCAACCTACCATACATAGCCCCTGTGAGCTGTTTCATTGTTTTACGCCAAAAAGAACCACACATTTTGTCCTAATTAGTGATCTCTTGTGTTTCTAGATTGATGAGGGTTTGTTAACGAGGAGGTGTCTGTAGGCTGCAGTGGTTAAAGCTGGTGTCCAAGTGTCCCGAGCTGAGATGTGTTAGCAGATCTGTGTACAGCCCTTGCAAACGGTGATAGGAAAGGATTGCATGGGTCAGTACTCCCTGGAGAGAACACGGGTTGTAAGGATGAGATTAAGTGACTTCAGTTCCTCCGCTTCAGGCAGGGTAGAGATGTGAAGCACGCTGAGAGCACCAGACCATGGCTTGCCAGGGAAGGTCAGGGTTCACCGCGTTGTCTGGTGATCACTTACATGGCCCTTGCCCGCACTGTTCCTGTCTTGTCCACAACCCATTGATGCCTACCAGAAACACACCTTGCCAGAGACTCCCTTTTCTTTGCAGGACAAATTCCTGCATCATTGCTTGAAAGGAAGCTGGTTTTTCTCCAGCAGTCCAGTCACTCCTCGCTCCATTACCCTGGCTGGGCTGTTGGAGTCAAACAAAACCTAATACTTACTCCTTGAAGGAGCCTTTTTCCTAGTGCTTATTGTGAGTAGGCAAAGTGCTGGTTCATCAGCTGCTGCCGTCCATGGGAAGGACTAACTGGAGAACGTGGGGGCTGCCTGATTGCCTGATATATCCATACCAAATGTCAAGAGCTGCCTTCATTCAGACCAGAAGCAGTCACCTTCTGAAAGCCATTAATGCCCGTGCTCCATTATTAAATCCAGTCAGGCTCCTTTGCTGCGTGGACTCTCTTCTGGCTAAGAGCTGATTTTTATTTTCCAGTCTCCTGATCCTTCTCTCGTTGATCTTGGGCGAGAGATTTCTGTTTTGAAAACACACTTCAAGGAATCACAAGCCTGAGCTCTTGAAGGGCCTTTTGAGAGGCAAAAACAAAACCATGTTTTATTTGTGTGCTTCAGGCTGTTAAAGAAGAGTATTTTTTTTATTTTTTTCCCCCCTCTGTGAGGCCAATAGAGCAGCTTTTAGTAAGGTGGGAGTGAAGAGATGAGGTGGAGCTGTCAGTGGGCTCCGTGCATTTAGGGATTCCAGGGTTTCTGGTGGGGTAAACAACAAGTGGCACACCAGAGGTGTTAGATACTATGGGTCGCCTCGACCTGAAAGCTTGGGTTCAGAATTTATCTCAACAGAAACGTCTTTGTGGTAGGATTGCTCCTACTAGGACTCTTGCCACATCAAGGGAGGTTTTTGAACTAGTCAAATTTGGCATTGCCTGGGTGGGTAGGATGACATCAGGCTTTAATCATGTCTCGTATCAGTGTGTTTTCTCTCTCCCTCCCCTCAGCATCCCCAGCTTTAACCCAGCAGCAAACAAATTGAGAGGTGCTAGCTAATTGCATGGGATGCTGTGCTCCTCCTTCCCCTGTAAAACGTAATCTGTGGAGTTTTGAAAACTAAATTTTAGAGGTAACTGGCTCAAGATGATCTTTAATTGGTTTAGCACCAGTTTGATGCAGCTGGCAGTGTGCTAGGGCATAAGAAAAAAAACCTCGAGAGTGCATTTATTTCCAGCCATATCCTTCCCATGGAATAGCCTTGAGAGACCACTATAACACAGCACAATTCACAGCAGTCCCGAGGTTTTTCTCAGCTGTGGTGTGTAACAAAGTGGTGTATGGCTGCTTCCAAAGTCAGGGACTCAAACGCTTGCTTTGGGTACCCAACAATTGCCGCATGTGGCTGGGGATGCTGCTGTACTGCTGAGGCCACAGCCACAGTACAAATTCAGGGTCTGGATGCTTCAAGCAAATTGAACCAATACAGCAAATAATGGGTAGAAAAGACATTATCTTGCTGTGCTGATCGCCTCTCCCTTAGGACCACGGGCGGTGGGGAGGAGACATGGGATGCATTCATTGACGAGAATGGTTTTGGCATAACCGACTCGGTTGGTGGAATAAAGCACCCGATTATAATGTTTGAAGTGTGACTATTGCCATTAAAGCGCGAGGGAATGACTAACAGGGTTAAAATGATGCTCTGCATAAACTGTTATCCTTTCACAGCTATTGATACGTCAAAACTGCGGGGTCATGCATGCAAACCCAGCCCAGTGCTGACTAGCAAAAGCCTAGGAGGAAGGCAACACGTGAAAGTATGTATGTCTGCACAAGGAAACTAAACGTGCTCAGGAATTTTCCTGTGTACTGTAGACAACTTTACTGGGCCACAGCTTTACTTATGAATCTAGATGCAGTCTGACAGCCCACCCAGTCATATCAGAAAGCGAAGTGAGTGCTTGCCCCCCAGTGAACCCATCTGAACTTAAGCAAAGTGACTGAGATGTTAGAGGAGATCTAAGTGTTGACCATTGGCTGGAAGTCTCATACGGTCATTAGCATCACTTCTTTACAAGAATAAATAAATAAAAATCCTAGATTATGTATGTTAACTAAAAATCAGGCAGGAGACAAAGGCAGACATAGATGAAGAGACGACAAGTTGGAAAGAAAGAGAGGTAGTAGTATCACCCAGCCTGAGGAAGAGCTCTGAGCACCTCAATCCTAGCTGTCATCATTATGCTTTTTGTGAGCTTTGTGGCTATTGTGTAGAGCTTTAAGCAGGGCAGTGAAGCAGCTCTGCAAAAGTTTAGAGGAGAAAGCTCCCAAGGTGCTGTTGAAAGTGTTTCAAGCCTGGCAACACTGCCCATCATACACGGGAGCTAACCTTTCAGTAGGGATTCAGAGGTGATGCTTGGGTGAGGGTAAGCTATTAAAACCCTGACAGTGAAGATGGACAGCTGGGGCTTCATGAAGTAGAAGAGGGGAAGCCAAAAGAAACATTTAGGGAGAGGTGCAACATGCTGCAGACATCAGGAAGGAAAAGTGACCTTTGTCTGTCTGCGCTGATTTGAGCCGGGCAGATTTGTGGTGTTGAGACCAGGAAGGGGATGTTGTAGTAATCAAAAGGCAGACTGATGTGAGCAACTGTTTCAGCTGCAGCGAAAAGGATCAGGAATTTGTGCATTGGATAGTTTCTAACAGAAGCCTGCAAGATTTACACAAAGCCCAAGTGCAAGGACCTAGAAAGAGGTCTGAATGAAAGATAAAGCTGGGACGGTAGGTAAGAGTGATGGCTAGCCAGGGTGATGATATTGTCTAAACTGATGGGAGAAGCGCGTTTCAGAGGGAGGCTCCTATTTTTTTTTCTGTCCATGTTGAGCAATCATTGCTGTTCACCACCGGATTCAAGCTCAGCAACTCATTCATTTGCATGTCTTTTAATGAAGTGTGAAAAAATTTGCATCGTCTTCGTGTCAATCCAGCTTCCTCCTGGGTGTTCCATATGGGGCATTGCTGTGGTGTGAAGGGGAGTTACTGGAGCGCGCTGAAGTCCCAAATGTAAAAGGCTTTCTAGGATGCTATCGCAGGTGGTTTAGGCTGCAGTTAGCAGACATGGTAACTGTTCCTCCATCCATGAGGCTGATGAGGTATTTCTTCAGTTGGTTAATAGTTATGATGGATGTTAGGCAGTGCTTAACAAGGGTGGACATCTGAAATCTATAGGCCCTGGTAAATTGTGCCACAGAGCTCGCAAGAGTTGATTGAGGTTATCTCCGGCTCACAGGTGTTAATTTTTAAATCTTTGTGGGAGAACAATGCAAGTATTAGAAGAATGTTAATATGCTGGATTCAAAACAAAACAACCAGGATGACTTGAGCAATGGTAGGGCAGTTATTTTGACATTGTTCTGTAAAAAAAAAAGTGGAAATGATGATATAGAATCCAGCAGCTAAAGAATTAGACGGTAAGAATGTCATTAGCACTAGTCAACACAGATTTAAGGAAAATAGGCTTTTTCAAACAAATCTGCTCTTTTCTGTGGTATTAGAAGTCTGGTTCATAAAAATGACTTCATATTTGGACTTTTCTAGCATGATATAATACCTCGTGGCATTCTGTTAAAATGTTAACACTATGCAATACCAATAAAGCAGAGATTAAGAGAGTTGAGAGAAAGCTAAATGATAGATCTCAAACAGCAGTTGTCAATGGGGAATTATCATCAAATGGGAGCGTTCACGACTAGCTTCTGAGAAATCAGTACAAAGCCCCTCTTTATTTGGCGTTTTCATCGATGATCTGGGAATGAGTATGCCAATTTATATAAAAAAAAAAAAAAAGAGAAGGGAAAAAAAGGGTGGATGACACAAAGATTAGCAGAAGGGTGCAAAAAAAAAAGACAGTAAAAATCTCATGCATAGATTGCTCAGAGGCTGCATCCTTTCATACAAAGGTATGTAGCACACTCAAAATTAATTCAAATATTCGGGGAAACAGAATGGCAGATTGGGCTTTCAGATAGCAGGACTTCATCTTGAAAGGAGGAATAAGGTGTTGCACAACTGCAGCTCTCATTTCCAACCACTGTTGTAGTAAAAAGATGTTAATGACCAGAATGTATAAACACGGAAGCAATGAACTGTGGTGGGAACTGGTTTTCTCTCTCGTATGACATTGGTGAGCCCAGTTCTGGTGCACTGTGTCGTTTCCTTCAATCCTCATTTTCAGAGCATGCTGCAGTATTAAGCAGGTACACAAAAAGAGCCTTTGACGTGACTTTGTGGATTGGTGAAAGTGACTTGCAGTGTGACTTCAAGATCAGTCTGTTTAGTTCTTTCGAAAAGATTGAGGGTGGACTTGATTACAGGGCATAAGTATCTTTGTAAAGAAAAAAACAGAGATGCTACGGAATGCTTTATGCCTTTCTCCATTAGATTAGCAAGGACCAAGACATGGAAATTGCTGTCAGACAAATTCAAACGAGAAATTAGGCCCAACCTTTCAACAGTGAAGGTGATCAAACACTGGAACAAACTCCCTTAGGACGTGGTGGCTCTTCATCACCTTCAAACCAAGACTGGGTACCTTGCTAAAAAAAGGATGTATTAGCTAGGTAAAGGCGCTCGCTGAACTGAGTACAAGGAGAGCTGGGTGAAGATTAAAGCCCTGTGACATATAAAAGGCCGAGGGGGATTGTTTCAGCTTCTGTTCTGGCCTTAAAATGTATGAATCTACCAAACCTGATCTCTCTTGGCAGTGCTTTGCGTACTCCTTGCATTTCTCTTCTGCCATCATTTATAGGAATATATTGTACAGGCACTGTTACATATGGCAAACAGAGAGGTGAACAGCACCTTTAGATGGATCTGAAACTTCTTCACATCTGCTGCCCTTCTCCTTACCCCTGTCTGTGAATGTTGATAGAGAAGGACCAAAAAGAAAAGATGACACTTCGCCGACAGGGAACAGAAAACTCTTTCAAGGAGGAATTTGTTTACCCTGGCATATCAGTCCCTCTACTCCCCCTCTACACTACCTTTTGTCAAGACATGACCATTTTTGTGCTTGTTGCTTGAGTTGAACTTTGCAAGCTAAAGCCTTGAGAGGAACTAAAAGTTGGAAACTGAACTCCTCATCTCCTTCTCACTGTACTTACCAAGTATGTGAGCTGGCATATTTCAATATTACATTTACAAGCCATCGATGTGCTAAGTTCTGTGTAGGCTAAGCATCAGTAAGTATTTTTGCACTTAAACATAACTCCAGCTGCAAAATGAGCACTACTAACCAACCAAGTTTTGGAGGTTGGAGCAAGAAGTCATATCAGCGCATGTCATCCATCTCCTGGCACAGTTGTACTGCTTATCATTTCTTCAGGACTTGGGAGCCTCTCTGTTAACCTGAACCCACTTAAAAAATCCAAAGATCTAATTCTTATTCCTTGTACCATTAAGACAGCGCTGTCAGGGAGAAGGCAGCCTATTTGGGCCACTGGAATTCGTCAACTTAGCATAAGCCTCTGTGCAAACAGAAGGCTAGTGCTGTAGTTCAGAGATGATAGTCGAACAAGATTTGCAAGTCAGAGGCTTGAAATCCCACAAAGGGAAGATCAAACAGCCTCTTGATTTTAACAAGCATTCCATTTCTTTAGGGGACCGGACAGTTTTCATCCAGGAAATAAATGCAGAAATTTCATGCAGAAATTAAATGCCATCATTGATACGTATAACAAAGTGTTATCCGTGACACACACATTGTCAACTGCCAGCTCATCAGCATATCTGGGAATCCGTAGAGATGGTTCCTCACTAGCTGGATTCAGAGCTGTTGTCAGCAGAGATCACACTTGCACCCTGACTCTAAAGTACACGTCTGAGTTTTACATATAATTTTAGAAGTGGCTTCAAGCCAGCGTGTTCTCCCTTTAACAGTTCAGACTACAAACTTAGGCACAAGCACCTCTGAACTCTCTGGCACTTGAATTTTGATTCTCCTTTCTGTAGTGTTGCTCCATTTGCATTGCTGATTTCAAAATGCACCCAACCCCACCACCCCACCCTTTCCCAGCCTCCCAAAACAGGAGCAGGCTGGAGAATGCTAATTCTGCTTCATGACAACTTATGAGTTTCTGAATTTTTGTTTTTGATCCGTGTTGGATTACACCCAAAACATTTCGAGCATTTTAATGAAGCAGTACTGTGTTTCAAAATGTCTGCTCTGCTTTTGGAATGAAAATGTTAAGTATTTTGATTTGGGTCTCTCTGCCATCCCATAGAAGTGTTCACATAGTCTGCCCTAGACTTGAGATGTTTTGGCTTTCACTAAACGTCACATTTTGACCAGAAAATACTCAGTTGGTGATGTTCCACCAACTATACTTGAAATATTTCAGCTATAGTAGCAGAGCTCACAACAAACCTTGTTGTTAAATGAATGATAGTTACTGCAGCCTCCACGTTACATGGAAATAAGCAAGCAAATGGGTGCTGAGCATGGCTTCTGGCACTGCTGCTCATCCCACAGGGGATAACCATGGGGCTTTGTCACCGTGGGCGTGATGACCACTGCAGTCCCTTGCAAAACTCTGGGCCTCTATGGGTGAGTGCGTGCAATGCTGGTTAGGTGCTGTAGTTCTTGTGCACGGCAGCTTTGGGTGCGCACACCATGAGCATTTTGATAGCCATTGGTCTTGTGCACCTTGACAGGTACAATGGTCAGCTTATTCCAGATCAGTTAAAAATGATGCTATCGACTTTATCAGAAGTAGAGCAAAAGATCTGTCAGAGGCCTCCTGGAATGACACGTTAAATCAGGCCCAGGTTGATTCAAGGTAATGCCCTCGTTATCATTTTCAGCCTTTCTTAAAGGCTTCCTGTGCCTGATCTGCTTGGATGACCCACGCTTGACATCCTTGGGAAGTGGAAGAAGGTAGAGGGAGCTGAGCTTCCCGTGCTCTTGGCGTGCCAGTAGAGATGTGTAACGTGTTGGATAGATGCACACGGCGTCCCTCTGTCGTGGCTGCTGTGCAGCTGCGATAAAAGCCCCCAGCTGCAGCCAGCTAGCAGATGTTTTGGTCCAGGGAGCTGAGCCCGGCGCCATCGGTGGTGGAGACGTGGGGGCCCGGTGCTGCTGGCGGCGCGGAGCAGAGCACAGGCACGCCGGTGCCGAAGGCCCTCCTGCGGCGCAGGAAAGCAGAGGGAATGTGTAAGTAGTCTCCATCCAAGCAGGATGAGTGCTGTCAAGTAGTTCTCTCAATTCGTTCACCAATTTGTCTTGATTGCATTGACACTCTCTTGGCATCCACATCCTGTGATTATTCCAGTGAGCGCGTTTATCATGAGAAAGGTTTGTGGAAAGGGGAGATCTCAGGTAAAGCGCTCTGACAACAAATTTTGAATTCGCAATTGGCAATACCTGCACTCAGAAATATGATTTGAGGAGTTAGGTTCCTTCAGGCAAGGGAGGGAACAAACATGCCAAGGGAGCCGGGAGACTAGTCCCAGTGGCTCAGGCTTTTACACCTTACACCTTGCTGGGAGGCTGTTGCGTTTAAGCAGCGCTCTAGAAACTACTGATGGAGATCATAGGCAAATAAGTTTCAATCTGCACTAATTTTAGCTAGCATAATCTGTTTCTAGTTTGTGAGCGGTATTATTTGATGACATATGTTTGTTTCTTTCATTCTGTGCCTCTAAAAATGAATGGAAATGAGTTGGAAAAGAAAAAAAAACATAAAACCCTGAAATGCTGTGGAATCACTTGCAGCTGTAAGTCCGTTCGGCGTCTCCCCCTTTGCCCACATTGCTCATCTCAGAGCAAAGTAATTTGAATTATTTTTCCTTTTTGTCAAGACATTGCACCCTTCTTCCTGCTTTCTTATCGAAAGTGGTTTAGGCAGGATGCACGTTCACAGCATGAGCTCTCATCAGCTGGATCCACAAGAACTAATTTCCTGGCTCCCCTTCAACCACGTGGATGCAGGTACTTCCAGGCAAATCCCAAAGCCACCTTCTTCACCACGGAGCATTAATTGTCCTGGGTGCATTTTGGTCATCTGGCTGTGCAATTTCCTTCTAAAGATGTGCTTTGTCCCAGGGAAGATTGCGTCCACTGTGAATTTGCTTATTCTTTAGTGTGATATATGAGCCGCTGGTTATAATGCATGTGAAGATGAGGTTCTTCTGCTTATTTTGTCCCAAACTTACAGAGGTGTTTTTTTTTTTTTTTTTTTTTTTAGTCTGTCTCTGTGAAATGGAGCTGAAATGTGACATACAGGGTTGGTAAATTAACTTAGGGTACAGGCTTAGTACATGAAACACTTAAAGGTCAAAGGGAAGAAAGGTTCCCCAAGACCCCAAAAGTGGTGTTATGTATTTTCTCCCCATGCTGGCACTTGGCACGGTAGCAGGTGGCTGCTACAGTCCTGGCAGAGCTGGAGCGATGCTCGGACACGGGCTCGCTTTCCGTAACAGAGTATTCGGGGACCTTTCCGGCTGCTAAGCGCTGTGTAAATGCCGTGCATCATTATCAAATAAATCGCGTCACCTTGTGAGTTAATTTCTAATTACACAATTACTTTATGTGGCATTAATAAAAAGTAATGGGAGATTTTTTCAGCAAACTCTAATTTTAAGTAAATAATTTTTTTTTGAGTCCAAGTGATTTATTAAATTAATTCTTTATTAGGCCTAATTTAGACTTCAAGCCATTCTTGCTAGTGCTACAGCATAAAATTATTATGTAATTAGTAATACAGTTGTCATACTTATAAGTAATGGTTTTACTTAGAACAAATTAAAAAGGATTAGAGTTTTTTTAAGAGGGTAGCGGGTCTCGGGGGTAATAATAATAAAGGATAACTTATTTCATTACACCTTGCCTATGTTTGATCATCCTTTTGAAGCGTGGTTTTACAGAGGTCACCCCAGCAGCCATTCTTCCTGTACACCAGCTATTTGTGTGGTGGAGCACCGCGTATTTTCCACGTTCGCTCAGTAACTAACAAAGTTTGTGGGGTTCAGGTGGTTTCAGTGACTTCAAGCTGCTAGATCTGTGTCTAGCTTCCCCTCAAAGGGGTTGAAAATCTGCGCAGGTTCTTCCATCTCTGAGCTCCGGGTCGGTTTTCGTGGCCAGGCTTGCCAAGGTCAGGTACATTACTGCTTTGGTTTGAGAACTTAAAACTTCTTGCCTGTGGAAGTCGCATACCTGAATATAAAATGCAGAATCAGAGCAGGGAGAGAGAGGACTCTGAGCAGAATGATCCCTTGAAACCCCTGGCCCCGGGAAGCAGGCAGGCGTCGCAGGGGAAGGCTGAAGGCTGTGACTGAGCAGGTGGGGAGAGCAGGGGAGATCACCTGTAGTAGCAGCCGCCTAACCCCTTCCCTTTTATGCCCATTGTAAATAAATTGCATTTATCATTACCAGCACCCTTTGTCTCCAGGCTTCTGAGGTGTTGAAAGCTCCAGTTAAATGGCTTGCCCAAAGAAAACACTGTCACATTTGCATAATATTTTCATAGACACTGAGCTCAACCTGAGCCTGAAGGGAGACAGGGATGTTCCCTGCATATTTTATATTTCCTTCCTCAATTCCCACCAAAGCTAACTCTAAATTGTGGCATAGATATGGATGCGTGTGCAAGAGAGAGAGATGGATGAGAGGTTTGAATGTGTCTGGGGTACTTCCAGACACTCTTAGTTTAAGAAATTGCTTGCACCCCATGGAAAACTCTGAAATAGTGCTATTTAGAAACAAATCTGCTTCTATTTCACCTCTTTTTCAGTATTCTTCTTTCCTTTTTCTTCATTACTAGGGACATCTGCATGAAAACAGTGTCTTCTTTTTCTTTTTTTCCCTTTTTTTTTTTTTTTTTTTTTTTCTTTATCTTGGGAGTTCATCTGCCTCTGCTGATTATCCCCTCCCTCCCCTCTCCTTCTGAAGTCATTATCTTCTGATTGCATTACATTTGCAGCCATCCCACCGCGGGCGCTCTTCTCATCAAGATTCTCGAGCTGAGCAGGGAAAAGGATAGGTCAGCCTGCCGAGAGGAAACCTCAAGGAAAGCCTGGCCCTGCCAGAAGTGGGGTGTTGGGGTCCGGTCCCTGTCACTGCCTCTCAGCTACACTCCTGCTCAGCCGCTGGTGTTTCTGTAAAGACGCAATGAACCCCGTCAAGTTTCTTCCACAGCCGTTGTTAGAACAAGAGTTGGAGGAGGTATTTCTGACAAGAAGTGTATTTGCTGCAAGATGCAGCGTCATTCATATTGCCTACCCTGCAGGTGTTTGCAAGCTCGAATTCAATTAAGGAAACTGTTTCGTTGCAGGAGTGGTGAGAGTAGCTGGAGATGCAAAAATCCTGTTTGTTTCCTTGAAAACAGTACTGGAAGCCTTAATTACAGCAGTGTAACACTCAGGCTCTCTCTGGCCAGGGAATATTTATCTGAAGTGGAACAGCTTCTGTAGGAGAGGTTAGGGGGAAGCGTTCTCAGAAGATGCATGGCTGAAGTTTGTATCCTTACCTGCAGTCAGAAAGCAGATTTCATTGTGGGCTTCATCCATCTAGATCTGCAGTTTGGATACATCTATCCTTGTATCACCTAGTGTATTCTTGTATACATCTATCCCACAGCCTCCTTTCACAATTATCCCGTTGCAAAGCCCAGCTAGAGGCTCAAAACCAAGTTAATGCGTGGAGTATCATTCATATTACTCTGCCCTGACTTCCTTCAGCCACAAGAGGAGGCTCCAAAATACAATAAAATTTTATCTTAAAGGATGAACTTTATATAGGGTCTCTATTAGGAACTTCTAAAACATAGCGGATTTGGGGAACAGCTCTACCAGCAAATATTTTTGCAGTTGACCCATCAGAAGAACACTGGCGATGTTCCCTACTACATGCAAGTAGTGCCACAAGGACAGCACTGAGTGTCTGTTTCCGTTGTTCTTCTGCAGTTCCCTTGTTGAAGAAATTTAAAACAATGGGAACAGGTCCCTTTTCTTTCTTGTATCAAAACCTGTGTACGCCTAAGACGGCAACAGGACCAAAATAGTAATGCGCAGCGAGAGGGAAAGGAGGTTTGTAAACAGTTTTGTACAAGGTGAGAATGACAACCCTTTCTTCCCAGACAGATACCTAAGCTGTTCAGGTTTTCCCTAGGAGGCATTGCAAAGGTAATTCTAAGTAACAGCTCCAATACACGTGTACGCTTCCTATCTCTGGATAGGGGATGCCAGCAAATATTGAATTTACTTCGAGAATTAAGTGACCATGCAACAGCACGTTATTGCATTTAACGCTACTTCGGTACTGCAAAGAGTATCAGTGATAGAAATCAGTTTAAATGCAGGATGATCTGATTTCCCACTATCCCATTACAGCTGGTAGCTCTGCAGTGTTATTGTGCAGGGCTTGGCATCTCCGGGTTGATGGGTGCATCTGCCTCCAGACATATCTGCAAAAGGATAGACAGCAAAATGGGTGGCTTGATCCTTCAGACCAAGCGTTTGTTCCTGAAGGATATATCAGGGACAAAACCATGGCCTTTATTATTATTATTTATTATTATTTAATTTGTTTTAAATCATCTAGGAATTCATTTCAGGCTGACGTTTTCCTTTTTCTTTTTTTTTTTTTTTTTTTTTTTTTCCTAGTGGTGATTTTCTTGGGATAGGACTAGACAGGTTGAGTTCTGTATGTACATAAAGAGACTGCTCAGCTTGAAGCCAAGTATTTACGCAGGATGAATATCCCCGTGGATACTTCCCAGGGTTGATCCATACTTAAAGATGATAAGGGAGTTGGTTAGGTTACTCCCGGTTGTGGATCCTCTGGGGAGATGAGGCAGAAAATAAGTCTGAGTCCAGCAACAGCACAGCATCTGGTGGTCCCAGCACGTGTCCTGCTTTGTGTGCTATATACTATGTCTTATTAAAAACCAAAAAAAAGAAAAAAGAAAAGCAACAGAGGAATTCACATTGTTGAAGTTAATCGCTGGATTAAATTGCCATTTGTCAATAGCAATGTAATTTGTATTATAAATTACAGCAGCATAGCTCTCAGACACATTTTATCAATGTGTTTCAAATTATTTAATAACAATATTTTTCAAAAAATAAGCAATGCCACTTGTTTTCACCCCACCCCTTTTCAAATCAGCCCATTCTGAGGGCTTCCATCAGCGTAATAGCCAGCTCTGCAAAAATTCCTGCTAAATAAATTATCACCAGGAGTCTCAAAATCCATTACCATAAACAAAGCCATTTTCCCCTCCCCAATCGATGGCCTGCTGTGTTGCTGCTAATGGGACTGTACACACATGTTGCACAGAAAGGAATTCATTTGCAAGTTGCTCAGATATTTTTTTTTTCTCCTTCATTTTGCTTGGTGGAGAGGGGGATGGAGGGGAATGTTGTGGGAGGATTCAGGAAAATGTCTCGCTGAACTCACTGTTCAGTGCAGGGGATGAGTCCTTCAGTCTGCAGTAAGGGACACACTCAACTTGCACGTTGGGAGAGAATTGTCTGTGCTGATTGACAGCTGAAATAGGAGAAGGGCAGAAAACGGGAAGGAAACCTCAGAGAGCATGACTGCTGTCTTTTATTCAAGACATCCTTTGTGGCGAGGAAAGCATCCGCATGTTCTGCTGCTGGTTTACAAATGTATCTTAATCATTTGCTGTCGTATCCTTCTCTGTTTCAGTCCTGTCTTCATCCTGCAGTTCTGCCATCGCAGTTGCAGGCTGCTTCCCTGCTCTAGCAGCCCTGGGCATCCCACACTCAGCCTGATGGTGCACTACAATCAGTTTATTCTTTCCCATTTTGTGCAGAGTATAGCTTCCTTTTAAAAATGAATAACCATTGATATTTCTTTTTCTCTTTCTTTTCAGGTAAGTGGCCCTTCCTGTTTTTATAAGACTGGTGAACAATCAGCAAACCTCAGCTCTCGAAGGTACTCTTTGTGGTATGGCTTCTTTCTAAGCACCTTGAAGTATTTTCCTCATCTGAGTTCGTACAGCGCCTCAGCAGGAGGTTTGAGGTAGATGAACTGGGATTTAACCTTAACCAAACAATAATTCCTCTTCTTTGATTTCTACGGTTTAGACCAGCCTTGCTGAGGTGCCCAAAAATAAGGAGCTAAAGGTACAGCGGCGGGAGAGATTGTGCATGGATCTGCAGCCGCTAGGTACAAAAACATGAAAGGCTGTTAACACAGTGGGAGGCAGGCTGTGCAGAGCTCTTCCAAGCATCGGGTCATCTTACACAGGTGCACTGGCTGTTGCATATTCTGATTCCTTTTGCATTATTCTTGGTGGGCGCCTGTCAGAGGAATGCTGCGGAGGCGTATGTGTGCACTGGAGCTCAAGTGCTTGAAGTGGTTTGTAGACGTTTCTAAATCTGGCAGGGTTGATTGCTACCAGCAAATACCCAATGATCTGCTGCTGCCGCTTCTCCTGGGAAGGAGGTATTACACAGTAGTGCCAAATGGGACCAGAACTGGTTTGGTTAGGCCCTCAGGACCATGTAATTGACTGTAATAGTTGTGAAGATCCTAAGTCATGTACTTTTAGGTGATTTTTTGGTGTTGGGAATCTGGAGTGTTCTTTTTTCAGCCCTTCTATAGCATGAAGGTGCTTAAAATGATTAATACGAAACAGCGACACTATATTTATTTTCAGGAACATATAAGAAGGGTCATTAAGGAAAACAAAATAATGCAGCAAGTTGTGATAAAATCATGATAAAGCAGTTCCAGTCGTTGAGGAGAACACTTGGCATATAATGAGACTGATTTTACTTCGAATGCAGGGAATTTCCATGGGATGAAAAAAAAAACAACCAACAATCCGATATTGAGCTTCTCAAATGCAGAGAACCTCAGTTCCCTGAAATACAGGAGAATTATAAAGCCCTCTGATTTGTTGCATGATAGTTTTTGGTGCTCTTGGCAGTTATTTTCTGATGTGACTAAGCTATTGTCTCAAATGAGTTATCTGGACGCGGCTTTTGAGTGTTACCAAGAAATGGAAGTCTGGAACACATTAAATATCAATATTAATTAATGAGTCTTGGACACATACAGGAAATTGCCTTAAACCTCCAACCTTCTGAAAATATCTTCAAGTGGGATTACTGACATAAAGGATTTGATCTAATTATCAGTGCTAATTTCCTTTATGATGGTGGTAGCAACACTGTTGTTAAAAAGGCGCAGTCAAGATTAGTCACCTACAGTATTATGTTAATCCCTTATCTGTATTACTAATATTTTAAATCTCTCCGAAATTATCACCACCAGTGCTGCTGCACAGTTTATTCAGCGTAGGCAATTAGGTGGCTCAATTTTCTCATGCCGATGTGCTGGTTTGGGGGCTTTATTTCTTGAAGCTTTCTTCTCCGGAAATCGGCGTTATTGGTTACACTTTTCCAGCCTTTGTGTGATTTGAAATGCTAGCTGTACACTATAAGGGTAGGAGGCAGGTAGATAGATTGAAATGATTTAGCAAGATTATGTGTTCTTCCCTCTGGCTTAGCCATTAGAGGTAAGCAAACTCTGTGAAATAAACAAAATCCAAGAAAATGGTGATGAGGGGGAAGGAGAATAATGATTAAAAAAAAAAAAAAAAGGCATCTGTGTGAAGATACAGCACCTTCATCTCACCAATGTGATTTTTTTTTTTGAGGCGTGCGTGAAATAAGCAGTTGTGTTGGGGCCTGGGAGCTCAAAGCCTGGCGCTTTTTATCAGGATGGAGCGAGGAGGTCTTGCGGAGGTGGTGGGAGCTGTGTTCTCCCCAAGCACCGTGTAGTGTTGGGAAGGAGAGACTGGCTCTCCTAGCTTCCTAGGGAGCAGTTACTCCTAGGCTGTCAGTCACCATGCCTTAGCAGGCCAAATTCTCTGAGAAAAGAAAGCCCCCGAGGTCCTGGATGCTCTTTGAGCCCCACTATCTGCCAAAAGAACATGTAGTCTCAGGAAAGCTCCTGAAGGAATGGACCAGCTCAGTCCCCTCTAGAGCCTTCAGCCTTGGGAACAGAGAAAACCCAGCTGACAACCTGCCGCCTCCACTGCTGACACAGAGAAATGCTACCTATCTGTGCAGTTCATTATCTGCTGCTTGGATCTTAGTGAGTAAAGTTGCTGCTGAAGAAATCCCATAGTCACCAGTGTCATAACAGACAGCACAACATGCTATCAGCCCTTAAATGTCCAACTCATCAACACAAATTGGTTCTTCTGAACAGCAATCGCATGCAGAGATCAGGTTTCCCTTGACAATCCTTTTTTTCTCTTCTGTCCTGGTTTTCTTTCTCGTACGCTTTGAATGATCAAGTGATCTCTTCTTACACAGATCTTTGAGTATTTTAATTGGCACACAGTCCTCATTTGGAAACAAATGTCTTGTATTGGTGCTTTGATTTGTTTCTAATGCTGTTTATTGACAACTGTTTCTGGGTAACGATCTAAACCTCTGCAGTGCTTTTATATAAGCACACGGTGCTTTGATAGGGAATAGCGGGCTGGGACAGGGCAGCTGGCAGGCTTTGATTCAGCCATCGTGCCTACAGGTACAGGACCTATCACCTGCTCCTGAGCAGACAGCAATTAAAAAAGTACCACTTTTTAGAGAGCTGTCTCACGGCTGAGCGTCACAACAATTGAGCAATAAAGGGCAAGGCAGGAGATAAATGTGAGAAAACCTGGCAAGTTCCTGCGTGACAGTGACACCCATTCATAGTTCTGCAAATTGGCAAATAAAGGTGATAATAACAATAATAATAATAATAATAATAAAAAAAAAGAACAAAGACGGTGAATCACAAAATGCACTTGATTTTGGAAATTGCTAATTGCCTCTGCCTTTCTAATGCTCTGGAGCAGATTTCATAAGAGTAATAAACCTTGGGTAATGTGGTACCTCTCCCCTGTAAACGTCGATCTTTGCCGAGCAGAGCAGCAATATTATTGTAGGTAGGAATCTTTATGTGGAATGTATTAATGAATCTTTTACATGTTAAAAGAGGGGAGGGAGGAAGGGAGAGCCGCTTCCAGCGCCACAGTTGCTATGTGCAGCTGAACAGGACGCTAAGTTTCGAAGGAAATTCGGTCTGTGGAAAATGATAAAGGATGCAAATGTGTGCAGCTGTCCTCTGTGACTTGGAGAAAGAAAGAATGAACTTAATGGGAGTAATCGTGAATGTTCACATCTGCTTGCATACAGATACGTATCCTTGCAAGTTCATAGGTGTACACAAACGTGTATCTGCATCCATTTCACTCTGTGGCAGGAGGAGAGCCAAGGGGTGAGGAAGGAGGCCTCTGTAGCTTACTCCTGATTTATACATCCAGAAAGCTGGGTTTGTTAAAGATCACCCAAGCAGGCGAATAGGACTGACCTTTTGAATGCTCACCCCTACACAGCATGGACTGAGATGTATTACTGGGATCTCTGCATGCCAGCCAGTGAGAACAGCGTAATCCTAGGTAACATGAGGGAAGGGTGAAGGGTTGGCCCAGGATTCCCGCACAGAGCTCTCTTCCCTTGCCCTCCAAAGGCCCCAGAATGAAATAAACCTCATCTCTACCTCCTAAAAAATTCACTGTGTTGGAAAACAACTCCACTGATCTACCTATGTTTTGAGAACTTCACAGGGAAAAACAGTTAGAGCTACTACTTTTTATTTATTTAGTCTTTTTTAAATGAAAGCGCAGCTCTCCGGGAGTTGTTTGGCACTTCCTTTAAAAACCTGACGCCCTCTTCTGATGATTCTAACTCATCATTGACTCACTCCTCGAGTTGTCTTTTTGCCTTTTCAAAATCAGTCCCATACTGCTGGAATTCAGCAGTCTCTTTCAAAGAAACCAGATTTGAGGCTTCTAAGACAAGCCGCTTTTGTGATAGGGCGTTGCTAAGAATCACTGAAAGCGCTTTCCAAATGTTGTACAGCATCTATATGTTTTGCTGAGCCCCATCTTACAGAAATGGCTTGCCTGAATCTCCCTACAAAACGCTCCTGGTGGATTCAGGCAGGCTTCTTTCTGGCTGCAGGCAGTGTAAGCTTCTGAAGCGGAAACCACCTTGCCTGAGAAGAGGAGAGGTATAAAGGAGCGCCCAGGCTCTCTTTCAGCATCAACATGGCTGAGACTACCATTTTCTTTTCAGAGAACAGTAAGTCCTATTTCTCATTGTCTAAATAGCACCGGTCACACTCTTCCTCTGGCGTGTGCTGGCTGTCTTGCCCGTGGGTGGCTGTCCCAGAAGGGTTGCAGCAGCCCTGACATTTACCCAAAAAGCTGACGGGGAGGGAGGGAGGCCCTGCTCACAGCTGCATCAGCAGAGGGATTCGTGTCGTTCGTGGTCTGTCTGTCAGCAGGACTGGTTGTTTGTCCATCTGCCCAGCCAGGTTGTTGCTTTTCTCCTGTGGAACCCCTCCTGTTTCTGACCTGGCTGCTTTGCTGGTCCCTCAGCAAGCCCCTGGCTAGCAGGTGTCGAGCCAAGCGAGGCGGGCAGCTTGGGAGCCTGCCACCGCCGGTCTGTAAATCAGTTTGTGCTGTGCAGCAAGGCTCTGGCTTAACGATGAGTCAGAAGAAAAATGTTATTAATATTTAATGCGCAAGCTGAATGTCTGGCGTGCTGTTATTAGTTACACATCATGAGGGGTGCAGTATCGGCTACCAGTCAATGCAGGTCGCTTCCTCCAATGTTCTCATTCTGCAGACTTAATTCGTACTGTATTTTTCCATTCACTGAGACAAATATCTGCTCCATTTAAAGGGGCTTTGTCAAAATCTTCTAGCTAAATCTTTAAATTGGTGTGCCTAGCTTTCAAGACCCCTTTCTGTGAGGCGTTTGATTACTTCGGAGAGCAATTCTTCCAGCGCTAGGGCTTCAAAGGGGTTCTGCGCCGCTCCTCAGCCCCGAGACCTCACGTGGGAGAAAGCACCTCAGGGGTGAGCCAGAGAAAGTACAGAATTGAAATCTGAGATCTCGGCTTGCATCTGTTCTTGGCGAACAACCTACTTGCATATGCTTCAAGTGCAGCATCCAGGCCAAGGCTGTCCCGTTTGGCCAGCAGCAGCGTTCTCCTGGTGAAGAGGGCATTGACACAGCTCTCGTCTTCAGTACAATGAGGTTTCATCTCTGAGCAGAAGCAGGGCAAGAGCAGGAGTCCAGTGATTTAATAATAAGAGTATCTCCTATTTCTTGTTTTTGTTAACCTGCCGATAGGCTACATGCTATGCGGGGGGAAAAGAAAGAGAAGGAAAGGAAAAATGGGCACTGTATTACCTGAAAAGGGCACGTGATTTACAAGTAAATGATCTTGCTCTTCCTGGTTATTTAATGCTGCTTGGGAGCATTTGCAGCTTCAGGGGTGGATTGGCTTCTTGTGACAGCAGTAAGTGACACTGAGACTTCGAGGGGCCCCTTCTGATTTCACGCTGTTTTCATGCAGAAGCCCGTCCTTCGCTTTCAGAGTGTTCCCTCTGATTCCCAGCAGCACGGCTTATATTAGATTCAGAGCTCATGAGCTTCTGCGTCATTCATTCCTCTTGCACTAAATTGACCAACTCTTGAAGTCCTACTTGCGTGGAACCAGCACCAATAAGAAGATGAAATGAAGCAAAACAATTGTATTTATAAAGCATGTCTCTTCTTGTGGCATTTAGGGGGAGGCATGTACAGTTCTCTCTATTCTATTTACAAGATACACCCGACTCCTGTTCATCTTGGAAAAAAACAATGACAAGAAAAGCAACAAAGCCGTACACAGGTAATAACACTTCTGGAGTGGCTGCTGGGGGAGAAAAAAAGAAAAAGTATAGCTCCCAGCAGCAGCATTGCTTTTCTTTCTCTGTATTAACCCATTCTCCTCCAAACACCTGTATTTTCTTGTGCCCAGCTGTTTCTACTTTTATCCCGGAGTAGTTCTTTAAGGCACTTCACTGGGGCCATCTCCCATTGATCAAACTGGGGTCAGAGTTACTGTAGGACTCCTCGCTCAGCTGTGGTGATCATCGCCTGCACTTCACATGGGAAAATAAAAGTTATCTTTGTAAGTCAAGACTGCTAGAATGAGAGTGAGGTATTTGACCTGAAAAATCTTATTTTAAGACTATTCAGTCTCTGCTTTACCAGCCTATTTTGGCCACATATCATATTATTAACAGATTAAAAGTTCGGCTCCACGGTGTCATAATTTTGTTATTTTTAAATTTTAGCAAGCGTGCTGGAAATACATTAAGGATTATAAATGTCTGTACACAGCCATTTTTCCCATAAAAAAATAAACAAAAGCAATTTTGGTGCAGTAGACCAAAACCAACCCAATAAAATCATTGTGTGAGGTAGCAGGGAGGGGATGGATAGGCACAGAGCGTGTTTTGAATGGATTTATTAATGTTATTATTAATATTCTTTAAAATTACCTACTTCTATAAAGTTGCAGTGACATAATCCTTCAGACTGTGACCTGGTGCCCACTGGTGTCGGTGGTAACTGTCAGTAGATTAACTATTTAAAAAAGTAGAGAGACTTAAAAATACAGTAATTATTCTCTCAATTGAATAAAAGTAAAATGTTCTTTCGCATTGGAATTAAGGTCATGGTAGTTAAAGATCCTGGAGCATTTTTACCCACTTCAGAGTATTAGTCTGGGGAGTGAGGCAGAATTCCAGTTAGGAATAATTGCATTTATTCGTGCTATGTTCTTTTTTTCTTTTTCGTTTTTCCTTCGACTTTGTACCCCCCTGTGGAGATCCCTGGCCTTCCTACCCCTGCAAATCAGCAGTGTTTCTGGTAAATGGAAGTGGTTTGTTTGTGGAGTTTGCAAAGCGTTCAGTAATTCATTGGGAAGAAGCATTAATAACCGGCTATAATGTCAGTGCTAATAAGTTATGTGCATATTTTTATTATTTTTTTTTTAATCAAAATCAGAGTATAAAGATTTTGCTGTGAATTGTAAAATTAGCCAAAGCCGCCTGGCATATCGCTGCTGCACTTTTTCTCTTCCACATGACATATTCTTAACTAAGTCAATCATTTACATGGGCTTTAAATTTAATTTAAATGTAATGAATTTAAATTGGGCTTTGCTCTATTTCAAGGTTGTTGGGTTACTTTTCCGTAAGTTAACATTCAGCACGAGAGATTCAACTCGAGGATTTGGGTTTCAGCTGCTCTCCCTCGCTCTCCTACCCCCTCCTCCGTTTCTCTCTCTTCCCCATCTTCCCAAATCAAATCCAGCCCCGCTGCCTTGTGGCCCACAAAGCATGTGTGGGAAGGAGAACGGGGGCAATAGAGTTGCAAGCTGCACGTGTTAGGACTGTGAGGATTACGGGTTGGAGGCAGCAACAGAAAAGCATTGCAAGAAAACGAAGCAGATCCATTTTCAGGAGGAACCGTGCGATTCTCTCTGCACATTAGCGCCTATCTCGGTAATCATTCTCTTCCTGGATCGGGAGCCCTCTTAATCCTCCACCCCATCGCCCTCCTCCATCAAATCTCCAATACTTCTGAAACAAATCAAATCAAGAGTTAACCTTTCAACCGTGAAACATTCCTTTGCTATGGTACGTGTGTCCCCTGTTAATCACTGTGCTGCAAAAACACGCGGCGGAGAGTAAGCACTCCGTCAGCGGCACTGGACTTGTGCATTTTCTACGTTTGCCCTTGCATGCCTTGTAAAAATCTCTTAAGCACATCTCAGCAGGAGTCTTGTGATGCCTTTTCCCGAGCATTGCGTTGGGGAGACACTGGTCTGTGATGGACCTGACCTGGAAGAGGTTCTGGAAAGCCCTGGGTTGTCTTCCCACGTGTAATGGGCAGCTGCCATCTGCCAACAGGAAACAGTGCATCTGTGGGGTTTGTTGATGTTGTGCTGCTGGTTCATTTAAGGAATGAAAATGAAATAAATGAAATAAAGAAATAAATGGGAACAGAAGGAGAGCTTGCTCAAAAGAGATACAATGAGCAATGTAGGGAGGGAAGTTCTAGGCAAAGGGAAGACAAAGCAGGAGGACTTGTATTTGAAATAACTCAAGAGGCGAGAGACAGGGCAATTTTGCATACCTTGTGGGCTGTGCTTCCCAGAGCCTGATCCCGGCACTTTTCTTGAAGGCGTGGAACATGTAAATGGGGTACCTTGAATATTTTGCTCATATCTTTAAATTCTTAATGTTTTCTTATTCATTTCTGCAATATCCCATCTTCCTAATGAGACTTGCTTCCACACCTGTCTCTCTGTTCCTCACCATGCCATCTGATGAGGAAGGTTGTCCACATTGCACTTCATAACGTCCCCTCTGTGGATTTGCTTCTGTCTGTTTCTTTTTCCTCCTGTGTCAATTTAACGTTGTCACATTTCCCTTCTCCTAATCGACATTGGTATTAATTGTTACCATTCTGTTTTCCCTCATCTGAATGTCTTCACCCTGAAGTAAGGTCAGCGGACCTGTGAATATGGCAGGATGTTCAGTCTCCGTTCATCTCCAGCTAAGAAGTGGGGTGCTACTGCCACACAGCTCGCTCTTAGCTCTATTAGCTCTGGCTGCAGGCTCACCACGGGTTAACAGCATGCTGGTTGCGAAGCCCGGAAAAAATATAGCGGTTCAATAGTAATGAAGTAACAATGTACTAACATAGCAAAAAATGGAGTGAAAATTACAGCATAGCTGATTCATCACTGTGTTATTCTACTTAAACCAGTAGTGAATCAGAGCCAGCAACTTGGGAGAGGTTGTTAGAGTCTTTATGAAGTTTAAAGCCATTTACCAGTATGCAGTCAAATTCATTTTGTTTCATTATGGCTATGATAACCTTACGTATTTGGGGACAGTGACTAAATTTTGTTCTGTTTTGGGTCTGTGTATTGTTTTGTCTCTTGAAGGACAAAGCTGCGGCTGAGGTTTCTCTGTGTTCTTGCCATACAAAAAGTATTTGAGAGAGATGTCACCAATAAGAGCCTAGCTGTAAGCCTGTAGCAAAGCAGTTGTAGCATCGTAGGGTATGCATAGTAACAATTAAAAGCAGTTTATCACTCCTGTGCACTTGTAAATACAGCTAGCCTTTCTACTTAGCATTATTCTTGCCTTATAATTAGACATACTTAGAGTCGTCTTGATCTAATATTTTTGAGAGTTAGGTAAATAATTTATAGGGTACTCTTCACAAATGGATACAATGTGAATTCAGAGCTAATCTGCTCCTCTGGAGGTACATAAAATTATCAAGCTTATACAAGAGCAAGCTAATTAGGAAGCAATCATCATCAACAACAGCTGTTCTTAGCTCACTGAAGGGCGGAGGCTTCCCCAACACTGTCCACTCATCCATTTCCTCTCCCCAGCTTTCCACGAGACAAAAGCATCTCCAGAGCTACTCCCATGCAACAGTTCCTGCCAGTGGCCCCCAGCTCAGTGCAAGCAGGGAATTTGTTTCTACAGCGTGTTATTGCCATCTCACTGAGGATGGAAACATATCTGGGTCAGGGTTGGAAGGGGAAGGGTGGGCGATGTGTCCAAAAGTGTGTTGTAGTCCACCACCCCAAAAATGATGGGGGCAGGTACACGTTGACCAGAACGTTTTGTTGTTGTGGTTTGATTTTTACATATATTTATATTAATAGAGTCATTCAGGTTGGAAAAGATGTCTATGATTAGACTATCAGTCCAGCCTTTAACCTAGCACTGACAAGTCCACCACTCAACCATACTGCTAAGTTCTCCATCTACACACTTCTTGAAGATCTCCAGGGATGGTGACTCAACCACTTCCCTGGGCAGCTCTGTATGGTGAGGCGGTGAGATGTTGGCAACAGGGTTGGAGGCACATCCATTTGTTGAGAGAGGTGCCTGTGAAGGTGGTAGACTTCTCACAACAAGAAACAGCCAGTTGGTTAGCAGAGAGAGAGGCCAAAGAGACTGGTCAGGAGGCCTTCCCTGTTCCTGGCCTCCCCCTGCCTTCCACCTTCTCGGGATGAGATGGAAGCTCCATCACAACAGGGTACTGCCCGCTTCAGCTTCCCTCTGTAGGCCCTGATAAAAGTCACATCTGAAGAAGAGACAGATGTTACATTGCCATATTCAGCATGGTTTTCATCAAGCACGTGAGGAGATTCAGCTCTCCCACGGACCCGTGGGTTGCAGGAGAGGAGACTAGGTTTGGGGAGAGGAAATATGGGTTTCAGAAGAGGAATTCAGGGTTGGCAAAGCCTGCGACAGCTTTATAGATTAAACCGCTGCCAGATGTTAATTGTTTTCTGTGTAGTTTTCAATTGATCTGTAATTTGACTGTAGATTCCAGGCTTTTATAATAAATTGTGTACAAAGCTAGCCACTTAAGGAGATAATAAAGACTCAAAGGCAGACAGAGCCATAAATTTGGACTTATCCAAGAGTAAGAGATGAGTTAGGGCCTCTTTGGCGGTGCTTTTTTCCTTCTCCTTCCTGCTTTTTTTTGTGTAGAGGAGCACGAGGGAACTGGAGTTTCTGTGCTCTGGAGACAGGAGGGAAGCAGAAGGTCGAATCCCAGCCATGCTGCAGACACGTTCCTTACGGCGGGTAATGCCTCGGCACCCTTTTAACCTGGCAGACTAAAACTATGTGCTCTGCTGGCCCAGGAGCCTTTTCACTGATCAGACATCCTCTCCTCCGTCTTTGCTCATTTATGCACATCCACACTCACTGGAGCGTGTGTCCATCCACTCTTCTGGCTTCTCGCTGCGACAGCTGTTGGCTTCACTTACCATGGTGGAAGCCTGCTGGAAGGCAGTAACCTGCAGACTTTGGGTTATGTGCGGTGTCTTGCAGTTAGTTTCAGAGGTGTTATGACTGCCTGTGTACAGATACTTCTCTCTCCATCTCTGGCAGCTCCTGGAAAGCTTTTTTTTTTTTTTTTTTTTTTTCTCTCTGCCAAAATGCTCTGAGTAAATCAGTGGCTTCTGCTGCGTTCTTGCAGGAAAACAAAGCGATATGTGGATTACACAGTGAGTGGTGTCAAGGGTGCACGCAGAACTACATGAACAGTGTGTGTCGTGTCAAACCTGCGAAGGGGAATATTGAACAGGGTCACACCTGGGCCGCCGTGAGTGAGCTCGGCTCCACTCCTGGGCTCAGCACTGGTGTGAGAGCCCCGAGTACCAGCCGGCATTGTTCTGATGGCTTCAGCAAAGCTAAACTGATTTGCATCACCTGATTGCACGGCCCTTTCCCATCGGTTTTGTGAAGGCTGACAGTGCGATAACATAATTTGCAAAATGCTGAGGAGAGCCGCTGTGCTGCCGGACAGTTCAAGGGACTCTGCAGGAGGCGAGAGCCATGAACATCCTGAAATGCTGGAAACAAAAAGTATCTCGTTTTCATCATCCTTGCAGTGGGGCATCTCTGCAGCAAGCTCTATGTGTGCATGCCTGTCTGCATAGCTTTCCTGCCCTGTGCCTGTAGCACCCTCTGAGCGCAGGATGCCAGCCAACCACTGGCTCATAATTTGGTGTGGACTATCTGTCGCATGGGATTAGCTTTTCGGCTGTAGTTTGCTCTGACAAGCTTTCCTTTTGAAGGCATAGAATTGGAGCTGAATGCATGCAAAGCAGTATCGAGCAGGGTGACAGGCTCTTTTGTGCGTGTACCTGGAGTTGTGCCTTTTACTCTGCGATGCTGAGTACGAAATCCCGAGGGAGATCGCCTTAGGAAAATGGATTTGGAGGTTCTCCCTTCAGGTGCATGAAAAGTCATAACACTGGACTTCTTCTCATCTGCTGAAGGTGCAGCTGAGAAAACCAAGCAGCAAAAACAGTATTGAAGGCCTGATCTAGGGGAGTGGTCAGGGCTGGGAGAGCCTAGTGTGGAAAAGCATCCTTTAATTTATTCTTGCCTTCCTTTTTGTGGAGGTAGCAAGTTGCAGCAGAGGAATCTCTTAGCTCTGATTTTCCTTTTCATTTTTTTTCCCCTTCTCTCTGTTGTGCTCCCTTCCTTCAGGGCACCATGCCCTCCTCACCACGCTCTGCTACCTGAAGCTCGGTGAGTTCCCAGCCGCAGAGGGAGCGATTGCCCTGGAGAGAGGGTCGGGCTGTTAGCTGGAGTGAGAAGGGGTGGCGTGTCGTTACTTCCTCCTGCCTCGGCAGGAAAATCCGAGAGAGAAATCAGACCTCAAGGACGTCTCTCCTCCCACTTTGGAACCGCTCAGCCAGCTGGAGAGGAGCTTGAAATACGTCCAGTACCCATTCGGGGAGGCTCAGAGACGAGGCCCCTTCCCTGCGGCGGAGATGCCTCTTGCTCTCTAATCAGCTCTTCTCCCAGAGGCATCGCGCGGGCTGTGCTGTCACTGGGCAGCTTGCCCTTCCCCACACCCTGCTTTAATTAAACAACCCAATCTTTGCAGCGACCCTACGCCGTGATGGCTGCTGCAGGACCTGCGGTGCCCGGACAGGCATAATTACTCACTTCGGAGGCGCTGTGCTCGGCCATCCAAGTGACAACCCCATCATCCCCCTGCTTCGCAGCTTCCAGCGCCTTTTCTCCTGCCGTGCCAGATCCAACCTCCAGCAGGTGGGACTTGCCCTGGGCTCTCCTGCCTGGCTCGAGGCACTAAATCTTGCACGGGGCAGAAGGGGCAGCATCAGGGTTTGGCTCTCCCCTTGTCCAGGAGGCCTCGCACGAAGAGGTTGAACGGCTGGGCTGTGTGTCTGTGTACACGTTACTTTATTCTGCACCGTAGCTCAAGGGCATTTGAAGGACTCCCTGGAAAGTGGGAGAAAGAGAAGGGCCTTACAGGTGGGAGGAGGAGGAGCTGCCAGTCCCTGCTGTCGCTGGAGATCCTCTGATCCTTGCTGGCTTCCTCCCCGCTTCCCCCCGGCACTGGGGGGGGAACGTGCCAGGGAGGGGGAAAAACTCGTCTCTTTAATCCCGAGAGTTGAAAAGGCGTAAATAAATAAATAAATCAGCCCGTTCCCTTAATATGCCAGGCTGAATCGCTGTGAAGGGAAAATGAAAGGGGGGAATGAGAAAATCATACAGTTTGTCCTGTGCAGCAAGAATGTGTCATCACACCCAGGCTTCTAGGTGGTAGGTTTGCACATGAAATGCCCTTATTTACTCTCCCACGCTTTGCTAAAGTGTTTGTATTCTGCAGAGTTGAAGCATTTTTATTTATTTATTTATTTATTTTTTAAAAAGAGTTTGCTTCTCCTGAGTGCTCTGTAGATGGCAGCGATGCGTCCTTCTCCAGGAACAGGAGCTGAGATGCTAAAGTGGAGTAGCAATGCCATCTGCTGGCAAAGTCAGGTGTTTCTTTTGGTGTTTTTTTTTTTTTCTGTCTTGAAAGCAGCAGAAGAGCTCAAACTGCTGCATCTCGGGTGTTTGGGTGGTGGAGTGTGTAAAGTAGGGTTTCTAATTTGTGTTGGTTTGCTTCTCTGGGCAGCCTGTGCCAGGGCCTCACTGCCCTCATAGTGAAGAATTTCTTCCTAATGTCTGATCTAAATCTCCCCTGGTTTCATTTAAAGCCATTCCCCCTTGTCCTATCCCTACACCCCCTGACCAAGAGTTCCTCCCCAGCTTTCCTGTAGGCTCCTTTAGGCACTGGAAGGCCGCTGTAAGGTCTCCCAGGAGCTTTCTCTTCTCCAGGCTGAACAATCCCAACTCCCCCAGCCTGTCCTCACAGGAGAGGTGCTCCAGCCTGTGCGTGATCTGGTCCCAGCAGTGCTGACCTTCTTGCTGCCCTGGTTGCAGAAGGTAAGAGAGGCTTATCCCTGCTCTTCTCACTCCAGAAAAATAATGGCTTAGTCGATGTCCTTTCTCACAGTCTCCCGCGAGTCTTCTCTAATGCTGAAGAGGGAAGGGAGGTGAGGGCAGCAGCCAGCTTGGCATAGTTAGGAGTGAAACTCTGAGCTATCCTTGCACGCTGGTACTCAAATAGCTCCAGGCCTTGCTCAGTGAAAGCTGAAGGCATCACAATCCCCTTTTCCTCTCTTCTTATGAGCTCTTTGCACTGACTATGGATGATTGCACTGGAGGGGCAGGTGTTTGATCCTCGGCTGGAAATAAGTGGGGTCCATGAGGCACGTCAGGGTGCGTGCAGGCTCCTTCTTCAGAGCTTCAGAAAAGATGGGAGGGAGAGGTGGAAGGATGAAGGGGAAGGATTGTTTACTTTCATTGCAAATGCTCTTTGTGAAGACCACCAGTGAAAAAGTGATGAAACTTTGCAGAGAAAGGCCTCTCAGCTTCCAGAGGGAATTTCTAGTGTAGGGAAGACAAGGAAACAACAAAGACTGAATCGTGTGCTGAAAACAAAAAGCAACATTAGTCTCTGCTCTTCCTCTCATGTTTTTCACTCTGCTTTTCACGGATGTTTTCCAATACTCTTAGTTTGTTGTTTGGTTTTGTTTTCTTTTGTTCCACATCCAAAATTTTCCACCTTTCCCAGATACAGGATTTTTGCCTTCTGGCTGTTGCTCCTCAGCAGCCAGCGTGCCCATGTAGAGGCCACCACCACAGACTGGGAGACTGGGAGGGGAGGATGTGGAAAAGGAGCCAGAAGCACTGAGGAATGGCCACACTCAGCTCGAGCAGGGCAGGGCAGCGTGCGTGGAGCACCTGGAGCTGGTGAATCACGGCTGCAAGTGCACAGACCCCGTAGGTGAGAGCTTTCTGGTGGAGAGACCTGTTCTGCATCTGGTTGTAAATGTAGCTGTTTCACAGCGATAGCTGAATTTTCTTTGCCTAGCAGAGAGAATAAAGCTCACGCGCTTTCACTCTTGACAACGTCACGTTACGATGCAGGAGGCTGCACAATGCTTCCCCAGTGCCTATTTGTTGTGTAGAGCCATTTAAAGGATCCTCTTGAATGTGAGTAACAGTAGCAGCGTCTGAAGCCATTCCTGCTCCCTGTGCTGCAGCCAACAGAGAGCAGCATAGCTGCACGCCTGCTCTGTCCTCAGCCCAACCAGGCAGTGCTTTCTGTGCTGCTTATCCACTTGCTACTGGTTTTCCCCAACCATGCTCCTGTCTGGGGGTGCCAGTGAGGCCCCAGCACTGCACCCAGCCTCCCCTCTGTGCCACAGGGACATGCTGGCCCTGGGCACGGGCATCTCTGGGGAGGAATCCTGCACGGGCAGGCAGCTCTCTGCTTGCTCTGGGTGGCTCTGCTGCCAACAGGGGGTGCAGAATCAGTAAGGTGAAATGAAGCAGAGGAGATGCGTTGCTGTTCCTAGTGCAGGGTGTATTGCTCATCCCAAAGCTATCCAGCAAGGAGGATCTGGGGACAGCGCTGTCCCAGTTCCCTGAGCAGCCCTGTCTCGTCACCCCAAGGGAGTTCCCTTCTGCTGGCGTTAAGCTGTATGAGCAACACCAGGGCAGGTGGGGTGAGCCTGAGCTTGCCTGCTGTGGGAAGCAGGATTCCCGAGCCCCGTAGCGCCTGAACGTCACCACAAGAGGAGGATCAGTCCCACGGAGCAGGTGGATGGGCTTGGAAACACAGGCTGCACGGGGGCAGCGTCTGCATGTTTCCTCCTGGGGTGGCAAGGCTATGTGGCTGTGGTGGGGTGATATTGTGCTCTTATATGTGCTTAAAGAGGGAATAAATATACCTTGAGTGTGCTTGCACTGACAGGGGATGAGGAGGAGCTGGGTATCACCCACTGCCGTGTCTTGCCTCAAGTGGGAAGAGAGTTCAGGAGCTTTTTGTGAGGGTAGTAACATGGGTCCAGGGGATATAGCAGCTTTGGCAGACCACTGCCACCAGTGCCAGGTCTGACTCTGACCAACACTTGGGCTGGAAGCACTGATAACGAGCTTCAAAGCTTGTCTGTTGGTTTGTTTTAATCAAATTTGGCAAATGTTCACCATCTCTTGTACTAGGGAGCTGAGGTAGGCAGCGTGAGGCTTGGGTTGGTTGCTGTGCCCTGCCCTGCATTTCCCATCTGATACAGAACCGACTGCCCGGGCTTCGTGCCCATCTGTGGGACGGGGCTTGCAGCACTGCCCTGGCTCCAGAGGGTGAAAATGTGGGAGCAGGGGTGCCTGCAGACCACGGAGACTGCAAGGTGGGCAAGCAGGAAATAAATAATGGCCGTGAGAGGAAGGGGAAGTGCGCTGAGCAGAGGGGCAGTATGCTTCTTCGTAGCCTTGGTGGTGAATAAGGTGAGATCTGGCTCGTGACCTGGTGGGTGATATGGGAGAAATGCCACAGCAGGCTTATTTTTTTCCAGGGAAAATGAGAAAAAGGCTGCATCTCTGTATCTGGGGGGCTACGACTATGCAGGTATATGGCTGTGCCACATCTCATCTGCTGGTATCAGAGGCTAAAGCCATGCTGGTACCTCAGTGCACGCACAACTGCAGAGGTTCGGGTGGGCAGCACCCACTCCCAAAATGTGAATGCTTCCCGTGTGACTTCAGGCACAGCCTCGGCGGGGAGGCAGGCTGCAACACGCATGCACGAGCCACAGAGAATTAGCCAGATGGTTTCATTTGAAAAAAAATGAAAAGCAGAAAGCCATCTGCTCTCCTGTCCTGGGGATCGTGAACTTGACTTGCCGTCTACCAGTGTAAATTGAATCTCGCAGAGCGCAGGCAGTGCGTGCATGCACCCGGCTTCGAAATCACCGCGCCGGGTGGGGGCAAGAGGACTGGCAACAGCTCCATCACTCGAGTTTCTTGTGGCCAGACGTTGCCAGCATGTGTTGCCGTAACCCTTCCACTGTGAGACAAATGCCAGCAAAATAGCTATTAGTTAGGGGAAAACATCAGCTGCCGAGTGCCGTATGGCCCTGCCTGCCTGCAGCCCTCACAACGGCAGAGGGAGCGCTCGCATCGCTCTTGGAGAGGGATGGGATTGCATCTCTTTCCAAACGGGTGCCAGGGGGAGAGAGCTGCTTAGACACTGCTGGAACGAGTGGTCTGGTCCTTGATCAGTCCCTGAGATACTCGTGTGTTAGACTGAGCTGATGGAGGAGTGACATTGCCAGGCAGGCAAAGGGATTGTCCTTCAGGCAAGGAAAAGAGAGATGTTTGCTTAGTTGGCATAGAGAGCAGGATAGTAACTATTGATCATATATTGGAGGGGTCTCCAGGACAAAAAGTTATCATTTAGGCAGCCCTGGATAGAAACTAGGTAGAGCTTAGGAGCCTACATCCTCCCCCCCACACTTGCTCAAACATTTGATTTGGCCCCAATTCCATTCTCACCCTTTTGAGTCTGATTTGTGTGATTACGTCAGGAAAGAAGTCCCCTGGCTGGAAGTGCTGTAGAAACCGTGGCAGTTAATTCGGTGTAGCAAACTAATGTTTAGTTTGTATTAGTAGTGCAGGATTGTTGAGTTAGGTGTTGCCAGCTCTCCTGTTTTACTGTGAGACTTGCAGTCTTTGCTGTGTTTCTGAAAGCCGTGCTGTTAAAGTGAAGATATTTTGTCTTTCATTAAAGCACCGCGTTTCTGGCCCCCGTGCTTTTGACAAACAGACTGAACCTGGAAGGTCAAAAAGGAAGGGAACTAATGGAAGTAACCCAACATTTGTTACTTGGAAAAAAGCAAAACCCTGTGATTTTTAGCTTTGAGGGCCTGACTCCTGATTTTAATTTTATTTTTATTTTCGGACTGTGATATTGGCAACGTGGCACCAAGGAAACACATGGTGAATTTTGCTGCTTTCCTGGGAAGCTAAATGCTCAGGGAGCTGTTTGGGTCCATTCAAGAATATGCAAACCTACCACATGACCCTTGCAGTCAGTCGAGAAAAATAGCTGCAAAATCCCAACGTGCTGCTAACAAGTAAGTCGAATATAAAAGATGGCTTGTAAAGAAAAAGCAACAAGATCCATCAAGACAAGTTCTATTCAGCAAAAGCTTTCCAGCACAAGCTTACTTTTTCTGCAAAGAAATCATCCTGCTGACTTCAGTGGATTTTGTTATGTTCGTACCCAAATGATTCTGAAGGGAAAATAGGCTGGAGGAAGCTGGGAAGCACTAGTGGACAGTTCATGAATTGGAGGAGGCAGAATTAAGCTAATAAATGATTCATTCAGAATTGTTTACCCAGCTTTAGCTAGCATCAGGAGGGAAAGAATGCAAATGGGGCTGATTATCCAGCCTCACTTTGTGTCAGCGAGTTGTTCTTGGCTCAGGAGCCCTTCCTATAAAGGGAAGGGTGGCGCACTCCATCATTTGAGAACATTTATCACGGAATTGGACAAAAGTCTGAGGATGCGCAGCAGGAAATCTTCACGGCTGAGCAGAGGGCGAGGTTCCCCAGGTGCTCTTCCCTTATCTGCCGTGATGCTGGAGTGTTGGGAACCATGCAGATTACCGGCAGAATTGCCTCAACGAAACTGCAGCGAGGGGAGCTCTCCCCTAAGAGTTGAACACAATAAGGATTGCTAATAAAGGTGCAGCGAAATCCTTGTCAAACTGCTAACTCTTTCTTGCAGAGAAAATAGCCAAGCTGAACTAAAAATACCTGCCTGGTGCCCTGCAAAATCTTCGCCCAGCTCTCCGTCTCGAAGGAGGATTTCGGAGCGGGATCCACCCGCCGGGTTTGGTGACGAGCAGCAAGAAGCCCAAGGCAAGCCCCGCATTGATGGCACTGCTCAAGGCAGCCGAATTTGCTGTTCCCCGATGCCCCTTAACGAGTCAATTCATCAGGGGTCTTCCAGCGTTGCTGTAGGTGATCCTAGCAGCGTGGGGCAGGGTCTGTACCCAAGGTGCCAGCCACTGTGCTGTGAGCGCAGATGGCCGAGAGCTCTGCATTACAGGTGGCCCCTGTCAGCGTCACGCTGGGACGTGGGGACTGATGGTGTTGCAGGAGGAATGACAGGCGCTCACTCATGAACCCTGCTGCCTTCAGCACCTGAGGTTGTCTTTGGAGGTCTCCCATCCAAGGATCTGAATTAATGCTCCCCCAGAACGGGGAGCGAGAGAAGGAGATTTATGGCGGTTTGCAAGCCTGAGAGAGACACCATGACTAACAAGCTAATTAGCCCCTCCAAAGCGGGGAGACAAATGGCGAGGAGAAGCCTCTCTGTCTAACCTGCAGCCTCACATTTCGCACACCACGGAGGCAGCTTTGCCTGCAGGGGCCAGCAGAGCTTGACAGGAGAGAGCCTTTGTGTGCGTCTCCTTCCCTCCGACACCCAGTCCATCCGTCTCCTGCGGCGCCAGGGCGAGCTCTTACCCCCTGCCCCTCGCAGGGGCTGCTGTGGTGGTGGTGATAACTCACCAGGCTGCCTTTAAACACTACGTCTGAGGTGCAGGTGAGGGATTATTTGGTGCTGGAGACAGGGTGAGGAGC
Source organism: Aythya fuligula (assembly GCF_009819795.1). Taxonomy (NCBI): domain Eukaryota; kingdom Metazoa; phylum Chordata; class Aves; order Anseriformes; family Anatidae; genus Aythya; species Aythya fuligula. Next base: position 86,847,518 of record NC_045559.1, read on the forward strand.
CAGCCTGCTGGAGGAGGGACGGCTGAGGGGCACCGCGCACCCCGCCGCGAGGGTTTGTGGAGAGGGGGAGCGGCCCCCACCCCACCTCCGTCTCCGTGAAATAGATGGAACATCAGAAATGCTTTAAATAATTGAATAATGAAATGAATATATTAATGCTCAGAGAGCGGGAGAGGGCTCCCGGGCTGGTCTCGTTCAGGCAAACAGCCCCTGACAAGCAGGGAAAGAAGTAGGGTCAGCATTTATTCCTCTGGAGGGGATTGAAGGTGGGGTGTTGTGCTCAGTGGCTCTCCACAGAGCTCTCCTTCCCTTCTCCCATTGCTTTGTTCGGCGATTCCAGCTGCTTTGCTTTTGCAGGTTGTCTCCTCTGCCTTGCTCTCGTGCTTTGCTGTCTCCAGATCTCCTTCCTCCTTTGTTTTTCCTCTCTCAACCCCATTCCCTTTTGCGTCCTTATCTTCCTACGGCTTTATGCTGTGTAATCCTCCAAAACAGGCAGTCTTCTCAGCATATATCCATCTCCAGGACTTACGCCCACCCCAACTCTACAGCCGATTTGTTTCTTAGAAGCATTTAGTGGCAGGTGAGGCTCACCTACTCCCCAGATACTCCAGCTCATGCGGGAGACGAGTGTCTAGCACCAAAGGCAGTGCGCTTCCAGAAACACTTGGGTGGCTGACAGCTGAGGCTGGCAGCCTGAACCATCAATTTGCTTATGTAGGAGCACGGGAGCAGAAGCGCGTTGGGTTTGGTAAGTCAGGCAGTAAATGGCACAGGAGTTGGTATTAAGAACGGCTGAATGGTAATTCTAGTGAAAAATAGGGAGCGATGGAGCTGGCTGCAAGCAGTTGCCGCACGTCATTTCTTACACCCAGCCTCCTGCCCCACGCTCCCCCTGCCTCTCCCACTCTTGGGCTGCCCACAGCAGCTCTGCCGGTGCCCCCCTGCAGCCCCCAGCCCTCTCCCTGCTATTTCAGGGCTTAATTCCTGTTCCTGGAGGCTGCCAGCCTCGCTGATGCGTGCAGCGGTTCGTCAAAGCCATCGCTCGCTTCCAGAACATTGCGGCAGAACCCGCTGATCCCCATCAGCTGTAACCTGAGCTATATTTCAGATCCGAAATCCAAAGTACTTAAGGAATCACCCAGCCATTATTTTGTTTGTGAATGTAAATGCAAATCACCCAATTACTGGCTTTGCCCTGCCGGAGCACGCTTTATTTATTTATTTTTTTTTCCCCTCACAAATCTTCCTGTTTGAATTATTTGGGGTGGGAGAACCTTCCGAGATCTTGTGGCCCTGGCTCACCTCAGCTAAACAGAGAAGTCGTGCTGTTGCTGTGTTTTACTGAAGGTGCACATCTGAGGCCTTTGCTGGTGGGAAGAGGAGATGCTGATGGAGAGAGACGGATGGTTTCTGGGTGCAGCACACAGGGACAGGTGGGGAGGAGGAGAGCACAGGGAGCTGGGAAGTGGCAGCTCTCTCCTTCATCTGGAAAGTTATTTCTTATGCAGAGTGAGTGTAACCCTCCAATGCGTCTTCCAGGTAGCGACACCCAGGAAATGTTTTATGGATGAGGCTCCATCACCTGTTGGCACGAAGAGGAGAAGGCAGAGCCACCGGTGATGGATGATCCCCTGGAAACTGCGCCGTGTCCTCTGCACCCTCCGCCTCCCTCTCCATGCCTCTTTATCATGCATCATCGCAGCAGCAGCCACCTGCAGCTGCCAGGAAACTCCCAGCTTCTCTCCCTCTGAACTTCCGCGATCTTCTGACATGCTTCCCTTTCTCCAAAAGGGCCTTCCTCAGTCAGAGGTGTGGATGAACCGTGGGCATTTCTGTAGGTGACAGAGAGAGAGAATTCTTCTCTGGACACGTTGTCCAGGGCATCTGGCACATTAACCTTTGCTTCCTCAGCAAGGTTGTTTTGTGGCATGGGGAAAAAGGGGCAGAATTCTGCAGTGCTTTCATTTTGGATGGTTGTGGGTTTGTGCTGCCAACTTGATAGCTGCGTGTGTGGTATTTTTGCTGTTGTTTTTGCAAACACCCTCTTTTCTGCATCTCTGTTTCTCACCAGAAACCACGGTTGTTAACGGCAGGGGAAATGGCAGAAAATGACTAATAAGAAAATGTATTGGAAACCCCTGGCCCCCAAACCGGATTATGGTGAGAGATGAAGTAAGGAGCGAGTCTGAGAGGTGACAGGCCGATCCCGCTGACGCTCCTTGTTTGCTGAGCAGCTCTAAATTCGAGCACTTGTCAGAGCCTTGTTTAATAGAAGTCATTTTCTGTGGCAGACAGAGCTGAGGTGCTGGCCGCTGTTTGTGTGTCTATTTTGGGTGGTGTGGTCCTGATTAAATCTCCCTGCTCAGTCCCCAGCCGCCAGGCACTCCCTCCTGTGCGTGCCGAGCCCCGTTTGCAGGACCAGGTCTCTGACTGTGAGCTGTGTTATTGCTATGCCAACCCCTTCTTCTTCCCTGAATCCCTGAGTCCCATCTTTGTTTTTGCTTCCTGCGGGAGGTCTCCCGCTAGCTCCTCGTTAACCAGGCAGCAGTTCACTTCGGCGCATCAACTAGCCTCATCTAGGTGGGACCCGAGCTGCCCACATCTTTTCCATGTAAACCAGGGATCATGTCGGCGTGTGAGAGCCCTGGAAAAGCACAGAGGTGCTGCTACACTGCGGGCAGGGAGCAAAACCCCAGGGCTGTTTGGAGCGTGCAGCTCTGGCTCCTGGGCTGGGAGAGAGCCTCCAAAATCTCTCACCTGCCTCCTAAGAGCATCCTATGTCTAAGTGGTGCTGAGGAACGTGGCACTGGGCTGTGTCTGCATTGCCTGGAGAGGTAGCACATAGGGTACCATGTGCAGGTAAAGAAAGCATAAAACAAGGCTGAGGCTGTCCTAAACCCCTGCCCCAACCATTTCATGCACTCCCAGCAGCCCCGAGAGCAGCAGAAGATGGATGCCAGGGAGTGTGGCTGTGGCAATTGCCCACCCCAAAAGCCAGAACCTGTCCTGATGGCCAGCAAGCTGGGGATGCAGGCTAATAGCAAGTCCTCGGGAGCGACTTCCCTCCCTCGTGTCATTTTTTTTTTCCTCCTTTGCCTGAGCGTTTAGCCCTGAAAAGAATAATTTATCGAATCATTTTTATTCAGCTTGGGAGGAGGAAGAAAAAGGATGGTGGGGGAAAGAAAAAAAAAAAAAAAAAAAAAAAAAAGGAGCCCTTTGCTGTTTTAATTGCTTGGTGGCGTGCTTGCGAGAGTGGAGCCGGGCTTATCAAAGCCTGTGCAGCCGAGTCCCTGCCAGTCGCTAATGAGAGCTGCCTCGTGAGCAGCCACGCTCCTCCGATGGACCCGATAGTGCCTGCAGCCAGGCAGGGGACTCAGCGGCTGGGAGAGTTCATTTAAACCCAGGAGCTCCAAAGTTGAGGCCGGGGGAGCTTGTCTTGCAAGGATTTTGGCCTGAAATTAAGGGGGTTATTTATCTCTTTAGGAAAGAAAAGGCAAAATGAGACACACAGTCGAGGATGTTGTTGGGCTCGTCTTTCTGATGATTCATTTCTGAGTCAGGTGTCTGGGGCTAGGGAAGAAAAAGGAGGTTAATTTTTTTTTTCTTCCCTTGAGTGAATGAAGCCAGAGGAGCCGGCTGAATTCCTGGAGCTCATTCGTTTCTCTCTCTGCCCGAGGGCGTCTTTGAAGAACTCGGTGCTGCTGTGGAGCGCGGTGAGATCTGGTCACAGGCATTCAAATTCTGGCAGGTGACGGTGTATAGCTGCTGAGGTTCTCAGGTTATGTCACAACTGAGGTCCAGACCTCCAACATCGCCAAGTATTTAGGATCAGGTTTTGCTATTCCGTTTTAGTCACATCTTGCAGGGCACATTGCAGCTGATCTGCATGTGGCTGCACCGAAAAATCATTTCCAGCACAGCCCAGCACACCTTGAGCAACCCGAACTAACTAGCTAACTAGCCCAGTTTTGAATGGATCAGGTGTCATCCTGAAGTTCATTTTGACCTTATTTCTTTTAGGATTCTGTGGTTTGGTGGTCCCGCTACACTGGGGATGAGTCCAGAGTACTCCTGAGTGAATGGTATCATAGGCTGGTGGCCATCAGTAAAGATGGCAACCTCCAGCGCAGGGTAGAAATCAGGGGAACAGAGGGAGTAAAGGAGGGCTCTGATAACTCCTAGTTCCGTTCCTTTTCTGTAAAATTGTTCGTGTCCCTTCTGGCTGTCAGCACACTTAGGTTTCACATTTTTAATTAAAAACTCCAGAGCTGAAATTCCTGTAATATTGTAAAAGCCGGGGCTGGATTCTGCCTGGCTGCTCGTCAGTTTCCTCCTATGAAGAAACAATGTCGGTTCTCTAAAATACGAAACGTGAATAAAATATGTTTGGTTTTTCTTTTTTTTTTTTTTCAAATCTTTTCTTAAAAAAAATAGTTTCATAAAAAGCTCTCTTGAAAGCAATGATGGGACAATCTATTATTAAATGAAACAAATCAATATTAATGCAATCTGATGGCTGAGATTTGCTTGAGTAGTATTTTATATTCATGTGTATGCTGTTAACTCTGCCTTATTAGATATCTGCAACATGGGTGAGTTAAGGTTGCTGTGGGAACCATCATTTTTTAAATTTCCTGACTTTTACGCAGGTAGAGGCAACCCCAAGCTAGCTTGCATTAATATCATGTAATTTCCTTGATTGAAGAAAGAGTGTTGGTGTATTTTATTGTCTGTGCACCCGCATTCGATTGCACGTTCAACCAAGAGGAGTTTGATTCATATCCCCACAGTAAAGCAGCAGCTGAGCTGGAGCTTGCTCTTAGAGCGCAGCAGCAGCTCTGGAGGCCACCACAAGCCACAGACTCGATGCTTTTTCCATCGGGTGCAGCTCTGCAGGTGCTTGCGTGCGATTCCTACTGATGCGTGAGCAAGAGAAGAAGCAGGCTCCCTCCTTGCAGGTATGAAGGAAGAACCAAGGGAAAGCGTTGCTCCAGGCAGAGGGCAGAAGCCTGCTTTATGTCCACATCCCAAATGGTGGAGGAATGATGGCAAGCGTGGGCTGTGCCTATTTCCAAGTGAATGGGATGCTGGTGTGAGGCTTCACCACAATCTTTGCTGCTCTAACACAGCTTCCTTCTGCTGTGCCTTCTCCCGAGTACGAAGCAGCTGTATAATTTCTGCTTCCTATTCAGAAGGAGAGGCATTGCCTATTGCTGATTATCTACAACTCACAGCACAAATGCCTATGATGATATTGGCTGCAGTCTCTTTATAGTTGGCGGAGTGAGATAGCCACAGTTAGGAAGCAGTTTATCTGAAGTTTTCACTTGATGTCCTCAACCAGACAGGATAATTCAGGCTTTAGAAGTCCTTATCGACCCCTAGGAAAGTGGTCTACCTCAACAGCTGCCTTCTGTGTTATTATACATGACCCAGTTTAGCCCTAGGGCATCCACAAATAGCTGGTAATATGCAAAGACACCCAGTCCAGGCATTAACAGCTTAACTTCATGTATGTGAGCGTGGTGTATTGCTTGTCTGTTTAACTCTGCAGAGAAAAAAAAACATCCATGGCCCTGGATGGAGTGCTGTGGTGTTGTTTTTATTATTGTTGTTCATTTATTTATTCTGGTACTAAAACTGGCTTACAAAATCTCTGTAAAGTTCTGCCATAGATGCCGTAGATGCATTGCCTCGGAGCCATGTCTCTTACTGGATACTATTTGCACTGTTTGGCTTATTTTCAATCATTTCTGGTCAGCACATGAGATTTTACCATGGAAGTGAGTTTAGCTAAAGCTGGACGTGGCTGCTGGAGTGTATAGAGGAAAGAGCAGCTCATCTGTTGTAATTGTTGGCACTGTTAGAAAAGGACGCGTGAATTTGGGAATAGATGTGGGAAAGAAGAACCTGGGGCTGACCTCCCGTGTCAGTCTACTTGGGAGGAATGGGAAATAGCAAATCAAGCCTGTCTCGGTGAGAAGCAGCCAATCTTTGTGACTTGCCTGGCCTCTCTTGGCTGATACTATTGGTATTGATAGCAGTCCTTTTGGGTAGGAACTGAGAAGAGAGCGTGAATCCTGGTTGAAGGCATGTGTTATAACTCTGCTCGTGCAGGGGCTAGCTGTTCCTGTGCTGACTGATCTCCATCCATGAGTTGTTTTAGCTGTTTAGCAGAGATAGGATCATCCACTTACCTGGCATTATGGTGTGCTCTGAAACTAATTTATCGCCTTATGTGTTTGGTGGATGGCGCTGCCGTTCGCAACGATTTGTGTCTCGGCAAGGCGGCTTTAATCCAGTCTGCTCCTTTCAGTACAGAGGGGAAATTTCTTTGGGGCAGAAGTAGTTAATAAAAGTTGAGTCGTCCTAAAAGAGGGGACAGGAGAAGAAAATGCCATGTGACTGAGATGGCCAATTAGACATCATGAATATTCAGCATCCTCTAATCGAATGAGAGCTCGTTACAAACACCCAGGCTGAAATTTGCTCATGTAAAATATTCATTGAACAATTTTGCATAAATAAATAATAAACAATAATAAATGCATAAAAATTTGTTCACAGACCATCTATCAGCAGGGGAACAAAAAGGACAGAATCTGCTAAATAAACTGTATATAATGAGTAATCTGTCCACGGCTAGTTTGGAGTTCTCCCAGGGCGGGTCTGCCGTGGAGATCTGACACGAGCATCTCTCTTCTGGGAGCGCTGTGAAGCAGGGCTGTTAGGAGCAGATAAAGGCACAGAGCTGCCCCAAATTTAAGGGAGCTGAGTGTCTGAGATTTGGGTTTGGCTTACGATAGATGCAACAGAGTCTGGAAGTTGTATGAGCATGTGAACTGGAGAAAACTGAGAGGATTAGAAGAAGATTCAAACCCATTTCCATCTAAGAGCAAGAGCACAAATCTCCTCGTGATACCAAGGACGTGCTCAGCTTTATGTGGCAGGGGGCTGCAGAGCAAGGCCAAAATTGACTGTAGTGTGTGTGTGTGAGGTGCAAGGGAATGCGTGGGGCTGGACACATGCAAACAGACTGTAAACAAACAGAAAAAGGTCAGAGCTGTCCCAGAGCTGCATAAGAAATAACTGCAAATGACTGCGTCCTCCCCGCCTACCCGCTTGGTTAGCAGGGCCGGGGAAAGGAGGGGGGGCGGCGATCAAAACGCTGCTTGGATAAAATGCGAAAACAGAATCCAGCAGCTGTTAGGAGAGAAATACCAGGTAAAGGGTACTCTGCTGCGATCGGAGACGGCTGGGAGCCAAAAGGTCTCGTGCTCAGAGCACACTGGCTGCCAGGAGGGCTGTGAGACAGCCTGACCTATCGAGCACGGGCTGCAGGGAGCTGTGTCCGCGGGGTAGGAGCCGTCTTTTGGCTTGGTTGTTTTCTAGGAGGAAAGCAGCCCACTCTCCAGCTCTGGGAGCAATTGGGGACACCTCGAAATGTGTGGGGAATGAACATGAGGTCTCAGGGTGCCCCCAGCTCCCTCTGAACAAGTCGTCACCCAGCCGTGTCAAACCTCCATGCGTCCCCCTTCGCCCACACGGCCATTACCCGAGGAGTATCCCTTTTGCTTCGGCACCAAGCAAATTACCTGGCAGGTTTCCTGTAACTACTACATGGTGATTACCCGCTCCTTCGTGCTGCCCGGTAATTAGAAGCTGGAAGTGGTTTGTAAAGGTTAATTCGTAGGGGATGGGAGAAAGGAGAGGAGAAAGGAGAAGAGAGGAAGAGGAGCAAGGCCTTCTTCCAACACACCTGTGAAGTCCCACGTGGGGATTTTCTACTGGTCTGGACAACCGTGTGTCTTTCAGCCTGGCGTCTTCATCTAGGTTGTATTTTGCTCCGTTATGGAGAGCATCCCTCCTCCTTTAACCATTTGCAAATCCCTGCCCTGTTATCACGAGGCAGCTAACTCTCTAATCACACGGTTTTATCGCAATGCTTAGCCACGAAGCACCCCGTCTTGCCAGATGCTCTAGCAGACTGTATTAGGGAAACAGCAACATGGCAACTCAGAAGGCTCGTCTCGTAGCTGCCGCGTAATTCAGTGACCAGGCTGTTCGGCGATTTTGTTGTCGCTGTGGCTTTGTGGATTTGGCTGTGCCAACACACGTGCCATTTGCTGTGACCGACTGCGTGGCGTTTGGCCGCGCTGCTACAATTAGGGGCTGCTCGTTTCTGGTTATCATCAGTCAGGGGGGAGCTGTGAAAGGGGGCTGATGGCTGATGTCCTTGCTGACTGCTTCATCAGAGACCAAACACAAAAACGTTAGCACGGGCTGATGTTTCTCCTCAACCCCAGGACCAGTCTCTCCAGGGGAGGGTTGACGGACACGAACAGCGTGAGGATAGTGGAAAATAGGGGATGGGAGCTCTTTATCTGGGCACGGCAAAAAGTTACCCCCTGGGGCTCTGGCAGATTAACATTTCTGCAAGCACCAGGATTTATTGAAAAGAGGAAGACAGAGAATATATTAAACCATCTGTTTCCCTCTTGCGATGCACCGTAGGGCTGGAACAGAGATGAGTGTGTCTCCTTGTTCATCACTCCTACGTAACCGTGAGAGAGAGGAGATTGAGTGCTGGCAGGAGACATTCAGAGACAAGTGACATTCGGTAGGAGCCTCCGTAAATTCATATTTACTAGCAGAGGAGGAACAGCAGCATGCGAGCGATGTGCAAGCGAGGAGTTTTTGTTCCATCAGTCCTTGTCTCCGTGCCTCAGCGTGAGCTCAGACCTGGTCGTCAGCTTTCTCCAGCCTCAGACTGTCTGGGCAGGGTTTGGGTTGAGCCGTTTGTCTTCTTTCCATCCCAGACTGTGATACAGGCGTGGAATAGGTGTGTAAATCAGAAACTCGAGGGAAAAGAGAGACTGCATGAGTCCTGTGTTCATCTTGGGGGCCCAGGGAGTTCATCCCTGAGAGCTTGGGCAGCTCTCACGAGCTCGTCCCCAGCAGCACCTGGCAGCGTGTGGAGGTTGCAGAGGCTCAGCCCCAGCGCTGGGCAGAAAGCAGAAGTGAAGGGAAGGGTGTGTGTACGGGAGCAGAGTGACTCCTGATAAAAGGAGCAGTTCCCTCAGCTTTATTGAGCTGCACTGGAAGAACTGCCTGTTCCGCAGCGCCTATTCTTCTCCCAGAATGACTACAAAGGTTATTGCTTCGTTGCATTTTTATCTCTCTGTTCTCACATTTCCTTCATCTGGACAACGAGAGAAAGGAGAGGCATCAAAGCAGGCTTCCTCCCCTGTCCAGATATCAGATAGGACTATTTGTGTGCAGGAGGACTTGGATCTTGAAGATAAATGCTGCTTGCACCGCGCCCAGTGGAGGTTGCTGAGGGAAAGCTACCACGTTTCGTGAAGGAAATGAACTGTCTGGTCATCGCCTATGGACTGAATGGAAGGCACACAAAGGCAGAGGTGGTGGCAATTAGGAGGCACGCCTGGCATTTGAGAGATGAAGGTTCAATTCCCTGCTGTGCCAGAAACCTTGCGGTGCTGAGGGTCCAGCTGATGCTCCAGCTACCAGCCTGCAGGCAGTGAAACAGGAGCTGTTCCTTGCTCAGCGCTTTGCCAGCACTTAGCGTATCACAGACTGTTCTCGGTTGGTTCCTAGACATTACCATATTATTAAATAATCATCTACTGAAATTTCTCTAATAAAAGGGAACGAGCCTGGATTTCTCCCCTCCTGTTTCTGCTGCAAGAGCGCAGCCTGGCACACACCATTAAGTGCACCGTACAGGTGCCACGGAGAGCAAATCCAGTGCAGACACACACACACACAGCGTTAAGGAATTTGTGCCTGTTTATCAGTGAGGCCGCTGCTCAGAGCTGGAATGAGGTGGCATGTCACTGTGCCACATCTTTATTGCAGAGAGAACTACGCCGTCGCTTTTTGGAGAAAACAGCTCCATTCAGAGAGCTCTGATGGTCTTAGCAAGCGCTGCCACTACTGCTGTGTTTCCGCAAGCTCGTGCTGGTTTCAGAGCTGTTTCTTCTTGGGGAAGTTTCTTCTTGGTACAACCCAGCAGCTGGCTGGCCCAAGCTTCTGTGGCTGGCCTTCAGCATTACACCTCATTTTTCATTACACCTAATTTTTCAACTTGTGCGTCGTACCGTGCACTGAATTAGCTCACACTCCGAATTGCCAGCACCAGCATCCCTGGTTCTTTCATCTCCCAATTAGTCGCTTGTAGAGGTTTCTTTTTTTGTAGTCACATCTTGAGAATTTCTCCTGTTAGCATTCAAACAAACAAACAGGGGCTGGTGTTTGCTCTGCGACTACCACGCAACAGTGAGTTCCACAGGTTATTAAGTAGGCACGGCGCGGCGCAGGAGCGCAATTAGTGCAATTACACTGAGCGCTTCCCAATCCCGCGATTTCGGGTCATTGACCAGCAGCATGCGATTCGTGCTTGGGGTGCTAGAGGTAGCATTGCAAAGAGCAATAGCACATCCCCAGCAGCTCGGCAATACAGACAGAGACAGCATTCCCTTCTCAGGGTATTTCAGGCTGCTTCCCTGTTACGCTTCCGCAGCCAGAAATAGACCTTAGTGCCTTTCTCCCTAGCTCTCCCCCCTTCCCTCTTTATAGCTGTAATAGCTTCGATGGGTTTTGAATTCGAGCTTTCAATATCCCATGACCAAACCTCTGCAGACAGCACGGAGAATCGGTTTCCATGCCTGAGATGCCGGCTTTCAGCCAGCACCTCGAGGCATTGTGCTGAGGGAGGAAACGGCCCGGCCGAAAACCAACCTGGGAATATCGGCCGGCCCTACTGCTTTGCTGCGGGGAGCGACGAGGGCTGGCGGGCGGCCTGATGAGTTCCCCTGCTGGGTTTTCAGCAGGTTTGGGGATGAAGAATTTACTGGGAGCTCTGAATCCTGGGCTTTGTGCAAATCAAGCCACAGCGTACTGAATACATGGTTTTGTAGTGGCTGCAGGCAGGCACATAACTCCTGGTGCTTGGCACCCAGCTGCCACGAACCCCAGCAGCAAGAAGAGGAAAGCGTTTGGGGTGGGACTGAGTGACACCCACTGCTTGAGTTTTGGCTGCTGCATCCAGCCATGCTCACATACATGATGAGCATGCAGCCCTGCTGGCAAGTGACACCACAAGGATGTGCTCCTCATGTCTCTCCAGGTGGCTTTCCTGGTGTGAGCCCTCCCGCAGGACCCTCAGTGACTCCTCTGCCGTGCCCCGTGGTGGGTCAGCCCTGGAGAGCATCCTGGGGATCACGCAGGAGACCGCCTGGGCGGATTAGCCGGGCTTTTTCCCACGGATTGCCTTGCTACAGAGCCCGTCTGTATCCGTGACAGGTTTACTCTGCTATCAAACCCTCAAGAGACTTGTATGGCCACTTAGGCTATAAATCTGCTCCCTTAATACATTTAGTCTGCGGCTAGTCATTTCTCTCCTGTGATGTTTCTCATCTCTTTTCTTCACTTCCCTGCTTCAAAGTTGCCATTAGCCCTGCAGTTTTTTTCCCCCCTCTGATTTCTTCTTCTCCCTTTCTTTCTCCTCTGGTGACAGAGTCCCCTGAGCATGTTGATTACCGTGCCGGGGTTCAGGTCCTGCCGTGGGGTGGACACGCCGCCTTGCCTTCCCTTCCTTCCCTCCCACCTCATTGTAAGACGCTTGTATAGGTGGAAAAAGGGAGCACCAGGACGAGGCAGAAGCATTTTAGACCTGTTTATTATCCATCTTCGCTGCAGCCCTCTTCTCTGTTCCCTTTCAGGAATGAAATATGTGTCCATTTTGCCTTTCTACTAGCCTGACATATTTTGCATCTTCCTGAGTGCCTGCGAGCCAGGTGAAATGCCCTCGTGCTGACCTGCAGGGAGCCAGGGAGGTGTCGGGGGGGAGAATCCTTCTCAGTCCCAGCACAGGAGGTGCTGGCACCTTTATGCTGCAAACAATTTGTGGTTTGGTTTGGGTTTTATTTCTTAGCATCCAAAAAGTAGGCCAGTACGGATGGGTTCAGAGTCCTGGAGAAAACAATGTGATTGCGTGCTCACATGCTGCAGTGTGAACCTCTCCCTTCAGCGCAGGGCACTGCATAAAGCCACCATCTGTCCTAGCGCGATGCGCGTTTTTCCCAGCATCAGCATCCACAGTGAATTTGCAGTGATTTTTCATCTAATCCCCTTGGCATGGCTTGCGCGTTGCTGTTTTGCTTTCAAATAACATTGGGAAGGAAAATTTCCTCCATGTTCTCTGCTGCTGGCCCTGGTTTGGGTCCGACATTCACGCTGTTTGGAGAGGAGCGAGGGAGGGAGTCATTTTCCAGTTTCACTGCTGCTCTTCTTTTTTTTTTTTTTTTGTAAGAGGCAGGCGCTGGGGGATTGCCATACCTGGATCAGTGTGTTCAGGAGTGAGTTACTGGTCTAATAACCCGCTCTTTGGCACCGGCCAGGGGAAGCTATTTCAGTACAGCAGAGAATGGCAGTCATTGTGTGCAGGGAAAGCAGTAAATCGCAGCGTTGCTTGAAGAAAGAGCAGCGAGACCTCCAGGCTGAACTGGCACAGTAGCATTTTGCAGGAGCTGCTGTTTTCAGCGGCAAGTCTCAGCTCTTGACTTAATGGGCCACAGGGCAGGTTGTACACAGAAGAAATTGAAGCTGGGATCGTGGAGCCCGACTTCGGGAGCATGTCCTTTCTGGGCCCCACAGGTCAGCGTGTTAGTTTCTCTCTCGCGGAATATCTTTCATCTCTTTTCTGCACCCTTTGGGAAGCAAAAATGAAGATTGTATACAATGCCTAGGGAGTGATAAATAAAGAAATAAGTCTTTCTGTGACCCAAACGTCTTCTCCCACGTCAGAATGCCTTGGCTGCAAAGTCTTAGAGCTTTTGTCATTCAAGCTGGGCAAAACTGCACGTCTGTCTTTCAGCAGGAGATAAGGCTCTTGCATCTGGCCAGCTTGGCGAGATGCATTGAGCAGATACGGGTAGCTTCAGTGCTGCCTAAATCCTTGGGTTTGGCCACAGCTGATTCCAGCCTTTCCAAAGGCCACATCCAGAAGTGGTTAGGAGAAATGGTCTTTGGTAGAATTGAGGCTGTTCAAATTCGGCCCCATGTCACTGAAATCTGCGTGTCAAGACCATTGAGGGTACAGGGCTGAATCTCGGCTGTCCTAGCCAAAGTGACTGGGAAAGGGAAGGGTAGGGTGAGAGAAAAAAAAAAAAAAAAAAAACTGTTTCTGCTCTTCAAGAAAGTTTGCAGAATACTCTAAAAGCAGTGAGATACCAACACAGTGTCAAGAGGGACAGCTCTTCCCTAAACCTTTGAAAAACATGAAGTGCCTGGTGGTAGTTATCATACATTGCATTATATTCTACTTCTCAGTCTCTTTTGTTAGGAGGTCCCAGGGCTCAGCTGCAAATGTAATGCCCACATCTGCAAAAAGCTGAGCAGTCCATCTGTATTGGCAAGCTGTTATCTGTTGTTTCATCCCCGTTAGGTTGCCTTGATAGAGTTTCCATCAGTGGTTGCGTGCCAGCCTGCTGCAGTTGTGTCCAAACATCCCGGGTTCATGTATTCATAAGCTCCTCTTGGCCCTTGTAGCCTCACTGGTTTTGTTTTTTTTCCTTCCCTTGCTGTGTTTGGTGTACTTTTTGCCCTTTCCACCGAAGCTGGGCCTGATGCCCTGGTGGCTGTAAGCCCTGGAGCTGGAGCACACCTTTTACCAGAGTGCTGGCTCTGTGGGCAGGGTGAGTTTACAGTCCTCTTCCTCGGGGAGACATCGTGCTTAAAGCCAAATGATGCACAGGGATATTGTAAACGTTCAGAAATCCCAGGCACTCTTCTCCTTTACTGGCTTGGTTATGTGCAGGGGGTGGAAAGTAACGTGTGCTCAGCTCCCTTTCCCTGCTGCCTCCTAAGGACACCGCGATGCTGTGCCCATCATGGACCTCCTGCAGCCTGTGTGTCTTCACCTTCCTCTCCGCATCACTGGGGAAATGCTCTGGCTTTGATAAGAGCTGGTCACCTCTGCAGTGTGTCCCCAGCACTGCCTTGCCGTGCCAGGTGCTCTGTTTCTTTCATCCTTCCCCCTTCCAGCCCTGGTTTCAGTTTGGAGATCTGGCTTGCCCTAGGCAGCAGCCAGCTGATTTTCTTTTGTGCTCCATTTGAGTGGCTGCCATCAAAGTTTAACGGGCCTCTCCTGATACCATCATCACCTCCTGTGGATTTTAGTTCAATTTAGAGACAGCAAACCCCAAAACAGAAAATACAAACCAAGAAAACACAGAGAAGGCACCAGAGGCTCCGAGTCCTCCACTAATACCAGAGCCCTCCATATCAAAGAGAATTGATAAGCCTCGCTCAGACAAATTGCCCACACGGTCGTGGCAGCTGCTGTGTGTGCACCTCCCAAATCCATCAGCATCGATGTGACTCGGATTTGGGGTGCAGCCGTGGGCTGGCACTGCCAGAACCAGGAGAGCATCCGCACGGTGGGTGCAAACGCCGAGAGCATCCCTTGGAGAAATGCCCGTGAAGCTGCCTGTGGTCATGGAAACCGCTTCTGCCTTCCCTCCCCTCCCGGCACGGCGAGCCTGGAGCACTTTGTCCTCGCAGGGGCTGTCTTGTGCACAGCCTGAGCTCCCGGGAAGCCAAACGTGGGCAGCCTCGGAGCTGCACCGCGCTTCCAGCGGCGGGCCACGTACAGTTAGCAGGCTTCCCCGCACCCCGCCGACGCCCCTTCAAAGAGAAAATTAGATCAAAGTTTTATCAGTTCGCCGTGTTTGAGAGTAACACATGCCAGGATTAATAGCGCTCAATTTTTCAGAAATATTAAAATTTGCTCTCTATTGTCAGGACAATAAATCTTTTAGCCTGCAAGTTCATCTTGCTCCGAGAACGACCGAGCGATTACTGACCCCAATTACACAATTAAATCTTTGAAATAATACTGTTTGATATTAAACAATTACATTCCTCATATGAAAATATCACCGTTCTCTTGCCAGCTAAGAGGGTATTAATAATGCATCTACACAGATTCCATTGTGTGTTAATAATGAATGTCTACAAAACCTTATAGGATGTTAATACTGCATGTACCCGCAAAGCTCTATAGGATGCTAATATACACCCGCAAGGCCCTAGGAAATGCAAATAGTGAAGCCAGAGCAAGGAAACGGTATTCCCTGTCCATTCCAGTCTTTAATACGGCAGTCTGAGCTGCAGAGCATCACAGGAAGGCTGGCAGAAAGTTCAGATCTGAGCAGCAGGAGAGGTCAGATGCCTGGGGGGACGAGGGAGGGAGCCACGTGTGGTTCATTGAGGTGTAAGGTGGGGGAGTGGTAGCCGCCAGAAGCAGTGGTTGACACCCACTAAGAACTGGGGGCTCCTGGCATTGACCTCGGGGGGATTTGGGTTGGAGACAGAAGGGAAATCCTAATTCAGACCCACAAAACGGGGGCTGCTTCGGAGGTCCTTTATTCTTCCCACGAGTTCCAGAGCTAGGGTTGGAGGGTGCCTGCCTCTGCTCCCCGTGCTCGGCGGGGACTTACTGCCAGCAGTCGGTGCGCAGCGCTCCTTGTGGGAGAAGTGATTGAGAGAGAACACAACCCCTGACCAGCAGAGTCGGAAAAGCAAAACAAAACAGAAGAAAGAAGAAAAAAAAAAAAAAAAAAAAGGCAACGAACCTTCAGACGGGTCCCTTGGGGACAGACTGGGGCACCGGATAACAAAAGAACTATTTGCTTCCCCTATAAAACACTCCTTTTGTGTTCTCTGCTGTGTGTATTAGAGTGAGCATATTGACTGGCAGGAATGTTCATGGGAGCAATGAATTTTATGTAAATATTAGAGACTATTTGCAGGAAGCAGAATTTGAACTCATAAAAAGTAGTATTCTCGGCGGAAGCCTGATCCTAAAGGTTACTCAGAAAACAAAAACATACAGTGGGATTTACTGCACGTATTTAACAAAAGTGTATCGAGCCCCGCTCCGATTCCGAATATCGACTATCTGGGGACAGTTTGTGGACAAACAATGGACTGGAAATTATTTACTGAGACAAGTCAGCAAATAATTGCAAATGACAAATAAATTTGCGAAAATTACAAACTGCTTGTGGACAATTCATGAACAGAAGCGAGGCAAAATTAATCAGATAAATTATTCACAATGAATGAATCTCTCAGCTCTAATTAAAACTCTGTAGGGTATTAATAATACATGCCCACAGAACCACAAACAGAATCCTATAACCAAAAGGATCCATCTGCATCTGCCTCACAGAGCCTCCCTTCCTCGAAGGGGGAGCTGCTCTTACCCATCATTTCTCCACATCTCGTGTCCGCATGTCGGTGCTGGCTGCAGCTGATAAAAGCCCTCTTTGCAGGCGGGGTGTGTGGCTAGCGTGGTGGCTTTCCCACTGATGTTTGTGGGAATCTGTTCCTCCTGCGTTTCTTTTTTTTAACTTTTCCAGCCCTCGGGGAATTCCTGGGGAATATGCTTTGTATTATCTCGGCTTATCTGAAGTTGTTAAGGCTTTTCTTCCACGAGTGTCGCAAATGATTTTGCAAATGATTATTTTATTTTTATTTTTTTTTCCCCAAGATGCCGTACAAGCAAAAACCTAAGGGCTTAATCCTGAAGATGCTCACTTGTGGGGACTCTGCCAACCTGGGGCTCCTCGCACCAGCACCTGCCCTGTCCCACAGCCCCTTGGATTGCAGTTTGGGACCTTTTGCACCTCTAGAGGTCTGCCGTGGTCTGGCGTATGCTGCCAGCTCACAAGCAGAAGGTTGAGCACCAGCCATGCTGCCTGTTGAAAAATTCCTGCAAAAGGAGATTGCGCCCTCCCTCCCCCATATAATTTAGCTCTGCTTTCGGTATGTGTGTGTCTTTGTACTCTCAGGAACTCCCCAAACCTATTCGTCCTACCCTGATTCCCTGCCTGCCAGACGAGACCTAGTCAATCAGAAAATTGTTTAATACTTTTCCTTTTATTCCCAAGAGATCTCCTGGCCTTCTGTGTTCCCATTCATCAGCCCCTTTTCTACCAGCTACCCCCACCCACTCTGTGTCTTTTATCTGCCTAAAACCAATCATTCTTCCCCTCTTCTTTTTTTCGCTTGACAAGAGGAATCAGAATTTAATAAGAGCAAGCTGCAAAATATCAGCATTAATCCCCTTGTCCTCGTGGGGCTGGCGCTACGAGTCCCCGGGTCCCCTTATCAGCACCAAACTGTATTTCACCACCTAGAACCCTCCTGATAGCATAAATACCTGCCGTGCAGGTGTCTCCAGCTGACAAGATAACACCTTCTCAATCATACGTCCCCAATTTATGCAAAAAAGCCCATCTTCCTTCTGTTTGTTTCATCTCGTGGCGGATGGAGAGCCGGGGAAGGGAGGGGCCAAAAAAAAAAAAATTGAATCCCTTCTGTTCCCGACCACTTGAAGAGCCAGGTGATACTCCCTGCTGGCACCTTGCCTCCCTCCTGTGGCAGACCCTAAATGTCTGCTCGCTGGCAGGGACTGCAGGACGAGCAGGGTCTGCTTAGGTTCATGACCCTATAAAGATGCCTTTTAGCAGTCCAGTTTGTTCTGTTCACATTAGGGAACTGAGCTTTAATGGGGAAAGGACCTGGTGCAAGTTTAGCAAGTGCTTTGATTGAAATGTTTGGGTAAGATTTCACTGACTCAAGTAGTCAGACCTGTACACAATATTGAGTTGAGCAGCTTGACCTTCCTCTGAAGTTTCATCTCAGTGGTAGCCATCACATACAAAGGACCGGTGTAGAAGTCCAAACCCCGCTAAAAAATTAAGGAAGGACGGCACTTGGTAAGCAAAGGCCTGGAGCTGCAGTGCCATTTCCATTCCTGGGAGGTGGCATTTGCTTTGCTCCGCAGCACCTTTGGTTCACAGAGTGGCTGATGATGTGTGGGGAGGGAAATGAGCAGCAAGAGCAAATGACCTCAGAGGCTGCAAAGAGCCTGGTTTCCATTGCAAATGCCCTTATTAGGATGGAAAAAGGTAGGGAAAAAAAAAAAAAAGGCAGAGAGTACAAGGCAGAAAAAATGCCTGGAAAAGATGTCTTCAGCTGTTTCCACAGCAGCTGCTCCTGAAATGGGTTGTGGTTCCTTAAACATACCTTTAACCCTATCCTCACGAGTGTTTTCCACTCCTTAATAAAGGGAGGTTCTAAAAACAACAGCACTGGATCCAGGTGAATCACAGGGCAGTATTTATCTTAGGCTCTAATCTGTACTTGAATTGTAATGTGCTTGGAGCAGCGACCGTATCTTTGGTCTTTGTGTGTACAATACTTATCAGAGGGGGTTTCTGTCCTGCAAATGCAGCTCCCGTGTGCCGCCTCGATAGAAAAAATTAGCGACGATGATAAATCACAGCCAGCTCTGGTTCTGGAAGACCAGTTGTGTGGGAGAGGAAAGGAACAGCGGTTGTTAAACCCAAATCCTGGATGTTCCTGCACTCTCTTAATGTCGGCATCTCCTTTTGGTGTCTGCCCTTGCTACTTATTAAAAAGTAAAATGACTCCTGTAGTACGACGGCTTCTTCTGCTGCTGCTGCCGGAGAGCCCAGCTCTAAGCTCTGGGGACGGGTGTGGTATCTGCCATGAAGACACCTGTCTTATCCCATTAGGGCAGTTCCCAGTGGGGACGTGGGGATGTATGGATCATGTCTGCTGCAGTTCCCATCTCCACACCATGACACGCCATCGATCAGCATCTCCCTGCTCTCGTGTCTCCTCTCTCCGTCGCTGGTGACCTTGATGGACACCTTACGCCGTACTGCCATGCTTTCAGAGCACTGAAAACATGCCTGTCATACCATCCTATTTTCCCCCAACACTGAAATTTTTGTTATATCCACGGTGAGAGAGAACATTAGCATGAATGAACATGATGGAGGGCTATAAAGTTTTTATTACGGCAATTTTAGGCTGTTCATCTTATGAGTGGCAAACTAACTCCTGGGGAGGGAAGTGCTTTGGGAGGCACTCGCCGAGCAGTTTGGGGAGGAATCCCAATGGGGATGGAGGAGATGAAGGACAAGGGAATTGGTGTTGTTCATAAAAAATAAAACAAAATAAAGGTGGTTTGAATGAATCAGCCCTCAGCTACATGCAGGTAGTGTGAAATTGGTGTCTTGAAGTGGCCTGCCCTTGTGTAATGGAGAACAGCATTTAGTTTCTTCCGTGTGCTCGTTTGGGGCTGGGTGATGTGATTAATAAAAAGCTGCTTGCACAATGCCCAGCACAGCTGCTGTGGCATGCGTACGTGCTCTGGGCCTGTGGATGAACAGGCTATGGCTGTATAAGCACTTTTATTTACTCCTTTTGCCCCTCCTTTCCTTTTAAAAAAGACAATTTCTGTGCATCTGTCCCTGGTCTCTGGGCTGTGACTTTCAGGCAGGTTTGGGTAGGTCTGCGTGGGCGTGGGTTGCTTTGTCACTTATTACCCGGGCACTGCAGAGCTCTCTCTGAGTTTAAATTTATGTGTTCCGGCTTTTATTGCTGTGCCACTTGGCTCTTTTGAGTTATCTCAGTCACCAAATGAATTTTATAGTCCATTGGGGGCTGTCCATGCTTGTTAAGGTGATATTTCCATCTCCAGCGTGCCGTGGAATCTCATCCGCCACGCAGCGAGCGCTTCCACCAGCCTGTCGCTTCTCCAGGAAGCACCCCAGGTCCTCGGGGACCTCTGCAGCCACTGGACAAGTTGTGGCAGAGGCTCCTGGAAGAACACACAGCTCACAGTGCACACTTTTTCTTGGGAAGGAGGTGTCATCGATGCTGTTGCAGTGCTGGATGCTGCTGGCTGTGAAACTCTTTGGTGCAGGGAGCCAGCAATGAACGGCTTTTGGGTACAGCGCTCCCCTGGTAGAGAGGGATTATCGAGCAAAGGGGTGGCCCCACGGTGGGCGATCCTCCTGATGCCACCCTTTTGCTCTGCCTTGAACTGTTTTCTCCCCCTCTTCTGGAAGGGGGTCTCATGTTGCTTAATGGCTCCCCAGTGTTGCTTTATTAACGTCATCAAAATTTCAGGGGCGTTTTGGAAAGAGTTTCCCCTGCCCTGCATCAGGTCTCATAGCACAGCAGGTATGTATGGTGGCAGAGATGGGAGAGGGAGTCAGGAATTAATCACCGTGCGGTGATGGATGCTCTGGGCTTGATGTGGTGCTGCAGGAACAAAAGTTTCTCTTTCAGCTGGGCACCCAGAAGTCCAATTTGTACGTCCTTTGTGCCCGCTGCTGGCATGGCTGGTCAGCAGCCCGTGTAGCACTGCAGCCCTTCGCCAGGAGCCTGCAGCTAGAGAGATGAACTCTGCTTCTCAGCTGCAGTGTGTTACCCATCACATCAAACAGACACAGATTGCTCTTCAGATGATACGGGGTTCTTGTCTTTTTACCCTGATCCCCTTAAGAGGGCTCCCCTAGGAGTCAACCACTGGAAGACAACTTGCCGGTTCCTTTTTCCTGCATGAAGGGCTCCTGGTGGGATTTCTCAGTGAGTCCCTGCTGGACTTAATGTGATGTTGTTTTCTTTCTCTGCTCCTCCTTTGTAAACTACTAATCAATGATATATTGCAGCTGTTTCCATGATTCATTTTCTTAAGCCTGTCGTAAGGCTAATTGGTTTTCAGTTTAAGTCCTGGATCTTGCAAATTACTGTGTGTGGGCACATTGCAGGATCCGGGGCCCCAAATTTTCATTCCCTGCTGTCATTAGCAGTGTTAGAGTCTGTGCTAATCCCTCTCCAGCTAACTGTCTTCATACAGCAATTTAACTGCTTCGTATTAACCTGGTGCACCTCTTCCCGCTGGGTTGTGCTGCGTTCCTATGTCACCCTTGTGGCAGCCATCGCATCTCTCCCACTGAGTGCAAATAAAAGCAAATTATAAACAAAACCGAGCCTGGAACTACGCAGCTCCTCCTTTCCCTCCTGTTCTGCCCCTCCAAAAAGAGAGATTCCTGTAAGGAGTTAGCATGTCCATCATTTAACTAACCAGTACGCATCTACCGTTTTTTAATCTCCCCTCGTAAATCAATCCCTCCGGGAACTTATCTAGTTCAGCCGTCTGGAAATTAAAAAATAAAATAGATCTCACAATAGGACAAGCCTGAAATGTCTTTGGGGGGGAGAGAGAGGAGCGGCGGAGGGTGTGAGTGGCAGCAAATAACACTCGGTATTTTATAACCCCTTCCATCGCAGGATCTCAATGTACTTTGCAAACGGGAGTGAATTAAGGGTCACCGTGTCCCCCCATGAGGCTGGGAAGTCTTGTCACAAATCTGTGTCAGCTAGCACTTGTCTTTATGAAGCACGTGCAGCTGCTGGAATTGCTCGGCCTCTGCAGGGATAGAAGTCATTTCTTCCTGCTGCAGGAAATTAGCTTCTACCCGGTGCAGTTGGAGGTGGAGAGGAGAGTTCCCATTAGGAGCAGAAGGCCTCTGAGGGAGATGAAAAATTCCAACCCCTTTTAATAAAGGTAACTGGATTAAATGCACACGCATTAGATACGCTCTGTATTTTAGAGGCAGGAAAATTCAGACACAGACAAAGTGATGTGTCCAGCACCACGCGGGGAATGAGAGGCAGAGAGAGGAAATCTTCACCCATTGGTATAATTGCAGAACCATCCTCCTTTCTGCAAATAGCAGCAAGCTTTGACTACTTGTGGCCGGCAGCATGAAATCTGGGCTGTACAGCTAGGCGTTCGACTGAATGGCTTTATCAGAAACTCCAGATATGCTTACAGGTACCAAGGGAACGGTCCTTCTGAGGAGATTCCAGTGCTTCCTGCTTCAAGGAAGGTTGTTTCCAAGGAAGACAGGAGCAGCTGTCTTTCTGGTGGCTTCTTGGCATTCCACTCGGGGCCCCCAGAGCTCGGGGAAGGCACCCTGGCCTGCCCTGAGGTGAGATAGCAGAAGGTACCAGGTCTTTTTCAGGTTTGGATGAAGTTCTGAATAAGGGCTTGCATTTGTTCTTCTCCTACCCTTACTGCTCCACCAACCCATCCCCAATAATTATCTTTCAGATTCATCCCTTCCGTCTATCCTCATTCTCCTTAACTGCTCATTGAGATTAGGAAACATCCTTTTAGTCTCTCTCTCTCATCCTCATTAAATCTCCTTTTTATTTTTTTTTTCTTTATCTTCATCTCCTCCTTCCTAGACTGTCACTAAATTAAAAAAGAAAGAAGAAAAAAAAAAAGAGTAAAGAAAGACTCTTTAATGTGTTTTAAAAAATCTCTTTGAAAATGATACCGTCTGTGTCGCTTCTCTCTCTGTGTCTCTCTCGCTTTATTTATTTATTTATTTTTACAGACTTAACTAAAAACGGGCTTATTGATAAAAGCCATGGTGTCTGCTGTTTGCTGATGATTAGGTGCAAAGACGAGGCCTTTCCCTGTTCAGATAGGTAAATATGTAAAAGATGTTATTTAAATTGAAAGGACAGGCTGACAATGTGCATTCTTCCTCCCTCCAGCACCCAGTGTCACAGGCACAGATGTCCAGGAAAAAGTCTGGACTAGAATCCAAAGATAAAAGCAGAGTTTGCCCCCAAACGTGCACTTAACCCCAGGCACTGATTTCAGAAACTGCTGATGTATCCAGGCCCTTGAGAGATGTTCTGGTTGCTAGCAGACTGCAAATTGCAGCATCTCGACCCTCACGGCTTCCATTAGTCAGCCCCAGATAGGAAATGGTACAGAAGAGCAGCTTCTTGCCCAATGGGGGCAGGACTGGGAGGTTCTCTGTCAAAAAGAGAAAAAGAAAAGAAAAAAAATGACCAAAAAAAAAGACAAAAAAAAAGACAAAAAAAGAAAAAGACAAAAAAAAAAATAGCACTTCTCTGATTTGAAATACTTGTGGACCCAGATCTAAACATCTTCTCAAAATACCCTTAAGTTTTTTTTCCTTAAGTTGGGAAGTTTTTGAACAGGATCCATAGGCTAAGAGATTTTAAAGTTGGAAAAGTCAACTCACTCATCTTCACTCTGATCTGAAAGTGTTACCATGACGTGAGCACGTGTCCAAGCTATCCTTGCTCTCGCTCTTTTAAGTACTAGGAGCAATGAAACTGCAGCAGCTGAGGCTTCTGTGGCTACTTGCACTTATACCCAGAGCTGTGTGCCTTTAGCAAGGAAGACTTCTGCCCTTGCAGGTTTAGAATTGCTGGCGAACAGGACAACCACTGCTTGCTGCAATCACGCTTCTGGTAACTCCTGGTAGCAGAGATCCAGACCATCTGTGTTTGCCAGCTGCCTGGGCACTGACATGAAAGAGCTGGGTTTGATGGCATCGTGTAGGATCACAGAAGTGTTGGTTGGAAGGGACTGCTCGCCGGGCCTCTAGTCTCCAGTCCAAGCTCCTGGATGAAGCCAGACATTTATCTCTGTGTCAGAATCAAAAGGGCTGCATCTCAGTGGGTTCATTTCCTCTTCTCCCTCATTTCCCTGCCTCGTGGCTGCCTCTCCTCCTTGCCACTCTGCCAACACCGGGGCAGCTTTGGCTACCTACCCAAATCTCAGTTCCAGAGGCACACGAGGTGGCCCGTTGCAGAGCCAGTGTAGATCCCGATTTGCTAGGGCTTCTTAGTTCATGTTCCATATAAAAAGGTTCCTCATGACTTGCTGGGATACCTGGCACAGGCCCAGGGGAGGCAGTGGTGGTGTCAACGTGTAGTTGACATTTAGTCATTAGGACTGGATTCCTGACAACAGCAACAACATGTTGCTGAGAATCCAGCAAAGGTATAAATGGAGAAGGGTTTCTGCCAGACCTGTGGGCCTGATTTCTGCTGGTGGCATTTTGCTCAGAGCTAGAAATTGGCCTTACTTCTGTGGTGGAGCCAAACAAAACCCAGAACATACCCATCTGCAGTTTAAGTGGTATCATTATGATGTTACCTTTGAATTTTCCATTTTTTTGTGTGTTTCTGCTGCTCCTGGTTTCCTTGGTAGAAAATTTCAGTGTATGTAACTAAGGGTTATACCTTGTGCCTTGCTGTCTGGAGCTAGCACTCCCCAAAAAAGCCATGAGGCCCAGTGATAACATAAATCCTAATGGCATGGATTCATCCTAACAGTAGGGACCCCTTTAATATCTTAGGTCTTAGAGAGGCTGGAGGCATTAACCAGACGATTCTCTATGGTCTTCTTCAGTGCTTAGTCACTAATTGTTATTCACTACTCCCCCAGAGCTTTTTGTTTCTGATGACATGTGCAAATGGCACATTTGTTAGCAGACAAGGTTTGAGAGCGAGAACAAATCTAGTTTATTCTAATAAAGTGAAAATTAAAACAGTGGGTTACACTATTGAAAACGAGAGTTATGCAGAATGAGACAGGAAAATGCACTGCCAGTTATCTATGCGACACTTTTGTTCCCTTCCCAGCTCTTCACTGAGAAGCTCTCTCCCAGCCTGGGGCTCCGGCAGCCCCATGAACTGAGCGTGAGTGCCAGGAGTTGTTCTTCGTGAGTGAATCGCCGACGTGGTATTCACCCTACCACCATTAAGGAGCCATGCAGTGAATGTGCCTTCAAAAAGTGGCTCCTCACCCTACTCCTGTTTGACTTAGAAAGAAGGGTATGCATTAATACTGCCCTTTCCCTTCCTGATAAGCTGTTCAGGGGATTTCTGTTTGGAGCATCCCAGTCAGGGTTTGACAACGTCCCATTAAAAAAAGGGGATCATTCTGAGGTTCGCATCTCCTGCGCAAATGTAGCGGGTTTACATGGCAAGGTTTTGGCCAGCACTGCGGGGCCTCGCCATTAGTAGGGCCCACGAACCTAAAAGCAACCCAAGCGTGGAGGCCGGGATT
Source organism: Aythya fuligula (assembly GCF_009819795.1). Classification (NCBI taxonomy): domain Eukaryota; kingdom Metazoa; phylum Chordata; class Aves; order Anseriformes; family Anatidae; genus Aythya; species Aythya fuligula. The sequence goes on from NC_045559.1 coordinate 86,872,338, forward strand.
TTGCTGTGGAGAAGTTCAGATCGCAGCCTTACAAGCAAGGTTTCCCAGCTTCCTCAGGCCTGGCACGCGATCAAATAAACAAGAAAAAAAAAAAAAGTTTAATTAAACTAACATGAAAAAAGAAAAAAACTGAAAGTGTCACAAAAACTGAAGGCGGTGGTGCCAGTTCCCCACGGCATATGGCAGAGCAGCCGCTCTCCCCGCGCCACAAAGGCGGACCTGTCACTTCAGAGGGACGCGCGGCCCTTTCATTTCCCTGCCTGTCACCCTGACGGCGACGGGACCATCCCCTCCGCCGCCCTCCCCTCCTGAGCAGGAGACAGGGCAAGCTGCCGCAGGGGACAGGATTTCTCCTGGGGAAGGCAGAGAGAGAGGGGAAAGCCGCCCATTTTGCCATTTCGGATGGCACCGCGAGGGGCTGGCCGCGGGAGGAGGAGCGCAGAGCGTCACCCGCTGTGCAGGCCTCTGGGGGCCCCCTCCGCTACCTGCCACCGGGCTTGAAGCACTTTATTCTTTTATCAAAGAGAATTTAGATTGGACATCTAAACCCCTTTAAAAACAGAGAAGTCTTGATGTGCGCTGTGTTTGATGTGGGTGCGTTTCAGGGAGCAGGTAGCGCCGGTTTCCCGGCTCCATCTTGCGTTGCCCGAGTCCTGGGGCTCGCTGGGGCAGGGGAACACAGGGCTTGTTGTGGGGAGCAGGTCCGTGTGGCAGCCATCAGCCGGAGGGACAGGGAATGCTTTTGGTTATCAGAAAGAAGGATGAAGGCTTCTTTAGATCTCTTAAAGGACCACGGTGAGCCATTTCCCATGGGAAGACAGTATGAAAGCTAGCTTGAGTTGAGTTAGGGAGCTGGGCTTTTATGCTTCTGGTGGCTGCGATGACTTACATCCTTGGCTCAGAAAGCCTTGCTGTCCATTTGCCTGCCACATTTTCTCTCAGTTTGAGCAGCAGAGCATTATTTGGTATTCCTTTTTATGTCAGGTAATGTGCTGCTTTACCTATAAGCACATGTATGTGTGGAAGGCACAACAAGAAACTTGAAAGCCCTTGGGCTCACCGAGTACTGCGGGGGGACCAGGAGCATCAGGGGCTCCGTTCTCACAGCACGGAGGGGAGATTTTTAAAGGGTTGTAGCACACCACTGGGAATTTGATGTTTGAGTATCACAGCTTTCCAGGTTTATTTTTAAACATCCTGGTGTCTCAGTGGGTTTTAGCAGTATAGAAGGATGAAGGCAATGGCACTGGCAGTGCAGACTTATAGGATCCCACACGCTGGAGGAGGCAGTGGGATGTGACCAAAGGGTAAGTGTAGGGAAAGCTTCAGTGTGGTATCACTGGTGGAAAGGAGAGGAGAGGAAGAGGCTGAGCTCACAGGAGGCGAGGTCAAGCAGGTGAAAAGGACAGACAGGGCGAAATTGCTGTAGGTTTTTGGAAGTGAGAAGAAATTGAAACTCAATCCAGTGAATGCTTCAGAACCAAGAGGGATGAAGCGGGATAGATGTGCCACGACGGAGTTTCAGGGCGAGGAGAGAGAATGCTAATAGCCACATTGTGTATGCTTTGTGTGTCAGAGAAGCTGGGAAGAAGTTGCAGTGTATGGAAGTGAGCAGTAATGAGTGGCCAGGCATGTCTCCCAGCTGTCAGGACAAAAAAGAAGGGCTTGGGTGCTGGCTGCGGTGCCGTCATCTTTATCCCAAGGGGCTTCCATCTGAAAGTCTCTCCATGGGAGGTTTCTTATTTCCCCCGTCATCCCTGCAGTCTCTGCACAGGCAGAAAGTGAACCCCAGCACCCAAGAGACCAGGCTGGGTCACAGAGGCCTCATTGCTCCTTCCAGCCCTCCCAGCTCCCCAAAGGCTTGTGTGTTTCTGCGCTCTGAGGAAATTAGCTTGCTGAAGAGAAAGGGCACAGTCATTGTAAAAACCTGCTCCAATTAAGTTGTTTAATTGCAAAGGAGGAAAAACCATTTGTAAATTAAATGAATTGCCCTGCTTACAATACAGAAGACTAAGGGATGATCTGAGAGGAAGCTGACACTTTGGCAGTCTGATGGCACAATCTGAGACACAGGAGATAGAGCCGAGCGTCTCAAAGTAGCAAAGGAAGCAGTGGCTTTTAGAGCAACAGGAAAGCAATTAGCCTTGTTTTCCCTACAGCTCCTTATACGTCTGCTTGCTGTTAAATACCAAACCCTGTCCTGTTTTCCAGCTGCCTCTTCAGCCCGTGCATGCATGGGGCTGTGCCGGGATGGGGGGCAGCCGGAAGGCCCCCAGCATTGCCACCTGTCAGCTGAATCCTATTAACGAAACCAGCACCTGCTCCCCCATAACGAGGTGGGTTGGGAGCACCTCCAGCTGGGATGATAACACACTCCTCTGTCTGTCCTCTGCTTATTGCATAAGACATTGAAGGGGTGCAGGGTGCCCCTTGGGGTTGCTTGTGCTGTGCAGAAATTTATAGGACAGTCTCCGGGCCTTTTCCTGAATTGCTGATGCTGTGAGAGGAATGAGGGGTGAGAGACTTCCAACAAGTGGTCAGGAGGAGGAGGTGGAATCCAGCAGTCACACGCCTGGTAAGATATTGGCAGCTCTAGCTGTCTAGCCAAGTTGCTTAACTGTTAAATAACACGTCTGTACTCTCCTAGGGCGTTCTGCAGTAATAATTAATAGTGATTACATAGCGATAATACAATGGTTATGCTAATAGACCTATCAGCTTGGATGTAAAGAGAGAGGAGCCAATACTATAAATATAGTAATATCTCTGTGGAGAGGGATCTTAATGACAAGACTACCTCGTATAGTAAACATGCTGATACTGTTTATAATAAACAGTGCAGTTTCTTACCTGCTACATTCAGTCTCTGCAGTTTTCCTGTAATTAACTTGCCTCTCTTCAGTCCTGCTTTTCTCTTTCCTCCTCTCCCCACCCTGCCCTATCTGCATAAAGGTGTTTTGAGATTTTTTTGCTTCTAAGTTGAGCAGGGAAGCGAACTGAGTAGATATTTGTTAATATTCATGCTAAACCTTAGAGTGGAGACATAAGCAGCATACAGGTGCTCAGGACAGCTACAAACTCAGGGGTTAGAAGGCTTTTCTGGATCCCCACTTCTATTAGTCTTTCATTTTCTTGAATAATGCCATGTGGAAATGGTGAGGAAAGGGATGAAAACTCAAAGGTTTAAGGTGCCTTGTTACTCAGTGCATGCACACGTACCAGATTCACAACAGCTGTGTGAGGAAACCCAGCCTCCTCTGAGCCACTGGGCACAGAGCTGCAGCAGCAAACCCTAGTGTGTGCCACACACTTGTGTCTCCTGCCAGTGGCTTTAGGGAAAAATTTAGAGCTGCCCTACGTTGCCTGGGGGCTCAGTCTCCAAGTACTGGTGTGGTGCCTGGGTGCTGGCAGCCAAGGATGGAAGCAGGAAGCTCTGATGTTGGTAATATCATAGGCCCCATAAAAACTGGGGGAGGGAGGCTGGATGGAAGGATGATCTTCTAAGCAGGTGACTAGATGCAGCTGGGATGAAAGGCTGTAGCCAGGCAAAGCAGTAGCTGGGGAGGCTAGTTACTATTTCAGGACTTTCCTCCTCAGCAGTAGCATGGGAAGGAGGCTTTTAAATTCAGAAATCCTATGAGGAGTGACCTGTGCTGGTTGGGGAGCAGCCGGTTTGCAAAAGATGACACAGCATGTGGTAAGCTAACTCATCGGCATCGTGCGCTGGGATGATAAAAAGGGCAAGGCATCCTCAGGGAGAGGGAAGAAACCTTTTCAGGAGTGAAACCACAGGCAAGGGGTGGTACAGCCCAGGCCGTGCTGGAGGTGCTCTATGCCCAGAAACCTGGCCTTTGTTCCTGACCCAACAAGAAGCTATACCTGTTGGGTGGCACTGACTGCAGGCACTGCTTGTGGGCCCGAAACTCCTCCAGGTTTATTCAAGTCCTGATAAGAGGCATTGGCCTCAGCGCTTGGTGGAAACCCTAGGAGCATCCTGACAGCCCAGCCAGCTACTATGTGTAGCTGCAGTGCACTAGTGATTGGTAATCCTGGTCAGAAAATGGGGATGCATCCAGCCCTCTGACGTGAGGGTCTGGTGTGCAGAATAAGCCATGAGCTTGAGTGAAGTGTGTAAAAACCCATGCTGAAACAACCCCGCCAACCCCTCTTAAGAAACTCTGTTGCGTGTTTCAGCCTTGAACCTGTTGCAATTTGTTTCCCAAGTTCAATTACTATTTGCAGTCGCCCAGTTTTACAGAGGAATAGTAATGTATCTGTTACTCCAACAGGTTTCGGTTATCTTAACTAAGCTAAAGCCTCCTGGTCTGCTTGGCTTAGTGTGACCAATTTAAACAGCCATGGTGAACTAGACCCTCTCCTGGCCTGCTTGGCAAAATCCTTGGCAATGTTTCCGTCCTTGCTGGGGGCAGAGGTGTCTCCTCATCCTGGTGGAAGGCTTATGGCTTTGGGGGAATGCAAAAATGTTCTCAAATATCCTTGCTAGTTGTCTTCCTTCTCTGAGCATCAGCATTGGGCACAGAGGAGCCAACATGCTGGAAATACCTTGTACAGTACTAACCTCTGAATTAAATCTATTTCCTTTTTAGCTGAAATGTGTTAATTCCTACTTGTATTTTAAAGACTTGATGAGGTGCTAGTGTCCACTATGGAGGATGTGCATTTATCTTTGGGAGAATCTCACAGTTCAGTAGTACCCTGTCTCCAAATGTTTCTGCTGGGCTTTGGCATTTTCTGCTGCTATAGCGTCTGCTGCTAAAGGCAGCCTGGTGCCTGCAGGTCCCCCTAAGCACTGGTGACTGATCACCTTCACATTAAAAACAAAGCCAGAGGTCCTGGGAAGCAGAGGAGCCAGGAATAAACTTGATGCTTGTTAGTAGGCAGTCCCCATTTCCCATTTCTTGCATCCTACTGGGAAAAAATGGGGAAGGTGGGCAAGCAGGGGACTGGAGGGACGGAAATGGAGAAAATGCACTTTGTGGGTTTTTGGTGTTTTTTTTTTTTTTTTTTTTTTTTTTGCTCTCCCTGTCTTCCCATTCCCCACTGCTCCCTGTTTGCGACTTCGTGTCAAATACCTCTGTGCGCGTTCCCCTCCCCGCTCCCAAATCTCATCTCTCTTCAGAGCTTTGGCTTTAAATACGCACACATATATGCAATTAAATGCAGGCTTTGACTTTTCGCCTGGGAAACTGGAGGGATAAGGTGAGCTAAGCTTTTAATTACGAGTACCCATTCTGGGAGGCAGGGAATTCAAGCCGACAGTAGATGCTGCAGCACTGCTTAATCCTGTCTTACAGGGAAGGGAGGGGAGAAAACATGAATCTGCTGGAGAAAAGATTTCCTGAATATATAAAGAAAATATTGTTTCTTTCTGCTGTGCCTCTTCCACCTTCCCTTTCTTTTCTGTTCCGCCAAGTAGAAAATAGGCATTAAATGCTGGGGGTTTGATTATGGCTTTTGTTAAGGTGAAAACATCAAAGTGCAGCTCTGACCTCTAGAATCAGACTGTTTGTGTCAGTTTTTTTTTTATTTTTGTTCCCCACCATTTAGAGCAAACATAATGGGCCAGGTTCATCTGGGCTGCTTCATCCATTGGCGTGGCTGGAGCTGCACCACAGACACCTCTGTGTGAGAGGGACTTTCTTGATGGGGAGGTGAACCATGTAGGGGTTTCGTGACACCGCTTCCAAAACAAGCACAGCTGTGGCTGCGTGAAAAATAAATACATAAAATTATCCATGTCCTGCAAAGAAAACACTAACATGTTTTCTAGTGCAAGACACTGCAAGAGGAGGCAGGATTGAGCTGGGACGCTCTGCTAGCTTAATGGGTGTGAGTCCCAAGCGAAGACCTGCCCGAGGAAGAGAAGCAGAATAGAAGGTGACATGCCCTCGTGTCCTGAGGGCTGTGTTGAGCCAAGGCTGTGCCTTCCTGCAGCTGTTCACATGCCATTTTTTGCAGCAGGACCTCCTGCAACTTGTGCTGGAGCCTCTGACTTGCCAGCCTTGGTCCAGGCTGGGCTTGTGGAGCTGTCGTTGTCAGCACCACTGGCTGCTTTTCAAGCCCTTCTAAGTGTTTCCCTCTCCTTTATTTTCCTTTACGATGACTAGTTGCATGTGAGGGTGAAGCTATCACATCTTCCAAGAGGAAGAGACAGGTCTTGCCTTCCAGAAAAGAGTACCAGTTACCCCAGGGGGGCTATTTTCAGCAGAAAGGCTTGTGGTGCCATGCACAGGAGGATATTTTAAATCAAGGTAACGTAGCCAGGGCCAGTTTTGGTAGGAGCCTGTTTGAGAAGAAGAGGGAGGAGATGAGAGCTGGGAGCTCAGAGGACTAGTTCGTCAATAGTGTCATGGCATCCTTGTTTTCTTGCTTGTTTCCATGCTTCGAGGGGAGCTGGGCTGGCATGAACACTTCAAATGGGATTTTTCTGATGTCTGAATACTTCTGTCTGAGCTTGTTCTTACAGTTCTTGTTCTGGATGAGTTTCTACTTAGCATCTCCTGACAGCTTTGTGCTGCGGACTGACCCTCCGGGCCGCCTAATAGCTGAGGCCTTTGCCTAGCCTGCTGTTAACTAGGAGACCTGACTGCCTTACTGATAGGAAAAAACCTAAAAAATGCTCCACTGCCTCTGAATTTCCTCTGTAATGCCATTGTGACTCCTGATTAATTTCCATAATGCAATTTTGCCAGGTAGACCTCGGTAACCTTTTAGCTGACCTCCGTCACCTGCTGTTCCTCACAGGCTTCCCACTATTAAGAGCTGAATAATCCAGGCAAACCTGCCACCTTCAAGCAGATTGGTGGAGTGGTGTGGCATTTATATCTTGGGAGAAAGGGCTCTATCTTATATCACCTGCACAAAACCTTTGTTTGGCCTCAACTCTTGTTAGATACCAATCTTTCTTCCTGTGCCTGAGTTCTTCAGCTTAGAAAATTGGTGTAATGTCTACACGGCCACACCTGCGATAAAGAAAATGTCCCAAATTAGTCAGCACTCAGTTCGGGGTTTAATGGTCTGTACTAAGTCAGGGTAGAGCAGCAAACCCTCCTGGGTGACTTCAGCCAAGTGGGAAGCGCAACAAGAAATTTGGTGGCTGCCTAATGAAGCAAGACCCGTAAGGATCTGGACAGCCAACGTGTGCATATGCAAAGAAGGCACTTGAAAAATTAAGAAGTTCCTCAGCTTAATGAAATAATAATCGTGTGTGCATGCGTGCACTGGGGGCCTCTCAAGAACACTTAGAAACCCCCAAGAGCCTGTTTGTACCTTTTGTGAGCCTTCTACTGCCACTACGTTTCCAGAAAAATGTGAAGCCTTTTGGGAAGGGGTAGGTGCAAAGGAGAGTAGCAAACACCCTGGGGAAGGGAGAAGCAAAAGGCAAGGGAGCGCTCAGTTTGTGTCATCAGCTCCAAATACCTTGGCCGTGGGCTTCCCCCAAGGTGGTGTGAGAGGCGAGACCAAGCGTGCAGGCAGCGCGTCGGGAGGGCACGTCTGGGAGAAGTGTTTATTTAAGACAATTGTGATCAAATATTCATCAGCTCTCACTCCCTCCATCCTGCTACAGCTCCTTTCTCCCTCTGCTCAGCTGGAAAAGACTTCAGAGCGAAAGAGGGAGCAGCACTTAAATGCTTATTTATGTTGTCATTTCTAGGCATTTTATCAGGTCTCTAATGAAATAGATTTTCTCTCAAGAGGTGTGTATTTTCTGAGCCAGAGGGGGAGAGCACTACGGAGTGCTGAAAAAAAGCTGCCCACATTCGATACGTTTGATGCATTATTAATGATGATAAAAGCAAGAGGTTATAAACATTTTCTTTTCCAAGTACTAATTGCAGCTGACCCTAGCTTAAAAAAAAAAAAAAAAAAATGTGGGGGGAGTGCAAACAGATCCAGCAAGCCCGAGGTGTAACTGTCAGGGCAAAACTCCTTTCTTGACAATCCCGAATGCTTTCACATATATCATTTCTAAGAGCGCTGCCAGAGCCAAACCATTTGGGACTAGAATTATAGCAGAGATTAGCAGGATTCTGTTCCAAGAATATCTTTATGGTGATCACTTGTCACTTGTCATTACAAATAAATCCTATTGGTCTTCTCTCCTCGGTCTCATCCTTGGCTTACTTACACTTGAGAAATCACTCTTCTCCTCCCCTCTTTTTTCCAGCAGGAGAAATCCAGGTTGATTTTATTTTTGAATGGCTGCTGGCTTAGCCTGACTCAACACAGCCCTCCGCCCTGGTGGGGGTGGGAAGACACGAGAGTCTTCGCTTGTTTTTAGTCCTGTAGCAGGTAAAATGTGTCTTAGTTGGCGTGGCTGGAATATTTTTGTGTATCTGTGGCTTCACGTAGGGCAGCAGAGCGTACACACAGGGTTAGGGATATGACACTATTGCCCTTTGCCTCCAAAGAGCGATGCCTTCTTGGCCAAAGCTCCTGTTACAAGGGGCAATCGGGGCCAAATGGCAGAAAATAAGAAGAAATCAAGTGTTACCATCTCCTGATGTACCACCTTCCTCCTCTTGGCTGCTGGTGCTCTTGCTCAAGGCAGCATGAGGCAAATTCTGCTGTCTGAATCCTCTGCAGCTGTGATGAAACCCACTGGGTTTTTACAGGTGATGCTGAGGTGTCCTAGGTCTAAGCAGCAGAAATGGAGTTCGAAGCAGTTAAGGAAGGCATTGTACACAAACAAATCAAGTTAATTATCAAGGTGAGCCCTTGGAAGGGGTGAGGGTTGAACGGAGTTGCCCGCGGACTTCTGTGTTTTCTCTGGAGCTTTAAAAGACTCTGTGCTAACGCTGGAGCTTAGGCTGGTGTTTGAATATGCTTTAAAAACCTGAACACGTTCGCTAATATGTTGGCTTTGTTTGCAACAGAATGCCTTATTTCTATTTATTATTTCACTCATTTATTATTGATATTACAGTAACAGCTAGAGGCCTCTTTCTGCTAGGTGTCCTACGGGTTCCTTGTAAGGGGGAAGTTTCTCTGCTCAGGCTCTGCCGGAGAGGTGGGTGCGCGTTCAAAGGAAGCAGCAAATTGGTTGCAGGGTTTGGATGAGGACCTGGCTCTCCAGGGTCCTGGCTTCTTGACGTAACCTATGGCCCTCACAAAGAGCTGTATCAAGCAAAGCTGTTGCTCTCGCTTTGTGGGGAGCCTTTAATTCAGACTGATGCTGGGTGGGAGCCTTTAAGTGCATCAAACAAGGAGGTCTGGATGGAAAGCTGTCCTGTAATATATTGGGTAGCTGAAGAGGCCTGCACTGTCTGAAGCCAGCGGTTTCTACGTTTTCCTGGAGCCTAAGCTGGCTTTTCATGTGCTTTCCACGTGGCAGAAAATTGGAGGTCTTGCTTAGCTTCTTTTCTTGCCGGAACATATTGTCCGTGTAGCGCGAGGTACCAGGGGAATCTTCCCCAGATGTGCGTGTTTAAAAACAAAGCGTTTTGATGGCTGCTTGTCTCCCATCTCCGCGTTTAAAAGCAGTCGATCAGAAAGGGACCAAACCCTTGGGGATTCGCATTTGCTTTCATTAGGATAATTAAAGAACAGAATAAGCAGAACAGACAGACTTCCCCCTTTTAAGATGCAAATGAAGGATTTGGTGAATGGTGTCTTGCACTGAGTTTCCCTTCGTGCTTTTATGCAGAGAAATGAAATTCCAGTTGGAAAAATAAAGGGAAGGTTTAAGCATCTTGATTTTAATGACTTTTCTGTAAGTGCTTAGACACAGGTAAGCCCCCTGAGATGGCTTAGGCTTTCTGTGTGGCCATTTACATGGATTATGGCCCTTGGACAGGAGGATTTTTTTTTTCAGTGGAGGTGAAGGCTGTGTTGGTGTCATGACTGTAGTAGTGCAGTGAATACACAACCACACAGATGTTTGTGGAGGAAAAGAGCTGTCTTGCAGAAAAGTCACCTGCTTCTCCCCCAGCACAGATCAGGAGAGGTTGCTGACCCTCTTACCTGCAAGGAGCAGGCAGCTACCTCTGTCTGGATGGGGCCAAAGCTCCCCTCACACCACCTGTACCCCAGTTTTGGAAGGTGTGTTTTCAAAGCCTTTGAGACGCTGGTACTTCTGCAAGTAGGTTCTGCAATGGGGAGGGTTGTGGTTGTGTTCTTGGTGTCTCCTTTTCTCATCTGGATGGTATTCTCATCCTCCGCCAGATGAAACAGCAACTTTGTGCCTCTGCTGATACTCCAGCACGTCCGCTCGCTTATTTGTGTCATTATTTCTAGCACCAGCCCTGCTTCCCCCCCTCCTGCTCGTGACACAGGCCAAATAATCATCAAACAGATGCCTTTTCCTCGGGGATGCCGCTGAACTCATTTCTGACAGACAGGGCTATTCTCTTATTTATTCATTCTCTCACAGGAGACCCGGGCCCTTCAAAAGCAGTCTGGTTTCCTTTCAGCCCGCTGAAGCTGTGCGTGCCAGCGCTGCTTGGCACACGCGTGCGGCGCCTTTTGTGTCTGAAGCAGTCCTCACTCAGGTGGTCGGCTTGCTCTGCTCACCCTGCTGTGGTGTCATTGCTTCTGCCCCCCGGGACGGGTGCCAGGAGGGCTGTGTGGGGAGGCGGTGACTCCGTGAAGGCTGCACGGAGAGAGCTAAGCAAATAAAGGCACCGCAAGATGCCGGCCTTCACCTTTTATTTTTGTAAACACTCCAGTATTAAATATAAATGAAGGTTTCAAGGATGCGTCTCTTCAGGGATGCTTGTTTGCTGCACCATTGTTATAGGAAAGCTCGTTTCCTTGGGGTCTAGGGAGCAAAGAAGGTAATATCCCTTCCTTTCTGCTCTTCCCACTTTGTTCTTCTTCCTTGCTTGCTTCCTTCACTGGATAGTAAGATGGCAGTGACCCTTCCTAAGTGGGAGTGCCCTTATATACGCTACCCAAGTGATGTCTCGAGCATGTTATGAACCTCAACAGCTGCCTTCTTCACACAGGAGCTTTCCCTGCCTCTGGACCGTGTTTATTTAGCCCACGTCACTCACTTGGGTATCTCCCTGCTCGCAGTGCTTTTTGACAACCTGTTTCACAGGGCACGAAGGCTGAGATCAGAGCTTCCAGGTCATCGTCCATCTCCTGTTGCAGTTCCGTGGCAGCCTGTGTGTGTATATTCACTCGTTACACTCAGTTGCTTCAGGTTAAAATCTCGCTCCACTGTTATTTCAGATGAGTGCTGCAAACTAAATCACGGAGCCGGAGATATCACCTTGGTGGTTGCTTTATTTTTTTATAAGGTATGTTGCCTTGCGGTAGGAGCAAGCTGTCATTGGCTGAACCGCAAGTGCAAGATCATTACTGAATATATTATCTTAATTACATCACACGGGTGTCATGTCCACTGCAAAGTACCGATGAGATAATCCTAAACCATACCAGCTGTCAGCCAGAGGAAGAGAGGTAGGTTAGGGATGCATTTAATTTTCGTACACTTGGCTAGTTTGCATAAACAAGCCATTGCATCAGTATTAGTTTGAAAAACATGCAGATTAATTATTGTACACTTACTAGCAAAGCTACTTCAAAAAAAAAAAAACAAGTCTCTTATGGCATGCAGGATGTAATATGGCAGTCTTTTTTTTTTTTTTTTTTTTTTTTTTTTTCCAGTGGGGGGCTTACAGCTCCTCTGCTCAGAGCCTCTTTCAGCAGGGAGCAGGCAGAACCAGCAGTAGGATGCTCTGGTCCCAGATGGGTGAAGCACATGTGCCATAGTACGAAAGCTGTGTTGCAGGGGAAGGGATCAAAGCTCCCCTATTTATAACTATTGCGTTCAGAGCCTCCTCCTGCCTTAGATCCAGGAGCATGGCTCTTCCCCATGCCAGCTGCTGCCAGGAGAAGATGTGAGCAGGAGCTGTAGGAAGTCACTGGTGCCCACAGCCTCCCAGTCCCTTCCCAGTGCCTTCCAGTTCTCGGCAAGTGCGGTGTCAGCAAATGCACAGCAGTGCTGCTTGCCGACAGGATTGGGCGAAATAAATGAGCTGAGACTGCCAGGGGATTATTCATCATAGCAGAAGCTGGAGCTGCCGCAGTGTTTGTCATCTGTAGTGCCTTTGTTATCAATTCCATCACCCAAGCCCGCGCACCTTGTCATGTGCTAAAAGTCAAACCACTACCCAGGGGCCTTTCCCTTCTGCTTCTGCAGCTAAGAGGCAAGTGAAAACAGCTCACACTGGTACCTTGCATTTGGGACAGACACTGTAGCTTACAAATGGGAGCATTTCGTCCTTTAGGAACTATTGATTTAACTCCAGTGGGTGAGATTTGTCCTTATTTCTTTCCTTTGCTCCAGTGGTAGGAGGCTTGGGATCCCTCCCTCCTCCACTCTCAACTCTTTTCTTTTTCTATTCACCCCCCTCTTCTCTAAAGACAGAATTGTTGCATCAATCTTTTGGGGAAGGGGAGAAAGATGAGGGAGCTAGAAATTAATGGAGGACGGGTGGGATGACTGATAACCTGTCTGCCTTTCTTACATATTTCCTCTGTACCTCTTTTCAGTCGTGCTCGTGCTCTCACTTGCTCACACAAAAGATACACAAACTGTCATCTAGAGTCTTTGATTTCTATCCCCCAGCCCCTGCCCTTTTCTCCTTTCTTCTTCTCTTCCTCATACTCATTAATTTCCTCTGTTGCGTGTGTTCAAGGGGAGATAGGAAGATGCTTGAGATTAAACACCGCGTGGAAAGGTAGAGGCCAGCAGTAATATGAGAGGTGGCACGGAGGAGGATGGGAAACTCAGACAAATGTGCCCAAGCTTGCAAACACCATCACTTCTGGCCTTTTCTGAGGGTAAATGCAAGGAACACTCCTGTGGCTTGTCTTCATAGCAACTTAGCAGTGTGCTGCCCCACAGCTCTAGGTGACTTCCACAGCATCAGTATTTTGGATGTTGTCTGGCCCCCAAAAAAGCCCTGTGAGATACGATATTACTGGAGGTCACCATGGCTGTGAGGAAAAGAGACTTGGCAGCTTCACAGAAGAGGGAGCACTTGAAGTGATATAACTTTGAATGTCTTACTCTCTGCTCCATTTGAGACTGGTAGGACTCAAATTTTTGGGATCCACCATTCAGGACCCCTTCGTACAGGCCCCCCTGAAGGTGGCCTCATCTCTTATGGCACTGCTCTCCACCCAGCACCTGCATGTGGACTCATTTGGAGAGTAGGGACTGTAGGGGGAGATGTGGCTTTTTGTGACTTCTGCGGTCTCATCCTGTTTCTGTCTCGAGCTCCCTCCTCCTCTCAAGTGCTGTTTTGGAGGCTCAAGGAAAACAGAGCCCACAGAAGCAAAAGGAACGTGCAGGTGGACTGGTTACTGAGGGTCTGTTTGCATTAGGGCAATTCTCTCTGATTTTTTTTTTTTTTTAATTTTCCCTTCTGAGGGAGGCCTGTCCTTTGTCCCTCTTTCCCAAATAACCCCAATTCATCAGGTAACCTCTTAAGACCAAGCCGAAGGCAGAATCAATCTCCAAAGGAAGTAGCAATTGCTGTAGCTCAGGCAGCGGGCAGAACACGAAATCCATATTGGCTTATTAAAAGCTCGGGCTTTGCCTCGCCGGCCTCTAATGATGACAAGTAGCAATTATTTTCATTACCCGTGCACGTGGACACGTGCGTCAAGTGCAGACCGCTTTACAGACGGGCTTCCTGGGGGACCTCGTAGCGGTTCTCCTCGCTTCCATTGCCGAGGGCAGGTGAATCCTCTTTCCTGAGCAATGTCCTGTCCCGGCGTTTGAATCAAGTCCTTTGATTTATCTGTTTTCCTCTGGATGTTAACTGCTCTGTTTCCTTACAAGAGCTGACTGCAGAGGGGAGATGTATGGCAATCGGGCGAGCACGCGCTGTGGACCCACCAGCTGGGGCTCTGATGTACAGCCACGGGTTTTTAAATGTCAGTGAGATAATAGCATCGAATTGGTCCCTAAAAAGCAGGATGCTGCAAGCAGAGGTTTTCTTCTGGGCAGGCTGGAAGGCTCCTAATTACTAGAAATCAAGAGAAGAGTCAGTCAAGCATGAGATAGAAACCTCGCAGTGGGGAAACACCACACTGGGAAATGCCTGGTGAGCAGACAGTTTCTTAGCTCTTCACAAACGTAGGAGATAATTATCGTCAAGCTCTTTCCTTGTCCTCACTCTCCTGCTTCCCTGTGGAAAGGAAAACAAGCCCTGTCTCTTCCCTTCAGTCACTGCTGTCCCTGCAGTCGTGCTGGGCTCCCTCCCGCTGCTGGAGAGCCTTACCCTGGCACCCAGCAGCCCCCCTCCCTAGCTGGGACAGGGTTAATGAGCTGAGGGAGGCTTTTCTCCTCCCTTATGCTATATTCTCAAGCTCACCATTTCTTCTTTTATTTTTTCCTCTTCCTTTTTTCTACAGCCCTGTATGCCTCTGTGATCAACCCAGCTGCATGAGTCGGTCATGTAGTGCCCTGCGCCAGGCTGTTGCATAAACCCACAGAGTTTTGGTTGAAGGGGAGAGTCTGGAATCAGGTGAAAGCAGGGCACTTTGTACCTACTCTGTGAAGGCTGATTGCTTCTGAACACAAATTGAAGGGGAGGGCGAAGCGAATTAACTCCCTGATAGGACCAGGGAGGACTAGTCAGCTACTGCCTTGACAAATCTGCCTTGTCTTTGGGTTTTTCTGCTCTCATTTGTCACTGCGAAGATTTCCTTCGCTTCTTAGTTCCTCTCCTGTGGTTCAAGCACAGGCTTGGGAACCAGCAGCTCTGTTTTTCCTGGATCACTCAGAATGTCATGGAGTCACTAAAACATTTGGGCCAAAACAGACTAGACTGATGAACTTGTTTCACTCGCACAGGAACTGTTCTTGCTTTTCTTTTTTTCATGTGCTTGCCTTACAGGGCTGTGTTTCTGCCTATGTTCTTGGCTCAAAATGCAACGCTGGGGTGTTCCTCCTCCTGTCAAGCAGCACTAGTGGTCACCTGTAGATCTGCAGAGCAGTAGAGCTGACACCTTGTGCCAGCTGTTGAGAGCAGTCCTGTCTTGCAGAGTTCCTTTGACACTTGATTTTCTGCTTGGACCTTCCCAAGCAGGAATCTCCTTCATGGGAAGGGATGGCCAATCTTGGCTTCTGCGGGGAGAAAGAAAAATATCCTTCTTTGGGAAGCTTTGAGAAAGGGAAGATAGAGATGAGTATGAAAAACCCAACAAGTCTTCGCTCAGTTTTCCCAGGAGCAGTGCCTCTGCCTTAGCTCTCTTTGCAAGCTCTGATCACATCTCCAGGATGCACACAGAAAGCAGTGCTGAGGCAGGGGAGTGTAGGGCTGGGGTCACAAATCAACAAATGAATGCACTACGAGATGCAGTGGAAGTCCCTGTGATTGGAGCTCAAATCACTTTGCATCTTTTCAGTAGGAACAACTCTTCCACTAGCATATAGCTTGTATGATGAGGGCTTTATTTTCTTCTTCTGCTCCAGAGAAATGGAGTTCCCCTAATCCCCATTTTACACGTGAGATGAGGAACAGGCAGGTGAAACAGTCAGCAACTTGGCCAGCAATACAGCATTTACCCTAGGTCTACAACACCTTCACGTAATGCCTGGACACTTCATCTTGATGCTCAAGGTTGCTTTTCACTGGTAGGACAGAGAGCTGCATGGGTCTGGGCTGGCACTTTTCCCACGGAACTCGATGTGCCTGATCCTCTTCCAGCTGTCCCTACCATAGGCTGCTGCTGCTGTGATTCACTGCCCACCGAGTTGTGCACGGGTGACTTAATGCAGCTTGTTTGGGTTTCTTCCAGCTCCTGAGGTTACCTCATAAGAGGTATCCCTGTAACAGTCCTTGTCGTCTTTGGACATTATAATTATAAGGCACAGGTATGTTAATGCAGAATAAACTTGTTCTTCACTGCATACAGCCATCATCGCCGGAGGAGGTCATTGGAGTCAATTATTGTAAAAGGATTTCAAAAAAGGGCCTGGATAGTTTTTATGACCGTTTGTAATCTTGTGTTAAGATGGAAATAATCAAATCTTATGCTTCGTGGCAGCTGATGATAACCACAGGGACCATGAAATGACTCATTTTCTGTCCCGTGCACCAGCTGACCATTAGGCTGGAATTTTCACCTGCCTCTGGATCAGTTTAAGCGCTGCTGAGCGAGCACAGGAGACTGAAAGCCCTTAATTTGCTGATCTCCTGGCAGGTTCAAAGCTGCTAGATCTTGGTCTGCTTCTTCTGCTTCATTTCCAGGGGAGATGGGTCTGGTGGAAGCTATGCTTTGGCATAGGGTGGCAGGAGCAGCACCAGCTCCCCTGTGCTTTCAGTGATGGATAAAGCCCAAGGGTGAACTCCTAGCTGCAGGAGCAGCAGAGTGCGGGTGCTGGCAGAGCATCGTGGTCATGGGGCGAGTGGTTTTTAGCAGCTGCCACATTGCCTGGCCCCCAGGCAGCGTTTGTTTGAGCGGTGTCTCCTGGCAGATGGCTGCGGTGGATTTTGGATGAGCAAGAAGCCATCTCATTTGCTCCAGACTTCAGCTGCAGTGCTTGTGTTGGCTTATCTTTAAGATTTGCATTGGGCAGGGGATGCCAAGCCATTGGGTTGAGACGTGGGGGTAATGCAGGGAGTTTTTCATTCTGTGGCTCCGCTGTGCTCGCTCCGTACCTGTCTGCTGCATTCGTTTCATAGCGTGGAGAAAATGGATGAAACGTTTCACTGAATAATGGATGGTGGCCTTTGAGGCAGCAGTCTGCGCAGGTGCCTCAAACCATTTGTGACTGTGTAGAAAGCCATGTTCTTGCCTGCAGCCTCTCTGGATTGCACAGTGCCTTGTGCAGTTTCCTTCTC
Organism: Aythya fuligula; assembly: GCF_009819795.1. Taxonomy (NCBI): domain Eukaryota; kingdom Metazoa; phylum Chordata; class Aves; order Anseriformes; family Anatidae; genus Aythya; species Aythya fuligula. The sequence goes on from NC_045559.1 coordinate 86,889,167, forward strand.
AGCCTTCTGCATAAAACGGTAATTCCACCTGCATCGGGTCTCAGTCACTGTTAGACAAGCTGTTTGCCCTTCCCAATCCTTCCACCCCCTTTGCTGGTAGGCAGTCAGAGGCCAAAATACAAGTTGTTTCAGATTCACCACGGGTGAATAAAATAAAACCAGCTGGACATTTTATCTGAACACTATTTTTGCCCTCTGCATGTGAGAGATCCTGTGCGTATGCAGCCAGTTTGGGGCATCTGCCACTTCTGGGGCTGGACGTGGTGGTGTCTTGTGCGCAGCAATATTAACCAGGACTCCAAGACAAAAAATAAACTCAAACAGCTCCGTATCCAGTAAAGCAAGGTGGGAATGGTATCCTTCCATCTTATCCTAGCTGGAAGGCTGCAAACATCTGTGCAGCCGTATGCAAGAGCCTCCTCAGTGCCTCTTGCTGCAGTCGGTAACGCTCTGAGCTGGCAAACCCCATGCCTTGATGCAGTTCTGTAGCGTTCCGCTGCCCATCTCTTACCAATGGGAATCCTAAATACTTGATGGAGAGGAGATCAAAAGGAGAAAAACTGCAGGATGGTTGGCAAAGGAGAATAAGAGATGCTGTCAGGAGAGGAACTGCGCTGGGAAGGGGAGTGAACGAAGCAGAGAGATGCGGGAAGGCTGCTCAGAAGGCAGGGCACAGAGCAACAGCAGTGGAGGGGCTGCCCCATGAGATGCTGCACAAGGAGGAGAGCAGCAGCTAAATGTTACAAGAGATCTGCCTGTATAGGCTTACATCTTGATATCCATCAGATCCTTCTCTTCGCAGTCGATGTTCCCATCTCATTCCCATCTCTCCATACCTTGCTTGGTATCACGCTGCTGCTTTCCAGCTCCTCAGACTTCAGGGCATGGAGGAGAAGCTAATTCTCCCAGCTGCTATGGACTAGTCCAGGGAAGGGCTAGATGGTCCCACGACACGTGAAGATGTTTTTTTCTGCACCTATAATTTAAAACAAAGCTAAAAAAGCCTTCTCAGCCAGCCTGGTGGCTCTGTACCCATATTCAATCAGCATGTGTCCCGATGCTTAGTGTGCTCCCACAAATTGGGCATCGCGGTCCTCAGGTCACAGGGCTGTATGTTTTAGTGAGCTTGGTCTTCTCGTTATCTGCTGTAATTGGGGAAAACTTTAACTTCATGGGACAGAAGCTGTCAAAACTGTTTCTGTCATATACCTGTAACTGCAGGGATTTGTACAACAGAGCCAGAGCAGCACGGTGCTGGTTGGAGCTCACAGCAGAGTTTACCAACAACCAGTAATTGCCAGCTCCGTTTGGATGAATTGTAAATGATCAAGGTAATGCAAATTAAGAAGACCTTCTCTGGGAAGCGTTTTAGCAGCTTCTGGGACCGAGGGAAGTCTGGCTTCTGCAGTGCTTCCTTGGGCTGGGAGTGAGCCCGTGAGTCCCCCCAGATCACAGGCTGCCTCCAGGGCTTTGCTGGTAGCTAATGCCGTGCAGCACCAGGGCTTGTCTCTCTTTATTTCAGCCTGCCTAGATGTGCATTTAAAAAAAAAAAAAAAAAGCCTCTGATAAGTGTCAATTGTGACTGATAAGGTTTGAAAGTACTTTAAAAGCTACATTTTTACTTTTCTGTGCTATTTTTTCTGAAGCGTAGTTGTGATGCATTAGGAGGCTCAGTGCCCGAGGGAATCGAGGTGGGGATATGGGATCAGCTGAGGAAGAGGTTCCTGAAATATCCTTGTCCCCCTTGTTCTGCAGTTTTGTAGAAGCTCCTGATAAACCTGTGAGCACGGGTGGAGGGCATGCTCCTTGGGGAAGGATGGGGGAAGCCTGCTTCCTTTTCTCTGCTCCTTTCCATCACCTCTGCTAGTTGGGTCTTTGTGGGTAGAGCCCCTGAGATAGAGGGCTATTAGAGATAACACAGCATCAGCAGCATGGGGCACAGAGCAACCTACAGCAAGCGCTGAGCTCTGGAAGGGCTCTGGGCCCGTGAGAAAGTTTTAACCTGGCTGTGCCAAAGGGTTGGATGCTTCCAGCAGAAAATAGCGGCAAACCTGACAAACATCCTGCTGGAAATAGTCATCAGCAGATGGAAGTCTGCCCAGACGTCTCCCTTGATTTGAAACTCACTGGCTAACGTCTGGGTGACTCCTGGATGGCTGTCCAATTATGAAAAATGTGTACAAGAACAGCTTGAGGCCTTGGGTGCCTTTTGTGTGATCTCACTCGGGGAATAAAATCAGAGGAGCAAGCTGCCAGAGCAGCTACCTGCGGGCTGTTGAATTTGCTTTCCTCTGATAACGGGGGTTTCCAGGAACAAGCTCTTCAGTTTGTCTTCAGTCCATGGAAAGCCTCCTGAGCACTCTGGGGCATGAGTACAGCTGGTTTTAAAGCTTCAAAACTTGTTTATGGGAAGTCTGCTTCTTGTTTCCAACTTGTCTTTTGGAGAGTAAGACTGGACGGGAGCATGTGTGCATAGGGATCGTGGTGGTTAGGGTGAACACTAAGACATGCAGAGAGGGAGAATCCTGCGATGGGCAGTGTAATTATTTGGGATTGGACTTGTTTAGAGTGAAATCTCGAAGGAGGACATGGAAAGCCTCAAGCCATGATGGCACAGGAGGTGCAGAGGAAGGGCTTTGGTGGTCCCAGCTGAGGAGTGAAACAATCCAAAGGCTCAAACCCTCCGCTTCTCTGCTTCCCCCCACTCGCTAAGTGGTGCACTTAGGTTAAGCAATCCCCATTCACAATGAAAGCCAGTGTACTTTATTTAATAACCGTGTCGCGGGGGCTCCTCCGGGAGCTGCGGTGCCAGAATTGGTTGGCTTTTAATGGGGCCTGTCAGGGGAATTGGCTGCAGATGGGGAAATGAGACGCATTCGCTCGTCTCTGGTTTTAACCTCCCAACGCTGGAGGAGAGGGTGGGTTTTGTTAAGTGCACTTTGCCTGTGTCTCTCTCTCCTCCGCAACAGCCGTCTACTTAATGCAAAATGCTGCTTCTCAGCTTTAGCTCGGCGAGGCGAAGTGCTGTGTTACAAAAGCACCGTGGGAGGGGAGAGAACCGGGAGGGAAGCACGCCTGTTTATTTGCTCCCATTACGACGCTGCCGCTGCGAACACAGATCGAAGCTTTCCTTCCAAAAGGCCCCTTGGCACGGGTTATTTGCACATAAATGGCCGCAGGTGATTTATTTATCTGGCACAGCTGGGTTCTGCAAAAGAAACTCTGGGCTCTACCTGCCAATGCCTTAATACTCCTTCCTGCATCGCTTGGAGGGTGTGGGGAATTGGCTCTGCTGCGGGAGGCTGGAGACCTCAAGACCATGGCTGAGATTTTTTGAGTGTTTGGGGTAATTTCATAAATGCCCTGTCCTCTTGCTCACTTATTTTGCTTTTCCTCTACAGTAGGTGCACACGAACATGTAGGGATTTTTGTGCCATGGTACCACGGAAAGGATAACTGTTAGGGAAGGAGTCGGGAAGGAAGGGTGTTGCCTAACAAGGTTAGTTTGTTATGCTGTTGTAGGGGAGGAGAAAGGTTTGCATTTGGGGGAGTATCAAGCGGATTACTATGGCTTTGGTCATTAGGTAGAATTAACAATTTACTCTCAATGATGCATGCCATGTAGCCATAGAAAAGCGGTTTCTTAATATGAAGGTGTGTTAAACCTATATGCTAATTACCTATATACATGGCCACATCTAGATCTGGATGACTGAGCTTTGTTCCTCGAATACCACTAGGTGTGGGTTTGTGTCCTTTGGGGCTGCTAGCATCCACCATTCAGTACCCAGACATCAAGACCTGTGTTTTTTTGTTTTTTTGTTTTTTTTTTGAAACTCATGAGAGAGGGGGGAAAAAAAAAAAGTTTGCCACAAAGATCAAATTCAAAACCTCAAAATGTATGGTAATGCGTATTTAACTCTCCTGACTTATAGGGTGGAAAGGGCTTTCCAGACACGGTAATGGGATCCTGGAAGTTGGGTACCTAGGAGTAACGGAGTTGTTGGGAGAGGGGTATGGTGGGTGAGGGGTGGCCATACATCTCAGTGGGGTGAGCTGAGGGATGCTGTGGAGAGGAATTTGTTGTAGAAAGTACCTTGGAAAAATTGGGGTCCTTGGAGCCATTGATAGAGAAAGCGATCTGCAAATCTCTCACATCTAACTTCAAAGGTGCCCAAAGACTTTCAAGTGCAAATATTTAGAAGCTCGCACACCAGTTGAGAGCAGAGGGGATGGCTTGTTTTCCCTCTCCCTCCCCACTCCTTCTTTTTCCCTGAGGGGAATTATCCACTGATGATTCCATAAAGGTTTTCCGCAAGGGAAACCTGTCTCCGTTACACAGTATATCTACATTAAAAGCCAAAAAGCCAAATCCTACAGCAGTGGAACTCCAAAACGCTTCTGTCTTTAGGCATCTTTCTTCAATGAAATCCTTACTTGTTTTTCTCTGACCTGATCCATTGCCTCTGAGCTGTGACTCTTGTCATAATTTTAAGGTGAGGAAGCTTATATTTGGATTGGATGAAAACGTGGCGTCCCCTAATCAAAGAGGAAAGGAACTGAAGAGAAGATACACTAGATACTCAGGCCCCTGCTGTCACTGACCAGCCGGAGCAAGGGTTTGTTTGTCCCATTATAGTATGCAGAACTTCATACAGCGTGATGGTCAGGGCATCAAATGAGATTTGGATGAGTTGGGTTCATGTGCGCTCAATTCTCAGACAAGTCCTTTGGTTTTTTGGTCCTTTAACTTGCTGTCCCCAAAATGGGGGTCGTAACATCTTAAATGGGAAGAAGTATTGCGAGTGTATACACTTCACTGATGCTATGGTTCTGGGGATTGTATGAATGCATTCATTTTCAATCAGGGTTTAAACCATTACAATAAGCCAGTGAAGTTCTGGTTGAAGGGCATGGCAGATAATTAGGTTTAAGCTCTCTTCTGGATTCACACTCCTCCAGACCTTGTGCTGAAGAAGTGGAAACGAGTCTGCAGGAACCTGACATCCAATTCCCACCCATCTCCAGAGAAGCAGAAAACATCATCTAGAATGTATACCTCAGAAGTCAGCCTGTGTCGATTTTTAACAGGGGTGAGGTTATTCAATCTTTGCTACTTTTATATGAATCAAGACTTTTTTCAATGCCATTAGAGGAAATAGGACAATTTCCTAAGTCTTTTTTTTCTTCCTTCTTTTTATGACAAAAACCCCATCTACTTAGGGTTAGCTCTATTATAAAATTTTCCTTTTAACAAATCCAATAATACAAAAATGTCATGCGAAATCCTTCTCTGCCATTACCAAATGATAAATCTAAATGTAGAAACTAGAGTTCTCAGTGGAAAGGGGCTGTTTCTTTTTCCCCTTTTGCTTTCTTCCTGTTTCTATCCTTGGAAATAGGAATGTCCTCACAGAAAGTAAACGGGCCTCAGCTTTCAGAACAACTTCCATTTATACCCATTTAAGAGCCTCGGCTGCAGAACCAACACGTGAAGGCATGCAATGTCCAGCTATCTCTGAAGTGACCGTGGTTTTGAACTCTTCCGTTGCTTGACAGCTTGTCTGAAGAGAGATGGTGGGAGTGATGGTCTGACGTAGTGAAGGACGTGAAATGGGGTGGAGAACGGAAAAGGAGTCAGGATCTCACTGGGCTGGATGACTCACAATAATGCTATCAGAGAGCGCCTGAGTCAACCCTGCTGTAGAAGGGTGAAAAAGATCCAAATATATCCAATTTCTGTTCATGCTATGACAGCTTATCAATATTCTTAACCAATTAACCAAATATCCAGCAGATAGCCACTGAAGCCAACCTCTTATGCCCACTGTTACGCTACAACCCTTGCATGAGCATGAGTCTAGCTCTAGAGTAGGTTTTGGCTCCGTGTTTTGCCAGAGGCATCCCAGCTGACCTTGGGTAAGCCATGAAGAGGGACACGAATGTTGTGAAATTTTATAAGTTGAATGCTTCCCTCACAGTTCATCACCATTTCTTACCTCACGAAGTCACCTAGATCCTTAGGATGGATTTAATTTTATTTTTTTTACTGTGGGAGTTGGGGAATGACAACAAGACCCTTTAGCTCACCCTCTATTCCTTCCCCTTGCTGAATATCTAGAGGGCAGCGTGTTCCTTGAGAGGTGAGTTTAAGTTCTTATTGATAACTGAGCTAAGGAAAGCTTTGAAACAGGGTCTGTTTTGTCCTAGATTATGGCTTTGGGAAGGGCTGCTGTGCTGGAGACAAGGTTCTCTGTAACTCTTTTTCTGAGAAAAAGAGGAGGAAGGAAAAAGGGATGCATTAAGGCACTTGGAAGCAGACTTCGTATAAGACCTAGAAGAGGCAGAGAGGGAATATCTTACATATAAATTCAGCCGGAGCGTGACTGTGAAGGATGTTCTGAAAGCCTGCCAGTTCGAAGTGGTTATACACATGCTTAATTGCGGAAATATAGGTGCCTCAATAATGTATGAGCATGAAGATTACCAACAAAATCGTCTGAGGTGCCTCCCAGGTTTTGAGCAGGAGCCAGGTGGAGGTTTGACGAGTGCCAGTAGCACAGCACCTACGTGTTCAAGGTCTGTTTAAGGATCTAGCAATTAGCTCTCGAGCAATGACAGATTAGCTCTGCCCTGCCTGCTGGAGATGTTGTGAGGATCAGTTCCCAAAGGACAGTGCACAAGTGCTGGGAAACCAAACGGAGACGATATTATGAGCACCTATGGAAATGAGACCAAGTTGGCTCTCCTCGGGGGTGTCTGCAAAGGTGAGAGGGAAACTTCATTTTTCTGAGGGGAAAAAGGCAGAAATCCTGTTAGCTCTTGGCAGTAGGTTTTTGCCAGCCTGAGTACAGCCCATGAGTTCACGCGGTGAAGAAGGGAACATCGTTCATGGTGTGACTGGAGGCTGAGAAGCAGGAATTTGACCCCAAAACACGTGCAGTCCCAGGTGGAGAGATGTGGGTGCTTCTGCTAGGACACAGGTGAGGCAGCGCAGGACGAGGAACACCGCTGTCAGAAGTGCAGCAGGAGAAGCTGTAGCCTGGCAGCAGCGAAGCTCTTAGCCTTTGCTTTTCACTCAAGCCTGAAAAGCTGGAAAGGTCAAGGCAAATTCTGGACTTCTCAGCATTACAGAGAAGGCTGTGTTCCTGGTGTCTTGGGGTTTTTACGCTTTTTGCTTGTCTCTCTTCCTCTTTTTTTTTTTTTTTTTTGCTTGTGCGCGTTTTTTGCAGCATATTGGGAATTGGGGGAAGGGGGAGCTCTAACGTTAGGAAAAAATAGCTAGTGCCCCTCATGCCTACGTGGCTCGCGCACATGCTTCCTGCATTTGACAGCAAAATCAATTAATCATTAGGAATCTCCTCCTGGTATCAGCACTGAAACATTTCTACCCTGTAGAAGACAGAAAGAGTATAGAAAAAGGCAGAAAGTAAAAGAAACATTTTCCCTCTAAATTTCCTCTCTCTCCTGTTTCCCTTTCCTTTCACATAGCTGCACGCTCACACCTGCAGATGTTGACACAGCGGTCTGGCTAGCCAGAGCTGCTGGTCAGAGCAAACATCCTGGGAAGGCAGTAAATATCACAGGAATAAATGCCCCCCCTCAGCCCCATTTGGGAGGGATGTGTGTTGTAGATCTCGTCTGTACCTGCTTGCTTTCTCTTCTGTGTTGAGTGGGAGCATCCCCACAGGGATCCCCTTGAATTTCCAAAGGGATGCATGCCCCTTTCTGCCCCCTGCTTCTCGCAGGGAAGGAGAGGCTGCAGAAAGCTGTCCCTGAATATTTGACCATGAGGTTTTCTCCTCTGATGGAGAGTGTTAGTTCCCTCTTCATCTTCTGGGATACTCGTCCCCTGTGCCAGTGTTTGCTTCTGATTTAATGTAGTGCTGAGAATGAGCTGTATTCCCAGGCTGCTGCGTGAAAAGAAGTACAAATATGTCATCTCTGCTAGCTGAAATCTTCAAGGTGAGAGAAGGGATCAAGCGTAAAGCAGGAGAAACTCACGTGAAGGTGACCTGGTGGTTGTGGGGCTTTCGTTTTGTTTGCAGAGAAACCGTGCGGGTGTCTGCGCGTGCTGCTGTACAGAGAGCAACGCCACTGCAGGATGGAAAAATGGCATTCATGGTACTTTGATCCTGTAAGTCACTAATGCAGCTCCAGCACAGACTGATCTTAGTTGAATGTGATTCCCCTGAGCTGACCACCCTGCCTTTCCTGATGGAAAGGTGCATGGTCTGGCATCACTTCCCACTGCAGCCAGAAACCCATTTTATGCAACCTCTACTCCTACAAGGAGGGAAGGGGGTTCCCTCCCTGGCATCCTCAGCAGGCACTGGTTTCCTGTTTCCTCTTAGAAGAACGTGAAATCATGTGGAGAGACAGTGTTGGGATTAAACGAGGAACGCTGAGGTTATGAAGGTGATTTGAGGCTTTGCAGCACAGAGCGATGTGCCTTTGCTCGGCAGGCAAAACGCAGTTTGGGAGGATAAAAGGTACAAGGGAGCACAGCTGGTCTCCTATTTTCCCTTCCTTCAACACCCTCAACATCCTTAGTACCACAGCTGCTGTTAGCTCACTATGATATCTAAATAAAAACTCCGGTTAGCCCCCATCTTTGGCAGACCTTCCAAGTTCGTAACCCCGTTTTCTTCTAAAATAAACCGTGACACCCCAACTTTTAGCGGAGATGCGTGCTGATACGAGCATTGAAATTCTATGGCCGTAACTGCAGGCTGTTTGAATTGGAAATTATTTGCTTTCTCTAATCCTCAAAATAAGCCAAATAAACCCAAACCGCCTCACTGCAAAGGTGACTCTCACTTTCTCGTCTGTTTTTGGAGTGGGCTGTGACGATCCTGAATATTTCTCCATGACTGAAAAGGAAATAAAACCCATCCCTTTGTGGCTGCGGCTCTGAACGGGGTTGGCTTGTTCTGGCAGGTGCACTATCTTTAGGAGCAGTGTGAGGAAAAGCCTGTGGCTGGAAACACCACAGGGAATTAAGAAAGATGAGGCACAATCCTCCTCCTGACTCGGGGAAGGATATTAGTCAAGTTAGGAGAACTTTTTCCCCCTCTGTTCAAGCCTCACTGGCAGGCGTACTGCACAAATAAGCTTATCGGGGCTGGTTTTTCGCTCTGCAGCTGGGGATGGTGCTCACAAAGCAGCTAGTGGCTGGCTCCCTGGCTTGGGAGTCAACTGTTCCCTGACCTCCGTGTATAATCTAAGAGCAGCCTGAGGGGATACTAGCCTGGGAGATCCCTTAAATCCCACCATCTGGCCAGGGCCCCAGGCCTCTGGTGACAAAGGAGCTGAGCCAAAGAGCACTGGTGTTGCAGCTGCACCCCGTGCTCCCCTAACCCCGAGGGCTGTGGTGGGAATCCGGTGCCATCGGATCCCACCCCACACCAGCTGGAAGCATCCCTACAGCAGAGGGCTCCTCCCTCCGAGGACATTTGGCAGCTCGTTGCCCTGACAGCCAGGCCTAATTCCCTCATCTGGTAGGAGCTTTAGATACAGGAGGGAGAGAGAGAGAGGATGGATATTAATCCAGATGACTTTTTCAAGTCAATGCCACGATGAAAATACTGTTTTTGTTCTTAAACTATTTCCTGGTTTATGTTTTTTGTTGCTGCTGCTGCTGTTATATATGGTTGTCTCCTGAGAAATCATCTCCATTTGAATTTCAGGAAAGATTATTTTTTATTTTCTTTAAGTCCAGAGCGTACATGTTTATAAATCAGTGAAGACAGAGCTAGATCTCAGTTCTGCTTGGTCCCCTGTAAAACTGTGTGCTCTGATTTAATACAGGAGCTGTCTGTCACCGACAATGGATGGCTCTACCTAACAGAACTGTTGACGCACAGAAGTTATTTCCATCGCATCTACAAGCTTAAAGAATGTGTTTTGCCGATGCGATTAATTTGAAACAAACCCCGTGTATCCTCTAGGAAAAAAAAAGAAAAAATTAGGACACAGCAAATCCAGGCAGGAGAAGGGCAGCGAAGCCTCTTCCCCTGTCAGGGTGCACGTGGAGCTGACTATTTGAGAGGCGACCACTGGGACTGCTCCACCTGCGGAATCACAAAGCCCTGGTACAAATTTAGGGCAGCTCCTATGGCATGGTTATAGTGCCAGTGCAGGTGGCAGGACCCCTTTATGCAGGGTGGTATATAGGTCTTGAAGACCTTCAGGACTGTTTCTCAATTAAAGCTTACTGCACTGATTTATTATTATCAATTTTACCCCCCTCTGGGGACAAAGAGGATAAGGAGTGTTGGGATTTAGCACGTGAGGATGCTTGGCAGCAGGTTTAGGCAGTGGTAAGGCCAACGTTATGTTTTATTAAATACCTGCTTGCAGTTTAGTCAAGAAACCTGCCAGCCAGCGTGCGGTGTCCAAACAGACACGTGGGAGCTCTCTGGACCGCCAGCGCTGATCTCCAGCGCTTGGACGAACAAGAAAGCCTTACTCTAGGTGTTAGTCAAAGCAGGCACCACGTTTTTGCTCTTCTGAGAGCCAGCCAGCAGCGTGCAGCCCATGCACGATGGCAGCACAACCAGGCAGCGTCTGTAATGCCTTGTGACAACTGAATATCAAAGGTTTCCATACCAATGTGTTTACTATTAGGTTTCCTTCTTCGTGCTCCCACCTATCTTGGCTTCTCCCCAGAGCTGGAGTGGGAGGACATTGTCAATTATTTTATTTGTGCTCTGTCCGCAGCCTGAACCTCTGCCCATTATTCTAGGGAAGACAGCTGTTTTTGTTGCAATGAATGGCTGGAAACAAGTTAACAATGCCGACACTTAAATTGACATAATTAGGCTTCAGAGTCAATACCCACAGAGACCTGTGAGAGGAGCTGGTATTTATCATAGCTGTTGTTTTAGTTCTTTCGCAATGGAATAAGATAGAGCTGCAGTGGGGTATAATAAAAAAATAAAATGAAATTACAAACCATTTTTTCTGTAACCACGAGGATTATCACTGTGGTAAATGGAGAGCTGAAGAGTCCTGTAGTCTCCGAGTGCTGCTAGATGATGTACTCCAGTGCATTGTTAGTTGCTTATGTAGCCTGAGCCTTATTTCTCTTGCTTACTGAAATATTTTCCACGATACCTCTTGGTTCAATTGTTGCGTGTTTTGACATATAGCCCACTTGACTTTGCTTTGTTTACCCTTCTTCTCTATTTCACATCCTCTTGCGACTCTTTCCCTTCGTTCCACATCCTAGCTTGTCATGATGTGAAATTTTAGGTCCAGGAAGGCAGCTCTACACCTTCCATGAAATCTGGAGCTGTGCCCTTTGTGCCTTCCTCTGTTCTTATAGTGTGCACACATAGCGTGGTGCTGTGCTATTCCCTCTGCACGTAGCCGGTTATTGAGTGGTAACATTGCTTAGAATGCAAAAACCTAGAGCAATAAAATGAGTTGTCATAAAGGAAAAATGGATTTTTTTAAATAAACTCAAAAATGTCTTTTTTTCCCTTACCTGAAAACAGCTCTGAGCAGCTTAGTATGATCAGAGGTGTTTGCGTGTGTTTTTTTGTTGTTCCTGGGCAACAATTGTATGGTTCAGAAGACCGAGCTGTCCACCTCCGTTTGTGTAATGAGGCCACTGGAGGTAGAAGTTGACTCAGGCTGAGATGCACATGGAAGACGCTGAAATGCTCCTAAAACAGACGTGCAATTACAGCACTTCACGTTTCCCTGGAACACCGGCTTTGCGCTATTAGTTTCCTGACAAGGAAGTTTGTTTAACGTTTGATTTATTTTATTTCTTGGTGTATCCGAACTGCTGGAGCCAGGGTGTAGTATATTCAGAAGCAATAGAGCTTTTATAGGAACCTGTGCCTTTCAAGCTGGCATTTGCCCTTTTGCAAGCAAAGAAAAAAAACGCTGAAGTCTTTACAATGACTGGTGAATCCCCAAGTCAGCCACAGAAGTCTGAAGGCCTATAGCACAAGACACATCGTAGGTCCAGGCTCTCCTCCAGGACCATTGTTTGAAAATAATGAAAAAGGCTTCAGCTGCAGAAGTCTGAGGAAAAGAAAATAAATCATTGCTCTTTGAAGTTAAAGGATACCAGAGGACACTTGTGTTGGGAGCTACCCTAAAGTGAAGAGCTGGGGGTAAGATTTGGCTTTGCCTCTTCCTATACTTCCAGGTTGCTTGGATACGAACCCTTGTGGTTGGCTTTGGTTCTTCCAAAAAGCTGTAACACTTCTCTCTTTCCTCTATTTTCCTTAGAAAATAAAAAGCTAGAATAAAAAGTCAGTGAGTGAGGAGGATAAAAGCAGAAAGGGAATGACAGAAATGCAGCATTCAGCTTCAGTAAGTCTGCTGTGGACCACGGTGGTCCCTGTTGCCTTAGGGAGGCTGCCCAGATCCCAGAGAATCACAGAACCATTGAGGTTGGAAAACACCTTCAAGATCAGCTTGAAATTTCCTCTTTAGAGGAGTGCTTTCATGGAGTTCCTCCTCTGAGCCCCAGTACCCAATTTCCATGGGCTTCCTTCCCTTCCACCACCATTTGGCACATGCCTGGTGAACTGTCGGGGTGGCCTCCATGGATCCTCTACACCATGCTGACCACTAATGTCTCCGTGCTCAAAATGAGGACTTTCAGTCCAAAATGGTGTTTCTGGTAGACTAAAGAAGTCAAAAAGAAAGAGAAGAAAAGGGAAGGGCTTTGTGATGGAGCACAGCATGTTTATTTTGAATTTTTAACATGAGAAATGTTAACCTCTCGCAAATTAGTAAACCCAATTCATAGACAAAAGGGGTTGGCTGGCTTTCAAAGAAAAAGGAGAGACCATTCACTGTTGCTTACTAGTGAAGACAAAGAATATTTTAAACCTCTGTCCTGCCATTTCCATGCGGGTAGATCTGTTTTTGCCTGTCCAATATTAAAAATAAATAAAAACTCGTGGTTTCATGGTGGCCTGGTTGGGAGGAGCTGTTCAGATTTGATACAGACCAAACGCTGAGCAAAGCTTTGATCTGTGAGATTAAAAAGCATGTTTTTCTCCCTGTCATACTCTACATCTGAGCTTCAGAGACTTGTTAGCTTCCCAACTTCTGACATGAAGTTAGGGTATCCTATTTAGGAGGCTGGTCTCTGCTATTGTAACCAGTCGGTCTGCTGGTCCCTCTTCATATCTGAACCATCTAAGGTGAGATTTTAAGCCTGGCTGTATGTGATAGATATCCCCTATGCTGTTGTCTTGTGGGGAAGGAACGTGCTCTTCTAGATGAATCTGGGGGTCTGAGTGTCGTGGTCTAGACCTTACAGGGGCGCCTGGCCTCCTGTGCTAATGGCTGCTCAGGGACACTGCTGGAGGGCTCACCAAGGTACTTGAATTACCTGCTAAATATCTGTATTCAGCCTCTCTGCAATTGTGAAGTGAGCTGAAATGATAGGCCTCCCATTCCTCTATGCTACAATTGAGGTACGAGTTTTGAGCTCTTGGATGAGATGATTGCGCTGAGAAAACCAGCTGGCTGGAAGCTGAATGTGAGCGAGGGACCAGACCAAAGTACTCCGAAAATCACAGCTACCTCTGCTCATTTAGGACTGAAAAACACCTTGTTGTCATTAGCCTCTCTAGCCTGTCAGTTTGAAAAGTGCCTCTGTAGAGCTCGGTTTTTATGTATTAGCATCTGGGAAGAAAGCCTTATGCAGCAGCTGGGAGATTGGTGAGAAAACATCCCGTGACCTGGTCATCCTTATGTGATCTTTCGTCTCTTCTCGCCTGCGTTGTGCCACTGCTCTATAACAACATAGGAAATGATCATATGCTTTTTACCACCAAAAAAAAAAAAAAAAGGTTTCCTTTACTGTGTTCTGATTTATTCTCCAGTACGTATTGTATTCTGATTTATTCTCCCTGCCCCCAGCCCCAAATCAGATTCGCTTTTCCTGCACAATGTCAAGTCACCGGCAAGGTTTCGATATTTGTCCTGAAAGCTGACCCCAGTTTTCTAGGCCACTGCCAGAAGGTCAAAGTGAAAGGCACGTCTAACCTCGCTGCTTCTCAGACAAGGCAGAGCTTTCTCTTGGGGGTAGGCGATGGTTTGTCTCTTTCTGTTAGACAACAGCCATGGGACCAATGGCCACCCCAAATCTCCCAAGTTTCTATTCCAAGTGTAACATACACATTAAAAAAAAAAACAAAAAACAAAAAACAAACTCATCCTTCCCCATTAAATGTGCAGCAGTTGATCCAGGGGAACAAATGAGGAGAAAAAAATGATCCATGGCAGATGTTAGTCACATTGTTACCCCACCACTGCAAGTTGCTTTGATTTTTGTGGTGAAGAGCTATCGTAGAATACTTTTCAACTAAAGCATATCTACATTTTAGGTATTGGCTGCTTATGAACCACGCAGTGTATGCCTCAGACTTGGAGAGTAAGCAGTTTCTTGATACAGAAGTCAAAATGCCAGCTCAAAAAAACACAAAAAAAAAAAACAACCAAGTATATTAAACTAGTTATGTCAGGGTTGCTTTGAACTTCATGCTATGTTTAAGAATGTAGAGTGCTTTTCAGTTTCAAACTCCTTCACAAACATTTTGAAATTAATTTTTAATGGCTGTGAAAGATGAGTGACTATTACCCTCACTTTATACTTGAAGACGACTAGAATCGATGCGACTTGCTGAAAGCAATGGGGGAGTAGGTAAGCCTTCTGTCTGGACTACTAGGACTGGCATTTTTTGTATGTTTTATTTTAAATCTGAACTAGCGCATAGGTGAGTTGGATGAAAAACCTGTCTTTTATTGGCTGCCAAGAGCACGGTTTTGTTAGTCTGACAGCACCTAACCTCTCACAGAGGCTGTACAAATGGGATCCGTGCTACTGATGCTCTCTGAGGAAGGGCCTGGGAGGACTGTCTGCCAAAAACACTAGTGCTGGCGTTCTGCTCAGGGTTATCCTCGGCTTCATTTCACTGTTTATGAATGGAGGGGGAGGGGGAAAAGGTTGTCATCTCAAAAAAAAAAAAAAAAATCAGATATTAAGAATTGTTAATAGCTAATGCTCAGGCAGACAGCAGAGGAGACCTCTTAATTCCAAGGAAACCTGTAATGGGACACTGCCATATGTTTAGAGCATATGGACAGCTGAAATGAAATGCTTCTGGAGCGAGGGCACTCGGAGGCATTACACCTTGCATGGCAGCATTTGAGACCGAAACGGTAAAAAAAAATCATGGTGGGGGTGGGTCAGCCCTACCTGCTCCGCAGACATGTTAATGAGGCAAGTGGAGAACTAATGGACTACTGATTAAGCATGTTTTAGACATCCATTTAACTAAAGGAAATATTATTGTGCCGTGCTTACCCGGGAGGTCAGAGATTTCACAGTTTAAAGCTGCAAGAAGCATCCCTGAGGGTTATTAAGCCGCAACCTCTCAGATCTCCGAGGAACGAGCATTCAGCAGTGCACCATTAGCCTGTGAGATCACACGGTCTTGTTACCCTCCCTTCCCTCAATTTTTGTTGCATTCACCTGCTGGGTCTTGTCTTAAATTAGGCTGCGAGCTCTTCCTGGCTTTCTTTGTATTTGCATAGAGACTAGCACAATGGTGCCCTGATACTGAATGAGGCTTTTGGATCTCGCTATAATACCAATATATGAGTAATGAATAGCTAATGATAATAATAATAATACTGTCTGCTTTGTTATGAGCTTCTTCTTTTTTTTTTTTTCCCTGCTCTTATCCGTGTGAGTTACCTCACCCTCAGTGGCTTGAGCCCACGATATCTTCTCCTATTTTGCTGTTGTAAATTGTAGTGTCTCCAGTCCAGCAAGAAGACGGACGCTGACGTCTTGCAGGAGGACGAGGGCATGTGACAGGTAGCATAGATGTTCAGTCAGGTCAAATAACAGCCTTATACTTTGGGGCTTAAGCTGCCTCCCAGCTGTCTTCACCAATGTTTCAGTGCTGTCTCTCCTGTGGTTTATTCTGATTCTTGTGACCTTTTCCAGCTCTGTTTCTTGCTTCGCAGTTAGAAAAGGAGGATGCCGAGGGCAGCTGTATGCAGAAGCCCATCCTGTAAACAGGGCTGCCTTCTCTAAGGGGAAATTCTCTCTACTCAGAAGAGATTTCTCTAGGGTTAGACCACCCTTCCCTCAGAGGGAATAGACTGGGAAAGCAAGGAGGGCAGTCTGTAAAAGGAAACCCAAATCTCTACCACAGCTGTATATGTCAGAATAAAAATATTAAGAGAAAGAATGAGGTGCAGTTACCTGTGAGCTGCCGTGGACTAGCACTGACTACATCTCTCCTTAAGTGCTTGGTCGCTTCTAATGGCTGCCTGTTCCAGCACTGTCTTGATTACCGAACCCTTTCAATTTGTAGGGAGAGATTTTTTTTTTTTTTTTTTTTTTTTTTTGTAGTGCTAAGGTGGATACTTATCCTGCACTCCTGCGTGGTTGTGCACACCTCCCCTTTGAGTTACCAATTATTTTTGGATTTCTGTCTTGCCTATTCAGTCTTCCTCTTCCTTTCTTCTCTGCAAAGGCAACCCATTCTTACTGAGTGGGTATGGCTAATGAAAGCTCGTTCTTTGCTTGGGCTCGTAATTCCCAGACGAGTGAAAATGAGGATGCAGCGGAGTCCTTACAGGAAATCCTTCGCTGGCAAGGCCAGCTCTATAATGGACTCTCTCTAACACCTCTCACTCCTCACACCCTACCCTTGCACCATTTTCTGATGTCACCTTGTTACCACACCACTGCTTCGGGGTCAAAGAGCAGCCCAACATTCCCTTAGTTACTGCTTGGAGTTGAAAGAAAGGGACTTTGCTGCCAAAAGGAAGCTCTCTCCTCTCCCCATTTACGTGTACATCAGCTGTAGAGCAGCCTCCATAACCAGGAGTCTGCCTGTCTGTCTGAAGGGGGTATAACAGAAGGGAGCGTCTTTCCTACTCTAGTTTTTGGTTGGAAGGAGACTCTGAGAGGGGCATGGAAAGGGAAGGAGATAACCCCCAGGAAAGTCAAACTATCTATTTATTTAGTTATGTGTTTTGGGTTGCGTTTTGCATTAATCGCTGCCACACACAGAAGCCCTGTAATTTATTATTGGTGATAAGTGTGGACAGTAGCTATTATTTTTGCTCTCTGTTCTAAAACGTGGCAAGCAGGGACACTTAGATTTATGGAACATGCATTATTCAAATCTCAGGGCCCGATGGCTCAGCATGAGCAACCCCAGCTATTTCCAGAACCTTTTGGTCCTTCCTCCTTTATTCCTCCTTGTTTTTCCCTTTCCTTACTTTTTTCATTATTTTTTTCTGTTTTATTGGGCTGCATGAGGATAAGTGGA
This sequence comes from Aythya fuligula, assembly GCF_009819795.1. Classification (NCBI taxonomy): domain Eukaryota; kingdom Metazoa; phylum Chordata; class Aves; order Anseriformes; family Anatidae; genus Aythya; species Aythya fuligula. The sequence goes on from NC_045559.1 coordinate 86,906,500, forward strand.
ATTTTTTCAAGTAGCTTCAGTGAAACCACGCCAGTGACAGAAGTAGTCCTGCAGGGACTTCACAGGCTAAAGCAGCAGGGGCCTGATGCATGTCCTGTAATGCTGAGTCAGAGGAAAAGGCAGTTTGTGTTTGGATAGGTACCTGGCTGCTGGAAATTCAGGCAAATAGCTTCCTGGGTCAGTCGTCTGTATTTAGCTTTTAACATCTGATCTCCTCTGGAACTGCTGTAGGGCTGGAGCAGAGGCTGTATGTGTGCCTGGGCTGGCACTCGAGGCATTAAAGCTACTTCACCTCTCACCTTCGGCTGTGAACTGCCTCTAAAAATGCCTGAAATCACTCTCACGTCTGCAGTCATTACGTTAACAGGTGGATATCATGCAAACAGAGGATCTAGGTGTCTCTCTCCTCTTCTGTGGGTGTTAAGCTGCAGGGTACAAATTGCAGGAGCTGAAAGAGTTCCCCTGACAGCAGTTCCCTCTAGCCTCTGCATGGATTTGGGCTAGTTTCTCCCTCCAGCTGGTTGCGACTGCTGCTTAATGAACAGCCAAGAATTTCACAGGAGGGCAGAGGAATCGGTTTCTAGGAAGCTCCTGCTTACATGCAGTTAGAAGCAAAAGGAAAAAGGAAAAAAAAAAAAAATCAGGTGTGGAGCAATGGGACAGCTAGTAAATTCTAAGGAGCCTTCAGACCAGGCGATAAAACCTGATGGTGGTAGCAAAGCTGAAAATGAAGTCTTTATCACTGAAGAATAATGTACGGGGACCTGAGCAGGATCGCATCGTGGAAAGACAAGAGCAGTCAAGGAGTAATGCTAAAAGTAAGAACAAAATTTCAGCAAAATGAAACGCTGAGTGACTGGATAAAGTGATTTGATACCACCTGAAGTGGTCCAAATAACACCTAGTCTACGTGTGTACTGCCGAAGTGCTACAAGCCTCCGAGTGTGAGCACTCCTGTGCCATCACGGGTATGTCTGTGTTGGAATGCTGCCCTTCTGTGCAGGCAAGGAAATAACCTGGACAAGTTTAACCTTACATTTTATCAATATAGGTACATCTGCTCTGGGCTTGTAGGATAAAACCACTACATTTCTGCACATATTACGCTTGTGTGGAGTTTCATACTGCCTTTTAAAAACACTATTGGAAATAAATCATCAGGAACCTATGAAACAGGACATTGTAGAGAACCAGGGAAGAGAACCAAGCTCTGGGGATCTGAAAACTGGATTGTGAGGGTTTATTTCCCCTGCATTAGTTCACGTAGGTTTTTTCCCCTCTCTTATTAAATTGTAGAGAGGGGAAGCAGGGGGACCTAGTTATACTCTCAAAAATATATGTGAATATCAATACGCAACTTTACCCAATGTGTCTGAATCAGCCTCTGCGTTCTGGTGTTCTTGTTATTTCCATACTAAATCACACTAGAAGAAAACTCTCTTCTTGCTATTGAGACTGCTAGGATCCTACTCCCAGGGCAAAAAGTATCTCATAAAGAAAAAAAAAAAAAAAAGGCAAAATTGGGGAGAAAAAACAAGATAAATGTGCAACAGACTAAATGACAATTTTGAACCAATGTGGATTGGGAAAAATCAATGTAATACCGTAAGTTCTGTCTTTCTGTGTGGAAAAATGAAGTAGGGTCCCAGACAAGCGTTCTGCGTGTTGGCTCTATCAAAATACCAGTTCTGATAGAGCCTTTAGTGAGACAGATTTCAGCTCTCAAAGTCATAAGCATGTTAACTGTTTCTCAGCCTCTGAAATAGCGTGGCCAGGAGAAACTCGGCTGTGGTTTCAATACTTTGGGAAAGAACTGCAACCTGTAGTAATTCAGACTTGGACCAAAGTTAGAAATCCTGATTCTGAGGGCTGCTGAACTTTGACGTGTCATCTGGAAGAGAACTTTGCGCCTGGTGCCTCCCTATAATAGGATTACTCTGAATTATCCAAACTGAAATTGAACACACACAGCAGCGTCGCATGGACTGGAGAAAACAGGTTATCAGGCTCCAGCAAATGTTGTTTGTAGCAGCTAATTTCTTGAATGCACAATAAGGAGTGCTGGCTCCCATTTCAGGCACTGTGGATGTTAGTTCTGAAACTGAAAATTGCATCTGGTTGGAATATTTTCTCTAGGAAAAACAAACAAACATCACTTTTTTAAATATAATATAAAAATGAGCCACAAATCAGAATGGAAATGCAAGAGCAAACTGCCGATGGAAAATTAATTTCTGGGAAAATTTCGGAGGAAATTGAGCATGATACAGTCCAAAGCTTTGATGAGATTGACACATACCTGCAGAACATTTTGATTTCCACAAACTGGCATTCTTACAACGTTTTGCAAGAGAGATTTTTCCAACCGGTGTTGCTTATTGTGGCTCAGTCATTATGAATGACTTGAATAGACCAAGTCTGTTGTCCTCCCAGGAGAATAGCTTGAAGAGTGACATGATACAAGGCTTCAAGTAAGTAGATTATTAAAAACTCAGATGATAGTTTTAAGAGTCTAAAGGGAAAAGTAAGGATATTGAAATCCTTAGAATGCTTTGTATATTATTTATAGTGTTAGGGTAATGCCTAGAGGTGAAATACAGTTCCTGTCCCAAATTCTGTGTATTTAAAATAGAGAAAGCTTGAAAGTCTGTTGTCAGCCTGCTAGCAAGTATCTGCAGGGTATTTTGTCTGTCTCTGAATAGAGGTAAGAAATGAACTGCAGGAAACTGTGGATACAAATGAAGCGGCAAGGGGTAGTCTTTATGAACGGACTAGCCAGAACGCCCACAAATTTTAAATGGGATCAAAATTTGGAACCAAATCGTGCAGGTCATGCTTGTATGAAAAGAGGAGGAGAAAGGCAAGACTGTCGAGGGCAATCATACACAAAGTGCATCAGCAATGCCAATAACATGTGCCAGAGGTTTCTGGCAGTGTGTGTAAAGGAGACATTAATGGAACTATCAGGAAATAATAATTAGCGAAGTGTATAAAGACAATGTATTATTTATAATGCGGCTCTTTTCTGAAAAGTGTAGTTGTTGGTAGGTCCCAATAGGCATCCGCAGGGGTTGAATGTGATCCCTCGGGGAAGGATGCAGTTTCCAGCAGTATCCAGGAGACCTACAGCTGCCCTGTAGCATGTGGTGAGAGGCACTTTCCTTGAAAGCACAGCCCAGATTCTTAGGCATGTGTTAATTATATTAAACATCTCGCTCCCAAACGCAGCTGCTGTACTCCCCAAATCTGTTCCTACCCCTGTACGACGTTGTCTATCCCTCCCCAACCCCACTCCAAAGATAGGACTTGACTCCTAATAGCTTCCCTTTCTCTGCGTTTCTGATCTCTAAATGCTATAGCTGCTGTTTTATTTTCCAGCTATGAGTGATGTTGGTACAGAAAGGTTTCTATTATCTCTTCACTGCACCTCTCTTTCTTATCATATCTCTGAAGACATCACTAACCTTAATTCCAACCTAATCCAGAAGTCCCCCTTTTTGACAGGGTTCTTCAGCAGGCTACTCCAAGGAAGGTGTTTGTACCCAGCAAGTCTTGGTAGGGTCTAGCGGTCAGCATGCAAGGGCTTTGGGGCTCTACTACTCCCTTAGTCATTATGAACTATTTTCATTTATCTCTGCCTATTCATCCCCTTTTAAAATGGGTATAAAAATGAAGTCTAAGCTTACGTAGAGCAGGAGTTTGCATGCTGAGAGTTTTAAAGAAGGTTTGCTGACAGATGTGGAAGGAAGGACATGATGGACGCTGAATCAAAGAATCATAGAATCATTTGGGTTGGAAAAGACCTCTAAGATCATCAAGATCAACCATTAACCCATCACTGTGAAGTCTACCACTAAACCATGTCCCTAAGCACCGCATCTACACGCCTTTTACATACTTCAGGGATGGTGACTCGACCACTTCCCAGGGCAGCCTGTTCCAATGCTTCAAAACCCTTTCAGTGAAGAAATTTCTTCTAATATCTAACCTAAACCTCCCCTGGCACAACTGGAGGCTATTTCCTCATCCTATTGTTTGTTGCTTGGGAGAAGAGACTGACCCCCACCTCACTGTGGCCTCCTTTGAGGTAGTTGTAGAGTGATAAGGTCTCCCCTGAGCCTCCTTTTCTCTAGGATAAATAACCCCAGTTCTCTCTACCGCTCCTCCTAAAACTTGTTCTCTAGCAGAATGGTTATTATATTAAGGTTCGCTCAGAATCCCTCTCTGATTCCTCTAGGGATTTTCTTGTTTTCATCCTAAACTGTGAATAGTAGAGTTCCAATCTAGTGCATTTACAATTTTGCAAGCACCGTTGCCAAACATCCTCTATTTCAGACAAATGTTATAGCCCTTCCTGTACTGATAACTTTCTAGAAATTGTCAGAAAGAAGGGGATGAGCAATCTTACTTAGTAATTTGCCAATTCTTTCTTTATTTATTTAGAGTGCTTGCACTTACCCAGGCTGTTTTCGATTGTTGTAGCAGGATGAATGAGCTTCTCTAGAATGAAGGATAGAGGATCAGGTGCCTCTGTAACCCGTGTGACTTGTACAGGAATAACTCCAGCACATGTAATAGAAGCATCTTAATGGGCAGACTGCATGATTTCCGCATTACACCCCCACTTGCTGCCTCCTTGACTGTGTTTTGCCACCCATATATTCCATACAGAAGTTCTCCACAGAAGGGCAGTAATTGTTTCAGGTTTTAAATGTATAGGTTTACTTTCAGGGTTCTGATTTTGCTATTAAAAGGTATGACAGCGGTATATATCTGTGCATCTGCAGGGAGCTGGTTTGGTGCCATGATGTGATCTTGAAAGTTGTATCATAACTGTTATGGGGCTTAGTGTCTAAGGAAACAGATCAGGACTTCGTAGAAGCACAGTGGGAGATCTACCATACGTGCCGGGGTCAAACATGGCAAAAATGGCAGATACCACTCTGTAATTCTTAGCTAAAGAGTTTCACAGAGCATACCTTGTATTTCCAAGCTATTCGCATTAGATAGGCTCCCGAGAGAAACTGTGAGACAAAAGAGATTGAAGACCCTACGCGAGGTGGATACCAACCAGCAGCAGTTTATCTCTCTGTTTACTGAAAGCAGCACCATTACTGCTATTCTGATCTTTGTAAGCAAGCAGCATGTGGAAGAAAGCCTGGAAAGGCTGGAGCTAAGCTTGAGCAAGGAGGCCGCTGTGCCACCAAGGATCCTGCTCCCACAATATTGCTTTGGAGTTTGCTTGGGCTCTTCTGCTGCACTCGAGGAAAACACTTTCCTTCATTGTCACGGGCAAAACAGTTTTCGATTGGGGAGTTTGACTTTAATTTATTGCCAGTTAATGTAGTATATGAGTTGGTAATTAAAAGTCTGGGAAACATGGAAGGAAAACAATGAAACAAATACGGGGGGAAGTCCTAGTCCCCTTCCACCAGCACACCTGGTTTTGGCCACAGGTTACATACACCCGGTCCCTGCTGGTCCTTTGGATGGGGCAGCACAGGAGGCTGGGTCAGTACATGATGGTTTCTTGCTGCCACTCCTGCTTTCTTTCTCTTTTTTCCCCTGCTCCTTTCTCCTCATGCATTTCCTCTGCTCTAGCACTGGTCCTCCCCAGCCCCAGTCCCTTGCGGCTGCCCCTGCCCCAGCATGTGTCCCCATAGCCACAGTCTCCTCAGAGGCCTTTATTTCTCTTTTATCTTATATATTTGAATATTTTCATTTCCAGTGTCATTATCAAAACCAGTATGGGCAGCTCATGTACTTGTCTTTGCTCTGCAAAACCTAGACTAGGACTAGTGGGGTGGTCCTATGGCAGCTTAGGGTCCCCTCAGCTCTTTCCCTGAGGTTTGTTGAAGAGGAACGTGGACTGCCCTCTGCTGCTTTGCGAGCTCAGGAGGGGCTGAAGGAAGGAAGAGGATCAGAAAAGTCAAGACAGTTGGTGTATCTGACATTGGGTGAGAAGATCTCCCCTTGAAGGTGTCCCAGGACCTGCCTGAATAACGAGGCCTGTCAGAGGTAGGCAGATAAAGACCGAGTGCCTGATAGTGACAGCAACGGTGTTTTATCACGGGTAGAAATATTTTACGAGGGGGCTGATAGCATAGCCAGGGATCACGTCTGACCTGCCAAACACCAACATCTCCCCTTCACAGTAGTTCCTGTGGACAGCACAGGACAGAGGAGCAAAGTGCTTTGGCCTTGCCAGCAGAGCACGGCCTGGGGCTGGGTTCCCCTTCCTGACAGCAGGAGCAGCCAGCAGCACCTCTGGGGATCCTTTCTGGAGTCAGCTGGACTTAAAAACAGAGCTGGGAGAAGATGTCTTCGTACAGTGCGATTGAGAGCTCGCGTTGGAGGTAATGCTGCAGTGAGGAATTACTTTTTGTCACTGTTGTTTAAAAGCGAGGAACCTTTTCTGGTGCTCTGCCCTTTTCACAGTCTGTATGTGTTTGTCAGCCTCAGTTGAGCTTTTAGAGAAGGGTTTTGCACCAGCATGAGTATCACGGTGGGAATGAGAGGAAGTTGGACGTGCTTGAGTGTCTTGTCAGGTACAGGCTGTTTGCTGTCAGTGCCAACAGGAGCGTGCAGCTTGGGATCGCTGGGTGCCTCATCTTTCTACGGGAAGGCCCGGCACTGGGAGACCACTGGGAGCGACACATCAGCTCTGAGAGCCATCAGGGCAGCCCTTGGGGCCTTTTGACTAGAAGAACAGCTGGTGGTGGAGGTGGAGATGAAAATACACTGCAAGGCTGTCACACAGGAGGGAATACCAGGCATTACACAGGTCCTGGTGTTGATAGAGCAGCTACCTGAAAGTGTAGAGGGATACAGCCATCCAAAACCTATGTACTCTTTTTTTTCTGTCATATTATGCATGTACCAAATACACATTTAAGATTTTCTGGAGCTTGTCTTTCAACCATATTCTCCCATTTCTATGCAGTGCGTTCATTTTAGAGACCTCTTCTTTGCAATTTAAACCTCAGTGAAACATAGCCTCTGTTTGTCGCTCAGAAATCCCTTAATCGTGGATGCTGCTTTCCTGCAGTAAATGTGGCCTGTGAACACTCCAGTATGTAGTATATCTGGCAGATCCAGAGACACCTTTGAGCTAAGCACATGTAGAGTTTTAAAATTTCTTGTCCTTGATCACTGTGTCTTCTAATACCATAGTGAGAGATGCCTCACTGGGCTCTGAGTGACTATTTCACAGATCCCATCCCAACACCATGGTGTTGCAATGCCACTGGTACTGCTGCTGAAGATCAGGCCCTTGCACTAGCAGTGTTCAGGGAAATGATTTCAGTGTCTCTATAATTTCCAGCCAACCATTACTACTATAGAAATAACATATGTTTTCATCACCGGAATGCTTCTTTCCGTCACCATTCGGTCAGGGCTCAAAGGTGACAGAAAAAGCAGATTGTCCTTTAGCTTAATAGGTTGCCCTGCAGTTTTCTGATGCAGAGATCCTTGGCTTAATTTATTGCTGGAATGGATTGCTTCCAAATAAGGATAATCCTCCTCATGCTGTTTCTTCACTTGGTTACCTTCATGTTCTTTTCACTGGCAACATCAGCCTCTGCAATTCTGGTTTATTCTTGCCAGGAGACTCTTATTCATTTGCTGTGTTTATTGTAGTTATGGCCCTAAACCTGCTCTCTTCGGTAGCTTAAAACTTTCCAAGACAATTGCTTTGGGCCCTTGAACTTTTTGCTCGTGTTTTCAACCCAAAAATGAGTTCCAGAAGAAGAATCTGTTTGGCTGTGTTGGTAGACAGGATTTTAAAGTCAGGTCTTTTTTTTTCCCCTTTTCCTCTGGCTAAGCACATCGAAATTAATGACTTTGTGCTAGGTCAACTCCTGCTTGCATAAGGGAGAGAAAGTGCCAGGAGTTTGCTATCATGAAATTCCTACAGGAAAGCTGCATACAATGCAAAGGCATCTCTCACAGCTGCTCTTTAATAAAATGAGATGTTTGATCTGGCTTAATGAATCTCCTTGGCCCTTGAGGCTGGACCCTGGCTTTCACGAGGGTGCCTGGAAAGAGTAAGAATGCTTCCAAAAGAGATGATTGGGTTTTACCTTCAAAATATCAAGTGCTCTGAGATCTGAAGTGGCTTTGGCACACTCTACTCCCTCCTGTCCCGCTGCTGCACTCCTCTGTACTCACATGGCTGCGGAGAAGCAGATACTAGAGATGAGAGAGGTAGAACTTGCATTTCAATGCATTTGATCCCATAGTCTAGCGCAATCTGATTTTGATCCTCATTTCCTGCAAAGACAAAAGAAATAGCATATGATTGTCTCTTCCCCTCTCCCATTTGTGGAGCATAGACGTCCTTTCTTCCTCTTTTTCTCTCTCATTTTTTTGGAGGAGTGGGTTTGGGAGGAAGGTGCGAACAGGGAGATGGCAGGGAAGGAATCATTTTTGCAACATGCAGATTCAGAGGAACATGCAGAAGTCAAATAGTACTTCTCCAGGCAACCTTTTTCCATGATCACAACATCATAGCCAAGTATTCTCAGTAGCAGACTATAACTCTTTCTTGTAGCATTAGGAAAGAGCACTGTAACTTCATTTTAGCCCTGTGCAAATGTAATTATGAGCAGAAATTCATTTATGCTGGTAATTTCCAACAAGAAGCTCCTCTTCCAAATAGAGGCCGAGAAGAGAGCATGAGAGTGCATTTAAGACAGGGAGGTAACTCGCTGTCTAACCTCGAGAAAAGCTCCTATTCAAATACCCTCACCTTCCTCTGCAAGGGGCCTGAGATAAGGCTGCTCTGTGAACCTCAGACGAATGAATTTCTCAGCTCCCACGTGATCCGCATCTCAGCCAGAAAGTTGCATCAGCTGAGCTCTTTGGTGCTGCGCTAATTACTGGGTATCGACCAGGGGACAGATGTTTTTGCATAGCTGACCTCAGCTGATGTTCTGTTGGGCAGCAGCTGCATTAACATGACAGTCGTCTCCTCTGCTTTAAAGTCAGCAAGAGGATATGATCCTGTCTCAGACCTGCACTTTGTTTCTTGGAGTACTCTAAGGGAAGGATGGGGACTGCTTGAAATGTGAAGCTGTGCTGTTCCTGCCTGGTCTTTGGGCCGAATGGTTTTAAAATCTGAATATTGCCCTGCCACCAAGGGACAACACAAGGTTGCCACAGGTCCTGGGTAGGAAAGCCCTGAGGAGTGGGAAGTTGGCCACTCACCTGTAGTGCAAAACAACTTCATTGGTAGGCAGGAGACTTCAGTCTCTGTGACTTTCAACGTCTTCCACAGCATCAAACTGATATTTCAAAGAGATTAAGAACTGAAGGGAACATATGATATCCATTTAAAGCCAAGACTTCAGATTTAATGAAGGCTGTATCAGAATGAGATATGATTCAGATATCAAATTACATTTGTTTAGCCAAACACAGCTTAATAAATCACAGCAACATTTAATAAATATTTATCTTCTTTTAATCACCAGTTAGTGCTTTTTCTGATCTCCCCATTCCCTTAATGGCTCACTACTGTATTTATTAAATGTGATTTCCATTTCTCAAATAATCGATACATCTTTTTATTTTTTTGTAATTTGGGCAGCTTTACTGAACTTTTGCGAGATTTAATTAAGATTAAGGCTTAATCTTTAATTTCAATATATAAATTACCCCGTGTTCGCAATTAAGTCGTTATTTGGTAACCTCATTTGGTACGAAGTCTTGACTGGAAATGTGGCGAGCTCAACAGCAGTTACAGTACAAATGTTAATGAGCTTCAGGGGAATCTCGGGATCGGAGGAGGAACTTGGCTGCAATTCCATCTCTGTAGCTGGTGCGGGTACGTAATTAATAATGTGGAATGGGCAATAAGGACGGCAGGCTCGGAGAGGCTGACAGAGCCGCTCTTCGCATGGGTGTCTGGTGCAGCAGCAGAAGTCAGGGGGAGGTCAGTTGGAAAACATCAGCCCGTGGAAATGATAACGCTTGTAAATGATGACTCAGCTGCCGGCGCAGCATGCGGCACGCAGGGAGGCTGTGCCTAGGTGCCAGTCCTGCAGAGTATTTCCCATACCACACGTCCACTCCTCCTAGAGCCACATCAGAGCCCCAGTTTCATCCACGGCTGGTTATCAGAAGGGAGACCCCACATGTAGTCCACGTGTTGCTGGTGGCAATGACACCTTGCTGTCCTCAAGACCTTGACTGCCACCTAAACTCCTGGGAGGTGATGCTGTGCAGCTATTCCATACTATCTTCCTCATCATCATTGGCTCCCAAACTTAAAATAATAATCTGTAAAGCTCAATAGGTGGTTGTCAAGGATGAAATTGAAGATTAAACCTGAATCTTACTTAAATTTCAAGGCATGCCATGGTTCTCACCACCGACTTGGCTGTCCTTCCCATGCAAAAAAAAACAAAATGGTATGTTAGTATCTTGTCACAGCTTGGTCATACAATTGGCTCTTTTGGGGAATGCTCTCATGTTCTACCACACACATAGAGCTCACGTCCTTGAAGAGGCTGTAGCAGGTAGTTCGAGTCTGATGTGCTTTTGTTGGCCCAGGAGCTTATATTGTTTAATGACTTCAGCCTTCCCTTCCCAGCACTGGAAAGCTTGGTTTAAGTCCTTGCCTGGGATCTTCTGCTATGTGCAGAAAATTTTAGCTGGTTTACCTATAGAGTCACAAATATAATCACTAAAAAATCCATAAGGATGCATTTAATATTTATGAAGTTAATGCACTGGTCTTTGACTATTCCATGCTTCCATACCATCTGTCACATCTCAGTGTAATAGTCTCTGAATTTTGTATGACTCCAGAACTTCACATCTGCCGTGGTCCCATCTAGAAATCTGCCTAAAAGGGTCAAAGTGCCCCTTTTCCCTCTCCCACATCTAGCATAAACCCCATGAGTAGAATAAAGGCAGGGGTGTCACTTTTGCCTAAAATGTTGTAGACTTGATTCTGAATTTTTACTTGACACCTGGACAAACTTCTAATCCTTGTAAAATTATCTATCCCTTAAATGCTGCCTAACAGTTTTTCAACTGGGCTTTAACTCTGACAGCCTTTTCTTGACGTGCCTTCTTGATGCTCCCTTCTCTAGCCGTGTGAATGTTGCCAGGTAAAATACATACTCCGATGCTTCTTTTTATAGACTTGAGAAGTACAGCCATTTTATGTCTCATTTGGGAAACAGCCACTGCTGTAAATTAGTGAAGGGCGATCTCCTCTCTCTGCTTCCATCAGCGTGACTATTGCAGTGTATCTCTTCACTTAAGCCTACTTCAGTCGCGGCTCTCTTTTCGGGACCATTTTCCCTTCACAAACACTGTTGAAAGTGAAGGAGATTATCTGAGGAACTTGATTGTTTCTTTTCGTTGGGTGGTTACAGCCATTTGCCTTTATCTCTTGGGTTGGAAATGGGTTGAGGACAGCAGACGGACACAGGGATGAGTTGTTGGCTGCACGAGGTGCTTCTGATGAACCACATCACAGATTGGCTGTTCCACCACAATGCCACAAGTGCCCCTACTGCAGAGACATGAGAAAGGAGCAGGATTTGGTTCCTCTTTCTCCTCCAAGTCCTCTGGTTGAAATTGTTTGCAGTTGCAAGGGGCTGGACTTGGTCAGCAGGTCCTTTACAGACCAGAAGTGGTTTAGATGGAATAAGACGCTGCTTTCTAGGATAGTCAACAAGACTACAATCTGTAGAAGAAAAGAAAAAGAAAGTGTAGTTATATCATATTCAACAGATAAGGTGCATTGATCCAAGATACAGGGCAATGCTTGTGTTCAGTATCCTAAAAGACTTATTCTTAGGCTGTTTGCTATTGCCTCCCACCTTCCATCTGCCTTGAGACTCCTTGGTGTCTTCTAGGGAGCTTGAAAAGCCCTTGGGCTGTCTGCAAGCAGCAAGCTTTTGTCCTGCTTTGCGGTAGGGTTTGGCATCTGTGGGTCAGCTCAGGTTGGCTGCACAGTGAAGCAAAGGTGTGAGGAAAGCTGTGTGTGCTCTGTGCTCTTGGGCAGCTTTGGCGTAGATGTTGTCGACCAAGCAGCTCAAAGAGAATCTGGAAGGGTCAGGAGGAGGAGACGGATGCCTAAATGGGGGGAAACATTAAAAGCAATTAAAGTACAGAAGGAGTAGTTCATCAAGAGCGAAGCAGGTGAGGTCCCGGCTGGCCAGCCAGCTGCCCGCATCTATCACTGCTCAGCACCTGCAGGCAGGCGTTTTGTTGTGCATATCCTGCAGCTACCAGCACGGCGAGAGGATGCCCGGGGAGGAGGAGAAACAGAACTGCAGGCACTCGAAGGGAATTTTGCATTGGTACAGGGAAAGATCGCAGCTTCTGGCACAGCTGAAAAATGAGGTGTGAACACCAGGGGCTGGGCACTGGGAAGAGATTTCTTCCCCTGTAGATCACTAGGAGAGGAAAGGAGGCACGCAGTGGTGCTGCTGGAGTGTTGTCCTTCTCTTTCCCACCCCTGCTTCTGGTTGAGGATGGAATAACCAACGCCTTCTGCATCTTGTAAGGATGATTGCTGCTATGCTATGCCAGCTGCAGGGCTGCCAGCCTCTTCTAATTTGGATGTAATGTATGGCAAAGCCATAAAGTCATTTCATTGCACAGATCTTGTCAGAGACCACGTTCAGAAGCTCGGAGCAAGGGCCAGAAACTGCTCTAGCTCCACAGCAGCAGTTACCCCGTGGGTAATTTTGGCAGGGAGTTTCCATAATTGAGCACAGGTGCCAATTCCTTTAATGAAGCTGCAGATTCGCTGAAGGAAACCCCACAACTCGCCCCCAGCTACTGCTTCCCCAGGAGGAGGGGTGGGCAGTTTTGACAGGCAGGTTGCATTCGCAGCAGAGCATGCAAGGACATCTGGAGAAAGAAGAGGGGACTGTGCAGCTGCCTGTAGCTGAGGCATCTTGGCACAGCAGACTTGGATGCCTTGGGCTGACAGGTACTGTGTGAGTTGTGCCTCTCGAAGGCAAAACAGCTGGGTGCCTTCCGAGCACACCGGATCCACAGGCATCGCTTTCCTGGGTGCACTGCTCTTGTTCTGCTTCCCTCTTGTTAGTTTTACAGCCTCAGCAGGAGATCTGATTGTGAGGTAGGGCCTCAGAGAGGGAAGGGTTGGGTTGGGCGTGCTGGTTGTGTAAGAGAGAGGTTTGCAGCCAAGCCTGTGCCTGCCTGCAAGGAATTTGATGTGAATTAGCCAGGATTTCATTGTGGTAAGGCTCTACTAGTGGCAAAGCCCTGCTCACACGTGTGCAATGGCTTAAAAATAGTTTTTTTTTTTTGCTGTATTTTGTGCCTTCTTCTGTTCCCACCACTGTGAGTCTCCCCCACTTAGGCTGAAGGGGAAACTGCTGAGCTTGGAGGAGGTAGCTCAGCCTGTGTGCTCTCACCTGGGCTGAATCACTAGAACACAACATATACCTCCACATCAGAGAAAGTTCACTCCAGCCATCAAGGTCCTCAAATCTGTGAGCCTTTTGCCAGATGGTAGCACAGCCATGCTCTCCAGGTGCGATTGCCACGTCAAATGCAAAAGGATGCAGCCTCATCTCCATTATAAACTCTGGGATGGGGAAATCCTTTTTTATTCAGCTCCTTCAGTTGGTTTTGCGTAGCCCCTGGCAGAAGAGAGGACCTGGCCCACAACCACAGAGCCTGAGAGCTGCTGTGATCCATCTGCTGGGATGCTGACAGCGATATGTAAACCAAGAAACCCCCTCCAAAATCAGTGGAGTCCTTCCCACTCTAACGAGATGCAGGCCAAGGTGAGAACAGGGATCAAAGTTGTGCTGTGATGCTGGACTTACTTCTTCTGCTTGTGCCTCAGTTTCTCGAGCTGTGAACCTGTTGATTACACACTTTCCTTCCTTACCTGGAGTATTTCAGGTTTCTGTATTGTCTGCAAAGGTGGTTGTAATCCCCAGATGTTGTGGGAGTGGAAAGGATTATCATCATTATTTCTGACAGGCAGCTGTAATTTATCTTTGCTTACCAGACCCCTATGGTAGTTTTATTCTGAAATGAGTAAAGGTTATTTCAGCACGGGACTCGTGAGCTTATTTGTTGTTGAGCCTGGTAATAAATTGGCCCCAGACAGTGTTGCCTGAGCCGTGTGAACAGAGGAAAATTTTATGATTCGTAATTTAATTTGTGTTTTCTATTTCTCACTATCTGTATTCTCTCAAAGTCTGAAAGCACTTCTTCACCGTTTGCTCCGGACACTTCCTGTTTGATGAATGCTGATTACTTCCTTTTTTCCTCTTCCTGAGATTTTTTCTTTATTATTATTGTTATTTTATAAAGTACAAAACGACGACTTAATTAAGTCAGTCTGTCTCTTGAAAGTAAAGGGTTTTTTAGTTATTTTAAGCTCCCTCCGCTGGAGGCTTCTGCAACAGCATTGGAGAATGAAGCAACCTCAGGAAAATGCAATTTAACTTTATGCTGTGTGTTTCTGTAGGGAGCGTGACAGTTCCTCCTTCGTCTGTGTCCAGCATTTTCTTTGAGGGGATCTTAGGGCGTTTGACATATGGTGATGTTTTAACCCTTACAAGAGACCTTTGGGAAGCAACCGGAGTGCTTTCGGGGCCAAATAGGTGGATGCAGTTAAAAAGCAACCTTAAGGACCGTGCTGAGGAATGGGATGGGAGGAGAAGGAGGGATGTGGGATTGCGCTGAGAGCTGCGGTGTTTTGAATGGGTAGTGAATGTAGTAGCAGAAAGGGAGGCGATGTTGACCAAACTGAGAAAACCAGGAAAGGAATCAAGTAAAAGGCTCGCAGGACTACCAGGAGCAAAGTTTATAGAGTGAAAACTCTCAGAATTCATCCCACCACCTCTCCTTTTAGGTGTCACCACACGCTCTTCCATCCCATGCCTTTTGCTCAGAACCACTTCCAGAAATGCTGGTGCCTGCTCACCACAATCCAGCTGCCCTCAGAAACCCTCTGCTTGGAGCATTGCCTGCAGTAAATCCACATCATCCTGGCCCTTCTCACCTTATCCTGGGGAGCTCTCCCTTATCAGGAGGCCCCGTGCACATGCTTACTTTGCAAAGGTGGGGATGACAGTGCAGAGAGAAAGCTGTTTGCAGGGGTGGTTTTTCTTCATTTTTTTGCGTGCAGCTCTTTAATAGCCATGTAATAAACCAGTATTGATGAAAGAGGCCATTTACCATCAACTTATTTGGTTTTCTGCAATGAGCTAATGTTTAATTAATGTGCAATAACTTTTGCAACCAAATGTATCCCTTTAGATTTACTATAGGGGACAGTCTGAACATCAACTTAAGCGGCCAATGACTGCAAATGTATTTATTAAGGTTTAAACATGTGTAAATGAGTTTGTGTCTATTTGCAGAGCTGTTAAACTACAGTAAATATGTTCTTTGTCAATTGGTGGTTAATTAACACCCATTAGTTCTCCATTAAGAGCACAGTTTGGTGTCTGAATTTCCTTGCTTAGCACTAACTTTGAATTAGGGCCCTATTTTTTCTTCCTTCCACTCAACAGAGTTTTCAAAAGCCGCTTTCTCCATAGGGCTGGAGTGCTAGGAGCAAGAAGATGTGCCAGTTTTTGCACCTCGCAAGGCAGCAGGTTCGCAAGGGGACAAGTGGCATTTCATTGCTCACCCTTCCTATGTCTGAACTTAGCAGCTTCTCACGGCTCTGCCTCCCAAATTTTGGTAGCCGCCATAAGCTGGGGAGCAAGCTCAGCTGTTTAATGCCTGCGTATCTCTGAGGGGTTTAGGAGATGTTAATGTAAAAGCTGCTAATGCCTGGGTGCAGGGTGCACGCTGGGCAGATGGCAGGGGTGCTGTCCTCCTGCAGAGGGGGTATTTGGGGTTGGCATTGCTGAGCCAAGGCTTTTAGGGGCCCAGGGGGCTAGGTACAGAGCATCCCCTCTCGGTTGGCCGCTATGCCAGCAAACAACCACAAGGTGACACTGTCCCAGTACATTATTTATGTTTTGACAGAGGAATGCAGATTGTTATTACGTTTCGTATGAAAGACTGCCCTGTGCATCAGGATCTGTTCTGTTTCTTAACTGGGATTTATGGTGTGGCACTGGCCTCGTGCACTTGCTAGGTCTAGAAATGAAGGAGATTTTCAAATTACTGTGCAAACACTGCCTTTTTAACAGGGTATGTAGCCTTAGTAGTGTCGTTCACCCCCTACTTACGCAGTTGGCTGAGAATTTCTCCTACAGCTGAACTGCCTGACCAGTCTCTGTCACCATCCCAAGTCATCAGAGGAGTTTTGTCTTTCTCCTCAATTCCTTACAGCATTTGAGGTGATAGAGCATGTTGCTTACGGTCAAGGGTGGGGAGAGCCCTGTTTCTTCCTTCAGTTGTGCAAATGTGCAAGAAGGAAAATAGGGGCCCTGAGAGGCCTTTTAGGAACTAGGCTTTTCCCCAGAAACCTCCAGGATCCTGATGTGCTAGGTTGGTTGGTTTGTTTTTTGCAAGAATGTTTTGATTGTTTGCGGGAATTGTTTTTGGATGGTAACACAGAGTGGAGTTAAGCTGTGTGCTACAAGTATAACTTGGGTGCTGAGATGATAAGCAGTCAGACACAGTATCAGAAGCAACTGGGGGGAAAAAAAAAGTGTATAGGGTCCATGAAAACACATGTAAAAGGTATGTTTGTAAGGGTAAGCAAACATACAAGTGTATAGGGTATGTGAAGATACAGGTAAAAGTTATGTTTGTAAGGGTGGACAAACATACCCTTTTTTGGTTACATTTGTCCCTCGTCTTCCACGGGGTCAGATGCAAAGAGTTAACCAGGCTGTTGGTGAGATCATGAGTAACAGGCTGATGTGTCATGTTCTGTGCCTGCAAACATCTTTGGTTTTAATAACATCAGCTAAATTGGTAGCAACGTTAACTACTTCCCCTTAATTTCTCCTTCATGAACCTCTGTGCCTCCCCGTGTTTTGTTGCTTGGGAATTATTAAAGGAACAGGCAGGGAAAGGAACACAAGCTTAATCAGCTCTGTCTTGTGTGACCAAACAGCAAATCCTCCTCCAGCATCCTCATAGTTGGGATCATCAAAAGAAATAGCCATAACGCGTTTGTAGGAGTGGGGAGCTTTGAAATATTCAGGCCAGCTTGGGAAATGCAGTAAATGGGCTTTCCTAGAAGAGCAGCAACTTACTAAGGTCCCTCTGGTCCACGTGCACATTTCCTACCTCCTTGGAGAGGAAGCTCCTTGTGCTCTGTGTCGTGGTAGTGGAGGTGAGTCCTGTGCTGTCATCCCAAAAGACAAGTAATCCGAAAAGCCGAATGTAGTGTAGGATGCTTTCCTGCCTCACAGGAGGAGAGCCAGGTGGCTTCTAAAGCATGAAATTATCTGCTGAGGCTGTCGGGCTTTGCCTTCTTCTTCGCTAAATTGTCCAGCCCTCCTTGCTGCAGTCAGTGCTTCCCATTCACAAAGGCAGTAGAGGCAGCGAGGAATAGTTTGGGGGTGTTTTTCCACAGAACATGGGGATAGGCAGGCGCAGCCTTAGGGGAGGATGGGGGCAGGCAGTGCCGAACTAATAGAGTTATCAAGTTCAGTGGGGAAGCCTGAACTACAGCTCCCATGAGGCATTCCCTTCCCAGAGGCAGATGCAGCGTACTGCTGAGAGGCTCGAAACAAAATGCACTCAATTCAGAGGGGCAAAACGTTTTGGTTCATTTGAAAAGGCTAAAATGTCCCAATCAACCTGGGTTGGTTTTTTTTTTTTTTTTTTTTTTTTTTTTAAAGCACTCTTCATTTTGGCAAATTTTGAAGAAAATATTTCAGTGCTTGACTCTAATTCAGAATGAAAGCCAGTGCTGGTGTTGTTGGAATTTTCCACGAGGAAAAACATCCTGGTTTGTTTTTCTCTGAGCTCAGCTTTGGAAATGGAGGTAGCTGCACTCCTTTCTGTGAAGTGCTTTGATATCCAGGGATGAAAAGAACTATAGAAGTGCTAATTATTGTCGTACTGGTTTTAATTATTCTGTCACACCGATGGAGGGATACTGCCAGTTTCCAGCCAGTGCTGTTGTTTTATTTTTAAGATGTTGTCCTGTCCATAGTTTTCCTAGAAACAATCAGATGCTTATTTTTAAATTGCTTTTAAAAAACCCTCTCCACGTTCAGCAGATGCTGTGGTTCTCTGATGGAAGTTCAAATCCGCCCGCATGTGTACGGGATGTTAGTAGCAGGGCAGTAATGAGGAGTGAGATGGAAAGCTCCAGATGCTAGATAATAGAGAGCAAGCAGTGAGGGTTTGCTAGCGAGGGTGAGATGCTCTGAAATTTGCTGCGCACAACATTTTAAAATGGACAAGGCAGTTTCCATAAAACTGGGAACAGTGTGAGTTTTACCTCTTTTATTATTGCCGTTCTCGTTACTTATTTGCGTTACGTTTTATTCGGTGCCTGGAAAGATCTAAATGAAGCGTTGCATTTAGACCAGCTCAGCTCAGACAAATGTCGTGCACCTGGCAGTACCGCTGCCTCCCAGGGGAGCTGTGGTTGAGAGGCTCTGCTCTCTTCTCTCCCTCCTCCTGGCTGTGCCTCACCCAAGGTGGGCAGAAAGATTTGCCCCATCGCTGCAGGTCCTGCTCAGTTGTTGCCTAAGGATTAGGAGGCTCTTAAACAGGTCATACATCGTGATTCTTCTTGTCCTGGTGGCTCTTCGTGTGAGTCAGCTGTAAAGCAGAGGAAACACATGAGACAAATGTGTCACCAGGGCCTCAAGAGGCTCTTAGGCTCTGTGACGTTGGCCCGCTGACATCCGTGTGACTGTCCTGAGCAAGGAAAAGGGTGGAAGGAAGAGCACCACTTCTCCTGGGAATCGCACAAAGAAACAGCACAAGGGAAGTGAAGACTCTATATAGGGACCAAGCCCTTATTCTGAAGGGACAGTGGGTATATTTCAAGTGTTATTGTTCAGTAGAGGCAGGAAATTTTGGAATTAATATTGAAAATGCAGTTTGGGATTATCTAAAAGTAGCTTGCACGTTTGGGGAAACCCTGGCAGATATTTTCGTATAGGAAAGAAACATCCAGCTGGACTCAGGAAGGGGACTGGGGCAGGTAGCATCTTCTTTCCTACCCTGCAGTCAGAAGTCATGAACCAAAAGCCAGACAATTTCAGGATGAGCCTCAGTTTGTCTGCCCGAATTGCCATGCCGCAGCTGAATTGCTGCCAGCCTCCCGGCAGGTCTCCACTTCCCTGGGTCTGGGATCAAGCCCATGCTGTAACCTTTTGTCCCTCTAAACACAGGCTTGAGGAAATGTGATGCTGGCAGAGCCAAAGTGCAGGAGCAGTTCTGTGGCCCTGCAATCTTTTTGCCAAGAGCGTTTACTGGGGGGAATGAAGAGCTAGGAAGTGCCTTGCAGCAGCATCAGCATTATGTCAACTTCAGCTGGGTTTGCCAACGGAGCTAAACCTTTCTATCTTCCTCGCGGGAGCTTTAAGGTGAAGCTGTCTTTGGGGGCATGTATTAACAGCCTAATGAAAACCAGGCAGTCTGACTTCAACATCTGTTAAGCATAATGGCGGGAAGTAGCCCAAGGTTTAACTGATTTTTAATACATCATGGAAACACAGGGCCTTATTTGTGCTAAGCTGCTAATACCTTAGCTAGTTAAATGCATGTTCTTTGCACTTCCTAAATCCCACTATGGACAGGGCAAGTAAGAGTGATTTTGTTCACAAGAACGTCCGTACCAAGTTAAAATCCTAAAAGCAGTCCTTGGTTGGCGTTTCCCTTTCTTCTGAAGAATGTAAGCCTTGCAGAGGGCTTCCTCTATTTCTTGTTCAGGAGGTCTGGTGAGGGAATAAGAAGATTACTCTAAATTGTTTTTCTTTTTTATTTCTCATTGCTTATATTCCAAGTCTTATTAAAAAATCAGAAAGCATTAATCATTTCTCTGGTTGACCTAATACAAAAGGAGAGAATCTGCTTTTGCAGATTCTCTGAATAATACTTCATTTATTTATTTATTTTTTCTCTGAAACACTTCCTAGTCTTCGACTTTATTTCCCTTTACCTTAACTTTCCGGAGTTCTCTATTCTGACTTGCCATTAATGTGACTTAATTGCTGTGGTTGCCTGATGAGTCCTCAAAACAGCTTTGCATCTTTCTGGGGGATGCTGGAATTTGGCATTCTTTTCTGCACTGGCAACATAGTCAGGGGAAATAGGAGCTATAACCTGCTGGGGAAAGTTGTCCTTAACTGCTGGATTCAGGGAATGAGACAAAGTTGAGCAGCTTGCACTCTGTTTTTGGGCTTGCCATTAGAGCTTCATTAGCTCCGTAATCATATTCCAATCACGAAATACGTCTCTCTGTATGTTCAACTCCATCCATCTCCCATACAGCTATTCAAACACATGGCAGCTTTATGGAAAGATATTACAGGAACCAGAAAAAAGGGACCCGACTTCACTTTGTGAAAGCCTGTGGGTGGGAAGCTAAGGGGCATCCTTAATCTTTGTGTTGGGGGCTGAATACCTGTAGTAAACTAAAAACTAACTGCATATTCCCCAGTCATCAAGACATTGCCACTTTCCTGGCCAAGGTGCTCAAGCAGCATGTTTTAAGAGTGGCTCTTGGGGATCTTTTTTTGGAGATCTTTTGAGAGCTTGAGAGTCATACTGGAAGTTATAAGGAAGACCTGTTCTCCAGTTTTCTTCTCTCTTTTCTGTCTTACATTTCACTTCAGCTCCAGTTGTGGTTCCCTTGCCTTTGTGATAGCAGTGCAGATGTGTTTATGTGATGGCTTACAGTGGGGAGCCATGCGTCCTGTAGCATCAGTGGAGTGACACAGTGGGCAAATATTTTTGCACAGATGTCCATCCCGTGCTCACGAGCATCTCAGTCTTTCATCCATGGAGCAGAGGCCAAACATTTCAGCTGGTATGAGCAATGCATTCCCAGTGCCATCGTAGTTATAATGTGAACAAAGCCTCTGCTTTTCACAAAGCACTCATTAAACAATTATCAACAGCAGGCAAGTTCGTTTCAGAAGTTCCCAAGTAATGGTGGAGGTGATCTGCCAGGGATGGGTTTGTGGCTAGGAGCTTGGTAAGTTTGGCCTCTTGGTGTCTAAGTTTCCTTGTTGATTGAAAGACAGCAATAAGACATGACAATCTGTATTTACGGAGTATTAGGTTGCCAAAGATATTTGCTAATAGAGTATTTTTTGCGTGTCCATGTTTGTCAAGGACATGCAGAGAGTTTGTTTGAAGTCAATGGGTGAAGCTTTTCAAACAAACTATTCCATTTTGCGCCCTTTAGTAGAGGGGAGGAGTGGAAAATACCTGGCATTTGTCAAGACTGCTGAATCTGTTTCAAAGCTGGTTGCTTGGTATGTCCCAAGCACACACTCAGCACAGAAATAATGCTGGGTTTGGGAGCATGAGAACCTTAGGACTAGCTTCACCCTGCTCCTAGCCCTGGTTCTTTCTGTCATGTGATTCCCTGCAGATTTACAGGGGCTGGGAGGTGCTGTAAGACCATGGGCTTCCTGCTGGCACTGCTTCTTGCCTTCTCCTCTGAAGAATGTGTTTCTTGAATAGGAACCTTAGTCTGAATACTGCTTTCACTTTGTATCGCATTCTAATAATACCACACGAGAGACACAAAATGGCTTTGATCATAGGGAGTAAATGCCACCAAATATTCTTCTTCCTGCAGCCTTTTCCTTGCAACATTAAAAATTCATGGGCAATAGCAGCTTCATCTTTTCAGGACTTAGCTACGTCAGCAGATGGGGAGAGTGGGCAGGAATACTAGGTGATGTTGATGGACAGAACAGGGGTATCCTGACAGAGCTGGAAGCAGGAGAAATTTGCACTTCATTTGCTTATGCCAGGTCTGTCTGAGGTCAGTCAGATTCACTGTTTGTTTCTCACTTTGACGAGCAATGAACTTACTGGAAAATTGCTGTAATTCAGTTAAATGGATTTGAATTTGAAGGTATGCCTTAATTTCCATATCTGCTTCATTTTTCCTGAGTTATGCTCGTTCTCCAGCCAAGAGGAATTTACAGGGACTGAGGGTGAGAGGTAAAATTTCACTCTGGAGGTGAAATCGCAGCCCCACTGAACTCAGTGGCAAAGCTCCTGATTGTACTGGGGCCACGATTCCTCCAAGGGGCCTCTGCCTGTCAAGGTCTCTCTTGACATCTGAGACGCTCTTAGAAGTTTTTAATGGGGAAATTCTTTAGGTTTTAGGCTCCTTCTACCACAGACCCCTGTCAGATGAGTATGTTTTAAAGGCTAAGACTTCTGTAGGTAACTGCCTGAATCTGGCAGCATTTTCTTACCTGTGAAAGGCTTTCCTACTACCTCCTTTGTGATATGCCCTCACCACCCAGAAAGCACCTTCACTAAATGATTTTTTGCCATGTATTCGTCTGACTGAATGTAAAAGAGGTTGTCCTACCCGAAGCTCAGAGACAGATGCTAGAGGGACTCAGAGCCATCCATTTCACAAATTCAAGCCCTTGCTGGAGTCTGACTTTCATTTGGCAAGGGCAGGGCAATTTATTGCAGACAGAATATTTTGAAAGGGTCTTACAGACAATGACTCACAAGTAATCAGTGACACCTATTCCATGAGGGCACCTGAAATAGCCTCACCCACAAATACCATAAGTTTGGTATCTGGGGTTTATTTACCAGTCCATTTGTATATCAGAGGGCAAGTAATGAAGCATGGAAATGACCTACTCAGAGCTTCTCCTCCTCATCAGAGGTTTTGAGGATCTTTTTTGGGGGATTTTTTTTTCCTGTTACCCTGCTGCAGTCTGATCCAACTGTAGGGATTTTTTCACATCACCTGCCTTTGTTCCACCAGCTGCCAGGGTGCTCTGTCCAAGCTGCTCTTTGTCCTCCTCTGATCTCCGCCTGCAGGAAGAAGCTAGCAGGCTCATTACATTATTCCAAAAATACCGGTGTGTTGTATAAATTAGGAAGGTAATGAAGTGTCGCTGAAGACCAGGACTGTGCACCAATCCCCAGAGGTTTCACAGGAAAATAAAATGCTTCCATTTCTGTTTGGGCAGTTGGCTTAGTCATTCATAAACCCCAGCAAGCTGCTGGATCTAACAGGTTGCTTGAGCTGAGCAAATTGTTGTTAGAAGGGGATGCATTTGCTGGCATCTTGGGGGTTGAGGCTGGGTCTGAGAGGTTGAATTCCCACAGCTGCCTGTGTCCCCCAGGAGAACACCTGCCTGTTCTTACTCTCACCTGCAAGCTTTTAGAAATGCCCCTCAGGCCTCTGCTTCAGGGAGCTGCTTCAGGATGCATGGGTCACTCATCCAGCCCATCTTTAATGTGGTGCTCTGGCACCTTGGCTCTGCCAACAGTTGGGGCTTCTTGCCAGAAGAAATGGGTGAGTTTTCAGGGCTTGGGGGAAGTAGCTGGACAGGATGATCTGAGATGTCCCTCCCAGCTTTAAAACCTATTAGTATGGCTGTCCTCGACAGAAACAGGACATGGATGCAGCCTAGAAAAGGCAGAGAAACTTGAAAGTATGAGGATAAGGAGAAAGGAGAAAAAAGCAGAAAATAAGTGTGGGAAAGGGGAATATAAAAGCTGAAGTGTTAGGAAGTATATGTCAAAAGAATAAGGCAGTAACTCTGCTCTCTCTAATGCAGGGTTGGCTCTGACTTGTAGTCTATAAGGTGATGCTTACTGAGTCTGTGGAAGGGTTCTTCCGGCTTGACATCTTGGAAAAATGGACATTTTAAGAATATGTTTTCCTCGTTTTCAGATCTGAACACAGTGAAATGATTGCAAATGTTTTCAGAAGCTTGGATTGCAGGCAGCTCATAGTTTCAGCGGGACCCTTCTCCAAATTTTTGCATACGCATTTATCTCTCAGCTTGTTGAGCGTGAGGTTTCCTGACAGTGCCTGCTCTCCTGATAGCATCACAAATCTTGAGAATCTTTCTTGTCTCTCTGAAGGCCTCGGTTTAAGTTTCATAAAAGCTATGTGGGAGCTTCTGTAATGGACAAGAAAACGCTCAGCACAACAGCCTGCTGCACTCTATTTTTCACAATAAAATTAATTCTCTGGTGATGATGAATGTGTAGCATGTATCATTTCAGCAAGACTTCGGAGCTCTGTTCCGAATCATCACTGTCAGAATGATTATTCTCATCCATTAGTATTGTGTGGAGAGCTCCACGCCAGAGCAGGTCATCGAATATACAGCGAGGCTCAGCAAAACGGGTTTCACCACCTCGGAGTCGTATAGGATTCCTGTCTGCTGTGATCGCAACACCCTCTGCAACTGCCAGACAGTCATTTTGGGGCCTGTTAATGAGCACGTTAGAAATAAATCACAAATTTGCCTGGTGTGTTTTCTAGACTGTGGCTTGCAGGGACTGTTTTTTTTTGTTGTTGGTTGTTTTATTGCGCTGTCAGACCGCCTCGCAGTCTTTGGTGCTTCATCCTTTGAATCCTGTTGGAAGCTCAGGGTGTGCTAGGATCTCCCCTGTGGAGATGGAAACTTTGACACGCCCCGAGAGACAAGACAATTTTAAACAGCTAAATTAGGCATCTGCTCTGAAGTGCCCTCAAGAGAAGATTATTTCTCTGAGGGCAGAATGAGTCTAGGGAGATTAGCTTTTTACACCTTTGTGAATGCCTCATTAAGTAATTTACCCAAAGACACGGCGGAAATTGGAGCTGGAGGTCTCCCAAGTCCTCCTAGAACATCCCAACCATCTTTCTGCTTGGATGTTGGGAGGGACTTGTAACTACTCAAACATCCTTCTGTCAATTCGGTCCTAGTTTCTTCTGTTCATGGCCGTGGATATTCACCAGCCCTGGGAGGAATGTTCTGGGGGGACGCCAGGCCTAAGCAGATAGAGCTCCCGCCTTTCCAGGCATTTTTGTGGGAAGTGAAGCGTTTAAAGATCTGAAGGGTTTGAAGCCTGGCTCCGCCTGACTCATCAAGTGTTACTTGACATGGGTGAAGCGATGATTTTACTCCCAGATGTATAGAAAACAGAGATCTTGAAGCTATCTTCAGTGAGAAGGACAGACTGCTCGCCTCGATTGGTGTCCCTTACTCGCGTCGCCATGTTTGAAAGCACAGGTCAATGTGTCTTGTCCCCATAAGACAGAGCCGGGATCAGTTCTCTCCCTGCTTCCAACACTGTTATCAGCCTTTCCTGGGACAGGAGGCCAAGCCATTTACCACCAGGGCCACCAACTCAGCTGCTCAATGGTGGCCTCCAAGCCGCGCGGCCTACCCTGGTTTTGGAGTGGCTCAACACTCTCTGACCCATGGCGGCTGCCAAGCCCAGCTCTGAGGTGGCACTGGGGAGGACACCGACGATAGGTGATGTATTCAGGGAAAATACAGCACCGTGTTTCCTTTACTACTCAGTGCTTCTATGCTTGTTGCATTTGTAAGGCCAAAAAGGCAACTTTTTTTTAAAAGTGAAGCTCTCCCCACTCCTTGCTCCTCAGAAGTAGGGAGGACCTGTTGCCAGTAGTGACTTCACAGTCCTACAAGCACTTGCTGTGGTGGGGACCAGTAATTAAGGCCAAAAACCAGTTGCAACGCTAATTATTTAATGCCACCTGGTCATATCCTGCTGAAAAAGTCACCTTTGGGCTGCTGTTTTCCTCTTCTCCAAGCATCAGATTTAGCCTTTAACTAAAGGCGAAACTTTCTGAGAAGTCTGAGTGAGCACAAAATCCATTTATCCAGTTGAACGAGGTTTTCTCTTGCAAAAGCGATAAGGGTTTTCCACCCAGGCAATGCAGAAGCAGATGAACTTCAAAACTCAAGGCCTCACGTTTAGCTGGTGGAAATCAGCAGAGCTTTGTGAACTGCAGGGGTGATACGTCAGCTTAAGGCAATTGAGAACCTGGCCCTTGGCCTCTAAATTGTCCACACCGAGGTGATCGATTGTGAAGCCAGATCGATTGCATAGTAACAAGGTTACAAATTGGTGAAAATCAGCTATTGTTCTTGTACAGGAGGAGGTTCTGTTACAGCTCAGTGACCACAGTTACAGAGAGGTATTGTGCCTGCATGTTTTCGCCCACCGTTATGACCTATCTGTGCGTGCTCCTGAGGCACTAAATCCTTCTTCCTGATGAGGTCTTTGGTTCAGAGGAAGCTTGGTTTGGTTACATTATATGCCCTGTTATGTGTCTCAGGACTGAGCTGAGATTCAAAAGATCTGATTTTCAGATATAAAAAAAAAAAAAAAGATGGATTAATTTATAGAATTGCAAAGTAGTCATAAAAAGTGTTTTGTTTTTTTTAATAAAGTACATACTGAAAATGTTAATTCTAGTATGAAAGCTATCATATGCTTGTATTTCCTCAGACTGCAGAATGTTTCCATATAACCTGTCTTCTGTAAGTGCCTTGGGGATCTGAGTAAGAGGCATTGATGTTTCAGCCTGCATAGGATGCAGTTTGGTAGCCAGCATCCTGCCCTCAGCAGACTATTCTTTCCAGTTGCCTCATGGAAGTGTCCTCCCCTTCTAGCTGACTCTTTGGCTTGGTGTAGTTGGAGGCTATTGTATCAGGCAGGTATGGCTGGAAGTATGGATGGAGTACGGCCTAGGGGAATTCTCTGAGTCTGAGGAGAAGGGGATTAACCATTCAAAGCCCAACCTCTTCCTCAGTTTGCCTGTAGAGGCACCTGCTGCATTCAAAGGCTTTTCCACCCCTCTTCTGGCCCTGCTTCTCCTCCTCCTCTCCTCCTCCTTTGGCTCCCTGCATCCCAGGAAGCAAAGGAGAGTGGAACGTAGATGCTTAATACAATGGATGCAGCCCTTGGTCATCAGGGCAGAAATGTGTGCAGGTACAAGAAGGATGAAAGGAAGGAGACATCATCCCTGCCTTGCCACAGTCCCTTAATCTTCCTCCCCATGTAGTGAAACCCCTTTGTCTATTCATGTTCCTCTCCATAACTCCTCTGCCAACGCAACAAAGCTGTATTTTCTCTGCATGCCTGAGAAGCTTTGGGCAGGCTCTGCTGCTGAGTACAGTAGTGTATCTTGACTAAGCATTTTATAGCTCACAAAAAATCATATGTTGTCGCTCAGAATTGTAGATACCCTGTATTAAGTCCCTAGGTGCCTGGACTCTGCTGGCGGAGCAGTTACACACTCCCCTTACAGCAATCGTGTGGGACATGAAAGAGTCTGGAAGCTTGTGTGTGTGAGCAGTTTTTATATATATATATTTTTTTTTTTTCAGAAATGTTTTTTTCCTCGATTCTAGTGAGATTTGGGAACAATTCACCAGTTTCAGCGTGCTTGGTAGTCATTGAAAGTCCAGTGACAACAGTTGCCATTTTGTGGCTGTTTGTGGAGAGAGCTGATGAGCTCTCCTAGAGGGCAGCCAGCCCCATCACACAAATGGCTGCTGCAGCTGGCATTGCCTGAAGCTTAGTGGGTGACATCAGTAGTAGGGTGATGGTTGGACCAGATCATCTCGAAGGTCTTTTCCAGCCTTAGTGGTTCTGTGATTCTAAATTTTTGTTGATGTGTATTTCCATAGCCAGCCTGTGTCTGCTTGTGTTGCTGTTTTCCTATCAGCTTGCATGCAGAGCTATCCTGTACCCACAGCACAGAAACACAGACAGCTCTGTACATCTGCCATCCAGGCGTTCCTGCCGTGCCTTTGGTGGTGCCGTACAACCTGCCCTCATCAAAGGGTGTTGCTCTAGGCCAGCAGGGTGTCATTTGCTCTGGAGCTGGACAATAGGATACCTGTAGGACTGGGCTCTGTCCCATCCATTCCTCTACTGCATATTGGCAAAATTTGGCTCGCCTACAGGGTATTGGTAAATGGCGTTAAAAGGTGGCAGGACACGTTTGTGGTGTGCTTGGGCTGATTGTTTACTTGAATTTTCCCTCTGGGTTTTAGAAGGTAGGAAAGTTAGAAGGCAGATCTGCTGTTTTCATTATCTGCTTCCAGCAGGGGGAGATGGGTCCAGAGAGTTATTTCTTCTGGGAGCACAGGCAAAAAAAAAAAAAAAAAAAAAAAAAAAAAAAAAACCCACAACGTTATTTATTTTACTTGTGAGGATCTCTCTTAGGATTTGTGCGATTCCTGCTTGTTTGGACTTTTACACCCAAGCAACCCTTTACTTTGACTTCTGTATGTTTCTAAAAGCAGATATGGCCCATCAATTTTGGTGGTGTTTTTCTCCCCCAAGGTTTACAAGACACTCAAGGGAATTTCATCCTCATCTCCCTGATTATTATGATTATTATTATTAAATAGGTATGCTAAGGTGGTTCTAATGAGGATTGTATAAATGTCTAAGAAGATAAAGACTTCACTTCTTCCATCTCAGTAGGGAGGGGCCTTCCTGTGGTGCACCCCATTTTGTAGTCCCACCTTGAGTCAGGATGTTAAAAGGGGTTTGGGGGCAGGATGCCTGCCTTCTCTCTCCCCCAGACCCCCTCTGTCACTCTCTGTATAAAACATATTGGTGCCACTTTCCACAAGGTATATTTAACTAAGCATTAAATTTAGATTTAACTGGATAGTTATTGCCTCCTAAGTAAATACTCTGAGATAAGGAAATATTTAGTGAGCTCTAGCAGTTGGGTGGCAGATGCTTCTTGCATTACATAATAGTTAATCTTCAACAAATATGTTTTCCTTACTCCACTGGCATTTAATTAACATACAATAGCTCTTATTAGATGTAGATGAAACATATGTGGAAGACCCTTGTAAAATGCATCCGTGCAACCTTTTGGCTTGGAAGAGGGGTGCGTTTCCATCACTGGGAACTTCACGTGGGGCTGGGTCTCGTAGCTGTACTCATGCTCTGCAACAGGAGCACGGAGGTGTCCTCCTGGTGGTGCCTGTTGCATTGCATGTGGGATGCCACCAGTGCCATGGCATCTCTGTGGTGCTGCCCATCTCATTAGATGGGCATCTCACTGGTGGCTGCCTACCAGCAGCATGGTTGTCTTCAAAGTGACACCCCAGATCTCTCTCTGCAGGAGTTTGGGAATGGATTAATGCCCTGCTCCTACTTGTTGCTCCCCTTCTCTGGTGCCACCCACGCCAAGTCTCCTGTAGGGGAACTATCTGAATCTGCTTACTCCCTTGGCCCGAATACAAAGCAGTCATCTCTTTTGCCACTGCTTGCATGACACTGGAGCAGGGGTGTCGTGACCTTAGTTCTTAATTTGTGGGCTTTTAACACATGAAGGGATTGTTTAAGTACTCTTAGACAGCACGGCCTTTCCATACCGAGACTGCAGGGGTCAGTTCCTAGGGGTTCAGAAAGGACTGGACGCATTCCTGGAAGAAGAAAATCAATCCAGGGCCATTAACTACAAAGACACTGCCACTGGCTTGGGACATGCCACAGCCACCAATCACTGGAAATTAGAGAAGTGCTCGTGGGCAGCGTCACTGCAGCTCGCCTTGTGCTCCTGCGCTGGCTCCAGGCTGCGCTCAGCGCCAGGATGCAGGGCTGGGTGCATCTGGTCCCGAGTGGCCCTTTGCAGGACGTGGAGCCAGTGCTTACATCTCTTAACTTTTGGTCCACCGTGTCCCCAGGAGCCTCCAGGGCCAGCAGTGAAGCAGGCAGTACGGAGGACATGCATTTTCCCCTCCCGCACACGCATGCAGCAGTGCTGTGACCACACAGGGCAGCACCTCATAGCAGAGCTCCCCCAGCTTTTCTTGCACCCACGTCCCCGGACACGTCTCTGGCCACCCCTCTTTGCTCCCCCATCCCCGCTGCCCCCTCCCAGCCCCAGAAGGGGTTACGCCAGCCGAGCATCCCTCGGAGCATCCCTTCATCCCTCCGGCAGGCAGAGGAGAGCGGGCTGGGGGAGAAAAGCAGGCAGGCACCGTCAGCAGCGAAACACACGGCTCATTCCTCTCCATTAATTTAATCTCCCTTCTTCCCCTCGCGACGATGCTGGGGATGATGGTATGTGCGCTCCGGGAGCCTTCCCGGTGGGCAGCGCTGCCGCAGGGCTCCGGGCTCAGCTGTGGGTGCTGGCACTCGGGGAGGACAGGCTGAGCATTCACACTGCGGGCAGCTCAATACCAGCATTGTCTGCCGGCCATCCAGCCCTCCCAGGCTGGGAAAGGAGCTGGGGGGGAAGGGAAGGACGGAGAGGAGAGAGGGAGGGAGGGAGGGAGGCGGAGGGAGCGATGTGCAACTGTTTAGCTGGGGAGAGAAAGTCTGAGAGGGGGGATAAAAAAGAAAAGCAGGGTTTGAGGCTGCAAGGGCAGTTGCCAATAAAGCTCCTCTTTAAATCAGCGAGCTGGCGGCTTCGGGCCGCAAAGCCAAGTTGTTTGCACTTTTGGCCACAGCTACTTTGCACCCTCCCTCCTCCTTCCCTTTTCCCTGCGTTTTCTCTCGTCGATATTCCCTGTATCGTCCTCCATCCTTCCCACCCCGCTCCCTGGGCCTCCCTCCATCTGCCTCCCCTGCCTTCTCCCTTCCTTGCTGCCTTCCTCTCCCTCCATCCTCCTCTTCCTCTCCCATCCCCTTCCCTCTCTGCCTCTCCCTCTCCCCGCTGCAGTGCCCCCCTCCCTCTCCATCGCCTCTCCTCTCCCCTCTCATGCCCACGACCACGCTCGGGTCCCACCGCAGAACCGTCCCGGGGCGATGGGGTTGGTGGGGCTGGGGGCTCGGGGCAGCGAGTGCCTGCTCCGCGCTCCCCTCCCGCGCTCACTCCTGCTGTGGAGCCAAGCCGCCGTGGCTCAGAGTACGGCTCCCTCCCTCCTCCTCCTCCTCCTCTTCTCCCTCCTCCCTCCCTCGCTCCGCCTGGGAAAGTGGGTTAGGAAGGGAGCTGGGAGGCTGCACAGCCACGCACTGGAGCAGGACCATCCACACGCGCAGCCAGCAGCACAGGAGCTGGGCTGTTCCTTTTCCTTTTATTATTTTTTTAATTATTTTTTATTTTTTTTCCGCCTCTCTCCATCACTCCAGACGGGTTGATTTAATTACGGCTATTTTTAAATTATTTTGCGACCTGACTCGTGCGTCGTTTTGATCTACCTTGCCGGCACGCACGCTCCTCTCTCTGTTTGTTTTGCTTTTTTTTTTTTTAATTGAAGGTTGTGCTAAGACTTTTTGGAAAGCCTTAAAAAAAAGGACAAGAGGGGGAAAGAAGCCAGCGAAAGACTGAAAAGAGCAAGAGAGAAAGTGGCAGCTGAGGAGGACTGTGAAATCACCTCCCCTTTCTGGGGCTGTCCATCAGAGCGAGAGTTGTACATTATTACTATTGTTTTTCTTTCTCCATCCATCTATCCACATACTCGTGCAGAGAGAGAGAGAGAGAGAGACAAGTACAGACAGTGAAACTCAACGAGACCAGCCATGGTAGCAAGGGCTCAGCCTGATCGGAAACAATTACCTCTGGTCCTACTGAGATTGCTTTGCCTTCTCCCTACAGGGCTGCCAGTCCGCAGCGTGGATTTTACCCGAGGTACCGATAACATCACCGTGAGGCAGGGGGATACGGCCATCCTCAGGTAGGGCATTTTGCCAACTTTTCCTTCTCCGTTCGTGTGTCTTGTTTCTGTGTCTGTGCACCCTATGGATGCGATGCTCCGTACGCGCGTGTGTGTGTGTGTGTGCCTCTGTGAAAAGCGTGCGTTGCTGTACGGCTCGAACTGCAGCAGCAGCTGCTTTACAAACGGGCTCCGCGCGCGTGCTGGGGCTTTAAGACCCCAAATTGCAAAGCTTTTGGAAGCCGTCTGCAACCGCTCTCCTCCGCGTCGTGCTCCGGATCAAAAGAATTTCGGGGGGGGGAGAGATCTGTTTGTGCAGCCGGCGCTCGCAAACGTAGGTTTCCCACCAGCCCTGCAGTATCAATAGAGGAATCGAAAAGGGATCCAGCTGTGCTTGCCAGATGTTGCATTGATCTCCCCACACTTCTTCTCCTACCTCTGCAAAAACTTTATCCCCGGTGCCGCAGGAACTCCCGGGCAAGTTCTTTGGGGGAAACTCTGCCTTTTTAATTTTATTTATTTATTTTTCTGCCCGGAAGGGAGGGGAAATGGATACAGCTTTTGAAAGGTTGGGGAGAGAAAACAGTGGAAGAGCTCCGAGGTCTGCACAGCTTGTAGCCCGTTTGCTGGGTCGGTTTCTTTGCAGGGTGTGTGAGGAGGATGTCTTTGCATTTCCCTAGCCATTGCACAGGGTTTCTTTCCAGAGGCAGTCCTGAGTTCTCGGGCTTTTGCTTGAGAGCGTCCCAAATAGCTGCAAGCCGGGCATCTTTTTCCTGCGGGTTTGTTGTTCGTGTTCTGCCGTGCTCAACTTACCTTCGGTAACTTCACTGCTGAAGGAGAACGCTGCGCGTGTGAGTGTGCACACGCTGTATATTACGGCTATAAAACTCCTGGACTCAATGTAAAATAACTCTGGGATCTGTACGAGGAGCTGATGGTGCACAAACCCTGAAGCGTCAAGGGAGCAATTCCCCAGCAAAGCTAACAGCAGCCGCAAAGTTTTCTTTCTCTTCCTCTGAAATAAATCCTGCTAGATGCCACCGAAAGGCCTGCTGCAGGATCCCCTGCGTCCTGCATCCCTCCCGTTTAATGACAGCGGGGCATGTGAGCCAGGAAGATGGGATCGGGGACGAAGGATGCCAGAAGAGGGATGTGTGTGTGTGTGTGTGTGTATCGCTTCCCTCAGCCCCCGTGTGCTGGGTTGTTTTGATCCTGGCATATCCGTTCAGAGCTCCCATTCCCCAGCTCTCCAGACTTGTTAACTCGCACGTAAGATTTATCCACACGGAGTAATAGGATTTACAGGGTAATTCATCTGCCTTGCATACGCGGTGGAAAGGGGTTTAGATGCGACACGGCAAGCACCTAACAAGGGGTGTTGCCTCTGACTCCAGGCTCCTCTCCCTTCCACCCAGCAGCAATTCATACGTCCCATTAACCCTTTTCTGGCGGGACTCTCAGCTGCCTTATCCCATATTTTTTAAAGGCAAATCCTTTCCATCAGTCCCTAGCTTTGGTCAGGCAGCTGTTTGCTGGCATATGCCTGGTACATACAGCAGCAGACAAGTCATTAAGCTCACTTGCCCAGCCAGGGGTCACTGGATTTCTATTTCCCACTTAACCTTGGAGCTTTTGAGTTTATCTAAACACCGTGTGCTAAAGCTGCGTTTGCAGCAGAGCAGGGCCGAGCGGATGGCGGAGACGCCGCCTGCATGTGCTGCCTGCAAAGCGTTTTGTCAGCAAGCCGAGCGGGGCTGCGTGTGAGAGTGGTTTCCGTATGCGTGTTTGGGGAGCCTGGCTTGCCAACCTGATGTCAGGCAGTAAAATAAAACATCTGAACGAGGTGATCCAGCTGTGTCAGCCAGATGTGTGCCAAACCACACAGTTCACAGGAGCAGCACACCTCCCAGCTCAGTAACTGCTTGCCCCGAGCAGTACGGTGCCTCTGGGGTTCCTGGCAGGCTGCACTGCCATCAGAAGTGGCTGTGGGCAGTGCATGGGCTTCTCCTGCCTCAGCTGCCTCTCTGAGCTCTGTAAGCAGACCTGGCTTTCCATGTTTCCTAGGAAAGGAGCTCGTCTCCCTCCCTTTCCCTGGGACCAGCCTCAGCTTTCTAGCAACTTTTTTTCCCTGCTCCAGAAGAGAGAGGACTGCCCCACGGGGCTTGAAGGTGGGGAGGTTCCCCTCCATCCAGGCCACTTGAGGTCCTGCAGGATGGCATTTCAGTCCCGCAGTTTTAAAGCCAGGCTCTGTTTGCTAGCTCCCCCCTCGCCATCTTCCCTGCCCCTCCGAAGCATAACTCACTCTGACAGCCTCGTGTTTGAAAAACTCCCGGCACCTTGCTCTCCGTGCCTGCAGATCCACCAGTGGCAACACAAGGGGAAGACCTAGCCGGGGAAAAAAAAAATAAAAAACATGAGATGATCCGTATTGACTGTGTGCTGAGCAGATCTTTACCTCCACAGAGAGATAGGTAAGGGATACAGAGATGCTATCACCTGCCTTTGTTGTGTTTCTGCTTCCGAGAGAAGAGGCAACACGCAGCAGCAGCTCACCAGCGCACAGGAGCTCCATCCTGTAGCTTGTAAGGAAGTGAAAATGTAGGAGGGAATAAAAATGGTATGTAGTTGGAGAGAGTTGAAAGCGATGTACATCATGATAACATTGCCAAAAACATTTTGTTCATGCACGTTGTGGTGCGGAACATTCAGTGCGGCACAGGAGACGGGATTCTCAATGAATCTTCTCCTTTGGGGCCTTAAACGTTTATATACGCTGCCACACGTGTAGGTGGAAGAATGGGTGGATGGGACTCATCTATGAAGGGGAGAAGAAATATTTTCTTCTTATAAGCCCTAATGTTCCTAGAGGAAGCCACTCCTCTGGAGCTTCGTCTACAGCTTGTTAGAACGTAATTATTCTGGGAAGCGTGGATATGGCTTTTTAAAGCTATGGCATTTAAATACTCTCTTGCTATGGACTTTGAAAAAAAAAAATAATAATGTTCTGAACGCTGTACTGGCTCATGTCCTAAACGACCTGGCAGCAGATTTGATTCATCTGTTGGCCTTGCTGAAGGTTGATGACTTTTAGCGAGCGTTTGGCACGGGGAAGTTAGGAAGGGAATTGCAGAAAGGGAGAAGAAAAGTAGCTTGGACTGTCCGCAGGGAAAAGGGTAATGGTCAGCTCCGTAGAGTAAGGCTGAAAAGGGAGGAGGAGGGGTCTGGAAGCCGGAACAGGGGAGGAGATAATGGTGTTTGTCCAGCTACAAACCAAGATGATGGACCAGGATGCTTCAGAGATGATGCTGTACATCAGAGGCCCTGTCAGGTTTAAGGTTTCATTTTAAACTCTGTCTTCAGCAAGTGAAGGAGGACACTGAACCTTATTTTAAGTATTGAGAAGGAATTGTGTAGTTCCTGCCAATGTTTTGCTCGCAAGATCACAGACACAAGGTTATCGGGTTTTGTATGCAGCTTCCCAGCTTGACATGAAAGAAAAATATCTCCAAGCAATAAACACACAAAATACCCCCCAAAACTAATTAAAACATGAAAAGAAAAATAAGGGCCGACCCCGACTGTGTTCTTTCTTTTAGCCAACCCCCTAGCACCCTCTCCTACCTCATTTTGTCTGCATGTAGTGTGTAAGCAAAGGCAGGGACCCTGTTTTGGTTGTATGCTGTCAGCCCGGGGAGGGGATGAGAAATAGGAGCACCTTGGCTAAGCCAGGACATGTGTGGTAGCACAGGGCTGCTGCAAACTGGGGAGGCAGGGGACCTTGCCAGTGTGTCCTGTTTGGCCTTCAGGCAGGGCTGGAAGCAATTTGGCCTCCGTAGTCCATGCTGTGTGTGGGATCAGCTATCTGTACAGCATGTCGGGGGGAAAGATCAGCTCCATCAGGAGCCAGCTCAGCGCGCTCGTCCCTGAAGTGCCTTTACAGAACTTGTCTGAGGGCTTCAGCAGGACTTGTAACTTGTCCAGGGCTTTTGGCAGTCCAGGCACAAGGGGCAGGTTTGGCTTTTTGTGACTGAAATGGATGGAGCTCGTCACTAGCTGGAAACACAACGGGTCACATTGCCATTCCCACCCGCTCAGCTGTACCAGGACAAATCCACCAAAGCCCAAAGGCACTGCCAGAAATACCTCATTTGTCTTTGGGGCAGGTCCCCAGGGACGGCTAATAAAGAGGCACAAGTGACTCATCCAGGGGCTGAGCTGCCCAGTGCTTCTCAGGTGATGCTCAGACCCTTGGAGGGTTGGGACCTCGCCAAGTCCAGAACCTGGCTCATGGGCTTCGAGTTCTTCCAAGCGTCAACTTTTCATCAGGAATCTAATTAATCTGTTTCTGATGCACTGATGGATACTAACAGTTAACTGAGTGCACAATATCCATTCTTACCAGGTATTTGTAACTAGTAGGAGGACTTAGGCTGATGGCATGTATGGGAACTTCCATCCCAATGGGTCCTTAGTGCCTTAAATTTGGGCTGGCCTCAAATGACCAACAAGAATGATAGCACTGCGTGTGATCCTGCAACATGAGCAATTTATGCTCCCTCTGTTCTTGACCACTCAGTTTTTTGCTGGTTTTCGACGTGTGGAGCTGTGCTAGAGGACAAAGGGACCTCGGGCAAAGCAGCACCGCCGCATCACAACAAAGTTTATGCCCTGTACATTAATTTTAAGAGAGAAGGAAAAGCTGTTCAGATTACACTTATAATTAGCATATGATTTATAACAGGGAGCACTGAGTTGAGCTCTTTGCTAGGAATGAGAATAGGCTCGCTCAAAGGTATAATGCCACATAATAACAGAGTCTTGGCAGTAAAATTGTAACCCTGATTATCAGTAGGATTGTTGTGGCACTTAGGGCC
This sequence comes from Aythya fuligula, assembly GCF_009819795.1. Taxonomy (NCBI): domain Eukaryota; kingdom Metazoa; phylum Chordata; class Aves; order Anseriformes; family Anatidae; genus Aythya; species Aythya fuligula. Next base: position 86,942,864 of record NC_045559.1, read on the forward strand.
GCCGCTAAGTTGCGGCACCCTTTCTATTAAGTGCCAGGCGAGCAGGAGCGAGCCCTGGGTCCGCGGCGTGTGTGGGCTGTTAGCTGGGACGGGCAGAGGCTGGGGGTGAGGAGGAGGCACCCCAGGGTGACGGGGCTGGCCCACGACCTCTCCATTAGCCCAGGTTGCCGCACGGATCAGGCTCGCCACGAGCCAGCAGATGCTGAGCGAGGTTTCCCTGGCATGTCCTGGTCTGTACCAGCATTGGCTGCGAGCCCCAGGTGCTCTTTCCTTGGTCTCCGGCGTGCACGAGGCCTTTGTTACCAAATAATGTGCATGGAGGAGGTATGGCAGGGTCTGGGCAAGAGGGTCCGTGCTCTGCTGGTACTCCCCTCTTTGAAAAACATTAAACCACACACAAAAAAACTATGAAGAGGGACGTATAAATGCAGCCGATGTTGCAAAACTTCCAGGTCTGGCAGCAGATGGTGCCATTATATGACGGCACACATGCACACATCGCTGGGAGCGGGTGTGCATGCGTACAGCGAAGGAAATTGCAATGTGTGTATGGTCAGAGGCTGGAGATCAGCATCCTTCCTTCCCACACGTGCACGGATATACACGCAGTGCTTAAATGTGGTGTGCCCAGTTGTCAGCGAGGCCTCTTAATGCTGTGCTTGCTGCGAACTGGGGCGAACCTGTCACAAGCAGGGCTTGGATGGAAGTGAGAAACGGAAAGGTTCTTCTTTGGGGGAAATGATCTCTGTTTAATAACACCGTATGTATAATTTGCACTCAGGAAGATGGAGGAGGAGAGACAGGATCAGCCTGTGTGGCTTTAACCTCCTCCCCTGAGCCTGCACACACACTTCAGTTTGCAGCTAAGTACCATATGTTTTCCTACTTAGTTGGCATTAAAATTTATATAGTGCTACGTGTTACCTGGCGTGCCTCAGACTCGGTACCTCTTCCACTCCACCCCCCTCCCCAGCAGGTCATGAGGAAGGACCTAGTCTTAAAATAGCTTGCAGTTACCGGAATTTGCAGTCTCCTAGCTATAAGTTTTCAAAATATATATTAGGCGTACCTGCCCTTTACATCCAGACCCATAGACCTCTCGTTCTGACGGGGCTGCGGGGCCACAGCTCGCCGCCGATGCAGCTGCAGGGCTTCAGCAGGCTTACGGCAGGGCTGGATTTAGCCATTTGCACTGAAGCTGCCTACTTTTGTTGTCCATCAAAATTCACTCCGGCTGGCGTGAACTCCTGCTCTCCTGGAGTCAGCGCGGTGGAGGGCACGGAGGTGATGTCGGGAATTTACTGAGTTTTCTTTTACTCTTCCCTGGCTCGAGAAGAAACGAATGCGATTTTCAGCTGAATCTGACACCAAAGCATTCGCTGCAGGCTTCAGGCACATCTAACACGTCTGGTTTTATGGTAAGTAATGGGAACTAATAACGACGAGTTTCACCTCTGCCTAGAAAGCAGCTATTTCAAAATAACCCGAGCAGCCGCTCTCCTCCGTGCATGTGTAGCTGTGCACGTCTTGCAATTAGGAGCAGCTCGGTTGTGTGGGAGAGGCCCTCTGTGACCCCAAAGTGCCCCCATTGTGCCGGGCCCTGTGCTAGGAGGGGGGAAATCACAGCGTGATTGAATCCACCAGGGATGGGCTTTTCCAGCCGGAGCTGTCGCAGCGCAGCAGAGCCCACCCCGTCTGGGCTGGAGTTCAACAAAGGCTTTGCAAGAACACGTCTGCGTGGGCTTTGGGAGGTCTGTGCGCTAGTGTGTGCTCCCTGTGTTTGTTCCCGGTTAAAAGCAGAAGGTGTTTTCTTGCGTGTGGTTGTATGAACAGACGTAGACTTCATAAAACAACAAGTGCTGTGTGGGTGAGAGGCAGTGCTGCCCGGTGGACAGGTTAACGGGGCTTGCTTGCAGCCCTGCGTGTCTCTTTCTCAGGTGGGCAGCTCCCCCGTCCCTTGCTGTTTGCCCACATTTGTTGTGAGAGCAGGCGAGGGAGATCATGATTCAGGGCTGCACGTCCCTTCGGTTCCCGTGCCTCGCTGTGCAAACAAAACCCGTGCTGAAATCCACGGGCAGGCAGCATCCATGACTTTGAATAGTAAATACAAATCTCTCCCTCTCCCTCTGTGTCTTTTCCCTCTGTTATTAAGCTGACAGGCACTTAGCCAATTACCCAGTCGTAGTCTCAGCTGTATTTATGGAGGAGGAAGAGACAACGCACGCGGCTCCTGTCTTCAGGGCTTCAGCTGAGTCTCCCTCGTGTGCTGTGGCGTTTTCCCTTGCGTGAGCTGCTCAGGATGCTCGGGGAAAGAAACCAGCAGAGGGGATGAGTTATGGAGAGGGAGGAGAGGGCAGAGGGGAGGAAAGGGGGCTGCTCGCCGAAGCCAGAGGCACGGGCACAACTTTCCTTGTTTGCCACGGGTTTTGTGCTCGTGTTTGGCAGAACCATGAAAGAAAAGGTGGCTGCGGGTGCCTTTCGGTGTCCTTTCGGTGTTGACAGGGTTGAGAGTCAGGAACTGCAGCGACAGGCTGTCAGGCTGTGCCTTAAAATACGTGGCCACGTGTAGGTGGGGGACGTAGAGTGAATCCGTGACTCGGAGCCAAAGCCACCCCTCAATCCCTGGTGCACGGCGCCCGGAACATACAGCCTGCGCCGGCTCAAGTGTTTACTCCAAACAGCAAAATTTGGGCAAATAGCACTGAAGTGTTCTGCGAATATTTTCATGAATGTTGAAAATGAATTCACTTTGGCTGCAGCTGTGCTTCCTTTGTGTATGCATGTGCATCTTTTTTTTTTTTTTTTCTCCCCTCCGTCCCTTGTGAATCATCTGAGTGGATGAGTTTTCGTTGTCCTGGTGTTCACGGACAGAGCATTTTAAACGCCTTCACAGATGAGCAGACAAGGCTCTAGCTGCAACTTCTGCAGCTGGAGGCCCGTGGCCGTGCAGATCTGCAGGCATGTGCCCCTCTCTCCCCCTGACACTAACTTGGTGTGTGTGCCTGTGATGCTCCTGATATATTTTTATATAGGGTGTTGCTTGGGGAGCACTGGACACGGTTCTTACAAGTGCTCATCAGAGCCCGGGCATAAAAGCAGTCGAACGAGTGAGACGTGGAGCCGATCGCAGCTCGAGCCACAATAATTTATGTGCATGTGACAAGAGAAAATTACCTTTAAACTCTGCACCCAACCAATCAATCTTGCAGCAGCCTGTTTTTGCTAGAAAAGGTGCCTCGGGCCAAGCCTATCAAGCTCAGAAAAAGAAAGGTTAAAATGTTCTAACATCATTATCTCTCTCTGTTCCTTGGGAGGAGAGGAGCCACGGGGACAAAGCCGGGCTGACTTCAGGATGAGTCCCCTTCCCACCCCAGCACAGATTCCCCGCAGGAGGCAGTAGGAATTTGTGTTCTGGCCTTGTCCTCAGCATCTCAGGGAGCACAGAGCATGTGACGGAGGGGACCAAAGACAAACAAGCTGGCATCAGAAAGTGCTGGAGAGGGGGGAAAACATCGCCACAGCAAGCTAGCAGCCCTGCTGGGCGGCTGCAGGTAGCACGGGGACTTGAGGAAACCCCCCTCTGATCTAGGCTGTTCTCCGAGCCTGCAGCCAAGAGGGACTCAGGGAGTGATTACTCCCTGGAAATGACTGTCCCCTCCCTGCCAAACACAATATATGATCCACAGCCTCCCTCCCTGCAGCTACAGAGCAGGGAGCCTGCGCCAGCTGCCGCAGTCGTTCGCGGAGTGCCTCGTGGTGTGTGAGCCCCCTCTCCAAATATGAGCAGGGGCTGCTGCTCAGCTGGGCTCCGTCCTCCAGCTCCGTGGGCTGATCCTGGCTATGGGGCAAGGACCTTGCTTCCTCGCATCCCCCCTGCCCTGGGGACATCTCCCACCGCCACCTGTATGCTGCCTGCAGGGCCCCCACAAGCCAAATTCAACCCCAGCCGCAGCAGGTAGCTCTTCTCATTTTTTAAGCATCCCATTTTGGATGCTCTGGTTGACGTCCCCCCATCAGTCAGCGCTGTCACCACGCAGTTCCCCGGTGCCCCTGACTGCTGGGGCAGCTGGCAGCACCACAGAGAGGCAATCTGTGTCGGAGCACCCCTCGGGCAGCTTCCCGGAGCCCTCCGACACGCTGGAGAAAAATGACACCGCATCCTCACGTTTGCTGGCACGCATCTGTTTCTGTTTGCTGAAACGGATCGAGTCGTACTGGGTAAGGGCAGGCTCCTGTTAGTATCGGTCTTGTGTTTGTTAAAAAAAAATAAATAAATGCAGATAGTAAAGTGGCAGTGCCCTGCTTCTCCTGCTTTCAGTGGCAGCCCAAGCTGGAAACGGAGTTAGGATCACCTCGGCCAGGTTTGTCCATGGCAGGAGAGGTTTTCCAGGAACTCTGGAGACAGCCCCACATGTTTGGCAGAGAACCACGAGAAGCTAAGGAAAACTAAAGCCAGCTGCTGGTGCTGTAGCAGGCGTGTTCCTCAGTGCCTGTAACCCTTTTTTATCCTCCTGTGATACCTCCTCTTTGGGAGACTGGGTCTCCAAAGCCTTTTGGCACTGTGTGTCTCCTGGCTGCTTTTACACCTAAGGGAAACCTGAGATTGGCATCCAAACTCAGGAGCAGAAGGTGCTGCAGGCAATCTGCCTTCCTCGCACTGCATTAAACCCGTTTTAGCTCTTTCAGCTAAATACCAGGTTATCTGTCCACCCACACGTCCTCCCCACCGCATCGACTGTGCCTGGTGACGGGCCATCTGTGGGCCTTCCAGCAGGACAAGGGGGTCCACGGGGGTTCTTTATGCGTGTTCGTTGGCCTTTAGGGTGGCATTTCTTCCCTTCCCCTTCTCCTGGCTGGGCTCCAGTGCTGGCGGTGAGTCAGAGGCTCGCAGGTCTATCCATTCGAGGAGGATTTCTGGAGGAGGAGGAACATGGGCAGCTTCCTCCTCACCTGTGCTCGGATGTGGTGCTTAAATGCAGGCCAGGTGGGTCAAGGACTTTAAACACCATCAGGACCTTTGAAATGACCTCTTTTTTTTTTTTTTCCCCATGTCAAGCTGCAGAGAAGAAGAAGAAGGGAAGGGCATGCAGCAAATTTCACAAACTCTCACTGCATGTAGAGCCCTGGGCCTTTCTGGGGGACTTTGTGTTTCTGGAGGAACGTGGAGCGTTTGGATGTGGTCCAGAAGGGAGCAGTGGGAGCGATCGGAGGTCTAGACAGCATTGTCAGTGAGGAGAGATGGATGGAAACGGGGCTGGTAGGCCTGAAGAAGAGAGTCCTAAGCGTGATAGATGATTAATGACACGTAGGTGCGTAAGATGCAAAAGAAAGGAATAATCTGCTCTGCAGGAGAAGACGAGGAGGAATGGATTTAGACTGCAGCAGGAGAGACAGGCGCTCTGCCTGTCAGTAAGAGCTCAGCAAGAGTAAAGATAGCAAAACATTGAATCCAATCGCTCCGGGAGGCTGTGTAGCTCCATCACTGGAGGGCCGTAAGGACGGAGTAGACATGTACAAGGAGTGACAGATGCCACAAGTGACGAAGTCGAGCTGATCCATCCTTCACACGGAGGAACAGGCTGTATAGGTCCTTCGGGTCTCCTCCACCTCTGCTTCTCTGATTGTGCGCAGCCTTTGGGCTCAGAGGACGGAAGGAACCCGGGCAGGGAAACAGCTGAAGGCTGAGAGAAGTGCCTCAGCAAGGAGCCAAAGGAGCTTTACCCGTTTCTTCTGCTGTGGCTGCCCTTCTCCCTTCCATCCCAGGGGCACAGCGTGCTCCAAGGAGCCTGTGTTTGGTGCCACTCTAGTCCAAGCACATCACACTAAAACTATCTGGCAGACAGAGGTAGGAATCAGTGTCAAGACTGCCCCTAAAAAGGGTTTTCTTTAACAAGGATGCAGATCTGCTGCCCTTGGAGGGCCAAAGGACCTAGAGGATATTGTCCCACAGGTGTGATGGAAAAAAAAAATTAATTGAAGGCTTATTGTTCCCTGCTGGGAATGTTTGATGATGTTGCTGAATATTCACGTCGGGAGGCTTTGTCAGCACGTTCTGCTAATGAGATGGCACCTTTGCCTCGTGCGTAGTCACCTTGTGCCTTGGGATACGAGCCCGTGAGACTCAGGGGCTGGCCGATGTACGAGTGCTGTTGGGGCCCTGCACCCCTGGGGACGCAGCGTGTGGCATAAGACACAAAGAGGGGCAGGCAGCAAGCCTTGAAAGCACTGCCTTGCCTCAGAGCCATGATTTGGGTGCCTTCCAGGGACATAGGAAGCAACCAGAAAACTCCAGCGCAATGAGGATGCAGGGGAGGGTAGAGAAAGGATGTTTCGGGAGGGCGAGGAGCGAGTTAAGAGAGGAAGAACTATTTGGGGGCTGCAGGGAGCACGGAGCAAATCTTTGGGGCCTGCTGTAAAGGTTGGATGAGCGCATTTGGTCTTCGTCTTTCTCCAGCTGTGGTGACCCGGGCTGCTGCTAACCTGGCCAGGCAAGCTGCCAGGGGCTGTCTCCACTGCTCACCCATAGTCCACTCTCGTCCTGACTCTGACTCATGTTTTCTTGTCAGCATTTCTCTCCTGCAGATCGATTCCTCCTTGGCTCATCCCCGTGATTTTTAAGCGTAGAGAGAAACTTCCTCTTGGCGGGTGAGAGATAATCAAGCTGAATATTACCCATCTCTGAAGTGCAGGCAGTCCGCGAGCAGAGCCAAAGTCGATATCTTGGCAGATGCTGCTTTGCATTGATTTATCTCCTCTTGGAGTAGGGTAGATGGTCTCGAAGAAGGCAGCGCGGTCACCTGGCCGGGCCCCAAAACATTTGCAGGCAACGTTAGCTCCCTTGATTCGGTCTCGAGGAGCTGCTCGCCTCGGTGTCTGGGGGTAGGAGAGCGTGGTGCCAACCTCACAAATCCCTCCTTTGCTCCTGCCTTCACACTGCTGCTGCTCCTTGTGCCGAGACGGATCCTGGGCTCAGAGCACCGGCTCACGGTGCTGAGCTAAGCCGGCCTCATTTGCTTGCTGAACGGAGCAAGAAAACAATTGTCTGAGCTGCTGCTGGGGCAGGGGAGAGGAGCAGGAGACCTGTCCGGAGGTGGATCACGGTGTGGGGGGTTTCCCTTGCAGGAAACCTGGCTGTGTTGGGGGGAGAAGGAAGGGAGCATCCCTGGGGCAGGAGCGAGGGGACGTGAAGGGCGCCCGGGAGCTCCAGGTTGGGCTGTGGAAGGAAAGGGCCTCCAGCAGGGCAGGCAGGGGGGCTCCTCAAAACCACAGCTAAAGAGGAACCATCTGTATGATCTCAAGTAACAGAGAGTCATCTACAAAACCCATCCCCTGCGGTACCAGCCCCTTCCCCCAGCCCCTCATCTCCCCGGCTCCTCTCTCCCCACCCTGCCTCTTTCACGCTCGAGCAGCGGGCACTGCGCGGACACATCTCCAGCTCTGCAGTCCCCCCGAGGGCCTGCACAGATGCTGATTGTCTTCATGCCCAGTTGGGGACAGCGGGAATCGTTATAAATAGCATCAATTCCTCGCGCAGCACAGAGAAAAGTTTCCCCTACAAGTCCATCCCTCTGCTCCCAGGGCTCGCCGGGAGGTCTCTGAAATGTCACAGTCCGTTTGCAGCAGATAGTACCTCGGGAGGCATCCCGTGGGGTCAGGTCTTGATCCAGGCAGAAAAGGGAATGAGTTTTCTGAATCTTTCCTTGCAACCACTTTTTTTTTTTTTTTCTTTTCCATCCTCGTCGTTTTTATGCGAAGAGTACTTTCTGTTCAGGAGAGGCTTGGGACTGAAATAGGAGAAGCTGCAGAAGGCAGCGCTCACGATGCACGAACCTGATGGGCTGGGGAAATAAATGGGTCTGGAGCTGCGGATACACTGGGGGGGGCCTAGGGCTGGAGCAGGGCAAGGGCAGAGCTGTGTCAGGGCTGGGGGAGCCAGGGGGAGCTCACATTTAATTGTGAGCTGCTCATATACGATCTGAGGAGTGATAGGAGCAGTACCGAGACCTGGATTTCCCCCGGCTGGTTGCACCATACATTACGCCGTCCGCCTCTGTTTGTGATTTCTGCCCTGTCCTTGCTTGTTCCCGGGCTCCCTTTGTGTTTATTATTCTAATTTATCGAGTTACCTGGAGTGTGCCTGCAGACGCCAAGGCTGCTTTGCAGAAATTAATGATGGTGCATTCCGCGTGGTGGTGCCTTGTGTGTAGGCATTGCCTTCATGGGATGGAGCTTAAAATATGCTCCGGGAAAATGAAAACGTTAGCCTCTGTTATAAGCACACGTAGGTAAGTTGTTGTCAGACCTCTGCCAGAGCACGTGGAATTACTTCAGGATTATTTAGTTCAGTAGTCCCTGCCCTTTCTGAATCTCAAGGTGTTCCTTCAAGGTGTCTGCCTTCTCTGTGCTCAAGGAGCACAGCCTGAAGCATTTTGTTGTTTTCAGACCTATTTGCTTGCTTTTCTGGAAAGCGAGATACCCAAAAGCAGCGGCTGCACGACGGGTAGCAGCTCACTGGGCTCTGTGGGGAAGACCCAGACGGGGCCAGAGGAGATGGCAGAGCTGTAAATCTTGGAGGTGTGTCTGTGGCGGGTCCTTTCGGGGCCTGACACTGTAAATCTGTCGCAACGAGCTGTCTGTTCCCTACCAGCTCTCTGAGAACAAGTGCATTCCCTGATGGGTCGGTGCCAGATCCAGCGTTTCTTGGAGATCACTCAAAGTCACCAGGGGTGACAAATGAGACGGGGTGGAATTTTTAGCTGCTGGCACTTCAGCCACATGAACGGGAAATTTCTTTCCAGGTCCTCCATGAGCTCGTTAAATGGGTAGGACGGGTGCTTCCCTCTCTTGTCTGAGCGTGCACAAACCCTTCAGAGAGAGTACTTTCCAAACAGACTCTTATTTAACATATGTGAATCTCCTTCCAAATAGAAGAATTTATGAGATGCCAGGTGTTAGAAGACTTTTACATCAGTACCTTGCATTTCTTAATTGGCATTGTGTAAGAAAGTAGAAAACTTACCTAACTGGGCAAATATAGAAGAAATTTATTCTGTGCCCCCGATGGATTGTTTCCTGCTTGTGGTCAGAAACAGGAGGATTTATGTCACCAGTGTTGGGGAGAAGTTGTGCAGGGGTTTTCCCATCATGTATAAAGTGACCTGTGATATTCCTGTGGTTCACATAACTGTCTTGCACTCCTTTTATGAATAGTGTTTGGCCTTGGCAATATCTTGTAGCAGCGATTTCCACACAGAGTATGGAAACAGAAAATCCTAGCCAGCCTCAGATGGGCAGCGTTTCAGTTGTATGGGATGCTCCCTTACTTTACGGGGCATTTTCCTTCTCTGTACTCTGTTATTTTATATATCCAGTCTAATTTGGTTCCTCTTGAAAGCAAAATGCCCCGGTCTTTTCAATCTTCCTTCTCACAGAAGTTTTTCTAGGCCTCTAACTCATTGCTGTCACCTGTCCCTGAACCCCTTTTATTTCTATAGCATCTTTTGCAGATACAATGACTTGATGTAGGATATTGTATCGCAGTGCAGGACTGTGCCTGGCCTTGGGTTTTCTCTTAGTCTTGGTGCATCCTGTCACTTGTGCTTTTGCCAATTAAAAGCAGAGGATTTTCATGAATTTTCCATATGCAGATCTTCTTTTTCCGAGTGATTACAGTTAATTTAGAAGCCAACAAGATAACTCAGATTATTCTCTTGAGAGCATTTATCGCCCGGCATCACGTGCTCGGTCAGAGCTCTTGTTTAGGGCAACACGTGTCTAACAGAGTACCTGTTTCTCAGTTGTTTGTAAACTGAATTGCTGCCTTGCTTGCTTGCACTCTTGTTTTATGGAGCCACGGTCTACTTTTCCAGTATTCCTTAAAATTTGCTAGGTTTTTTAACGCCATCTCCTTGCCTTCCCTGCAATCTTTGACACGAGGCATCGCATCTGCTAGTGCTGTAAGAAGGCACCCATGGAAGGGTGGTGGTGCTCCTCTCATCACTCAAGCACAGTGACCTCCGAGGCAGAACCTGGCAATTATTGAACGGCACACGGCAGCAGGTTTGAGACGAGAAGTGAAGAAGAAGGATGTATCCAACTGAAGCAGCAAGGGGAGCTTGAGAAGGCAAATAGTAATTAAACTAATCAGAATTCAGACAGAACTACTGTCTTTGCACCTGATGCTTTTGATAAGTGTCAAGCGATCTTTGATTATGAACAGGCTTTTCCTTTGAACCCTTAACGTACTAAAGATACTGGCCAAGGAACATGCTGTCTCCAGCAGTAAGTCCAATGAAGCTAAAAGGCACCAAACATCTTCTGTTACCGGAGCAAAACAAAAGCCACCTGCGCGAAACCTTTGTGAGACCCAGCCTCCTGCTGAGCCCAAGGACAGCAGTATTCCCAGAACTCTGCCTTTCTGTACACTGCTCATCTGAAACTTATTTCAGTATCTTTTAAAGGTCATTAGATCTCTTTTTTATTATTATTTTTTTTACAGGTGCAGGTAGGAAGTAGCAGCATTCAGATGGAAGAAGGTAGGCATGGAGGCTGCTGAATGAGGCGTAGCCATAGAAATCAAGAGATAGAAAAAGAGGAATATTAACGAGCTTCCTTAGAGCAAACACTTCTAGGCTTGCCTGTTACTTGATGGCTTACCAGATCGTTGCAATTATTTCAGCCGAGTGTTACTTGAGCTAAGTTATCTCATACCGAACAAGAAATCCTTTTGCCGTGCAACAAACTTCTTATACCGTACGACTGACCTCGGTTTGCAGAAGAGCCCACTGGAGAGTACAAACTGCAAATGAAAAAAACACTTGCACAAAATACGGGAAAACGGCTTGGTGTGGTTTTTGACCTGAAATACGCCTTCATCAGACACTGCTCACGAGACCGAGATCACACGGTATTCCACAGAAATCCAGCAGTAAATAGCTGGTTTACTGTTATACTTCCTGCTATTAAATCTCGGTACGTTTCTAGGAAGTGTTTTTGATCTCCGTCTAGCAGCGATTCCAACTCATTGTGTTTTAGCGCAGGAAATGCGTATTGGTTTGTGCTTCCCCAAATCTGCAGAGAGCATCGGGGTACGTTTGCTATTAGGACGTGAGAAATAAACCCTGATAGGATGATCACAGAGGCAGACTTCAAGGTCTCTCCTCGACCTTCTGGGAAGAAATCAATCTCCCGTATGTCCAGGACGCTACCTTCTTCCTTCCTTCTGGGAGCGTGCAGCTGCGGAGTCCTTTCAGATAACCAGGACTCCGGTACTCGACAAAATAAAACAGCCTTTCATAGCAGCAGCATCTCCTTCCCACATCGCCTTTCCTCCCAGGGAGCAGTTTTGCCTCCCACCACGTCTCTGTAAGTTCTCTGTTCATTCCTCCAAAACATTTTACAACTCTTTAATTAGACACGTATCTCCAATTTACTACTATTTAAAAGGGTAAGCAGTTAATGTCGTAAGACTGAGAATGCTCGGTAATTAATTATTAACTCCAAGGACCTGGCTATCTCTCTAACCAGCCTTGTCTCAAATTGCATCTCTCTCTGTTAAAACCTCTGTTCACAGTAATTAAATAGTAAGGAGGAGGAGCACCTTGGAGCCTGCCCAACCAAGTCTGTGTGACACCGAGCGCGGCTCTGCCACGCTGCCCTTTTTCATCTGACTATCTGGCACGGCCGTCGTGGGAAAACAAATTTTCCTGACCCCGGGTGCTCTCTGACTTTGTCCAACGGAGACTTCTGCAAATAACTCGGTGGGATCCCCTCTGTGCCACTACTGTCAAAACACAGAGCCGGTTGGGATCCTCCCCGTCCCTGGAGGAACAGCACGTCCCGAGGAGGTCAGTGTGTACCCCTGGCCCCAAACACCTCTCCAGCATCCCGTAGAGCAGAGCCTCAGCCGTGCTTGGCTCAGGTTTGCTCTTCAAAACATCCCCTAGCCAAGAGCTTTGCAAGAGGAAATGCTCGTGCATTGGTAACAGATGTTTGCTAAGCGTACACCGTGCCTTGTGCGGAGATACGGGAGGAGGATGATTGATGGGGGAATGGGTTGTTTGCAGCCAGGACGTGCTGGAAATGATAGCAGTGGGTTTACAACCTCGGGTGGATGCCGGCCAGCTGGATGCATGACTCTTATCTCCTCAGCGAGAGGTTTTAAATACAGATGTGTGCAGAGGCAGCGAGCATGAGGACGACGTGGGAGATGGCGTGACACCTGGGAGAGCAAGACTGGGAAGCCCAAGGTGTGTTGTGTGTGCTGCTGGCTCGCTGCGTGCTTTTTGGCACACCACTTCCCCTTCCTAGATTTCCCTTCCCTTATCTCCTGTATGACAGAGATAAAGATGCTTAACACCTTCCAAAAGTGCCCTGAGAATGGAAAGTGCTAAATGGCACTGGGGAGAAGCAGGGTTGCTTTATTGTCTCCTGGCCAAATTTCGCTTTGGTTAGCTATTTAATTGCCTCTGTACTTTCAACTGGAAGAGGTATTCTTCAGAGCTTCCTTAAACTGTCTTGTGGTGCATCTGTGCGCTGCTAACAAGCGAGGCTTTTCAAGTCTAAAGGGAGATGCCCTTCTGTGATGACTGAAGTGATCGTTCATTGTTCCCTTCCCCATCTCCCAAAGGTGCTGCCAGGCTTTAATGAACTATTCATCAAGTGCTTTGAGATCTTTTGATGGAAGCGGTCCAGGCAAGTACATGCTTCTCGGCGCACAGCGCGAGGGTGACATCCAGCCATTTACTGATTGCCTTCCTCTGCACTGAATGGCCCCTTTCTCTGGGTGGGGGAGTCCGGCAGCAAAAACCCTGCTGCAGACTGAAGGCGTGAAGAGATGGCAAGGTGCAATTATGACAAGCTCCTCTTTTGAAGTGCTCGAATTGGCCGGGACTGTGGAAAGGAGAGGCAGGTTAGGGTTTGGGGGGTTGTTTCTGTTTGAAGTCGTCGGGGTTGCCTTTTGTTCTCACTGTCAGTCTGGTGCACAGAAGAGGCTGTTTTTTTTCCCCAAACTAGCCAGAGTCTGCTGCTCTGGGTTGGTTGGAGCTGAGCTTTTGTGTGCAAGGCTGTCTTCTGTGCAGCCCTTGTAATTCTACCTCTGTAATAAACCCCTGTGCATAGTGGGACTCAAGTACATCTGCTCTGCCAATAAATCCCGTGGCCTCAGCGTGGTTTCCCTTGTCTCTGCGTGTGTGGATGGATGGCGAAGCAGGTAGGAGATGAACATGTCAGTGAGGGGGAAGTCTGAACTTCACGCATAAGTCTCCCCTGCCTGGACACATAGCTGCCTGTTTTATAGTGCCACGTTATTTCAGTGTCATATTTTGAAAGGGCTGAGCCTCAAGGAAGACAATGCATTTCACTCCTGCTGTCACAAAAATCCTGCCCTCCTCCTGCTCCAAGCAGCCTGTTTTCTGTGTGCTGGGGAAGCCCTTCCTTACTCCCTAACTCCACATAATTCATCTCTTCCTTTTTTTTACTTTTTGCATCTCTTTCTCATTTTCCCTCTCACCCCCTATTTCTGTTGGTTTCTTTTTCACCTCTCCCTTCTCATTCTTCCTCTATCCCACTCCTTTCCTGGCAATGCCACTTCCATACCTTTGTGCACGAGCTGCCCCATCCTCCTGGGCTTCGTTTTTCCCTCTCACAGAGCGGGGCTGCTGATAGCTGTCTCCCTTGCAAAGCGCCCTGCGGTCTGCTTATTCCTGCTGCGGCCGTGCCTGTGAGTCAGAGCTGAGTCCTTATCCCTTTTTACTGGGCCCTGAGTCCGGAGAACAAAAAAGAGAATCCTCCGCCGGGGAGCTTATGCTCCGAGCACCAGGGATAAGAGGTGAATGCAGACAGCGAGCGCACGGCAAGCACGAGATACTGCAGGTCAGTGTAATATCGGCAGGCAGGCCCTACACAAGTGCCTAAATAATACTGTTCCCACTTCCATTTCCCTTTCTGCTGTCTTTTCTCTCCTTTTAATCACTTTCAGGTCGTCTTTTTCTTCCATCCTAGAGATTATAGGGCTTTGTCATTTTGCCTCCAAGCAAAGGGAAAGAGTGCAGAGTGTTTTCATTAGGCCAGGGGCTGGAGGGAAGGAGCGAGCCATGGTATTTGCTAGCTTTAATCTTTATGGTAATACTTTGGTAAATATCTGCTGTTCTTTCTCTCCTGTCAGTGTGGCAGCCTGTGAATGATATGGAGCGGAGATCAGGGGAAGAAGAGGGAACTGCAGAGAGGATTAGAAGGTTAAGATAGGATTACGGGGTCAGAACGGGGAAAAAAAAATATAGAGAAAAGAAACAGCAAAAGAAAGGAAAAGAAAATGAAGTGTAGTGGTTGTGACAGTGGAAGGGAAGGCAAGTATACAGGGTACCAGAGAAGATGAGACTTTTATGAATGGGTCGATGCATTCAGAGGTCCTGGAGTCAATAGTCTCTCTAAAATGATTTATTGAACAAAAAATCATTTGTTCCGTGTTGCCCCACAAAGACTTTTCCTCTTCTTCAGCCTAGGGAAGGGAACCCAGCAGGGCTGAGCAGAGGGATGCACAAACACCACATCACCCTGGCAGCCCTGCTCGGACAGGAGAGTACAGTGGGTGGAAAAAAAAGGGGTAGGTGAGACCATCAGGAGAGGCGTGTGAATCGTCACACGGGTGGAGGAGCTGATGGTGGGAGAGGCATTGCCTGGCTCTGACAACTCACCCACTCCCTCGTGGTCCTGCTGCTCGGTGCCCTACTTTCCGGCTGCCTCCTGCTGAGAGTGACAGAAAAAGAGACAAGGTGCAAGTGCCTTCCTTCTTGAACTCCTCTGCGTGGAGTCCGGGGAACAGCTAGTGAGGCAGGTTCAAATTCGGGACTTTGAAGGTCAGGGGCAGCTGCAGCCCTGCTTTTGGTTTGTGTAATCAAAAGGAAAGAATGGGTGAAGCATGTCTGGACTGAGAAGGAAGTGACCCAGACCATTGCACACATTTAATATGTTTGGATGAATTAAACCAAACAGGTCAAACGTCTGATCTGCTTCTTCTCCTCTAAAAAATAATGACACGAGAAAAGCTAACAAGAATGCGGCATCATCAGGGGTTGGTAATGAAGCTTGGGGAGTCGGGGCGTAATGAAAGCCTCCCTCGCTCCGCATGAGCTCAGCGATACATCCAAAGTGTTCGCACCTCTGGCAATGCTAGGGGAACATCAGCGTTCCTCCTCTCTTTGCTTGTCACGTACCAGAAAGGTGTGGAAGCTGCGAAATGGCTCCTGACCCACGGTCAGAGAGGGGACGGTGGGACACAGCAAGCAGGGAGCTGAGCATGGCTCACACGTGGTTTCCCAAGCAGTCCCTGAGGGAACTGAGTCGCTGGCATACACTCTGTCATGTAGGCTCTGCTGCCGTGTTAGCACGAGTCCTGCAGCAGGCATCAGGGCCTTTCCAGAAGCAGGGATTAGGAGAACGGAGCATACCTTGGACTCGGTGTATTTCATGATTGAATGCAGCCTGTACTCCTTACATTATTCTACACGCTGTAGTTTGGCACCACCTGGACACATGGCACCTCCCTGCACCCAAAGAGCAGAGCTGTGCTGTCCTTCTTGAGCACCCTCCGCAGGTAGAGGTGGATTTGGGATGGCAAGAGTTCATTTTAGCTCTTTCCCTCCTTTCTTTCTTCCTTCCTTCTCCATTCACCCTTTGAAAATCTGGAGGCAGCCAGCCCTGCACTCTTCTTTTACATCTCTGATGCAACTTGGTCGTTCTGTGGAGCGGGGCAAGATGCTTGCTGGCAACCAAAGTTGGGATGCTCTTAAAATGCAGGCAGCAATTTTATTCCAGTTCACAGTCCTTTTGGCCATCCCTCTCTCTCCGCCTCTGAGCTCTCCCAGACTTCCATTTGTGCCCTTGCTTTCCGAAGTCACCCTGTAATGTGTCACTTTTTTGAGATAATGCTCGGTGCAGCTCCGCTGAAGCACGGGGTTTTTGCTCTCTTGGACCATGTTCTCTTGACTAGTTCAGATCTCCGGAGGTACTCCTGGGCTTTATGTAATTTCTATCTGCATCCAGACAGCCAGACCTCGTCTCATTTTACTTGCGTCTAACAATAAGCTGCTTTTCCTTAGCTGTAAGTTGCAAATTATCAAAAATCATCAAACCCTAGCCATTAGAACTAAATATGTAGTCCCTAATCAAATCCAGGTCAGTTAATCTGGCTGGCTGTGGAATGGTCCCAGGGCAGGACTAGGACAACTGCTGTATATACAGGGGTGGGAAATCCTTTGATGTATTTCACTAGGGGCCACACAAGACATTTCTGATATAATGTGATTGTTCAGACGAGTGCCTAAGCTGCTTTGGCTCTGTGTATTCATCTTTAATTATTAAAATAGGACAGATAATTCATAACCCTTGAGGTCTTTATTTTCTGACAGTGAAATTCAATGTATGCTTTGCCAGGGGGGAGCAAGGTAGATTCCAAGAGCAAAAGAACAAAGCAAGAGGAGAGGAGAGAGGATGGAGAAAGAGATATTAAAATACAAAGCATGTTGGAAATGAGAGGGAGAATGAAGAGCAAGCGGGGAGAAAACACAGAATAGCCTAATGGGTAATTGTGCCTACTTTATTGTCAGGAACTGGTCTGCATGAAACATTGCCATGTTGTTGCTTGCTGTCAAAAACAACATTGATCTCAGTGGTTTCTCCACATCTGTGTTGTGAAGAGGGACATGATCCTTACGAGAATGAGACACGGTCCTTACGCCAAGGCTCTTGAAACACATGTGTTTGCATCAACTTACCAGCAGAGCCAGCTGTCAAATAATAGCATCTTTGGGGCGGTGTTTTCAGAGCTTGGAGGACACGGTTCAGAAGAGGTAAGGGATGGAAAGGGGAAAATAAAAGCAGGCAGCAGAAAATACAGATAAGCAGGAGAGGCTCGCACCACAAACGGGCTGCAATGAAGTTGGAGGGAATTAGGGCAGACAGACCACCAGGTAACGGCATGAAG
The DNA here is from genome assembly GCF_009819795.1 of Aythya fuligula. NCBI lineage: Eukaryota > Metazoa > Chordata > Aves > Anseriformes > Anatidae > Aythya > Aythya fuligula. The sequence continues at coordinate 86,959,845 of NC_045559.1, forward strand.
GACAGATGTTTAGACCCCAGCAAGCTGCAACGCAGTAACGTCGATGTCCTCTTGCTAGGTCACTGTCAGTCAGTACAAAAGCTGCCGTACATTCACAGCCAAAGGGGCTTAGCAAAGCTAATGAGCAGGGAGAGAATGGGGAACTGGGGAAGGAGAATTTCTCTGTTAAAACTCTGGCTGGGAGAGGATGTCTCTGTGCAAAAGGATTTGCAAGGCAAAACAGCCCACACTAGTGCAATAAATAAGCGGGGCTAGGAAGACAGGGGAGGGAGGAAGGGAAAAAGAAGTCAGGCTGTAGTAAGGCAATGGGAGAGCCTGGTGTATTTGCCCTGTCTAAATCTGCTTGGTCCTAGTAATTAGAAAGAACATACTGAGAGTGCTCATCGGAGTTGCAAGTTTAATGACTCAAAATTACAGCAGCCTGACATCCATTAAGCTGAAGCATTTGTTTTGGAAGTGTCATTTTTCATGAGGGAACATTGTCAAAGCACTGCCCAGCCGTATGCTGGCAGAGCTTTCTCGTGGCAACCCAAGACTGGCAGGGCAGGAGCGAGGCGTTTTGCCAGAGACGGGTTTGGGAAGCCTAGGGTTGGGCGAACAGGGGTGCTGCGGGGTGGGCAGGGGGCACTGGAAGGATTAGGTTAAAGGATACCCAGCACCTTCACCCACTTGTGACATTGCTGTTCCCAAGTATTCGTATGCCGCCCGCGTTTTTCCTTTATGGGAACTGCAGTTTCTGCTTTGTTCTGCCATGCTGAGCTGGTGGCATGAACTCTGCCATGACTAGAGGCTGTGAGGAAACTGCTGTCCTTAGCCATGGGGAGCAAAGAAGGACCTGCTTTTGGTCTTGCCCGGGGTTGTATTCCTTTCGGGGCAGGGATTAACTAGCAGTGCTCCCCTGCTCGTCCCCAGCTAAACAGCCACGTGCTTGCTCCCTGCCTTAGTTTTTCCCTGCGGTAATGTGAAGGCAGCGGGGTTTCGCAGAAAGGCTCGCTCGTGGGCAAGCATGTTAGCAAAGATCACTTCAACAAAAATACTGCAGAAAAGTGAAGTGTTATCTTCAGAACAAGTCTCTGTACTCGGAGCGATATGACCTCTAGTGAAGGTACAACTTGCAGGCAGTGGCAGGGGATGAAGTGTTATGACTGAAAGCCAAGCTTCTTCCAAGTTGCGGCGAGGAACTTGCTGATCTTCAGCTCGTGCAAGTATACCAGAAAATACATCTGCATTTTTCACTCCGTTTTCATTTTATCTCAAGCACTGAGGCATCGCCAACTCAGAAAACCACAAAATACCTTACCTGAGAGCCCGTGACCTGTCAGCATGAATCTGCAGAGCATGTTGGCCATTGCAGCAGTTCTGGCTCTCTGCAGCGAAGCTGGAAGGACACCAGGTAAACTCATTAGAAACCAGTAGGTCCATTAGTGTTATAAAAGAAGCATGTTTTCTGTGCCTTGCATATCATAGCGCTGTTGGGTATTGATGATGCACAAACTGTTTAAGTGTTTCTAGTAGGTGGATTTTATACCGTTCCTGCTGAGTACTTCCTTTGGTACTTGGTAATGGTCCCCAGATGTATAGCAACGTGTTTCAGTACCAGCAACTACAGTAGCTCAAGTTCATCTTTTATCTCCTGATTATCGATTTCCAAAACACATTTCAGAGTGTCAAAACTGTGGATGAAATCTGAGCCAAACCTGGGAATTAGTTCGAGCTAGTGGAGTTTTAGCTTGGTCTTTAGACCAGTGGTTGCATGACCCAGGCCAGTAAGCAAGGGTACCAGGCTCAATGACCCTAGACAGCACAAATGATGCCAGTAAGTTAGCGAGAGGGCAGGAACCAAAAGGTCTGTACAAGTTTGCCTCCTGCAGAGAAAGCATTTACTGCAGAATTTAGAGCCCAATCTGAACTTGCCCTGCACATTTCTGAGTATCTGAACACAGGGTTTCTTGGGTCTGCTGCTGCTCAGTGTGCTGCTACCTTGCAAGTTTTGTTCTGCACACTAAGGATTCATATCACGTCCCTGCAGATATTTGATATCTGTATGTGTGGAGCTGTTAGAGCAAAAGACTCGTGACAATGCCTTAGGACAGCAAGCAACAGTGAGAGCAGAGTTTCAAGAAGCCAGTACAAGAGCTGAGGATTGGCCAGCACGGGAGCCAAACCCAGCCTGTTTGTCATCCCTCGGAAACAACAAGGGGCTGCGAGACAGCTTCTGCGTTTCAGCTGAGGAGCCCCGAGCCTTTGATTCCTTTCAGACCAGGACCATGGCACCCGACTTCATTGCAAGCGGAGGGAGTCAGCCTGCTCTTCCATGACTTCTTTAATCACCTTCCTGCTGAAGGTTGGCTGCTTTTGGCCGCGTTTGGATCCCTTGTATTTTCCTCTCCGCACCATCTGTTCGCGGGCTGGATTACAGTTGCCGCCAGTTAAAAAGCAGATTGTCTTGGCCCAAGGTCAGGATCGCAGCCCCGGCGCTCCGCCTGCCTCCCGTGGATTGACACGCTGCACGGAGAGCTCGCCACCCGGCTGCTGCTGCTTTTCCCCCCGAAATTCCCACCTGCTGCTGCGGAGAGATGCTGAGGCCCTCCCTCCTACCCTCTCGTCCTTTGTCCTCCTGCGTGCCCTCCATTTGGCTCGGTGTAAAGGCCAGGGAAAGCGGGGAGGAGGTAAAAGTGCTGGCTGTCAGCCTTGATTTACCTGCAGTGACACGCCGCGCTCAGGCCTGTCAGCACACCGGCCTCTGCATTCATCGGAGCAGTGCTCCTCGCCAAATTGTTTTGGTGGCTTCTGAGTAGAGGCTTGGAGGTCGATGGTGAGGAGGTGCTGGACATCAGTGTATCCCTACTGCCATCCTATGTTTTGTCTCCCTAGCCATGCCCTTCATGAAAAAAGGGGGCCAGTGCTTTTGTTTGCCAGGGCCTGGTGGTGTCCAGAGGATCCTGGTGAATAGCAGGTGGATTCCCCAATTGATATTAGACTGAGAAGAGCAGCAGAGCAGCTGGGAGGCCTACCCTTGGCCTCAGGACAGCTTGCAGGTACTTGCTCAGTGACACTGTGGCTAACCCGGGCCCCGGAGCTGGCTAGCTGTCCCACAGAAATAGTGTGAGACCCTCCAGAAAGGGACTATTCACGCTAAGAGTGCTTTTTCCTCCTCTGGAGCCTGATGTTGCCCTCTCCTGACTCCCCAAGTACAGATTCACACCAACCATGGCCCTGTACTTGAGACTAAACAGGAGCCAGGTGCATCAGTCTCCACCTTTCCTTTACTTCTGAGCTGATTGTGTAGACTCTTTGCAATCGCTGCTTGATTTTCTCTTCTCTTGTTCCACCTTAGACCCTCTTTAATTTGCCCTCTGTGTTTTAAGGGCAGTACTGGGCCTCAATCAGCAAATTGCAGGGCTCTGCTGGTGCTCCCTTGTCTGGTTTGACAAAGCACGCTCCCTTATTCCACTTTCTTCTTCCAGCTTTGAGTCACTCAAAGCGTTTCATCTGTCAGTGCCCCGTCCTCATGAACTCTGTGGATCTCAAAGGGCTCTCTCTGTCCTTGGTCTCTGCTTTCTAGATGATCCCATTGCCATACCCAGGTTCAACCACCCAAAGCAGCTTCCAGACCTACTGCACCCTCACCTGGCACGTGCTGTCTCCAAACCTCTCAGTCAACAAATGCTCACAGCTCAGGCTGAATATTTTTTTAAAAAACCTGCTTGCCTTTTCCTTTCAATTCGCTTCACTTCAGTCTTTTTATCACTCCTAATGAAGAAAATATCCTCCCAGTCACGTCCTCTTGCAATATGAAGGCTAGTTATTTTCTCCCTTGTATTCTCCCCAGCCTGTTTCTTCTTCTACCATATACAGAAAAATCTCTCTCTTCTTCTCCTTCTCAGTGTTTAAACCACTTGTTCACGTCTTAATCCTCCTTAGTCTTGATTATTTTAACAACTTCTCCTTCCCTGCTTCCCTGCTTTGTTATTGGAAGTCGGTCCCTTTTCTCTGGTTTGTATAAAGTGGGCAAGCTAAAACCAGCCCTTCTCCTCTACCTCTGTGAACTCGTTGCCTTTCTGTTTGCTCAGGCCGATCCCCTTTGGACTTGAGGCTCCTTGTCCTTGCCTTCATGTCTCCACACAACCCTGCAGATGTTTCTAATCCAACTTTCATATTGCCTACATTTTTATAACAAGTGCGCTGTCCCAGTCATCTCCCACCACTATTTTTCAGATACTTCCAGAAACGCAACCCCCCTTCTGAGGCTGTTTCTTCTCTTCAACCCTCCAAAGTATTTATTTTTTCCTTCACTTTTGCAGTGTCAGAGGACTAACCCTTCCTGTTTTCTTTGCTCTGTGCCTTCTCTTACCCATTTCCTTTGGCAACGGAGGCTGCTTGCTTTGCCCTCAGCTGGACCGTGCTCAGTGACCTACCCACCCACTCAGCTGCCCTGTAATCCAGCCATCCCTGCCACAGGTTTATCTCCTGCCACCTCAGTAATCCATCCTGCGTACTGCAGCCCCCGCAAGAAGCTGGGACGTGCCCCAGATGTGGGGTCTCAGGAGTGCCCCAGATCTGAGGAGGGGATGCAGAGCTGGCCATGGGCTGCTCCCTCCTTTAGCAGCACGGGTTCAAGCCTGAGATGGCCCCTTGTCCCTCCCTGACCTGTGTGGGTGAAGGAGGTGGCCATGAGTTTGTAAGGTTTGGCTCAGGCCGGGCCTGCTGCCCGCTCCCAGCCCAAGAGGCCTGTGGCAGCGCTGAGGGGCTGCGGCTGCTGGGATCGGGGCTATTAAAAGCCAATACTCTAATGAACCAGCAATGGCACCTAATCAATGTGTGAAAAATGGGTAATTCTCGCTAATGCCCTGTTAATGTTCTCATAATGATCTGTCAGGGAACTCTGGCTAATTATTGTCATGGCAATTTGGCACAGGTTCGCCTGGGATGATGTGGCCTGGGCGAGCAGGAGCACGTATTGCCACCCCTATCCCTGCTGCCCTTCCCACTTCCTCTTGCTTCTCCCCGGTATCTCCCTTTCCTGGTCTCTCTTTTAATTAGGCAATTAGTCGATTGATTAGTTAATGTTTGTACAACACTTTCAACGTCTATAGTACTAATTTGCTGTTCTTTGTTATTGCTCCTTTGCTTCTGTCTTACTCCGTGCTTTCCTGATGCGGCTGCCCCTCTCCTTTCTTTCCCTTTCCCCTCTAACTCCTGCCTCTCCTGGAGGTCCAGGACAGGTCTGTTCCTGCTGTTTTTCCCACTGAGGACTGTTCTGTGATCTCGTAGATGTCATATTCATGGTGACATCATATTCAATACTTCATAATCCCTATTTCTCCAGCCTTCACGCTACCCTGAGGTGCCTGCTTTCCCCTGCCCCGACTTTACTCTGCTTGCTGCACGTAAATCTGAACTCAGTGCTGCTGAAATACTCGGTGTGTATCGTAGGGCTAGCGTGCTTGCCTGGCCTTGCCAGGGATCCTGGAGATCCAGCAGGTGTGCTCTCATTCTTGAAACTCTCTGCAGCTCCCGCGGCTGCGTGGTGCTGCAACATCTCTCCTGGTTTACTGGCCGGTGTGTTGTTGACCTTGGGTTGGGTTTTTTTTCTTCGCGTGACTTTGGGGGGAGCTTAGAAGGAGTAGGGTTTGCTCTGTGCGTCCCTTTTGCTTTTGAAAGTCATGTCGTTTCCCCGCTGTGCTAAATCAGGAATATTGGCGACTTACATTTAAGCTCCTGCTACGTAAGCTTCGAGCTAGCTGGAAGAGAAGTGAGTGGGAGGGCAAATGGAGAGCGACCTATTTACACATTAATGTATGATACGCCCTATTGTATTATATAAAGGCCTGGTTTTGCATGTGTTTACGCAGCTCTTCAAAAGGGGAAGCCCAGGCACTGGAAACCCTCAAGACGAGCATATGGCTATAGAATGGCTGTGCAGTTACAGAGGAGCTTTTTACTCATAGCTGACATTTACGTAGCACTTTTTAGTGTTATCCAGAAGGATCCCAAACCACTTAGCTTACTGCTGAAATGCTGCCAGCCCCGAGGAGGAACAAAGTCACCATTCTTGCAGCGGCATTCCCATGCCGTGAAAGTTTAGGACAGGATCTGGAGCTCCTTTCTGCGGTGGGGCGCGCAGGGCCTTGGCTCAGCCAGCTAAGGAGCTCCGCGGGTGCCAGCCTGGCCTGTGCTTCAGGGCTTCTTTGGGATTCCTCAGTGCTAGGCCCTTGTCTAATGAGGGAGTGGAGCAAGGCTCTGTGTCAGGTTGGGTCTCCGTCCTAGCAGCATCCTTCTCCTTCCTTCTGACCAGCAGCATCGTTGGTTATCTCCGTTTGCTTCCACAACAGCAACTCTGCCATCCCCTAAAGACTCAGGGAAGATGTCGCTACTGCTCAACATTAGCAGCTGTAATTTTTTTCCCCCCTTCTCTCTGATCCAGCTTGGCTTTTGAGAATGCCTTGCTTCGCTCCTCAGCCTTCTTCTTTACTTGCTACGTCACTTCTGCAAAGTGGGGATGCTTTTGTACTTGGGAAGCGAATGCAGAATGCAAATCTACCGAGAGCTGGATAAATCCTGCCCAAATGTACTGTGGTGGTGGTAATCAGCATGCCTGTTTCTAAAAGTCACTCCTCCTGTAAGCAACCCGGAGCCAACCCACATTTATTTTGTTATCGCTCAAAGTCAAGTCTGTGAATCGGGCCCAAGGACACATTTTGTCCCTTTTTTTTCCAGGAAAGAGCCACTGCAGAAGATGGAGATATCGCTTCTCTTTCACTGCTCTGAACCCCTCTGTGTTTTGTTCTAACCCTTTTAGAGGCTGTTAGCTTGCCGAGCTGTGTTCGCTCAGTGCTTCCAGAGCGAAGGAAAACAAGTACCAGTGTTCCTACCGTGTGAGTGGCTCGAATGACAATATAAGAAAGGAGAGCACAACAAACAGAAAAATACTCTGGTACAAGATCAGGCAGTTGAGATTTAGTACTGAAACGTATAACGTAGAGGGCATATCTGTGTGTCTCATCTGTTTACTGATCAGTCTCCATGCCGATCCTCCCTTTCCCATTTAGACACAGTGGCCGGCACTGGGAAGAGCGTAACTTTCTCCTCAGAAATGTGTTTCCAATTACAGGCCCTGCAGGCACTCATTCTGATGAGAGATTAGGAGATGACTTTCCCTCTGCTGCTCATCCCCTCCCGTGATTTACCTGCTCCTATCTGTTTGTATGGAAGTTGGATGCGTTGCTTGCCTGAAAAGGAGAGCTGGAGTAGGCTAAACCCTGCCTTTGAGAAAAGAGAGTAAGAGCAGGGATTATGGCAGAAATTTATAAACTCAGGAATGTAATGGAGGAGGTTTCACTGAGTTTGCATAATGCAAGAACTAGTAACAACTTCAGCTTGAACTGAAGAGGAGCTGTTTTTTCAAGCACAGGATGGTTAGGAAGTACAACTTAGAGTGAGCACCCAGAACCAGGTCCAAAAGGCTTCAAAAACTGTTGGAAAACCAGCCCGTGGACTGGCACCCTTTCTTACACATTTGCTGCTGGTGCCCAACAGGGATGAATGCTTGGCTCTCTGCTGGGGTCCAGGGAGCAGGTCACATCCCCTCCTGCCATTGTCACTCCTGGATTTCCCTAAGACAGTCAAATGGATGCCTTCTGTTCATAAGGCAGGGTTCTGGGCTAAAACCTTGGTATTTAGGATGCTCCTTAGCCTTGTCCCATTCATTCCCCTTTTTTTCTGTGTTAATTTCTGGCCTATAAAATGAGAAATACGGTATCAATTAATATCACAAATTTTTCTACAAATTGCACAGCTGATTCATGCCCTTTAATGCAATGATTTGTCACCCCTTATTAGACATCAGAGAATGTGCACCGGGGACCTTTTGCAGCACGCACGTACACCGAGCGCCAAGTTTCGCTGGTTCTGTCGCTCAGTGTTTTTCAAGTGCTATGTCACTTGCTCCTTCTTTAAAAAGTTTCCATTTTGTAAGCTTCTTCCCAGCCCAAAGTCTTTTCTCAACTCTAATCACTTGCGTTGCCCCTGTCTGCTTCTCTCGCTCTCATTTTTTAGAAAAGCACCAGAGCTGTCCAGCCGCAGTATTCCGGCTGAAGGCCCGCCTTGGCATACGCAGTGGCACTAATACTTTTCTCAGTGGGTGAGATTCACCCACCCCTGAGAGAAATGACTCACACAAGGTCTAGGCACCACTTAAATCCAACGTAAGCTGTATTTTGCTGGCTTAGATGAGATTTTGCTGGAGCTCTGGCCTCGCACTGAGCCTCTGCACAGGAGTGATTTTTCGCCACGTATTATTTTTGCGTCTTAACGTTCCATTTACTTTTTGGCCTACTATTGAGGTGCGTCAGAGAAAAGTCTCCATTGATCTGCCTGCAGTAACCACAGGTTTTTTCTCGTCAGGTCATACTTAATTTTACAGCCCGGGGAGGTATCTGAGGCGTATAGATTATTTTTCCCAATACGCATTGCCTGTGTCAGGACTGAAGCTCTTCCTGGGGTCTGTTGGGCTGCTGTGTATCAGTTCGGCTGCGTGAGGATCCTCTGGTCCTCAGAGTCCAGGTTTGATCGTGTTGTATTAGCGGTAGATGTTGGTCTCTCGCAATTTCATTCTCCCTCGTTATGCATTAGCTGATGTATTGCATACGCAGCTCATAGCAAAATTCTCAGCAGCACCCTGCTGCTAAGTTTTCACCATATTAAGCAAAGATCCATTATTCTTTCTTTGCTGCCTTTTGTCTTGTAGAGACTTGCTCTCCATGAGAGAACTTTATGGCTCCAACCCAGTACTCCTTAGTTTTTTGTAACTTTTTTTTTTTTTAATGAAATGCTCTGTCAAAGACTTTTCGAAAGGCAATTCATAAGAATATCCATGTGTGCCCATCTTTTGCTGGGAGATATAAGTCAGCAGTGAAAAACACGAGGAAAGCAATGAAAAGAAAGTGCCTGTATACAGAGATGTTAAAGGTGGGGCTCCGTTGGAGCGTAAATACCTCCATCAATCCCTGTGGCAAAGACTGCAAAACCAAAGCAGAGCAACCTGGGCAGCTCCTCTGTGACGACCCTAGCTGAACCTCACATACCTCAGCAGTCCAGCTGGCCCCCTGACTTTTTCTCTTCCTGAAAGAGGACCAAAGTAATGAGCACTCGGCACAGCTCGGCAGCAGTAAAGGGCAAAGAGAATATTATCAGTTATTATTTTGCAGTGATGCTGGGCCTCAAGGCTTGCTGTCACAGTGATGTGCTAGCACATGGCAGATTTCAAGCAGCATGCTATTTGCAGTCACACTTAGCAAAACTATGAGGATAGGGGCAAGTTGGCCTTCCCGCGCTCCTTCAAGACACATTTTCTTCTTCTTTAGTGTTGCATGATTAAACAGGCCTCCCTTCAGGTGAAGGTGAAATCTCAGGATTTCCTGGAACACCCGCTGAAGAGCTGGCGGGGTGGTTTTGTTTTCATTCTATTTATTATTGTCCTTCAGGGCTTCAGAAGAACAAAATGTATTTTCCAAAGTCATGCATGAGCCTGAGTAGCAACCCTGAGAAGGACGTGGCCAGATACTGTACATCAGTTAAGGCAGATGGAGACGAGCACATCCTGGGGACGTAGAATAAGGTGGCCCTCTGGTTTGCATTTCTCTGGTGCCTTATTCCACCCTCATCGTGTCTGTGCAGGTCATGCACTGTAGATGTGCTAAGAGACAGGATGAACATCTTGCTGGAAAAGAGACTTCCAGAATGGACTGAAAAGTGGTCTCCCTTTTCGTTTTCCCTGCTTCCTTCCTCTTTCTTCCTCCTCCTCCGCCTTGTCTTCCTCAATCCCACACTCAGATGGCTCCATGCACGCAGACAAACGTGCGTGCATACACTCCTTCCCTTGCAGCAGCTGTCCCTTCAAATCAAGTGTTGATCTCTGTGGGGACAGCTCTTGGCACAGCAGAGGAAAACAGATCCTGTCTGTAAGAATACCTTAAGAACAAACGCCACGCATGAAGACAAGCCTCTGAGTAACAGAGTGAGTGAAACTGAGAGAAAGCTGTCTTGTTACATATAATTGAATCCCTCAGCACCCTTAAGTGACACCTTTCTTGCTTACACATACAGGAAATACGCTGCACAAATGCTATTAAGCTGGAGCTAAACTAATTTAGCAAGTGGAGTGGGTGGACAAGATCCTTCATCCTTTAAGAAATTGTGTAGCACTGATTGCCTGATAAATGGACGCTGATACCCCACTTCTTAAAGCGCATGCACGGTGTGACAGAATGCCCGGGCTCACAGCTGGAGCAGGCAGGGGCAGCTGTTTCTTGCAGACAATTATTTTACACCGGAGAAGAGAATACGCATCTCAGCACAGAAGGAGAGAGCTCCTTGGCAGCAGCGTGCAGTTATGCAGCTGGAATCCATCAGGTACCAGCAGTCCCAAGGCATTGACTCCTGCAAAATTCTCGCAGGACCCGTAGTGATAAGAAGTGGCCAGGCCCTCGTGCTTACGCTCTGGCCATAAAGCTGACTGCTTTGTTTCTGCGCCGGCCCAACAGCACATTGATCTTGTTAGATCTCGTCCTTGTATAAATCCATCAGGTCTCCATATGCAGCAACAGACGAAACCCGGAATTCATCATAAACTCTTGTAAAGGGAGGCAGATGGTCAGGGGCTGGTAAGCAGTGCCATTACGGCCGCCCAGAGTTGTAAGGATGAGTTAATGGGCTATTGCCACAAAGGCTGGCGGCCGAATCCTGTTGTAACATCTCACGAAGAGCAGGTGAATAAATTCAATTCTCGCCGTGTCTCTGGCGAGCAAGCTGCTGAGTACTGCTCATTCGCATGAAGAAAATTAATGATATTCCTGTGCTTTGTGGTAACCTGCCTTAGGGGCCCAGCTCAAATGAGTTGATGGGGAAATGGCCCCGGTGTTGAGAGCTGGAGGCGAGGTGATGCTTCTCTCCATCATTACAAATTCATTATGGCATTGTTTGATTCTTTTGGAGGCTTTTAAGATCTTTACCTTTAGTTACTCATGAGAAACTGGCAAGTCTGCAGATAGAGAGTGGCCTCTTCTGATGCCAATAAGTCTTCGGTTACCCCTGACCGTGGATGCTGGGCGTCTTCCTTGTGGAATATCAGCCATGCATCAGTGAAGCTTTGTGGCACTGTGGCCACAAAGACCTCTTGGTTCGCATCTCCAAGGTAAGAAGCTTGGGCTGGAATTACCCAGCTCCCTTCCCACAGCTGTGCTCTGCTGAGGAGAGGAATCAGCACAGCAGCTTCTTAAAATCTGCTCTTAGGCAGCAGGGTGCTCCTCATCTTGAAGGAAACTTGGGACAGATGAGCCTGTGCTGCGAGGAGGTGGGCATGTTACGTGGTGGGGAATCTCCCGAGGGCCCTTCCTGATCTGTACTTTCCAAGGAAGCTGATGTGAAGCCAGTGGTCTCGTGCGCTGCTCGTAGTGGATCTCTTTCCTGATAGTTGTTAGTCAGTGAGCTATCTTAAGCAGATGTGTGGCCTTCATTGCCCTACTATATGAGTACCTCTCAATCTTTTTAATGCATTGTCAGAGCACCTCAGGCGTGCAAGGAAGTAAAATTACTCTATTTCACAGATGGGGAACAGGGAAATTGATGGTTAAACCCTTAGAAGGATACAGATACCAAAGTCCTGCCCAGCTGCCACTCTTGGCTCTTAAACCCAAATGCATTTCTTCACTGATGCTTATTTCTATATATAGAAATATTCATACTTTCCTGTTGTTTACTGGCATTTCTAAGCAGGTGCTTCTCGTTGTGCTTCTGTCCAAGCCAAGAAGAGCCTCAGTCCTATTAGGACTGAGCAGCTAAGCAGCTTGACGTTAGAGCAGAGGCCTCTTGGCAGAGGTGGGAAATACCCTTCTCCATCTCTGCAGGATCCATCCCCAGTCATATAACGCAGGAGCTGCTGCAGAGCTCTAGTGGAGGAGAAGGTGTCCAGAGGCTCTGCTCAAGCAGGTAAGACAGCAAGTTGCAAGAAAGTACTCACAGTCTCTGAGGTTTTGGCAAAAGTGGTGAAGTAATTAGTAATTTTGGTAGTTTTTAATTGAAGCAGATCATTGTGGTGTTACAGGGACACCATAGCATGGCTCCTACACCAGCTGATTATCATTTACTCCACTCTATCTCTTTGGCTCCGTCAGCATCAGAGAACTCAAAAAGGCGTAGAGAAGAAGGGCAGAAAATACGATGTGAGAGGCTGTGAGTCCTGAGCTAACAGGGCTGGCTAAAAATGGAAGCGAGGTCTTTATAGCCTGTGACGAAGATGATGAAGAAGAAGGAGAAGTTGTTAAGAGGGGATTTAATTGAGTGTAAAATCCTAAACGGTATAGATAATGCCAAGGCATGTTACTGTTCACAGACCGGCTCAGGGAGAGGCCAGGGAGCTGCAAAGGAAATGAGTTCAGCTCAGTTTATCTAACAAGGCTTATTCACACAAAACCTACGGGTGCCTGGGACAGAGAGCAGCAGGAGTTTAAAGAGCATCCTAAGGGGGACAGGGGACGGGTGACGGATGGTCTAGCATCAAGCAGAAGACTGTTTATGAGCTAGGAGCTTCTTAGCCTAGACCATGGAGGTAAAGGTGTAGCACAGGTAGGATGATCCGTGTTGTCTCAAGCTGTGCAAAGCTGCAGAGGTAATGTTAGGACCTTGCCAAGACTCTAGTTAAAGCATGGCATGACCCAGACTGTGAATTTTTCCTCTCTAAGTAGTGTTTTCAGAGTACAAAGCCTGATTTTCTCAGGGGCCCTTAAGAGCAGTGGCAAATACCCTCAGAGTCACAGAGAACCCGAGGCACAGAGAAAGGACTTGCCCAGCCCATTGCCCCATAATGAATTTGCAGGAGAATGACATTTGCCGCGTGAAATAGAACAAATGGTTCCTCCTTACCTCTTAAAATGTGTGCCGCATCCCGTGCCAGAAACCCATCCTGGGATTGCTCTGCCCGTCCTTCCAAATGCTTTGCCAGGAACAGGGGAAGAAGCAATCAAGAAATGTAAAGCATCTGTGGCCAGTAACCCTTTCTGGTGCTGTGTTTACCATAGCTCTGAAAGATATCCAAAAGCAGCGGGGAAAGAAACAGAATTGCTAACCCTCCCTTGCAAGGGAGTCTGATAGAAGGCCACCAACCTGATTTCAGCTCTGCTCTTCAAACCTCCTTGCAGTAAGGGCTTGGCTGCCAGGAGCAGGGGGTCCACAAGACGTAAGGGACCATTTCGCTCCAAATTCGCACTTGAAAACTGGACATCTCTGACTTTGGAAGTACTCTCTTCTCCGAACACGTCTTCCTTGGTATTTTGACCCCGAAGCAGAGAGACTCCAAACTGTGGCCTTAGAAAAAAATGAAATTTCCAGACAAATTGAGGTTTGCTTCATGGTGCCATCCTGGCTACGGTTTGGCAGATGTGAAGATTTGGGGCAGGGCCTTGGAGTGCTGTAGTTGACATAGGAAAGGAAAAAGAAGGAAAAGAATGAGGATGAGAGTAGTGTGCACTGTAAGTATTGCAGTGGGTCTTATTTGATGTCTTGATTAAAGCCTGAGAAATACGAGAAATGTCTTCTCAATCTCCTTTAAATTTCTGTTGTTTGTAGAAAAAAAAAACTTAGAAACATCACCAAAATAACCTAAAGGCTCAGAAACCTCTTCCTCTACATTTCTTTCTCCTCCTTTTTCCCACCTTTCCCACCTGTGTTTTTGGTAGTCCAAGCTGGCGGTATTGATGCTAACGTTTCTTTAACATGGTCTCTGCTCTGAAGGTTACACTGAAATATCCTTACAGCCAGGATAATGCTACAGAGGGAAGATTTGCAATATTAGCAGTGAGAATGAGGAGGGGAGAGGGCTATAGGGGGGATCTGAGGAAAGAGGGAACATAATGAGCGAGATCTGAGAAATTAGTACAGTGCCATCTCTTTGCCGTGATGGGAACAGGTTTTGTTTCACAGAGGGAGAACGTGGTTGGTTTGCAATGTCACTGAAAAGTGATTTCCAAAAATGTGAGGCTTTGTGCAAGGATTTGCCAGGTTTTCCATTTAGAAGAGAATAATAATAAGAATAAAGTATTTAGCTAATGAAAAATGTAGATATACAAACAAAACAATCCTCAACTGCTGTTCAGCTGTTGCATATCTCCTGGGAATTAGCTGCTGCTTTCAGTCTGCTTTTACCTGCTATTGCTCTAAGCTAAACTTTCCATTTATATGAGAAAAACTGGAGTCGGGGGGATTACAAGCACCTCTGCTTTTGATTTTTAATAAAAAGCGAACATTTACTTCTCAACGGTAGCAGCAAGAAAGGGAATTAAATCTGAGGAGAGCAGGCTGACCTCTGGGAGCACAGGCACATTCACGCGCGCACACAATCTCCCCGTCCCTCTTTTTGTTGCCTGCTCCTTTTGCTGGCACCCAAATTGGGCTCTGTGCACGCCAAGGTGCATCTACGTGCCTTGCACTCGTGGTTCCTCATGGGTGACCCCGTACGAAGATGCACATGTGATTGCTTTGTTGTTTTTCTCCTCCAGCTGTCTACGTGTGCACGCCTCCATCCCCTTCTCTTACAGCAAGCATCCTCTTGCATACGGTCTGCGGAGTCGTACTCGGCTATTCAAAAGCAGGAGCAGGGTCTGCGAGAGTGGTTTTTAAAACAGTAAAGGCAGGAGTATATTTGAGGTCTGTCTTTTTGCTCCCTGCTTTGATAGCGTGCGCTTACAAGCTTTCATTCGAAACCGTATCAGCTAGAAACTGGGCATTTGTATTTGAAAGAACAGCTGAAAAGCTGATGGTTGGCCATCCGGCTTTAGAAGCTGGGACTTTGGGGAAAACAGCATACCCGTGTAGTCACAGAGCACTGATGAAATCACAAATGTAGGCACTGTCAGTAGAAACTGAGGTTACAGGAGGGATGGCCAGGGGATCCCCACACAGGTGCTCTTCCCACTGTGTTTTTTAACCCCGCTCAGGGCAGCACTTCCTGACCCAGCAGCAGGAAGGGAAAAAAAGCTTTTCCCTGCACAGTGAATATTTATGCTCCTGTAGCAGCTATTGCCATGCCAGTACAGTCCTGGTAAGTAAGGCGGTAGAGGAGGATTTTCCAACAAAGAATAACACAGGCGGGGCCGAAGAAGCAGATGTACGTTATTTGTATTGGCAGAAGCTGAAAAACAACCCAGCCCCCTCCCCACCGAAAAGCACACTTATAATTAAAACCCAACAGATTTATTGCCTTGACTCATTCTGGTATTTATCAAAGTATAGCCGTGTGGCACCCAAGTGTATGGCGTGATTTACAGGGGCGGCGCGGGAAGGCACGGCAGCGATTCCCTCCCAGGAGAACAGAGGGGGCTTTGTTGCTGCTGCGGTAGGACCAGACGTGGTGGGAGAACCTGGGAAGTGGGGTGCTTTGTCAGGGCCAACCTCTTGCCTCCTCCGTGTGTGCGTGCACGGATCTAATCACGCTCATCACATCAGAGGCTCTAATCGGCCTGACGTGATGTGTGGGGAAGCGTCCAAAGAGCAGGAGCTGCTTTCTTCACCACCATCATCACCATCACCATCCTCATCATCGCTTAACTGCTTTTTCTGTATCCTATGGGCAAAGCAAAATGCACCAGAAAATGGAGAGCGGGGATAATGAACACAGGAACGTGTAATAGATGGCGGCAAACTAGGAAACAATTTTCTGAACTTTATAACTCTTGCGTTCATTTAAACAAATTAATTTATGTTTGCCTGCACCGTTCAGTAGTACATAATTTTTGCATTTGGGAACAACAGGGGACACCCTCTGTAGGCAATATAAGAGCAGTAAATTGTCGACCTGGCAAGCGGACTGTGTGAGCCTCGTCGGGAATGCAGCGCTTGCCTCAAATTGTAAAGACGCACAGCGAGTTCAAATCCCACCGGGGGTCCCGTTTTTATTAGAAATACTTCATATCTTTTATTCTTGGTGTCAAATGGATCACTACACTTTCAGCACTTAATTATCTCTATCATCCCGAAATACCCTGCCTCTAATGAAAATATTTAAACAGCTCTTCCAGGAGCACAACGCGGGCTGCCTTTCCGTGCCGAGGGCGCGAGCTCAGCTGCCACTAGACCCAGGTTGGGCTGGTGTAGCTTCACCCAAGTCAGCAAAGTAAGGGCAGCTGGGGTAACCAAACGTGAAGCCAGGCCTTTGTGTTGTCCTTTTGTTCGCGTATTTATGATTTTCGGTGGATTTTCTGCTGCGATGGAGCAGCAAGGAAGGCCTCCGATGCCTAATCTGAGGCTTGCAGGTTTTCCTAGACTGGTGAATACAAGCGAAGCTCGTGACTAAATTGCATTCTTGCTTCTGTTACGGAGAGAAGAAATTCTGCTGATGGTGCTCATGTTTCACTGATGTTTCTAGCCACTTGCTTCCACCCATGCAGAGTTTTCATGCATTCCAGTTTTGCATATCAAAAGCAGACTACGTTGGGTCTATGATAGTGGGTGGGTGGGATTGTCAAAAGCACCCAAGTGGCAGAGGAGTCCTGGTCCACAGATGTGTGATTGAAGCCTGGGTATCTGTACCTGACCTAATTTCAACTTCAGAGATGAGGTGTCAGCACGGAAGACGTTGGCATGGGTGGTGAACCAGGCTGTGACAGTGTCCCGAATGGCTAATTGTTGTAGGAGTCTGCCACCGTGCCTTAATGCTGCTGTTGGAAGTGACTCGGGCTAGTTTAATACCTTTGTAGCCACATCAGATAAATCGCAGTCCTGTCTCCCATCACGGTGTGGACGCGCCGCCTCTGGGAATCCTCAAATTCTGCCAGGGAAGCGAGAAAAAGCAGAGAGCAAACGTAGCCAGGTACTTGATAACTATGGTCGTGGGGTATATTTGTATAGGTGAGAGGGGTTATTTATTTCTTGTGGCTGCGAGCTTTGATATTGCTAACGCTCAGTCAGAGTTTATGCTTCACTTTCCACACGGAGGCTTCCCCTCTCTGTTAAGAGCACCATGCATGGTAAAATAAATAATTTCTGATAGCGTGGAGTACAATAACTGCTGCCTCCATTCATTATTGGGCACGAGGAGACCATAGGTTCTGCCACCTTGCCTTCAGAGTATTATTATTTCTTCTCAGAAATTACAAAGAAAAAGGGCATTTCCAGAGCAATTTTTGAATGATTTCAGTCTCGCTGATGTATTACTAATGCTGTTTTGTTCTTGTTTCTAAAAGGTGTAGCTTTCACATCGCTCAACAGCATGTATTTGCAAGGATTGCGTTCTGTGTATTATATTATTATATCCTGATTCTCAGATTGTACCAACATTTTCATCTAATCACAGCATCGGAGCGTTATTGGTACAGCTTTGCTTCAAAGCGGGGATCCGATTCATTCAGCATTTTTGAAAACCCTCTAATGAATCCAAGCAGAGTTTCAGCCCGGTGACAGATAGCTGTGCTCAGTCAGCTCCTGCCTAGTTTTGCATTTTTTGTTGCAAACGTCACACACAGCAATAACAAAGTTCTGCTAATCCTTGATACCAGCCAGTACTGGTCAAAATGAAGATAAAACTGATGGCAACGTGTCCATGTTAAAATAGAGCTATCTCTTCTGAAGTTTTGGAAACTTTTGGTGTTTTCCAGAGCGATTTGCGAGAAATGATTTGGCAACTTTGGGATTTTTTTTCACACTTGCAGAACAGTTGAATTTTCTTGTCTGTCTGACGTGAATTGGCAGCAAGGGTTTCATCTACAGCTACCACTGAAAAAATGCCAATTAAGTGATGTACTACTTGTTGAATAATTAAAGCATCAACCAGCATACTCATTAAGTGTTCTCAGCAGCTGGTCCAAGCGGTTGCATCGGGTGGTTGGGCACTTTTTGTGCTTGTTGACGAGGTTTTTTTCAGACAGGCTGGGGGTGCCTAAATGCCGATGCTACCAGCAATAATGAAGTCAGGTGCCAGCAATGAAATCCCTGTGGTCTATGTACAATATGATCTGCTTTCTTTGCATATGGGGGACTGGCCGCTAAACTCCTGCGGCTCCCCAGATACCAGTAATTTCCCTCCTGCATTGTCCTTGCTTTGTTCCTCTTCATCACTTTGCCTCATCCTGCTTCTCTCTCTTCCCCCTCCCCAGCCTGCCCCACCGCTGCCCGTAGCCCAAAGTTTCTGCTGTGTCTTCATTTCCTCCTTGTAGATCAATTCAGCCTGTCCTGGCCAATTTGCGCTGCTGACTGGCCTCGGCAGCCTACGTCCTTGTCACTGCCTTGCTGAATTAGAAATTAAACCATGTCGGATGAGAGCCGCGGAGAGGGAGAGGCTTTCCACAGGTTATTGACAGGGGCTGTCGACAGTTTCCCATCCCACTACCTCGCAGCCCAAACAACAACAGCACAAGAAACTGGGTCACTTCAGCCAAAATCCTGGCTGCTCTTGTCCAGCTGTGACATCAGGAGTGTTTTAATTTTTATTTTTTTTCACCTCTCTGTAGGGTGGCAGAGTGCAGAGCATGCACTCATACAGATGGACACGTGGACACCAGCATGCCTGCACGATGTGGGTATGCACTCGTGAGCCTGTTTGAACACAGGCCTGCTCTGATCCCCCATTTTAGCTATCGTGGTCCAAGTTAGCTGAGAAATAGTCTTCAGATTTGCTCCGTTGCAAGCCGTTCCTGATGTCTCTCCCTAAGTGCTTACGGCAAACACAGCTCACTGCGTGCTCGGTGCTCATTGCGGTGCCGATACTCATTTCGTGCATGTGCTCGCTAAAGCAGCAAACTTAAAATGGTGCAGTTCAATGTCCCCAGGTGCCCTTGCTTCCAAAAATGAAAGAAAAAGGGGAAAAGACCAAGTTGAGAAGATAAGGATGTTCTACATGGTTTGCAGTTTGACCTTAAGATGTTGCTGCCCATGCATCAGAGGAAAGAGCAGGTGCTTCTGGATGGACCAAGGATTTTCTCTTCCCTTATCAGAGGGTTGGAAGAAATGCTCTTTCCCTCCGGTCTTCTGGCTGATAAAGGGAAGATCGGTGTCATCAAACGAGGAGATAGGCTAATCCTCGAGGAGGAGGCTGTAGATTAGAGAGGTCGGGCAGGAGCAAGGAGGGTGCTGCATGCCCCGTTTGCTCCAACTGGGAGCTGTGCTGGCTCCGTCAGGAGTGTCAGGAGAAGGAAGCAGCAAATGCTTATTCTAGTCAAGAAAATGAGCTGCCCAGGGGAGAGATCGAGCGTGCAGAAAACCCGGTGCTCTTTGCACAGTCACTTTTCAGACCAGAGCTGCATTTTGAGGATGCAGAGCTCTGCCTGGCGTGGGAGGAACTAAGCTTTCTGCTGCTGCCTCAGCACTCGTGCCATCCGCTGTGCCGAGCAGGGGTTTTTCTTTTATTTTTTATTTATATATATATTTTTTGGAGTGCTCCATGAGGTGCTAGCGCCTCTTTAATTACACCGGGAGCTCCATGAGCTATTTTGATGTGTTGTCTCTCTGGCGTTGGCACATGCTCTGGCCTGATGACACATGGTCTCCATTCCCGGTCTCTGCATCACTCCTGTCACCGCTGAATTTCAGATGTCGCCCTTGGATTTGACACGTGGGGGACTGGCCAGACTTTAAAAATCCTCTCCTGCCTTCAGATACCGGTGCAGGTAATAAAAGGGATTTATCAGCCTGCACTTCTCTGTGCCTGTGGGGATGAGCAAGGTGTAAATTCATAGTGGCTTCTCAGGAGACCTGCTTGCCTCTCTTCCTCTCCAAATACTCTAGAGCACGACTCTATTTTTATTTTTTTAAATGTATCTCGAGTCCTTACAAAGCTAAACACTTCACAACAGTGGGTAAATGAGTAGGTGAGAGCCTGCGGTCAGCGGGGTCAAGAGCAGAGCAGCAGGGAGAGGGGACGGAGCGGGTCCCAGAGGAGGAGGAGGAGGAGGAGGACGGTGAGATGGGAGCTGCGAGGGAAAGCAGCATCGATGGCTGAGCTGGCAGCAGGGCTGCTGTGCACAGCGGGGGCGGAGGAGGAGCCGGCTGCTGAACCGAGACGTGCACAGAGGGAGGAAGAGCTGGGGGTGGGAGAAGGGCGAGAGGAGACGGCAGGGAAGTCAGCCGGGGCAACCGCAGGCATCATTTTGGAAGAGGGAGCTGGGTGGCTTTGGGAGCACACCTTGTTTGTGTAGGGGTCGAGCATCATCGTATAATTTCTGATATGGGAAGATGTAAGTAGAAACATACAGGCATACCTGAGGGATCCTGGAGGACCAAGTTTCAGGGGAAGAAAATATTTCCTCTCCGTATCTGTGCGATGCAAAAGCTTTGGGTTAGCTGCTTGCAGAGGCAGCGCTTGGCCTGATGCATTTCCAGTGCTTTTTGGCAGGGACTGCTCCTGAGCTGTTCCTGCTGGGGCCACGCACACCGGGGCTTGCCAGCAGCACTGCCCAGCCCTCAGGTGCGTGGCTGATACAGGGGGATTTGGGATTTCTCAGGCCAGGACACAACGCAGGTGCACAGGCCAGCCGCTAGCCGCTTGTTTTCTTTTACCTCTCCTTGCTAAATTGGTGTGATCAAAACATACCCAGGACTTGGGAGGCTAAATAATGGTCTTGCGCTCCCCATGTGGAGCTCGGTAATATTTACTGAGCCCGACGGCTTCATTCTCCTTGGCGCTGACTGCATTAATGGCTGGCTGCAGGGAGGGAGGGCAGGGATGAAGGATAGCTGAGAGGGGTCTGGGCGACACGACTAACGGATGGCCTTATTAGAGACACTTTCCTGGGGCCTAAGTGGAGCTTTTTTGTCTGAGTCGGCAAGAAGTGGGTCATTTTGCTGGGCTGTCAGGCCCCAGCTCTCGCCGGAGAGAGGATGCTGTGAGTGCAGCAGCCTGCTGGCTTCTGGCTGCGACGCCTGGCTAGGGGGGCAGGCTGGGAGGAGAGCAGGAATCCAGACTGGAAACAGCCCCCAGGGACCCCTTCCTGGAGAAAAAGCAAGCCCCAAACACCGCCAAATTTCACCCGGCCAGCGAGCAAAACATGGAGGTGAGGAGGGAAGTAACACAGCGGATCCCCCTGCAAAGCACTCCCCTCCACCCGGCTTTTATTGCTGCCTCTCTGCATTCCTCTGGAGGGGCAGCGATGCCCGAGGAGGACTGGCTCGAGCTGCCATCCATCACATCTCTCAGCAGTTTTGGAGAGCCTAGTGGCAGCTAGGTCTCATCGTTGCCTCGTGTCGTGCCTGATCCCAGCCTAATGCAGCCGTCCCGTGGGGCTCTCTGTGTTAAGCTCTCCCTGCTCGCAGCCGTAGCTCTGCAGATGCTCACTCCTCTCCGTTGCACTGGCCCAGACTGGGGGATATTGCCCATTTACTCCCTGCTCCCATCCTTCCCATCATATCTGCCGTGATGGATTACCTGAAAAAAGCAGTATCAGAAGTAAACGTGCCAGCATACGCCGTGAGAGACTGCTCCAAGGGTATTTGCAGCCCGGCAGGAAACCCAATCTCCTAAGAATTTATAGTTCAAGATTGCTGGAGTTGAAGTTTGAGATAGTCTGCAGCAAGATTTACATTTTTTTTTCAGCACTCCCCCAAATGCAGGCGTGATCCCTGCGGTGTTCACCAATCCCAGGAACACAGATCAGCTCCCGGAGGGGCAATGCTGGGTTTCTCCAGCAAATACTACATCAGCCCTGCCCTAAAGGGGCCAAGAAATGGGAGGAATGGGTGGGCACTATATTTTTTTGTTAGTTTTCAGAGAAGGATCACTGCTGCATTGCACTGGCTCCCCATTTTCTGTAGTGACATCTGTGTTACGTGCATCAGGCTCAGCGCTGTGGGGACGGGCTGTCACGAGATGCTTCTGAGCGAAAACACGGGTCCAGGTGAAATGCTGTCCTGGCAGACAGCACTACAGAGGAAATGTTACCGGCAGAAGGGCTACAGGCTTGTTCTGCTCCTCTTGCGTGCTGGTGGTGAGGTGAGAGGCCCAGTATCTGACTTCCCCTGTGCTCCACCCTCAATTGCGTTGTTTTTTGAGGTCATCTTCTGCGTGGGCACTAATCCTCTGAGTAAACTCTGCAGCTTACATTCCCGTGAGGCAGGAGGGAATGTAGAAGGAAGCCAGTTTGGAGTGGATTTATTTCTCCTGTCCCCTTTTTGTACCCCCAGCACCCCACCGTGTTCAGAGCACAGGGCGTTTGGGCAGGGCGAGAGGCAGAGCCTGAGCAGAGGTTGCAGCAGATCCAGCAGCACTGCTTGGTCCTTGCTCCACATCCTCTGGGCTCTGCTGCATGTAGCAGCTCCTGATTTGCTTTTTTTGGGTTAGACAGGTGTAATACCTGAGTCTCTGGCATCGCCAAATGATTCAGAAAGGTGCAAGAAAGCCCGTAACGTACCGTGGCTGATTTACCTGTTTGCAGCAGACATTTGCTTTCTGATTGAATGAGGTTAATGAACATCTGCCTGCCGGCACGAGGGGATGTAGCCCTTTAGCAACCATAGGCGATGACTTTCTTGTTGCTGTAAAAGCTTTGCTCAATCTTTTCCCTATTTTTACCTCCTCTTTTTTAATACACGGCGGTAAATTCCGAAAGTTGATTTTACATAATGGGGAAAAAAAACGTGGTTTTCAGACAAAAAGCATTTACAAACATGGCTTTCCATAGCTCTGCAGTGTGTCCGTAAGGAGGTCCCCAGGTGCTGATGATGGGATCTGGCCTGCCGTAGCTTTTGACGCTGGCGAGGTCCCTCTCCCTGGCATTAGGGCCTCAATTAGCCTCTTCTATTTCTAATGCTCCGCATTTGCGTGGTGAGAGCTGGGATTAAGGACAGGCAGTCTTAACGCAGCCCCTATTAATAAATAAGGAAGATTAGGAGCTTTGTCAGTAAGATAGTGCTGCCTCTTTTCGTTTAATTATTCAAAAACACCTCGCGTTTAACCCTCCACCCTCTAAATGAAGTAAATAAAAAGGAGCGAGATTATCAAAGATAACATTTAAATTAACTTTTCCGTATTGAGGGTCAGCTAAGAAAAATCGGTCTCCTGTAATTGAACGATGCTGCTGCTGGCTTCTGCAGGGTATTGAAAAAAAGTCTTCTGCTCCTTTTTTTTTTTTTTTTTTTACATAAATACATTTCTGTGTCAGTTTGGGAATATTTCTGTACGTGTTTGGGGACCGCTGTTACCTACTTACAAAGCGCAAGTAGCAGCAGGGCAAATTTCTTTCCTACCAGCAGGCCACAGTTCATCTCCAGAGGGACCGCATTTGGGATTAAACAAGGAGTGAAATTTTTATGGCCCACTTTTCCTCGCTGGTACTGCTGGAAAAGAAGGATGTCTAATGGACTTTTTGAGGTTATCTTCGGGCTGAGGTTTTCATTGCACCGGGGATTGGACTGAGACCTTCTAACTCGTTTCACAGCCGGGCCTCTCAGAGGCATTAGTACCCAGCAAGTAGCCGGCTCCCGAGGAGGCATTCGGGCTGCGGTGACCTGGAGGGAAAAAGTACTTCATCCCATTCCCGTGCAGCTGAATTCCCCCGGGATGTGTATCTCAAAGTGTAACTACAACAGCTTCCAGATGTTTCATATCTGCTCATGCTCTATAAAGAATGATGACTAAATTGCGGTTTAGTGACCTTAGAGATATAAAAAGGGGGGAGGGGGAGAGGTGGCTGGCTGGCAGAGAGCTTTACAGTAATGGGATCTTTGCCAGTATCATTCATGCTTGAGTCAAGGACTTTTCATTTCCCAAAAAGAAGCGGGGATTACAGCAGCTTCTGCAGCCTGCCCTGCAAACAGGTACATCCCCCCTGCAGGTGGGGGTGTGCGGAGGCATGCTGCTGTCCCTCCTAACAGGGACCAACCTAGCAGAGGTGGGGATGCTTGGTCTCAAAAAGCCTGAAGGAAGAGGAGGCAGCTCTTCACCCCCAAATAATCCATTTGTCTTCCACCCTTCTGGCCACAGTGGGTTCTGCAAAGCCACTTGGTGCATGCAACGAGCCCTGGTGCAGGCTGGAAATTCCCAGCTCAGGGCACTCTTCCACCTCAAGTTGCAGAGAATAGCACCTAAACAGCTCACGTGGATTAATTGTTCTAGAACTGATGTATTTTTTCTCCCATCGGGTCTTTCAAAGCCAAATCACCGTGATTTGGCTTGGAGCTTTTAGTTTTTTTTTGTGATGGCTGCTTCTGCCCTGTGCCCAGCGTTTTGGGACATCGGGGAAGATGCTTCCCAGCTCCCCGAGCTGTTACCAGGAGCCCGTGGTTCAGCCTGGGCTGTTTGTTTTTTCTCATGACCTAAGATCAATAGGTTGTGCTGTTTCTAAGCGAACTGCTGCTAAATGGCTCCCTGACTACATCTCTTGTTTTTGTTCCTAAGCAGGCCTGAAAATTTCTGGGCATGTAAAGGCACATTCACTTTGAGGAAAACCTGCTCTACATCGCCTGCTTCAGAGCAATTTTCAGCTCGGAGATTAGCAGAGCAGCACAGGGACCTCTTAATGTACATTTACAAACTCAAACTTGGTTTTCCAGGGCATCTGTTCTGGTTTCCAGGTTTAGAAGGTGCTTTCAGCAAATAGCCTCTGCTGTTCAGTTCACACTGACTGTTTCTGTAAATGTGCTGGTCAGAGAACTTAGTCGGTAGAATAATCCCAGAAAGGGACATGGCTAGAGTCAGCTAAGTAAATAATTTAAGAGAATATTTACTAGTTTCTTTGCCCAGCGCCTTATACTGCATGGTGAGCCATTCTTGTCCTTGTAATGGATTATCCTGGTCTCCATAAAACACATGACGGGGATGTATTTTCACCACTGAAAAAGCCTCCAGTGGCAGAAAGGAAGAACCCGAGATGAGCAATGTACTTCCATCTCCATATTTCCTCAGCCTGCTCCAGCTCTTCCTGCTGCTTTCCTCCCCGGAGCCGTGGAAGGTCAGGATGCTGACACCAGCCCTGTTCTGCAGTGTTAGGAGGCACCTCCCCTCCCCGGGAGGGCAGCGGGGCAGTATTTTTCCAGCAGCGCTCCCCCTTGCCACTGTGAATTAAACGTCCTTCGTCCACAGAGCAGGTCCCTGCTGGAGCTGAAATGCAGCTGGACACATCTCCTGCAGGGAGCAGGGGCAAGGCCTCGTGAAGCTTAAGGCTAGAGGTTTGGGGCATGACGCCTGGGTGAGTTTAGGATGATTTCTGTAAGCCCAGATTTCAATTATATGGCCGCTGAGGAGCTCCTCCTCTACCATAACCCCACCTCGCCCCCAAGGAGTGACTCAAGCTGAAGCACAGAGGGAATTCCCTTTGGGTAGGAAAATGATGTTTTTAGACTTCTTCCCTGCACTTGGAGAACGCAGTCCGTAGGTGGGTAACAGCCGTAAGAGCTGCGTAGAAACTTGCTTCTGGAATAACTGGAGAGTGTAACAAAGAAAGGGGCCGGGGCTGCTTTTTTCATTTTCACAGAGTGTGATGGTGATAGGACTGCTCGCTGTGAGATTTCATTCTGCCCGGGATGAAACTATTAAGAGAAGCGACACGTGCACACACAGGGTCCTGTGCTCCCTGCGTGTGCTGCTGCAGTTGGAGGGTATCATTTCTGTTTTGCTCTACTTCAAAGGCACCTCCCCTTTGCTCCTGTGCTCCCTCTTTGTCTTTGGAAAATGTTAGGGCGCTGAGCTGAGCAGGCTGATGGTGCCACGTATCCTTTGTAGGCACTGAGGAATAAACATCCCCGCTGCGACCTGGCAGCTCCCTGTTTGTAACAGCACGTGGGCACAGGCACAGCGAGTGGGAAGAGGAGTCCTCAGCGTGCTCTCCATACCTTTTGTTGGACACAGGGGGTGGTGTGCAGTAAATTAAGACTCCTGCTCGGGGAGCACATCTTTTTATATAAGAGGGTCATCTCCTAAGTGGGGCAGGTCAAAGCATCTCATGTCCCGCACTAAGCAGCTTTGACCCATGTAATGCACATCAGACTATCGCTCTTAATTTGATAAACTAAACGCTAGATTGATAATCCTGCCTTGTTTTTTTCTCCTCTCCTCCTCTTTCTAAATATATCCTTGCATCTCTGTCCCTTCGCTGTGAACTTGTGTCTACCTCTCTCCATAGATTAATCATAAATATGGATATAGATGACAGGAGGTTGAGGGCATGGTGGTGAGGCAAAGCAACTCCGCTTCATTTATCATTGCTGCAGGGGATGTTTGGGTGTCACCTCACCTGTCCCAGGTCCGTGCTTATCAAGCAGGGTCAAGAGCAAGGTGCTGGAACAAACAGGTCACAAATGGACTAATTTTAATCTGCTGCTGCACGCGGTTAGCTCTGTCTGAGGAAATGAATCTCAGACCCTCGGCGCTCTCTTGAGTGACTGGAAAAATTATGCCTGGTAATTTTCAGTCAGTTTGAGCAGATTTACATCGAGGCGCAGCGAGTCAGACCCCTCGATTGCAGTATATCACCAGGATGAGCAAGGGCTTCTGAAAGGGTCGGGGAATGAAAGGGACCAGCTGCTGGCAAATACTTGTAGACAAGCATTCTAATCAGAGCAAGAGTTCTGTAAAATTTTAAAGATGCGAGGTCAGGATTGCGGGAATTAAGGACCGGGGACTTTCTTTTTTGGCACTGTGCAAGCCGGTTGAAGTAGTAATTAAAAATAGTTTAAAACCCACCGATAGATCTGAAAGCATCGAGTTGAAGGTGACCAGAAAAAATCTCCCTGAGCAATGCTGATGAGCGTGTTGTGTGTGGGGGCAGCAGGGAAATACTCAGCTGTACCCAGCTTTGCTGACACGCCACAAGCAGCTTTGGGAAATTTGCTTTGCAGAAGTTGCAAACGAGGAGGAGAGAACCCAGAGGGGAGCAGCAGGCTTTCCAAAAGGCTTTGGAAACACGACCTGGGCAGGAAGGTTAAAACGAGTAGAGTCATAAAAGTTGTGTTTCGCTAAATGGGAAGGCAAAGAGAAAGCTAAGAGTCTTTGTTCCTAAAGATTGTTCTGTTGGAGGTGGTATCGATCTGTTGTGCTCTGAATCCCAGGATGAGAAGTAAGAGGTTAAATACGAGGAATACTTCCTAACTTTGGGAATAGCAAAACACTGGAAAGGGTTAGCGTAGGCGGGAGGGTGTGGAGCCTCTTCCATTGGTGCTTCTTCAAGTCATGTAGGCAGATATTCTTTAGGAACGGACTCGAAGATGCATTTGGCCCTGTCTCGGTGTGGTGGGCCAGACCTAATGCTGTTCTTGAGGCCCCGGCTGCTTCCACCTTGCTGCGATTTCCGTGATTTGATACGGTCAAACCAATCTGACTGCCATATAAGCCGGCTGTCTTTTCTGCACCGTCCTAAAATTACTCCGGTCTGAAGCAGATGAGATAGCAGGAAATGAGTAAATTTCATGTAGGCAAACTTTTCTAAATGCTTGTTAGATTTGTTTTTGCACTCAGTCTCTTTTAGGAGATTATTAAGGAACAAACTTGTCACTGGGTAAGAGATAAAGCTGTATCATAAATAAAGTAATAAGAAAGAGAAAATTTACCGAATAAACAGAGAGGGAATATATAGCTGGTTCTCAGCATGAAAAGATGCCTCAGCTCAGTGGATGTGTCACTGAGCAGTATTATGACTGGTGTTTAATATGGATTAATAACCCCAAAAAGGGAAGAATGCTTGGAAGGAGAGATGTGTAGATAATACAGCAATGTTTCGGTTGCCCAAACCTCGAAAATACACTGAGGAGCTGTGGCAATGAGCTCGCTGAGGTGGTTTACAAGCGTCATGAGAGTAAATGAAATTCAGGATAGCAGAGGCAAGGTGATGCACTCAGGAAACAACACATTAGAATTAGTCATGCTCATTTCTGGGCTCGAAAATAATTGTAACCACTCAAAAGAAAAGAACAAAAAAAAAAAAAGAGGGAGAGAGAGAGACACGGCTGTGAGCAACTCGGTGAAAACATTTGTTCAGTCTGTAGTGATGGTGAAATAAAAGCATGCAAGATGAGAGAGTGCATTAAGAAAGGGGTAGAGAATAATAGATAAAATAATACAGTACCATTATATAAATTGATGGTACGTGCTCTTCTTGTACACTGTATTCAGTTTGCTCACCCTGTTGCACAAAAGGAAATAACAGAAATAGAAGAATGACCGGAGAAAGGGAACAAAAATGACTGGAGTCTTTTAATAGCTTCTTCATAAGGAATGATTAAAAAGAGCAACACTGTTTTCTTGAGAAAAGACAAATAAGAAGCATTGTGACAAAGGTATGGAAATAGTCACCACAAAAAGAAGTTCACTCAGCCATCCCTATTTACTTTCCCTTTCATTAGAAGAACAATAGGGGAAGCAATTACATGAAAAAAAGAAAACACTTTAAACCCATGAAGAGGAAACGCTCCTTTACAAAATGCCTAATTAACATATGGGACTTATCGCCACGAGATACCGCTGAAATCAGGAACCGAGTAAGAGCTCAATGAGATTCAGCACAGACTCCTGTGTGGGTACCGGTGAGATTCACGGGCACAACAGGGGAGCTGTGAAGATACAAAATGCTGGACGAGGAATTGAGGAGGATGGAGGGACTTGAGCGTGGGAGGGAGTCTTCCTTTGCAGCACGTTGTTGGCACACACGGCCAGTACGGTGGTATTTTGGTAATTTCCTAGTACAAACCTGTTGTAGAGGCGGGATGGGGGAGAGGTGAATTGTTAGTTTCCTGCTATCTCTGTCTTTTGCACGATGGCATTTGAGAAGTTCAGCAAAAGAGCAGCTGGCACCTAGTTCTGATCCTGCCACCGAATCGTTTTCGGGTATTTCACCTCCTGTCTTCTGCCTCAGTTTCCCTATCTGTACATAGGGTAGCTCTGTTGGTGCAGCCTTGCCAGCTGGGAGACATCTGAGTCTTAATCCTCCAGCCAGGGGTGCAGTCCCCTTCCTCGTGCCACCCTGTGGTCCTGTGGTGCTCAGGAACCCGCTCATGGAGCAGGATCCTTTTTGCAAGACGTTATCAAACCACAGATTTCAAATGTGGTGGCTTTCCCTGCCCACTCTGTTAGCATTAGCTTTCCATTTCTTGTGTGCCAGCACCCTTCCTCCTGCAAATCAATTCTGATAAAGGCTGGTAGCAGCCCTGCTCGCGCATCCTCCTGCGCCTGCGGTGCTGCCTTGCTTTTTCTGACTGTGTTCATCTGAACCCAGGGCGATTTCTTTGCGTGCGTGTTGCAAGATGAGCCCCATCTCCTCCTGCCTTTTGTCACGTACTGGGTCAGATGCAGCTCCTGTGTTGTAATTCATGGTTTGGGAATAGATTTGGAAAGGTTGCTCTTATTGTTCAGGAAAGGCAAACACATACGTTTTGGATTTTTTTTTTCCTGATCTGAAACTCACACAGAGTTGACTATTTTAGTAGAGTAAGGAGAGGAAAGCATCAACTGCATACGTGAAATGTAGGCACCTCCACCCCACCCAGATGCCAGCCGTGCAATATGCTGTGCCAGCACACACAAGCATATCCCTAATTTTTTTCACTGCAGCTATGATTTCCCCACATGATGACACACGTGTTGCTGTGAGCGCCTGTTCCCGTCATTCCCTGCTGTCCCATCTGGCCAGGTTTGTGGCTGCTATGGAGCACACATTTACAATTCCCCTAAGGCAAGCTTGGTCCAAAAAAAAAAAAAAATTAAGTATTTGAATAAACGGTTGTGGTTGAAATCTGCCCAGAGTAATAGAGGAATGTTTAGTCATCTCCTTACTAGGAAATAATCCCAGCTAGCACTTGGTTGGTACTTTATATTTCCTAAGTGCTTTACAAATATCAATAAATCCTCAGGTACCAGCACACCTCTTGCTTGGTTGTTTGCACCAGGAGCTGAACATCAACTCTCTGATCCTAGAAAAAAAGAACCTGTACTCTCAGGGCTGAAAAGCCAGCCCCACTAGCCTGTTTTCTAGGGTGTCTTCATGACCAGAGAGGGCAGATTGCTGCATTATTCATTTCTGTTGCCCTCTTCACAGCCTCTGTAAATGGAATGAGCAGTAACCCCTCCAATTTCCAGGTAGAGAAACTGAGGGAGAGAGCATCCAGTGAGGAGTTTGCGTCAGGTCTGTGCTTACTGGTGCTTTCATTCCCAGTTCAGCAGCACCAGCTGCCTTTTACTGGTGAGTAACAACCTCCATGTCCAAGCAGGATATAAAAAAAAAAGCAAATCATGAGAGGGAAAGAAGAGAAATGCCCTCTCCAGCTGTGAAGGCAGAAAACTGATAGGGTCCAGGGAGATACTTCTCCTCCTGCCCATCAGAAACAATGCACTCCTCTAGATAGGCTCTGACCGGCAGAGAGCGATTCATGATTTAGATTTTTTCCCCAAATCAATTAGAGTCTTTCAGTGGTAGAAGCAATTTGTGTGACTTTTAATCTTTTGCCAGCTCAGACTGATCAGCACTTTTTGAAGAATGTGGAGCCAATGTCTCTGCTAATCCAGGTAAATCAGCCCTATCTGGAGACAGACAGACAGAGAGGGAAGGAAGGGAAGCTATTAAAACCAAGGAAGGCCCATCTCAGGACTAAAAAGCATCGGTGAGGTACCTGATTTATAGGAGGAGAGTTGCCTTTCAGTCATTTTTAATGGAATATTATTAAAGGAAAATCAGGAGCTGTGAAACCTTTTGTGTCTCATCTCCTAATGTATTTATTTCTGCAGCAGGGAACCCTGTTAACCCCACCAGGTAATGTATTCCTTGGCTGGCACGGGTGGCAAGGTTGTCCCCTAGAAATGTTATTACAGAGCAAACTCCGTGAGATATTTGCACATGAAAAGACTATCTCAAGGTTTCAGGGTTCTGAAATTTGCTTCCAAGGAAAAGTGCCTCGTGGAGATGCCGAGTCGTGCTGCGTGTGGGTATCAGATACCATCATTTCCATGTCTCGCTGCCTTTTTCTTCTTTTACCAACACAAATTAATTTAGATAGATAGACTGCTAGATAGATGCTTGCCTAAAGCGGTGTCAGCCTCTGGGCAAAGGTTAGGTCACGCCTCGAAATTGCTTTCCCATAATTTCTCAAGCAGGCTAATGGTTGAGAGTGCCGTCATTGTAAGGGAGGCGAGCTCCACGCAGCAAATGACACGCAAGCCTCAATCCCACCAACACTCAAGCACCTATTTAGTTTTCTGTACCGTGAGTGGTCTCACCGCAGTCGCTGACAATTCTCGCAGATGACTGTATTGAAATGACAACCCTAAATCTGACTGACGTGGAAGACTTGGCTTTCTCGTGACTTCAGTGAAGGCTCTGTAGGAATGAAGGCTGCTGGACAAGATCTGTCCTTTGCTTTCGTCACTCCTGCTGTCACCCCTCCTTATTTCCTCCTCAGTAACACTTTCTAGTGCGTGCTGAAATCCTTACAGGGATGCAAAGCTACTTTTTCCATTGGATTTCTAATCGAGATGGTGCTGTTTGTGTGAAAAGAGGTTCTTAGAAGCAACCACCCTTTGGCTAACATGATGGTCGAGGGGGCGTGCTCAAAGTGTGAAGCGTTTAGCTGCTGTTGCATTAAGTAAAAAAAGTTGCACATATGTACCTTTACGCTTTCCTGCAAGGTGTTTCCATCAAAAAGAGTTACCCCCGAGATGCGGTGGTTCCAGCCAGAACGGGGGCACAGTGGGAAGCGTGTTTACATTCAGATGTTACCACCTCAAAAGCAGAATCAGTAAAAACCCCAGTTTTGATTTCGCAGGATCAAAAAAAAAAAAAGAGAACATCCCCGTGCTTTCCTTTTTATTCTTGCCTGGTCTTTTAAGCAGCTTTTGTTTAAGCAGCATGAAAGTAGCTCTCACCAAATTAGGCAAAATCACATAGTAGCCTGATGAGGAAGGTGTAAGTCGCCTTCTTCCAGGGCCTCCCACGGTATGCCTGCCGAGTGAGATTCGGTATGGCTTAGCAGTGTGTGTCACCACTCGTGTGTGGGCACGCTTAAAGAAACCCTGGCATTGTGCTTGCTCGGGTGTTTGTATGCAGCAAAGCAATAAGTGACAACACAAGGTAAAAGCTGGTGAAGAGCTAGGACCCCAAGCAAGCCAGAAAGCCAGGTTACGATCTCACTGCGTAAAGCTGTAATAACATGAAAACAGTTATCGTAGCTTCTGCGTTCACCTCTGGCATAACTCAGCTGGACTCTGGTCTGCTGCTGAAGGGCACCATGCATGCTGATCCAGGCAGGGGTTTTGCAGCAGTGTGTGGATTGGCAGAGTTTCTTGTGATGTCTCGGTGAGAGCTCGTTCTGGTCCAGGGTAAACGCTTTGGTGCAGCCGTAGTGGACACAGGGCCATTTAAATTCACCTCAGGCTTTTCACATGCACCTGCGTGAGCTCAAATTGTGATGTATTAGGAGCATATGGTGAGCTCTGGAAAGAGCAGCCCTGCCAAGGGAGTATTTCATCAAATAAAGCCTTAGCTGGTGGTTGGGGTTTGGTGCAGCCATTTAAGGATCCTGGTTACGTGGCCACAGGAGCTTCACATGTTTCCATTTCTGGACAGGGCTTTGTACTTGTGCTGGACTACAAGGCTCTGACCTCGGAGGTTCAATGGGAAATTTCCCAGCAGGCTTTGAAGAGTTGGGCTCACAGAAAAGGCTACATTAAAACCCGTTGGAAAAAAAAAAAGAAAAAAAAAGGGATATTTTTCCCCAAATGGCAAAGTGATGATCTTGCAAAAGGTTTCCATTAGCAAATCTCAAGTAGTCAAAAGGTTCTCCATTTTTTAGCCGGAAGATATTTCTCCATGTGAAAAGTCTCTTCCTTTTCTTTTGAGAAAACCAGTTTTGTTATTTATTCAGGAACTAAAATTTCCATCTAAAAAGTGTTTCAAAAGGCGGTTTTCCGAGCAGATGCAGATCCATTCTTTCTGAAATCCAAAGGCTGTGGCACACACTCATCCACAGTTGCAGTTGGCTTCCCACTCCCTCTGCCCTACATCTCCCCCTCGGAGGGAGCACCTGAGAGTCCAGCCCTGTTCCTAAATCTCAGCAGAAGTTGTTGGTGCTGCAGCTGCTCCCTGAAGATTGCTTGCAAAATTTACTGACACGCTTTGTACTTCTTTAATATAATATTTTCTTTTTCTTTAATACCCCCTCCTCCTCCTCCCGTGCTTTCCTCCAAGGGAACATGAGCCTTTTTAATTTTAGGTTTTCATTTTGGTTTGGTAGATTACGGTTTTGTTTATTGCTTTCTGTCCCTCTGAGGTTCCCATACAAGCCTTAGCTGCATCTGGCTTTTATTTGAAGAAAGTCCAAGCTTGCTTCTCCCTTGACCTCACTGCTGGTTTCTCTTTCTGCTTTTCTTTGTGCTTTTGGTCGCTGGGAAGCTCTCGGGCTTCTCTGATGTCTTTCAACACGGGGCAGCGGTCTGTCGTTTCTGACTGTGATTTTAGAGGAGGGAAGAATGAGGATGGAGCACGGTGTTTGTTTAATTAAAACGTGCACTGTATGTATTCAGGGGTGCGTGTGCCCTTTATGCATGTGTGTGTGTGTACACACGTCTCGCTGATAATTGCTCTGAGCATCTCTCGTGCTTGCCTGTACTGCGGCATTCACCGTTCGCCGTTTGCTACGGGGGAAAGGAAAAGCAGGGAGCACACAGAAATGTCACAGCTGAGAGGGTTTCTGTAATCCTCCAACATATGTTAAACATTAAAGCTCCTTCAGCAAGTCTGATGTGCTCACAGTCATCATGGGACCAGCAGTTAAAGCGCCCCAGTGCTGCCAGGAAAACGTTATCCTGGCCCTAATTGAGAGCGACTTAACTAATGTTTCATTTCCTAATTAGTCCTTGTCAGCCGCTGGAAGGCCGCGGATGCTGCTGGTGGCACGGGGCCCATCGCTGCTGTAATTGAAGTTGTTCTGACAGTCTGGGGCTTTGGGGTGATCCATAAAGCCAGGCTGATGGTTTGGGACCAAACTGGGTGGTGGAGGAGAGAGGGGTCAAGCATCAGCTGAGGCACAACCCTGAGCGTGCTGTGCCAAACCCGAGTGGTCACGAACCAGCTGTGCAGTGGCGGAGATGGCAGAGTAACCGTGAGGGGATGAGAAGATGGCTCTGCCATGCAGCTGGCTGGAGAAAGCTTGCCAAAGGGAGCTGCTGGGACTACGTGGAGGCGAGGCGGAGCAGATCCGTTCCTGGAGAGGAGGTGATTGAGTGCTGGGTGAAGTGGTTCAGTCCCTAATGGCCATAGTTCAGTGGTCCAGGCTGTGACTGAAGCAAGTGTGGATTTGTAACACAGCACCAGATGAAGGGAGAGGGGTGGCTAAGTGCTAGGCGGGGTGTTGACGTAGTGGGAGATGGATATTGCCATGGGCTTGTCTGTAAGGGTGATGCTCAACATACACATCTTCCAGAGACTCTCCTGCTTCCTACCTCATAAAGGAAAAAAAAGGGGCTTCTGGGTGCATGTGGAGCCCACTGGGTTTGCAATTTTGTAATTCCCATAGCGCTGTAATTCCACCCGCACTGTGCAGCCCACTCCTGGCTCCTGACCAGGTGATTTCTCCCGTTGAACCGATGGCGTTGCTCAACCTTGGTGCCCTCTGTGAAGCTGTGAACTCGAACGCAGCATCATAAATTCCCACCTCATCCCAGGTGCCTGTCAGCCTGAAGCTCCCGCAGTAAGGTGAAGGGGGAAAGAGGGAGCTCCTGTCTCTTTACCGAAGCAGGCTGGCTCTCTAACGCCCCATTAGCATACCACACACAAGCATTCAGCTTTTAATTAGTTACGTGGTGTGATAATTAAGTAGCGTTTCTCCACAATTTCCCTCTCGTGTGGAGCGGAGGGGAGGGGGACGGCGCCTGTTGGGGCTGGGGGGTTGAGGTTGCTTGAACGTTGTGAGTAATTGCGACCCTGAGGAGAAGGAGAAGCAAGATGCCAAGTCTCTTGGGGTGGAAGCAGCGCGTTGGGCTGGCCCCCAGAGCAGTAGCCAAAATGTTGTGTGGTGACGGGGGGAACGGGACACCAGCAAAGCGGGGTGAGGAGCACCATGCCATGGAGTCGGTGTTGTATTTGGCTCTGCAACACGTGTGGGAGGGGAAAGCAGCTCTCCAGCTGTCAGGAACAGCAAGGGCCCGTGCCCAGCTGCAGCAGGGCAAGCCCGGCCTCCTCAGCAGGGAATCTCTTATCGGAGCACAGAGCAGGTATAATTGATCCATGCGAAGCGGCGGCAGAAATAAAATAAAGCCTATTACCAGAGCGGCCTGTTGTTTCAGCGGCAGGCACGCCATCGGGCTGCTGATGACAGGGAAGCAGATGGTAATTCTGCGAGCCCCGCGCATCCTGGCACACGGGTAGATTCAGAGAGCTACTGCATCGTGGAAGAGGCAGATGCAAGTTTGTTAGGGTATAAAGCGAAGCACCATTTTGTAATGAACTCGGCAGCCGTACCAGCCCTTAGCCAGCTCAGAATTGCCTGCATTAAACATCTCCCCGCTGCCCAGTCAGAAATTCGAAAGGTAATGGGCCCTAAAATGTGGTGGGCTTATCTGCTTTTGGGGTACGGCTATTACGCATCTTTGAGCTTAGGGGAAAGGGTTGTGGAGCTGTGCCAGTGCAAAATGGGAGGCCTTTTTCCTCCAGAGCAGCTCACTTCCCTGTTGTTGGGCAGCTCTGAGGATGAGCCTGGTGCTTTGCCCCCTTTCCCCTCTCCCAGCTGTGCCGGTACCTCTCGCTGCTGCCCTGCTCTCCCAGCCCCGGACCTATTTTACCCCAAGCTCTTGCCCAAATGTGTTATGATACATGAAAGCGTCCAGTAGGATAATGTCTGCAATTACCCAAACACTTTTTTCCATTGACGAAGCTAGGCTTGGAGTTTGGAATACGGGACATAAAAGACCAGTAGAATAGAGCTTGATTGATAGCTAGCATGATTGCAAAACTACAGTACCTGCATCCAGACAGCTATAAATTGTACCACAGTGCCTATCAGCCAGTTTCTCTTGAAACATTTGATTAGAGCTTCTTTCAGCCACCCTTGGCCCTCCCCAGCTGCTAGGGAAAGGGCTTTTGTATGAAAAAATCTTACGTGATTCGAGCTGAAACCATGTCCTAAATATTTGAAGCGACATGAATTGAACACCCACATCTTTTTCTGTGGCGCCGACACTGGCTACTGGAACTGCCTTGCGAAATGATTGAGCGTTCAATAGCCAAGGCATAAAATTGCTGGCCCAAAATAAAATGACAGAAACGCCGGAAGATTATCTGCCTGAGAAGGAGAGGTTTTTCAGTGCGTTTTACTTTGTTTTTCATCTGGTCGCATTTGGGCAAAGCACAGGCTTTTGCTGCATCCCTCATCCCGGTATCCTTGGGGAAGAAGGCAGCTGGCTGCCCTCAATCCCATCTGGGAAGCACTGTAGCAGTGTCACTCAGCACTAAACCCCAACTCAAGGTCATTTACAGAGCAGGGACTTGAACCCCACCATCCTCCACATCCCGTCTGGTCCTCTCCAAAGACCGCTGTGGGGTTAGAAGCGCCCAACCAGCACGAGGATGAGAGTCACGTTTTGCAAAGCCGTGCACCTATGTGAGCATCCTACCCGGCTGAAATGACAACGGGCAGAGACCTCCCACGCAGAGCTGTCAGAGCGGCGTGTTTTTATTTATTTATTCTCTTTTGGATAATTTAGTTTAAATCAATGTGACACACAGTAGTTTGTTTTCTGGTATAAATCAACAGGAAAATATCGTTCTGTCCTTGTTATGTGTACGGGCTGGCATATCCGTCTGTGTGGCTGAGAGGGCTCGGGGGGCCTGACAATGAAACTTCCCCGAGGAAACTTACTTTTACAGTCACTTCCCAAAATGTCTATTGCCTCTGCAAGCACTTCTTTTGCTAATGAGAATAATAAGCTTTCACTCAGAGCTACTCGCAACATGCGTTGACTGCTGTGATCGAATTTAGAGGCTTCAAGGAAAGCAAAATAAGGTGCTGCCTATGGTAGCTCCTTGAGAAAAATGGCAGTTTAAACAGGAGGACTCGGAATTGCTGATGATCCTTGAACTTGGTTGTGGGGTTCTTCTGATGGAAACAGAAGTGAAAGAAAACCACTTGGCAGCCTTGAATCAAAACGCCCGGCTACATTTGGCAGAAATCTGTGAATCAAATTATTCCTTATGTGTAGCTGCTAAACAAAAGCTGAATACATTTTTCAATACTTGATTTCTTCAAGTATTTGCACGGAAAGGAAGCACCACTTCCACGGAGCAGAAGTGCAGAGGAAGGGGAAGGGTTTTTGCAAGCTCGCTCCACAGGCCATTATCCAGCCTGAGGCTCCTATTTCTTATTCTGTTCTCTCCTTGTCACAACATTCATGTGTTTCCATATCCAGACCCCAAACAGGTGAAATTTCCACATGGCTCTCATGCAACATGAAAGAAGAGCGTGCCTGGGCATAGCAGAAGTTGTTAATGGGGGGAACGATGGGTTTGCTTTCTTCCTCACACAACCCTTTTGGAGCCATCATGGAGCTCTTCTGAGTGGAAAGATGCAGGACCAGGAAGGGGTTGCAAGGCTGGTTTTCTCCTGGAAAATAGTAGTGCCTCCTCAAAAGGGGGCAGGTGAAAGGAAAACAGCAAGCTGTAGCAAGCAGCACGCGATATCCAGGAGCTGCAAGATGCAGCAGTGGGGAAAATGGGGAACGGCAGCGGGGGAAAATAGCAAATGCTAAAGAAACTGGGCTGTGGCCTCTTGTCATCACATGGAAATGGATGGCTCGGTGCAGCTCACAGCGTCGCTCTGCCTTCTAGGCACTTCAGCACGAGGAGGATGCAGACAAATCGGAGAGAATCCGGAGAACAGCAGCTAGGATGATTAAAGGGCTGAAGGATTGACTTATTAGGGAAGAAGATTAAAGGAACTAAATATGTCTAGGTTGGCTAAGTGGCAACTTAAGACGGGACATGAATGATAACAATCCACCAGCTTTTGAAGGATGCGAGCAACTAGGGAAGAGAGAAACAGAGAGGAGTTGACAACTCTGGTTCAAGGGGTGAAGAGTAACTCACTGAGCATATGATAATTTAGGTCAAATAACCAACAGACAAAAAATCCCAACCAAAATCCTGGGTAGCTGATGAGTCTCTTAAAGGAAATAATAGTATATAATAGAGGGAATGGGGATGGAGATGCAGAGTGGTGTGGCTGTGTGAGAGCGCCTCGTGTTTCTTTCCTATCTGCTTTCAGGGATGCGAAGCACCTAAAGGTGCAGTTATCTTCGTAACTTTATCTTGTCGATGGGATCAGACATCGGGTTCGAGATTTCATCTCCTCCTCATTTCCTTCCTGCACATCGCGTAGCCGTGGCACAGCACATGTGCTGAGCTGCCAGAAATGCTGCGCATTGTGAAACTTGCTATAGCGACAGCGTGAAATGGAGGTGTCAGAAGGATTCGTGCCACTAATTAAGCTGCTGTGTGTGGAAACATAACTGCTGTCAGTATTTAACTCTGTACCATGCCTTAAAGCTCTGCTGAGGTAGCTCTTCCCTGCTACTCTCCAGCAAAGCCATCTTCTGGAGGGGCTCCTCACTTTGCAGCTGGTAAGCCCCCAGTGGGTCCGTGGAGAAACTGAGTCTGTGTTTTGGAAGAGGGACAGAGAGGTGGTGAGGCCCTGGCACAGGCTGCCCAGAGAGGCTGTGGATGCCCCATCCCTGGAGGTGCTCAAGGCCAGGTTAGATGTGGCCCAGGGCAACCTGATCTAGTGGGTGGCA
The DNA here is from genome assembly GCF_009819795.1 of Aythya fuligula. NCBI lineage: Eukaryota > Metazoa > Chordata > Aves > Anseriformes > Anatidae > Aythya > Aythya fuligula. The sequence continues at coordinate 86,998,579 of NC_045559.1, forward strand.
TCCACACAGCTTTCGGGAGCATCTGTGGAGGTGGCACTCGTGGGCCCCCAAATCCCAGACCCCAAAGGGAGGCCGCGGCGGTGGAGGCAGGCAGGGTGCAGTGCCAGCAGAGCACAATGCGGGGGTGTTCCCATACAATAAGTCCTGCACGACTGGAAACCAACCCCAGCGCCACGCGTGTGATCAAGCACACTGCCTGCACCCTCCCCGCCCCTCACCCCCCCTCTGCACAGAGGCTGTTTTGCAGAAAACACCACGGGGAAAGCGGCTTTTGCTAAATGTTTTATAATGTGCCAGGGAACCTTTATCAAACATTTAATCCCAAACCTGGCTTTGAAGCAGGGAGGCATACAATTCTGTAATTAATTTTTATTTTTTTTTTACCTTCTTTTGCTAATCGCTGATAAAAAGCTTAATTCTATTAACAACTCGACTTGACAAATTGCACCGTTCAACGGAAGCGTTTAGAAATTAATTACGCATTTTATTGCATAAGATCGGATAAACAGGGGAGCGCCGGCTGAGCGGGAGAGGAACATCCGCGCAGGGCCGAACGCAGCCGCTTTTAGGATCAGTGGCCCCTCTTTTACACCACCTCTGAGCGTGCGATTTACATGGCGAGAGAATTGCTGACGGGACTCTTTCTTTTTTTTTTTTTTTTCCATTTGTTTGTTCTGGTCTCTTTGCTGATTGCAAAAGTTCCACGTAGGAGAGTTTATTTTTGTAAAGGTGAATTGCAAAGCTAGGGTGAAAATTTAGCTAAGCACAAATTTCTGTGCTGAGCGGCCTCCGGGGGGGATAGCCGGGCTCTGTGAGCCTGAGGATAATGAGAGCAGGGGATGTCTGAGCAAGCCGTGAAGAGCAGGGGAGCATCGTGGGGGCAGCAAATGGGCAGAGTGAGATATGGGGAAGCCCACCAAGTAGTATGTATATCCAACGAGAGAACTGCTGGGTTTTATATCTGTGTACGTATATAAATGTGCATGTATTTAATAAGCATGCATACAGACATGCACACATGTGCACAAAGATTAAACATGTTCCCTGTTGTGAAATTCAGAAGCAATTCATGGTTTGTTGAGTATAGCCCAGGAAAAAGAACGAGGGAGATAAACCAAAATGGCAGATTTTACCATCCTAATGTACTGCACCTGCCCGTAGGCCAGCTTTCAGGATGTTCAGACGCAGAACTGCGTTAACAGGTCTCTGGGTTTGTGCTGGGCTTCTCGTTCTGGGTGCTGGTTTGAACCTTGCTGACATTTGGAGGCAGATTTGGGCCCGTTCCTGTTAACCTGGAGCGCGTGGATGACATTTCTCCATCCTTCCCACGTTGCTGCCTGCGTGCTGGCTTGTTTTTCTCTTGCCTTTGCTTCTGTTTCTTAGAGGCACACCAATAACCTTTCTCCTTGGCTGCGAGCCATACCGTGGTGACCCTGATGAGCTCCAGTCTGAATCTCGAAAAGGCAACGGGAAGAAATTGAGCTTCATTTCTCGCTGCTGCCTCATTTCCCGTAGGTGGGCCAGGCAAGCGCGGGCCCCCACTGCCAGCCCTGTCAGCTGGAGAGCCCTTGCTCAGGAATTGGGTTTGAGAGGAGTGGGCTGCTGGGGGTGCGCAGGGCACACGCACGTCCCTATTTCTGCTGCGTGGGCAACGGAGCCAATGCACCAGAAATATGGATGATTCGGGCCAGCTGGAGCACTCTCTTATTTCCCCAGTGAGTGCAGGAGTAGCCTCTGCAGCGAGGAAAAGCCACAGCCTGGGTCTCAGCCCACACGGGACAGAGAAGCCATTGATGTCTCCTTGGAGCACCTCTTCTTAGATGGAGAGTTTCCTTTGGAGGCATCAGCATGCTGCAGCTCAGGTTAAGCTTATACGTCTGGTTTTAGGCTTATTTTTAGCTTTCTACCTGTATTAGGAGAAGCTAATTTGTTTGCAAAGAGAGCTGTCCAAAACCAAGCAGAAGATGTCAAGGGGAGGAGGGACTTTTTTTCCGGTTCTTTTTTCTCTCTCAGCAAATGCAGACTTAAAAATGTTCACGATTTGCAACATCATGCACCGGCTGTATCATCTCTTACTGCACCTCGACGCTGTTTGACTCAGGCGCTCTCAGTCACTTCGGTTCACCAGGGCTCACAGTGTCACACTCCCACGCAGGTATTTGTCACAGGCAGCAGCTGGGAACTGGAGAGAGGACCCCAGGCAGGGGTACGGCCAGTCCTCGATGGCTTTTACTGGGTGGGGGAGTCGTGGGGCCATGGTGATGAGAGGCAATCGGGGAGTAATCTAGTTGTGGGAGCGTAAGAGAGGCAGAAACAGATATACAGATGGTGCACGGCAACTCTGGAAAGAAACATGGTGAAGGAGTGAAAGAAAAAATAAATAAAAGTTAATAGAGCTAAGCAAAAATACTGAGAGGAAAAATATAGTGCTGCTGAAAGAGGGAACAGAATGAACTCAGAGACAGGCAACGGGGACGCTGCAGAGAAAAAAAATATTAACAATAAAAGATAGATCACAGCGTGCTAGATGGCAAGAAATAAACAGCAAGTTTAGACAATTTCAAGGAAAACTATTGAGTCAAAATGTGTAGAGGGAAAAGGGAGGGAGAGGAAAAAAGGCAAGGTAGGTGAGAAGAAATTCAGAGGCGCCTTAGAAAATAATAATTAAGTGACTAAGGCATCAGTGCCAAATTACTGTGCTACTCTAGGGGCTGAGGCATTTAGCAGTGCAATCTGTAGGGAGAGCCGGGGAAGGGGACGGAGGGAGAGGTGGGAAGAGATGCAGGGAGAAAAAGGGGAGAGGAGGAACGCACCTGCCCCAGCGAGCCTCCTCGGTGTAGGCTCCATGTGGCTTTCAAGGCTGGATGTGCCCTTCCCAGGATGCTTGCTCTTGGCTTCCCAAGCCTGATGCTTGGGATTTAAGCTTTGCCCTCCTCTGTCCACCTCTCCTGTGCTCATGGCGAAGCTGTTGCCTGTGTGGGGTGAAGGCCATGGGTCCATACAGCCCATGGGTTACGCAGGATTACGGGGGAATGTGCCATCGGTGTCTGGTGAGGCGGGAGGAATTCATTAGTATTTAAAGCCAAATCGATGCGCTGCCTGCAAAAACTGATCCTTTGCCCTGAATACTAATGTCAATTTGGTGTATGATAATTTAAATTTAATTTAGTTGTACAGGATTCCTTCTCAGACCTATGCATGAATGGACAAATAATTTTGGCGACATGACTTCATCCGGCCCTTATGCTTGTAAAGCCATCGCAACGCGTTCAGCCAGGGGCCGGGATTTCCCCATCTCCACTCCCCTCTGGTCCCCCGCTTTCCTTCCCTGCCTCTAAAATGCAGAGCCTGATGGAGCATGACAGTGTCTGATGGTGAATATGAAAACAGTAAGCAAAAAAAATTTTCACCCTTGCCGCATCGTGAGCCCTGGCAAAATCCCAGCTGAGGTCCTTGCTCAGGTTCCAGGAGCTATTAATAGAGGTCTGCTAAGGTTTATTAATTATACCATTATACTGGGCCTTCTTCAGCATGAATAGCGTGTACATTTTGTTCCCGTTTCCCCATGTCTTCTTTCTGTCATCTGAAAAGGCATATGTAGGTGCAGAAGTGTTTTGAAAGGGAAGAATAGCCAGTCGGGAACCTAACAAAATGCATATTCCAGGCCCGGCGTACCCAAAATACCTCTCTCCTGAGTGCTCAGCCTTTGTTGGTTGGCAACAAACCAACAAACTGGGCAAAACACGAAAACTCGGTGTCCTCAGGGTACTGGGCACATCAGGCCTTATTTTGAGTCCTGAGCCGTGCCAATCGACGGCTCCCTGAAAAACCCACCAGGTGAAGCACATGGGTAAGAGTGATTTATTTACAGGCCTGACGTCCAGAAGTGCAGCTGAGCATCTCCGCTTCCATTAATAGAAGTCAACGTGACCCGGCAGGGCTTTGATTTGCTGAAAATAACACCAGGTTTCCGCGGGCCAGCGGGTGGATGCAGGGCGCTGCGGCCAATTTGCCAGGGACTCCTCAGGTCCCTTCGCCGGAGAGCTTAGCATTTAAGAGCATGAGCCTGCAAATCTGTGCTTAGGCAACCAGCCCATTGAGTTTAATGGGATTACTTGTGCGAGCAAGGCTTTGTGAGACGCAGCCTTAAGGGCTGGTGGAAACGTATAGAGCTGGCGCCTTATGGTATAGCACGACGGAGACGCGTACAGCGCGGGGAATGTGTTCATGGTGCTCACGGGGCTGTGCTTTCTGCCCCTTGGAAAGGGGTGCAGACATCTGTTTGCACCACACTGGCCTGATCCTTCATTAGTTGGGTCAAGGTGGATAAATCACACTCTTTTCCAAGGTCCTGTAGTGGCCCACTCGCCGTGGGTGCCACCACTTCACTCATGGTCCAGCCTCCTGGAGTGCCCCTCGGCTGAGCCACACTGGCTCGTGCTGATGGAGCCCTCTTGTAAGCTCAGATTTGGTCTGTACACACGCACTTGTACATTTTCCAACGTTTCTGTAGCATACCTGGCTTGGGTCGTGTTGGTTTTGTTAGAGATGCAGGTGTTGCAGTCCTGTAGCGTGTAGGAGGGAACGGCGGGTTTTACAGCTGACGGTAATGTTCACAATACGTGTAATGTGTCAGGAAAAGATTATTTGCTGCCAGAAAATATATCAATAATCCCAAATAATAAATGAACCTGGGAGCTGGAGATTTTCTTTGCTATCACAAAAATGCTATAGCCTTTATCAGACAGTTTTATTTTCTCCCTCGCTTTGTAACTCGTGTGTTTGGTCAGCAGTACACCTTCCTCCTGATTTTAATGAGAAAAAAAAATAATAAAAATAAATCCAGGCTTGCCCTGCAAGCCAGTGCCTCATAAGGAACCATTTGAGAAGAATTTCAAGTGCTGTTCAGCTCCAGGTTTTGCAGAGTCCTGTGATGTCTGTCCAGGAAGCCCCGTAATGTTCTCCAGATGGCATTTTCCAGAGGATGGCATCCACTCGCCGTAGACATGATTGCTGCATCTACGGGGACAGGCAGGGAGAAAGGACATGTTGGAAGCACTCCCAGGCCCCGCTGCCACTGCTGGGGACGGCGAGGAAACCACACGAGCCCCACCGAAAGCTGGATGTGGGCTCAGCCGGCCCCAAACCTTCCTCCCACTCCGTCACACCAGCTGGGGTGGATGGCAGCCCTATGGACTGAGGTGGCTGCCGTGTCCTTGAAGCCAGTGGCTTGGTGTTGGTGCTCCCCAGATGAGGAGGTGCCCCGAAGGCATCCTGCAGTCAGGTCCCCTTGTGTGGGGCCGCGTTTGGGGTGTGCCACCGTGTCCTCTGCCTGCGTCTGCGGCGCGCGCACGTTCCCCGTGTCTAACTCCGGGTGTTGTTAATCCTGTTTATAGCCGGCAGCAAGATGGGCAGGGAGCCGCTTAACAAGAGCTGACACATGAAGAAATAAGGCTTTTGTCTCCGTTGTACATTAAACAATTCATGAGGTTTGGGGTTGAATAAGACATTTAATGAACATTGGCCTGCTCGGGCTGCCTGCAGCTGGTCATTTCTCACCACGAGCTGGGTGCTTTTAAGAGCAGAATAAGGCGACGTGAGCTACGAGTTATAAAATTTTAACAAATAAATGGCGTTTCCTACTTTTCTTGAAAAAGGGAAACAGATGAGAGTGCTAATAGCGGTGTCTCCAAATATGTGGAATAGCATCGGGTTTGTAGATAAGGCGAAAGCACAGCTAAACTGTAGCGAGTATTCTGCGTGAATAGCTTTATTTATTTATCACTGACACGATTTGTTTGGTGGCACAGCAGCCGGGCCAGAATCCCTGCTTGCCGTGCAGCAGGCACCTTGTTGATTCTCTGCTTAGATCCTGCACAAACGTGCAGGGCAGGGGACGATGGGGAACGGAGCAGAGCTTGCGAGGATGGTTAATTGGGAGTCGGAGGAAGGGGAGGATGCTGAGCAGACTGGCAGCCCCTTGTCTGTGTGGTTACAGGAGCGCGTGGTTACCCTTACCTCTTTCATCTTTGTTTTATATTATGCAGGATCATCTCCCTTTGCTCTGAAAGAAGGGGAGAAAAAAAAAATAGACAGACATGTTTACGCACTGCAAACGTTCAGAAATAAAAGTTTACAGGGCTGCTGGTACGTTGCTGCGCTCCTCTTGATTCACTCCGCAAGGTTCCCTGGTGCCAACAAGCAGCATCAGGCTGAGCCTCCGCAGCTTTTTCTCTCCATGGACTGCAGGACCTGGGGTCGGCAGCCCGGAGAGGTGGGAGGCTGCAGTCACTCCTGGCTCTCTCGGATGTAGACAGTATGTCCTGATGTTCCTCTCCTTGGTTTTTGGTTCAGCTCTGGGGGGGAGTGGTGTCCTTCCCCAGCCACCTCCATGCCTGGTGCGCCGGGTAGGACACTTGGCAGCGGCTCAGCAGAGGCTGGGGGCTGTGTGGACCTGCAGGTGCTGGCTGCCTCCCGTCTGTGGTGCTGGCAGAGCGGAGGCAGAGGCAGGGAGGGAGGCGCGCTGCCATTCCCAGGGAAGCGCTGCGGTTTAGTTTCCTTCCGAGGGGCGTTTCCGTGCCGCTGGCTTTTCAGCACAGCTGCCGCTTCCCCATCCTGTAGGAAGCCACGAGGTCGCTCCTCTCCCTCCCCGGCGCACACGAAGCCCCGCTGCGGTGCCGGGGCCCGAGCTGGCAGCCCGAAGCAGATGGTGCAGCTTCACGCTCAGCCGGCACCGTGGCCCGAGGCAGGCAGCCGGCTCCTGCCCACCCGGCAGATAATACGGAGGCAGCAGCTCCACACCATGCTTTTTGTCCACCCGCTCGAAGAGAAGAGCAGCTCGGCCTCGGGACACCCGTCCAACTGGTCCCAGCAGCGCGGTTTTTGTTGGAAAGGCACATCTTCCTCAGCTCTGAAAATCCTCTTTATAATCCCAGTCCCGCTTTCGCTACGGCAACAGGGACTTTTGTTTTGGCCTGCCCATAATACCCAGGCATTTTGCTCCAGAACAAAGACTCCTGTTTTAGCAACGGTCTCTATTAGTGCATAGTAATGTGCTCGGTTGGGGTAGTTTATTTTAACACGCAATTCATTTTAACGCTTTCTATCTCGACACTGGACTAATAGAAATCTCATCCACGGGAGGCAGCCATTTAGGCTGTTTAACCTTATCTGCTCTGGCATGCAGTGCACTCTTTAGATTGTAGCTTTTCACCACAAGGGTCTTCCTTTTCTTTTCGCACAGCAGCCTGCTCCAAACCCGCAGCTATACAAATAGCTATTACTACTAACGCACCTAATACAGTACGGAAAATTGGTAGGAGTTTAGAGACGTCATGAAGAAGAAAAATGCAACGCAATGTGGGGTCTTTAACAGTCACAGAGATCGTCGTAGTGGTTTCCCATTGCCTTTAACTTCCTCAATTCTCCAGCTCCTCATGCCCTTAAATCACGTGCTCCTCACATCAGCATGGGGATCAGCGGTGTTGTGGTCGCAGTGGGGAAGGATGTGGTGTGGTGGTTCAAAGAGTTATTTTCTTTGGATGTCTCCTGTCTCAGGTTGTTACTGTAGGTCTGTGTGAACTTGCCTTTCAGATCTGCGGCACCCCAAATTGTCGCTTTTTGTTAGTTAGCCCCGGACACCCAAACTTACAGACGCAGCTTTAAAATAATCAGCTTTATAGTTGCTTGCTTTCACCAAAGAAACGCCTGCCCTCAAACACAGGGGTGAGAAAGTAGAGCAGGGGATTACACGGGGAGATGATATGCCGTGCACAAATACACATCAGCGGCCTCAGGCTTTGACACCGAATTATTATGCTAATGCCATGCACGCTGGTGCAGTGGCTGTTTGGAAAGGCAGTGCCTTTTAGGATTGGGTCAAACATTAGTGTGATTGTTTTCTCCTAGGGCTCATCCTGTGAAACTAGAGTTGTAATCAGCCTGATACCTGGCTGCCTCGAGACCTGTAGCCCACACCTTGCTTGCCATAGAGGGGGGAGCACTGTTGTACGTGATGGCTTGAAGCCCTCTCCATATGGGACAGGGACAGCTGTAGGGTCTCCACACTGAATTCTGGTGTCGAGACTGGAGAACAGTAGAAACCTTGGAAAACCATTTAGCCTTAAAACAACCACCACATGGGAAAATCACAGCCTTTCACCTCACGTGAAGGATCGAGGCGATGTATCGCTCCATCCACCCATCGCTACGTGTTTCCTGTCTCTCTCCCTCCACCCCACCATATGTGGCGCGTTGGATGTGCTGTCTCCCCCTCCTGCTTCCTGCCCCAAGGTGGTTGTAAGCTGGAGAGCGACGTCTGGTAGCACTTTTGACTGCACACGGTGCAGAGCAATACGAGGATGGCAGCCCTACAGGAGCAGATGGCACCGCACGCCTGGCTCTGTTTCCTCAGACATCGTCGGGTACTGCAAACTGGTGTTCACTTCACGTGGCAATGCCTGCTTGACGTGTCAGTGGGTCCCCGGGCACTCTGCAGAAGCAGGTAGGGGATGGGAGTCCTGCACGTTTCTGCTTTTCAGAGGAAAGGGCAGGATGCCAAAAGAAAGAGGTGGTAAGGAGAGGGGGGTTTCTCCACACCCCACTGCATGCAAAGAGTAAAGGGAGAGGTCGTGGATGGACCATGCAAAGAAGACACACCAGGAGGAGGGAAGAGGGAGAGATGGATGAACCGTGTGGGCAAGAGGAAGGATTAATTAGACCAGGGAGGAGAGGGAAGGTTTGCATCTTTGGGATTTCGGGGGCACGAGCTGTCTCCTCTCCCAGCACCTTCCAGGGCTGTAGCCAGGGAGCCCTGTCCTGCACCAACCCTGCAGTGCCCTGCAGGACCACGCTGTCCCCTGTGGTCAGACAGGAGCCTCCCAAATTTCGGCTTGCTGGCCCACCTGCTCCATGTTAATGCGTTTCTGATAATTACCGTTTTTCAGAACTATTTTGACTGTTAAAAAACTGTGTGTGTTTTTTATTTTTTTTTTAAATAAGCTGATTAAAAGAGACTACTCATTAGCATAAGCTCCTTGCCGTTCAGCCCTCTTCCTAATTAAAAGCACTCATCTGTGGAGACCTCGATTCTCCCCTGTCCTCTGGGCTAGCTTTTTGGACATTTTTCCCTGGCAGTTTGCTTTATTTTGCCTCGCCTTCCTTCTTCTGGTTTCCCTTCCAGCAGCTTCCTGGCAAGGGTGACAGAGGATTCAGGCAGGTGGAGGCTTAGGTATTTAGCGTGAGATGAAAAACAGGATGAGTTTGTTGTTCCTTAGAGCACTGTCTTCTGCTTGTGGCTGCTGGCGTGGGAGCAGAGCAGCGGGGTGCTGGAGGAGCTGCAGGAGGTGCACCTCCTGGGGCAGCCATCTCCTCGGGTCTAAACAGCGTTGGGCCGGCAGTGTGTGTGTGTGGATGGCAGATCTGTTGTGCTACGTCAGGGGCCGTGCCTCTCCTGCAGCAGAAAGCTCAGGTCCCAGCAAGAGATCAGCAGTGCTGCCTGGTGGGGAGAGCTGCTTTTAGGGCAAGATGCAGAGGGCCTGACCACATGGAGATGTTACGGCTCTCAACATTGCTACCTTTGGAAAATTCCAGAGCAATGAGCCATTTTCCATCTCCCTTAGAGTCTCCCCAGTGGTCTTAATTAAGTAAAGTGCCTGCCTGATTTCCTTCCTTCCTTCCTAACTTCCCTCCCTCCAACACTCCTTCCTTTCCAAGGAAAGCCAGTTGATGCAATCTTTTGGGTTTTGAGCAAAGCTTACAATATCATTTGCCACATTTTCCTTCTTCTGGACAAAATATCCAGCATACAGCCAGATGGATATGCAATACAGTAGGTGAACAATTGGTTTACAGGGTTAAAAAGGTTTATAGTAAATGGGGTCACACCAAGTTGGTGTCCAGCCACTAGTGGGGCTCACCAAGGCTCCATTTTAGGGCTGAGGGGAGGCCTCATGGCGGCCTGCAGCTCCCTCACGAGGGGAGCGGAGGGGCAGGCGCTGAGCTCTGCTCTCTGGGGACAGCGACAGGACCTGAGGGAACGGCATGGAGCTGGGACAGGGGAGGGGCAGGATGGGGGTTAGGGAAAGGCTCTGCACCCAGAAGTGGTCGGGCACTGGGACAGGCTGCCCAGAGAAGTCAGGCCTTTCAGAGTGCACTCTGAGGGCTCTGGAAACCTGTGGCAGAAATGGAGCAGGGTCCTGCACATCCTTCTCAGCACCATCTCGGCGTTTGCAATGAAAACCTTGAACTGTTTGCTTTCCCATGGAAAATTTCCATGGGTTACCCATGAGGTACGGCAGATGGGTGCAGTCAGCAGAAATCAGGCTGCTTCGTTTAAGGAGCTCCATCTGTGGCTACACCCATGCATTGCTTGATGCCGCAAATGGGAAGCCAGGTTGGTGCGGGTATCATCTTTTCCCTAAGCAAACTTGGGGCTTGCTGGCACAGACTTGTACCCATCGCAGGTACACTAGCAGACTTTTCCTTGTCCCCATTTCCCCCTCATTCCCTCTACCAAGGCTGCAAAAGGCCCGCAGCCATTCCGCTTTGCATGGGAGGCGCCTCCAGGTAACGGGATCATTCAACTTCGTAGCACCTTTTTGCTCCCGGGGCAAGGCATAAGAACTGTAGCTGGGACTGGGTTTGGCTCCGTATCTCCTCTCCCCATGCTTTCTCAGTGTCTTATGCTCGGCCCTGCAGGAGCTGACACAGCTATGGAGGAGTGAGATTGGCGTCTAATTTGCGTCATGCCTCAGCAGCTCCAGCCTGACTGCAGGCTCTTTCTTCCCAGGGTTCCTCGAAGAGCTAGAAAAGAACAGCTGATTTTCGGATCCAGGAGGGATTTGAGATGGCTGGCAGGTTAGATACACTGGGGCTAATGGTCATCTCTTTCACAGCAACTTTCCGCTGGTGGAAGTCCGCTGATTGTAATGAAGTGATGCCTGATTTACCATGACAGCCAGAAAGGCATCACTGATACTTTATTTCCTTCAGCTCTGTAAAATGAACCCGATCTGAAGTGGAGGATTTCAGTGTTGCACGAGATTAAATCCAGGGACAAGTACTGCCCTTTCTCATGGACTCTGTGCACTCCAAAACGCACCCCTCACTCCTCCATCCTCCTTCCCCGCCTTGTGCATCCCCTTGTACATCCCCTGCTGTGCTACATGTGTCCATCTCCTCTGAGCTCATGCGTGCCGTGGTGGGGCCATCTCTACATCAGGTTGTATATATAGGGGCATGGCACCTGAGAAGGACCTCGACAGGAGTTTGTAGTGCACAGCAGTCACAGTCAGGCCCCCGGTACGCGTCCAGCCAGACCATGGCTGCAAAGTCACATTTAAAAGGTCAAGAACGATGTTCTCAGCTCACGCTTTCCCCCCACGCCATGGATCTGCTCTGCTTGCTTGACTGTCTTCTCAAAGCTGTCAGCAAGGCTAAGGTCTCCCCCGAGTTTCTGAAATAACCCAATACGAACAGCCTGAATAGCCTGCAAAGGTCGAGGCAATGCCTCAGTGCTGGTGAAGGGCCAAAGTCACTCGTCGTTTCACTCAGTTGATTCGGTAACGTTACACCAGGATGAGTTTGGCTTAAGGTCATGGCTTCACCTTCTCAATCCAATAATCTAGGCTTACCTGTGCACTCTGCTGTCCTGCTTTCGTGGGCAGGAAAACCGCAGCAGCAACTTGTGAGCAGGAGCAGTGTTTGCACTGAGCTCCCCAGGATGCCTCCAGGATGTCACTTTCACCATCAAAGCTTTAGGTATCCTACAAAAAGGAGAACAAGTACGGTTATAAAAAGTGAGTCACGTTGATGGGAAGGAGCTGCCGGGGCAGCACAGTGTGTCCTGCAGAGCTGCCCCGATGCCCCCAGGGGCCAGACCCAGCAGGCTTTAGTGAGGCTGCAGTACTCCAGCCTGAGCACCTGGCTCTGAAATCTTGCCAGGAGGACAGATCAGCGGTCTGTCTCTTTGCACCAAGGCAGTGGCAATACTGTGCTTCTGGACAGGGGAGAGAAAAGGAAACAGGAGTTGGGGAGAGGATTCAGGGAGGGGAGGTGGGCTCACTCCTAGCGGCTCAAGCAGCAGCTCAAGCATCTTTCTCAAGAGGGGGGACAAAATGCAGGCTCATCCATTTCTCCCCAGCATGTGGTGCTGTTTTTTACTGATCATGAGTTTTGAATTCAGGCCATAGTAACATTAAAGTTACATCAGGTTATAGTTATTTCAGGCCTTAGGAGAACTTTCCTGGCACTGCTGCTCTTTGTCATAGCAATAGCGTTTCCACCTGACCCAGGGCACTTAAATACTGTAATATTAACTCCAGAGTAGACAAATATTTGTAGAGATAGTTTACCTAGAGAATGAGATTTATTATTTGCTATCTAGTGCCAGCAGGCCCCGTGGGTATCCATGTATTTACTCTTAGGGGGCAGTGATGGATGGAAAAGTAGGTTGCTCTCTAGAACGAGGCAGTCGGTGCAGGGGAAACTCCTCAAATTCCCCAGCTGAAATGGCTGAAAAGGAATAAAGGTGGGTGGGTAGGCAGGTGCTTTAACCCCGTGTTTTTGGACAGCAGTTCAAGATCAGAGACATTCAAATTGCCCGTTTCATTCTCCCTCGTCTTCTAAAATCCCACACATCAGGAGTAAGGAACTGAGATGCATCAACTTCGTAAGGAGCCTTCCCTCTCTTTTAGGGATCCGGGTCTTCTCCTTACTTTAGCTAGGGAGAGAGAAACAGACGCGAAGCAAAACAAAAAGCCTGACATCAGATCTAATTAATAATAATAGAAAAGCCAATTTCACAGCCCATTACCCCTCGTAGCCAGGTGGGGGGTAGGCAGGTGATGAGGAGGAGGGACTTGAACAAACATGGGCGGGCGTGTTTGTGGACCTCGTGAAAGAGATGGGGCAATGGTGGCTCACTGAGCTCCCCTGCCAGACGTATGGCTTTAGGCTCCATTAACCCAGAACCCAACAGAAGGTACTGGAGCCAAGGGGAGAATCTTTAAAAATGCCGACAGCATCATTTTGCTTCATTAGCAGGGCTCCTGCGTGCCTCGTTCTCTCTTCGCTGCCACCACGACCCCCTCCCCTCCGTGCCCCCTCCTTTCCCTCTCTTTCCGTTTCGTTTAACTGAAGGCAATTCATCTCGTTTTAATTAATTTTTACTTGCAGCGTTATCACCCCAAGTATAAAGGCAAAAAGTTGTTTTTTTTAATTACAAAGCTAACGGCATTAATTACCAGTACAGTAAATGCATCAACGCACGGGAGCCAAGTGGCGTTTGGAGGCACTGAGGCAGCGAGCAGCCGTGACAGCTGCAAAGGGCTTTGTTTTTTTTTTCTTCTTGCTTTTTCTTTTTCTTTTCTTTTTTTTTTCTTTCTCAGAAGAGCCTCACTTTGGGAAGAAAACATCCTGAAAGTTTCTGAAACACAAGTCAGCTCCCGCCACCCACTAGGCTATGCATCTGGAAGGGATGCAACAGTGAATCCTTCATCAGTAGGGTTGGAAGGGTTAGGGAGAGACCACTTAGGCCATTCCTTGCCCCACAGCAGATGCTGATAATCCTATTTCTGTTCTTGTGGCTGTTTGTCAGTCCACTTTGCTAGCCTTAAGGAAATGCATGTTTTTGCTAGTACATGTGCCCCCTCAGTCTGCACAGAGTGCAAGTCCGACTGGTTAGTCGTTCAGCCTAATTTTACCCTCCTTTCCTCAGTGGATCCTTGTGACACAGAATATTTGCAGAATATTTGACAAGCTGAGAAGTGGAGATGAGTTAGGAAAGGACCATGGGGAGCTGACCTCTGTCCCATGAACCCATCTCCAAGAGCTGAAGGTGACCCTTTGCTTCAGCCCTGAAAGCCCCGAGCCCTGAGGAGAGACCAAAAAGCATAAACACAAACACTTTGTCTTAAAAAGAAGTGGGTGATTCTACAGGGGTTGCATTTTCTTCTCAGATTCATGGTGGCACACGAGAGGTCATGCAGGTTGTGATAACGGGCTTGGGTAAAACTCTTCTTTTGAGGACAAGGTGTGTCCTGACTCTTTGCACATGTGCATGGGAGGAGATGTGCAAAGACAAAAATGGTCATGAGGAGGATGTGGAAAAACTCCTCATTAAGTCCACATCACTGCATGGTTGTTCTGTTTTTTTTTGGTCTTAAAAGCATGTTCATTTCTCAAAAAGAGTTTTAAAATGTTCTTGAATTTTTTGTACCGTACGAAGGAGTGCTTGATGACAGGGAAAGGCAGTCAAGAGAAGAAATCGCTGTGCCTCTCTGCGATGCGCGCAGACTCTGGCTCAGAAAATGGGTGCCAAGTGCAGCATGAAGGCTTTGCCTTCACCAGGCGATGAGCAACCTTTGGAGGAAAGGAAGGATGGTACAGCAAAGGCTCCTTGATAGCTGAACGGGGCCAGGGGAGGCGATGCAGTGTGAGGAGGGCTGCCTCTGTCACTTTGTCACCTCCATTACGTTAGGAATAAAGCCGCAAGTGCTGAGGAGCATGGGGGCCAGGCCCCAGATCGAAGGGTTCAGATGGGTTTCCCAAGCCACGCTTTGCTTTGGGCTGTTTCTGGATGAAACCTTGGCTGCTCCTGCCACAGTGAAACGCCTCCACTAAATTGTAAAAGACTGCTCCTTCTAACCCTCTCTGCAAGGATGAGAGGAGAGGTCTTGGTATGGCCTTGCTTTTCAGTGACCTCCAGCCAGAGCCGGGCTGTGGGAGGACAGTGAGAACGAGTGAAAATGACCCTAGAAAAGCAACGTCTGTCATTTTCTTATCCCAGCCAGAAATTCAGGGGCACAGAACATCAAAAAAAAGGACTTTAAAAAAAAAAATTAGGAACTTAGTCAGAAACAACCCGAAGGGAAAAAGTTATGAAATTAAAACCCAGAGAACCAGCAGGGGAAGTGCTTTAGAAATCCCTTATTAGAGTCACAGGAGGTAACACCATAGCCCCAAATGAAAATCAAAATAAAAACCTGGAAGCTAAAAGGTAAGAGAAACTGGTGCACTTAAATAGCAACTTATGTGGGTTTATTCAAGTCGGAGAAAGAATCCTTTAAAAATTGGATATTCCGTCCAAGTGATGCTAATAGGATGGAACATAAAATGCAGCAGTGAGATGTAAAATAGAGATTAGGAAAAAATTTGAAGAAGAAACAGCCAAAGATAACACAACCAATAATAATAAATTCTTTACATACCAAGAGTAGGAAGCCCCGGGGAGAGTCAGTTAAGGAGGTAATCAGGATGGATAGAGATTGCAGGAAAGACTTGGTCATTATTAAAGAGGAGAAGAGAACCCTGAATGCCCCAGTATGCATTTGCAGAGAAAAGAAGATGACACTGTCCTCGGGTAATGTGTGAGTAATAACAAAACTGCGTGCAAAATGAGACTGTAACAGATTTCCAGGTTATTCCAAAGGGATTCCATGTCGGCAGGTCCCAAATTCAGCTTGCTGTTCTCTGCAGAGGAATTCGTATCCCCTGAGCTCCGCCCCGGTGCCACCATATATTTGGTGGGAAGAAACGACCTGAAAAGAGCAGGTATGAAATTAAAACCTGTAGAACCAGCAGGGAGACTGCGCTAAGAAGACATCCCTTATTAGATTCACAGGAGGTAGCACCATAACCGTAGATTAAAATTAAAATCAAAACCTGGAAGCAAAAAAGGGAAGTAGGAATGAGGGCAGTTAAATGCCAAGTTGCATGGGTTTATCCCCGCCCCCCCCAAAAAAAAAGAAAAAAAAAGAGAAAAGAGCATCCCAGGGGCATGGAGTGTCCTATTCTTTTTTGTTGCTGTTGTTAATGATCAAGTCTTCATTTGTACAATCTTAATCAGTTCTGGTATTTCCCCTTAACTGCCTCTGGTAGTCCTCTCCATTCTGAAACAAGCAGTTTTGTCACCCACGTCAGACTATGGGCTGAATGTTTTTTGTTTTTTTTTTCCTCTGGCATTACTGAACCGAGGAGCATTGCTTTGTCATGCCCTAGCCCAGAAGCCTGGTGTGGCCCAGCATCCCCAGGCACACACCGCGGGCTGTGGCGATTGCAGGTCCAGTGGAGGAGCAGAAAAGGTCAGGAAGACACGCTGGAGGTTTGAGTCTGAGGAGTTAGCTCCTAATCACATCAACACGTTACTCCCTGCATTTCAAAAGAGGTTTTTCTCCTCTACCCATTTCCTCCAAGTATTCTCATGAGCACCCTTGCATTTCCCCCAAGCCTGATCTTACTTTCAGCTGAGTTGCTAGGTTGGCCCTCCCCTCCGTCCCCTTCACCTGTAATCTGCATCCCAGTCACCTTCCCGCTGCTGTTCCGCCTCCTCTCCCTCTTGCATTTATTTATTTATTTGTCTTCCCCAGGGATGGGAATGGGGGGAAATAAAAAAATAAAAATAAATATGCAAATGAAAGGGAAAAAAGGGAGAGAAATTTAATTAAAATGTGTGTGTTTCTTTCCCTTCGAGTGCTTTAGGGTGGAATAGCAAATTGTTAAAAAAAAAAAAAAAAAAAGAGAGCACTCAGAATAAGGTTAAAGAGCTGAAAACTGATTACATGCAATTGAAAATGAAAGCGGGGAGGGGGGCGATGGAGATGCAGCGTACTGAGATAGGTAAAAGGCTCAGGGAGCCTCTTGCTGGAGATGGGGCATTTTTCACCCTGAGTTACAGCCAGGCAGGCACTGCACGCAAGGCCTGTAACGGGGTTTCAGACGCTTTGCAGAGCAGCAGAGAGGCAGGGAGGAAAGCATTTTACTTTGAAGAGCAATCTGGAGAGGGCACCGTGCAGATGAGAGCTGAAAAGAAAACAGGCCAGGAAGGAGAGAGGGCTGGGGGAGAGCCATCTGCTTCAGCCCGGGCTGGTTTGTGTCGGTACTGCAGGAGAGGGCAGCGCTTCCAGAGCGGCTGAGGGTGGGAGGGAGGGAGAGAGAAGAATAAAACAAGCTCACGTGTTGTGTAGGATCTGCAGTCACCGTTTCGGAGCTTGATCAAAGCCGTAGATCCGCACACGTGTCTGTGAGAAGTTGTTGGAGCCGTGTTTCTGCTTTATTGATGGTGCCAGGGCGAAATCCAAGTTTGGAGGGGTGCGCTTCTCATCCACCCCTACATGTTCACAGGCCTTCTGGCAGCTTCCTAAAACAACAGCTCCATTAGACCAGGCACGGGTCCTTCAGCAGCAAAACCCACCTTCCCTGTAGGTCAGCATAAGGACCTGAAGCAATTTGAGCACGAGGGGTGAGAATATGTACATGTATATTATCGGATCTGACTTTGGAGCAGTGTTTTTCTGGTGCATCTTCTCCATTCTGCTCTCATTCCAGTGTGGGAATTGTTTCTTGGCGGCTTATTTTTTTTTATTTTTTTGTAATTAAACACAGCCCCCAAAAGTCTGTGCTTTCTGAATCCTCAAGGGTCCCTCCTGGAAGCGGCTCCTTCCCCACTGAGGGCAGCTCTTCCCTTCTGCCCTCGGATATCAAGGGCCCAATTTTCCTTCCCGTTCCCCGTGTCTTTCAGAGAGAGAGAGACAAGTCTCTTTGCTGTGATGCGGAGTGATTGCTGCCATTTGACATTCACATTTATCTGCCTGGTCTTTTCATTATCTCTTTCCCATTTGTTTCTGCTCGTTCTCAAGTGTCTGCTGATCCTCTTCCTTCCTCTGGGGCTGGCTGTTGCTAAACTCCACAGCTTACCTGCTCCGTATATCTTGATGTATCTGCTCGCTTCGTGTCTCCGTTCATTGATTTTTCATACCCAGCTGCTAAATGAGCACTGTTTGCCCCTCTCCCACACAGCATCTCCTCCTTTGCTGCTGCAAACTCTCCCCTACTCCAGCTAAAACACCGAGGACTCTCATTACAAACAGCAAAGCCAGTAGGGCTTCTGATTTTTTCCTACTTCTGCCCATCTGCTGGTTGCTTTCTTCTCAGTACAGAGGTCGCACCACTGCTGACTCTTGCTAGAGACGTTTCCCTAACTTTGAGCCCAATTTATCAGTCAGGATACATGGCTCATTTTTCCCAGGTGCCCCAGACCAGGAATAGCCTCTGGCTGTTACATAGCTTTTCAACAAACTGTGTCAAGAAGCAGCAAAATCCTGCCTCCGGGAACATGTTCCCTTTCTTAGTTTTATTCTGTATTGTTGCAATCTCAGTTACTGTCTCAATTACGTATAGACAGGCGTAAGCTGCAAATTCAGATCAGAAATTCATGGATGTTTGTATCCCAAGGGCTCGTCTGCCTCACTTTTTTTTTTTTTTCGTACCACAACTATATAAATATACGAGGGATAAACCACAACTACGTCTGTAGGAGCATCACTCTGCCTGCGTTTGAGCGTTGTTCTGAGCCATCCAGAGCTGCCTTAGTTAGTGCAAAACCTAGAAGCAGGCCACCTCCGAAGTCACTGTGTCAGCCTGAGGGCTGTGAAATTCAACCTCCAGTGCAGGCATGCGCACCCGGAGCCCAGTCCAGCTGATGTTTTTTCCTCCGGCTCTGTAGCTGCAGAGGTATCAATCCCGTATTTCTTTTCCATAAAGTCAGCGCCGTTTCTGTTAACTTCAACATAAATCTTCCTCAGCTTTAACTGGGCCTGCTGTTTGGAGGAGGAGAGGGACTAATAAAAACACGAGGCACGGAGCACAGCTTGTGGGCTGCAAGGAACTCGCCTAGCACCGTGTGTTGGAACAAGACGGGAAGGCTTTGTAGGCAAAATAAGACACAGCACGAGTCATTGCTGGGGATTCAGACTGCCCCACTGGGGAGGTCTTTGGGTTTGTTGTTGGTTTTTTTTGAGGTAGGAAAATGGGAAAATGGGTTCTTTGCCTTCTGTAAGTGATGCACTTGATTTTGGGTCAGAAGAGGAGAGGAGTTTTGCCCACAGGAGATGTCCTGTGCTTGTAATTGTGGGGACCTTGTGGTTCCAGAGGTCTCTGGGTTGCTCTGTGGTGATGTTCCCCATGTCAGCTCTACGTCAAGGCAGAAGCGGTGAGAGAGCCCTTAGGCAGTCCCTTGTAGACTCAGAAAGGCACTGACAGCTGGAATTAAAAATGAATCAAATCTGTAAAATATCACGACTGGTCTGTAGAGTAGGAGAGGCAACACACTTCTAGTTTAAATGTTTTTTCCAGGCTTACCTTTCACCATGCTCTCCCCTTGATTGGTTTCAGTGCATGGAAGAGGGTGACTGTGTGCCCACGGTATGTGGCATATCGATCCTGTTTGCTTCCCTGCCCCTTGCACGACAACTTGCGGAGAAGCACGGTCGGAAACCCCACCAGAGGGCAGCGAAAGTGCCGTGGGTGTGGGTCTCTGGGGGCCGCAGGGGTGGGAAAGGCTCCCCGGGAGCTGGGAGACGGAGTGGGCGATGCTGCTCATCCCAGCGCTGGTCCCCAGCTTTGCTTTCCCAACTGCGAAAGGCTGGCAGCGTGCATATGTCGCTCTTAATCTTCCTTTTGCATCCCTGTTTCTGCAGTTGTCAGAGCGCCGTATTATGCAAATTGGAATTAAGCAATTAAGGCGATAATGTTTCCCTTGAAGAGTTTGACAAGGCAGAAGGAACACAGACTGCTTTTCAGACAAGCCTTTGGTTGCATATTTACCGAAAAACAGAAGCGAGGGGGAGATGGACAGGCACGGCCACGCTCACCCACCCCCTGTGCAACTTCCTGACCAACCGCCCCGTGCGTCCCTCCTCGTTTATCCCATAACACTGTTGAGGCTGTGGGGCACGGGGGCTGCTCTCCTGCCCCTCAGCACACGGGAGGCCAAGGAACGGGCTGCCACAGCCCTGTGTTGCATTTGCAGCTTAAACAGATGCTTAAGGGTATAGCTCAGCACCGTGCCACGCTCAGGAGCAAGGGCTTTTGCCACTGACCCAGCGGTGGCACTGCCACCCCTTGTTCTCCAAGGGGACTTCCTGATCCTCCTTCCTTCAGTCTTGCAGCGAGTTTGGGAAAGAGGACGTGGGTCTGCTCTTGGCCTGTTTTGCCACAGCGGTGATTTTTGTGTTGCAATCAAAGACGGGCTAACCCGAAGCTGCAGATCTCGATTGTCTTTGAAACGAAGGTGCTGGGAGCTGGACTGACCTCTGGAGAGTTGTGCCGCTGGTGCCTTTGCACTTTCTCTGTGTTCAGCACTCGAGGCAGTGCTGTTGAAAGCAGTTGATCAAATGTAAAATTTGCTTTGAAGCAATAATTATGCGACGGATGGGACCCTGGGGGTAGGCACGTAAGAAATCTGCAGAGCAGCATCATTTGAGATCAGCTTCACCCTGTGCTTTTTTTCACAAGTTGTCCTTTCTTTCCTTGGGGTGTGGGTGGTCACCCCGGCTTTGAACTTCGCTCTCGACTCGAGCGTTGCATTTTCTGCGTTCCCTGCAGGTCCCCGGAGAGAAAGGAGAGGAGGGAGGGGAGCTGCTGAGCTCCGCCAGCCTCGATACAGAGGGCTGGATTCACCAGGGCTCCGTTACACCCGGGGAGTCGCTGGCATGAAGCGGTGAATCAGAGGTGGTGAGTCAGGCTGCGGCGCTCTAAATAGTCAGCAGACGTGGCAAGGCGAGTCCCAGGGGGCTCTAACGATGGAGTGGAGATCAGGAAGCCTGTGGCTTAATGGGGTCTGGTCCCCCGGCTCGTGTAGGCGCTCAAAGCATTACCAGGGAGAGGTAATCAGGTGATGCGCAACTGAGCAGTCTCAAACCTTACGCCTTTCCCCAGTTGCATGAGCTAAAGTATCGTGGGGGTGGGTAACGCCTTTTCCGAAGCGTGCTTGACTGCCCCTTTTCGGAGGATATGGAGGAAGGGGAACCTTGTTCCAACCCCACAGGGCTGATCTGAGGCCACATCGGTGGGTAGGGATGTGCTGAGTCCATCATCCGCTCCGAGACCGTGCTTCACTTCGCTGTGGCAGCAAAGTTGTCCCCGTTGGCACCAGCATCCAAAGCTTTTATCTGCGCCTCCATCTCACCGGGCCGCTTCCCAGCCAGGTCAGCCGAGCTGATTCTCCGTGTCCTGAGGAATTCGTTGGCCTGAATTAGCACTCAAGGAAGCGTTGGCTCAATCGATCCGGACAGCTCCATCTAGCCCGTGCTGGTTAAATCAGGCCACGAGTCCCCGCCAGCTCCGCATCACTTACCTGCTGTGGAGTTCAGCAGCCACGCTGTGCGTGCGGAGACGGGAGGAACGAACAGAAAGGGAAAAATCCCAGAACAACACAAGGTAAATGCCTGTCTCTGCTCTCATTCAGGATAGCTGGAGAAAATACTTATGGCCGCTACTTGGTCGCAGTCCTCTCCATCCCTTCCCCTTGCTCGCCTTTTACCTTCTCCCTGTGGCCACTCTTAGTGGCAATTCCCCACCGATTTGCCATTTAACCAGCATACCAAGCAGGGTTCAACTGCTGTTGCTCTTTTCCTCCTGGCTCCCTTCCTCCTCTTCCTCCTCGGAGAAGCTCTGGACATTCTGCCGGACGTTTTAATGAGCTTGCATTTTCCTGAAAGGCCAGAGCCCATCGTGAGCTGAATGGCAGCTGCCAAGCAGACGGAGCTTTTAGTTCCGAACTCGGCGAGAAAATGGCTTTGCCTCCCATCAGAGCAGCTTGTGTACTTCAGAGGCTCAGTCATTACCAGCAATTTCTATTAAGAGCTGAGTACCTTTCGCGTTGCTCGGGAGCAAAGGAGGCTCGGCGGCTCTCAGGGTCTGCTCAGCACCACCGAGGATTGCGCCTGCTGTGTGTTTTGAACTAGCATCAGCAGAGATTAGACAAGCATGCTGGGAAGAATGTGACTCCAATTGCAGTCCCCGAAGGCTTTTTTGTTGTTCTTGTTGTTTCTGCTGGTTCGCTAGGTATTCTCCCCCACCCCCTGCTTTATATATTTATCTTACAAAAGTTGCATTTTGTACTCTCCTGAAAAGCATTTCCCATTTTCTGTATGCCTGGCAGATCTTCTCGGAGTGCTCTGCTTCCCACTGGGGACTGCGAGCATTTGAAGGGTAAACACCATGAAGGATATGAATTTCTTACAGAGGGTGCCGGGCTGTGCAATTGGAAAACATGAGGTGTCATTAGAGAAAGAAGAGCTGCTAAAGTGCCCCGAAGGTGAGGCAGGCTCGAGTCCTGGTGCTGAAGCAGGTCTCCAAGAGGTCTCCTTTAATAAAAACTGAAGAGGAGAAGCCAATGGATATATGGTGGCATGTGACAGGGGAGCTGAGTAAATGTATGAGACTTCTTCTGGCTCAGAGGACTGGGAAACTGAATCCTGTACTTCTGCAGCTTCGGTAGCCACAGAGCCTGGGCGCTCACAAAGGTGAATTTGGGCAGAAGGTGCCGTCCTGGTGTACACCAGCTTTGATCACAGCTTCATCTAATCAAACAGTACAGGAAATCTCCTCTTGAGCCCATTTCTCACCACATATTAAGTATTTACATCACTATTTCATCACCATGCCCAAAATCTTTCAGGTCTTTGTTGTTTCCATGTCCCTGGAAAAGAATGGACCCTGCAGCCTTCCTCAGCATCCTCACGCACTGGAGTATGCCTGCCTTCAACACTTGCTCTAGCATAAGGAGTTGGAAAATGCATCAGGAAAGTAGACTGGCCCCATTCTTCTCCATTAAAGTGCAGGCACACACTGTTTGTTTATCTCCCTCTGGGAACAAGCCAAGAAGAGTGTTAGTGTCTGGAAAAATAGTAATAATAATAATAATAATAATAATAATAATAATACCACCCCCCCAGGTGACAACTCCACATTTTCTGGGGCCTGGTTAAGTTCTCTGGAGCGTAGCACTCCATCACTTTTCTCAGCAGGGTATAATTATTCATAACTTGAAGGTTTTTATCTCTGGGCTTCCTGTACAAAAAGGGAGAAAGGAGGTAGATCTTGCATTCCACGAGAGTATAGATGTTTAATTAAGTATCACATTTAATTGTTCCAGGCTCCTGCTTGACAGCCACCAAGTTTTGAAAATTTCGTCTCTTTGGGGCCCCCCCCCCCCCCCCTTTTTTTTTTAATTGGAATTGAAAAGATAAAAAGTGTCTGACGTGTAAATGGTGTTGGTGCCATGTCTCTGTGTGCCTCAGAGCTACTCCATGATCCAAGACCAGTCCCCAGCTCCTGCCAATTTGTGTGCATGCCTCTGGTGTTTCCACTCTTCTCTCTGGGAGGAGAGGTTCCTTTCTTCATTCTGCTTCCAGTGGCCCTTTTTGTCATCCCAAGTCCAGCCTGACTTGTGCCTGCTCTCTGGCATTTGTATTCAGGTCTCTCTTCTTCCTTTCTTCCCGTTTCTTTAGGACTAGGGACAGAAGGGCAAACTGGACCTTGGAATAATAAATGTTCTGTGTCTTCCTTACATCTCCATTCATCCAAAGATCTCAGAGCACTTTGCAAGAATTAATAATACAAGGATTACTCTCCCTCTGTGAGGATGACTGGTTTTATTATCCTTGTAGTAAAAATAGCAGGCTCTTCAAAGCCTACTTTGTCGACTGTAGGACTGGGAGACTCTGCATAGAGATCCTCAGCAACACAGCCCAAAAACTAGAAACCCAGAGAGACTGGTGTGAGCCCAGTATTTTCTATATGGAATCTGCACCCCAGTCGTTCCCATTTGTCCTGCCAGAGGGTCACATCTTCACTGCAGCGTGCCCACCTCAGCTGCTGCCAGCCATGGGCTATGTGCTTGCTCAGTTACTCAACAGATTTGGCTCTGTTTCTCCCTCTGTATGATGGGCCTCACAGCAGCATGGCTGTGGATAATGGTCAAGTAAGTCTTGGGCTGGTAACGGGTGAGATCTGGACTCTGTTTGACCAATCTCTGAGGTTTTAAAGGAGGCAGGCCTGGCAGTGGCGTGCTGCAGGTAGTGAGATCACAAATAATAAGCTTTGTGTGGGAAACAATGAGCACTGAGTCACGCGTGCTGAATCTCATCACAAACACTACCCAACCGCACTTTTCTCCACTGGAGTTGTTTGCTGGGGCTGTCAAAACTGTGACAGAAAGGTATTTGGTTGGTGATTCGGTTCCCGTGTCTTTCTGCTCATTTCTTGAGGATAAACTGCAGTGCTGGCTTGCTTTCCCTTCTCCTGCCTCTCTTTTGC
This sequence comes from Aythya fuligula, assembly GCF_009819795.1. Classification (NCBI taxonomy): domain Eukaryota; kingdom Metazoa; phylum Chordata; class Aves; order Anseriformes; family Anatidae; genus Aythya; species Aythya fuligula. The sequence continues at coordinate 87,022,678 of NC_045559.1, forward strand.
AGCTTCCACATATAGCACAGCAACTTTTTTGTACTGCCTTTGTCCTGCAACAGTCCAAAAACCATCTGGAGGCCAGGCTCCCCTTGTCTGTGAGTGAGTTTCCATTCCTTGAGTGCTGCTCCGAGAGACAGAGATGAAAGCCACGTCTCAGCCCAAGGGAAATAAGGTGTGTTTTAGTTGCTTCGGATGATCACACAGCTGCAGGACCACCACGGCTCGCTGAAGCCTTTTGGCTCAGCAGTTAGCCCTGTCCCAACCAGGCAGAGGGAGATTTTGTCGTGCCATGGCCACAGCAGCCCTCTGGTTCAAATGCAAGGTGGGAGCTCAGGGAGGACACCGTGACAGGAGGGGGTTGATGGGAAAGGAGGGGGAAGCTAAAGAGAGACACAACGGTTAAAAAAAAGGGAAGATGGAGTGTGACATGAAGACTTTACTCCTCGTTTATAAAAGGCTTCATCTATCAGCTGGATCGCCTTAATGTGTCTCCTAATAAGGCTCCCCCAACACACATACGCACTTTACTTTGGTTTACTTCTTTGATACTGTCACATGTTCTTCATTTTCCAGCACGTTGCATTCATTCTTTGCCTTTAAACTCCAAGGATTAAAGCAACTGGATAAAATAAATAAATAAATGAAATTAAAAGAGCTGACATTTCATGCTGTTGTCGGCAGCCTTTGATTTTCTTCCAGAACAAGATCATTACTTTTCTCTCCTGCTTTGAAAAAAAAAAAAAAAAAAAAAAAAAGAGAGAGAAAAAGAAAAAAAAAGAAAGGAAAAAAAAAAGAAAAGAGATGGACAGACTCATCTTCTTATATATTCATTTATCATTTGTGGGCTGTGGTAGGTGTGGGGAGCGGTGAAGGAAGGAGAGACTTGTGGCTGCAGTACAGGAAACCCTGAGTAAAGCTAAAAGCTGACAGCAAGGTAGTAACACATCTGATTCTGGGAACATCCTCTGGCTGAGTTGTTCGTACAAGCCCCAGGATAACAACGTCATGGTCCATGCTGAAGCTCTTATGTGTTATCGTAGTAGCAAAGCTCATCCAGGTGAAGAACAACCCAAACTGCAAAGCTTTCAGTCCACAAGAATTTTGCGAGCCTTCAAGAGCAGACTGCATGGCCCCCGCATGGAAAGTGGAAAAGTATGTTCACCAGATGTGGCCCTGGCTCTGAGTCTGTGCAGGTTTAGAAGCTCCTAGGCCTGGGTTTATTGACGACAGTCTGTATCCATCCAGGTGCTTTTCCTAGGTGTGAAGCTTGACTCAAGTTTGCTGTGTCTGTGCCTCTTCAGAGCAGACCAAGCTGTGGCTCCACATTTTGCGGTTTGGGATCAATGAACCTGCCGTGGACTGTTTGGGAACCCACGGGGGGCACATTTCCCACCGTGAAACTGGAGGATATGTGGCTGTTCAGATCCAGCCTTGTTTGGGCTCTGAGCATATCATAAATCTCTGGCACCGGGTGATGCTTTGCTGTGCAAACGAAGTCCAAAGAGAGCCTGAAGCAAAGAAAACGTGTTTGCGCTCTCAGTTCCAGCCTGAGTGAATCACAGAGTGACTATAAATAAGGAGAAGGAAACTGCTGCAAGGAAGCTGATTACATGAAATTGTCCATTCCCTCCATTTCCTTTTTCCAGGATGCTTCAGTGCATCATCCGTATGCTTCTGACAGGACAATTTCGGTACATTCTAATGCAGAGCCTCTTACGACTGTGGCCATATCATTGTTTTCTCAGCAGCACTGCCCCTCAGTTGCTGGGCGATGTTGCTGAGAGGGTTTCTTGAGCCACCTCCTGACAGAGCCCTGTGTTACAGTACTTCCTTGCTTGTCCTGGGCAGAAGGCATCACCTGATGAGACAAAATTTTGCAGGAACTCAAGACGAGGCATGTGCTCAAGGTCTCTCCCCAGAAGGCCAGAACCAAACGATTGAGTGCAGCTCCCTGTGGCTCCCCACCATGCGTTGTCTTTTCCAGCCCATCGTACCTCTTTGGCATGCTGGGTGTTAACAGCAAATCTCACATTCCCGACCACGCTGGCTGCAGCACCTCACAAACCACATCAAACCACAAAATCTCATTTCCTAGCAATTGTCCAAGCTCACACCAGCGCGAGTCTCCCCATGGTCAGCTCGGACATGGCTAGAGAAACAAAATCAGGGCTTGTTGGTTGGTTTCAACCTTCCCCAGACCCACACGTATCGTGCAGCTGTTGCCTTAGCCAGAAACAGGGACTTAATGAGGTTAGGGCGACCTCCAAAAGTACAGCGTTTAAAAGCAAAGTTGCAGAGCAAAGTGTTGTGGGTACCGTTTTGCAACCCCCAGTTTTGTCCTGTGGTTGTGCGTCGCTCTCAGCATTAGCATGTTCTGGAGCTCCAACTGTCTGTTCCCCATCCTCCTTCCTCTTCCCATCTGGGCTGCAGCATCAGCTGTTGTGTGCTGATATTCGAGGGAAAGTACATTTGCAGAACTTATGCCCACGAGTAAACAAGGTTAACCTGTGCTTCACTGCAGCATTTTGGTGGGGTAAGGATCAGAATACAACCCATCTGCATGCACGCAGGATGGTCCCCCACCTCTGGGGACCTGCTGCTGCATTTGCCTTTGCAATGATCGCAGGCGAGTCGAGGGGGGATATGACAAATATTAACCTGCAGCTATTAAAAGGAGCTGTTCCTGCAGGTCCCCGTGAGCGTGACAGCAGCTGCAGAGAGAGGTGGTTCTGGTGTCCTCGTTGTCACCCTTCTGCAAAGCCCCCTGCGGAGACGCACAGCGCTGTGAGCCGCTCACAGAGGTCATGCAGCTCCCATCCCAGCTCACTCCGGCAGAGGAAAAGATGAGCTGCTTGTTCTTGCCTTTGGTGCCAAAAATGCCCTGAACCCACAGAAAGAGGCACAAATCAGATTTGCTCATTAACCTCTGATTATCACCTTCAGTGGTGTTTCCTTCTCCTTCTGGACCTGAATGTGGTTTCCTCCTGCTCATGCTCTCAGGGGATCTCCTCCAAGCCACCAGGCAGCCTTCACACAGGTGCTGGCGTCTCAGCCATCCAGGGTTTAGCCCGCTGTCATTCTTCTCTGTCGAGGTGCCTCTGGAGAACAGCTCCTGCCTGCGTGGTGCCCTGGGGGTGGTTTGGCTTCTTGGTCACTGGGCTATTGCCTCGCTCAAACCGTATGGAGAAGACTGAGCATCCAAAACAGTTTTTGAAATGAGGCTTGGAGAGCAGGTGATGACTCCCAAACCTGATTTGTGCCTCGTGGTACAGAAGCAACATCCCTGAGATGTTCTCGAGGGAGGTGACTGTAGTGCTAGTCTGCCACCTGGGATATCTGGGATCGTTTCTGTGCTCTCCCAAGCATTTTGTGTGACCCGGGGCCTTGGGCAGCCCGGACAGGCTTAATCAGTGAAGATTTAACCTGGCCCTGGCTTCCTACCCAGTCATCACAGAGAACCAGGAGTTTCTCTTAGGCCACCTCATCGCGCTCTGAGGACATACCCTTGTTTCCTTCGAGAATCAAGATCTGCTAGCTTTAGATAACACAGGACCTGAGTCCCTTCAGCAGGGATGAAATAACAGCAGAGTTTATTGCGTGCAGGTAGCAGCGGGGCTGAGCACAGGCTTGGCTTTGGTACCCTGCAGTAACCTCCTAGTACAGTAAGAACATTTTGTGTTTTTTCCAGCGTACTGCACAAGCTTTAATAATTGTCCGCCGTTGCTGCACTTCGCTAGTATCACTTTATACAACCCAGGTGCAAAGTGCTACGAACACTGCCTGGCATCTCTGACAGAGTGGAGGCTTGTTCGGAGGGGTTATGGCATTTTAGTACACGCTCCCAAAGTGAGAAGTCACGGCTTCGGGAGTGGGGACGGGGGTAATCGCCTGCTCTCAGCAGGATGATAAAATACCTTGGCCCGTGCCCGCGGGCTTGCTGGTGGCTCCGTTTTAGCGTGCCCCACTTTGTCTCTTTCTCTTCAAATATTGGGAACATTTGTTATGCCAGGCTCCGGGGGAGCAGCGCTACTTCTGAGACTCGATCACCGCAGCGAGGGCAGTTCGTGGGTTGGTTCAGCAGTGTCACCGCGTCCTGCTAACCCCCTAGCCCAGCGTTAAAGAAAGCTGAAGTATTAGTTACAAATACTATTTGTCAGGACTGGGTTCTGCTGTTCTTGCAGTTGCAGCTCCTTACAGCAGAAGGAGTTTCCACGCGGATTTGATAGCGGAGAGGATAAGGATGGCAGAAAAGTAGCGGGACCTTAGAGCATTGCTGCTGTGCGATAAGCAATTTGTTTATAAACGGCTTCAGATTTTTCTTCCAGTGTTTTAGTGCTTGATAAGTGCTCACTAAAAAGAGTCATTTTTAGACCTCCAGCTGTTCTTTGCAAAATGTTTGCCTCAATGAATCATTACTTGCTCGGTATTTGCACTCTTTTATTGGTTAACTGAACATCGTGGTAATTACTGGCTTTCTCAACCAGCTGAGTAAAATATTGGTCAGTTGTTTTTGTTGTTGTTTTTTAAATTAAGTTGTCGAGGTTTTTTTTTCCATCTGAAATACCGATATATTAAAATAGAAACATTTCACAGAAATGTGTGTTTTTACGTGCAGTGATGTTCAGCTTTTCAGGCTTAGCGTGCAAATTCTGTTTCAAAAGGTGAGAGAGAGAAATGGTCAAAATGGCCAATAACTAAACAGGTAGGGATCTTGTCTTGGATGCAGAAAACCCTGTCCAAACCATTGCAGGGAAATCAGGCAGGGACTTGTACCTGGATCTTGCATATACCAAGCAACTCGAGGCTGTCACCTGCTCAGGAATGGCTCTTTCTTGCCAAAGAAAAAGTTTTAAAGACTGCAATAAAGCGTTGGAACAAATTCCAAAACTTCAGAATTTTTGCACAAAATGAAATTAATTTATTTTAATTTTCTTGGCCAGTCCTGTGAATAACAAATAGGTGCTGTCTGCTGTGAATCAGCCTTCACGTTACAAAGCATGACACCTTGGCAGTTTGCAAATTTTTACTGACACCCAGCGAGTTGTCAAACGCTCCCAAGTAGCAAGTGCCATGAGAGCATGAATCACCGCCGCTCAGACCCAGCTCTTTTCTTGTGGAAACCGCTAACAACTCAGGAGCATTTTCTTTTAGGGCTTTGTTCACCGGTACCAGCAGATACCTTGTGATCCTCCAAAAGGGAAGTAAGGTAGGAGCCCTAGCCAACTGCAGTTGTTAGAAGATCTCAGAAACCTTCCAGAAAGGATGAAGATGTCGGAGTGATGTTTGTCTTTTGGTAATACTCGGATTGTGTCTTCTTTCTGGTACGGTGGGTTCTTTACCTGAATCACCGCTAGTAATTATCTTGGTAATTACGTGCTGTTCGCCTGATGGCTGTGTTCTGCCTTAGAAGTGCCCGTGTATCAATCATATGTGAAGTGGCTACATTTGGAAGCAATTTTGAATACTCCTTGACAGGAAAGAAATATTTAAAACAAAACAAAACAAAACAAAAAAAAACCACACACACTATTATTTTTACTTTTTTTAATGGCTACTTCTGGAGAATCTGTTGATGTCAAGTGTACTTACAGACTGCAACCTCAGATACTAGGAAATAATCTTTTGGGTCTTAATAAAAAAAAAAAAAAAAAAAAGTCTTCAGACAGCTGTCCAGCTCTGGGAAATAAATGGGAACAATTTGATTTTAGCCATGACAATGCACAATCTGGCATTTTTTGAATCAGAAAAACTTGAGACTGGAAATTAAACTGTCAGTGCTGGAAAGTATGGGACTGTGAAGACCAAAAAGTGTTTAATCAGTGTGTTAGGCTCGTTCTCGAAAGGGGCAGGAAACAGATTGCCCTGGAAGGACAAAACTCTACAAAATATGATTGCAGTGTAAGGACAGAGGAAGGTGGGTGCAGGAAGGACAGGAGCTGGACGGACAGATGGAGGACAGTGGAGGGGAAATAAAAAAAAAAGAGTTGGCTTTTCCCACTTAGTAATATATGCAGGAGAGAAAAACTGTGCTCCCCCCAAATCTTTTCCACGTAGTCATGCTTAATGTGAGGGACAGAGCAGAAGCTGCCTGTTCAGGCGATGCTGATAGCTTAGTGATGGCACCGTAAATACACAGCCGAATAGTTCCTCGGCTGGACAAAGGAATAAGGCATCAGCGTGTGGTGCAAGGTCAGCAGAGGCATTATACTATTAAATTTCTTCATGCAGACAGCCATTAGTAAGGTATCTCTGCTTATTGCAGTAATAAGGTATGCTCTGGGTGCACTGTTATCACATACAGGACTTGGGGCCTTCTCTTCATTGCTCCTGTCCCTGATGCCAACACTACCACTGCACCAGGAGCTGGATCTGGATCTTCCCTCTGGAGCTGGATCTTCCCTCCCAGCATGAATGGAAGGGCGAGGGGGGCGAACCTGAGCTGCTTTGCCCACTGCTAGCTTATGTGGAAGCAAAACCGAGCGGTGCCCGTGTCTTTTGCACGCTCAATTATGTGTTGCCTCCCCCCAGCTTGTTAGCTGTCAGTTATGATCTGGGGGGAGTGTTGCAAACAGGTCGTTCCCAAATGGTGTAAACTGCACGTTTGTGTATGAGCGCAGCTCCCTGCATGCGTGTCTGATCAGCATCCGTAATTGATGTCAGGGAGATTGTTTATGGTGCTGGGATGAGGAGCCCTAGCTTCAGGTCTGAACGAGCGACTCTGCTGCGACTTGGCTTTCCATTTTCCTATTGTTTGTTTTATTTGCGAAGCCCTTTTCCTCCATCCTCTCCATCCCCGTCTCTCTGTTTGTAGAGAAAATAGACAGAACTGACATGTAAAGGTGCCCTCAGAGCCAATTTACAGCAATTGGTAAAGATCACACTGTATCCATCTCAAAATGCCTATCCATAGGGAGCTGCCTCTGAAGCTGAACGTGGGAGAGTGTTTTAGAGAGGTAGCTAGAGCAGGAGAGAAACTGCTTTAAATTGGAGAGGGGCAGATCAATTCAAAACCGGCAAGGCTGTCCTCAGCCCTTCACCTACGCCGTGTCGGAGAGCTGAGAGTGTGATTGAATTTTTTTTTATTACCATACTTTTTTGCACTCCTTGGTCTTAACTCCAATAGCAGAAGCACTGAAGTCCTGCTAGATTCACTGTATTAGCAGCTCCTTCGTAACCACAAAGTGAAGAGCCATCAGCGAAAAGCTCTGGTCGGTGTCTTTACAGATCCAAATCCCTTGGCATTTGGATCTTGTGTTTGCAGGTTACTGGAGTGGCTTTTTTTTTTTTTTTTCTTTGGAGCTTCTTTTTTGCTTCGGCTTTATGTAAAGCTAAGACCTATCCACAAAGTTTGACACTAGAATCTGGCCAAAAACATTATTTTTCTTTTTCCTTTTTGCCCTATCTACCTAGCCAAACTCATTTGGAGTTTTGCTGGTTATGCCAGCTGGAAAAACAAATTGGCAATGGAGTCCTGTTTCTTTGGCAAAGCCTCTCTGTTCCCAAGAATGCATTAAGTCTTGTTTCTGTTGTGCAGCAGGGAGCATGCACTCAGAGCCGGTTTCCTCGCCCACCTCTCTAGCTTGTTTTCTATGTGCACCCTGGTGCAAGAAACCCTCTCCCTGGGCTCCCAGCTCTTGGGTGCTCCTCGGTGCTCCCCTTAGCTTCAGCGTGCTGTCACATTCCCTACCTGCACTGTTTTGTTCCCATTTGCATATTCTGCAAGCTTTCCTTAGCAATGCCGAGCTCCTGCTCACTCCGACTGCTACAGCGACGTTCTCAGGTGGCTTTGGCAGGAGCACATAAGCCTACAAGCTCCAGCAAGGTCTAACTCATGTACCTCCAGGGTTTGGGGCAGCTTGGGTTCGTGCTCTAGGGCGAGGCATCTGTGGTCCTTGCAGCTGGTGCAAGGCTCTACCACTCGTTTGGTGAGCAGCCTGCACCTTCAGGTCGTCTGTAAGGTTTGTAATGCTGAGAAAAATGATCTGATTCTTGATTCCTTCTGCAGGCTTGTTGTCTCCCTCTCTCCCTTGCCCCCTCTGCGTAACTGTTGTAAAGCTATCTTTAGCTGAGCCTCTGATTAATCCAGCATTAATCGACCTCCCTAATTGTACTTTGCTATTTTCTCTCCCTTTATCCTTAAATTGCTCTACTGGGCAGGGGGTCTGGAGGGCAAACACATTCATTATCTTACCGGCAAACAAGATACGAATTGCACTGCAGGGGACAAAATTAAATTTACAGTTTCCCCTTGTACATGTCATAAACTATTGATTTAAAACAAGGGGGGGACGCAGCAGTAGAGCCAGCATATTGGCTATCTTGCGCTGTTCTCGCTGCGTTCTGCCGGGGCGCTTGCAGGCAGCCCCTCTGAGGCTTGCTGGCAAGGAGTTTTTGGCCCCCCAGGGGACGGGCAGGGCAATGGAAAGGCAGAGGGAAGCGTGGCGTAGGTGTAGTTCATTTGGTAGGTCCGTGGGTGGGTTACCAAGGGCTCTATTCTTGGCTCTAGGTATTAAAGACCCACAGTGGAGTCTGGCGTTGTGTTCTGTGGGCAGGGACCACACTCAAAGCTTGCTTTTCCATCTCCCACACATTGTCTGTGCTCAAATTTCCCTGCCCGTCGTAGGGTTTTAGAAGTGGCATCTTCAGATCTTTTGAGTACCACTCCAGCTCTGCCCAGCCTTCCTTTTCTATATTGGAGATGGCTTTTGCCTCAAATAAGCCTCCTACTTTTTTTTTTTCCCATTCCATTATTTGCTTGCGGTAGGGATAGTTCTTCCCATACATGCAAAGCCTAGCACGGTGAGGACCTCTTTAGGGATGCCAGTCCCAATGACAGGGGAAGGAAGGGATGTCAGGCATTGCCTGTTGAGCAAGGTGTAGGTGCTCCACCAAACCAAGCAGTACCTCTGTTGAGCTCAGGCAGCGTGAGCCCTAGCGACTGGCAAGTCTCTAAATCTCAGCGTTTGGCTCCATGCCCCCTTCCCTTTTTGTGTCATCTCAACCAGGCTGGAAGCACCCAGGTGGTAGAAGCCAGGAGGAGGCATACAGTGCATTCACACAGGAGAAATGTCCTACTCGTGGTACTGGTTGTCAACAGCAGCCCCTCTGCTGCTGCTGGGCAGGGTCTGAATGGCAGGAGCGGGTACGGGGACAAACGCCAACTTGACGCTTGGTGCAACGTCAATTCGTTACGTGTTTAATGATGTTAAGAAAGAATTTAGTGCCTCCTGCGCTGGCAGCCGGTTCTCATTACCAGTTAATTGGACCTTGATGCAGTCACTGGTGAAATCTATTGTCAGGAGCAAGTTGTTATATGAGTGCGGGTGCACCTTGGGAGGGCTGCTTATGTCCCCAGACTGCATGAGGGAGTCAAAGGCTGCAACTACATAAAATATTTCCTCTTCCTCGTCTTTCCTGGGGACAGATCCCATTAAGGTATATCCTGGCAAGACTAATAGGGCTGCTGACAAGGGTTGAACCTGTACGTTGACCAGACAGCACAGGGGTTTCAGCACCTCTTCTGCACCAGAAATCTTGTTGCCTCTCCCCGAGAGCTGTGTGAAAGGTGGGAACATCTGTCTGGAGAAATCTTTCCCTGCCCTCCCTTGCCTTCTTTGAGCTGTGGGGAATCTGTCTGGGTCCTCGTGGAGAATTAGATGCAAGACTCTGCATACTGCGTGCTGCTATAGGACCTAATCTAACAAGTGGCCAAAGATAAGCGCTGGCTGCTGAGATTTGATGTGAAAATCTGTGCAGAGGAAACTATTTGCGGTAAGGAACTTTTATTAGCTCCAGGATATTGACTACATACACTCGAGCACTGTCTTCTCTCATCTTATCTATTGCTTTAACTGTGTGCCTACCCACTGACCCGACTCTTCCAGATCGTTCCTTTAATCAGCTTGGGGATGTAGGAGAATATTTTGTCAGAGAATATTTCTGACTGCCAAACTTAGTTTATTTGTGTCTCATTGCAAAACAGACCCCAAGAGGTGAAATGCCGTAATCACTTGCATTTCTGATTCCCCAGATCACTTGCCTCTAAATAACTATGATGTGCTTTGAGTACTGGGTAAGAATTTAATGATGTTATCACAATTAACCTGCCATCTTTTTATTTTTCATTTTTTTCTTTTTTTTTACAGCTATGGAATTAACTTTAATTTTGAGCCGAAGGCTTTGTTGTCAACAACTTTATCTATTTGCCACCTCACCACAGAATCCTTACCAGCACATAAAATGCGAAGGCACAAAAGCATTTTAAAACTCAAACACATCTTTCCTTGAAACAGTTTCTCTTTTTTATATTATCAGGATGGTCTCGTGCAGTCTGTGACACCTCGATAAAATCACCCACTGCTGCAGCAGCACCACCTACCCCCAGGCCTCGTGAAGTGAGCACGTCAGCTCTTCATGTACTGGGCCACGTAGTGGAAGGGGAATGTGGATTCTGGTGTGGAGTTGGGGATTGTGTTAGTTGGTATCCTGCTGTCCTTCCCAGTCCTGTTTTCTTGGTTCTCTGAGAACCTGCCACGTCCATTCTCCCTCCTTGCTTGATGGTGTGGCTTTCCTAAAGACATGGAAAGCTCTGGTCAAAGAAAACCTTCCCAGGTGGGCTCTGTATCCTCTGTTTTCTAGAATTACCTTTTCTAGAGCTGGCTAAGGACCTCATTAGGGCTTTCAATCCTGTGTCTTCTCCACAGAGGACATGAGTTTCCTTCAATCCAGAGTAAAGCATTCAAACAACGTTGATGGGTGCTTTTCAGCTCTGGGGTCCTCAGTCACCACCTGGTATATCAGCTAGTAGGGAGACCCTCAACTACCATTCACCAGAAGGCTCCAACTTGGTACAGTCAGCTTTGCAACAGTCTCGTTTTCATCACTCCTTCAACACGATTGCATTTTTTTTCTCTCAACAATAGGCTTATTCGCCATATTGAGAGGTTAAAGTGACTTTCCGCCCACTTTGGGCAATTTAAGTCTCTCACATGAGACAACTAAGCTGCGGTGCCATTAGTCACTCAGTCTCTACTTTTCTCTTTCATATGACACATCTTACTCTCCTTCCTCGCTTGTTCTTCAGCAAGGGATTTCTCCACCTTGCTCGTTCTCTGTGCCAGCCCAAGTATGAAGCAGAGCAGCTGTCTCCTCTCTGCCTGGCCCAGGGGTCTGAGCATCTGGATGAAAGTGCTGACTCCTCTCTTTCCTGCAGCACAGAAGATGTACCCTAATACCCTTCACTTCCAAGCAGAACTGGAGCTAGTCCAGTTTAAGAAGTCTGCCTAGAATCTCAATTTCCCTCTCCTTGCCTGCTGTCACCAGAGAAATCCCAGCTACATCAAGTGCTTATTCTGGTCCTTGGCTTGCTGAATTTGCTGGGGAAGGTGACTCGGGAGAATTTTGGGTCCCTGCCAGTCATCCGCAAGCCAATAGCAGCAGAGGTAGCTGTCACTCATCGCACCTGTGCCAAAATGTGGGCACGGGCCTGGGAGCTTTGAGGAGCCCTTGAAATGTCATGGTGTGCGGGTGTTTGGGGATTCTGGAGGGTCACCTGCTCGTCCCTATTGCTCTTCTTTAAGAAATGTACACATCTGCAGGCTGACCTAACCAGAGGCGATTGTAAATCTCTTCCAAGATCAAACTTTGCCTTCCTCCTCCTCTGCCGTCTATCACCAAAGAGTGGGTGCCCATGTACAAGCCCTCCGTGAGCCTGCACTTTTATCAGCACCCTGCATCGTGGCTGTTTGCTCTGCCGAGTACGTTGCCTATAAAGGAATTACTACAGCATATGGCCGACACTCCACACTTCGTATGTTGTTGATCACATTACGGAGCCCGGCCACATGTCCCTCCTGCAGCCAGGGGAGAGTGCTGGCCCTCCTTAATCTGATAAGCACCGCGAGCAGCTTTGTGATGGGGTGCTGCTGAGATGCGAGGGCACTGCCAGCAAGTTGGCAGCGGATAAGGCGATGAGGAAGCGGCTTGCGGAAGTCAGCTGGAAGAGGGGACAGTACGGAGGAAATTAGGGAGGAAGGAGGAGTTCAGGTTTGTGAATGGAAGAGACAGGGAATAAAAGGAGAGTGATGACTTGAAGGAAGAAAGAACGGACAGCTGTGTTTTGGAGGAGATGTAAAATGAACATTCTTGCCTCTCTCAGCTATTAAAGATCTCTTTGATTGTGTTTTAAATCCCAGATTGTTATCCCAGGAGTCAGGTCTAAATTCAGAGTGGATAATTGCAGCCTGACCTACTTGCCAATCCCATTCTGGTGGCAGTAGGGTCTCACTTTCTGAACCAAATCGTGTCACATTGCTGCTGTGATCTTACCCAGAAGGGGCTTCCTCTCAGTGCTAACAACAGCTGTGGCAGGGGCCTCTCCGTGTTTGGGTGTGGGTACTCCCACCACCATTTCTATGCACCCATCCCGGTTCCTCCCCAGGAAAATTCCCCGTGTGTTCAGGGAGGATCCCTCCACAGTTTGGGAACACCACATGCCCTCAGAGGTGCATAGAAATCCCTTGGTGGAGCAAACAGATGGAGCGTGCAGCCTATTTACAGCAGCTCCCTTGGTGAGATCGGGTTGTGGAGGAGGCAAGCACCAGGGAGGAAGGAGCCAGCTCTGCTGGGGCTCTGCGTTGTCCCCCTGCACACTGAGTGCTGGCAGATGGCAGAGCTGTTCCCAGAGGCTTTCAAGGGCTGGTGTGGGTGAATGTCTCTTTGAGGTGTTCAAATTTCAGCTTTCAAAGCACTGCTGTCCCAGACAGAATAAGGAACAACTTCCTCTTTGAAATCATAGAATAATTTCATTGGGAAGGGGGCTTTGGTAGTCTCTTATCCAACTCCTTGCTCAAAGTGGGGCTATCTTCAGTGTTAGATGAGGTTGCCTAGGACCTGTCTGCATCAAATTTTGGAAATCTCCCAGGAATTTTGGAAATCAACCTGCCTTGGCACCTTTCCAGTGCTGATCTACCCTCATTATGAAAATATTTTTCTTTATGTCCAACCAAACATTTTGGGAGCCCAAAACTGCTCTAGATGCAGCCTCAGAAGTGCTGATTAGAGGGGAATAATCATTTACTTTGGCCTGCTGGCTACACTCTCATTATTGCAGCCAACTATGCATTTAGCCTTCCCTGCTGCAAGGGCATGCTGCAGACTGATATTCAGCTTTTTTTCAGTGGGAATCTCTGGTCTTTTTCTGCAGAGCTTCTCCCCAGCCAGTTAGTCCTCATTCCCTAGTGTTGCATGGGGTCATTTCAACAGGTGGAAGACTTTGCATTTGTCCTTGCTGAACTTCATGAGGTTCCTGCCCCCCATTTTCTCCAGCTCCATTGAACGGCAGCCCTGCCCTCTGGTGAGTCAGCCACTTGCCTGAATTAGGTTTCATTCCTGAAGTGGATGGGGGTTTGTTCTGTCCCATCTGATGATCAGGTGCACCCGTCTTTCTGGTCTTAATGTGGAGACGAAACAGAGAACATAATGACGCCACTGTCAGCGTGACTTACAGTGCAGAAAGCCAGAGGCTGTCCCAAGTCCCTGAGGTACGAAAGCAGTATGAGGCACCTTCTGCCTTGAAGAGGATGCAGGTTAAATAAACAAGGCAGAGAAACGGCAAGAAAAAAAAAAAAAAAGAGAGAGAGAGAGAGGCCGAGGGATGTTTTGGCCTTCCTGAGTTGACATTTCAGGCAGTTTCAGCGCTGAGAGTAGAAATGTGTTTGCTGAGTATCAGGACAGCATGATAAACATGCCCTGGGCTGCCCAGCCCACTGCACGCAAGTGTTTTGACATTATCAAGCCCGCAGAAAACCCGGGGAGCCTTCTTTCCTCCCCCGGCCTGCCTCACCTTGCTTTTTGGTCCCCATGGAAATATGCCCTTGGGGGGGTAGTGCTGACGGCAGGGCCCTGTCCCCAGCTCAGCCAGCCTGGGCTGTTAGAGAGATGAGGGGAGCAGTAAAATCTGCTAATGCGATAATAGTAATTAATAACAATAATGGGTGCTTTTAATGCATCTCGGCATGATTTACTAGGCAGGGAGTGCCGTAGGAGAGCAGAGCACTTTGCAGGCGAGAATAAAAAGGTGAGGTGAATAAAAAGGCAAGGTGACTGGGCCCTAAATTGCACATCTGGGCATGATTTGGAGAGGCGATTTATTGACACCATAAATGACGGCTGTTGCCAGCAGCTTGTGTTGGTGCCTGTGAGGGAGAGCCTGGCTCCTGATTTAGGGCTCTGTGCTGCAGTCCTGGCTCTCCGGGTGGGATTTTGGGTGCCCCTGCTTCAGAGCGGCCTGGTGGGGCCGGGGCCGCTCCGCAGGCCTCCATCTCTCACCCTCTCACTGTGAGCACGTACGGGCTGTCAGGAAGGTTATTTTTAGGGGTTAAGCCCCCAAAACTGAGCTGTTTTTGCAGGGGAGAGGTGTGAAAGGCAAAGGGAGAAGTGCGGCCTCGCAGCTCTCATTGATCTCAGAGATTTCGTGTCAGCGCAGCGGGAGGAGTCGGCCTCCGCACTACAGAGCCCGGGCGAGCGGGCGTTTCTCAGTGGCTTTTATTAATATGATTATTATACGGCCTGCAGCATGCGAGGAGCTTGCCAGGATGCAGCACTCCCTTCCCCGAGGCCGCAGGCAGCAGCCAGGCATGGAGGCGTGAGCGCTGGGGACCTGCCAGCATCACTGGGCCAAGGGCAGGGGTGCTCGGCTCCTCGTCAGGGGTGCCCCTCTGTAGGCTTCTGCAAAACGGGACAACCTCAGACAGGGTAGCAGGAAAACTCTGGAGGACAAAGGCATCAGTGAGAGAGGGGCTGAAGAGCAAAAATAAATGAAAGCAAACAAAACAGAAAAAAAAAAAAACAATCCTTAAAAGCCCTGGGCTCAGCCTGGAGGTCATCCCTGCCTCTGCGTGCGAAGAGGATGCAGAAGCACGATGTGGAAGGGGATTGGGGAGGCTTGCCAGCTGTGTGGCAGAGTGTGGGCACTTATTAGAGCTTGTCAAACGCCTTTTAATGAACTTCTGAACTAGCAGGGGTCAGATGAAACGGTAGGTGAGGTGTAAATGAGAAGGAAGCCATGGGGAGCGAGAAGCAATGGTGAGGGGGCTGTGGTGGTGTGGTGCTAGGAGCAGGACGGGGGGAGCCACAGGTGGGAGATGCAATGGAAAAGCTGAAACTGAAGCTGATGAGCATCCCCTCTGCAGTGTTAGCTTCTTGCAAGGCGGCAGGCAGGTTCGAGGCTGGTTGTGAAGAAGCACTAGGAGCTGGCATCAAGCTGCTTGCAGAGTCCCCAAGCCAGGCACTGAGCTTCCCACTGGGAATTGTAATTCCTTAAGGCAGGGGGATCCTGTCTGTGGGTTGATATGGGCTCACTTGGGAGATTCCTGAGGCTGTCCTCACCTTGGGATGTATCTTGGGGCTCACCAAACCTGCTTTGGCAACCCCCTGGGTGCAGACCCACACTGTGAGGGGTCTGTGTGCACTAAGGGGAGTACCCTGAAGTCGGGGTGCGGGGATGTGTCCGTGGGAGGAGGCCTGCAAATGGCTGACGCTCTGGTACCTCGCAGCAGCAGCTCTGCTGGCATCGTCGGCTCGTCTCTGTGCGGGTTTTTGCTGACGGGGATGATATATGCATACAAAGTATTTTGTTATTGTTATTATTACCCAAAGTTATGGATCAGCTTGAGAAACTCAAATGCAGTAAATCACTGGGACTGGGGTAGCATTAGTCTCAGGGCTCTGAAGTAAATAATGCATGAAATATACTGACAGCGGTGTCTGACGGATCCTTATAAACAGCAGCTCTCTAACGAGAGCAGAGCTGCTAATAGCAGGGCCGGATTCGGGGGGAAAACGCTGAAACCTCGCCGCTTTCAGCCGGGATGATGCAGATCAGCAGACACCCCCGCCAGCCATGAGGACCAGCAGCTGGCTTTGGGCTTCGAGGTCTTATGAGGGTGTGCTGCAGGTGTGCTAACTGCTATTGTTATTTTTTTTTTATTATTTTTTTTTAATAATCAAAAGACATCCTGGGAATTACAGATCTATGAGCTCTCTTTCAGCTCCAGCCAAACTGATTGTGAAGCTAATTAAAGACAGACGAGTACAACAGTCGGATAAGCGTAACATGACAGGGTCAATCCAGTATGGCTTCTGGGGAGTAAAACTGTGCCTTTCTGAGCCGCAAGTTTTTATTTTTTTAAGTTTAATAAAATAAGAGATAAAGGTGATCCCCAGCAGACATAATGTACTTTGATTTTCATAAAGCCTTTGATAAGGCCTTTCACACAAAATTATGAAGGGAAATAAATAGCCATGGGAGAAGGGGCAAGGTCTTGTCACGGATTAAAAACCAGTTGAGCGCTAAGAAGCAAAGAATAGCCGCTCCTTCCCAGGGAGATAAGTTAACAGTGGGAGTCAGCAGGTCCCGTGGAGGTGTCGGTACCTCAGCGAGGACCCCACCCTGGTTCGACCAGCGAGAGATGCATCAGGGTTGCCAAAAGCCATAGGAGATGCTGAGGGATGGCCTGCCCTGAGAGAGGCAGCCAGATTTCTGCAGGGGCTCATCCTGGCTTCTCCCAGATCTCCTCCTGAGGGCTGGCTCCTCTGTGCCCCTCGCCTTCCCCCTGCTGTGCCGAGAAAGGTAAGCAGGGGCTGCTGCCTCCATGAGTCAGCAGGGCCCACAGGCACCGTGGGGACAAGGCCATGGGATGACAGATGAGCTCTAGCGCGGACCAGCGTATGGTAATGGAGGCTGCAAAAATAGTCTCCACATCAGCTGTGCGGTGGTGATGAGCGCTGAGCTCCCGGGCTCCTTGGAGGGAAGAGATTGGGAGTCATGGTGAGTAACTCGATAAAAGCTTCTTCAGTGGGTAGCATCACTTCCAAAAGCGTAGAGGATGCTTGGTTGCCTTTAAGGGACAGGAAAACAATAGGGAATATGTTATAAAAAATGACATTATCTTGAACACTGGCTACACCCTCATTTAAGACAGTGCGTAGAATTACCAGAGGGCCGTGAAGCATGGCTAGTAATCTTGTGAGGTTTACCTACAAGGAGGCAGTCAGTTGGACTGAACAGGGCTTTTTTTTTTTTTCCCTTTTTTTTTTTTTTTTCATTTCTACCGTTTGCAAGCTCTCGAAAACGTACCAGCGCCATTTCCCTCCCGTAGCTCTCCCTTCTCCTCTCTGGCGACGTGCCCTCTGCTGTCCCTGCGTGCGCATTGCCTGCGCTCGCTGCTGGCCCGCTCCAAAGGGAAATCGCAAGCAGCGGGCACGCTGAAGGCTTGTAATTGAGTTATTTACACTAATGAAGGGTGCAGCGGAAACCCATCGGTCCCCTCCTTTCTCTGTCCTGCTGTAATACTAGAACGAGAGGTCACTTGGAGATGCTAATGGTGGCTTAATTTAGACCACATGAAAGGAGACACTTTTTCACGCAGCAGGTAGTCAGGCTGTGAAATCCACACCGCCTCCGGAGGTCAGGGAGTCAAACACTGCAGAAGGATTTGTAAAGTTTCAGGGTAATTTTTTCTGCGTGCAATAATCGCTGTTATTAGCGAGGATGTGGGAGCACCCTGGGGACCCCAGTCTGGAGGGGACCCCATGCGCTGCATGGTGCCTGTGGTTGCTTTAATCTTTAATTTTGGTGGCCAAAAAAAGATGGTATTGGTCTGGTTATACGCTGGTGGGGTGATGGTGGAAGGGCTGCACCCAAGCTCAAGCCCTGTGCGTTGCTCTTTCATTTATTCCCCTTCTCCTGCACCAGCTCTGTAACCTCACCATCAAGCTAGTGTTTCTCCTGCCTTGGTGCCTTGAGTGCTCTGCTTTCAAGCTGTAAATCAGCCATTTTCTCTGACGTTAAAAAGGGAAGGATAGGAAACCTTTAACCAAAAGTCTTTCCATGACTTGTGGTGCTCTGGGTGATGCTTGGGCACGCTGCCTCCAGGACAGCCTCACACCTCTGACCCTTTTCCTGGGTCTCCTAAACATGAAGTCTCCAGACCGGTGGCTTCACCGCCCCTATGGTCAGTTCTTGGCACACCCCTGCCCTTGCCAGGCACTGCCTGTGGCATCACAAGCTACTTAGCAAGGCTGACTGGTTGTGGGCACTGGTGGGTTTCCCTGTGGGCACCACAAGCCTGTGGATTACGGTGGTATGGAAGAGCCTTAAAGCACATAAAGGTGTTTACATTTACCAGCAGGAACAAAGCATAACAGAACAAGGGAAAATATTTTCAAAGCCATCCTTGTCTCTGTACCCGTGTTTGCCTGACCTGGAGTCCTAGCAAAGCCTTTAGCCCCTGGAGGTTTGGACTCAATCTGTTGTTGCTATTTTTCTTGCTGTTAACAAATCCAGCTCGAGTCCTTTTGTCCCTCCCTTCACATGTTGACAACCGGGGATGTCTGCTCTTAGCGTAGAGGGCTTTGCAGGGGATGGAGCCAGGACACCAGAGTTGCTTGCGCTGTCTTTAGGCTCCTTGCTGCAAAATGGCTCTGAGGAAGAGGCTTTTGAGTGTGTTTCCGTGCAGGTAGTGCTGAATCAACTCAGTTTATGTATGCTAAACGTGCTCATAATCTACCTGAGGGATGGACTTCAGAAACTTTACAGGCACCTCTCCGAGCATATGCACAGCAGCTCTCCAGCTATCCCACCTGCTTTTCCCTTCTCGCTGTTGCTGCCTTGATAGCTGCCTGTGTTTAAATATGTCAGCCTGATATTTTTTTTCCCCTCTGCTTGTTTCCTGTGTTCCTCTAACAAGCAGCTCGCAACAGAACAAACAAGCAAGGCAGGAGTGCTCCAGGCAAAAGGGGTGTTTTGTGTTTGATTTGAATACATACATATTTTTTCTTGGTTAAAACTTGCGATATTCATCAAACACGTAGAGGAAGGCTGCGAATAAGACCTTTCTCTTTCTTCCTCGCTGACACACACACCCTGTCTCATACGCATACCACGTACCTTCTCATATTCACCCCGACTGTCTGGTTTCTCTGCAGAGCTCCGTCTCCCTCGTGTCCTCACAGGCACGCTCGCGCAGTCTCATCCCCGTTCCCCCTCTGTCGTGTGCTCAGAGCCACCTTCTCCTCTCGGCAGACCCCGGCTCCTGCGCACTCTCGCAGACGACATATGCACACACGCACCGCCGCCTACGCACCCGCAAGGGCTTTATTACAGAGAGGAAAATTGCTCTCAGATACACCGAGGCTGGGTGGTGGGGATGGGGGAGAGAGGGGAGTGAGACGGGGCTGGGAAACTGTTGTTTCTTCTCCCTTCAGCGACGTGGAGCCCTGATAAGGTGAGGGACAGAGTGTGGCCCCCGTCCCCTCCATCACACGTGCACACGCACAGTGTCACTCACCCGTGTCCCCCACTCCTACCGTGCTCCCTTAAACTTTCCCCGTCTCCCTCGCTCACGCATCCATCCCTCTCGTCTCTGCCCGTCTGTCAGGACCTGATCACATCACTGTCAGGGCGGCTATGATAGCAGTGCTTTCTGACAGGTGGATGTGGTTCTGTCACTCCCCGCAAAGCTCCTTAGCACCCAGATCTGAGCCGAGGGAGACGCGCTGGGAAGCACGGCTAAATGGCCAAGGCTCGCCGATAGCATCTCGTGATTGTGAACACAGAAGGTGGTGGTCCCGCTGGGGAGGCTGCGTGTTTTCAGGATGTCCTGCTGTAAAGGAAACCTTACAAACAGCCTTTTGGCTTTGTGAGACTCACTGCAGCTCTTAAAAGGGAAGAATGCCCTGAGCTTTTTCTCTCATGAGTCTCCATAGGTCTTCTCACCTCTTTGGAGGAAACTCTAACCCATCCTCTTCCCATCAAGGGGGCAACGAAGACGCCTTGTCTGCTCGATGGAGGCCACGGGCGTGCTCCAGAGCAGCCAGGCTGATGCCCTTTGCCCAGGACGTGGGCACATCCATCTCTAAAGGCTAAGAGCAGCTCGGAGCCTGCGCAGCCCTGAAGAAATTTCATTTTTTCCAGTCGCTGCAGCAGCGGCTGGTAACCTTCCAGCACAGGGAGGCTGGAGCAGCGCGTTCCCATGGCTCCTGCTGGGCTCAGCCGGCGCTCGCGTTTGAGCTGACACCAGGCAAGCTGGGGAGCGAAGAGATTATTAATAGGGAACGCGGGGAGGAGGAAAGGTGTTTAGGCAGCGCCCGCCTTGCATGTCTAATTCAGGAGCTACCCTTCTGTAGTTCCCCAGATCGATGCCCGAACCCAGCGCCAAACTTTTGAGAAGCACAACTCATTAAGCATTAGTACACCGTGAGATAAGGACCTTGCTTGCATAAGGCCATCAAGCACCGATATTGACTCTCCAGGACATTTTTAAGGCTATTTATATCACAATAAAGCCATTTTATTAGCGTCATCAATCAAGGGAGACCGCATTTTGGCCTGGAAATGATTCTGCTTGAGTTTCCAGAAAGGAGAAGGGTGAGTAATTATGGGATGCATTATCTTCAATCTCATTTGAAATCTCCTAATTGAAACCACATATGAGTGGAGTTTATTGCTTATAAAATAAATGGCAGGGGCATTGCTAATGTACCTATGGCGAGTGCAACCTTCCAGTTAACAAAGAGGCAGAGGCCGGGTTTTCAGCAGGTAACACGGCGTCGGCAGAAGCTGCCCAGGAGCAGCACGTGCATTTACCTGCAGCCCAGCCGAGCCGGGGGCACTTGGCATTTGTGGTTCATCGGGGCTGGCAGCATCTGCCATTGGGATCCCTGTTGGTAAAGCTCGTGTCCTGCATGCAGCTGGCCTCATTGCTTGCTTGCATCTCCTTTGGGGTCCCGCCACCCCCCGGGTGCTTCTGTGCTGGCAGCTGAGCACGGGAGAGGATGTGGGGTTGCGCAGGTAAGGAGAGCACAGCTTCACATTGCCTGTGGGGGCCTCTGAGACTGAGTAATGGCAGGGCTTGAAAGCTGTTACAGATATTTGATAATTAATTGGCTGGGAAATCAGTTTATTTTAACGACTCTGGTTAAATAAAGAAGAGAGATAAAAGGACTCCGAGTTCCCGCCGCGCTAAACTACTTTCAGGGACAGAGCAAGCCCGTTACATGTCTGTTTTTACGCCAACTGGGGCTCTTAGCTCTTCTGAAAAGCGGTTGAAATCTTTGTCTTCCCCAAATCCCAGCAGTTTGGGTTTAGAGGAGGAGTGGTTTATTACCCGGGACCTGCCAGGTGGAGGGGGACGGGAGAGCGGAGCTGCTGCGGTAACCTCGCGCTTCACCTCTGGCCAGACACTTAGCGCAGCGCGGTTCCAGTTGTGGTTTATCACCATTTTATACTGCTCTAGGGGGAGCAATGCATGTAGCTCGGTTAACCTCACTCGTCGTTCCAAGTGCTGGCTGATCTCACACACGCAAACACGCAGAAGGGAGCATCGGGGAGATGAGACCTGTAACAGGCCAGCACCAGCAAATAGTGCTGGGCCTCGCACTCACCAGAAGCTTTGAAGACTGAAAATGATGGTAATTGCTAGTCCAAGAGGGGCTGGTCTCAACCGACTTGAGTCAGGCATCTCTTATTTACCAGCTTTTTGGAGGTGTCCTCGTTCAGCAGGGTGGATTTGTCCCTTGAGGGAAAGCAACACGCACCCTGGTCCTGGCCAGAGGGAGAGGGTTTGCCTGGGAGCTCAGGACGGAGGTTTTGGAGGGTCACATTGCTCCGAGCTCCACATGGGTCTGTAGGAAGAGGTTTTGTGACTGTTCCAAGCTTGTGGGAGGAAAGAGGCTTGTGCTTGTTATGGACCCCAGCAGCAATGCTGAAGGAGAAGCCATCGGGTCTGCTCCGTGCTGCAGACTGCGCTTTGAATGTGAACTTTCATCTCAAGCCAGTGCCTCTCATCCTGAGGGTTGTACAGAAAGCTGTGGATATATGAACAGTGTTCCCAGTGCAGTCATATTTGTCAGAGTCTGCAAAGAGCCTGCAACACCATCTGTTTTAGTGAGCAGATAAGGGATTAAACTGCAGGAATCACGAGATCTATGCAATACAGGAGGGCATGCCAGACGATCACAGTACAGCTTCTCTTTTTCTTTTTTTTTTTCATAAGCTAAGAATAACTTTAACATTCTCTTATTTAGGATTTCATGTCAAAATTAACTACTGTTTCACTCTCATCTTGCAAATCCCAAACAGCTCTCGCTGCCCCCACTGCTGATGCTTACCTTGCAGCAGATTCAAATGCAGTGCGCAGCCCCACCCCCAGAAAAAAAAAAAAAACAGTGTTGATTTAAAAGAGCAAACAAAAAGAAACCCCTCAGCCTGGCAGAAGTACAGCAGGACCTTCAGTCTCTCTGAAACCAGCAGCCTCTGAGAGTCCTTTTGGTGTGGGTTGGCCCCGCAAGGTTGTGAGGTCCCATGTAAATGTCCCGGTGCGCACAGATGCCGAGGACGCCCAGGCACCCATCAGGTGGGCGTGATGGCAGCTCCCCTGCACGGCTGACGAGAGCCTACCTCTAGCCAAGTGTAAACTCAGCGCGGGCTACAAATCCTCATCTTTTAAACATTCCCTGGATCTGAAACCTCCTGCCAGCTGGAGCCGCTTTTAACCGAGCAGACTGAAGTGCTGTATTTAACGAATTCATTTAGAGGCTGGTGCAAGGAAGCAGGGCCAATCCTCATCTTCTATAAACGTAGGCATCCCTATTTACTTCAGTGGGTTTGTGAAGGCTGCTTTGCAGCCACCGCTCCCCACCTCTCCACATCCCCACACGACCAGTGCCCAGCAAGGAAAGTTTGGTGTGAGGAGGGTCAGGTCTGTCAGGCTTCGTTTCCAGCTGCAAACTCTTTCTGTGCGTGACTTCACCCAGCACATTTCTTCCCTTCTCCGATATCTCGCTGTGTGTAAAACGGGCACGGTCATACTTCACGGAGTGACAGAGCTGCTGTGTGCCCGACCAAGTCCTGCAAGGGTCTCCGAGGCAAGGTGACAGAAGATGGTGCTATTAGCAGGATGGCAAGGAGATCCGGCTGCAGGAATTATTCCTGCACCTTTTCTCAGTGAGTCATGTCTTCCTCCCGGTCTGTTTTCCACACAGGAGGTTTTAAGCCAGCTCCCGGCTTTCGTATGAACAGGCAAAACTCTATCAAATATACCTGACATTTCTGCTTTTCCGCTCTTCCCCCTCTCCCCGGCTGTTTGTTTATTTATCAACATGTCCTCCTCTGCAAGGCATGTTGTGTGGGGGGATAAAGGTAAGCTCAGATCAAAGCTTTTGGGAGCTCTCCCTTCCAGCTGCTTCTCTTCTTTCCCTTCCCCGCAAGCCTTTCTCAGCTGCCTCCTTTCGAAAGGCCTGATCTGATGGTGGACAGAAGAGGTGCATTAGGGAGAGGCAAAATTCAGCAAAGCTGCAAATAACAGGAAGGAAGCGGAGCTGAGCACTGCCTGTCTGCTAAAGCTTTGCTGTGATTTCCACTTAAAGTTGAGTTCTTCAGCACGCGAGATAAATACAGCGTGCAAGTCTCAAGCTTGCAGCACTTTCTTCTATGATTATAAAACACCTGTGGGGTGGGGATTTTCAAAAGCATGCCCATTTGGGCAGCGAGGTAAAGGAGCTCACTGTGCCAAATGCTGTTCTGGAAGTTTGGTGCCTGTGTGTTACACTGGGGTCCGGTGGGCTCCAAAGCACTTCTGCAAATCTGGTCTTAATTTCAGCACTGAGCGCTTTGAAAAATCAGGGTTCAGTCGTGACTCCTTGAGTGCTTGATGAATTTCCTTGCGGCACGTTTGGGAATGCGACCATATGCCGGTGGTTTGGGGAAATAACAACACTTCTGGCCTTTGTATCAGTAGTTTTTAACCTTTCTGTTGACTCCTAAATAAACTATTTATGCAAGCATGACCAGAGGTGTACCAGTTAACTCTAGGACAGCGCATAGAGATCTGCAGTCCTGCTGAGAAATATTTCGCAGTACGTGAAGTGGAAATACCTAAAAAACATTGCTAAGCCTGAAAGAGACTTGGGAGAAGGGTTGTCTTTTCCTAAGCAAGACGACAAGGTCGTGGCAGTTTGTCCCTTTGCAGCCACTGTGAGGCTGTGTTCCCACACAGTTATGGATCCTCTAGGCCTTTGCCCAGCTTTGCTTTAAATGTCCAAGATAAGCGTCCTTGCTTTTCCTGGGGGACTCTTCATGAGGCTAGCACTCGTAGGTGGCAAAAAGTTCTTCCTCGAGTTCGAAGAGACTTATTTCTCTTCTTTTTTTTGCCCCCTACACATCATGCTCAGTAATCCCTCTCCTCCCTCGGTGCTTTCAGCTTCCAAAGAGGTACAGCTTGTCAATGCGTCCCTTTTAAGTCCTCTCTTAGTCAAGTTATACATATTTAATGTTTTTAAGCTTCCCTTAGATGCTGATCCCTTTCCAGCCCTTGATGGATTTTGTTGTTGCCTGCCTCTGAATTCCCTCCAATTTCCCTGTGTCGTGCTGGTAACGCGGTGCCGGAGATGGGCTGCGCCCATCCAGATGTGCTCGGCGTTCAGCAGAAGTTGGCTTTGGATGGAATTAAAGAAGAGAAGCGGCAGAATCTCTCAAAGGGAACCTGCTCCGTGGTCTTCTCTCTCTCCCAGAGCATTATTTCGCTATGGTATTTCAGGACCGGCCTCAGATATGGAAATGAGAGCGTGTGTCTTGCTCAGAAGCTGTTCTCTGCTTTCAAGTGGGAGAGAGATGGGAAAGGGGAAGAGGGGTTAAGCTCCTCAAAGGCTTTGTCTACATTAGGCTTTTTTCTTCCTATTTCCCACTGTTGCTTGCACGGGTGTAGCTCAATCTGTGGTGGCACCGCTGATAGCTCTGGCACAGGCAGGGAGGCTGACGTGTTTCCCTAGACATCGTCTCCACAGTCTCTATGAGCCCTGACTCCACCAGCAGTGGAGGTCGGGTGTAAATAAGTGATAACTGGAGTGCTGGCACACCGAGGAGGCTTTCCTCCTTGGGATGCATCATCTTGGGAGGCAGGTAGCGTGTTCCCCAGGTGCTGGGAGGAACCATTTCACGCAGCACAAAGCAAGGGAGACACCTCCCAGTTTCTTACAACGCTTAAATCTGATGTCATTTCGCAGCCTTGTACCTGCTAAGGGTTAATCCATGACATTCTCCGCCACAAGGTATCACCAAATGAGGATGTTAATGAGTTTAAAAAAAGAAAAAGGGGGCAGCGGGTTGAGAAACGCCTGGGGATAAAAGAGGTAGAGTACAAACTTACAAGGTGGAATGCAAGCTGTTATGCGGAGAGGAGGCCAACTCGTATTTGCTCGGGGCTAGATTAATAGGCTTTAATGGCTGGGAACGATGGTGAAATTATTTAGATGGTGATTTACATTGTCATTTGAGGAGGTGTTCCACCTTTCTCTGAAACAGCTGTCACTAATCATAGGAGGGTGAGCGCTGGGCCATGCGGCCCGGTGCTCAGATCCTGTAGTACCCCTTCACTGCTGCTGCCATTCCCATTTCCTTCCCCAGACATAGAGGTGAGGGCATCAGGGCTCCTTGTCCCTCCTGCCTGCTCGGAGAGGTGCTTCCACTGCAGGCACACGGGGCACTGCCAACAGCTTGGTCACCGTCCCAACAGGCGTGGAGGCTGGTGTCCAGCGTCAGTCCCTGGCAAGCCTTTGGCCCCGATCTGATCGTTTGGCTTTATTTCCCCGCATCACAAACCCTCCCAGAGGTGGTGCGTGGCTTCGGGCCACCTGGCAGCCAGCTCCTCCTGACCCAGCCGTCGCTGCCAGCGCCGTGGGCACGCTCCTCGCTTGCAGCATCACGGGGGCAAGCCCTGTGGGCCCTGTGGGGTGGCAAACACCGCACCTCACCCTCTGGTGCCCTCACTCACTTCCTTTCTGCGTCCCCCTCTTTCAGGGCCGCCCTTTGCATTTCCAATCCGTGGCATCATCTCATTCTCCGCTAGCTGTGCCGGCTGCCTTGATGTTTCTCGCCAGCTTTCGCCTCTCCCCGCTCCTTTCTCTCCCCCCCCTCCCTCTCCCCGCGATGTAGCATTGCCTTTCTCCATCTGCCCGATTGTCTCTCCGCTTTTTATCTGGATGCTGGAGCTCCAGGTGCTGTCATTCTCCGCGACAGCACAGAACGTTTCACATCGCCTCTGCGGCTGGATAATTACCAGATACTGAACCACGTGGGGCTTCCCAGCCAAACCTCCCTCCCCTCCTGTCAGAGGAGGAGATCGCATCTCGGAAATAACGTTTTCTGTGGTGGTGGTGGTGGTTGTTTTAAAGGGAAGGAAACCAGGGGAGAAGTTGGGGAGCAGCTCTTTTGGAAATACACGGTGGGGAGCACGTGAACGTCACCCACACGCTGAGGGTTCAGGCAGGAGGAACAGGCGGCCTCCAGTGCTGAAGTTTGTGAAGGAAAGCAGAGGGGATGATGGCCTGTCTGGGTGCTTTGCTAGAGCTCCCAGTCCCATTCTGGGTGTGTTCTTTGAAAATTATGGTACTGAGACTCTTCAGTAGCCGTTTGGCTTCAGGTCCTTTCACCAGTTCAGCATAAAAGCCAACAGAAGAGACTCGTTGTCTTTTGGTGAACTTCAGTTCCCAAGCGACTGCAGGTGCTTTTGAAATGTCAGCCCGTGTCCTAGTGACAGCACAAGCACGGCGTCCTTAGCTGAAGTGTGCAGCACAACCACAAGACAAATCTTCCAGCAGTGTTCCCCGTGGCTATCCTACAACATCCCCACTGTTCCTCGGTCTCCCCTCGGGGCGGTGCTGACCCCGTGATGCTACGGGAGGCTGCAGGCAGTGGAGCGAAGCATCCGCTCGTGTCTGGAGGTCTCACCAGGGCTGTGTGATCAGCAGCTGATTGGCATCGCCTGGTGACACTGGACCAAGATCAGAGCTGGGTTTTTGGCTGAGACGAAAAGGGAGGCAGACGAGTCCTTGGCTAACCCCAAAAAGGGAAAAGGAGGGGGCTCGCGGTGTGCCCTCAGCAGTCTCATCCTTCCGTCTAATCCTGGAGCGGGACCCTGATGGATGCTGTCACTTGGCGTTCCTGCAGGCACCAGCCCTGCTGCACACACGTGTGGACTCTCTGCTCTGGTGCCAGACATGGCACCTCACGGGGACAAACCCAAATGCTTCCTGACTCTGCTGTAAAGAAATCAGTGCGTTTTTTTTCTAGGCCCGGAGGAAAACCTGGCCAGGATGGAGTTAACTTTCCTCGTAGCAGCTCATATTGATATCGTTAGAAGGGTACCTGTGCTTGAATGGATGTGGGCTGGAGTTGTTTATGCAGGTAGAGTGATCCCCAGAAGATGGGAAGAGCAATAAATCATGCCAGTATAAGTTCTCTTGTTCTGATACAGTTGCATCCGCCCCGGGAGAATACTGGCATAACAATTACTGTAATTTGGGGTTTGATTTTTTTTTCCACACAAACAGAAACCTATACTCTTAAGTAGTCGTTTTAACATAAAGAAAACCCATGTGAGACCAGCTGCGTGTCTGCTAGCGAGAGACCGCGCGGCTCTCCTTTCAGGCTGGTGTATTTTTGGTGAATTCCCCCGGGCTTCATTTTCCATGCGTATCGCACGGACTGCGAGACGAGGATGCTCACAGCACATGAGCGGTTCTGCACTGATAGTCGTATTCACCGCTCGCAATCCTTTTTGCTTTCATTAAAAGGAGCTGATGGGAGAGAGAGCGAGATAGGAGCGCTGCTGTACAAGGCACTGGGGAGACCTCATCTAGGAAGCTGGGTACGAATTCCGGTCACGACAGAGGAATTGAGGCTGGAGCAGGTGCGGAGAAGGGCTACTGGGATGTTTAGGGCAATGGAGAGTCTATCATACAAGAAGAAACTAGAAGAGTTTGGCTTGTTGAGCCCAGCAAAATGAAGGCTGAGAGGGAATATGATTGCTCTCAGTGAACACGCTGGAAGATAAGCACCCGGGAGAGAGAAGAGCTATTTAAGCTAAAGGATGGTGTTGGCATGAGAGGGGATGGATATAAACCAGCCATGAATAAATCTAGACTTAAAATTAGAAGGGGAAAAAAAAAAAGTTTCTGATCTGCAGAGCAGAAAGACTTTGAGCAGCGTGCCACACCAAGCACGGGCAGGGCGAGCAGCAGCGCGGGGACCCTACCAGCCCTGCAGCACCCCAGCTGGGGAAGGGCCCGAAATTACCACCTGAGTGATGAATTATCAGCCCAGGAGGTGCAGAAAGGTGCGAGGGCCTTTGCACAGACATGTGAAGATCCCTCTGGGGGAAAGCCAAAGGGGACAAAGAGCCCTGTCCATACCCAGGCTGGGCCTCTCGCTGCTCCCAGTTAGTGGTCACCGCTCTCAGGTCCTTGCTTTCAAAGCCAGGGAAGGCTGAAGGGCACGAGCAGACAGGATGATGACACGGAGCTGTGTTCACAACGTATTTTGAGAAAGAGGGAAGAAAATGCAGCGCAAAACCATGCTCGTTGTTTGTTTTTCTCCCAAATTTGGCAAGAACATGAGCCAGCAGTGTGCTCAGGTGGCCACAAAGGCAAATGGCATCCTGGCCTGCATCAGAAATGGTGTTATCAAAAATGGTCTCAGCAGGACTGGGGAAGCGACTGTCTCTCTGTACTTGGCTCTGGTGAGACTGCACCACAGGTACTGTGTTCAGTTTGGGGCCCCTCGTGTCGAGAAAGATACTGAGTCGATGGAAATCAAGAGAAGAAGCAACAAAGCTGGTGAAGGGAGTAGAAAACGAGTTACGGGGAGCAGCTGAGGGAAGTGGGGTTATTTAGTCTGGAGAAAAGGAGCCTGAGGGGAGGCTGCTTCTCCAACCACATGGAAGGAGCTTGCAGTGAGGAGAACGTCCAGCTCTTTTCTCAGGTAATTAGGGATAGGACACAAGTAAAAGACCTCGGGTTGCACCAGGGAAGGTTTAGATTGGATTTCATGAATAATTTCTTCCTGGAAGGGGTGGCTAGGCATTGGAACAGGCTGCCCGTGGAAATGGTGGAGTCCCCATACCAGGAGGTATTTAGGAGATGTGTGAATGTGGTGCTTAGGGATAGGGTTTAGTGATGGGGCTTGGCAGTGTTAGGTTGATGGTTGGGCTTGATGGTCTTAAGTGGTCCTTTCCAACCTAAATGATTCTGTGATTCCAAGAGACGTGGTTTGGTGGTGAAGCAGCACAATGTATTTCATTTAAACCTAGCAGCTTGCATCTTCTCGCTAGCAGGCCTCTAGCAGAGGATCAGGGGACTGGGTCTGCTCTCAAAGAACTTATTTATTTGGAGCTATAGCAGCAATAAACCAAAACAATTATCCCGGGTTCAAGGGGACCCAATCCATCACCGGTAATGCTGTAAAATCCCTGCTGTGTTAAAGTAATCATTTAAACAGCAGCCTCGTCAGGTCCTACAGGGATTCCTTCCTGCCCGTGGGCTCTCAGTGCCCCCCACCCCTCCCAAATACTGGCTTTAACTTAACCCTGAGAGGCCCCTCTGAAGGCAATAAAGGACACAAGGCATTCTGTGCGTGGCCAAGCACGTGATGAAGGGGGTTGGTGAGCATTAATCCTCTCCTAACAGTGCTGCACTGTGGTGCTGGTCCTGGCCACACGAGTGAGTATCTGCAGTCAGCAACAAAGCAGCAACTTCTCCTCTGGAAAAAAATGAGCTGGGTAGGATTTTCTTTCTGTCATGTGTTCAGCTTTTCCTATATCTCTCCTCACTCACATTAGAGGGGATGATGGTTCTGACTGAAGATCCCAAAGAGTTTTCCTGCGGTGTCATCTCTTTCCCCTGTCTCCTGTGAG
This sequence comes from Aythya fuligula, assembly GCF_009819795.1. Taxonomy (NCBI): domain Eukaryota; kingdom Metazoa; phylum Chordata; class Aves; order Anseriformes; family Anatidae; genus Aythya; species Aythya fuligula. The sequence goes on from NC_045559.1 coordinate 87,052,419, forward strand.
ATGGCCCAGGACCGTTTTCTGCATTTGCAGGAGAGGAGACGGAGGATGCCAAGGTGCCTTTCTCCAGTTCCAGTTTCTGATCATCTCCTGACTGGTTCTTATGATTGTTAGTCACTGGGTGAGGACTGGAAACGCATCGGTAGCAGCTAGAAATGATGCAGTAGCTACAAATCTTAAAGGAACCAAACTCCTGAGAAAGAAAGGGAGACTAAAGAGGCACGGCAACGAGGTTTTTTGTTCTTTCTTTGTGTGTAGTTTGAATTGGTGCTGAGATCAATAGCTCCCCAGTTCCTGCAGTGATCATCCGAGGCATGGCCATCACCACTAGCCGCTCCTCTCGGTCGCTGCATCAGCAGATATCAGGAAATTAAACCTGAAGCCACGATGAACAAACAAAATGGATGGATCGCAAATAGTTTATTAGCACTCGCTGACACTGATGGTAATGCTTTCAATAAGCCTAATGAAAAGCGTTTGACTATCTCTGTGAACTCGATTATTGATTATTAGTGAACGGGAAGAGCCATTTGATATCTCGCGGAAGCCTCGCTCCTGCTGCCTCGCGGTTAAAACGTCAGTTAACGTGCCATTTAATATTCTATTAGTATTGAATTAGCACTTATTACACTGTGAAAATCATCACCATAAATCCTTATTAAAGCATGATCCATAAGGCTGGGTGGCAACTCTGGCGGAGTAGGAGGGTGCGTGCGTGCAGGCGGACGCCCTGGGATACCTCATCCATGTGGATGCCTGTTCGGAGCACACCAGGGGATTTCCAGACCTGTACATTGATTTTTTTTCTGTAATAATTTCAGAGGAACGGGGGTGCCCAAGTGAGCAGCTCAGATCCATTTCACTCACTCCTCCAATTCTCCTTACCTCTCCCTCACTTTGTTTCAGCGCTGCCTGCCATCATCAGGGGCACTTGTAAGGCTGAGTGTAGGGATTAACCACTGGCCTAGGGCTGACCCCATGGCAAAAGCAGCATAGGACAGGTTGTGGCACACTCTTTCTCTTCTCAGGGACAGCATTTCTTGAGGTAATCCATCTCCTCTTCCTCTCAGCCCCAGGGTCGTGGCAGGCAGAAGCCCAGCAAGACGCCCTGTTCATGGGGAATGGGTGGCAGCGTTTATTTTCCTGTACTGTTTGGTCTCTGACCAAGGGAAAGTGACCTCAGGGAGTGGAAATGGTGGATGGGATGTACGTGGTGACGAGGACAAGAAGTTGCCTGAGGCCAGCAGGGAGCACGTCTGTGTTGGTGCACAGACATTCACAAGTGACGAAGAAACTTCAACGCCCACAGCCTTCAGCTGTGGCTGTTAATCTGCTTAGCTCCTCGCCGCCATCCCCCCCGGGGATTTTCACAAATCCAAAATGTGCAGAGAGGGGCTGTGAATGCCTTTTGAAAAAGATCTAACCCTCCAATTCTCCGTGCTGCTGCAGACCTATGCAGGCACACGTGTGTGGGAAGGCTGCCTGGCCTGGGTGTCCCTGCGGGGCCACCTCATCCCATGGGCACCATCCCTTCCCCAGATCCCCAATTCCAGCTCCTGCCACGTGTGGTTGCAGCCCAGGATGGCACTGAGCTGGCACTGCAGTGCTGGTTGTTAAATACAGATGGCTGCTCACTGATTCCCCTACCCCTGTCTTTCACACGAGGACCTGATTGCTGGCTGGGGCTTGGGCTTCTCCCTAAAGCAAATGTTTGTCCGCTCAGACAGAGCTGCTCCCAGCCTGGCCAGCAGCTTGGTGAGCCTCTCGTCTCCTCCCACGCAGCCTGGCTTCCCTCCAGCCCACGAGTAACCCCGGAGCAAGTCGGAGAGCATCCGTGGGCATGCCTTTGGGGGAAAGGGTGGGAGGTGTCGGCCGTGCTGGTGGGGTCACATTGCCCGGGGCAGCAGCTGTGGCACGGTGTGAATGAAACGCATTCAGGCAGAGGAGCTTGGAAAATGTCTGCCCTGTGCTAAGAGGCTGTGTAAAAGCCTACTGTCAAATATTTGTCTTATCTCGACACGATAATCTTTATCCTCTCTCTGTTCTCTCTCGAATGCAACGCGTGCCTGGATTGTGCTGGGGAGAGGCGCTGGGTTATTTGGATGCCAGCGGGCTGTGGGCAGGACTCGAGAGGTGAAGGAGGGACGGCTTTGGAGGCTGAACTTCCCTCTTTATCTGCAGCACAAACACGGCATGGGCTGCTGCAGGAAAAACCCTGTCAGCCTGCCTGAGCCTGGCCCTGGTGGGTACAGCTGCCAGGAGGAGTGGTGTCCCCATGTCTTCTTCAGCCAAGAGCGAGCAGAACGTGCCTCCTCTCCAGCATGGCATCTCTTCTGTGTAAACCTTCTGGGCCTTCTGCACCTCCTGGAGCTTGAAAGCGGTGCCTTGGCCAAAAACGTGTTAGTCTTCACAGCACCTTCACCCCTCCCCGTCAAGGAGCACAAATATGTCAAGGAAAAGTACGGGAAGGATTCCTTCTGGCCTTTCCCATTGCCAGGGTTAGAAGGGATTTGGTGACCAGGATCTCTTGTGGCCTTCCAAAGTCATTTTCAATGCAGGTATAGACCACAAACAAAAGGAAGTGAGAGCAGGAATCATGATCACCCTAAATCACAGATATTCATGAAGCCCGTCAGAAAATCCTTCTGAAATACATGGCCATGGGGTTGCGGTGATGAGGAGCTGCTGTGGTTTGCTGGCAAAGTGGGAGTATGCTGCAGGGTTTCTGAGCAATGTGGTGAAGGGAAGGGTCAAAAAGGAGATGATGAAGAGGTTTGCTAATCTCCCTGTTAATGTCCCTTTCTTATCCTCTGCAGGTGTTATGTAGAAGACAGAAGCTCCAAGGTGGCCTGGTTAAACCGTTCCGGCATCATTTTTGCTGGAGAGGACAAGTGGTCCCTGGACCCTCGAGTAGAGCTGGAGAAGAGAAGCCCCCTGGAGTACAGCCTGCGGATCCAGAAAGTGGATGTCTACGATGAGGGGTCCTACACATGTTCAGTGCAGACACAGCATCACCCCAAGACTTCCCAGGTTTACTTGATCGTGCAAGGTAAGCAACGTGCTTCAGAAAAACACAGTGGGTGGAAGGATCTGTATCTTTCTTAGAGAAACCCAGGAGTCGGTAGCCTGCGGGCCTTGCAATGTCAGCCAGGAGGGAGCAATCCCTTTAGGTTACGACGGGACTGTCCCCTTCCACTGCGGCATGGCAAGGCTTGACTCTGCTGTTAGCCTGTCCTTCCCAAGGCAGTGACAGAGCAGGGAATGCCGGTGATGCCAGGGCACGTTCTAGCATAATGCAAACCTAGCTGCTGGCTCTGGTTGTTCTGGTGCTGAGGGGAAGGCATTTGTTTGTGATGACACTTGTCAGAACGATGTGCTCGCCTCGTGTCTTCCCAGATAGCCCTCTGGTTTCTTTGCCCCCTCTTTCCACAGATTTCCTTCCTTTCCTTTCCTTTTTTTTTTTTTTTTTTTTTTTTTCATGGCAACAAGAGTGTTGTGCTATTCAGCCTCCCATTGTCAGCTCCTTGCCAGGCTGGGGAATTCATTTTTCCTGGATGTTTTTCTGTGCTGGGTCATCGGTTTGCAGGGTGCACAGTCTCCAGGCATGTGTGAAAGCTGGTACCTGAGGTAGCTGCTGCTTACCTTATGTTGCCCTCTCCATTTTTAGCTACCCTCCTCCTGCGTGTGTTACAGGGAAACTGGAAACTTGGCAATCTGAAGCAACGTTGTCCTATCTGTCTGCCTGCATTCATGCTATAATAGAGAGCAAACATATCTAGGTGCTCACCAATTACTGGTAAGGACGTTATAGAGTTTGCCTGTTCAGTTCTGCCCAGACCAGAATACCAAACAAAACACTTCACTCTTTTGTGTGTGTTTTTTCTTCTTTCATGCAATTCTGTCTCTCAGCCTATTTATCTAAAATATTTATAGATTAGCTTAAACAGATAGGAATGTATGGCTGTGTTTAATACATATTACAGATATGTTCAGCTTTCTCATTATCATTCAGACTGGAGCTTGTTGTTTCTTCTGATCTGTCTAGTAACCCAAAATGCTCCGAATTTTATTTCTCACGGCAAACGTTTGAATCACTGAGGATGTAAATGCGGGCAGAAATGGACCCTCCTCTTGCTGGTATTACTTGAAAGGCTCAGGGCTGACTGGGAAGTTGAGTGTTTATCTCAAACAAAGTTGGGATGCGTGGTCAGAGGTGATGCTTTACATGGGAGCTCACTGAAAATGAAGGCTGCCCTTTTGCTGAAAATCCTCCTTCAGCAGCGTGAGGAGCGGTGCGCATCAGCACACAGAGTATGTCCCACAGCTTGTTTGAGGGGTTGTGGGGAATGGGCATGGCATGAAAAGTACTGGCAGAGCCCTGGGGATGTACCTGGCCTCACTGAAAACTGCAACCGTGCAGGTGGCCTATTGCTGGTGAAGTCTGACTGCACGCAGTTTCTATTTACCTGTCAAGGAAAATGTAGGTGCAAATGAATTTTAGAGCCATGCACATGTATTATTAATTTTATTTGTGCCTATTAGACACAGGCCTAAGCAGCAGAATTGAGTTCTCTAGCCAAGCTTTCACTGACATATGCGGGTGTCCAGCTCTGAGCTACTGCCACCTTTCTGAGGATGAGAAAATTCAGGCACTGCCACACGTAAACTCTGGATGCCTCTAAACAAGGTGTCTGTGGATTGTGGATACTAAAAGACCCGCTACAATATCATGCTTTCTTCTAAAGCCCCAGGTCCCATTACAATGCTGTAATTGGATGAAACTCGAAACTCTAACACAGCTTCGATTTTTCTAAAAGTAAATCTGGTTTGGTTTGGAAAAAAAAATAAAAAAAAAAAGGAAAAACAAAAATTAGAACTATGAAATCTTTTACAATTTGGAAGAGTTAGACTCATTTTAATCTGTGCTTTTATTAGTTTAAAACTAATAAATAATTCATTTGAAATAATCTTAACTAATAAAACTAATTTATTAGAAACTAGTATATGTTACAAAATATTCCCTTTCCTCCCCCAGTATAATTTTCTCATATCAATTATTATTATTATTATTCTCAGATTTGTAGGTTGTTTGCCTGAAAAAAAATAGTCTGTCGCTAGTGCAAGTGAAAGGAGATTAGATACTGAGTTGTAATAAGCTTTTTTATTTTAATTTAATGTAATTTATTCCCTACTCTTTTATGTCATAAATTTAAAACCAGCAGCTACGTGAAGCTGTGGGCATCCCGAACTCAAATAAATAAAACATGGCTTCTGAAAGATGAAGGAGCAGGGTGTTCGGCTGTGTCCAGCAAATGGGATAGCTGTATCAGAGACTAAGGGGTAGGTAGATACTGGATCGGTGCATTAGAAGTACAGAAGGCCACTGCCATAGCCACAGTGCTAGGCGAAAGAAATAGGCAATCCTTGGGACACATCACAGCCTGTATTGAGATCATTGCAGGTTAATGGGATTGCGTTTTGGGGGCAGATCCTTTCCTCCCTTCAGAAGATGAGCTTTCCCTGAGATGAACTCTGCTGGTCAGAGCTGCAGGAGTGTATCACAGGCTGTCCTCTGATGGGATCCCTCCCAGCTGGGCCATACTGCAGAGGTCTAAAAGACGGGTAGTGAAAGAACACAGACAAAAAGATCACACCCTGGTAGCCAGCTAACAGTGGAAAAACTCCTTTTGCTATTGCCATGAGGTAGGTTATCCCATACTCTTCATCTGTCTTTCCCCCTTTTCAAATTCAAAGTCAGCTCTGCTGGGAGAAGTAGACATCCACTACCAAAAGGTCAAGGAGTATAACCGTGGCCATCTCTTCTGTCTTTCTGACCCAGGTGCCTCATTTTGGGGTGAGGTGGCTAGAGACTCTTTCCATTTACTACCCCATGTATTTCTGGTGGTGTCTGGTCAGAGGAGCAGAGAACTGGAAGGATCCACAAGAGGTGATCTGGTCCTTTTCAGTGCACAGAGACAAGATCAGCTAGACACCAGCTGCCCCTAACATGTATTTTTTGAAGAGACCCTGCACCTGCATAGCCAGCGTGTGACCATTCATTCATGCTTTTTGCACTTGGAAAGCTTTTACTATGATCTCATCCAAACTGATTTTGTTAGCAAGTATTTCTGGTCCTTCCACAACACATGGTGGTAATTTATCCTACTTTTTCTCAAAGCTACCTCTCACCTGCCCATGAACCCTTATGTCTTCGACCTCTCCAGTCTAGATTAACAGGCTTACTTCTTGCAGCCCATATTTTCCAACCCTTGCATTGTATTTTGTTCACTGCTGTCTGTTTTTTCCACACATTTCCTTAAATGTACTGTCCTAAACCAAAGCAGGAGTTCCAATTCAGAGTCATTTGTGCAGATAAAAGGCAAATAAGTAGCAGCCATGTTTTGCATATCATGCTTAGCTTAACTACCCCCAGAATAAGATGAGATTCATCTTTTTTTTTTTTTTTTTTTTTTTTTTTTTTTTACTACAACACCTCATCTCTTATTCAGTCCCTGCTGCTCTCTGTACTTCAGGTACAGGTCTGCAGGTGCTCAGTCCCCACTTGTGCCATTGAACACTAATTGTTATCTCCCCCCTTCCCAAGCACAGCGCTTCGTGCTCGCTGTTGTGGGATTCCTTCTAGTTGGTTTCTCCATGGAGACCACCACTTTGGGTTTCTTAATCCTCCTTGTCTCCAAGGCGCTTGCCACTGCCTCCAACTTGGTGCCACCGACACAAGTCAGGTGCCTTCTTCCTGTTCCATCACAGAGGTGTTAACTGAAGTATCGAGGAGATCAGGGCAGAGAAGCGGACTGTGGTAACAGCCCACTAAAACCTCCATCCCAACAGGTAGGAATCTGTTGATTGCGGCTCTTTGAAGCGTCCTGATGGTGATTTAACATCTACCATCTTTTCTTGGCTTGCTCAGGAGGCTGTCAGGCCTGCTGAAGTCAAGATATATCACATACTGTTCCCTCTTTACCCACTATACCACGTATACTATTAAAAAAAAGGGAATGATACCGGGGTGACGGGAGAGATGCTTGCCAAAAGTATATTGGTTATTTTTTCCTTTGCTGTATTATTATCCTCTAGGTGTTTATAAATGGGATGCTTAATTGTTCCTTCCAGTATGCTCGGTAACTTGTTCCAGGAGGGTGAATCATAAAGGGGACCTGGTGGCTGCCCCTTTCCCAGCGTTATCTTGGGCCCTCGTTCTTTTAGGGCTGTAGCCTCAGGCCCTTCTCAGGCATAAATGTCAGGGGAGAAATCCCTGCAGTTCTTCCTGATCAGGGTCATAGGCATAAAGGCGCGGAGATATTAGCAGGCATGGGGTTTGAAAGTTTTGGCAATGAAGGCTTAGTCCTGTCCAACTCGAGCTGAAGGAATAACTCTCTCAGCTAGGAGCAAGCAGATGGTTGCTGTTTTTGCTGTCAGGAGCCTTTACAACAAGGCATCGCTGTGAACGGAGGCGGCTGGGAGCTGTTCAGCGAAACAAAAACATCTCGCTTGCTTTGGCTTTGATGAAAGTTTAATCGGGAGGGTTTTACAGGTCTGAGGTGCTTTTTGTGGTCAAAACTGTGAAGAGAAACAGCTAAGAAAGCATTACCATTGCCCATCTGAAAGCTAACGGTTGCAGCTGGAGGTAAGGAGAACTCGCACGCACCCTTTTGCTCAGACTCTGGGCCTCCTGCAGCCTTGCTAACATTGCTCATGATTTCCAGTTACTGAGTGTTCAAAGGATGTGGGATCTCCCTTGTTTTAATGTTTATTTCATGGAAAAAAATAATAATAATCAAAAGAGCTTTGTCATTTTGGCAGAGCAAAACGGAATTTGGAAACATCAGCAGCAAATTTTCACAAAGGGGAATTCTTGTTTACTGCTTGGCCCTAATCAGAAACTCCGAGTCAATGTATAGCAGCTAAAGGCCAAATCCCCCAGTTTTCTTTCAAGCTGATAGGCATTAGTGTGTGAAAAGAACCACGGGGCATAGCCTGCTCCATTATGCATTGCCTTTGTAGAGCTCCTTGCTTACAAAGACGCGGACTGACCGTTCATTCTTTCCAAGTGGTATAAAGATGTATTTGTTGTTGCTGGGGTTTAACCATTGAAAACTTGTTATTAACTCAGTGCGGTAGATTAGCCGTAGCCCCTCTCTGCCCACTCCCCTGAAATTACAGGACTTTGTGCTGGTGAAGCGCTGCAGAGCCAAATCCTTTGCCCACAAGGGTAGCAGAAGCTAGCCAGGCTTCCTTCATGGAAGCACTGCCCCTTGTAGGATCCAGGTCTGGGGCTGAGGAGCGAGGGGGTTTTCCACCACCCTCTCAGCCCTTGACTTCCCTGCTGAGTCTGTGCGGTGCCATGCACCTTGTAGTCTTTCCACATCCCCTTTCTGTCATGCTCCTCCAGTTTATTCCCTGACAGAACATGGGGTTGGTGGCTGTCAGCAGATTTCTGGAGACCAGAGCTGGCTTTGAGCTCAGCAAACCCATGGTCGGCACCCACCTCCCCCTGACATTTCTGGCCTTGGTGCCCCTATGACCGGTGCTAGAAGCAGGGAGATTTGAAGAGAGCTGAAGCTATTTTTTCCTTTGCTAGCCAAACAATAAGGATGTTGGAGTCAGGTGCCGTTCCCTGAGATATGTTTGCTTCCCTGCTCGGTGGGCACCGAGCCCAGAATTTGGAGGGATCTTTCCGAGCACTAGCACTGTGGCTTTTTCAATTCCAGGGAGCCTGCAGTAGGTAAGAACGAGCACAGACCACTTTGTCTTTTTCAGGACATAGCCCCAGTGGGAAAATGACAGCGAATTTGGCATGCTGTTGCAAAGAATAATGAGATAACATGGGAGTATGAATTTTCTGAGAGGGAGGGAAAAAAAAAGATCATTTTACTGGGAGCGGTGGGGGAGAAGAAGAAAAGATCGGAGGGAGGAGATAAATTCAGATTACTACAGGGGCTGGGAAAGGCAGGACCAGCGTGCACAGAAGGAAGTGACAGCAGATCAGTTTGTTGGGGAAAATAAGCTGAGAGAGCAGGGAATCATCCTGGGGAACCGAAGCACGGTAGATCTTGCTACCCCCCCTTCTGCTGCTATTGTGGACCGTAATTTCCTACCAGCAAAATAATTCTAGAATTTCAGGCACACAGTGGTATTGCTGGCAATCTTTCTAGGTTTTCTGCGCTGGTTTGTTTTGCCCAAGCTCATAAATCGCAGGAAATTGCACCTGGTGTTTCATAGTTTACCAAGGAACTTCCTGCCGCGCCCCATCTAATATTTTTATGGCCTCCCCATAGTGTCCTGATGCCTCTTAACTTCTGTTTTCCTATCTCTAGGCAGGGCTGGGATGTTACTGTGCAGGGTAGGTTTTGTCTCTGTTTTATAGGTTGGCTCTCAGCACTTCTTAGTGCATAAATCAGGAGTTTTTTTCTCGGGAAATATTTTGGTGCTTGCTTTGCAGGTGCAGGCAGGAGACAAAAACAGAATACTTCAAAAAATGCTTACTCACTTTGGAGGAAAAAGTATTGCGTAAAACACACTGAATGCTTTCCTAAGGCTGGGAGGAAGGGTCTTGATGTGATAATCCAGCTCCTTGTAGATATAAATCATTTAGCTCGAGTGGTCTCTTCAGAGCAGTATCAGCTGACTTGGTGTGATTTTGCCTGATCAGCTGATTCTGGATTCAGAGCAGAACCGTGAAAGATTTTCCCTTGATAGCTCTTTGGTTGTCTCAATCTACTGCCCCATGTCTTAGCCTGGACCGTAAGACGGTGGAGTAGGGACAATGTTTGCTCTCTACTCTAAACGCAGCAAGAACCTCGTCCCACCACCAAGTCTGATAACCCTTGAGTGCGTGCAGATGACTCTTAAACCTAAAGCCAAGCATGTTCCTGCTCTCATGGCTGAAGCAGCCATGGCTGTGGTAGCACGACAGAGTTGTCTTGACCTGTTGCAAGCCTTGAAACTTGACCCAATTTGCCCATTACAGGGGGTAGTCCCATCAACACCCTACGTGAAGTTGTAGCTTCCCACTGCTTGCACCCTCCACGACGATGGCCACCGTCTATGTCAATGTTGAGGTAACAATTTTTTCCCCACATCCTCTTGAGATCTTTTTGCAGAGGAAAAAGCGCTGGTGTAACCTGGAATTAATATATTATTCATTGCATGTAACAGGCCTGTAACTGCTCAGTAGCTTGAAGATGAGCAATAAGGTTTTTAAAAAGAAGAAGAAAAAGTCTCAAAAGATCTGATCTAAAGCTTTGGATTTCTAACCCACGATAACAGGAGAAGATATATAGCTAGTCTCCACTAGACGTTTTTGGATCAGCTTGTCTCTTCGCTTGCAACACAGATGAAAGCTGAGGTTAATTATGCTCCACATTTCTCTGTCTCCGATCAACCTTTTCCATAGCTTTGCTGTCCATTTTATTTTCTTACTTTCATTTGAAAGAAATACTGCCAGGTTGAGGTTAGCCAGATTTGTGGTTTGTTTAGCTGAGGTTTTATTATATCCTAGAGATACTGGAGGTAGCTTGGCTTCCTAACGAAACGAAGTATATTGGGTTTTGTTTGAATGGGTATGCTGTTTGCTTGTCCTTCTGTTTAGCAGTCCTCTGCTCGGCTACCTCCAGCACCCCTCGTATCCACCGAGACCTCACTGGAGAAGAGCTGCGGCCCCTGAAGTTCTCACTAGTGCCTCCTCTTCTCCTGCATCCCATACTGACAGGTCATGTAAAAGGCTGCGTGGCTGCAGGTTGGTTTGGAGCCATGTGCGTGCCAGCTGGCTGGTGTGCCACGTTGACTGAAACTGGCCAAGAGCCCTGAAGGTTGTCTCAGAGATGAGACATTAGGACCTAGGACACGGTGGTAAACCAGGCGTTGTTAACTCCAGCGTTTGTGGAGCAGCGTGTTCCTTTCGCCTGCTTTTCTTATTTCACTGGTGCCCGTGGAGTCGATGCTGCAAATCTGCCATGCCCAAAGCTCCATATGGGATTGACTTGAACTCCCAGATTCCTGGGGTCCAGCAGCTCGGGTTTTGTGTTTTTGGCTGCTGTGCTGCTGTCTACGCTCATTGTAGCAGTGTGTTAGTGGGTAAGGATCTGGATGAAAATCTTTATTCCACTGAAATTAAAGGGAATTTTGCTTCATTGCAGCCAAGGCTTCATCTGAAATTGGAATTGGCTAGAAGCAGATTGTAAAATAAACCTCAATTGAGCCAGCAGTTCAAAAACAACATCCAGGCTGTAGAAAGAAACAAATTTATTTCCTGCTTTAAAAGCTTTCCATTTTAGTGTTTAACATGCAATAATTACAGAAGGAAAGAAATGGGCATTTCAGGAAAAAGAACAAGGCAATAGACTTTCTGATATGAGACTGTCATTTTAGAGCTGACTTGGGAATTTAAAGGGTGAGGGAAGGCAGGTAGGCATGGTATCTGTGCTGTGTCTTCCTACCGCCCGCTTCTGTCTGTGTGGTGTGTATCGATCTCAACCTATCCCGCGGTAACCTTGTGCTCCTACTATTTGTCTCTATCCAGTTGCTGGCCGTCATCTCACTCCTCAGCAGATGTGCCGTCTTTCTGGTGTGTGTACAAGCTATGTCTTGTAGGATAAGCCTCCAGCTGCTTTCCACAAAAACAACAAATGATAAATTCCATTAAGTAATAGGTTTTCAGGGCTTGGATTTTTTTTTTTTCAGTGCTCAAGTTCTTCTTTTTATCTTTAGAAATATTGGAATTACTACCCCAGTAGCAGCTCCTTACTCACCAGAAAGTGAAGAAACATTCTGAGAAAATAATGACTTAATATCACATTTCCTGTATAGCTGCTAAAATGTCATTAGTTGGTTGCTTGGGAAAAAAATAAAATAAAATCTCCAAAATAACAGAATAGCAGCTTGGTTTAATAAAGCCCGAGATGTGATAGTTAAGTGGTGGAAAAAAAAAAAGGACTTGCCAAATGTGCGTACAACAAAATAGACAAAAAAGAAACAGATATTTAGACATATGGCTTCCATTTACTGAGTATTCAGACATGGAGCACTTTCTCAAAACCCAACCACAGCTTTTGAAAATGTCTTTAAAAAAGAAAATAAATATTAGGTTAAAAAGCGTGAATCTCCGACAGAAAATGGGAGAAAGGTGATGGATTAGAAACACAAAGGAAGCAGCAGGGTTGCTCCTGGGGAAAAAACAAAGGTTTGCCTTGGCAGTCTGAGGGAGCACATGGAGGCTGTGATCGGTGGTGCTGGGTCTCTGCCTGCCACAGCTCAGGGAAATTAGTGGGGAGACCCATGGTGGGAGGAACCAAGCCATGTTCGAGAAATTTTAGTGGTTTCTGGAAGTTTGAGAATACTGTCAAGAGATTGCTTTTTCTCCAAGGCACATTGGGAGTGCCATCATTTGTCTGCCTGGGTTTTGCTGGAGGACCCTTTGAAAATCCCCAAATGGGGTTTTCCCAGTTCTCATACCAAAAGGCTGAGGCTGCTGAGTGCTGGGGAAAGCCACTTCTAAAATTCCCTCCATCTTCACGTGTCCGATTTCCCTTACATGGTCTGCTTGATAGTCCTTCTCCAGTCTTCCAGAGACATTTCCAGGAATATCTTCATTTATTACATGGACACATGTAGGAATGGGAAACAGCCTTAAAACATAAAACTTTCAACAACTCCTCAAACAGCAAAGTAGACTATAACTACATTTTTCTTCCCCTTCCATGAAAGTTACCTTTAAAAAAAAAAAAAAGCAAAAAAAAAAAAAGATAACTAGGGAGGTCCTTTTTAATGAAATGAGAATTGGATTTTGGTGATAAGTTTTAATTTAGGGCAAATAATTTAATTGGAATGACTCATTAATTTGGGGGTGCATAAATTGGGCCTCTGGCAGCCTATTATCTGCTTTTTTTTTCCTTTCTGATTCTTCTCTGTCAGCACTACAAGAAAAGCCTTTTGCCTTTAATAAGGTAAGGAGACACTCCTTTCGAATTCATGGAGAAGGGACTCTCATGGTGACTTCAATGTACTGGCAACTCAACTTTGGGTGCCCTCAGCTTGTGGCATGAATAGCTCACAAGACCACAGAGCTGTTTTTCCCAGCTTCTCGTCATGCAGATGCTCAGATATGAATAGAGTATGGGTTTGTGCACAGGCAAAGTTAGCCCCTGGCAGGGCCATCCTCACAAGCTGGCTCCAAGAACCATTGAAGAAATTGTCTGCAAGGAGACCAGAACTATGTCACCAGAAGAAGTTGTATGGCAGGACCAGCATAACATTGACTTAGAGAATAAGTGAGGCATCCGCTCGTGTTGGGTTAACCGGGAGGCTGAGATCTCGGCTCTGCTGTTGGTGAGTACATCCATTAATGTGTTAAAAGCCACTGCAGGCAGGCAGAGGAAAGTGCAGAGTGAAGAGCCTTTCAAAGGGAGAGGAGCCAAGAAGCAAGATCCTAAACATGAATTCCTTGTCGCCCTCACACAGGTGCCACGGCAGCAGCTGTAGTCTGGAGTGTCTCTTCAAAATGATTGTCCCCTTGTTAAGCTGATGGGAATGTGACTTTGGGGTATGTTAATGCTTTGAATGCAAAGAAAAAGTTCTTTGCAAAGTAGGATAAATCTCCCCAAATAACCACAGAACAGACTCGACTGTACAATTCCAATGATGACCTTGGGGATTATTAACACATAGAGCTCCTGATTCATGACTTAATCTGAAAGATTAATCCGCTTGTTGACCTGCTGGATAGAGATTGAGAACAAAAGTTTGTAAGGATGCTGCTTTTGGCGGTCCAAATCAAGGTACCTTGGCTCTCTCACTGCCAATGCCTTAACCTGCTTGAGGGGAGTGTTAACAGGGTGCCAGTGACTGTGTTTTTCACTCCTGTGAAAGTTTCACACTATTTGTTGTCTGACTGTGTTCCAGGAGAATATTTACAGGTGTACAAAGCCTGTTCACTCTTTGCCATTGAGGCTGGGACCTTGGCTGGGCCTATACTGCCTCTGTGGGCAGTGTCTGAGCAAGGCCTGGACTCCAGGCCAGATGGCACAGACCAGCTCATGTTCATGCTGCTTGGTGGCTCTACCTTTTGGAGCAGAGAGATCTCGTCCACAACACGCCAGGCACCGGCAGGGAGGGCTGGTCTCCTCCATGTTCCCAGTGTTGCCCCCATGGCCCTCAGACATGCTGATTTTGGGGTTGGTTGATTGATTTATTATGTTTGCTGCTTCAAAGTGCCTGAAATGATGAGAAGGCTGGGAGGAAGTCTGGCAGACTGGTGTTGTTATAAGAGGATGCCAAGAGCGTATGGAAGAACTTGAAAGCCCAGGGCCTGTGGAGTTGGTGTTGGAGGGCTCTCCCAGGTTCAGGGAGCCAAACTTGGCACTGTCCCCCTGTCTGGAGGGGGCTGTCCACATCAGCTGTGCCTGACACGGGGAGGGGAGCTGAGAACAGATGTATTTCTTCATTCCAGAAGAGAGCCTGGGCTTGAACTCAGCTCTCCAAAGGACTGGAGCAAAATTGCGAGACCATGGTGTGCCCTCTGGAGCAAAATCTAGAAAACCCCATGGACAGCAAGACGGAGCCTTTCAAGGTCATCAAAGATTCACCTTGTCTTAACAAATCCAGGGTATGTACATGATTCCACCAGATAAATTGCACAGATGTCTTGTCAGAGGCAGGACTAAGATCCAAGTCCAGAAATGCATTTCTCTCTCACTGTTTTTTAATAGTAACTCTCCTAAGGTTGCAGCTCTCTTCTGTACGGACACTTAGTCACGCAAACTGAAGTGGCATAGTACAGGTGAGATTCATCACACTTAATCATCTTAGACATCTAAACGTTAGTAGTGTAAATTTAACGTAGATCTACATAGCAAACTTCTGGATGCCTAAAATTTGGTGACCTGAATCCACCTTGATACACAGGAAAGACGAGTATGCTGTGTAAGAGACTAGTTCTGGAGATCCTGGCATTTCCCACAGTCTAACACCATCTCCTTGGCAGATTTGGCTGGTCTTGACTCTTTTTCTTGCTATGACTTGGATTTTGTGACTTTAGTGTAACAGTACCTTTTCTTTTAATCTGTAAACTCTTCCACACTGGATAATGCTTTTGGTTATACTGCTTGATCTATTTACCTGTCCTCACAACGAGCATCTGCATTGCCCTCCAAATCTTCTTGTTTGGAGCCTGCCATAAATTTGTGCAAGCTCTCACAGTGGAAGTGGAAGATTGCCATCTCCTTGTCTGAATACTTTTGCTTCTCACTGAGCCAGAGGGTGAGGGACTCCCCTAAAAATATTTCTGCACTTGCTGCTCCCTGAGCCACCAGCCCAGGAAAGCCCCAAGGCACTTGCTAAATTTTTAACCAGATGAGTAATCCTACTCTCACCCAAACTATTCCAGGCTACTCAATTTTTCTCCTGGATTTTGTGCTGCCCTTGTCTCACTAGTCCTTGAACTACTTTAAGACATCAGTAGTGTTGGACCCAAGTGCTCCTTTCTCTCTTCTTTCTTCTTCCTGAAGGGAAAGCTGTGTAAGAGAGGAAAATGAAGCACCAGCTATCTAGTCGCTTGCATCTGCAGTTTTTAGGAGCTGCAGCGACTGTTGTGCATCATCTGTGGTTCTGCAAAGCCCATTATTCCCAATGGATTTCACAGTGTTACTCTCTTCTTCCTGGGGTTCAAGAGCACACTGCTGAGTGGTCTCCCAGCCAGACTTTTCCACTCCCTTAAAAACAGGTAAACAAATGGAAAACAAAGCCCACCCTTCATCTCCATTTTTCTAATCCTCTTGGTTTTGTGGGCATGTTTCTGCCAGCAGTTGCAGAAACTCCCAAGCCTGTACCTGAATAGCAGAAACTCTCCTCTCTTTGGCTCCCAGATCAAATCAAATTGCTGTTTATTTCATTGCCCTGATAAATTTTTTATTAACTGTGTTAGAAGTCTGTGAGGAGGAGGAGGAGGGGAAGAGAAAGGAGAAAGCTGTTCAGGAATGTAGGCTGGGCAAAGTGCCCACGATTAATGGGGTAGCGGTGACCAGCGGGTAGTTGAAAATTCACCAGTGCCAACTGCCAGGAGCATTTTGCTGCCTGTGACAGCTGGTCATCATTATTGGACGACTGCTTCTGTGTACATCTTAGATCTGTGTCTTTGCATGCCTCTTACGAAGTCACTCTCGATTTCTGTTTTGCAGGGACATACTGAAGCAATTAGGGCGTGCTGGATGGCTGTAGGGATGAGTGAACAGTGTTGAGTAAAATATGAATTCTCTCCTACTCCTCCCCTAATTCCTCTATCTAAAGATGAGCTTAAACCCCTGTTCCAGAGATAGGCCTCCTTCAGCATCGGATGAGTTTGAAATGGGGCTTTTCAGCTCTACCCGGCCACTTGGTCAGGCCTCATTCCTCGCTGCTACAGGGCCCTTGGTCTCTTCAAAGACAATTACAACCCATTTTGGCTGTGATAGCCATCTTTAAGGAAGCAAAACCATCCTTTTGATGCACCATATATGTGGCCTATATGTCTCCTGGTGCCCGAGTGAAACAGTGAACACCTAACCCTGATGAAAGGTTGCAAATTCAGATGGTTTATACTGCATGGTTGACAGTAACAAGGGCAAACCAAGATCGCTGCCTGTGCCATCCAGTTTGAGGGAAAGGGAAAACTGTTGTATGGAGCTGCTAGAAGCACATCTATGAGGCTTCTTGGGAATGTAGCACATCCAACAGGCATAGGCAGAGTAATTGGGGTAGAGAAAGACCTCAGAACAGAAGCGTTAAATGCAATGCAGGTGCATTCAGGTCAGAGTGAAGCAGCTATCAGTGCAGAAAAGGTAAGGGAAATAAAGGCCTTGTATACATTTTCATTGCAGTTCTTGACATGAAGCTCCCCATAAGGGATGGTTGTATAGCTTATTAGGTGTTAAAGACTTCTTTAGGATCCAGAGGGGTCGCAAAATGCCCCCACTGTGCGTGACATGAACAGAACGTGTGAAATAGGAAATTGTTATGGATGCTAATCCTCTCATTTTTTTTGTAGTTTTGGTTCCTCCTTGGCCTGTGACACTCAGCCACTAGCCAGTCTTGGAAGTGGGAGCTGAGACCGATGGAAAGAGCTGTCTCGTGCTCTTAGGAGAATGTACCGTCATGGCTTCAGCTTGCCAGCCCAGTATTATAGAGCTAACAGCAGAGTCACCTGATGCCTTTTGAAAGGCATAACTAGGGCACAATCGACACCATGCAGGGAGAAGAAGGAATGTAGGATTTTGTATGACTAGCTTTTTCCTTTGTGCAGCAGACTCAGAAGGCTTGAATGGGAAGAAAATGTGGTTCTTGGGATGGATCTACCATTCAGCTGGAGAGGAGGTTCAAGTGGATCTTGAGGAACATATTTCAGCCAGGGATGTTGTGCTTGGGAAAGAAAGAGGACAGGGAGTCTTCCAGACTAAAGTTTCTATCACATGCAGCACCTCAGCAAGGAAATGCTGTCAGTAACAATATTGTGTACTTTCTGTAAGTGTGAGTGGTACCCATGCTGTGTATATTTTAACTTCTTTTACTTCCACATCTCTACAATAGAATGTAGTAAAAATTACTCTGCCAAAACCTGAGTACAGTGATATTCTGGACTCTGTCCCCGTAAGTCATTGTGAAACAGCCTACAAACCTCCAGAGGCACTAGCTAGCCAAGGGAAGGAGGAGCTCTTTAATTGGATCCAGAGTGCTGTAAATCAGTGGGAAAAATGCTTCTAGTAACTTGTCTGGTATTTTAGTTTATCGTCAGCTAAGGTTGCTTTTCACGGGGTCTCAAAGTATTTCACAGTTCAGGTTCTCCAGTGAATTTGTTCATTAGAGGACCATTCACTGACTTGCCTGGCATGGTTAAGCAAGTATTCGTGTTGTACATCAGTTTACTTCTCCCTGCCTTTTGCTGCTAGAGAGTTCTTGCCATTCCCATTGTGTCTTCATTTCAGCTGTTCACAGTGACACAAAATGTCTCCTGCCCGAGGTCAGTCTTCCCATGATGAAAGTCTCCCATGGAATTAGTCAGGCTGGAAGACAGGCTTATATCAGAAATACAAGCCATCGGAAAATGGTGGCAGGCTGTCAGTTCCCATTAGCTAATGCTACCTGGACAGCCTGCTGCCTTCCCACCATTGTAGGTGGGAGAGATGAGTTTTAATGAGCAGCAGAGGGAATGGAGGGACAGGGAGGAAGGGAGAGGAGGGGAGGTGAAAGTAGTTTAGAACTAGAAGTGATATTTTTGGTAGTGGACCACTTATTTGTGTGCATGCACATGTCCGTGCTAATGAACATGAGTATTTAATTGAAGCAAACAATCTTGTGGCTTGCCAGACCTCTCCAGGAGCTTTTGGTCTCACTGAGTGATTGCATCTTGTCCATTCTTCCTTCAGTGACCTCCTCCTATTTGTAGTCCAGCAAGATCGATCAATTCAAGAATTGTAGTGAACTGCAAAGAGAAATATGCTAAAATCAAAGAGGGAGATATATGGATCCTGGCTAACTGGTAATGAAGTGGAAGACGTAGCATTTGATAACTGATTTATACTAATGCAACATCACTGACTTCACAGAAGTCGCTCCTGATGTATTTCAGGCTAGTGCTGTGGTGTGCTGGATTTGATCTAGGTGCAAAAACACCCTACAAACAACTAACAGAGTCACTGAGTATTTAAAGAAGTTGTGTAGTTCAGTGTGGAGGTCACAGCTAGGACTAACAAGGGCAGATCAGGAGGGGGATGTATTCAGCTGTGAAATAGCCTCCCAAGGACAAAGGTAGAAGAGTCATTTCCCAGCAACTTCTAAGACTAGTTGGCCAAAACACTATTAGATATGCAGCAGAGAACAAACCTGCCTTGCTGAATGCCCCCAGCTCTGGAAGATAGAATAAGTGTGCAAATGATTCCTCCGTCTCTAGAGTATGTGAACATCTGAGATCTGAATTGCTGCAGGTCCCATTCTTCTCCCTGGCATTCGACCTACATTTAAATTCTAATTGACTTAGAGTGAAGACTCGTAAAGCTTCCTCTTTTTTTGCCAGGATGCTGAATCCTCAATGAAAATATAAACTGTGTCATTAGGTATTGGGCAGATGTTGGGCATAAAGGAGATGGTTTAAGCTTTTTTTTTTTTTTTTTTTTTTTTTAAAAAAAAAAAAAAAAGAAACCTGCACAGCTTGTTCCAATTAGTCATTCTGCATACAGAATGCTTGTGACTTGCAGTGACTCCGCTTTTGGTGAGGAAACACATTAGTTTAACTAATGCATCCCCACGGGATGTTTTTAACAAACAACGTGACACTGGCAAGTGTTGGAGATGTCATGTGCTCAGGTTAGTTTTCTGGACGGTTTCTCCATCTTCCTCCCTACTGGGAGCTGCTTTTACTTCTTCAGAAAGTGCATTGTCTAACAGGCCCCTGAGTGCACTATCAGGCCATAATCACCTCAACCAGTCTCACTGGGGATGTCCACCTCTCCTCTGGACAGGGGCCCTGTATAAGCTCAGTCCTGGGTCTGCGTGTTAGGTGTACCTCTCTTCTCTAGGTGTCTCCAGCCTTGTCTCCCTGTGTGGCACCTGGACCTGGTCCATCATCTCATCATGTCTGGGGCTGTTACAGACCCTGTTACCAGCATCTGCCTGTTCCTACCCTATTCAGATCCTGTGGGACTGTGCCCTCCCAGTGAGGGCACTGTCTTGGTCACCCTCAACATATTGCCAGGTCAGGCTTTGCAACTGAGCCAATTTTGGGTGAGACTTACCTCACTGGACTGCGTACTTGTAATAGGTATCTAATCTAAGGTAGTCTAATTGGAAATGCTTAGAATAAACTGTCTTCAAAATCTCTCTCTCTTGCCTACCCCCCCCCATTGACAGTAGGGCTAAGTTTAATAAAAAAAAAAAAAAAAAAAAAAAAAAAACGCACTTAAATTAAATGTCTTATATTAGGAGAGTAAATTAAGTGAGGTGGATTCCCACCACCACCCATACCAGCTTGCACTTGATATGTAAATGGCGCATCTTTTTGTGTCCTTAAGAAACTGTGTCTAATCGGGATGTCTCTACCCATGGCCTGATTCTGACTGTCTCTAGGATAGTAAATAAGGTTCTGATTTTGTAAGCAGGAGGAGTCTGGGCCCCACATTAAAGGTTCCCAATAACCTGAGACAAAACATTTCCTCCCTCATTATAGCCTATCGCTACTTACATGCTCCTGGGCCTCCCAGTCTTTCTTTAGCTAAACACTAACAATACCTCTTCTGGTTTGTGTGTAAGAGGGACATTGCCTAGAGGGGCTGCTTGCATCATTTATTATCAGGAATTATTAAGAATGTCTTCCTCTCCGTCTTGCTATCTGCTTGCAGGAGTTCTACTCTCCCGTTGCACATTCACCACAGGGAAGTGAGCCTAGCGTACTGTTGGGACTTGACTCAATGTTTGGCCATTACATTGCTGAAGGTTAGGGTGGAAATGGGGGTAGTAATTCTGGTTTTGAGTTTAAAAGGGTTTGGGCTCTTTATGTAACAAGCAGGATGTGTTGCTTGAGCCCATAGAGCTCTCAGCATCTCAAGGCCAAGAGAAAAGGCGCATCTCAAATATCCAGCCAAACCCTTAACTCTGTCATTGTGTGGTGTCAACAGTAAGTCTGAGGAACGCCCTGGAAGACAGCTCCCCAGGTGTAGCTCCTCCAGCATGTTTCCACTTCCCTAGGAGATCTGGTTTTGATAAGGCCAGAGTTTCTCAGTTTTGACAACACGAGGCTCTTACAGTTCGGTTTCCTAATTCTTTGAGGCTGGACTGCCAGAGAGGTTGGAGTTCTTCCTTGTTTGGGATGCAAAAGGTAGTATGCGTATTTGGTTTTGGGCTCATAAACATTGTGGACTGACAACTAGTAAAAAGAACAGAAGGAAATAAATCTTTTTGTGTTCGGATTGCCCTAATGAAGTGTCTAAGGCCCCACAAAGACTGCTGGGGACTTCCATGTTGTTGTGGAAGATACTCGAATACTGCGACAGGCAGCAGATTCAAATCCTTTAAATAGGTTAATAAAATAGGTTGCCCCTCATCCACAGGGCAAAAAAAAAAATGAAGAAAAAAAAGGAAAAAGAAGTTCCTTTCTCCCTGCTCCTCTAGAGCAAGTAGCTGGTTGTTGGCAGAGTTCCTGCGCCCGAAGGCATCGCTACATAATGTGTCTCGTAATGGCTGCACACCGCCTGCTGTGAGCTGTGGGATTTGGAGAGGAGCTACCCAGGCTGGCCAGGAGAACAGCTCGTGCAGCTGGTTCCCTTTATCTTCCTATCACCTTGGGTTGCCTTCTCCTCGAGTGTGAAGGTGGCTCCTCGCCACAGACACAGCAGAGAGAAAGGCTGCCTCCTCTGGCAGATGGACGGCCCGGCCTGTCATGGAGGCTGTGGGCAAGCAGTCCCTGAGGGGACAGGGAAAGGAGGCTTTGCTCTCCTCTGGAGCAGCGAGGAAGGGTGCTCGAATATTTGGTACCTACTGGGGGTATCTAGGTCCAGGCCCGGGCCATGAATGGGGGGATATGAGCCTTGCAGGGGCCTTGCGGGTTCTCGGAAGCGATCCTGTGTTATCATAGTAGATCACCTAGGAGATCTTATGATATCACTGGCATGCCTTAAAGCCAGAGACACTGAGGAAAAGTGAGCAGTTCGGGGGAGTGCTTTGTGTGCTCCTGCTATGCAAACACGCCCTTGTAAGACTCCTGGCTACACAGGAATTTGCCTTTCCGGAGGGGAGTAGTGAGGAGAGGCTCAGCTCTTCACCTCGCTCTGTTTCCCTTAATGAATTGGGGTCTTCCTCCACCATATACCCAGCGAGAGAAACAAGGGAGCGTGTGCAATCAGTTCTCACTCAGCTAGCCAACGAGATGTGAAATAGGTTCCAGGGTGGATGATACCCTTGAACGAAGTCACGCTGACTTGTTTGCTGCGATAATGTATGGACGCTCCTTCTGGTAAAGTCTCCCATGTAATTGAGCCCCGGTGCCTGGCAACTGGTAGTGGGTGAGTAAATTGTTGCTTTCGAATGGAGGTTAAATGCTGCAAGCCTTGTTCACAGCACCTTATCCGACTGTCCCAAGCTCGCTCTCTGCCAGTGGAAACCTGCCCTTCAGGGAAGCCCCAAGGCATGCAAGTGTCAGAGGAATTCCTGCCTCCTCTACGTGCATCCCAAATGCAACATGTTTTATACTGTGGAAGTCACAGTAGGACACTCTGGCTATTTCCAATTTAGTTTGGGGCATTTTTGCTCTGCAGCTCAGACTGTCACTTCCATTTCTTGCTCGGTATGCACTGAAGCAGCCCTTTTTTTCACTGACAGCTTTCCTCACCCTGTGTGCTCTCTCCTTCTCTGTCTTGCATTTTTTTTCTCCCTTTTCCTTCTCTCTCTTCCCATTATCCATCTTTTATGTTTGTTTCTTTTTTTTTTTTTCCCTTCTCCCAGAGTACAATATGGGGGGGTTGCTCCTGGATACCCCTCCTAGTGTGTCACTCATTCCTATTGCCCACAGTAAGTCACTTCCCCCACTCTACCTCACTAATGCCTAAATTTCTCCGTGGGTATATTTAGAATGATAATTATGTGTTTTACCAGTGCAGGAATTACAGGTCTTGAACAGATGATGTTTGCAGCATGCTTTGTAGTCCTTGATACACACTAATAATGAAGCCCTTGCAGTAAGACCGTGGGAAGACACACAATAGAAGAAAGGATGCCTCTGGCCCAGACTAAAACAATCCACATTTTTAGTTCCCTTCTGTGAGGGACTTCATAGATTTCAGTAGCCATGGCATCCAAGTAGATAATGTGTAAGGGAGGAACAAACCCCAGACTCTTCCTAATGTCATTGCCTTGCTGTTCTCCAGGCAGCTGTGGGGTTTCCTCTTGTTGGTACCGACTGGCTCTTGGAGACCAGCCTGGGGGCTGGCTTGGGCAAAACTGTCTAGACTCAGGAAATTCACTTAATTTAATTCCTTGCCAATTAACACAGACTTCTAATTACTGATTCAGCTACTGAGAAATGAAAAAAGCAATGAGGGGAAACCCCTTTCCTCATCCTTACCCAGGCTCGGGCTTGTTCCAACACCTCTCCCCTGCTCAGTCCCCTCTCCCCTTGTTTTGGCCACACATTATGCTCCGTCCCTGCCAGTCCCTTGGGCAGGATGTTGGGAGCATGGAGCACCTCCCTCCAGGACCTGTCTCCTGCCCTGTCCCCAGCAGAGGATCAAAACCAGGGTGCTTTTGCAGGAATTTGGTGGCTTGTTTGGCTAGCATTTTCCAGGGAGTCTTGCATTTGGGTTGGGGATATCTGTTTTATTTTCCCTGCTTGCTACCACCGTCATCAGGCTGGAGTTTCTCAGCTGGCAGTTGCTTGCACAAGAGTGGTTTTGCGGAGGGCTGTGCAGACATTTATGCATCAGTCCTTCTCTAAATTGGAAGTGACATGCTTGTCAAAGTCGGGCAGAGCGCGATCCCTGGGAAGGTGTGGGAGCAACTCTGCTGGAGTCAGATGAGCTATGCCAAAGCATGAACAGTGCGAGGGAATGGAGGATGACACTCCCTGTGACCAAGCAGAGGTACTGTATGCTAGATGGGAGGCAGGGGCTTCATTTTTCACCCTGTGACTGACAGGCTTACCTTCATCTCTATCATCCCTATAATAGATGTTGACCTCTTCACTCCAGCAGTGCAGTTTCACTTGACAAATCCTGCCTCTCCTTCCTTCCCGTGCGGTCTGTTACAGTAAAACAAGGCCATTCTATCAACTTCTGGCTTGTTTTTCAAAGGAAATGAATATTGCATGGTCGTAGTGACTGTCAGTCTTCTGAACCTGGGTGCTTGTTGGCTAATTTCCACCACAATTGGAGCCTCAAGGCTATTAGGGCTCCTGTATGCTTTGTGCAAAGTATGACCCACAAGGAAAGAAATGCTCCTTTAGTACTTCCATGGAGCAAAAAGCTGAAAGAATGAGCTCAGCCCTTCTTCAGGCTTGAGCAAATCAACACAGCTGCTCCACCTTAAACGGGAAAGCTATGGGAAAAACAGAAATAGGCTCAGATAAACTTGCGTTATGCCCTTCATCTTTACCTTTGCTTCCTCATACATAAACAGATATCGCTCGCAGTGCTGTCCCAAGTTGTGCAGAGAGCCCTGAAGCAAGGGCGTGCTGCCAGCAGAGCCGTAGCACCCCGTATGGTGCAGAGCCCGTGCTGACTGCTCCTGATGGGAGCATTGGGTTGTGGGATTTCAGCTGGGGAGCTGCTTGTGCAGGCTGGATTTGGGTTTAAGCACATACCTCCATGTCGCTGCAGTGCCAGTAGGCAGAGGGTTCGCATTGTTCCCGAAAAAAGAAATAGCTGTGTCAAAGGAAAAGATGCTTCCTTACCAGCAGACAAATGAGGCTGTATCAAGCCGTAGTTCTGGTGTGCGCTCAGTCCGAGCCAGACTGAAATTACCAGCTCTCTGGCCAGTTACAGTGTCAAGGGTGGTAAAATGAACTGCAGCCGCTTTTAGGCTGTCAAACAGCCTTGAGGAAGGTTGTAAGTGCTGGTTATTGGCTTTGCTGATGTCCTGCTATCTCCCTTCTGTCCCATGGTCCTAGCCAGCACCTTTCATATAGCTCTGCTTTCTCTGGAGGAAAGACTCATCAGATCTCGAAAGCTTTAAATAGAGAATATATCCAGGGCAATCTGACACCGTGCTGGAGTGATATGAGGGAAGAAAAAAAAAAAAAGGTAATTTTCTTTTTCTGTTGTCCCGTTCTTTTATCTCTGAGACCTCTAGTCATAACCAGAGCAGCTGCAAACTGCAAGAGCATGGAAGAGCACACTTTAGGGTTGCTTGTGGGAGCTCTGGCTTTGTTTCCTGCGTGCTGGTGAGGACCAGGACCTCTGTGGTATGCCTGTAAATGAGAGGGGCGTGCTTGTTGCATGGGTAAGCATGTGGAACATATGCAACTGTTTGGTGGGAGGACTCTGAGCCAGCCAAATCCTTTTCCCTTCACTCCAAGCTCCTTCCAACTGTTGCAGCCCTGTACAAACATCTTCCTCTTCTCGTCCTTTCTCTCGCTGGTTCCAGCATCCCAAACTGGGGCCTTTGAGATCTGCCCCTCCATCTAATCTGTGCTTCCCTGTCTAATGACATGCGCTAATGTGTGCTAACAGATGTCTGAGCAAAAATTAGCTGTGGTGTCCAAATCAATTAGACTGGAGAGGCTATGCAGGAGCAATTGCTCAATAGGCTGTGCGGGTTGTTTCTTTTTTTTTTCTTTTTTTTTTTTTTTTTCTTTTCTTTACAAAAGGTGAAATTCTGCAGCCAAGCCTTAGCCTGCTTCCCTGCCTTGTACACTCCACTTCCAAGCAGTCTACCTCTGTGCTTAATGGGTTCTGATCTGGTCTCCAGATGGAGCTGGCTCCACCAGCTGCAGGCAAACAGCAGCTGCTCTCTGAAAGGAGAGGTACATGCTTCTCCAGAACCTCACAGCATGGGTACAGCCGGCACGTCAGAGGCAGCTAAACGATCCTGGCGTTTTTCATGTGTTCGCCTGCTTCGCAGGAAAAGCAAATTAGTTTTACAGGATCAACGACTAGTGGAGCAGCATCTTGTGGAGAGTTCAAAACAGTCCATGGCACACGTAGGCTTTTTGTTGCGTGAAACCATGGCTAGGGCTCACCCAATGTAGGGAAGGGTTCTCAGAGGTGTTGGGGAGTGGAGGACACACATCCTGAAATGAAGTTCAGGCACCAGAAGATCTCCTGCCAAGAGGAGTGTTTCTCCTTTTGTAGTTTTATTGTGTCCTGGGACAAAAGCTTCTCTGTTCAAGGACCTCAAGGTAAAGCTGGTGTTAGATTATGACGGGTGTCACACAGAAATGTTGCCTTTGTTTTTAATTAAACATGTTTCTCACGTTGCTTGTCGAAGAAATTCAGAGTCACAGGCCCAAAATGGAGCAATGTTGTTTGCAAGTGAAATACCGAGGTGTTCACAGAGATTAATTAGGGGAACGACTGTTAGTCTTTCCCTACAATCACTGCCACATGTGGATCCTCTTCCTAGCAGCTAATGCTCGGTTGGTCTACCCTTGGTACTGACTGCAGTTTTGAAGACAAGACCTATATTTAATGCGTAGAGTTGACCAGGAAAGTCTAGCACCTTGTGCACGAAGTGGAAACGCCTGACTTGCAGTGACCTATAAAAATAAGCAGTGGACTCGTAGCTCTTCTCTTTGTGACCTTTGTCTGAAAGCACATGCCATCAGGAATAAATATATTCTGAACAGCCCGTTCACAGAAGTCCTTCTGAACTTGATTCTGCTTTCAGCCACCTTTCCTTTAGCTGAGCCTACTTTTTGAGGACAAATAGTCTTTGAGGGTCTACAGCAAAATATGTCATCTTAGTCCTGCTAGTTTTGGCAGATGTAATTCCTTATCTCAGCTGCTGATTGCCCTCCAATGCATTTCTCTTCACTCCTACCTCTAGTTTTTCCCTGTTTCTTGTAAGACGGTGCTTCATGAGCTGCCACTCACAAACCACAGAAGTATTTACTTGAGGTGTGCAAGTAAGTCAACCAAAAGAAGGGGTTTCAAATCATTTGTGTGCTTTGCTGAACTTCAGCCTGGGTGCGTTTAATCCCACTCAAGCTGCTTTTTAAGTCCTCTGCAAGCTTGTTTCTGATTTCCTACCTCCTGTCATCACCTTTAAATCCATTTTGCCATCAACATTTGCTGGCTCCTCCTTCCCTCTCCACCCTTCACAGTTAAGCATCTGTTTTTCAAATGATATTTTTCCAGTCATTCCAGCCTATTTTTTCCAAACAGCATCTCGTTTTTTTTTTGTTTCCCCATTCGTATCTTGCTAAGCCCCCTTTGCTCTCAATCTTCTGAGGTTTCTGTCCTGCAGCTCCACATCCTTCCTGGGGGACAAGCCTCCCTGCCTCTGCTCTCCCTCCTGCTGCATCGCCCCCAGCCCCGTGCTGTGCCCACCTCTCGCACCCTTCTGTGCATGCAGTGATGGGCTGTGAACACACACTAGCATCGTGCTTGGTTCTGTCAGCCAGGCTTCCCAGCCACATTTATCAAAATTATCCCACAGTTCCTTGCAGAGCCGAATATTAATAGGGTTCATTTAAAACCAGGAGTGTTACTAATGCTTTTTTTTTTTTTTTTCCCTAATGGGAGGAAACAAGAATTACCCAAACAAGCACGCGTACAGAAAGTGGGGCTGTTGGGAATAGGAAATAAGGCAAGTGAAATCCTTCTCAGAAGGGACGGAGCAGTCAGCAGGACACACGTGTGCGCAAAGTGCCCCAGTCGTTTCCTCCAGACCTGGTGGCAAGGCTGGTGGAGTGGGCCTCTGGTGCCTCTTTCTTCTTATCTATCTGATGCAGCTCTGCCTCAAAGCTGAGGGAAACGTGGTGCTCCCTTCCTGTCTTTGCTCTGAAGGCTTCAGGAAGAAAATTAGAGGTGAACTCAAGATGGGGATGAGAAAGGAAGTTAGCTAGGCAGGTTGCAAG
Source organism: Aythya fuligula (assembly GCF_009819795.1). Lineage (NCBI taxonomy): Eukaryota > Metazoa > Chordata > Aves > Anseriformes > Anatidae > Aythya > Aythya fuligula. Next base: position 87,079,960 of record NC_045559.1, read on the forward strand.
ACCAAAACCATGCCCCCGTGCCATTTGCTCCTTTGTCAGGTCTCTCTTTATTCATTTGTCCTTCTGTCAGATGTCTTTACCAGAGCTACGTCAGCCCTTTGCCACTCCCCACTTGCAGGCACAACCACAAATGTGCCGAAATCCTGGATTTTTTCTCTTACTTTTACTTATCCAAGGATCAACAACTGGTAATCAATACATAAAGCGATCCCCCAGTGTTTCTTGATTTTGTCTCTGATTGCAGCATCCGGGCATTCATCTGATATTGCAGCATGCAACAGCTGGGGACCTAACTCTGTTTGTGGTGCTGTGGGTAAGAGGAGAGCCTGACCCACTCCTTTCAGGAGTTGCCAGATCACTCTGATGGAGAGAGATCCCAGTGATGCTCTGCAAATCCCTCATGCTGAGCTCTCTCCTTTTTTTTGTTTTCCTTCTTATATTGACCTTTGCTGATCTGCTTAAACCAGCCCAAAGTGCTTTGTGGTTCTCTTGTGGAGAGCTCCAGGGCGAGGCAGCTTACACCAGCTGCTTTACCCAGGTTTTTCCTCATCCTGTTCTGCCATCCCTGGCGCGGGGAAGTGGAGGATCAGAAGGAAAATCTCAAGTGCATAAAAGCACTCTGGTTGGTACCTGGGAGCAATTAAAAGGCTGGTTCAGCATTCAATGCTACACTTTGTGGTGGTTCTCATGGTAATGTAGGCATAAAAAAGCTGGTGTGGCTGGCATCAGAGCAGGCTAGCTCCATCCTGGAAAAAAAACTCTGGTTGCTGGGGAAGGATAGTATCACGTCTGCTATCTCCAGCCTTTGATTTATTCAGTGATAGGAGAGGGAACAGGGACTTGGGGGATGCCCAGAAAGCCTGGAGAAAAGTGTTTGCATTTAATTAAAGCTTGTGAGGCATCCAGGGCTTACGGGAGGTTGTCCAGTCCCGTGAACACATGAATGTCAGACCAGGGTGTGCTAGTGGGTAGTCCTAAATACCTCCTGTCTGTGAATGAAAAGGGTTGGTGTGGGTTGTCCAGGGAAGGATGGGGTTTGTTCCTGCAGCAGGAAGAGAAGGGAAGAACAAAGACTGGGGCGTCACGAGGGGAAACTGCAGAAGTGGTTGTTTACTACTGATGGGAAGGCTGCTGGGGATGTGTGCGTGGAGGAGGAGTGGGATGAAAAGAAAGAAACAGAAAACCTCGTGACTTCTGGGGCGTTATGGAGCAAAACCAGATCCTGAGCAGAGTTAATTCAAATGTGCGGTTTTATTGCTGTTAATGTGATTCCTGAGGAAAAAGGCGGAGGGCTTTAGCAGCAGTTACGATAAAGTAAATCACTTAAATGGAAGCAATTGTGCTCCCCGGCCTTCCAGCCCATCAGTGGGTTTGACTGCCGGTGTTTACGGAGGGAAGGACATGATGATTTTCATGCTCCTCATTCCAAACTTCCCCAACGCGAAACCCCTCGTGTCTCCTTCCCAGCCACCTCCTTGTAAATCTCCATCAACTCCATGGTTGTGTCAGATGTATGCCTCTGCAGCTAAGACTTAGTGGCCTCCTGTGCCCCTTCTCCTCCTTCCCTGTTGAGATGAGTGTTTCAGATACACAAAGCTCTGTCTTATAGACTCTTTTTTTTCTTTTTTCCATATAATACTGTTTCCAGCCAGTCTTGCTCTGGGATTCTGCTCGGATTTCCAGGGGCTGTTTTGACCAATTGGAACCTGAGGGAAAAAAAAAACAACCAAAGAAAACAAAGCACAAGACCTTTCTTGCACAGTCGTTTCACAAGAGGACAAAATTTAATTGCAAAGTGAATTGGGGAGATCAGAGCAGCAGTGGCTGCAGGCAGTGAGGGGGAAGTTCAGTGCTAATAAATGAAACGTCCCCGATCCAAGGAGAGAAAATAATCAGCACAGCTATAGGACAAACCTGGGACATGACACCAGGCAGCAGCACCTGCCAAATTAATAACGCCCCTTTAATTTTGTCCAGCTATGCTATTAAGCCCTTGTCCCGTAGCTGGGTGCTCTAAGCCGTGCTGACTCAGGGTAAGGAGGGGAGCTGGGACAAAAGAAGGAGCTCGGGGAGGAGGTTTGTAGCAAAATGCAGAGCTTTTTGAGTACCTGCTTATTGGCTTGCGTGCTGGGAGGAGATGCTGTAGGCATTCAGTCAGCCTTGGAGCCAGTGCTGGGACCTGAGCATCTCGGAGCCCTCTGTCAGCAGCCTCAGCAGTGCCATTGCCTCGAGGAGAGAGCCCGCTGCCTACTCCTGCTGTAGTTTTGCTGTCCGGAGATCTGATGTGGTTCTGGAGCTGCTCCTTGGGAAGCCAGGTAACGCCCATGGCTCTTCTCCAGCTCACTTGTGGATAGATAAGCTGAGCTGTCAGATTGAAGCCATCCTTCACGTTTTCTTCCCCCCGGTTCACCAAGAATGAAGGAAGCTGAGCTCCTTCGGCTGGGGAGAGCAGTGCAGTGCTTCTGGCCCTCTCCATGCCACACATGGTCAATCCAATGTGCTTCTGGAGCAGCTGTAATACTGATGTCCAGGGATGCCTCCAAGGGTAGGAGCTCCAAATGCTCCTTCACCTTCCTCAGGCTGTGCCCACCAAGTGGAACAAAACCACTCACGTGGCAGCGCGTCCTTTTTCCTTCCTCTCTCCCCATGCCCTCCTCTCCATTTTGTTATCCAGCACAGTGAGACAGAGCTCAGGCTCCAGATGCCTGAGCAGGAGAGGGGGAGGAGTGGAAGATTTGGCCAAGCTGCTTCTAACGTTGCAGTAGCCTTGAGCACACCTGGTCCGGGAGCGAGGGGCATGGGGGAGAGCAGGGGAAGGAACAGCAAAACGGATGCTGGGCACTGCAAGCGTAATTGCTGGCTTGCCTGTAGGTGAAAAGAGTGCTGCTGCCATTCCCATCGGGGCCAATTTGCTGTTGCTGCTCTTATCTCCGATGTTGATCAGGCTGCAGCTACAAACCTCCTTTGTCCAGGAAGGCATCTGAACCCTCTCTCGCCTCCTCCCACCCCCAGCTGGCGATGTGAAAGGGGACAAAGCAGGCTCGCCTGTCAGGACACGGACAGCTCTGCTGCTGAATTGGAGGTCTCCTGGCTCGAGAAGGAGGAGAAGGGAGCTTTAGGTATCAAAACTAGCTGCCAACCTATGGCATCCAGGTGCCCTATGCGTTGCTTGTGAACCTGAAATGAATGCCTGCCCTCTCAGGTTAGGTCCTAAACTTGTTTTTGGGTATTGTCTGTATGTGTCAAAGCACTCAGTTCAGAGCATCATACTATTAATTTGCAGAAACTACTTCTCCATAGACCCTGTGACCCCAGGATCTAAGCCCAACACTGAAAATATGAGGCCTCCTGGCAAAAGCTGTCACGTTGTCTGTGGTTTTCATCAAGCCCCGTGCATTCTCTGGGCCCTTTGTTTCACCCTTCTTCACCTCGTTGTCTTTAAAAATGGAACTAGACTACCTAACTCAAACAATGTTATTTTAAGCATCCTGCTTATCATTTTCTGAGGGGAAAAAAAATACATTTCAGACTGAGTTGCCAAGTTCTACTGAAGCCCAGTTGCAATTTAAAAATTTTTTTTTTTTTTAGGAATGGTTTAATATTTAATTTGGCCATTTTACAATGAACAGCATGCAGAATTAAAAGCACATTTTTGCTAGTGAACTTCTAGTTCAGATTCTTTATTTAGCTCTTAGCTAACTAAAAAATAGATTTTTATTTTTAACTTTAGGTTTCACATTTTTATGGTACAGACCGGGGAACATTGCTTCATTTTGCTTATTCCGATTAAAATCTGTGTACTGTCCGCAGGCCCCAGTCACGTCCTTCCAAGGTTGCAAAGACCAAGAGATGGTCTCTGCCCTGCAGAGCCTACAATCTAAACAGGCCAGATAAAAAAGGAGTGGTGGAAAAAAGCATCTTTACTCCCAGTGAGCCAAGGCATGTGGGAACTTGCCCAAAATGAGAGCGAGTGAGTGGCAGGGCCTAGCTCTGAACTGCTGTAATCAGTAAAATATTCTATTTTTGATAACTTCCTTGTCTTCTCTGTCCCTTGACACCCCTGCCGCTCAGAATTTTTTAGCATACATAAGCATACATTTTGTAGCATACGTATTTTTTCCACTTTTTTTTTTATTCCCCAGTCATTTTAAGTACCCCCAACCAAGGAGCTGGAGTAGGCACAAATTGACCACAGGTGGTGGGACGAGGGGACAGCCAAGATTGCTTGCATCTATTCATTCCTGAGTAGTTATTCTCTTCGGATTGTTTATCCTCTTTCATCTTCCCTTAAAAAAAAATGAAAGTACAAGTACTAAATAGAAGGGAACACAGGTGTAATAGGGGATAAGTTAGTTTTTTAGTAGTGTAGTCTTGTTGTGAAGTGTTTGCCATGAAATAGTGACCACTTTCAAATGCAGTCCTTCTGCATTCACAGTGAGGAGGGCCAATTCTGGCCAAATTTTCAAGAGCGTAGATGTCAAGAGCACAGAGGAGGTGCTTCAGGCTAATTGGGGAGCTGGATATCAAGCTTTTCTCTGGCTAACTGCAAGCTGTATAGAGATCCGTCTCAGATGAAGGCTGCCTGTAGTCATTACCCTTAGCTATACTGTGGAATAGGGTGGAACAAGCACTGGTCTAGTTCAGTCTTTGTGTTGGAGTGAGTAGTCGTGCAGGGGCTGTGTCCTCTTTTATGTTCAGATTTGTCAAGCCAAGGAGTACCTCTCCTGTTTTTTTTTCTACATCTTTCAGGCGCTGCAGCAGACCTGGATAAATTGTTCCATTGACGTTGTGTTCTTAGTGGTGCTAAGGTGGACCTCTGCTCCACCACATGGTGCCTTCATAATTTGTCCAAAACTTTACTTTTCCGCCATGCAATTTGCCTGGGTCCCAGGGATTTTGCCATCACCTTCCATTTCTTCAGCACTACTCTTCAGCATATTGACGGCGTGAGTGTCAGCGTTCTTCCCTCTTACTCAGTGTGGTTTATTGGGCCTCAAATGAGGGAAGCATTATCTTTGAAACACTATTAAAGTCGATATACTTTAACCTGTCTGCAAAGACAGAGATGAGCTAATGTGCCATCTCCAGAACTGATGTCTCCTAGATTGGGCCTTAAATTACATTTGTACCTTGTTAATAGCAGGCCAGGCTGCTTTAACATCTACGTATCTAGAATTTAGACAACGCATGTTTTTATGTTCATCAGTGCTTTAAGAAACTTGATCTAAAAGTTGCACACCCATTCTGTCTAAAAAGGTGTGCAGGTCTCTTCAGACCCATGATCTTGCCTAATAGTAAGCTTTTTCTTTTTTTTTTTTTTTTTTTTCCTCAGTAGAGCTAATTAACTTGTTCAGTTCTTTTCTGCCCCTGTACCTAATCCCTGCATATCCCTTTTTGTTCATCTGCCCTGATGGATGTTTGCAGCTCCTCCCAGTTGAGCATCATCCCCAGCTTTCATTAGAGAGCTACTTCTTCAGGCTCATTAATGAAGATGTTAAATGAAAGCAGACCTCACACAGATTCCTGCAGCACCTCACTTACAACTACTTACAACTTTGCTCTTACATGCCCCTTGTCGTTATCCCTTGTTTATGGTTCTTCAGGCAATTTCTAATCCGTGACAGTGCTCCTAACCCAAGACAGATTGAATTAAATTTGCTAGCAGGAGTTCATGAAGCACAGTATTAAACATTAAGCCCTCCGAATTCCCTTCAACCCTGAATTTTAAAAACAATCTAAAAATAGCATCATAGGCCACGCATAGAGCATACTAGACCCTCACAAGTTACAGGGTTGGGGTTTGAGAATGGGTGATAAATATTGTTGGCTTGATGATTCTGGAAGAGTGCCCCATCCCAGGTCTCATCATCTCCAGAATAGGCATTGCTTGAGTTACAACTTCAGTCCTGAGCTACCTTACTTAGAACTTCCATCTGGTTTACAATTCACTGATTTTCCCCATTGAATTAATAATTTAATCGCTGGTGAAGGCAGTAAGTTAAATATGGGCTTAGCCCTTCTTCTCACTCTGAAAGTGAATTCCAAACTCGGTGCTAGAGTGCAAGGTGAGAATTGCACCAGTGATGTTCCCGTTCTGATCTAGTTCATGAAAAAACACATTTTGGTACTAATCTTTCCCTGGTGATCAATTAGTTCATCATTACTCTTTATTTTCCTAGATTTCCTTCAATCTGCTGACTCTCCAAGGGCATTACTTTGAAGGAGTCCCAAGGGGTCAGTATATAGGAAGGGGAGAGAAGAACTAGCAGAATTTCCTAAGACCAACGCAAACTGAAATGGATCAGTGGTCAGCCATGTAGTGCTGTGAACGATGATTCAGAATAAAACTGTGAAAGCAGTGATCAGAAGAAGTGAGAGAGCTTCCCATTGGCAGATCAGTTTTGCCGGCGTCAAAGTGTTTTGCAGGAGCGTGGTGATGCAACAAATTTTTTTGACAGACGAGTGTCACAACAAATCATTTTAACTTCCTCGTTTCATTTTGCTAATGTCAAAACGTTTAACTGCAAATGAGGCAAAAACGTTTCATTTTGACTGTATCATTACGTTTAATTTTGTTTAGATTGGCATGTTAATTTTGATACCGTATATTTATACCTAATGTTGCGAATTGTTACGAAGCAGTAGGAAGGAACCCTCCTTTCCACGCTCTTGAAATACAGACTTCAAATATTTGCAGAGTTGGTATTTAATCAGCAATCGCATTTTCTCGCTGGGGTAAGTATCCTACCCCACGGTGGCAAGAGGCAGCCTCCAAATATTTCTGCCAGGGCTGCTTTCCTCCGAGCCCCGTGTACCTGCTGAATTCTGCGTGCCTTGTCACATGTAATTAGCAGCTGTTGAGTGAATTGATCGGTTAATTTCCATCTCGCACTCAGATGCATTTAATCCATTAGCTGATGATTTACAGAGATTTTTTTTTCTTTCCTGAATATTTCCTCACCTGTGTTTTATCAATAGTTAAATTGATTGGGTCACCGTTACTCACTGCTTGTCCAAGCCCTGCTTCTTTGTTTGCCTCTTTCTTTACCATGTGGTATTTTAACGAGCAGTTGGCACCTCAGTTATTTAAATGTCATCATGAATGTCACCTCTTTTCATTTATTTATTAATCAGCGTACCTACTATTGAATGGTATTTCCAAATAAAAGTCTTTCTTCCTTTCTGTAGCCTCTAGCGTGATCCCATCATTGCTTCACAATGCCATTATCGGTTCCTTGGCTAGACCCAGCTACAGGCGAGCCTTCTTTGAGGTGTTCTGGGCTCCTCAGCAGTTCCAGGAGAGCAGGTTGGTCACGGCTGTTTATAAACGGCTTTTTGAGGCAGGAAATTTTCCAGCTAAGAATGTTTCCTCTGCAAGGTATCATGTCTGCAAATTAGGTTTTCTAAAAGTAGGCCTGGATTACAGCACTGGTCTTTGCAAAAGAGAAAAAAAAAAAAGAAAAAAAAAAAAACCTTGGTCAAACTGCAGAGTGGTGAGTCTGAAATTCTGGGCTGTTGCATTTCTATTGTGACAATAACCCAAAAGCTCAAGTAAGACCGAGGCTAATGGTGCATTAAATATTGTACATGGCTGGGGCATTCCTTGATCCAAAGTCTTGGGAGAGAGAAGAGGCAGAAGAGGAGGAAAAAAGAGGGCAAAGAGGGGTGGAACAATCATCTCAGAGCCACGAGATAGCTTGCTGGCAGCAAGGCAGTATATGTGGGCATGCTTCTTGCAGGCTTCTTCTGCGATCCTCCTTACCTGTGCCTTTGTTACCATGTTTTTTCAAGAAGATCTTTTCAAGATTAATTACATGATTTGTTCTCCATTTTGTCAGTCACCTGCTGGTTCTGCCTTGCCCTCTGTTCCCCCTTCTGCCAGCCCCCAGTATCTTTTGCGTCCATTGCTACCTGTTTCTTCAGAAAATATTCTTTATTCCTTTAATTTCTCTATGACATTGGTGTGCACAACTTGGCATGCAATCACAAGTACTGATTCCTGTTGAATTCCTTGCTTTGCAGCTTTTTCTCTGAGTAAATGGACCTGCTCAAAGCTCTCTGCATCCTTCAGCTAAGATGGTACTGGGCTCTGCAGCATAGGATCTCTTGGTGTGACAGAGCAGGGCAGCTTGCTGTCAGTTTTTTGGCTTTTCTTAATCTCAGTACCAACCTTTCTGTGTAGGCAGCCTTGCTCCTCAGCTCACCCTTCTTCTTCCGCATTGCAGGCTGAGCTAAGCTCCAGCTTACCTTCTCACCCCCAGGTCCTTCACCGAGTCATCTTCCCCCTTCCATCTGTGCCTCCCAAGAAGCCTGTGCACCTCAGGAAAGCAGAACCAGCTGTCAGGACAGTTACGTTCACTACACGGAGCCTGTACTTCCCCTGGGAAATTGCGAGGTGTCTTCAGAGTGAGAAAAGTTGGCAGCCACCAGTTTGGATCGTTTAAACTAAGTTGCACGAACCCACAGGTCACAACTCCTGGAAAAGAAATGCCCACTTTGCTCAAATGAGGGACGTCTCTGTGATTTCCCAGTAGGTGAAGCACAGCTTCCACTGTGCAAACAGCAGAGCAGATTAAAGCTGCCCTCAACTTTAATACCGCGCCGCAGCCTGAGGGCACTACAGCTGATCTGATGTGGGGACCAGTCAGATCAGAACAGAGCCTGGCTCAGTGGGCTCCCCGTGCTCATTTCCCATCAAATTGAAGGCAGCCAACAGAGCTGCACTGTGCGGCTCGGGGGACCACAGGCAGGACAGCTTTGTCTTGGCTGGTTGGCAGTTCACAGACCACCAGCCGAATGAGAGCTCTCGAAGAGGCAGCAAGTTTCAGGAGCAAAATGCAGTGTAAGTGCTCGTGTGTGTGTATGTATTGCCTACATATGTATGCATTTGAAACATATATGTATTTTGTATGTATATACACACAGACAGGTATCCACATGTGATGGTGTCATGCCATACCTACTGTTTCTCTGCTTGCGTTGCCCGGTGCTGTGCACGTGCACACACACACTCTCCAAATGCCCTGGACAGTTGTAAGTCTTCGTGTTTCACTCGAGCTGAAGAGTGGCTTCTCCACAAGTATGGCCATGTCAGAATTTCTCCTTCTTGGAAGCAAATACCTCCAGTAATTCTGCCCAACTGGTGCTGTGCTTCCAGCTTCAAAGTCAGCAGAGTTTTATCTCCCTCTCAGCTTTCTGTCACTGCACCCCTCTGTTCCAGAGCTGTGGCTTCCATCTCCACTGTCAGTATTCCCCCAGTACTGCAGTGCTGACCACGTTCAGCACCCTTTGCCTCCTCTCACACCATGAACATTTGCCTGTTTGTTGTCAGCATCTTCCTTCCACGTGTCAATGGCTGGCTTGAGGCACAAAGAAGCACATCTGCACTGCTCCCCTTGGACTTCAGCGAGTCTCTTCCCTGCATTTCTCCTTCTTGAACCAGGTCTCTGTCAATTTCCTTGCATTCTGCAGTGCAGCTGGGTGGGTGTCTTGAATCCAAAACGAGTTTTCCTGCCCAGCGTGATGGGGGAGCACCTCTCCTTCCCTGGTGTCACTGCTTCCCTTCAGAGGTAACTAATAAATTGCTCTGAGTCTTTAAATGGGCTGTTATTTCTTCCTTCCATCAGCACTCTCACTCTTAACTCTCAGTACAGCTTCAGCTTCAATGAATTTATTGGCATGACAAGGTACACAGGTGATGCCAAAGTTGACAACTTAATTCATCAAGTGCTACTGTCTTTCTCTCATCTGCAATCTTCTGTCACTCCTTTCCTTTTTCCACTTCCTCAGCTCACCTTTCCCTCTGTCTGTCTGGCCGTGTCTGTGTTTCTGTCTGACGTCCTCTCCCTCCCTCTCCCTCTAATAGCCTCCCCAGGTGATAGTTAGATATCTCAGGCTCAAGACAGCCTGTCTCTCTTGACAAACGGAGCCGTCAGTCAGAGGGGGAAAGGAATCGGGCTTTGCAGCACGTTACCTACTTTCTTCTCTCTTTGCAGCATGCATGGGATCAAGGGTTGAGGGCAGCAGCCTTCAGCCCAGCTTACAGAAACCACGCTTGCTTTAAGGCTGGTTTGGGACTGCGGAGGAGTGAGACGTTGTGTCACAAGGACAGAGGAAAGGAGAAATGGCCATCAACCCCAAATGTGTTGAGGCAGGTAGAAATATCGTTTAAGAAGTCCAGCATTTTGACAAAATCCCCCCAGAGGATAAGGCCTCTGTTAAACAGAGTAGCAAATGATCTCTCCTCCTCACCCCGCCAGTCCCATAATCCTGTGTTGGCATGGCAATTGCCAAAGTATATAAAGAAAGAGACAGATCCCTCAGGTATCTGTCAACACTAGATAGAATCTACCCAGAACAATGTGTGTGTGTGGTATTTAATCCTCCATACATCAAGCGTATGCCCAGGATATGGTGTCACACTGTATTTGCGCCGCATCCCTTGTGCCTATTTGTCATGAGTGTCTGTGCCTGATCCAGTGGCAGGTTGATCCATAGTGTGATGCCATCTCGGTTATATCTCTGCTTTTCCTTTAGGCTTTGGCAGAGTTTTCATCATTGTGTTCTGATGCAAAATTTCTTCTATTTTTATCGCTCTTCATACTTTAAGGAAATCAGTTTTGCAGGCTCCAGTATATCATGACCATCAGGAGAGAAAGCGTAGGAGCGCATCCCTCTCATCCATCAGTATCCCTAACTATATTGATTACACTTTTATTCCTTTTTCAGTTTGTGCAGTGTTTTGTGGGCCCTGCTATTTCCCTTGGATTTATGAGCAACATGGCTGACTCTCCCTGTTTGCGTTTTGGAAAACCAGTTTAGAAGCACAGAATGGTTTGGGTTGGAAGGGACCTTAAAGCCCACCCAGTTCCACTCCCCTGCCATGGGCAGGGACACCTCCCACCAGCCCAGGTTGCCCAAAGCCCCATCCAGCCTGGCCTTGAGCACCTCCAGGGATGGGGCATCCACAGCTTCTCTGGGCAGCCTGTGCCAGTGCCTCACTGCCCTCATAGTGAAGAATTTCTTCCTGATACCTAATTAAATCTTTTTTTAGGAATCCTTCCCCAGCTTTCCTGTAGGCCCCCTTTAGGTACTGGAAGGCCACTATAAGGTTTCCCCAGAGCATTCTCTTCTCCAGGCTGAACAACCCCAACTCCCTCAGCCTGTAAAAGAGTGTTTTATTTTCTATTAGCAAAGAAGAATCAGAATCTGCCTTGGGTTTGCACTTTTTGCTGTGCCAGGGAAGTTTGCAGCATGACAATTCCTCAGAGGGAACTCTCTTTAACAGTGTGAGGCTTTGGAGAAATTCTTCCCCTACCCCTCCTGCTGATGGTTTGGAGCTGTAGAGGTGAAGGCATCACAGCTGCCTTGACACCAGTCAGGTGCCAGTCACTGGGGATGCCATACATCTTGCACACGGTAATTCACTGAGAATAAGGACGAGTGGCTCTCAGAAAGGTGGCCTGACTTACTCAAGGTTATAGGAAAAGCGTGCAGCACACCAGTTGCAGAACCTGGGATCCCAGACCTACCAAGTCATTCCTCTCTTCAGTTTTGGGTAGGACTGCTTATCCTGCTCACTGGGATGTTAGAGGTGCTCAGATGTAGACATGCTGTTACTGCAGAGATGTGGCTTGTGTTTTCCATTGGGCTTAGCTTTTGATCCCTTGCTGTGATGGAAGCATATGTGGTTTTGATTAGCATTTTTTGTCTTTTGAGCAATAGGGGGAATCACCTCATTCCTGCTCTTCAGCCAGCAGTGCTAGATTTCTGTAGTGGGGAGATTTTTCTTGCAAAACTTTAGACAAAGCGTGTCTGTAGAGCTGTTGCCTCAGCATAAGGGTGCTGGAGATCTTTTCTGGACGAAACCTTATCCTCGTAAAAGACCAATATCTACCTATTTTTTCTCAATTTGATACTCACTATTCTGAAACTTCTTACAAAATCCTGCTGCTGCTTTCTTGTAAACACCCAGTCTTCTGATATACCATTCTGATATATGGTCCCATCCTCTCAGGATGATCTGGGTGGGTAATTCCTCTCAGCTCCAGTGGAATTTGCATACCCAAGGCTCTGGTCCCTTCTACCTCTTTGCAGTCCTAGCACATAATATGCTAAGTACCTCAGTTTGCTAACGCTGCAAAAACACCAGCAAGAAAAAAAAAAAAAATAATAATAATCCTGTCAATTTTGAAGAGTTCAGACTTGAACTGGGGGGAAAAGGGACAGCCAGCGTTTTTATGTGCCTCGATAAAGTTGCAGGTTATAAGGAATAAGCCTCGTGCCTGGCCGTCTGGGAGAGATTCTCCTTTAATTGAAATGGCACCAGTGATGTGTTTACAGAGCAGAGCTCCTGGAATCCATCCCTCACATCCCTTGCGGTTGTCTGCGCATACGCAGCGTGTCCTTACCACACGGCGAAGCTGGGAAAACAAAAACAGTGGGAAACTTCCCAGACCTCAAGGTGCTGCTGCACGTGGCTGAACCGAAACAGAGCGCTCTTTCTTCTGGCAGGGCAGCTCGGGTAGCAGAAACTCGCCTCCCGCTCGGTTTGTGGGAAGGAAGTCACCGCAATTACATCTCAGCTCCAGCCAGCTGCTGATTTTGTTTGAAGATGCCTTCACTTCAGGAGCACGCGATTTGTTTTCTCGTCTTTTCTGCTGGATCAGATTTGTCCAGAGGAGCGTTTCTGACAGAAGGGATTCTTTGCCTTGAACTCTCTGTCTCTCCCTTCTCAGATGGCTGATGATAACATTGTGGCCTTTAGAAAAGGCGCTGCTGCAGCTCTCCCCGAGCTCAACAATAGCTAACAATTGAAGGTCTCGCAGCTGGCATTTCATAGCTGCGCGTGTTGAGGAAGGCCACCATCTGTGGATCCAGCAATAGTGACAATGCAGGAATGCGCTGAGCAGCCCAAGCTGAAAAAAATGTGGAGTTGCACTTAGAGTCTTTTTCGTGCTCGGAATTCGCAACTTTTTGGAGATGAGGCTTTGGCTCAGGTTCATTTTTGGCGGGGCTTTCAGCATCAGAAGAGGCAGCTGCTCTGTGCTAAATCTTCTTATTGCTGACCTGACTACTCAGTAATGAGCTATGGTGGCTTCTGTTATAGACAGTCATCATTCATTGAATTGGACAAAGTGAATCTTCTTCCTGGGGAAACAGTGTGAATCACGCAGGAGTGAATTTTATCCAAAGTATGTAAAGGTTTGAGTATGGGATTTTTTTGCATTGGTCTCTATACTTTGTACTAGAAACAAAGCCAGCAGTCCCAAAGTACTACACTAGCTTTGTACTTCTCCTAGAAGCCTGAAAGCAATCTTAAAACGTGGTTACAGCAAGCTGTCCCACTCCATTTTGCTCATTCCAATGCGCAAGGAAGGAAAGCCGGCTAGTAAAAGCTGGTTTACATCTACCACGTGCATTTGATTGGAGTGACAGGCTTGTCACGGAGAAGCTGTCTGTCTCGGTTGAAACGGAGCCAGATCCTTGGGTGTGCGGTATGCACAAGACACTTAGAGCATTGTATGCACCTCCCTGTGGTTTATCGCAGAGGCTGTGGGATATACCACAGGCGGCCAAAGGAATCCGAGAACAGAGCTTGAAGAGAACTGCCTTTTCAGCCAGGGTGTAGATTTCCATCTGGTGGTCCGTGAAGGCTGTTCTCTTCTGTCTCATCTGTCCTAAAAGAGCTGAACATAAGCAAGAGTATACAATCTCAAAAACAAATCAATAAACAAACAAATTAAAAGCAAACAAAAACAAACAAAACACTTTGGCTGTGTTTCTCCTGACCATAAATTTGTGATGGACAGCCTTGTCTCAACCTTGTCTTCATCCAGAGTGGGATGTCAGCTGAAACTAACTTCCTCCCCTGCTTTGCTAATCAGAAAATCCCAGTCATTTTAATAACTCATCGAAACCTGCTCTGTGAACCTGTACCTCTTGCCCTGGAATGACATTGGCTTTTCTCTGTGTTTTCTTCCCATGCCTTGGCTTGTGCTCTCTAGTCTACTTCCCGAAAAAAGTTGATAGGCAGCAACCAAGGACTGCAGGGACTCAGTTAAAAAGCCATAATCTGGCTTTTTTTTTTTTTTTTTTCTTTTTTCTTTCTCTTAATTGTCTAATAAAGCATTTCTGTTCTAGTTGCAACGCTTCCTGAAGTCATCAGCCATTCTTGCTTTAAAAGAATTTGTCCAAAGGCCATTAACATCAAAGGAGGAGCTCCCTGGGCTTTGAATCAAGCCCAAAAAAGGCTGTACATTAGGATTTGCTGAATCCCATGTACATCCAACGCATTTAATATTTCTATGAAAAAGTTTTGTCTTAACAAAACTCTCAGAGGTGCATTTGGAGGGCCTGGACACCGAGGAGATTTTTTCCTCACCGAATTTATCTTCCAGGATGGTGGACTATATCTGCAGAAGAAAAGATCACGTATTATGTCAGTCCTGCATGTAAATGCTTCCAGGTTTTAAAACAAAGGGTCTGAGGGAAAACATAAACACACTTGAAGCACAAAGACCAAATGCTGTGTACATCTGTGGCCCTTGAAGTGCTTGGGATTAGGCAGCGGTCCAAGGGTTAATCCCTTGGGATGAGCGTGGCAAGCACTTCTGTTGTTGCTTACACATGTCCTGTGAACAAGGCTGTGCTTTCACAGCAGGCTTCTTGGGGAGGGCTGGTTAGAAAGCACTTGCAGGCCGTTTTTCAAGCTGAAAGAGCCCAAGCAGCACCAATGGCAAACGCGCAGAGCTGCTGTTTAAGGAGACGAATGAACCACAGATAAGCGGATCACTGCAACCCCGGCGTAAATTTGATGCATTAATTGGAAAGAAAAGAAATGGCGTAGCAAGGAACCAATACTTCATATGCAGAGGTCCAAATCTGGAGATAAGGGGATATCAGGCACATGCCTGGCTTGTGCTTTGTGCTCAGCATGCAGCTGGGAACCTGCTGTCCTGATCTGCGCCAGAAGAGGAGGGCTGGTTACCCCTTTTGCTAGGGAGACAACAGAAATCCTAGGGGAAATGGTGTCAGCATGGGACCAGGGCTGGGGTTCAGGCCTGGAGCTGGAACTGCGTTAGGGAAAAAGGCTGGAGTCTGGATTTAAAGCTGAGGCACTGGGCTCAGGGCAGGACTGAGACTGCTTCTACCCCTGTCCCACAGCATCACATCAGCGCGCTGAGAAATGAGGTTGGCTGGAGACTGGAGATATTTGCTTCTCTCTGTTTCTCTCTCACTCAGGAAGTGGAATAATTTCTCTCTTGACAATTTCATGGAGACAAGATTCAAAAAAAAAAAAAAAAAAGTAAATGGGTGGAAATGAATGCAAGCAGTAGAGCCTGGTTCTGTGCTGACTTCTCCAATGGCTGACAGCTAGAGCAGCCCAGCAGGTTTACACCCCATGCTTCTCCCTGCGAGGAAACAATGCACCGAGAGAGTTTGCCACGCAATTTTACGTGGAAAAATAGCCCGGGCTCTTAAATGTATATCAGATGAGGCAGAGCTTTCCTCTGGACGAAAAGGTTTGGCTTGTCAGCACCGACTCTCCTCGAATGCAGCGAGGTCTGACACGTTCCTGGGGGGGCCTCCCACCCGGCTTTGATTTACAGCATCCTGCTTGCTCCCCTGCTCCCAGCCAGCGCACTCGGCGCCGTCCCCGTTTCGATTTAAATCATTTCCTTTGCGGCATCCCGGCGGGTGAGGCTCAGCTGCACGAAGAGGGAAGCTCGCTCTGACGCGAGGGCCACGCCAGCAGCCCCCGTGCTCCCTTCAGCCCAGCTTCTCCGTGCTTCCGAGCGATGCTCGGGTGGAAATCTGGGAATCTGCCACCCTGGGCCATGAGTGGGCTGGTGGCTGCAGATCTCTTCAGCGGTTCCCATGCTCTGGCTGGGGTGGGCTGTTCCCTAAAGGCTGCCAGGGATGGAAGCGATGAGACACCCCCCCGTCAGACAATAGAAAGAAGCAGTTTTTGCACCTTATAAAAGCGCTGCAGTGTACTTGGAGAGCTTTTTTTCATTCCCAGGAGATGTAAAAAACACAACGCAACACGAAACCAAGCCTTCAGTGTTTCCTTCTACTTCACCAGAGCGCTAAGGCCGCTGAGAGAGGCGCTAGCAGGGTGAAGCAAACCAAGCAGAGCAGAAAGTCAGAGGGGTTTTTCAGAGTCCGCTCTCTTCAGGGAAGTTCAACAACTTCAGTCTCTGCCCTCCTGCCCTGGTGACAGCTTCATCCCTCTCTGGTTGAGGCTCCAGCATGAATCAGACCGTAAAGAAACACATCTCGGCTCTCATGTCGCATTTCATCTGTGAAGTGCTTCCACAACATTAGCATGCCACCTCCCAAAGGGTGTCTGGATTTTACTTTCCAGCCCTCCCCGCGCGGCTCTAAGCAGCAACAAGCTGTTCCTTGTCACTGCTGCAGAAAGCTGCCATTACCCTGCTGCACACCGAAGAGGGAAATTAAACCATTTGGTTGTGTTTAGCAGCTCAGCCCCTTCTTCAAGCTCTCTCTCCCCACTCCCGCTTTGCCTAAACAATGACTAATGAGGCCAATTTGCTGTCAATTAATTGCCCTAGGAAAGGACCCCTGATTGTGGTGAGCAAGGTGGCAGCTCCGAAGCATTCAAGGGCCGTGCGGTGGTCAGCATCCCCCCTGCCTCTGCCTTGGGGCCTATTAGCCTCTTTGTGTTTGTTGCAAAGTGCTGTTAATTGGGAGCTGGGGACAAGGAAATGAGAACTCTGGAGGCTAATTGATAGGCACCTGCCGAGGGCTTTAGTGGCTGCAAAGTTCCTTTGACTTCGGAGAGAAGTCCTGAGGTTTGCTTTTTGCCCTGAAAGCGAGGGGCTCCTGCGGATCAGTGGGTGGGAGTCTTATTTTCCCCAGCAGATGGGGGTCCTGATTGCCAATAGAGAGGGAAGTAAACAGACCGGAGGAGGTAACTAACTAATGGGGATGTGTGGCAGGGCTCGTGGTAACTTCCTTGCCTGTATTCGAGGCGCCCTTCTTGGGACGAGCAGTTAGAGTGCTTAAATGGAGATAATGGGCTGTTGGGCTTTCTTATTTTTGCTGCTGTTTGCTTCCCGGGTAGATTAAATGGCTTTTGCTGTATTTTAGCTCTCTGGAGTAGGAATTACTTTTTTTTTTTTTTTTTTTTTTTTTTTTAATGTGTTTTGTGACTTATTGACAAAACACCTGAATGTTGTGATTTCAAAACGGGGAGCAGCTGCTCCAGAGACTAAGACTGCAACTTCAAGTCCTGGGCAGAGCCCCGTTAGCTAAAAGGGAGCAGCCAGGCAGTCTAGCTGCGAACCAGCAAGGCTGGCCCTGATGCTTTCTTATTCCATCCCCTGTTGCACTCCTGGAAAGGTACTCGGGAGCTGGCCTCCTGGCTGCCAGCTCACATCTCTTAGCAGCGGGCTGACTCATTTCCTAGGAGATTAGAGGTGTAGCATCACTCATTACCTACTTCCATAGCCTGAAATGATAACGCTGACCTGGCCCACGCAATCCCAGCTAATATCTCAGGAGGAGTTTTGAGCTCCCAAGGGTTTTGGTCATAAAAGGTAAGGATAACAACAACAGATGTTGTACTTTCTCTTTGTGGTTTCCTCGCTACCTCCTGTATGCGGCCCCTGGCTTGTAATAACTGCTGTAGTGGGTGTTTTTGAGACACAGTAATGTTTTGTGGAAACAAATCACTTGCTTTCATCTTGAGAGCAACAGTGATTGCGCTGGGGGAGTGTGCTCTATTTTTCATGTCTCCGTCTTTCTTATTATTTAAATTAATGTGAGTTGCAGTTGTCATGAAAGTGAAGGATTGACAGCAATTAACTTGCACAGGCTCAGTGCAAGGCAGGTTCTGCGCAGCCCCTTCCTACCTAGTTCTGTCACTGCGCTGTGCCTTAGAGTTGAATTTCGACACCAGCTCTGCCCTTGCCCCCCTTCTGCCTTGCGGCCCCCTGCTCTTCCAGAGTGGAGTTTCTCAAGAAGAACGGCTGCTGGTTAGTTTGGTATTTGTTATTTATTACCAGTGGCATGCACGAGGAGATGCTGAGCTGGCCTCAGACTTGTCCAGTAGATGTGAAACATAGAAGAAATAAATTATACAAGTTTCAAGCCGTTCTTCCCACAGCTTGTTTCTAGCTCTCCAGAATCTGTCCCTGGTATGGGTACAGCATCCTGCTTTTCCACAGATGGAGCAGGAGGGACACCGGGCTGTGCTTATCTTCCACAGGGCTACACTATGGTGTGTGGTCTTCTGCATATCGATCTCTTCTCCCAGCTGCATCCAGTGGGATCCTAAGCACAGGGTGATGCCTGTCTTGTATTACATTTATGCTGAGAGGGAGGAAAGAGTCTGACAGTTCTTCCTCAGAAGTACCAGAGGCCTGGCAGTGCTTTCTCAAGGTCCCCACAGCCAGAAGGGTCTGACAGCAGCTTGTCTCTGGAGGGACAAGTTGTTAGTCTGAATAGGGAAATGCCTCAAAGTATTATTTAACTGTAGTGCTTCTCGTGCTGTGGTGGCTCTGCTCGTGCTAATGGCTTACAGAGGCCAGGCACTAGGTTTCTCCAGATGAGAGATGTCACCCAAAAGATGCCTGGGCAAAAGGAAGCTGTGACACCCCAGAAGTTCCTGGGCCCAACAGATTTTTATTTTTTTTTTTTCTCAGCAATCACACTTCCAGCAGTCTGGAACCGTGAAAACATCACACAACCCACACATGGGCAAGAAATAATAAGGTCAAAGCTTCTTATTTCAAGACTGTCCTAAAAAGGTGTGTGCAAAGTAATGACAAGTGCCAAGGAGGCAATGCTAACTGTTGCTGGTGCTGACAGTTTCAGCATTTTAAAATGCTGCCTTGACACCCTGAAAATTAAGTGTCTGACTTTTTTATTATTATTATTCTGAGAGAAATTACTGTCCACTAAGATCTGGTCACTTTTAATGCCGGCTGGCTTCTAAGCAGACTAAAATGAACTGTTTTGTTCTGTTTTTTAATTCACAGGGAGATTATTTCCTACCCTATTCCCCTCCCTCTCAGCCTTTCCTTGCCCTCCGACCAAGGTGGCAGCTGACGGCAACCAGCCATTACACTCCTAACAGGATTTCAGCCTTGAATGCCCTTCTCTGCCTCCGTTGAAAAGCCAGATACGTCCATCTGGCCACATCTTCCTCCTCTTGGGCATTTTGGTCTGCATGGCCAGATCTGTTTGTATTTTCTGAGTGTATTTGATGCGCTGCAAGCTAAAAGGACTTGACGGCTTTGGAAGGTGGCAGGGTGCACGTGTCCTCGCCGCAGCTCCGCTGCTGATGCCCAGCCGCGGCTTTGCCCGCTCAACCATTTGGTCGGGCATTGACCGCTCTGCCAGAGCCTCCATCTGCTAGACCTACTTCAGCTTAGCCCAGAACAGGCTTTTTCTTGGTTTTTGTGTGGCTTTTTTTTCCTGATGCGAACCCCAAGCTGCGGGCAGCTGAGCTCCACCCCAACTGCTCTCTTATTCCCCCTCCCGAAAGAGAAAGGGGGAGAAAATACGATGGAAAGGGCTCAAGGGTTGAGATAAGGAGAGGCAGATCACTCAACAATTATCATCCCAGGCAAAACAGACTCAGCATAGGGAGATTAATGTAATTTATTACCTATTGCTAACAAGCTAGAGCAGTGGGAAACAAAAAATGAACAAACAAACAGAAAAACAAGAACCCCTTCCCCCCATCCACCCTCTTCTACCTCCTTTCCCCTGAGTAGGGCAGGGGAATGGGGGCTGCAGTCACTCCCTGAGGCTTCATCTCCTCCAACCCTGCTCCCCGTGGGGTCCCTCCCATGGATGTCGTCCTTCCCAAACTGATCCTATATGGGCTGCCCACAGGCTGCAGCTCCTCAAGCACTGCTCCCACACGGCTCCATCCTACGGGGTCCATCCATCCATCTCCCAGGAGCAAACTGCTCCAGCACGGGTCCCCCACGGGTGGGCAGCAGCTCCCCCCAGGCCCCCTGCTCCTGTGGGGGCTCTCCATGGGCCCCATTTTGCTGTGCAGAAAGTCCCAGGTATGGGGCTGTGATAAATGAGGAGGCAGGAAATGGATCTCTTTTACCACCATCAAAACTCTCGTGCACCCTTCAACGTGATGGGATCTAATTTTTGACATCATCAGTCTTTTCTAATAACATTCATTTTGCTTTGTTCTGTCCTCTCCGACCTCTCCCTTTGTGTGGGGATGCACGACTGATGGCTTACGGTGAATCACTGATGTAAAAATCCAGCAGGGCTTGTGTTTGTTAGGGGATGTTGAGCGAAAGGGGACAGTTTTCTGCTGTGCTTCGCTTTACCCAGTGCTGTGCTGCGAGGCAGATATCCCCGCTCTGAAATTCCTCCTCTCCTGGGAAGGGGACCCAGGTGCAGACAACTGTTTCCCCAACATGCCTTGCTTTGGTTGCTTCACCAGGAGCTCAGCCGTCAACTCAAGCTCCTGCACAGCAGACTAGCTTCCAAATTCCTTTCTCCTTCCCTCTCGGTGCCAGTTAGAGCAAGCTGCTCAGGGTTTTATCCAAGCAAGGTTTGCATATCTCTAGGGACAGAGATTCTACCTCCTCTCCGGGGAGCCAGTTCCTATCTTTAACCTTGCCAAAATGAAAGCTTCTACCTCATTTCGAGTCAGAGTTTTGCCCATGTAGCAGCTCTTGTCTGCTGCTTTTTGCTGTGCACCTCTGAGAACAGCCTGTCTGTCTGCTCTGCACCTTCCCACTAGGTGTTTGTCGACAGCAATAAGATCTTCACTCATCTTTCTTTCGCTCTTGTGCTGTCCTTGTATGTCATGTGCTTGCTGCCCTCTGAGTATCTTGGAAGCCCTCTGGCAGCCTTGCTCCTTCCTCTGTGTCAGTGGTATCCTTGTACTGGGCAGACCAAAATTGGGCTAGTGCTTGTGAGACAACATCTGAAGCACCGTATATATATATAGAGAGAGAAAATCACTTTTTTTCCACTTACACAGCTATGCTCTTGCTAATATAACCCAGGATATGGTTGTTCTTTGCTGCAAGAGCACACCATTAATACGTGTTTAACTCTTGAATCCCCGTATCTCCTGGGCTGCTCGATCCCACCGCTTTCACCCATCCAGCAAATATCAGGGTGGTTGAAGCTCCCCACCAGGGCCTGCCAAGAAGTGGGAAGGGGAGGTGGCTGTTTACTCTGTGGTAAGCAAAGCAGAAAATGATGTTGTTTCATTCCTCGCTATGCACACATTTGGATGCTGGGGAAAGGAAAAAATAAAATCAGAAGATTCCCTTTTAGCCAAACTCCCTCACCTCCTCCTGGGTGTGAAGCATGGAAGGGGGACGTGATGTGAGGAAGGAGAAGCAGCCACGGCCTGCCCTGCCCCGGGGAGAAGGCTTGGAGGCCTGCAGCCACCAGGCCCCCAGGCACAAAGCACCACAGGTGCCAAAAAGGCCGTTCATTTCTAGCTGTAGCTCCTTGAAGCAGACATACCCCTGTAAGACAGCTCGCAGAAGAGAAAGTTAAGGAAACTAGAGGAAGTCTGGTGCAGGAGGTTTTCCTGGAGACGCTGTTTTGGTCTCCTCATTGTGTGATTTTTGACGTGAGTTATGCTGGTTTCCCATCACTGTTGGACTTTCTGGGGGTGCTGTGTCAGGTGCTCTCCCTAGTCGATGCTGGCTGCTTTCTCACAGCCCGAAGGCCCTGCTTTTTCAATGTTTCCTGGCTCAATTGTGACCTTGCCTGCGTCTCTGCTTCATTTTTCCTTTCCCTGTCCTGGCTGCTTCACCCCATGCATACTCCTGAAATCAGACCGCTGCTCCCTGTATCTTTCTCCATTCCTTTTTTTTTTTTTTTTTTTTTTTTTTTTACATGTCTGCACCATCAAAAGGTTGTTGCACTTGAATTGATTTTCTTGTCTACTGAGAAGCCAGGACCTTGTACTTGGAGCACTGATACAGTTCAGAAAACCAGGTAGTAATGAGGAGCACAGCCTGTAAGAGGGGTTCGTGGCTGCCTCTGGTTAATAAGTAGGCAGGTTAACAAGTCAGACCAGCTGTCCTCCAGAAGTAACAACGTCCAACTTTCTTTTGTCTTCACAGTTCCACCAAAGATCTCCAATATCTCCTCGGACATCACCGTGAATGAGGGCAGCAACGTGACCCTGGTTTGCATGGCAAATGGACGTCCTGAGCCTGTCATCACCTGGAGGCACCTCACCCCAACAGGTAAGTGACCCAACAGGACTGTACTGTGCTGATGATTTGCGAACTGTGCAGTAGTTTTCTCTTACAACATTACTCAAAGTTTCAGTAGAAATTCAGGCAGCTGTAGAGAAGCGGCAAGGCTCATAAATGCACTGCAAGCATGTTTTGCAGCATGACCTCCAAAGCGATAACCAGGTTGTCCCAGGGAACAACTGAAATTACTTCAGTAGATGCTCTACAGAATTGGACTTGTAATTCTGTTTAGCTTTGGTCTTCATCTAGCTGTTTCAATCTCTACTGCTGGTAATGAACATCAAGGGGATGGAGAAAAAACACTGCTGGGGAGGGAGGGAGAGAGAGACGGAGAAAGAGAGAAGGATTTGTGTTTAGACATTACATGGAAGAGTATCTTTCAAAAACAAAAAACAACACACTGAGTTTGTTTCCCACTGATTTGCCTTAAAAGAGAGAGGAAAGTAATGGCACAGATGATATTATATTACTCTCCACTTTGGCAGACAGTGTTCCTGTGTTTTGTGAGTTGAATAAAGGAGGTGTTTGATTTGCAGGACGAGTGAAGAGCAGGGTGGAAGCAGAATTGTTCAAGAGTGTTGTTCTGCTATCTAAGTGCACCTCCCACGTTTGAGGACATGGCAAGCTTGGAAGGAGAAAGGAGAAGGTCCTTTCAGTAGTTAGACTCCATGGGGATAGCAGCTTGGGTTGCAAGGAAACCTTCATCCCTTAAAAAGTTATCCCTGGGATGAGAACAAGAGGTGGGTTTCTATTCTTCTGCCTCACCTCCTTTGAGGAGAGAGCCCTTTACTGGATTTCTTTTTGCCATGAGACATTTTTGTCATCTGACGTGGATGGGGAAAGCATTCATTAGCTCTATATGAGTAGCATTCGGTGATGTTCCCATATCTAAAAGGGTTAAAGAGGGTTTGAGGTGTGTAGAGTACAAGCTTTCTGCACGTGCTAGAGACAGTCCAGCTGTCTTACTGCAATTAAACAGCTAGAAAAGGGAAGAGTTGCACAAAGAAGGTTAAAGAGAGATGGGCAGAATGAGATACTGGAACAGGGCCCAATCCTAGTGCTGCATCCAGAAGCACCCGGATTTGAGGTCTGTGGTTCAGACTGGGTTTATTCAAATTTCCTCTCTCATCCCTTCAGCCAAACCAAAGTCCTCCTGAGCTTTTGTGTATTGGAAAGCCAGATATGCAGTTTGTGTTTTTGGCCCATTTCATTCAGTACTGAAAGAAAGAAGATGGCTGAGGACTGCCAGAAAGAAGTGGGAAGGGCAGAGCCGATGGGGGGAACACTAATATTTCGTGATATCATTGTCAGTACCTGACTTTCTGCTATTTTCAGTATTAAGCACAGTTGTGCCATTGGCATGTATGAGAAAACAGGTCCTATCTTTGTCACCTTTAATTATGTGTATTCAAAATTTTCTGACTTGGACAGTTCTGCTCTTAAAGTTGATTTATTACCGAGTCGTTCATTCTACTGCTGCTTCAGTGTTTTGGTCCTCCACCTCACTCTTTCTTGTATTTCAGTGGGAGATGCTCCCTGGCTATTCTGTGAGTGCAGCCTAATGTTGTCTGAATTAAGGGAGTTACAAGAGGACTAGATTAAATCTTGATGAAAACTAAGGCCTGATACACATCAGATGCGTTGTTCAGCACAGCCATATGAAGGTTCTTGTCCTGACTCATTCATTTGGCTGCATGCTCTTGCTTTTTTTTTTTTTTTCCCCCCCAGTTGTACCGCCTACTCCATTGTATCAGACAGACTTCTTCTCTTTCTTCTTAGGGCTCCTCAGAGCATATTTCGACTCTGGCAATCCCTTCTGGTAAACAACAGGACTGGGGAATCCCACCCCCGCTTCGACTCCAGTGTTGGTTTTCCGGGGTCTGTTTTTCAGTCTTCCAGCATGCCCCCCTCACACTTTTCCCCCTGTGCCATGTGTCTCAGAGGCATTGCCTTGCTAGCATCCATCAGTGCCATCTCACTGGCCCCCTTCCAATCCATCCTCAGACCACCCCTCCGCAGTGAATCCTAGCAAGCACCCCCCTCCTAAGCAGCTAGAGCTGGGGATGAAGGACAGGCAGTCCCCAGTCTGTCACTTCCACGTCTCATTGCATGTTGTACTCTCTCTCTTTCTGCATCTCAACCCATCTGTTATCTTTTACGCATGCAGAAGAACTGCTTTCAGCCAGACATCAGGTCTTCGTGCAGCACGTAGCCCAGTAAGGCACATGGCCCAAAATGGGGGACGCAAGGGTTTCTTTTAAATATTTTCCTTGAGGTTGACGATTAATACAAATCCCAAATCTATTCCAGAGCTGCTGCAGTTAGAAACATCTGTCTTATCTTGGAATCTCCTCTTTCCAGGATTGTGAAGCATTTTGGCTCTGTTCATGCCGGTTTTGAGGACATCTGCTATGCATCAAAGAGCTATTTTAGACATTGTAAAGGTTTCTAAAATCTCTCTCTCTCTGTGGATCTTTTTGTGGTTAAACTCGTGACTGCAGAATTGGAAGACCGAGCGTTATTGAGCTTGTGTAGGAGGTTTTGAATGGACAGGTTGTGAAATTAAACCAGCACTGGGGGGCGAGAGGGCCAAATTACTTTTTCTTTGTGCACTTCTCCTGAAGGAGTTCATTAGCAAATTTGTCTGCTGTTTCTTTCATTCATTGATTTGGTCAATAGTGTTTGTTGGCTAATTACCTGAGTTAGAACCGCAGAAATGATTTATTTCTCGTTGGCTGGGAGGTGGAAGATACAAATGCAGAGGGAAAGCAGTGTAGCTCCTTATGCAAAGAAGGCAGGGATGCATGCGATGGTTCATTTAAATGCTGCGGGGCCTCAGGAATGACCGTAGCCCACTCACCTCTCTAGGAAGTAGAATAGTCACTTTAAAAAATACTGCATCCCTTCCTTTGCTGGCCCTTCAGTTTATAATTGAAGGAGGCATTTTTCAACTGTAAGGCCCCGAGCCCTGAAAAAATCCATAGGAAAACCTCCTCTCCTTCCCCTGTGAGATAGCTAAAGTGTGGCTGTGGTTGTTGACTGTAGTTCTGACACCTGGGGAGAAGGCAGATAAGGGGGGAATATTTAATTCAAATGGCAAATGACAATACAGATCAGCTTTAATTCTAGGCAGTGTATAGTAATGAAAGTGGAAATTACATTCCTTGGAACGACGCAAGTCCTTGCACTCCTCCTCCATTCCTCTTCAGATGGTTGACTAACTGGGTTTTGAGAGAGCAGCTGAAGAAAAAGTCAGGCAGGCCCTTTTCTTTCTTTTCTGGCAGGTTATTATGCTGGAGGACCCAGGCAGCGGGGTCTAACTAGTTACGGATAGTTTAATAGGCGTTGCCTGGGAGCACGAACAACTTCATTAGCTCTTCTCCTCCAGCCAGCAGAGCTCTCTTCAGGGACTGCTGACCTGCGGCTTCCAGCAGTGGGCCAGCACCTCCCTGCACAGCCTGATCGCTTCCCCTACGACTCAGGATGCAGCTGTGGGCTTGTTAAGCCTGCCGTGCCATGTGGCTTTTGTCATCCCACGACGTGATGTTCAGCCATAACAGCCCTCTAAACTGGCTTTATTGGGAAACTGTGGTTTGTTCACTCAGAGCGGGAATGAGTATTGGTCATTTCCAGTACAAACTAGATGACCTAGCAGTTGTCAGCATCAGGAGTGTTTCACTGGAGGATATCCTCTAGTCTCTCATCTCTTGAAAGGGACAGAGTCCAGATTCTCCCCTCTGTGACTTTCTGTAAGGAGTGGGTGCTATCCTGTTGTTTTCTTCTCTGTAATACTAACTCATAGCCTACATGATCCATGTCCCACAAAAGGTATAGATTTTTTTTTTTCCTCGCTGAATGCAGCCCAATCAAATTTCCAGTTGTTGTACATCAGCCTGGACAAGGTCCCTGCTCAGGGCCATGCGTCGTTCATCATGCTGGCAGGTTCTGTGTGGGCTACCACGGGCAGCCTACCCACCTATGGCCAGTCGTGTTATGAGATGCTCTGCTCTCTCTCATCATTTATCATTCTTCATCACTCCATCTTTTTCAGAGCCATGCTCGATGCTTGGTTTTCTGGAAGAGCTTCCTGAGCAAAATAGGAAAAAATGAAAATTCATGTTTGTTCATATACTTATCAATAACCTCCCTCTCAACAGAAGCCCTGAAGAGTGGCCCCTTGTGAATCAGGTTAGCAGCAATGTGGACATGGAGAGTTGTTGCAAGGTCTTGGCTTTACCAGGAGATCTCACTGCCAAGCCCGTTGTCTGGGTAGAGAAACAGAAGAAAAAGGTGGCTCCTGTCCTCAGGAGACCATAGTCATACTGACAGAAACAGTCCCATTCATCCTTGTGCTGCTTTCCTACAAGGCACTGGTGGTTAAAACCTCCCTGAGAGCCTTGCTCCAGGGTGCTGTGAGATTGGCACCCAAGTGTTGTGGCATATTGATCTCTCTGGGTTTTGTCATAAGGCTGAATGACTGGGACCTACTGGTTCTGCATAACCAGTTGAGTAGCAAACCATTCAGTTTTCCTATAACAGCGTGAAACCTGTGTCAAATCATCAGGTATTTAATTCCCAATCCAACTTCCCTCGCCTCAGCACAGCGAGGCAGCGAGATGTGGAAGAGAAGAGTTTGGATTCTCTCACATTCCACCTGACAGTCTGAAGATACACACTTTGGCTCAGAAAAAAAAAAAAAAGGAGCTTAGTTATTACAGCAGTAATCACAGCATAAAAAAACAGTCTAGAGCAAAAAAGATAAGTATTGATTGCAACACCCAAGTTTCATGTCACAGCATAAAACGAAAGGAGATGGGAACGCTTGTCAAATATGCCAGTCTGATTCTCCCTAGAGGGTGCTAGAAATTCTCATTGAGTCTTAGAGAATTTGCCTTAACAGAGGAAGTTTAGAAGGAAGAGAGAATACAGCAGAGTGCCTGCCTGCTCTGTGTAATTGAGATGGTGTACATATAATATGTTTATAAACAGCTGTAGAACTCATTGCCATGGAAAGTTATTTAAAGATGGGAACTTGGCAAGACTCAAACAGTTTGTGTTTCTGAGGATAATGTGAACAAATCTGGATATTCGTGTTATTCACAACACAAATATTGAGAGGGATGTTATACTTCATGCTTTAGGACTCAATTACTAGAGATGAGGATGAGACCTAAACTGAAAGGGACAGATTATCACACACCCCCACTCACTCGTGTATCTTCCTTCAGTGCATGCAGGTCTCTTTTTAGGGCCAAACGCAGAAACATGAAGGAAGCAGAGAGCTCTCTGAAGGCATGAGATTCAAGGTGGCAATATCGTTCACATGAGCAACCTTGATCTTTATGTCCAGTGCTTGCTTGCCTCTTGTTGCTGCCTAAGTCCAAACCTTTGCTACTGCACTTTGAGTTGCGCAGGGAAAGCCCATTTCTGCCCAAAGAAGATCAACAGAAAACCCCGAGTCATCACAGGTCAACCCAGTAAGCACTGGGTGGTGATGAGTGGGAAGGGGATTTTCTTGGTTATCTAAACTATTTGGATTTAGCCCACCTCTCTGCTCCATTCTTAAAACCTCAGTGAAACAGTCGAGGGAAAGGAGTGATATATTTATTTACTGATTTTCCTCAGTAGGGTCATCGCT
This sequence comes from Aythya fuligula, assembly GCF_009819795.1. Lineage (NCBI taxonomy): Eukaryota > Metazoa > Chordata > Aves > Anseriformes > Anatidae > Aythya > Aythya fuligula. The sequence continues at coordinate 87,107,833 of NC_045559.1, forward strand.
CTTCTCATGTCCCATTCTTCTCCCCCTCCAACTGCCTTTGCCTAATCAGGTAACCTTAAGATTTACAAGGTACTTGTTTGATCCTGAAGTTTAGGATGTTGGGGGGGAAAGGATGCTTTTTAACCATGTCTCCTTTTTCTTGCTTTTATTTCTTGTATTTTCAAAATACCCTCTGGCAAAAATGTGGTCCTCTTCCACAGAGGCCTCTCCATTTGCCTCTTATACACTCCCTGCTTGTTCCGGGACTCTTTCTAAAATGTCTTTTTCCTCTCTTGATCCAGTTTCCATCTTGTCCAATGTTACAGGGGAAGTGGGGGGGGAAGGATGCAGGCTCACAAAGAGCCTGGGAAACAAGCCAAAGTTTCAACTTTTTCAAGCCTTCTCTAGCAGGCATCCAAATTTGCTTCAGCCTCTATTTTCATCCCACTTCCTTTGGCTCTGCAATTTTATTTTTAAATTATTTATTTATTTATTTATTAGAAATCCTGTCTTGTTATTGCATGGCCCCCTTCCCCACCTATAATAATCTGAAGCCCTGCTCTGTCCCCAGTGGACAGGACGGTTTTGATTTCTTCCTTTTGTGCCTATGGTCTGCGATGCTGTTTCAGTACCAACACTGTTGATACAGGAAACATTCATTTTCTTAGCAGTTCCGATTTGTCCCTCATGACCTGTGACAGAGGGGAAAGCAAGATTTCACAGGTATTTTACCATTTCTGGGGAACAGGTGAATAAATCAGCTGTGAGGAGGGACTTTGCCTTGCTGCCTTCAGCAGTGGCTGGAGAGGAACATCTGGAGTCTTCTGGTGTGTGCTTGGCTGCTCCACCTCTGGCACATTTTTCTGTGCTTTTGCTGGGGAGATGTGGCAGTTGTGTACCATGTTGGTGGCTCTCCTGGTACGTAGAGATGCTGTTCTTAAACAGCAAGTTGGAGTCTGGCAGGATAACTTCTGTTTTTCCTTTCCCTAGGATGGGCACCATTTTGAGTCAGACATGGTATTAGGGTCTTTTCTGTGGTGTTTTAAAGGCTGACCTTGTTTGTGTCCATATGAAAACATTCATCCAGTTTGGAAGAACAGCATTTTTCTAGTTCACCATATGCTTTAATATCCTTGTCTGTGCAGTACTGTACAGCCACTACCAGCATTCAGCAACAAGCAGCTTTTCCTTTTGCTCCTGTCCTTCCACACGCTGAAGGATCCCAGAAGGCTCAGAGTCTAAACTGAGCACCCAAGAAGATGAGAGTTCAAAATCAGCTATAATTAATGATGACAGGAGAAGGAATTGCCACACACTAGCGTAAGTAGGATCCCAGCAGCAGGTGGTTGAACCTTAGCAAATTCTCCATCATTCCTACCAGAAGAAAAACATTGAAATCTAGGGATTTTCTGTCATGACCAGAAGGAAAAGAGGAAATGTCTGCTGCCTGCCCCTGCCTAGTGCGGTAGGTGCTGTCCTGCTCACCCTCTTTCCCTACCAGCCTTCCTTGGCATGACCCTGCCATTGAGCACTCGTGTATCCCACCTTTAAGCAGTCAACTTGAACTGCCTGGAGAAAACCTTGCAGAGTGCAAGGCACTGCCCGTGTGTGTGTTATCGTGTCTCCCTCTAGTGATGTAAACTAACGAGTCTGCTTTGGGTTGCTTGTGCTTGGAGCTGCTACTTTGGTGACAGGTATCCTAAGGCTTCGCTGGGGCAAAAGGACGATATTTTAGGACTGGGTCCCTGTTTCCCTGCTATCTGGAGGTCGCACTCCCCATTGGCAGCTCCGTGTTTACAGCTGTAGTCTGCTCATAAAGATACAGAGAGGTTGGCTGTGAACTCAAGAGAGAAAATTCACAGCATTTTAAATTTAATAGTTTTAATCCAAATGTTCTTAAAGTTATGCTTAAGAAGAAAACGTAAAGGCTGCATTCCCTCCCTCCCCCTTGTAGCTGTAATCTATAAGTATTTTCACTTCAGGCAAGCATATTTCTCACTATCTCTTCACAGTAGGAAGAAGATGCACTAATAAAAGGCAAAGTTAAGGTAGTAGCTTACAGCTGTTTCCTCTTTTTTTTTTTTTTTTTTCATTTTTTTTAATTTAAAGAGAGACTTCACCATTTTTGTTGTTATGCTGTTATTTGGCTTCAGCTGATCTCAGTGGCTTCACTGACTTCAGTGCCTGATGCATTCCACACTGGAGCCAGAGCAGCTTGTCCAGTCTGAGGACTCAAATGAAAGTGGGATGACAGCATCCACAGCAGCACACAGATCCTGCCATTACAGTAATGTCCAGAGGGAGTTTCCTACACAGACCCAAAGCCTTCACCCCTTCTAGTTTCTACCGCTTAGTCATCTGACCATCTCCTGTCTCTGCCCCCACCCCACATTAGTCCCACTAATGAAGCAAATTACCATCTGTATCCCAGCTCTAGTGGTAGCTTAGAAATAGTGAGCAAGAGAGAGAATAGGATGTGCAGGGAAAAGCGGGAAGATAAATGTGATTTGCAAGGATCTGCTGTACTGAGACTGACCCAGGGCAAAGGAAAAGTCAGCTCTGGGGGCAAGCCATCCTGACCTTGCTTGCCATGATGGCCACAGCAAGGGCAGGGGTCACTCAGCCTCCTGCAGTGTGGAGCTTTCCTCCAGGGTCTGAACACAGTTGTCATGGCAGTGGGAGTCTCCTGGCTGAAGGCAGTGAGTTATTTCGGTAATGCAAGGCTGCAGTGAGCCCTGGTGATGTGAGCACTGGTGCTGTTTTCCCTCTGCAGCCTTCCTTCTGAGCATTTCAGAAATGTCTTCGGAACATGCCTCCCATTCCTGTCTGAAGAAAAATGGGAGAGACTGAAAACACGGTACTTTTTTTTTTTTTTTTTTTTTTTTTTTTTTTTTTTATAAGGTGCATTTTCAAAAGTGTTATTCTTATTTCTTCTTCACTTGCTTTTTCTTTCTTGCTGAACCGTACCTGAAAAATATGACTCTTCCCAAATACTGTCTATTTTTTTTCATGCACTGGCTGAGCAAATCATCCTTTCTCATAAACTTGCAACGAGTGGCCACCTCGGTGTTAGCACAGCGTGGGAGCAAAGCGGGCAGCAGCAGGATGGCTGGGTGCAGGCCCATCCGAGCAAGCGAGAGCATAAGCTCAGATCAGGCTCCAAACTTTGCAACTCCAGCCTCTCTCTGACATGCTCGCTTGTATCTACTGCATTTATCTCTGCTGGACTTGGGCATCTTCCAAGTAAATAAATAATTGGTTCCTGCCTCTGTCTCCCCTTCTGCCCAAGGGACTCAGAGTTAATTTGTGCTGACTATTATTCTTTGGGTAAAGCTGCTATTGCAAGAGGAACCCAGGGCGTATATAGATAGATGGGCCTTGCACTGTGAAATTGTGAAAGTGCCCCCGTTCCCCGTGGGGAGATCTACAGCCACTTGACTGCTGCAAGGAGGATTCCTCGTAGCATTTAGGAGGCTTCCAGGGGATGGAGCAGGTGGAGACGAGAAGCCCACATTCCCCAGACATTGCAGCGAGCTCCAGCTCGTGCCTGGAGCTGCCTGCACCAGAACTTGGGTGAAATACGGGCACGTGGTGAGGCACATCAGTCCATGTGAGAGCCTGAGGAAATGGCAGGATGGGTCTCAGCATCCACAGACAGAGCACAGGCTGCAAGGGACTCGGGGACAAAGAAAAGTCGCGTTTGCCATGCAGCATCTCCTGCGCGAGACGCGGCGCAGATGAGGGAAGGAGGCTGTTAACTCGAACAGACAAAAGTAATTAGAGGAGCAAAATAATAGATTAATGAGCAGCCGGTGTCAGGGGAACTTATTAATTATCAGTAGAGGATTTCCTTCAGTGTGCAGGCTGGCCGAGGACATGAAAGATAGCAACCAAAAACTCGAGTCCCATTTAAGGGAGCTGCTGGGGAATTAGCGGTGCGGGGTGTACGGAGGGCGATAGCACAGGTTGAGTTAAGTGCTTCCTTTCAGCCTCTTGTTTTGTGTAGCCCAAGTAATGGCTGGGGAGGGGAGGGGGGATATGGGAAATGCTAGATTGTATCTAACCCACGTTAATAATGGCTCAATAAAAATGCTCTGATAAGAACGCGTTAAAGTTGCGCAGTTAAGGACTTGTAAGGCAGGTAAGGTGAGATTTCAGGTTACAAATACAACCTTAACTCTTCTCCTGCTGAGTGTACCTTAGCAGGCAGCCTCTAATTAAGGGGCATCAGGCTACTTCTCAAGAAATACATCATAACATTGGTTAATGCTCTCTTCAGCTTTGGACGGGATCGCACGGTGTCTTAAATATTGTGTGTGTCTGTGTTTGCCTTGTGAAACAGATCCTTTTTAATTATGGTACTGAGAATACCGCGTTAGTTGTACTTGAACAAACGCTGTGGTTTGGGCATCGGGTCCATTGGGACTGTTTAAATACAGGGCAGCCCACCATCCCTTCCCCCAGGTCATCGTTTGGGGCGTCAGAAAGCAGTAGGCTTGGAAGACATCAACATGAGCTGCAAGTAGTGATGAATATGGGAGGTTGCTTTCCAGAGATGGATTGTGACTCCTTTAGCTCTGCATGTTGTGTTTTTGACCTAGCTGATTTACTGAAGTCATTCAGACCATCCACTGGTTGAGATATTACTCCATCCCATCAGATGGTGCCACAAGATGTGCCCATGTTCTGTATCAGTGAGACCCCGGAGTTGCCTGTTCATATATGAATGTATTTTCCTTTCTACGTTTGCAGTTCTTAGTCTCATTGCATGTACAGTGGTTGTGGTATAAAGGGCATATCTGTTCTTGAGGAGCACTGCAGAACAGATCCAAAGGGTTTAAGCCCCACATTGCAGATCTGACATCTTTCCCTGCTAGTTATTGCTGAGTTGTTAGCCTGCCCTTCGAGGGGAAGCCAGCTCTTCTGCTAAGTTCTTGAGTGAAAACGTTTTTCCTTCTCTGCAGATCCTTACTGCAGTAGTCCTAATTTTCTTATAAACCTCCAGCACATCCTGCAGCACCCCTGCTACCCCACTGCTTGTCCTTGCAGCTCCCCAGGGAGCCCTGCTTTGGTTGCATTTGAAGCGCTGTTGGACTGTGACCGTTCCCAAATCTGTCTGCCACCACGTGAGTTCAAGTGCAGGCTTGCACGTGTATTTGAGGGCACCTAAAGCAGTCTCAGGTGCCCTGAGCTTTATTCTTGTCTTGGAGATCGCTATTGAAAGAGTAGATGGAGTAGCAGGAAAGGCAAAAAAGCATGTACGGTAGGTCCAGCAGCAGTCAGAGCTCTGCAGGTATTTCTAAAGCTTTCCAAATGCATCTCTGATTGTCCCCAGCCAGAAAAAATTGGTTTGTGAGATCTGTCCCTTAGAGGCAGGCTGAGGCCAGTCCGTGCAGAGCAGAAGCTCATCAGGAGGGTTGTGTATGAAAAGAGAAGGTCACGTAACCCCAAGCGGTCCTCTGGGAGCTGGCCACGGGGGAGCAGAGGTTATGTGCCAGAAAGGAGAGGACGGCGGCGAGGAGGCAGGTAGAGAATCTCGCAGAAGGGCCGCAGCTCGGGGGAAATATGCTGATTAGTTTCCACAGACCTGCACAGATCTGAAGTGAGCTAAAAATTTCCTCACTCGGAGACTTTGGGGATCACTGAGCAGAGTTTGTTTAAAAGAAATGAGCTTCATCTGAGAGGTTTTGCAACTTGTGCTAATGAGAGTCTGTCTGTCAAACTTAAGTGGCATCAAGTGGCTCAGAACAAGGGCTCTTGGGCGTTAAATGGTTCCTACCAAATACCAAGCCCATTACCATGATTGGCTGTTATAGCCCTCTAAACGGCAAAAGTGATTAAATTGGTCGTTATGAAACACTAAAGATGCATAATTATGAAAAATAAGGCTTGAGTAAGAGGAGATTTCATCTCACTCTCTGGCTTGTAGCTCAAGGAGGAATCAATGCAGAAATGTTTTAAAAGCAGCCAAGGGTTGCCCCTTGTCTGGTTTTCTCCTGGCAGTCTGGGAATCGTGAGTGTGTTTGGGAGCGAGGGTGTTCTCCAGGCTGAGACACGAGCTGGAGACTGAATGCCACAAGACCTGCTCTGCACTCAGGGTTGAGGTTCTCCCTTACCAGGGGGAAGATTTGACTCTAACCCATCCAGCTGCACGGAACAGTGAGCTGTGGACATGTCCTGTGCTGAGCCACAGTAGAAAACCCTACGGGCAGCGTGGGTGGCCAGGTTGTGCTGGGCAGGAGCAGCTCCAGCACATGGGTGAGGGTTAAAACAGTGACACGCTGGCGTTTAACAGACTGGGCAATCAGATTTAAGAACTGAGGGATGAGAGTGAGAGTCTGAGAAGCTTTCAACAGATGGGTGAGGGTGCTGAATAAAAAGTGTCACAGCTATTACGTGTCTTTGAGCTTAGGGTGTCAGGGGAAAGGGTTGTGGAGTTGTGCCAGTGAAAAATGGGAGGCCTTTTTCCTTCTGAGCAGCCCTGTTGTTGGACAGCTCTGAGGATGAGCCTGGTGCTTTGCTCTTTTCCCACTCTCCCAGCTGTTCCAGTACCTCTCGCTGCTACTTTGGAGCATCCCTCATACAATTCTCACATTAAAAGGCTGGAATAGCACCAGGCACAGAGCAGAATACGTGCATCATTGATCTCCTGCTCTGCTCCATCAACATGGACTTCCTGAAGCTCTGATGTCCTAGGTTTGCACAGACTTTCAGCAGAAACAGGTTATTTATTTGCATTTTACTGTCTTTTTAGTTCTCTCCATCTTTGGAGCCGCAGCAGCCCTAGAAGAGTTTGGTTTTATAACCTCCTTAGAAAGAGTGATAGTTGTGCTGAGCTATGCACAGCCTCCAGGGGCTCTCTGCTCTCCTTGGGCTGCTGCATTTCTCTCTAGGTGAGCACTAACTGAGTCACTGAGCCCAAGTCCTCGTTTCTCTGGTTGGAACCAAATGGTCACGAGGGATAAGATGATATTTATATACCCTCAGTCCTCCTGTAGCTGATATCTAATGCACTGGCAGATCCTACCCAAAACTCTGCTGACATTTTATCTCCCTCGTCTATCCATCTCTGTTCTCCATCCTTCCTCGTATGACAGTTGATTTTGACTATTTTTCAGGAACCCAATTTCTTTCTAAATCAAATGCCTTTAAAAAAAAAATGATTAGGTATTGCTTGGTATCAGAGGATGTCATTTAAGGCATTAGTCACTTCTAAGAAAATACTGTGTGTGTATGTGTGTGTGTCATTTATGGCATTATGCATACCCCAAAGGCATATAACATCATCCGCATGTGTATGCGAGTGTGTGTGAGCAATCTTGTTGGCTGATTTGCCGTATAAAGTTGTCTTCCCCTGTGCTCCTGTGGCTGCTGTACTCAAAATAAAATGTGCTCTGTCCTAAATGGAAAGCCGAGTCTCTCTACCTTTTGAAGAGACGGCACTCTTCACAGAGATAAAGTTGTAGCACACCCCTTGACACGTACCCATATTTAATCCTTCTCCAAATCCAGGCTACTCAGCCAGACTTGATCTGTCTGAAGAACTGCTTGTGTTAATTTAATCGGAGTTGGAAGTATCCTGGAAAGGTTCAGGCCACTCTTGAGGTTTTGAACAGAGGGCAGCTTGTGAAAATGGATTGATTTCATTCCTTAGATGTTTTTCTAACTTTTTTTTTTTTTTTTCATGGCTTGTTGCAATTTGCACATAGTTGTTGGCTTAAATCCCCACCTGTACCGGAAAAGATCCCTCTCTGGAAGGGTGAATGTTTTTCTCAAATTCCAGTTATGGGAATGCAAAAATATTTCATTGTTTTCCGGAAGCAAGCTGCAATAATGTGACCGCAGTGAAGTTCCTTGCCCACACGCTAGCTTGCAGGCGTTTTGAAAACGCCTACATTTAAGATGCTTCCAGACTGATGAATGCATCTGAGACTTCCCATAGTATTAGCCTAGCTTATGCCAAAATATAATAGGGTTGTGGTTGCCATTATCTGTGGGCTTGACACTAGGCGTGTGTGTATCAGGATCCAGATCACTTGGGGATTAAGCTTTCTCACTCAAAATGCTTTTCTGCAGAGAGGGAAAAAAAATAGTCCAGATGCCTCAAAAACCTCAATTTGTGTTCATGGAACAGTTTCTCAGGAAAGTATGGATTACAGACACTGGAGGATAGAATAAGTTTAAAACTGAGCCGGGTTTCATATCTGGAATGTTTTCCCAGCAGTTTATCGTTATCTGCTTTGCTCTGTAAGCCCCAATTGCATTTTAATCAGTTGCTTTTGACAAGTACGATTTTTGAAGAAAAAGGGTTAGGGGAATGGATGGACCTCATTTACTTATATAATGAAAGTTGCCCTCCTAGCATTCAGGAAGGCCTCAAGACTTCCTGAAGATTTACAGCCTTCATGGCCATTATGTTAGCACCCAGAAATTGTATCTAAACAGGGAAGTTGCATATTTCCAGCCTAAAAATGATTATACTAATGGCAAGCGTTGTCTTGCTACTGTGATCTTTTTTGCTGATCTTTGTCACATCACTTTGTCTTGCCCTTTTCTTGTCTAGCTCTTCTTTTAATCTAGTGTTTATCTGTTTTCAATAAATCTAGGAAGGAATGCTGAAAACTCTGTTTCCCCTTCTCAAACTATACTGTAGAAATTCAAGCTTAAGGTGGTAAACAGAATCCACTTGGACCCGTTTTCCCATTGCCATGGCAAACTGTGTACATCATCTTTAAGATGCTGGAAATAGGTTCATAAGGAGAAGCTGCGTTGAGGAGAGTTGTCCAGAAGAGATTTTCTGTAAGTGACTTTACATTTGAAAGTGCTGTCAAAGTACTAACCTTAGCAAAGGCTAGCCATTTAGCTAACTAGCCTGCGAACCCAAAGACCAGACCATCTATCAGCTGTTATTTTCCAGCCATCAGTCTAATGGAGGTGAGGGCATTGCATATAAACATGTACCAAACCAGTCCCTCTGTTTCTTGACTGTCCTTTTCCTGAGCATTTGTAAAGTCGGCTCTTTCCTCTCCAGAATTCCCCAGCTCAGGAAAAAAAAAAAAAAAAAAAAAAAAAACGGAGTGAGATACTCTTGTCAATAGCTCTTCCATCAAAGCCTGCCTAATTTATATGCAGGCAATAACTAAATGATGCCTGTGGGGAAAGGCAGCAGAGACAGGGCTGTTTGAGCAATTTTGTGATCCGTTCCTGTTTGCATTTTTCAGTGTTCCGAAGGCCATTTTTAAAGGTAACTTTACCTCAAATCCCCAGCCTTGCGAACGCATGAAGTAGCAGAGTTATTAAAATTATGCAGCCTCTTGTAAGTATCTCAAAGAGAGCAGAGCTCTCACAACGAGGTGCTGTGCAAGAAAATAGGAACATTTGCTGTCTCAAGATGCTCTCCTCTAGAGGAGGTAGGGCCTTCTCCGACGAGTTTGTCCTGCAGATGTGGTGCTCAGGATGGGAGCGTTGCTGGGGCCCTGTCTCCTGCCAAGGACTGGAGCTCGGGCTGGGAGAGGAGAAGAGCAGAAAAGGAGTTGGCAGAGAGCTCTTTTGTGCAGGCATTTCTTAAAGAGTATCCTTGAGGGCACCGTAAGTAAGTCTGTCCCCACTCCTGTTCCCGTTGCTCGTTATATCAGCACTGGGTGGGATGCAAGACTGATCAGGCCTCAGGACTGAGCTTCCCAGCCACCGAAGGCCTCTTTGCTTATCATTCCCTGCTTTCCCTGGCACTGCTCTCACAACAGGAAGAGCAAGCCCTTCCTCTTGCCATAAAAACAAAGCATTTCCATTCATTTTTGGAGATTGTCAATAGCCGTATTCCCCCACCCGCCCCATGCCACACTGAGTGCCAGAGATGCTCTTCCCCTCGTCCTACCACCACATTGCACCGGGAGTCGACTCTTTTCCCTCTATCAGCCTCAGAAACCAATATTCGTAGCCTGTTCCCTCCCTCTCCCCTGCTCGGTGCTGGCAGCTGCTGTTCCACCCCCTTCCCGCGTTTGAGCTACCTGCCACAGTAATGGGCTCCTCCTGCAAGCTCGTTAATTGAAAGGAATTTCTGTCTGGCCTGAAGATGTCAGGAGGCTGACGGAGACGTGTTTCTGTAAAATCAGGCTGGAGCTACAGAGCAACAGGCAGCGTCTGGATCACTGCGACTCTTTCATACTCGCTGGCTGCAGCCAGCTTTTCCACGGGGGAAGTTAATTAAGGTGCAGTCGTCGGGGTATGGGTGCCAGAGACCCCCTGCTCGGCTGCCAGCACGTCCTCTGCAGCGCCGGGCTGCGAGGTGCTGTTGCTTCCTTCCCCCTTGGCACTTCCCCTCGCCCCTGGTGCCGCTTCCATTTCTCATTCCCATCAATTTGAAGCAGAGCCCCGCTGACCGCTGCTCATACGCTTCCCGGCATGGTTAATAATAATGGCCTCTGTGGGAAATGACGGGCTGAGACAGGAGGGACGTAATGATGCTCGGGCTGGGGTAGGCAGAAAGAGGAAAGTGAAGTGACAGGCAGCTAAACAGCAAGAGAGGGGTGTGATGATAAAAACAAACAAACCTGCAGACGTCTACAAACCCACGGCAGCGGCATCCCTGAAACAAATGGGGAGAGACAAGCTGGAGTCCCAAAGGGAGAGGAAAGGGGAAAAGAGAGAGAGAGGAAAGCAAGCAGAGAATTGGCCAATAATTGAAATGGCATCAGGGAAGAAAGGGACTGGAAAACACAGAGGGAGAGACAGGCTTGGAATTGGCAGATGGCAAAGAAAGAGGATGAAAGAAGGAGCGAGCACAGAGGAAGATGTAGACAGCGAAAGAGGAAGGCAGGGAGAATGGTGTACGTGGAGCTAATGAAAGGAAATGGAGGCAAAACACGAGGTGGGGAAGCATGGAGGGGAAGAGACATGCATCGGCAGAGGAGGGAAAGCAGAGGTGAACTGAACCAAGGTAGAGAAAGAAAAGAGAACAAGGTGTTTGGGTTTAGAAAGAGGAAGGAGAGAACAAAGAAGTGAGAGACGGAGTCAAGGAAGAGCGAGTTGAAGAGCCCCAGGTCTGTGCTGTCCACCAAAGAAGCACGAAGAGTGGAGACGGAGCACCTGATGGCTCCTGCTTCTCTGCGGCTTCACCAGTCCCCTTCAGCTGCTTGGGATCTGAGTGCAAATCCCAGAGAAGTGTTTATTTTCAGTTCTCAATAAACAGGGTTTGATAAGATGGAAAACTTTGGCCCTGCGCTGCATCCCCACCACCCACAGTAGGTTTGTTGGAGGTGTTACCTCAATAGCGATATAATGGCACCAGCAAGGGAAGCAGCAGGCAGCGCTTAGTTGGGCAGATCCACCTGCTTTCTGGGTGCCGCCCAGGAAGGCTGTTCCTTTCTGTTGGTAAAGCAGATCAATGCTGACATCATGCACCATCAGAGATTTTTCTATCAGTGCAAACAGTTGCTGTTGCCCTTGGCACTCATCAATAACCAATTACGCGATCATCTGTATTTCCTGGCTCGCTGTTTCTTTACCCCCACACAGAGGAAATCAGAGAAGATGGTTAAATTTCCTCTCCGTAATTCCTGTCCCTTGGCTGGAGCTGGCTCGAGCGGCACTTGTTGGAAGAAGGCTGCGTTCGCTGTGCTGTGGGAAGGTTAGCCAAAGCGCAGTGCTGGCCCGTGGCTGTCTGGGCAGGTCTTCAGCAGGGTTCATCACTATTCTTAGCTGCTCACATGCTCAGTCGTTGAGGGCTGTTTTGCAAGCGGTCCTCAGTGGTCCTTCACTGAAACTCTAACATTCCCATCCTTGGCTCTGTGCTCAGTTCTCTGTCCTGTGTAATAGCGCATATGCCATCTTTCTGTGGCTCTGTTTTTTTTCCCAAAAAAAATGTCTTTGTGCGCAAAAGAATTTTAGCTTATAAGGCACTTCTGGTTGTTTTGGTGGGATGGAGCAGACATGCATTTGTGGTAAGCATGACATTTTTTTTAGGGTTGGGTGACAGGTGCAAATACATGTAAAAATCTGGAGCTTGCTTTCCTCAGACATTCCGCAACATTTGTCAAATTGAGTCATTGGGGCTCCTTTTGGGTAAGGCATGAGAATAAGTCAGCAAAGCAACCACAAAAAGAACAAACACAACAACATTTATTTTGGAGATACGCATCAATATTCATGGAACTATTTTTTATTGCTACGCTTTTTCACAGCTTTTTCCAACTCCTTACTCTCCACTCTTACCCTCCCATCTTTGCTATTTCAGCTTCCACCTATCTCATGTAGAGCACTGAAATAAGCTCTCGTTCTATATATACATATATATATATATTTTTCTGTTAAAGATGCGAGTTGTTAGTATCAACTACAAGTTGTTGTGGCACAGAGCAAGGGAGGGACGTGGGTGAGCCTTACGGCTGGCATTCTGATGCAGAGATTTGGTTTTCAATTAGATAATGCTCTCTGAAAACAGGGCTGCTGGAGCACATGGGACAATATTGACTAAAGCATAAAACAATTCGGTGGGTGACCTTCATGCTCCCGAGGATGTAGCCAGTGGGGATTCATGGCGTGTAAGTGGCACCCAATCAGTATTCATTTCATGTGACTCGTAACCAGCCAGTACCAGGGAAGGGATGAAAGGCAGCATTCAGGTATGTAATATGATTATCAGATAATATATCAGACTGCGATTCTACAAAGCCAAAGGGTCAACAAGACTGGAAAATGTATTTCGCAGCTTCTGAGAAGATGAATTTTTTGAAGATTAGTGTGTTCTCAATACAATATGAATAAATACGTAAAATAAACAGATAGCATGTAACATGGCTTCCACTTTTCCCTAGCTGGCAGCTACCAGAGAAACCACCGTGTGTGGGGACATCTGTGTTCATATTTGGTCTGGGTTGTGTTTGCACATATGGAATGAAAGGAGAGTCCTGGTCCCTTTGCCACTCTTCTGTAGGGGGCTCCTGTCATTAGCGTGCCTAGGGAAGGTTTCCTGCTAGGCATCTATGTGCTCGTTCCTTAACAGCCTGCCAAAGATTTAAGTTAAATCACCTTTGCCACACAAATTAGCATGCATTTGTTCAAGGGTCAGCATTTACTTGGCCTTCGACTGGGTGACCCAACTCTCTTGCACTTGGGAGGATGAGGCTGGAGACTGCTACCCTGACTGGCTGAAGTTGTCGTGTTTAAAGTTTTAGCAAAACACGCTCAGACGTTTGCTCCAGAGAGACTGCAGCTGTGGTGACTCTATAAATCAGCCCATAAAATAGGTTCCCAGGCATTTGTGCTGCTGCTTCTGATCTCCCAGATGAGGAATAGTCTGTGATGCCCAGTCGCTGTCTCAAAGATCATCTCTGGGTGATCTCACTGGTTTGGGCTCAAAACCTCACTCATGACAAATCACCAGGTTCAAAAAGGGGGAGCCAATAGACACAGACTGGGGACTTTCTGGCTTGTACGTGGATGTGGCTGCCCCAAAAAGCTGGGAGCCATTCTCGCATGGCAGCAAGAATGGCTGTGAGAGCTGTCAGTGAGAGCAGCTTTTAAGACAGCCACTGTCGTTTCTCATGGTTCAAAGAGTGAGTAACAAGAAGGAGTAAATCTCAGAGAAAAGAAACGACCTCTGAATTTTCTCGGTAGAAAAAGCTGGCTCTCTTGAACTGAAAAAAAAAATGTAGCTGGGCTTTGGAAAGAAATATTCCTTACATTAAGGGAAAGAGGGAAGCATGATAAGATTTTATTGTAGCTAAATTTGAAGACCGTGAGGGAACATCTAGTTTGATTTTGAGCGTAGCACAGTCCAGAGAACCTGGCACGGCAATTCCTGTGTCATTTCCATAACATCCATGGGGACAGCAGGCCGTCTTTCACAAGGGTGCAGGTGTCATCACTGTGACCTTCCCCGTGTCCCGTAGATGCTCATCAGAAGCCCCCGAGATCTTGCAGCCTATCTCAGAGGGGTTCCACTAAACCCGGAGTCCCAAGGGCATGGCCTCTTCCCCTTCTGTGCCAGATTTCCTTTCTATGTACAGCTTCACACAGCCTGTGGGGAGTGTGGAGAAGCAGGGGAATGAAAACTAATGAGGTAAAATACAATCAGAGCTCTCCTTCAAACTCACAAGCGGCTCAGATCAGGTTGTGGCGACGGGCAGTCATTTGTCTTTCTTCCAAGCTGGTTCGATCTGGCTCACCTTTCCTCCACTGAAATCCTCATGATTGGAGTGTCTTAGGTGAGGGAAGCATAATAACTTTGCTGCACTTAGGACATCATTGTCAAATTGAAGGATTGGGGAGGAGCCACTTCACCCAAGGAAAGTATTTTTATTCAGTGCCTGCTAAAGTGCAGGCAGCTTCCTCTCCGTGGTCTCGGGGGGGGGAGCAAAGCACCCTCTTTCATTCTGCCTGCTCAGAAAAAAAAGCCAGAAAGAAAACCCTCCAATGGGTTCCAGCATCTGTGATTGTGTTTTGGGCTGTTCCTTTGTGTTAACGTGCATGTTTTTGTCAGGGTCTGACTTTTATATCTTGATGTACACTAACTTTCGAGCACTAGGATCTGCTACAAACAGTAAAATAGAAATTGGAAAAGAAAATGCAGCGGGGTGTGTGATGTGCCCTGAAAAACCATTGATCAGCCCGTACAGAGGAAAACGCATCAAGCACAAAAAATCAAGAGCCTTGTCAAGAAGGGGAGAGACAAAGGAAGGCTTTGTATAAATGAAGGGAAATACAGAGCAATTTGATATGCCAGCTCTTCTGAAGAGAAGTTCTTGCCTTTGTGTGCAACTCCACTCGGTTGTTACCTGCTCTGACTTCCTTTAAAAATGAGGCAACAGAAAGGTATTTCTTGCTGGCGAGTCGAAAGTGGGAGGAGGCTGCTGTTCTGGCTTTATCTGTCTGGGCTCTTTGCCCTCTGTGAGCCACGCATGTTTGCTTTTTGTTGTGGGATGCTGGAGGGCGAGGTGCATCCTCTCACAGACTGAAAGGTCCAGTGGACCGCCCTGTCTCACAGCAGTCTGCAAAAGGCAGCCAATCTTTGAAACTGTAAAGCGTAGCAGCTTCCAAAAAACTCTCTGCAGCTTTCCTGCTGAATGGTGGGACCACCACTAGAAGGCAGAGCAAATTGTTTGACATCATCTCGCTGGCCAGAAATCGGTAGTCAGGGTTTGCTGCTGATTTTGTGCCTCCCCTCTGTCCTTCGGAGCTTGGGAAGCTCTGAACGTCGTGGCAGAGGTTGCTGTACAGGAACCACGAGGATGAAACCCCTGTAGCCAATACGGAGGTGTACGTGCACTTAGAGCTCTTCCCTGGGCTTGACAAGCGCTGTGGACCTCATGGGACAGATCATAACTTGGGTTTATTCAAGCAATTTAAGCCCTGGGGCAGTCTGATGGGGCAAAGAACGAAGTCATTCAAGGAGGGGATTTTGGACAGGCCCCCTTGTACACCAGTACGTTTAAAGCATCAGCTGTGTTGACTTAAGCAGGTTCAAATCTCAGGTCTTAGTCTGTAACATTTTTAACCGTATGACAACACAATTTGGTTGATAGACTTAACTCTTTTATCTGACCTGTAATTGTTAAGAGGTACTGGCAAATTTGGGAATTAATTCATTTTGAAGACTCCAAGCTTGTTAAAGTTTGGGATTTAGGCTTGTCACACGTTAGACAAATGATCTTGAAATTTTGAGGTAGGAAAGGGTGATCAAAGAGAGATGCATGTTTCCATACCGACAGTGTAGAGAGCAGCTGTTGAATGTGTATATTCCCTATCTCCCAGACCTTCTCCTGACTTTGAAGAAGATGTCTGAGTGGTAAGAAATGTGATAAATTATTTGTGGATCACAAGTAACCTTACTATACCCGTTACATAAAACGGGGAAATATCTGTATTGTATGCCTGGGTTTAGATATATTTGTAGAACAGGGATTTAAAATACATGTCCTACAAATAGAGTTTTCTGTAACTACATGGTGATGGAAAACGCTCAACAACGTAGCTAGGAGAAGCCTGCCAGTCTTTGCATCTGAGGATGTCTTCCCTGCTGGATAGCTTCATGTCCAGTAAGAGCATGTAGGGCAGACCTATCAGTCCATTATTAAAGTATCCAGACTGTTCAGAAGCTTCTTGTATGGTCCTGTCCCAAGAACAATGGAAGAAATTGATGATTTCTGAGTGTTAGCAGAGTCACCATGTGAGAGAGTGAGTGAGTAATCAATCAAAACCTTGCCGTGGCACCAAAAGCTGTCGGAAAGATAGGGCAACGTTAGCAAGACCCTTTGGGTCTTTGAAGCGGAGCATTTCTTTTAAGTGGTCGCCTTCCCTGCAAGTACTAACAATAACTTTCTTAGGCTGTGGGTGGGTTATAAACTCTGACAAATGTCTATACCTGAAACACCATTTTTTTTTCCTTAGGCAGGGCTCTGAACCCTGCAGAGTCTGGGCAAACGGAGAGAACATTCTGGGGTTTTAATGGTTGATACATAATTTTATATTCTAATAGATTAGTTGTTGTTTTGTTTTGTTTTTTTTTTCTTTTCTCACCACCTGGACTTCTACCACTGCCTCCCCAGGAAAATAATCACTGTTTATTCATTGCTTTATTAGATAATGAATGAAAGTGATTAATGGGAAAAGAGAGAGTGGTGGCTTTGGAAAAGGAAATGCTTTTGACAGCTGTTGAAAGGAACACAGAAAAGTCCAGAAATAATGGATTAGATATCAACAGAACCAAGAAAGTAACACTCACCTACCTCTGAAAAAGAAGCAAAATCCCAAGAGGGACTTGCAGCAGGCTGCCAGCAAGCTGGAAACAGAAACAATGCATGATGACAGATAAGTGGTGCTTATGTTTATTTTAGGTTAAGAGAAACATTAGAGGTGATTTTTTTTTTTTTTTAAAGAGGATTATTTTTTTTTTTTCCCTTGGAAGCTATTTCTGTTTTGCAAAATTAAAAATGCAGTGGATTCTTTGATTTTATAATACCTTTAAATGGGGCATTGAAGAATTTATTTTCCAATACATCTTTTTTATTCACCATCACTGAATGCGGTATTATGATAATGCCATACATACTTTGAAAGTACGTACAATTTCCACTTTGTAATTTTGGGGATCATCTCCGTTTTTTAATTAGCTAATAACTGTCCATTTATTGTGCGACAACTTCAGAAGTCAAAAAAGCTAGAAAGCTAGAAAAGAAAAGAGATAAATGAAAATGTGGAGGTGATATATATATCCGCTCAGCGCCAAGTAGAGTGGGGAAATGGACAAAGAGCAAGGCAAATACAAAAATGAGATGTCTCCTTTTTTCAGATGAGTATTTTTTTTTAATTTATTTGAAATCGAAACAAAGTTTCCTACTGAAGTAGTTTTTCACGAGGAAATAGATCATCAGAATAGTACATCTGCAGCAGCAAACCTTTATTTCAGGAGGAGCATCCTTTAGCTGGAATATTTTGTCTGGCTGTAGAGTGGGACAACAAGGGCGATAGAGCCCTGTGTGTGGCCTTCCTATCTGAGAGGCTGCAGTAATTCTGGGAGCGGAAGAGCTTTAAAAACGTTAAAGGACAGAAATAGCCATTATGGTTTTCTTCTGTATGGTACTTCTGCAGAATACGTATCTAAACCCTTCCAGTGTGCATTCAGCTGTGACACTCGCCTTATGCAAAGGTACCTGGTATTGAATTGGGTAACAAACCTTTTTGTACCTGTGTAAATGTTGAAAATAAAGAGAAAGTGGAGTGTGGAAGAGGAGTACATTAACACAGACATATTCTTCCTGACTAAGGAAAGCCTTACCTTAGCAGGAAGCTGGGTTTATTGTTAGCCAGCAAAGCATATCTGGAGAAAGACTGCAGGAATGGGGGAGCAAATCATTTTAACGTAGCATGGTTGTGGTGGGGCTTGGAATGGGAAGCTGAGACACCTGAAGGCTGCTTATGCATCTGGCATGGGGTAGGTGACCCGGGTGAACTGTACCCCTTCTTCGTGCCTCAGTTTCCTCAGCTGCACAGAGGTATTAGCTCATCTTTAGAGCACTTGGGGCTGCATGTCTGGAGAAACCTCGTGCAAGATCTCAGCATTATTTATCCTAAGTGACAGCACCTTGTGTTTGCTGCGCGCTTTCCTCTATTACCAGCCCTTTCCTCACTTGTAGTTTTCCTTATTTATGTCTCTGCCTTCCCATTACCTCTGTGTTAAAGCTCGCATCTGCATTGATTTTACATCACTGCACTGTACTGCAGCCATTACAAGTTTACATTTCGAAAGGATCCTTTTAATCTTTAACCCATTGCTCCAAGAGTCCTGACAAGAGGACTCCAGCAGATAGCTCCAAGTACACCGCTTTTAATGGGGGGTGATCAGACCAGTCCCTGTCAAGGGAAAGGGCCAAATACACTGGTGATCACTGTGTTCCTAGAATGCTTAAGTCTGTCTTTGCCAGAGATTGTAAGGATTTTCAAAGCAGGACGCTGCCAGCATCATAATAAAATAAAACACTTTGGAAAGCATTATACTAGCTCAGGAAGGTTAAACAGCATTGCACGGCATGAGGAGACTTCTCCTGCGTGGGTAATATGAATCACTTGGAAACATGAACTCCCTTGCTTCATCCGTCTGGCTGTGTGCTGTTAAATCTCTGTACACGCAGCACACTGGTTTTGTGTTGTGGCAGCAGCGTTTTCCTGTTGACTGCAGAGGGAGCAAGGCCTGACAGCCCTGGAGAAGAGGAGATGCGATTTGCTTATTGCCCTCTTGAACCTGGATGCCACAACGCTTCCTCAAGTCTACCTTAGCTGTCCTGGTAGGTGGTCAGAAGATGGCTCCTATCTCCTCCTGCCTCCATCCCTCACTAGCAAGGCGTTTTAAAAGCACCTCCTTACTTTATTGTGAAGCAAAAGTTCTTACAGTTAGGGAGTGTCCTGCACAATGGGAAGAGAGCTACGTAGGCATATGAAATAGGTCAATAAGACACTGAATAAATTTATTTGCATGCCCAGTGAAGAGTTTACATCGTGCTCTGAGTTGTTTCAAAGTATGGGATTGCTGTTGCATGTCGTTTAGGAGGGGTAGCTAGAACCGAAGGGTTCTTCTTAGATCTTCAGCCACATCCAACATAACTCATGTGAAAGTCTTTCCTCAGCTGGCAAGAGTTCTGGAGAGAAGGCCTTAAACCTGTGGTGTAACAGCAGTCTCACAAAGAGTAAAATGTTAGCTACTGCCTTTTTGCGTGGCAGAGACGGGCATTATCCCAAGGAACAGTTGAGACACATCAGTAGTCTGCTGGGAGGAACAGAAAGCCTAAGTGACCTGTCAGTCAGAGACACACCTTCACGTTGGCTAGAAAGCTCTGCAAATGCTCTCATCACTCAAACGAGGCAGACCCATGTCTCTTCACTCTAAGTGGAAGTACTAATAAGTGTTTCTGTGTTTAAGTTGCTGTATAACTTCAGTGCCTTCTCGCAGTATTTAAAGCACGGATTTACAATGGTGCTGGCACAGAAGTAATTGCTTAGAGATGGCAGGGTGCAGGAAGCAGAGGAGCAGCTATCCTTTCATTTTTGAATTAGTTACGGGAGTCGCTCCCCAGGAGTCCTGCTGCTGGAGTTGCAGCATCCTGGCATTGGCATAACTGTGCACGGAATCAAACTGGATTCCTAATAGCTTTGTCTAGCCGCCAAATGCAAGGGGGTTGAGTTATTCCTCGCAGAGTAAACTGTGAGACTGGAAAATAAAAGATCCTGTGATTAATTTACTGAAGAACAGAAGAGATTCATTTTCCGTGTGCTTAGTCTCGGTGTTCGAGGGAAATTGCTCGTGCACTTGTTCCATTCGAGAATGTGCTTGTTTAGTGAGGATGAAAGCCTGAAGACCTGGAAGTTCAATCAGAGCTTGATTTGGGGAAAAGCAATTTCAAGGTCACCCAAGGACAGAAGAGGTGGCAGGACTGAGTGTATGCAGTTGAAATGCAATGAAAATGGTCAGTTCCTTTAAAATAAGGAGGCATTCCTGTGTTAAGCGTTAAACAAATTTACCTTTGGGTTTCACCATCTAAATCTGGTCCGCATTAAAGCATTTAACCCTGGTGGTCCACTCTGTCAGATTATTTACAGGCAGAAGTACCTGGCCAGTCTCAGAAATGGCCAGAACAGTAGTATGGATGATGTGGATATAAGGCGTACCTCACGCAGTGAGATTTTTAGTATTCACTTCTGTCCTCAGGGCTGGGTTGTGCAGGGAGTTATTTAATTGATTGTTTGTTTTAACTTTCATTTGATTTTGGTGGATTAGTTACTTTTTCATCAAAATCAACATAACTTGATCCACTGGGAGTTAAAAAATAAGAAATTAGTGGAGGATTCACCTTGCAGGCAAGATGCTGCAAGCCTGGAGTTGCATTAATGCATCCCAGCAGCAGCATCTCCCATGGTGGGAGTTTTTTGGCCTTGGGAATTTTATGTCCGTGTGTGTTCCCACCAGCAGCTGGGTAACAACTCGGAGAGAGGATCATCACTGGTGTGGTGGGGAAGTGCCCAGGTTCAGCACACCCCCATAATTTTGGGTGGAGAGCCCAGAGAAATTGCAGGTTTTAGAAATGTGTGGTACAGATTATTTACACACACGAGTCTTTGGCAGCATGATTTGTCGGTCAAAAACTGACTGCCAAGGACCAAAGAAAAGAGGCAAGTGAAAAAGAGTCTGTTGTTTTCTGTCCAGGTGGAAATCTAATTTTGCACAGGGAGCCTACCCCCGAAGATCTGCAAAGCCAGGCTTCCCTGGAAAGAGAAAGCTCTGGTTTCCATTGTGCCTGTCTGCTGCCCTGGGAAAACTAAATAGAGCTGTGTGATGAGGATAAAATAGCTAGGTAATGCCTACGGCAGAGAGTGCTGCTGCCATTGAATATTTTTCAGTGCCCTCAGGCAAAACTGTTTCTAGTTGGGACAGGGGAGTGTTGATGTGCTAATTCAAAGGAAATGTTTGGTTCTAATTGCAGTGGATTGAGAGGAGGGTGGATGGGTTTAACAATAGATGATCTGCAAGAAGGGATGGCATTATGACATAGAGATAGATAAGGACTAAGATTTAAAGAAAATGCTTCCAACCTGTTCTAGCAAGCTGGTTCTAATTAGCTCTGTTCTGCTAGCCCTCTTCCTCCTTTTCAGGGAGCACATCTCGGGCTGTGCAGCTATTGTTTGTCCAAGGTAAAATCCAGCGTTCAGGGGAGCCAGTCTTATTCCTGAACTCGGCGTCGCGTCTCAGTTGAGGCTGTTTTTCCTCTTCCTTGGTTTCCGTAGGTTAATGTATTTAATCCCTACCTTGGATACAGTGAGCAGGTGTGGGCACAGGAACTGACTCGGAACTCGGACACAGTTGGTGATTTCAAGCACAAATTCTCTAGGAGATTTGAAAGCTTGGGGGCTAGTTTCTCTTACAATGATTGCTCCTTTTTACATGCCTAGATGCTTCTTGATTTCAGATTCAACAGGGGAAGGAAGTGGCTGACTAGAAGGAAATAGACCAACCTCAAGCTATTTCTTCATCATCTCAAGCAAGAAATCCCCTTAGAGAGCTCATTCAGCTGAGATTTCCAGCTCGGTTTTGCAAAGTGAGGCCCCTCACTATTTTAGTGGAAACATCATATAGAGCAGATAAGGAGTTAAATAGTGTTTCTGAACAAGTGACCCTGGAAAGTTACGCCTGTTCCTTGTGTGCCACTTACTCCATCTGTAAAATACAGATAAAGATACTTAATAAAGTCTGGGAATAATGGCTGAGCTGGTGTCCAAAGACAGTTGAGAATGTCTCGAACAACTAATTGCTTCTCTTGATGGCATTTTTTATTCCCTGTTCTCAGTACTCGTGGTATATAAAGTCTTGCTCGCATTAAGGTTGGAGTGTGATTGCTCACCTATCCAAATCGAATCGGAAGCCAGCAGCTCAAGTATGAGCAAATATAGTTCATTGGTAATTGTCCTTGTTAACGAGGTTCCCATTCTTGCTCCAGGGAGGCTGAATGCTTTCACGTGACCCAGGTCACCACGAGCAAACATCACAGTGCTGGAGCAAAGAGCGTTACCGTAATCCGGTACTGTGACATTTGTTAACGTTAACTATTCATTAAAAATTTTTGAGCAGCAGACATGTTCATAAAGCTCACAGCCTGCTCACAGATAATTCATGAGCATAATAAAAGGATCCATTATTCATGTAAGTTCTTTGCTGTGAAAATTAAACCAGCTCTAATACCTCACATGCATTGGTGCATGTTGGGAGGGTTTATTTGTTGCATTTGTCTTGTGCTTTAAATTTATGGGATTAAAGTTACTATGGAGAGACAGAGCAGTGTGGACCGAGTCTTTCATCTGTCATTAAGGCCTTACGAAAGCGTAAAGTTGCGCCACTTCAAGTGCATTGATGTAGTTAAGGCAGCGCAATACCACCTCATGCATGTTCTGTAAAAGCTCTGCAGTGCTTTACAGCAGCACAGCTGTACAGGGCCTGCAATATGCTATCCCAGCACATACACAGATATGTTCCAGACATTGATTTTATAAACATTAGGTCCAAAAGCACTGCCCCCTCTTTCATTTCTCTCCTTTTTTTTTAATTTAATTTAATTTTATTTTAATAATCTGTATAGGTAGAAAGGGTACTGTCTAACTTCTCTAATCTGTTTCAACATGAAGTCATCTGAGTTCGCTGTTGATTTTTGCCTTAAGTGGAGCAGGAGGTGCTGGGAGCAATAATCTCCAGCTAAGAGGTAACACTACGCATGGGTAAGGGATAGTACCTTCAGAGGTTAGGGCTGGAGTGAGAGATACCTGACTACAACCTCCTACTCCTAATGAGACTATTACTATCTGGATAACAAAATTATTTGTAGACCAGGCCTAATACTCGTAATAGAATCATTTGAATGCAAGCTGAACCGTACAAATGATACAGAAATCAATGAGTACATCTATTCAGTCTGACACTAGCGTAAGCTGTCTGTTATTGCAGATTTGAAAGAGTCGTATTATACATCCTAAACAGAAAGCTATACACACTGAAAGACCCGAGCACAAATGGGCACTTGAACTGCGAACAAAACAGACTGTTGCATGTAAATGAATGTGTGAGCATGGAGATATTCCCCTGACAGGCGTCCACATGCATGCCAAGTGAAATGCACCAACAAGACATTGTTGCTGGTAGCAGTGGTGTGATCGTTTTCATGACTACAAGACCTTGAAGATCCCATTGCAAGTGAAAGATGTGTAGGGATGTAAGGGGAGGGGGGCAATCTATTACATTTATTTTTGCTTTGTGAGCTTTGGCAGTGGTGAAATTACTTTTTAACCTTTTCTTCTTATTCATCTGATGCATTTTGAGTGATAAAACTCCTTTTGCAAGCAAGGCAAGCAAGGAGGTGAAGCTGCCACCAGGGAGGAGATGAAATGCCTGTACGTCTGACAAACATGCCTGTACTTGTGTACTGGGGCCTCCCTGCTACTTTTTCTCATTTTATTTTATTTTTTTTTCCTCCTTTCAGCCTGCCTTATTTAGGGATACAGTGGGAACAGAGCAGAAGCAGCAGTACAAATAGGGTTAACAGACCCCATGCAGTCCCTGGGTGGGCAGAAGTAGAGGGGAGGCAGAAAGTGAAAGCAAAGAAAGGTGGGGACAGTCACTGAAGCTCCTGGCCACTACTTCTGTGATGGTACACCTTATCCTCTTGTCCCCAAAGTGTGTTACTGGGGAGAAGTTCCCTCAAACAGAGGCTGAGCAAAGTGCCCTGAAAGTCCCGTTGTTATGCCAAAAGCAGGAACAAGCTGCAGAACAGAGCAGATTCTGTGCAGGTACCTTAAGCACTATCATGTTGCTGCATCCATCGTAGATCGATCACTCTCTGGACCACCAAACTGCATATGCACTAGCCATTTTGGCTTGTTTGGGAGTACTGCGACAAATTACACCTTCTAGTGAGGGCCTTGCACGCCTGTTAGGTTGGATGATGAAAGAACCTATAAAAAGCTGCATCCTACAGCATAAAGCAGTCCATCTGCCTTCCCTCGCTTTTGGTTAGGGAGGGCAGAGCTAAATTGTGTTCGTGCTCCATCTACAGAAGGTATGAGGTGAAAGACTGAAGTTCCTTATCGGTGCCTGAGGGTTTGGATTGTGTCAGCTATCAGCCTGCTCCATTATTAAATACCACCGCATTCCCCTTGTGCCCTTCCAGAGCAAGTAGAGAAAGGTGAGCAATGAGCTCGGTGCAGCAGTGCTTAACCTCCTCCACAGTCTGTACCCCTGCATGATCAGGCCTGGGACACGAGCATGAAAGAGGTTTGATCTTGATGGACGACCTCTTTCTAGACACAGATGGAGGTCAAGGCTCCATGCCGGTGCTCCTTGATATCTTGGTGGCCTTTGATATTATTGATGAAAGAACTCTTTGAGCAGCATCAAGGACCCAGCGGGTGAGGGTGGCTCCATTCATGTTTGCTGGACAGATTGCAGTGTCAATATTGTCCCCTCCATTTTGCTCTCTTCTCCGCACGCACGAGCTCAGAGCACCAAGAGATGAGACATACAGCACGCTGCTTTGCCAACAACACATTGGCATAGTTCAGTCTTGTACACCCTTCTTCACGGAGGCAGTCTCTGACAGCCTCACCAAGATGTTTCCTTGCCTGGAAAAAAAGAAGCAGATTGAAGAAGGGCTGCTACTTCCAACCAAGTACAGAGATGATCGGAGTGTTTATGACAGGAGGGGCATGCTCACTGTACAACATATTTCACCATCATTTGAGGCTTCTTACTACCAACTATCAAAGCAGGCCCTCTGCTGCTGATCGTTCTGAACTGCTAATTCCTCTTGAGCACTCAGATCACAGAAGTGCCAAGGAAAATGCTCTGCTATGCTCATAGAGGTGGCCATACAGAGGTTCTTGCCTTGGACAACTTATTTTGAAGGAGAGGATCTAGTGATCCAGGAAAGGCAGGTACACCACATCAACAGTGGCTTTGCAATTTCCCTATATTTCATGTTCTTTTCTGGATTTTTGGAACAACAGACCTACTCCAAAAAGCAGGTCTGGACATCCTTGTTGGTCAGTACTCAACCCATGCCTCCTGTCTTCTCATCACAACACTCCTCCCACTTTGACCTATAGCTTCTGGTACCCAAGAAGAACAAATTTCAAGTGGCATTCAAGAGGGGAGGTATTCCTGTATTGGGAAGTCTCCCTTTAGCAGTAGCAGTTCCTCCTCAGAGAAGGAAGAAGAAATAAAATTGTAGATGCTAAGGGAGAGAAGAAAACACCAACTCGGCAGTGAAACTGCCCTCGTGGAGCTGGCTGTCTCCAGAAGCACCTTTCTTTGAAAAAATAAAGGTGTCTTAGACACTTTTCTAATGAGGAAAGGTGTCTTAGGAGTCTCTAGCATGGATAATGGGCAGGTCCAGCCCATATACTGATATAATGGTAGGGCAGTTATTGGATGTGTTTGGAAGTTGGCTTAGTTTTGTCCATCCTAGTCTCATTGGAGGCAAGGCCTGAGTCTCAGGTTACGGTTTTTATTTTTGTGGTTTGTGGTGTGTTGTTGTTTGTTTGTTTGTTTTCCCCAGCTCTTTAGAAATGGCTGGGAAAGACAGTTTCTCTGTTTGTTTTTGTGCAGCTCAGCCATTCTCCAGCTGCATGACAGACAGGGAGGGTTTGTGTCAGCTGGGAAAGCCAAAATACGTGGAGACACAGCCACCTGCCCCCTCGCTAGAGCAGCGTATGAGAAGTACGGCCTCTCCTCGCCAAACGTGCCGGTATCAGGAGGGTGTTGGAGGAGGCCGCGTGGTGGGGATGGGGGAGAACATCAGCTCCTCCTGGATGGGGGTAATGGGGACAGGCCATGCCAACAGGCACCGTCAGCCTGCTAAGGGGAGAGCCCTGGGGCTTGCCCCAGTGAGCTGCTGCCCTCCATCCCTCTCCAATTCCCCTGGGTCTGCTGCGGCTCCAAAACAAGTGGCCGAGGGCAGGTGGCTTAGCTGCTCCCCCTCGACCTGCAGGCCTTTCCAGCCGGGGCGGCTTGCTCTCCCGCTTCCATTTTAACTCCTCAGCTCCCTGTCACCGATGCCAACCAGCTCACCTCATTAAGTTACAGAGAAGGAGGCCCCCGGATTGATGGCAGGCAGGTTTAATGTGGCTCTTTCTGAGCACTCAAGTGCAGCATGTAGGAGGCTGCTGGGGAGATATTCCCGCAGGCTCCAGCAGAACTGACTGATTGAAGTTGCTCTGAATTGATGGCTAATGGGGGAGCTTTCTTTGATAGCTCTTTCATTCTGGGTGCAGCTGGATAGAAAAAGATATCTCAACACGAGGGAGAGGGGCTTTATTCCCCCCCTCACCACCACCCCCTTCCTTTATTAACAGATGCTTCCAGGGCACTCCAGCAGCAGAATGAGATCTGATGAAAACCTAATGATTTAAATGATTCTTAGCTCCTTCTCTTTCAGCAGCTGCTCAGTCACTTACACACACCAACTGCTTATAAGCGCTGAGGACTAAGGAGGGAGCCAGGCCAGCCGGAAAGGTGACAACTGTGCAGAATCAAAGTCCCTTGGGGAGAAGGCTTAGGCCGCTGGCATCAGAATTGGCCTTCCCGACCGTGGCTCTGAATTTCGGCTTGGTGTGGACCTGGCAGCTGCACGTAGGGCATCAAACAGCTCCGCGTGAGGAGCGATGAGGCACAGTGAGGGCTGAGGGGCAGAGCTGGGGCAGGGAGCCGAGGGCTGAGAGAGCCAGGGGGCTGCAGAGCAGGCGTGGAGGCTTGAGAGGAGCTGTCACGGCACCTGCTGGTGTTACGTGGGGCTCAAGCTGCTGTTTGCGAGACTTAGGCACACTCAGGCAGAGTTATATCAAAGCTGATTAACAGAAACTGGCTAATGGTGAGCTTTTCGCACCCTCCCCATGGAGATCTCTGTTCAACAGGCTGATTGCAAGTACTTTTCCTCCTACCGTATCTAACCTTTTAATCAGATAATGGATTTCTTCCCATTGCCACAAGTTCAGCGTCCCCTAAAGTTTCTGTCAGCCAGATGTCCCTGCAATCTGTGTGTATCCATGAGCTGACGTATTTGTGAACATGCCATTTCTCATTCGCATGCACAGGGCAGGATGGGTGTTGTGGAGTCCAGAAACTCAGATAATTTGATCCAGTTTGAGATCAGCAGGCCGGATTTTGGCTGATATAAATCAGTGCTGACTTGGAGCATGGTCATTTTGCTCCATTTGAGGATCTGACTCATAATTTCCAATCTAGGCCCTGGCATCTGGCTGACTCTGTGGCAGGGCACTAAAGAAGCTGTTGTGTAGGGTTTGCTTTGCCTGTTTCCAGGGCTTGACGCAGCAGTCATTTGTCTTCAGTGATTTGCACCATGTCCAGTCTTAAACTGCCAAGGTGGATTTAAGGGAGGCAGAAAGTAACTACACCCCCACCTGGGAGCTTGGCCATCACATTGCAGGTAAAACCCCTTTGCTTTTTACAAGAGAGGACTTGGACTGCAGTGATTTTTGTTTGCAAATGATCGGAAAGCCCAAGGTTTTTCTGCTCAGAGACAGAAGCCTCGCTTTTAATGCCATGCTAAGGAGTTAGAAGCCTTCACCCATTTCTAGAAAAAGGGTGCTGTTCATGAGAGCAGCGCCCTGTTCATCAAGGGCAGAGTTTTATTTCATTAAAAATCACCTCTGTTTTCATGCACAATGTGCCAGAGATTGCTTGCTCATCAAGTTCAGGTCATAAAAGGTGAAAATGGGTATGCCTGCTTGGTTGGGATCCAAGAGAAGTCTTTGATAAGTGGCAGCTGACCAGGAGTAAGCTACTGGACAAAGCAAGGGGACACATCGAATACCCTGTTCCCCTTTTAGCTGGAGGTAGCATGCGCAGCCCCAATTACAATGAACTCTGATGGTATTATTCCTTCTCCCTTTCCCCGCCTGTAAAATGCCATCTGGGAAGGAGGGTTTCCACATACTCACGAAGTCTCTGGCCAGCTGGGGTGAGGTCCTGTGCCTTAGCGTGGCTGATGCTGGAGGCAGTCCCACGGCACTCCATCACAGCACCAGTCCTCCTGCCTGGCTGGGCTGGGTTTGAGGAGCCACAGGTGAGGAAAGCACTTACTGGGATGAGTATCAGTGCAGGTTCATAGCCGCTTAGCCTGACTGCATGTCTTGAATGCTGCAGCCGATATGATAACAAGGAAATCCTTCACGTGTGAGTTAGATTGAGCCAGCACACTGATGTAGCATTACAGTTTGAATTGTAGAGTCCTGTGTTCTGTTCCACCCCTTTCCTTCTCCCTGTTATGCCCTTACCTTCACTGAAACTATGACTAGTGGCTAGACTCTGCTGGTGGGTGCACAGTGCTCATCTTACAATGGAAGTGTGGACCAAAGGTCCCAAAGGGATGCCACAGTCCATATCCCTAAATAATGGCAGGGTCAGCACCTCCTGAGCCATTCCTGATAACTGTTTCTCTAGCTTGTTTTGAAAGGCTCCGCACCCTCCTGGGACAAAGTATGCTTGTGCTCCATTATCTGCTTGCTTGTTTGTTTTGTGGGATTTCATGATTTCATCACTTTCATCGTGTCCCTTTTCAGTCTTCTTTAGCTGAGCCAGTACCATTGATTTTGTCTTTCCTTGTAGCTCATGTGCCCTGCGTCTCTGGTCATTCTCTTGCTGTCTGATGGACTCTTCTCAGGCTGCCCACATCCTTCTTGCTCTCACCCCTCAACACTCCTGCTCAGGCCTTTCCAGTGGGTTTCCAGTTTGTCAGATAAATATATTATTAGTGGTCTGGGGATTGTAGGTGATGCAAATACGGGAAGGTGTTCATGATCCCATCAAATCATCAGAAGTCAGCTCGTTGTCTGCTGATTTCTACTCCTGGGACTTGAACCCAGAATTGGCCTGGCAGCCAGTTATTCTCAGCTGTAGGAGGGAAATGGGTAAGAAACCAACTGCCTGCAGGTTGGCCAGGCCTCAGGTGTATTTATGCTACCACCAGTGCAATTCCCACATCTACTTGCATCTACCCCATCCTCTCCCACGATATGGAAGTCATTCCTGGCTGCTACTGAGCCATAAGGCCACAAGTGATGACTGTTTGAAACTGGAACAAATATTTTGCGTGGTGCCCTAGTTTTTCCTTTGATATATGGTGCTCCAAAAATTATTTCGCCAGCAGCATACACCATTGCTGCGACTTAGAAAGTGCCCCCCAAGCTAAGTCACACAGGGTGCAGGGATTGTTGAAAGTACAGCACAGAGATTTATGGCAAGCCCAATTATCCTCTTTTTATTACAAAAATCTCCATCTATTTCAAGGATATTCTTGGGGAAGTGAGAGGGGAAAAAAAAAACCCTCACTCCCATGGGAAGCCAGATCCAGTTGCAACCTTCACATGTACACTTAGCTCATAAGTTCACCACAACACAGCTGCACTGAAGCCTGCTAAAATTGGCAGAGTTACAGGAGGGACCGATCTGGCCCTGCTGCCTGTGCTCTGTGGAACAAGCATATTGAAAGGTCTGCATCCCAGCCAGCGTGTCCGCAGACCGAAGGTTAAGCTGGCAAAAAAGACCTAAGGTCTGACAAGCTGCCGGGAGTTTGTTCACATGCACGCACTCTCTTGTTCTCCCCCTCCCTTTCCACCTCCTCCTTGACCTTCCTTCCCTGAACTTTGGCCAAATATCGTCCATTATTTCTACAAAGAAGTTTTGTTTTGTTTTTTATACCATTTCCTCTGCTGCTGCTTCACTCTAGCTTGATTTAATGGCCTTCAAGACTGCACCACTGAGATTCTAGTCCGGGAGCGCTGCTTTTAAAAGGAGCCTTCTTTTAAAAATGCTCTCCCTTGCATTTCATCTTCCTTTCTTGCATTTGTGTTGCGGGAAGACTTTAACTATTTGAACCTGTGTGTGACACTGCTGGAGAACAGGGCCTCTTTGTGTCCTGGGGAGAGAGGGAGTAACATCCGCATACCTGTCTATGGCGAGGGGCTGGCAGGCCAATTTCTTCCTATCAGTGGGATCTCACAGTTCAGTGCCTGAAAGCTCTGGGGTGGAAGCAGCTGCGAGAAGCTGAGGCCGGAGGTAAAGGGTGTGAGCCTGTCTGTGCTGCTTCACTGCCCAGGCAGCGAGCGGCCTTGGGCGCGGGAGAGGGAGGCGGCTGGGGAGCAGGAGTGCAGGCGGGCAGGCGGACCAGACAGCTGGAAAGCCAGGAGATGTAAATTGCCCACTTCAGCCGGTGGCTGAGGAGGTATACGGTGAGTGAGTCCGAACCCAGAGCCATCAGCAAATTTAGCTGGGATGCTCGGGCCGAGCGGGAGCCTGGATGCTTTCACCAGCACGCAGGGCGTTGCTGGCTGCTGGGAGAGCAGAGCAGAGCAGGGAGGCTCGGGGACCACGAACCAAGCAGCATCTCCAGGGAAACCCAGTAGTAGGGTGGGTGGGCTTGCTAGCTGGTATAAATTGCTCTGGCTGCCTTCCAAAGCAAGCAGGGCGATGCCAGCTGGGAACGTGACCACGGGAGAAAGGTTATCTTT
Organism: Aythya fuligula; assembly: GCF_009819795.1. Lineage (NCBI taxonomy): Eukaryota > Metazoa > Chordata > Aves > Anseriformes > Anatidae > Aythya > Aythya fuligula. The sequence continues at coordinate 87,138,364 of NC_045559.1, forward strand.
AAATCGGAAGGGACCACGCTGCCCTTCTTAGGCTGTCTCTGAAACAGGGGTGCTCTGTGCAGGTGATATCTTGTCTCAGAGCAGATTATTCTCCCGAATATTAATTGATTGTAATTTCTGGATTGAGAGAAGGGGGGGGGGAAACTGCAGATGTTCCCAGAGCTGCTTCCCGTAACTCCAGTAACCGATAACTCAAGGGTTTTCTGTCTCTTACATGATTATTTTCTCCCTGCATGAAGGAAACCTTGAAGTTATGCTTAGGGGTGGGTGACTAAGGGAACAGCTTTCGAATGGGGATTTGGGCTTTATTCTTAGCCCCTTCCAGCTCTGGAGAGCGACCTCAGTCCCTGCTTGCTTCCCTTTCCCTTCCCCAATCTTGCTGGCTGCCACGAGGAGGAATTCAATAAGCACTTTCCCACCCCCGCTGCCTGGTGTTGCTGTGAAGCCAGTACAGGCTCTCTTGCAGCCGCTCTGCGTTGGCTGCAGTGCTGCATCTGCAGTTCAGCTGAGTCCCAGCTCCTTGCTCATCACTTCTCTTCTTATCTCAGTTCTGCAGGTGCCGAAGCTGATCTTTTCCCCTCTCCTTGCCTTCACTCCTATGGTAGTTTCCAGTTCCTCTTCTGGAATGAGCAGGGGTAAAAAATTCGGGGAAAGTCTGGGTTCCCGGGTCATTTTGGCTTTAAGACTGACAGCCCAACAAATATACAGCAATGGCAAATATACAGATAGTCTGCTGGGATCATCTGTCCATCACTCAGCAAGAACATAATGCTTTATTCACTTACTGCATCTTCTCATGTCATAAAGCACAGTCCAAATGAAGGCTTGGGGAAAATGGATTTCATACTCCATAAAGAGCCCATTTCTTGCGCTGCTGGGTAAGACCATGAACTTCTCTGAGTGGGCTCGGCTGTGCTGGAAATGAGAGAGACCTGAATGCCTGGCGTTAACATTGAGCCAAACATTGTGCTGATCCAGGCCCTGCTCCAAACACCACATACTGAGGTACCTGGGGACAGCACCACAGCCTTTGAAGGCTCTCCTTTAGTTAATAATAATGACAGTGTACTTCAGATGCCATGGACCACAGGGATATGCATTCATGTTTTCCAAAGAAGTGCGGGATGATTTATTTTAGAGAAGGTAAAGCCACTAGCTATCTTGGGTCGCAAAATATGTCAGAATTTCATTCTGCTTGTGATACTTTAGCACAAGAAGAAAGTGGAAAAAGAAAGAGAGAAAAAATAATTAAAAATAAATAAATAAATAAATAAAGAGAGCATCTAAGCCAGAAGCTACAAATACAGTGGCAAACTTGACCAAGGCCTGTGTGAGTGCTGGGGTGTTGTTTCACTAAAAGCAGATTTGGTGAGTGCACACAGCGAGTGGACCTTAACTTTGAGGCTGGCTGGAGTGGGTCGGGGGAAGTGGTAATGGGGATAAGCAGAATGTATGGGTTACTGCAGTTCCCCACAGCTTCTGGGTTCCCTGCCCCTCTCAGGCATCTGGCCATGTCCTGAGCTATACAGGATGCTTTTTTTTTTTGGCCACCCATCCTGGCTGCTCACATACGCTAGAACATCCCTGATGGACTGGTATCTGCCCCTGTGGCAAACTCCAGCCCAGAGAGCTTTTCCCATCCCTTCCCACAAGACCCCCAAGGAAAAGGTTACCAAAGTCCCTGACACCACATCCCCTTCACGTAAGTACTTTCTGCACGCGGGATGCTTCTGAGAGCTGGTGAACTTGTTTGTAGGAATGAAGGGGTTGGACCAGTGTCTAGAGCTGGAGCTCTGCATGTAAGTTATATTCCTTCCCAAAGAACAACCAAACCAGACCTACAGATCCATGTTTTCACTTTGTGTGGCCTTTTTCTAGCCAGTTTGGGCCTGGTATTCATCATAAATACAGTGTATTTTGTTTCCTGAATGAGGTTCTTGTCTCATTAGGCAAGGGCCTTTATTTCACCAGCTCTGGTACATGTTTGTCAACTGAGCTAAATGTAGCATTATTCAGAGCGAGCATCACGGTAACAGACAGCAGGATACAGCCCTGCTCGGAAGAGAGCCCCGAGCTTAAAGAAGGCTGCTCCTGACAGCCCCGGTTTTCAGGGTGGATTTCATCCCTAGTGCATCCCCAGTGCATGTTGTTATTGTTCAGTACACTTGCAAAACCTTGGATTCCACACAGCTTTCCTGTCCCCAGCTTCAGATAACGTGACTTTCATTAAAATCGACAGGCAGTGAACAGGAACTAGTCCCAGCTCAGCAGATACGCTGCCGAAAGCCCACAAGCCTGGAGCTTGCTCTTGCTTACCCCGCTGTAAACTGTCTGGGCCACATCCTGACCTTTGGAAGGTGGGTGCAAGTCTAGAGTTAACACCATCGATTGTGGGAGTGTACACCTGGCATTAGACAGGTTTACAAGAGATCAGAGCCTGCCTGTGCTTTTGTCTTTGGATTTTCTGCATGTTGACCTTGGCTCGGGTACATACAGAGCAAGGGTCACTTTCAAGTCCATTTCCAGTCTCCTTCCGAGGAGCTGCTGTGCTCAAACACCACCTTTGTGGTCTCATCTACATGCTGCCAACTATAAGCACTCATTTCAGGATTATCTCAAAGAGGGAGCAGCCTGCACTTGTCAGATTTGGCCAGTGGTAGGTCACCTAAGTTGTTCTGGCAGGGGCATGAGTTGGGCAGAAGAACCCAAGGCAATGGACCCAACCATGCTGGGGCTCAGGGACAATGGGGACAATCATGTACTCAAACCACTGATGTGATTTCTTCCCTCTTTAGAAAGATGTTGCCTCAAGAAAACTTGCTGAATTTCTGTGCTTTGGGAAAGGTGTTGTTCCTGTCTTAGGTCTTTAACAGAAACGGCCTTCTTGGGCATCTTCTTCATTTTCTTTTGGATTCCTATTTCTGAATAAGCAAAAAAAAAGAAGAAAAATAGCACGTGTTAAGCTGAACTCCATGTATCTGAGAGCAGAGCAGGAGCCAACATGCTGGGAGAGGTGGAGACCCCACGTATGAATGAACGTGCATGTAGCCAGAGCTGAACTGGGAGCACTCGTGAGCGTGCAAGGGCGCTGTAGGATGGCACCAGAACGGGGCCGGGGGGAAGGAAGCGCACCTCTGTCTCTGCTCAAGAGGTTGAAAGAGGATTTGCATATGTAGCATGCATATAGCTGAGAGTGGAACAGTAATTAGGAGTAAGTGAAGGTGAAGCTGAAAGAGGAATTTCATGTTCTGTGGAAGATCTTTCCGTGTAAGCTATTGTTCAGAAAGGTTATTAGCAGGCGGCAGTACAAACTGTCCTGAGCCGCACGCTCTGCCTTTGTCTGACTACAGGATTTTTACAAGCCTTTTTTTCTTTGAGAGCTGACAGCATAATGGTCCTGGACAATGCCAAATCATCATCTGCACGCTCGCTAGGGGAGCTGGGCTTTTATACGAGAGCGAAGAAGATAAAAACAGCACACTCAAAGCAGGACAGAAATGACTGAACAAGGGAACGAGAGAAGAAGAGAGAGACTTAAATGCTGTTTGCTGGGCTGGCTGTTTTTTGTGTTTTTTTTTTTTTTTTTCCTTCTGTTTTCTTCCCTTTAATTTCTTCCCCTCCCCTTCGCGTCGTGTTCTGGATGTCTTGTTCCAGCAGCGCTCCAGTCATTTTGTGGGCCTGTGTTTGCAGAGCATGAAGGGTCTGGTTGTGAAGTAAATACCAAACAGCAGCTTAAAAAAATGGGGAGAAAAAAGCACCGTACGAGGGAAGTCAGGACAGATGTTGGCTCTCCTGCCCCAAGCAGCATTTCTGCTCCTGACAGGCAGCCCCCCAGACTCCACCTGCAGTTGGACCTCACTGAAATGCTTCTCTGGGGGTATCGCATAACTGAGCCCTGCTGGGTCAGGTCCTTAGCCTGGACAGGTCTGAACTGACCGGGGCCAAGAGAAAGACAGAAAGTTGAACTTTCATTTAAAACAGAGTCATTTAAAACAGAGAAACTGCTTGAAGCGTCTCTGCTGCCAGTCTGTGTTTGGGAGGAGGAGGGTTTCCTTCAGTTAGCGGGTCCCTGAGTTGCCCCAGACACACGACGTGTGCTGGCAGGGATGGCATCTGGCTTTATCAGCTCTGTTGCTGGGAACAAGCTCCGTATAGTAACACTGTCATGCAGGAACAAGGCAACACATTGCAATTCATGTCAGTAAACCCTTTATGCTGTTGTGCGTTACTATTAAAGATATGATTGTGCCTGGCATTATGAAGTATTTTAGAAATGTTTTAGGATATTTTAGCTCACTGTACCAGGCCCATTGTCTGCTTGTCTTCAGCAACAAATCCAGGCGCCTTACTAATCTTAAGTCCAGCTTTACAGGGCAGAGGGAATCCTCTAAAATAATGTCATCCTCCTGCATACAAAATCATCAGAGCTTTTTGGTGCCTTTTATCTTAGACCCTTCCAATGCTGATGCCAAGTGGGGAGCAGGTTTTTCCCCCTTCCTAATGGGATAAAGCTGCTGCTCCCACCAAGGTATGAAATACTGCAACGTGAATATTTAACATTCAGAGAGCTGGAGAAGTCTGCCATGAGCACTGGGGTTTTGAGGGTGAGGCAAAGAAATATTTCTCTAGATAGCTGCTTTGCTTCTACGGAGTGGTTTGAGATGTTGGGAGCATGGAGATGAGGTTTTATGGGTATCCTTAAGTATAGCTCTACTCTTTCTGCCGCTATCTTTGCCAAGCTATTAGATTAGCTACCCTGGCTGCATCATCAGAAGACCTGGAGATCACTGTTAGAAACCTCACACGTATGTCTGGAGCCCTTCCTGGAGGTTTTTGTGGCTTCTTGTGTGCTTGCTTGGGAACAGTATGCTTTGCAAAGAGCCTCAGTTTAGCTTTATTATTTGATTGCATATAAAGAGCTTATTAAAAAATGAGTAACAATAACCATGTAATTAACATTACATTTGTTATCATTTAAGTCCTGTGTTGACTGCTGATGTTTGGCACAGGCACTGACATGAAATTTAAAATGAAAAAAATAGCCTGAATGAAAATTTAGCTTTCAGAGTGTCTTTGAAGGTTTCAGCAGTACAGCAAATTAGTGCTACTATGCTGACTCTTTCTTGGGACTTACACTGAAATCTGGCAGAAGCTGGTTAGTCTGGATACATATTCTGGAAGGAACTCAGGTACTGGGGCTGAGGGCTTCCAGAACAGCTCCCTGTCCTTCCTGGCCCCAAAAGAAGGAATCATTTTTTCCAGCAGGAGGCAGTGGCCTTCTGGCCTGACCGCCGCAGAGACTCTTCAGGAGTCTGCGCTTCGGGAGGTGCCCTCCTGTGTGAGCTGGGCTGATGGAAACCTCCTCCCTGCCTCCACCACCAGACCGGCTGGTGTGATCGAAGAAACAGAGTCAACTGAGGGCACTGTATTGCAGCTGATAGCAGAGTAAAAGCCTGAGTCTGCAGGTCCTCAGGATGCTGGTGAGATGCGCTGAACAGCGAGGTGGAGGCAACCTGTGCGCCACCTGGCCCTGGTCCCTCATTGGGAAGAGGACTGTGATAGTCCTCCGTATTTTGAGGAGTGAAATTCTTTGCTGTGCTGGTGTGTGGGCCTCTCTGACTTAGGGTCCTGCTGTTCCCATTGGTACAGAGGTAAAGAGGAAGCATAAGAGCACGACCACCAGAGTATGCCTGCGTCTTCCAGCAACAGGCTTCACAGAACCGTCTAGGAGAGAGGGAGCCAAAATACAAAACAGCTTCTGTGTCAAAAATGCAGAGAAACAGCTAGATAAGTATCCAATCAACCAACAATACAGCAGAGTACTTCAAATCATTTTCTTTGGGCTGTAAAAAAAGTTGCTCAGGAGATGGAGAGACAGGCAGGCAGCAGCAGTTTGCCAAGCGTTGTACGTTTTACCTGGCCCTTCTTCTGCGAGGTGCCATGCCAGCTCCTTTTCCAAAAGAAAAGAGTAGGCCAGCATGCTCTATGCTCCTGCATTACAAAATTTAAAATTGTGTAGTATTTTATTTATCAACCTTCTATTTCTTTTTTTTTTCCTTGTTGCCTTTTTCCAATGTTGCTCTCCAGCTGTCATAGTCCTTCACCAGTCCCTCCACACTGAGTGCTCAGGTCCACTTTCGAAAGCTTTCTGGCCTCCCTTTCTACTGAATGGTGGGAGAGACAAAACCTGAAGGAGTTTCCACAACCTTTCTGCAGCCTTCCTGCAGAAATAAAAAAAAAAAAACCCAAACCACAAAATCTGAAATCAGTAAGTAGAAATGAAAAAAATAACAAAAAACCACCCACACCTAACTGTTCGCTATCACCAGACTGAAATGAAAGGAAACTACTGCTACCAAGCCCCAAGATAAAAGGGAGACCTTCCCACCTAACTCCCCTCACTGAAGCTTGGCTTTAGATGCAGGTCTGTGTCATGCTTTGTCACCTGGCAGGCTGGGATGCTGCCGGGCTCATCAGGGAAGGGGGAGCAGAGATGAAGGCCCTGCTGATGGCAGCAGCCTGTCCTAGCCTCCCAAGTCAGCACTATCCACTGAGCCAGAGGAGAGAAGCAGGCCCCGTGCTGCCCACGGTTTGTACCAGAGAGGAGGAGATAAGTCAGAGATGAAAGGGAACGCACCAGTCAGTCGTAGTGGCTCAGAATAAATTGCTGCACTCTTGTCAGCAAATTACCTTTTTCTGCAACCGCAGCCCTCTCCTCTCCCCACACACTGCTGCCTCCCCCTTCTTCTCCCTCTGTTTCTCCTGGAACTGCTTCCACCTTTGCCCGAAGCTCTGTTATGTAGCATCACCACACTCCTGAGCATAGTGGGAAACATACGGCCATGATTTGTGACTCAGGACTTGAACGGCCAGAGATCAGACCTGCTCCCTTGAGTGACGTACACCATCCTGTCCAGAAAGGGGACGTGCCAGCAGCTCTGCCTCCAGCACCCTTTATTCTGTCTCCTGTGATGCTGGCAAGTTTTCTAAGGGGACACCATGAAACCATCCTGGGCAAAGATGGCTTTGCCATCAGCTCTTGTGCTTTCTTTGGGCACAAGAAACTTTTTCTCCTGTACGCCTGTGCCTCCATCTCCAGTCTCTGCCTCAGCACGCTCCCCCATGCAAATCTCCCTGCCCCTCCTCCCCTGGGTCCATTTCTCAGCACTGCACATCTGGTGGTGCAACTGCTCCTCTCCAAGGCCACGGTCAATTAAGCACAGCCAAGTGCAGTTTGGGCCCAAATAACTTGGTGGGCTGGGATTCAAGCATCAGTGGGGATGGACGAAGTGACTGCCTCAGGCCCTGCGAGCAAAGGGCCTATCTCAGGTAGCTCCGGGAGTACACGCACGGGTGCTTTGCCTCCTTCTGTGCCAACTTTGAGAAGGCCAGCAGAGCCGTGCTGCCTGAGCACAGCCCCTCAGAAAGCACCGTAGGCAGCAGCACATTGCTGCTGACTGAGGAAAGGGCACGCCGCTCCTTCCCTGCCATATGCCAGCCCAAGACGCTATCGGAGAGCCATCTGCGGGCCTGCTCCGAGATCGTGCTGCCTCAGCCTCTCCAAGCAGAAAGGCAGTCTTAGGAGTGATGACTACGGAGAAAATAACTATAACAGGAAAGCAAACAAACAAAAAGCAATGCTCACAGCTCCTGCAGCACTGCGCAGTCTGTTCGGGCAGGCTATCATGTCGCAGGAGAGCAGCATTTGACCGATGAAAGCTGATTTGTGTTACTGAAAGAACATGTAATGTCTTTTTGGATAATATCATCCCTTTCTCTGCGTCTGAGTAAATCTCTGAGCTTTTGATTTCCCTTGGCTTATCCTGCTGTGACACTTCCTGCGCAGTGGCACAGGATAAGCTCCCTCACCTCTGCGCTGCTCGGGGGATGATTTTTTTTTTTCCTTTATCAGGGCACACTCCAGAAAAGCATTGGATACCGGGCTAAATCTGCCCTCCTAAGATTTTACTTAGGAAAAAAAAAAAAAAAAAAAAAAAACACATAAAAGCTTTTAAAAAGCTTCTCAGGAGATAGTAGGCAAGACAGCGCAGAGCTGTGCTCCTTGGCCTTATCTCCTAGGTGTCACAGGCTGCAGTGTCCTAGCAAGCTGCAGCAGCTGAGGGAGCAGCTGCCCTCAGCCTGCAACCGTAATGCCATCGTTAGTATAAAACAAGGCAAGAAATGCTGGAATTGTGCCACTGAAATTACGTTGGTGACTGTGCTGTCTGTGGCAGCTGAGCTGAGCTTGCCCCGTGAGCAGGGAGAAGCAAGACATAGGGAGATAAGGGATGCAGAACCACTGGGAACCCATTAAAAAAGGGATGCCTGGGTGGAGGACACAGCCCTTACCCGGCAAAAGGCTGTATGAGGGGAGGCACAACCAGCCAATGTGGCGAGTCACTCTGGAGCAGGCCCTGAGCAGGATGAGCTGGGGCAATCACAGCTTTCCTGCTGATGGGAGTATCTTTTTCCAGCCTTGCTTGAAAGCATTGTTTTAGTTGCTTCTTGCCAGGGTGGAGGTGCAGGCAGCAAGGTACACAGCACGTTTGTCACCATGGAGAAGGGAACCAGTAGCACCATGAGGAGGGCAAGTCCTAGGGAAGGGCTGTGAATCAGGCCAAGTGCATTATTTTCCAAAGTCATCTCCAGCTGAGCTGCCTGTCAGGCTCTTTGCACTGTCCTGGATCAGGGCTTGCACCAGGTGCTCCAGGAGCTGCTAGAAGCTCACTGTGGGCAGAGGACGTGGCCCATTCCCTCTGCTGCCCACAGCCCTTCTCCAGCATGCAGCCCCTCCATCTGCATCCTCTTAAGTGCTGGAGCAATGCCCTGGTGAGGGTGCTGAGCTTCCCTCTGCCAGCCTGATCTTCAGGATATTTCTTTCTTGTGCTGCCTTTGCCTCCTGAGGGACAGAGGAGCTCCTCAGTGCACAGCTCAGGTAGGAAGATGCGTGCTGCCTCTATAGGGGCATCTCTGAGGAAGGTGGCATATGTCCCGCATCCTTTTCTTGCTGCTGCTGGCAGAAGGAGCACTGTTGCATTATGCCAGCATTTAAGAAATAATAATAATTAAAAGCTTTCTGATGAACATGGTTAATTTCCTATTCTAAAAAGCTGCTAAGGCAGCGCCTTTTGTGCATTAGCATATTTGCAAGGTTAATGTAGTGTACTTAATAAGATAAATAATGCTTGTCATGATATTTCAGGCCAATTTTAAGGGGAGGGAATAAAAAATATTTTGCTTAACGTCTTAAGTTTTTGCCTGGTCAACTTCAAGTTAACCACCGAGCTGCCAGTGACTGTGGAGGTGTGCTGTTCGCCGTTCCCCTCCGCAGGTGCTCAGTAGTGCTTGCAGCAGGTTAAAGGAGACTGTCAGAGCACAGATGGCACAGGTGAGCTGGAAGGGGGCTCTGGGTGACTGCCGTGACATCACTTTGGGAATGCGGCATGGGAAGGGCGTTAGGAAGGCAGCGAAGCCCTAACAGGGTGAAGGAAAAGGATAACGGGATCAGGGGCAACATCTGTGACGGAGCAGGAGGAGGCGGTGGTGCTGACACGTGGGAGAGGGTCTGAGGCCACAAGAATGGCGAGCAGATGGCAGCACTAATAAACCATTGACTGATGCAGTGGGACCACGACGCTGGAAGAGGTAGTGGGGGATTTCTCACCAACCCAGAACTCTTTATTTTTATTTATTTTTTTTTTATGTCCTACTCCAAACCTTGGCGTACCGTTTTGTTTTCTTCCAAATGTCCAGAACCAGGGAAGCATTTGAAAAATCCCCCTGTAAGACACGGAGGGCCATGGGAGACAATCATAAACCTGCTTCCAAGCTGTCAGCCCTGGGCAAGTCTCAGGTAATGATTAGCAGAGAGCCCTTGTGTTCCTAATGGCTTCTCTTGCCTCCTCTTCAGCAGGATGATTGCTTTCTTAGGCTTTTTAATAATATACAGTAAAAGCAGCGGCATCTTTAGACAAATGAGGCCACAGTGGGCAAGGAAGAAAGATGAGAGAACTTCCCAGGCAAACGATCCGGAGCACCTGGCTTGCTACTCCCACATGCCCTTCCCTTCTCTCCCCTCCTCCCCTCAGCCAGTAAAACAGACCAACCAGCTCATTATATCCTCATAATGATGAGGAGAGGGAGGCAGAAGCGAGCCAACAAAAATGCAGGTAGTTGGTATATAGGAGATGAATAAATAGATACACCACAGCCAAAGGATGGAGGGATGGATGGGTATTTACCCGGCATGGACGACTGGACCAGTGTGGTGAAGGAAGAGGGGGTCGGCAAAAGCAGCTGAGAGCTGAGGGCAGAGGGGGGTGGAAGAAATACAATAAAGAAACTATCAGACACGGCGAGGAAAGAAAGATACAATAAAAAGATGGAGGGGGGAGAGAGATGCAGGTGAGGAAGAAGGAGGACGGGTAAATAGACACAGCTAAAAGACAGGCGGCTGAGGCTGGCGGAGGGAGGAAGGAATAATGTGCTGTTGTAGGCGGCTGAGGGGGGAGGTAGGGAAGGGGTGCAGGAGCAGCTCCAGCGGGTAGATTGATTTTGATGTTAGCTATATTGCAGGTCAAACACAGTCCTCGCACCACATCGACTCCACATCTGTTTCTTCTTTCACCTGCCTGTCAGCCCCCTGCTGCGTCCTAGATATTTTCGGCAGGAGCCCCTCTCAGCCCCGGGGCTGGGGGGAGGCCGGAGCACCAGGTGAGGCGCGGAGCAGGCCGCTTGCCCTGCAGGGACAATGAAGCCAGGTTCCTGGCGGCCTTGCAGGGGTGTGATTGTGTCTGTGGGGACTGTGAACACCTCGTGGGGAGTGTGAGAGCGTGAGCCCCCCTCCTGGCCTGTCTCCTGGCCTGGAAGCGTGTCCCACCTTGGGAAACGTAGGGACAAAGATGCTCTGAGCGCAGCCCCCAGGGTCAGAGGGATGCTGAGACCTGGGAGGCTGCCTGGCTGGCTGGATGTGGGGTGAACCATCCCGCCCCACACAGCACCTTTAAAATGGAGGCAATGTCAGACTGTCACCCTGCTTGGCATACAGAATTGCTGCCCCGTGTGTCTTGCTTGTGATGGTGGCCTGTGTCAGGCCATCAGCTGGCTGCCTGGCGCTACAGAGGGAGCCATTTCTTCAGCCTCCTTTCCTCACATTGCACAGCTTCACCGGCCCTGCTGTGCTGTGGACGTTTCCCTCCTCCCCAGGGCTGCTGGATGCAGATGCCAGCATGGGGGAACCCAGCACAGAGCTTCCCATGCCCCGAGGGTGAAGCTGTCACCCCCCAGCACAGGGACACACAGCCCCAGGAGCGAGAGCCTCCCGCAGTGCTGCACTGCAGCCTCTCATCAGCGAGGCAAGAAGGAGACAGAAGCAGCCCCCCCACCTCCATCCCAGCTGGTGGTTTTCTTTTCTGACTAGGGTGCCAAAAACAGTGGCAGCAACCTCTTCAGAGGGGCTCTGCTCCCCTGCCCCAGCATCTCCCCAGGGCTCATTCCTGGGGGGGAGCAGCCCCCTGCTCTGCTGATCCCAGTCTCATGGTAACTGCGATGCGCTGAGGGTTAAACACCTCGCTCAGAGCCCTCCCTGCTCTTCCCTCCCCTCCTGTCTGCTGGCACCCAGTGGTTTGTAATCATTTGCTGACTCTTTTTCATTTCTCCCCCTTTGCTTTCTTCCCTCTGCATTTGCCCCGTCCTGCTTCCATCCCCTGCGAATAACGGTGGGCAGTGTGGTGTGCTGCTGTAGAGGAGGTAGGGTTGCTCCAGGCAGTTAGCCACACATCCAAGAAAGGATCCTGGAAAAGAAAAGGAAAAAATCTAAAAGAAAACCAGGGTTTTCTCCATTTGCAGTTTCCTTAAGGCTTGCTAGGGTGACTAGCAGAGCTGGGAGTGGGGAGCTCAGGGAACAAGGGTGCTGGGAGTGAAAGCCACTGCTTTAGGAGCAAGGAGTAAACAGAAAAAGAACTGTCAGAGCTGTAAGAGGCTCAGGGATGAGATAACTGAGGCAGACACAACTTAAGACCAAGGCATATTGTGCACAATGTAGTGGCTGCCCAAGGTACTCAGCCCAGTGCTGTGGTCTTCGCTGTGCTCTGCACCTCTGGATGCTGCCCTGTGGACTTAACAAAGTAAGGAAACCCAGAAGAAATGCAGAAGATAAGCAAATCTAACTAGTTTAGTTGTTCTGAGCAGAGAAGAAAAAAAAAAAGAAAAGGTCACATTCCTCACTAAGTATTCAATTGCACACAGAAACACGTATGCATGCATGTGTACATACATAGACAGCTCAGGAGCAGCAGACAGCCCCACGCTGAAACTCCCCAGATTTTGGCTCCTGTCCCTAAGCCCAGGTCTTGGCTGCCCTTCCCGAGTGTGTTGGCAAAGGCTCCATCAGCTGCGCTGCATTGATGGAGGTGTAGCAGAGGTTAAGAGTAACACCGGGGAAGGCTTTTGCCCATTCTGTGCATCATCTGTCAGCAGCACGCTCTGGGTCTGTTTATGATGGTGATCAGATAGCAAAACTTCCAGAGGGTAATGTCTCACCAGAAGGCATTTGTGCACTAGGCATGGGAATTGAGAAATGTGAATGATGGGTGAAAATGTGAGCTGGTATTTATATATATATAATGATAGCCCTTCACTGGGAAATGAAACCCAGCAGGGGAGAAAATACTGTGTAGATTTCAAAAGTCTTCACATGTCCATGCACTAAAGAGCATTTCTTCTCCTTCCCTTGTTCAACCCTGACACTTTAGATACCTCAGACTTGAGCAGTCTGTTTGAACTCCCTGCTGTTCAAAAATCTTGAGGAGACAGCCAGAGCACTTTTGCTGCTGATGCCTTTCTTCCAAAGCTTCCAGGAGCCAGATGAGAGCAGCATCCAGGCTACTCGCTGCTCCTAGGAGAGCAGGCAAACTCCCAACTGCCTCCAGACCCCGTTGTGCGTGCTGGGGAAGATAGAGCTGCTGAAGCAGGGTCCTGGGGTTGTCCTGCACTGTAGCAAGATGCTGACAAGGTGAGCTTGCTTAGGAGGTGGGAGTTCTGTCTCCCACTGAGATTTCTGTTTTATAAGACATTTCTAATAGGAGCTGGACCAATTTCTATCAGTAAAACCCTGTTTTACTCAGGCCCATATGAATGCACACTTTCACAGCAGCATTTATCTGTGTTTTTGAGTCTCATCTTCTTACCTTACAGGTGTAAACAATTGCCTATTCAACAAAAAGCGAATGAGATTTTCTTTCACTTTGAGCATTATCAGCAGAAATATCCCTGTTCCCAATGGCAGATTTTTTATTCTTTTTTTGCTGGGAATGGCAGATGAGACAGAGGGAATTTTCTCTGCTGACCCTCCAGTGTTTCTGTCATTTGGGAAAAGCCTATTTTGCCGTGAAAAATTAGTGAATCACGCAGGGAATTTATTCCCCCATCTCTCTGACTTTTACAGCCAGTCCTTTGTCTATAATCAGGATTTTAAGAGAGGGAATGAAGATCCTGAGACAGAGGATGATGGGAATCTTTGCTCTGGCGAATTTTTGTACATGCAGATCTCAGACAAATGGAGCCACAAAGCTCAATATTTATTCATATTAAATAGATTTTAACAGCAGTGACTGGATTGTACTAGACATATTAAGTGTGAATCAGTGAGTGAGGTCATACTGAGGATATCTAGAAACAGAAGAAAGTCAGGATCTTGGGAACTGATCCGATTTTAATGCACATAAGTAGAGGTGGTAAGGCTTCTTTTTGCACTTGGTGCAGTGAAGTATTGACAAGCTCGCATGAACTCTCCACCCTGGGCGTAAATAATTACAAAGGGAATTGATTTTGAATCACGTTTTATATGTTGAAATGTACCGCTTATGAAGTACAGTGCAACATCTGGTATGGAGCATGTCTTCGTTAGCACATCAGCATTTGAGTTGGAGTCCTGGCCGTGCTTTGGAGGCATCTCTGCATACTGCGCTTTGGTTCCTACAGCAGGATGGTCTCTGGACATGTCCTGTCTTCCTTCCAGATGAAGCTAAACTAGGAGGTGCCAGCCATTGATAGTGTTTGGTCCGTGGGACCTGTCCCATGGTCCCCAGCTAGCCCTAAGTAAATTCCCTGTGATCTCTAATGCCATTTTGCTCTGTAAATCTGCTCCTTTTCTACTCCAGTCTCGTTAACACAGACACAGTGGTAGGCCAGGCTGGACCCTCCGGCTCAAGGACCCAACCTCCAAAACCTATTACTTCTCGGTGGAGTTACAGCCACCTGGAAGACCATGAATGTGCCCATGTCATTATTTTATCTGATAATTTCCCCCACCATTGGCAAATTTCTATGATTTAGACCTTCCTGTGGTCTAGGCTTACCACCCATTGACTGTACACAGTTTTTGGTGGTCAAAAGCCCTTAACGATAACCCCAGACCCTTGGTTCCCCCACTTCCCTTATGCTGGCTGACAGCTGCCTTTTCCCAAGAGCATGCCTGGTGATTTATCTGTGTTAGGTGAGAAGAGGTGATGCAAAGAGATCACTTACAGCGTGCTCCGAACATGGTGAGGCTGATGCTTTTCCTGATTACCTACAGGGAGTCCTTCTCTCTAGGGCTCTTCACCAGGAGAGCGCTGCAGCATGGTGCCTTCTGCTCCTTTGGCTGGAAAACACCACAGCCCTGCCTGCTCATCCATGCCCAGGCCCAGCTTTCTCTTCTGCCAGAAATTGTGTGTTTGTGCCCTCTAAGACCACACTGACAGCAAGAATGGCCTTCAATTTGCCTATATGTGTTGCACCCACCCGGCCTGTCCATTCCCGTGCTGCTTCAGAAATGGTGCTTGCTGGAGTTCAAAGGGTAGCTGCAAATATTGAGGGCAGTCGCTACTTTTAAGGGTACCATTAAGCCATCCTGCTCTTTCTCATTTCCTTTCCCCAGCGCTGCAGAGAGTTGCTACTTAGCTGGGATTTTCCAAATAGCCTAATGGAGTTAGCCATCCAGAGCCAGTGACTTTCTGTGCATAGAGAGCATCTAATTCTCTTAAAGCCCATGGCAAATCCCAGCATTATTTCCTATGCAGATGACTGCTACACAGAAGCAATTAGGAAGATAACCAGTATCTTCTCTTTCTCTCTTCCATTTTTAAAGCTGCAGGGGAAAGTGGCAGTATTTTGGTTACAGATAAGTATAAACCAAACCCTAAGGTGTTGGCAACCCAAAATACTTGCATGTTTCAGCTTTAAACTAGCATCTAGATTTGTATCTTGGATATGGTCCCTGGCTTTACTTCTTTGAATAGTAAATCTTTTTCACAGTTTGAACTGTGAATATAATTTAGCATTAATGTACCGTATATGTCTTTGAGATGGCCGAAAGGGACAAGTTATGTATCTGGGCTGGAGCAGAAAGACGTATCACCACACTGGCAGGATCTTTACCGACAGAACAGTAAGTCCAGGAGTCTAAAACTCAGGAGACCTGGAGGATATTTAAGTCTGGAAGCATGAAGCATGTGGCATCTAGTGGTAGCTGCTCCAGATCGGTATGTAGATCATGAGAGATGTTTCAGGTGTGGACATGGGGTGCAGCCCTGGGGTGGTGGAGAAGGCAGAAGAGCATCTACTGCGAGAAACCATTTTCTGCAGGCATCCTGCTAGGGGTGCAGCAGTGGGGAGATCCTGGTCCTGTGTCAAGGTTACTCGTTGGGTAGATCATTCTACTTTTCGGCTGTGGGAGAAAGAGAGAGGAAAAGGTTTTCCCTTTGTAGAATTGTTTATAGTTAGAAAGCTGAGCAGCAGTTCTCAGCATTATATGGTCATGTTAAGTTATGGTCTGCTTTTCCTTCTGCTGCCTCACTTGAGAAAGAAGGAAGGAATTAGCACCCGCTCGATCTGAATGGTAAAATTAATCATGGCTGCGATTCAATATGGGCAAAGCAGCTAAACATTTCTGTGCTATTTTTAAGTTTGGATCTGAAACGCAGAGTATATGAAACCCAATATAAGGGCTGAATTTCTGGGAGCAACTTCGTTTCCAAATGTGAACGTACCAGAGTTGCCAGGAATTGGAGAATAGGTGCAGACAGGCGAGCCTATTTTTAAAGGATAAAAAGTCCCTCTGTTATTTTGCACTTGATCTTAGCTGTTGGTGGTGAGAGTGAGGGATGACCAAGGTCAGAACAAGGCAGATGACCCAGGTTTGGTTAAGTTTGACCTGTTATTTTCCAATGTAGTCTGTGTTTTTCTCAAGAACTGGCTAACTACTCGTGCCTCTCCTTCCCATTTCTTTTTTTTCAGGGGGGTCATTATTATTATTATTTCTACTATTACTATTATTATTATTAGTTTGCAGTGGTTTCTTTAGTCGTCCGCGTTGGGCTCTCTCGAGAGCAATGAAAAGAAATCAAAGTGCTTTTGTGAGTTGTGACAGAAGAGTGCAAATAGATTGATTAAAAACGCTGTTTCTTTTTTTAATTTAAACTGAGCGGAGCCTTGTGGGTAATGTGCATAATGTATGCTCGGTGGTAACAAGCTCACTGTGGGGAGAGAGGAGGAAAGTGAGAGAGAGAGGAGAAAAAAAAATGGAAGCGGAGCCAGTGTTGTTCTGCCTTTAAACACAAGATTGATTTTACATTTTCCCTGTGTGTCACTTTCATTACTAGCAAATTAATCCTTCTCTCTGAGGCCTGAAACTTATTTCTGGGGTTTCTCATAAGAAAATAGCTTTTGGTGTACTACCTATTCTTAAAAAGGGAGCTCGGGGCTTGGCTACACGAGGAAGTTGCACCCATTTAACCAAAGGTGTAATTTTAAAATTGACCCTGTTACAGAGGTGCAAACGGCTGGCTTACTTTCATTTTGTTTAACGCCGCCGTGCATCTGCCTCTACTGACAGAAATACAGCGCTCAGGAAATGATACAGGGATGCTGAAGAGCGGGTGGGTAGCATCAGCTTCACTAGATGAGAAAAAGTTATCCCTTCATAACTATTGCAACCCCTTCAGATAAAGAAAGCATCCACCGAGACCTGTGGATAGAAGGATCAAGCCCTCAAGGAACCCTGTAAGGAGAGGAGTAGGAGATGTTCCTCACCCTAAAACTGCTCAGCAGCACAACACCACTTTGGAGCACAAGGGTCTGCCCTGCTGCTGGAACCCTCTAGGGCTCAGGGAGCTTCCTGGCCTAATAAAGGGCCAGATTATTGGGCACTCATTTCCACTGATTTGACACAATTATATAATTAAACCACTGGACTGCCTGAAGCTACAACTATATTGCAAGTTGAGCAAGCCATTTCACCACTGCTGGCTTTCTAGCAAAGGTTTTGTGAGGCCACTCTTTCTTCGGTCCTCAGCACCACTCTTCGAAATTCACAGAGCCTTGCTTTATTTCCATTTGAATTATCTGCCGTACAGAGAGCTCAGATTACCTTGAGCTCATTACAGGAGGGTTTGAGCTTCTTTGAGGTTGTGGGTTTGGTGGCTTGTTGTTTTTTTGTTTGTTTTCAAGTTGTGCTTTTTTCAAACCCAGGAGATGCATGCTTGCTGCTATTTCTTTACAGTTGTTGGGTCAGTCAGGTCATTCATTGCCTGGTTAGCAAATCCTCTTGCTGCATTGTTTGACTTGTCTGTTTTGGTGCCTCTGACGAAGTAAGAGGGCTCTTCTGATCCAGTTTTGGCTCAGAAAGCTGGAGCGTGACCTATTGCCACTCCCTTTGCTGGGACAACTTTGACACTTTCATTTACATTCACTTTAAGATGAGGAGGTGGGCCACAGCTGTCCCCTCTCTTGGAGGACCACTTGCCAAGGGTGGCTCAGGTCTGTCTGGATCCATAGCACTGCACCAGCTGCCATATCAGGGCTGTGGTCTGAAATCTCCAGCGGCTGACTAACATCTGGATGAACGCAGCAGCAATTTTTCACCATCGGTTGCTGTCACAGAATGTAAGTGTAAGAGTATGGTCTTCTGGGCTGACTTGAACAGGGTCCTGCAGTCCCATCGACGGCAGTAATTAGCTCGGGAAGGGTGGGAAGACAGGCTTCATCTTTCCTGTTGAATATCAAACAGCACACGAAAATAGCCACTCGCAGCCGCAGTGAAGATTTGCTCCTATCAGTGAAAATCCAGCCTGTTTTATCTGACCATAGGTCAGGTGTTTATTTGGATTAACAAACAAAAGGCATGCCAGATGCAAGGAGGAGAGAGACTGCTTTTAAATCAAAAGGACTCTTATTTTTTTCTTTTCCCTCTGAAAACTCTAGTGGCAGCATTTCAAGATGCTTAGGCTATGTTTCAGTGAAAACGGCTGCCAGCTTTTCCTTTGCTGTGTGGTGGCCAATTCTAATGGAGGATCTGGTATGTGATTAGGCTTCTTAAGTGGCAGGTGGGGGAGTGCATCCACTTACGGAGTTATTGTTAAAATGAGGAGCTTTTGGGACTTCTCTGCAGGAACTCTGGGGTTGTTGGAAATGTTCCATCTGATTTCTCAAAAAACGCTCACTTATACCCTGGCAAATCACAGTCTTTGCTGCTGTCTTTTGGATTTGCTAGAGCCTTGAGCAAGCCATTGGCTTCTCTTTGAGCATACACTTGTTTAAGTACACCTGTGCAGAGCAAAGGGGAAGAAGTGGCTGGGTTGTATTCACTGCCATTCTGACTGACTTGAACTGAAGGGTAGCTGTGAGCATCTGCGGGACTCGCTGCTGCTTGCTAGACACAAGGGCTTGCAGAAATGTTGGACTGATTATCTTCTATGTGAACTGTGGGGTTTATTATTGACCTCATTACACCTGCCTTAGCAGAGGATGAGAGATGTATACATCAGAGAAGTTCAAAAGTCTTCACACCGAGACAAAGCTCTGTTCCATTTAAAATAATTTGCAAAAAAATTCCCCCAAAAGTATTTTATGGGAAGAAGCAATATTAGTCTGGATGCCTGCTCATACTTGCAAGGTTGTCAGTGTCACTTTTAGATACGCCGTGCTCTACCCAGTGGATTTCTGAAAGAACGTGTCATTTGGCAAGCCCTGGCTGATGCAGAGATGACCCAGAATGGCAGCAGAAGAAAGCAGAGTGTCCATGCAGCAGCAGGCGTGTGGGTTGGTGCCTGGGAGTGGGAGCAACCTGTCTCAGAGGGGCTTCAGAAAGGCAAGGGCTGCTGTGGAGCAAGAGCACAGGCAGAAGCAGAGCCGGAGGGCTCACACTCCACAGGATTTGCCCGCAGTAGTGCTGTTTGTACCTGGTACGATATAAAGCGCGTCTTTTCCCGCTACCGAATGCATCGGCATTGCAAACGAGGGAGAAAAGATAAAGATGAACATCACAGAAGTTGGAGGGAGGGAGGAAGGAATTTATGCTGTCTTGTTTATCAAGAAACAGAATTTCACTGGGACACAATACCAAACTACAAGCGTATTATCCTCTTGCCTTTCTAGCTCCAGCGCCAGCTCTTTTCTTTTCCAGGTGAGGCATTATTGTGTTAATACTTGTAGGAGGAGGGAAGAAACGAGTCCAAGTGCCCCTGTTTGAAACGTCCTATCAGCGCATAAAATATGTCTGCGGATTTGAGAATTACGCTGACTTCACAACAGTAAATTTCAGATAAATAATTTATCTCCTGCAAACACATTTCTGTGCTCTTACACATCCATTTGTTTCTGGAAAGCGGCGGGGGCGATGGGGAGGCAGAAGCGATTGGTGCTCGCTGGGGAACTTCCCGCGGTGCCGCCTGTAGCTTGGGTGTTGTTGGCCGCTGGAGGTAAGGTTTTGTTCTCGCGGCCACCAGCTCCCCCGCCACAAATAAAGCCATTTTGGAAACAAGAGGCACCTTGAGCTAAAACTGGCATTTCTCACCGTATTGGCAGATCCAGCCAGCAACTGTTGATTTTAAATGTTTAATGAGCAATATGTTGCTGATTCTGGTAATAATGTTGTGTTTGCCTAACCTTTCTCGGTGTGCTCCCTTCTGCTGTACCGCTGGCAAGTTTCCAGGAGAGAAGGAAAGGGAAAGAAAATAAAAACCCACGGGGAAGGTTGAAGCAGGGCAGAGAGAGGAGGAAGATTGAACGACTTAAGGAGAAGGGGCATAAAAGGAAGGGGTAGAGCTTAATTAAAGGGAAGAGATTGCAGCAGGATATTGATGCCACGTCAGTATTAACCTGGGGATTGCAGAGGAAGATGATTTTTCCCTGCAGAGGTATTCTTATTCATACTGAGGGTATTGGAAAAGAAAGGCTGGTTACTAGCACAAGACGGGCAGGAAGAGCTGCGTGGAGCTGAACCCAGGACCACGGCGTCTCCTGAGAGTTGAGTCAGCTGGTTAAAAGCAGATGAATCGAAAGAGAGTAAGCTTTGTATAAATCAGTAAGATGTGCAGTTACTTCCACGTCAGGCTCATACAAGGCTCCCTCTAAAGACTGTCAGCAGTGTGCTGTATTTTTTCCAATTTGTTTTTGTTCGACCTGTGGCTGAAAACCCTGAGTCATTCAGTATAACCCTGTTTGGCACTGGGTAAAGAGGTTTATGTGCATGTGTAGGTATTTCAGGATACGAACGAGGCCTTCTAGACCAGTGGAGGTAGGAACATGCAATGGAAACGAGAAAAAGGCTGCTTTTTAGTAGTAAATGGGTGCTGCATTTGCTGCTGTGCTCATCCTAGACAAGATCCTGCCTCTGCTCATGTGAATACTGACCATGAATATTGCTTGCTGTAGAAGACCCAAGCTCTTGCTTAATTTATAACATGACTTTTGTGCTAGGGAAAGCACAAGACTGAAAACCCTGGCAGCTGAAGCCTTCTGTCTTCAGGTGTGGGGCAGCAGGGTCAAACACTTCCCCCTCCCTCTGCCTCCAGTGTGAGTTATCCAGAGAGTTATTGTGCAAAAACTGGAAGGTTTTTGTAATATCTTGATTGGGCTCTTGAGTGAGACCAGGCATTTTCTCATCTTTTAATCATTACCTGCTTGGCTGATGCTTAAATCGATGACTGCATGTCGAACACTCACTGCCCTATTAGAAAGCCTCTTCTTGTTTTACATAATGGCTTATTTATTGCTTCCATTGTATGTACAGTACCGTCTATATTGTCCAAAAGGGAGATATAGATACTAGGTCATATGTGGTGAAGGAGGATTTTTCTCTTTTTAATGAGGGGAACATCAGCTTTGCAATGCTTGTTATACTTTCGTTTCCAGGCTGCTGCATACAAATTGTTAGATAAAATTGACCACACACCAATACCGTGTATATAAAAGCGTGTGCTGAGACACTGGCAGACAGAAGCAGATAGCAGCAGGACTCGGAGGATGTGTCCAAGAGCAGCCCTGCCAGAAAAGGGGCAGTGGTCCACCCAGGCCACTGTCTTTCCTCCAGCAGTGAGAGAGGGTTAAGAAGAAGACGGTGTCCTTGATTTTATAGCTGCTTGACTGATTGTTTTCCTTTCGTGGGATAACCTACCACCTCCTTAAGTTACTTGCTTCCTTGTTAAAAAGCGAGCGCGAGCCGTGGATGTATGTTCCACATTAAATTTTCCATTTTTAAGGGCAAGTATGCATGGGATTGCTGGAATTACCTTCTCTCTCTACTTTTTACTACCTCTTTTACACCACCATTATATCTTCTGTTGTTTGCCTGCTTCTTGATAAACACCCTAAGGATCGAAGCTGGTACGCGCAAAAGATTTTTTTAGTTAGCCTTCAGCTTTCCACCAGGGTCCTCAAGTACAAGTAGATGCAGACCCTTACAGGTTCAAATCAAACACATCTTCAGTAGGTCATCTTCAAGGAAATTTCCAGCAGCCGTGCTCTTCCGCAGGTGATGCTCTTTGCTGTCAACACCTCCCAGTGATTTCTCTTTAGCTGTAGCACAGTCCGTTAGTTGCAGGGGATTTTTTTGTTGTTGTTGTTCTGTTTTGTTTCTCCCTCTCTGGTTTAATTCCCTACGGCTTTGAAGTGGAAGAACCTTTTCCACCCGTGTGGTGTGAGATGGGATTGTCTGTCTTGGAGCAATCTCCACATGTGTTTGCTGTATAACAGGCAACGATAGAAGCAAAACAAAGCTGCAAATGCAAGAACTCTTCTCCCGTTCAGTATTCCTCTGTGAATGTTTTTTGTCAGTGCAGTAGCTCGGATGAGTTACAGTCGGGTTTTGGTCGTAGACAGAAATATGAGTGGAAGAAGAAAAGAGTTGGAAGTTATGAAAAAGAATAATAGGGCAAGAGGAGGAGGGAGAGAGGGTAAGAGGGAGAACTGATAAGGCAAAAAGAGGTACGTGAACTGGAGGGAAAAAAAGGGTGAGGAACTAGAAGCAGGGGGGTAATGTGTCAAAAGCAGGAGAGATGATGCAGACCTCTGGGATGGCAAGGTCTGAGACTCGTGAGTTTTTCTTGGCAGGGCAGAGCCCTGCAGAATTCAGTATAACCTCTAGCAGGGCCCTTCAGTTTCGGGCCATATAAACAGAGGGAGGTTTATTGCGAATTCTGGTTAATAACTTTCTCAAAGGGGAAAACTCCTGTATTCTCTTTGAAATACAATTTCTTGTCTCATAAATTGAAACAGCTGTGACTGTTCCCTCTGCACACAGAGATTTTTTTTTTCATCTTTTTCCTTTTTTGCTGGGTGTATGCGTGTGATTTTGCTTAATGATTTTTCCCCGCAGAAGGGCCCCAGAATGTGGTGCTGTATACAGGCTTGTGATCAGTGTCTTTGCACAAGCACAAGGAAAACGCCTTGGGCATTTTCTGCTTTTAGAGAGGAACAAGTGTTAGGCTATTAGTCTGAATCTAACTTAGACTGCATTTCTTCTGAGAAAACTCGGTAGGAAATCCTGCAGCCTCATTCCCTAGAAAGGCCCTTGCCTAAGCCGAGATTCAATCTATCGCCTGCCCTCGAGTCCTGGGGGTGGAAGGGCTGTTAGCACCTTCCCAGCTCCATGCAGACAGCAGAGGAGGGATTACAGGTGAGCATCCCCATTGCCAGCATTGTTCCCATGCCATCTTTTAAGGCTGCATGGGGCTGGTGATGGGCGCTACAGTGCAGGTGAGGGCTGGGCTTCCTGCCTGGAAATGGAAGTGAGGCCATCTCCCTCCTCTGAATGCTCTCTGCCAGCATCAACCCATCTCTAACTCTGAGGGCTCTTAAATGTTTGCTCTTTCTTTTTCTCTTAATTGAAAGAGCAAGGCTTGCCTTTAGGCTACTGCAGAAATCATCCACTCTTGTGGATGACTGAGTGAACAGAAAGACAGACGGGGAGTCAAGCCCTCCTGCCTCCAACTCGCTGCCTGCTCCACGTTGAGGTGCTCGAATCCCTGAATCATTAGGCAAGTGATCTATGAGTTAACACAACACCGCTGGCATGAGCAGCATGTGCAAATGTCCATAGGAGGCTCAAATTCAGAGGGCTATATGTCAGCCTTCAGCCAATTTCTGTTTGGCAGGGGCTCAGGAAGGATTGTGATTTAAGTGAAGAAACACCAAGGCAGATGTCTCAGTCTCTCGTTCCTCCAGCTCTCTGCCATGACTCTCCACATGTGCCTCCAGCTGGAAGAGGAGCAGGGAATAGAAGAACCAGGGATTGGCACCAAACTTTCCCTCTCTGTCCCTAGCCTCCACTGTCAAAGATCACGGGGACATCTTATCTACCTCCCTACCGACTTGTATGTCCCGTGGATGTATCCATACCATGTAAGTGTCAGACTCTCAGTGACCCTGCTGGCAGCCTTGGGTTGCATGTGAGCAGCGAAATTGTTTGCTACAGATCAATATTACTCCAATACATCTGAAAGAGTCAGGGCTCAGTAACCCGCTGTATGTTGTACTCCCAGCCTACACTAGATACTTCCCTCACTGCTTTTCCATGGTGATTCACCTTGCCTAGACTAACCCTCTGCACCCCCTCACTTTTTAATCAACCTTTAATCTATACCTCATGCTCTTTAATCTGTCTCATTTCCTTATCTATTTCTTTTTCTGGCAGTCTTCTGTCTCCCAAACCATCTTCTTTATGCCTTTTTATTTCTTATTTTGTCTTGCTAGTTCTTTCCCGGTTCTCCATTCTCCTTCCTTCTCTTTTCTTCCCTCTCCTTCTTGCTCTTTGCATGTACATGTAAGCTCATATTGCCTGAAAATTATCTCAGGACCTTCTGTTCTTAAACCAGAGGGAAAAAAAAAAATAGTCTGTAGGTGAATTTACCATTTTAATGTAGTTAAAAATCCTCCCCTCCATCACCTGTTCTGAAATTGCAAACTGCTGAGATTAGTGGCATAAAATCCCACCAGGATATTGACATAACCTATAAGCTGGGAAGTTGTTTTAATCAAACCCAGCATCCCACTTGGAATGCCGGACTTAGAAATACAAGGACAGCACTTTCAAGAGTAGCTGAGAAATAAGGAAATAAGTGTTTGGGGAGAGGGAGTTTGAAAATCATTTTTTTTATTAATTTGAAATCTTGTGGTCAGAAGTTTCAGGGTATTATTTTTTTTTTCCATTGAGTCCTTGCCTACACAGAGTGCTCGGATGGAGTATTGGTATTGGAGAGGTGATAAAAAGGAATTCGATTGGGTGGCTGGATTATTAAGAGGGGCTGTTATCCAGTAAAAGTGTCAGAGACCTCAGCCCACGGGGCATGGATGATTACTGTGGATGAATTCCTGGTCCTTGGAGGCCAGGTGGGAGGGCACGGTTGTCGTGTTTCCCCACACACACGCACTCCCTGAAAAATTTAGAGCAGCCTTGGATGAGGCACTCATAAAAGTGTCTGTTTGGGAAGCAGTGAACCAAAGAAAGAGCGGAAGGTAGCCAAAATGATTTGTCAGTCTCGATCTCACGAACCCCACCTCTCCCCGTGTCCCTCCCGTTGGTTTCTAAAGAGGCAGTCAGTCTGCGGTCTGTGTGACCGGCATCCCCAGATCAGGACAAGGTATCCACAAGCCATTGCAGATGCCTCCAGTGGCAAATCTGATAGAGGAGAAGGCACAGCAGGAAAGGAGAGGTGATGGAAATCTGTGTCCTATGGTCGGCACCTCTCCCCCGTGCTCCCAGCTGGTGCCCACCAGCTCTCACCGCGCTGTCACCTTCTCCTAATGCCCAGACCTGTTACTAGCTCAGCTCTGCGAGGTGTGCGTCCTCTCCGACCCACATCCACAGCCCAGAACAAGACCAGCACTTACCAGGGTTAAAAATGAATACGCACAGAATGTCCCCTTTCTCTAAACTCACACCCTGATGATACAGCCCCCGAGGGGAAGGCTTTTCGGCGCACAGACAGCTGGTTTGCGGCTTTCCCTGAAGAAGAGCATGGGGGAGGAAGGTCCAGCCCAGCACCTAGCCCTTCAAATGAAGTGACTTGTCAAGTATGCAACTGTGGCTGCGATCTGAGAAGCAGTAAATTTAGCAGCACTCACTTCCACTGACAGCCTGTCATGTGCTTGAAACATAAATAGTGGTGGAGACAAATCACTGCTGTTTTCCTATTAAGCTTTGGCCCACTGGCCTCCTAGCTTGCCAGCAGCATTTCTACCTGGTCTGCCGCCGTGCCTCGTCTCAGGGACAGATGTGCTTCCCCGCTGCAGGCTTTGGGAGAGTCGGGATGGGAATTATCATGCTGTTATTTCCTCAGGTGTCCTTGGTGTCAGGGTACTTGCTCATCAGCTGATGGATTTTTCCCTCGGGCCGTGCGCTGGCGGTCCCTCCTCCCGGCACCCAAGGTTGAGGGGACACGGACCCTCTCCCTAGAGTTCTCACCGATCTCACCCCTGCCCCTGGTTTCTTCCATGTAGCCTTGCAAGGTCGTGCTGATGGAGTAAATGAGGCACTGATTTGAATAAGAGAGTGGAGGTGACATTTTGCAGTGCACCTGAGTGACTTGCAAGCACAAATGCCATCGAAAGCCACTGGGTCTTGTCCTGTTAAAGCATTTAGAAGCTTTTGCAAGCCCTGCTCTCAAGCATTAATTATTATATAACCATTTAATAAAACATGCCGTCAGAAGCTCACATTAATCTTTACAGAGATGAGAGACATCCCTCAGTGCTCTAAATTGGGGAACGCGGAGCAAACGGACTCAGCACATTTCCCCGTCTTCCCTCTCTCTTCCCAGGTGTGATCCCTCTTCCCCTCTCTCCTCGAGGAAGATGAAATCATGCCAGTGATTAAGGTGGCCTGCTCCGCGTTGCTTTAATTAGAACAACTGCTGCTTTAGTTATGGTGAAACTCTCACCGGTGCGCAGTTGCAAAGCCACGCTAATGAAACCCCCCGCCTCTTCGGGAAATTCGCAGAAAGGAGCCAGGGAGTGTTCCAGATAAAATGAATGGCTTTTTCTGCCCCCTTTGGTCAGTGCCCTCGGGCTGCCTCTGGTTCCTGTAGGCTGCACTCCCTGCTAGGGGCTCGTGGCAGAGCAAGGGGCTGGGCTCCCTGAGGAGAGAAATGTGTTCGGGGACAGGGGAAGGGAGAGGGAAGTGGATTCCTGTCCATAATGGATGCAGAGAGGTGAAACCCGGTGAGACACTTCTTTATCAGCATGGTTTGCCATGATGTTCACATGCCAGCAGTGAATAAAGC
This sequence comes from Aythya fuligula, assembly GCF_009819795.1. Lineage (NCBI taxonomy): Eukaryota > Metazoa > Chordata > Aves > Anseriformes > Anatidae > Aythya > Aythya fuligula. The sequence continues at coordinate 87,164,901 of NC_045559.1, forward strand.
TTTGAAGTTTCCTGTAAGCATCAGGAAATTGAGACAAAGGCAATGAAATATCTCTTTGGTTTATCCTCTGACCCCATCATAGACTTACATGGTGACATGGAAGAAGTCAGAAATGAGTTGGTTTGAAACTAGTTCTTCTGTTCGTCATCTTCTGCTTTCTCCTTTTCTGATGAACACCCTCCTTTCCCCATTTTTCCGAAGGAAGCCGTGACTCGCAGTAGTGCTGATGCCCAGCAGCTGCCCTGCCAACTGCGAGAGCTGTGTCCGGGAGCTGAAAGAGCTGAAAAGCAGGGTCTGTGTTTGCTCACTGCTTGCCTCCCTGTCCGATTATACAAGCTGCAAGATCAGTCACTGGGCAAATGCTGCTTTCCTCCTTCGCAGTCAGTGCCCTGCAAGTTTGAGAGAGAGCCTCCTTATTCTTTGGAAGGCAAGGGAGTGTCTAACAGCGTAGGAATTACATATCCTGCACTGAAGCAGTCATTTGTCTGGGCCAGTATCACTATGAATCAACAGCAGATCCCTCAGCTGACAGCATCACGGGAGCCAGCCCAGCTGATCAGAAGTCCCTGCAGCACGTGAGCCCAGACAGTTTTCCTCCCAGCCCACCCCACTCTGCCCAAGACATCCGTGAGCCTCGCCTCGATACCTGGCAGTGTCAGGCAGTCTCTGTGCTGGATCTAATTGAGAAACATTGCAGCAGGGAGAGTGGTCAACAGGAAAGCAAACAAAACGATTTTTCAAGGAGCTAATCCACCTATACAAATATTGGCGCCAGCCATCACAACACACTGACATGTTTTTGAAAGGGTAAATCTTGCTGAGGGGTGGCTTAACTCTTTGACCCCATTTCCTCAGTTGAAAACTAGAGCTGTGTAAAAGATCAGTGGCGAGATCCAAGCTGATACGGAAATCCCTGGTCTTTAGGGTTTAGTTGTGAACTCAGTGCTCAGAGTAGCATCACTGGAAACAGGGATGAGTTACGGGAATTGCCATCTCGCAGGATTCAAGGGCTGCGTGATCCGGCCATGAAATGTTTGTCTCTGGCTTGCAGAGAAAGAGCCATGGTAACATGTCAGCTTCTAAGGTAATGCTGCTTCCTATTTCAAGTAAATTTGGGGCAGTCTGTCATTTGTCAGGCCTTTTTCAGAGTTTGAGACATAAAAGGATGGAATTCTGCGGGCTAAATTGAATCTTTGTGCTGTTTTATGTGTATATATATATATTTATAATTTTTGCGTTAGGTTGAAGTTCTGGGTTCGTTCTTACCCGCTCATCCCAAGAAGTGTGAATGGATACGACCCAAGGGAACAAACCCATTATAATTACAAACATGGGAACGTTTCCACGGGTGCCTCCGAAAGCGCTCCAATTGATTCTTGCACAATGGTGCATTGAGCATGTCTTGCTCTGTGGGAGACACACGACTCTTGTAAGGAGCAGAACAAGGACATTTAAAGATGCCACCAAGCACAGACCACCCCTATAGTTCTTACGCTGGCCGACTGGCACAGCCAGTACCACTGCGCATCATCACACGAGCTTTCCCCAAGGTCTGGGACTGACATAAGGATTTGTGGAATTAAACTCGGGACATTGCAGTCCATCCCAGCTCTCTGCTGGCAGGACAGATCTGTTCTTTGGCCTTGGGAAGAACTGGTTTTCAAGATACATGATGATGACAGCATGAGTGCTTTCTCCAGGATGGGAGAACTCACAGGAAAAGGAGCACATGAGGCTAACTGAGAGTAAACCAGGTGACAGAGGATCTCAGTGATTCCTCTAGCTGATGATGATGTCTACCCCATGTTGTTGTAAAGTAACCTTCAGAAAGCAGCAGGCAGGAATTTGGGGATGCAGAAGCAGTGCAGCTATTGTTTTGTTCGTGTTTGTGTGTCATTTTCTTGGCAGTGGAGTTAGGTCGTGATGTTTGGTAGCACCGCCATTACATAACTCACATGGCAGCGTGCAACATTTAGGGAGCATAATATTGTAGCTGTGACATTAGATGACTTAATTTACCTCGTGGCTGATAATTTACTTTGCACATTGGCATCACAGCCAAGTTTTGTGCAAGAGCAATTCAGCCATCAAAAAAATGCTGTTTTGTGTTCATTTAAAAGAGCGTTAGCAAATTTGGGTCCAATTCGGTAAGTAATTTTGAAAAGAAAAAAAAAAAAAAAAGAGAGATGGATATTAAAAACATGTATCATTATCTTTGACATGAAGTCATAAAGTTATCTTGTCTTTAGACAAGAGGGAGTGGGAATTTGGAGACAGAGGCTGCTTTCACCCGGAGGAGTTTTACTCTCATGCTAGATTTGCAGGGTTTGGGGGAACGTCCCCACGAGGCTTGCAGGATTTCTGAGCTCCTGGGGCACAGCCCGTGCCTGGAGAGGGAAGGCAGTCAGCTCTGCACGTAAGGAGAAAATGGGATCACTGCTGAGTAAGGTCCCACGAACGCCAGGGAAAACCATGCCAGGGTGTTTCCTCCTGATCTGACTCATTCGCATTCATGGAGCCGGAGCCGGGCCAGAGCCCTCGCTGGCACTGCACTCGTTTTTTGGTTTATGTGCAATAGCTACAGACCTAAGGGCATGGGAGGCATGAGGCCAGCTTACACAATAAATACCCTGTTGTGCCTTGCTGCCTAAACAGAGTGATTATTGCTTTGCTACATCTGACCCCCCTGCCTGCGTCCCTCTGGCAGCGGTTATTTCACGGCTCCCGTTGCACGAGGGAGGCCAGTGCCTCTCTCCATCCTGCACATCTCCCTATTTGCCACCGTCTCTCCTCCACCTTCTGCTCTCACTCTTCAGCTCAGCACATTTCTGTGTCGATAGCTGACCACCATTTTCTCTTTTTCTCAGCCCGTGAAGAGTCTCACTTTGTTTCCATTTCTCTCCCCCAGCCTCTGTCCTTCTCTTCGGTCCCTCTCTATTATCTTTCATTTTCTCCATCTATTTGTCTCTGTATCCCACACTGTGCTCATTTTTCTACCTTCCCTCCTCGCTGTAGCGTTGTAGCACTAGCACTCCCTTTGCTCATCCACCATCTGCTGCTCTCCACTGATCTCTTTGCTATAAACAAGCTTCTTCAACTGAGGGACAGAAAAATTGCCAAGCTCATTGGAATCTGTGATGGGCGAGGAGATGGAGGCTGATAAATGAAAACTTCAAAGTTTTGAATTAAAAAAAAAAAAATCTCAGCTAGATGTAAAACAAGAAAATGATGTCTAAGGCTCCCATGGCTATTTTTTGTCTTTCAGAAGCCTTTTCGTAGGGAGTGTGTGGTGCAGAGGGAAGGAGGGAAGTTGGGAGGGCAAAGACCTTAAACAATAAATGGACAGAGCAGAGAGAACAAAAACTTCTACTCAGTATTGGAATTTGCTACACACAAAAAAAACTTCAAATGGCATTTATTGATTTGCAATCTTTTGTTATCCCCTTGCTTCTTGTTTTAGGCAGAGGAGGGCCCAACAAGGACATGTAGCCCCTTCTGCTCTCCCCTTTTCACAACTACAAAGAGCCTTGGAAGAAGAAACAAATGCAGAAGCAGGGTGTCTGATCTTTTCTTCCACATACCAAATGCAGGCAGATAGCTTCAGTGGGCTTGAGCTTCAGTGTAAGAGCACAACTGTATTAAAACAAAAAGGCACTACAGAAATTTCTGCACGAGAAGGAGCCCAGCGTTGGAGGCACAAACGGGAGGGGACGATGGGCACGTGGCAGCCACCTCCGCAGTGAGCTGTCTGGAAGCACAGGGAGGGATGGGTGCTCTGGGAGGAAAAGAGCAGCACCTGCACGGGGAGCCTTCTCCTGCAGGGACTCTGGGACAGCCCCTCACTGGGATGGGGTGGCACCAAACCACACAGAGCAGTCAGAGGACAGACCTTGGATGGTTTGGGCAGCGGGGTCAGGATTCTGCCCCCTGGCTAACACACCCTAGGCAAATATCTGAATGTTCTTTGGAACCAAGCAGCTCGCTTGCCAGCAGCTAGCAGTCCCTCTCTTCACCTAACAGAGTATGTTCATTGTTATCTCTACCAGAGAGCATTGTCCCAACCCTCTCCCTCCCCGCTTTGATAAACTGCGCGGCGACAACCATCAGCTTCCTGCCAAAGCTGGCTCCTGCACGGAAACGTTTGTAAATTTACTCCGCGTCTGGAGCTTTGTTTCTTTCCCCCCTGCCCTGCTTTGCCTTGGAGGTTAGAGTTAATACGACTCACCTAATCTGGCTGCCAAGGTGAATTAGTGAAAACATCTCCGCAGCTCTGTGCAAGATATCACAACCTGACATTTTTCTAACACGCCGTGATATATCTTTTCTCTCCCTCTGATGTGTACTATGACACCTCAATCTTATATAAATGCTCTTTGTTGGGAATGCTTAATGTGCTCTTGGGGCGGGGGGGACAGGGCTGCAAGCAAAGGGGTCCAACTTGCAAATGAGCCAAGTCTGTATTTTGTAGGAAAATGGTGATGCCAGGGCTGAAACAGATCTCTGGTGCAGGGGCAAGAACAGAGCTACCACTATTTCATCTGGAGACCGACGGGCTGTCACAGAGGCTTCCCCTGAAGCGTTATGCTCATATCTGAGCCCTGGGGCAGGGCGATGAGGAGCTGAATGGGCCTATTGATATCTTTGGTTTCCCTTTAAAACAGATGCCTTCCCTTTCATCCAAAGGATGCTCATCCAAAGAACTACAGAGGGCGAAGCAGCAGCTCATCATCTGTTGGGAAGGGTCATGTGTGGCTGCTGAAAGCCCTTCTGCTGGACATGGGACACGGTTTAGACCTTTAAGTGGATGTGTGTTTATCAGGGAAGAGCCGAAAAATATCTTCCCTTAGGAAAGCGTGCACCTTTTAGGATACTTTCTGGAGCCCCACTGATGCAGTGCTCTGACAGACAGACTTAACAGCACCCCTAATGAGGGTGCCACTCCATTAGAGCTGGTAAGTCACCCTCAACCCTCTTTTCATTACTGTGACAGTCTTGTGACAAGGGCAAATTGCAGGAGAAGCAAGTCCCACTTGGAATGAGCCCTGTGTATAAACAAGGCAGAACTGCAGAGCAAATGATTTGCAAAGTGGAGGCAAATTATGTTTTAACCTTTTCTCTGTGAGCCTTTCCTCAGTGTCCGATTAACTTTCCAGTCAACTGGCTGACCTACCAACTGGGCAGGCTGCTGTAAAAGGAGGCGAGTGTTGACCGCTGGCTCAAATTGGGGGTGGCATTTTCAAAGAGAGTTATTAGCAGGTAACAGTACGTTGGAAGACGATCTGGGGATTAAAGGAGATCTCACTCAAAAATGAATTACGCTAGGGTGAAAACACAAACTCTGTGTTGGCTGTACAGAGAGCAGCCCGGCGCAGAAGTGATGCGATCCTTCAGCTGTGGTAGTTCCTCATCTGAAGTGCCGTGTTCAGTTCGGGGTGTTGCACTTCCAGGAAAACGTGAACTTGTCAGAGAGGTCTAAAAGGAAAGAGCAAGAAGGATCAAGGGTCTACAAAACCTCACCTACAAAGAGAGCTTGAAAGACCTGACACCATTCAGCCAAAAGAAAAAAAAAAAAGGAAAAAAAAACACGGCAACAACTAAGGAAGGAACATAAGTGATTTAAAGTTGATAAAAGGCTATTGCAGAGAAGGAGGGAATGATTTGTTCTTTTTGTCTATAGTGGCTAAGGAAAAAAAAAAAAAAAAAAAAAAGAAAGCCTTAAATTGCAGCAAAGGAGACTCAGGTCAGACTGCAGGGAAAATGGCTCCAGCGGTAAGGGTGGTGAAGCGGGGGAACAGACGGTCTGGAGAAGCTGCAGAGTCTCTTTTGCTGGAGGGCAGGGCAAGACCATCTCCTTGAGAGGGCCCTTGTGTCATGCTGAGATTAGGGAAGGGGTTTATCATGACTGTACAAGGACTGACCTAACGCTGCTCCTACAGGAGGTAAGATTCCCAAGTATATCCAGGAGTTACCCCAATAAAAAGCACCTGTGAAAACCCTGCCCTTCTTTTTCTCCACGAGCTCTCCCCTGGCTCTCCATAGCATCAGCCCCAGGGCACGGCAGAGGGTTGAGAGCAGCATCCCAGCTTTGCCAGTGGATTACCTTGTAAAATACACAGGTGCCATAGAGCAAGGCCTTTCAGCAGCCTCTTAAGGGGTGGGAAAGCCTGCATCAAAGCTGTTGTAAATTTTAGACGTAGCAATGAGATTTCCACTCACCTGAACAGCTGGTAGGAGTTGGAAAAGGGATTGCTGGTTAGTCCTGCTGAAAGAAAGGGGAAAGCTCGTCTTTGCATGAGTTTAATAGGTACACATGCTGAGTCTCCGTGACGGAGGAAGGTTTTCCCCTAGAATGGTTCCGAAAATTGCCTGGGAAAAAAAAAAAAAAAAAAAGGCAAAAATAATTGCGTGAAGGACAGTTCTGAGCAGATTGTGAAGTTGCTGAAGTCCCTATCTCTGATGCAGAAGGCAAATGCATGCAGCTGGTGAGTGCAGCCAGCCTGACCTGGCTAATACGCTGCAGTGGACGCGTGCCTGCCTGGTGGGGCTCATTTCTGGGGGCTCGATAGGAGAGGGGGCTTAGCTGCTGCTTTCACTCAGTGCTGCAGAGCCCAGGACGACAGCCCTGTCGTCCAGGCCCTGGTTGGACTCCCTCAAGCAAGTGCTGCTGTGAAGTGGGCAGGATTTCAGCAGTGCTCGGCACCCTTTGAGCGGAAATCATCTTCCGGGCAGAGCTTCGCTGGAAAATCTGGCCGCTCTCTTAGGAGCCTGAAAGGGAGCCCTTGTGTGCTGGCCGCCTTTTTTTTTTTTTAAAAAAAAAAAAAAAAAAAAAGAAAAGAAAAGAAAAATCTGGCTCTTACCCTTGAAGGCTTGGGGGATGCTTTCTCTACACAAACCCAGGCATGCAGCTGGGGCTGGGGGCTTTGCACGCTGCAGCCCCCCACAAGGAGTGGGGGGTCTCCCATCACAGTGCTGCCACAGTAGTTCATAGCTTTTCCAGGAGGAGCCCTTTTCTACTTTGCTTTCTGAAGGAATAGCACAGATAGACCAATCCTAATATTTCATGCTTCCCTGGCACCTTTCATCCAGCGACTCCAATGTGCTTTGCATGCGTTAACCTCAGCGCCCTTCCCTGACCGGGAGGTGATGGCAGAGAGGGGCGATTAGCTGCAGTTTACAGGGGGAGAAAGCAATGAGCCTGAACCCAGGGTCAGGCAGTGAATTAAAAGCACGGCCACAGCCCTCCCCTGGTTCCTGCCCCAGCTGATGCTCAAGTGGCTGCTTTCAAACCTGCCGCAGCGAGGCAGCACGGCCTCAGTGCATCCTCTCGCGTGGACAGTAGGGGGAGGATTCGTAATGATTATTGGTCTTCGCAGATCAAATTGCACTTTGTTTCTCTCCGTTTGGATGTGTTTAACTGTAGCGTGAGCTGATCGATGACACTTCGGGGTGGCGGTTGCTCCGAGAGACAGAAAGACATTTTTCACAGCTTCGCGGTGCCCAAAGGGCTGCTGACAATACAGCAGCTCGTCTGAGAGCCAGCAACCCCTGACCCAGCACGTCGGCCACAGGCTGACTGACTTCTCGCGGTCACACCACCAAACTTCAGTCTGAAATGGTGAAGATTTTACTTTTCGGTCTGGACAGCCTACAGGATGTGCAGCACTTTGCTACCACTTGGATGTTTCCTTCCCCAGTTTTCCAAACCAAGCTTTCAATAACTAAATAAAATGCAAATATCTTGCTGATACAGCTTCTGAAATAACCTCAAAATAGCTCCCTCAATAGCTGTTGTTTATTTGCAGAATCGCTGTGGTGATTGTTCCTCCATAGGAATTCAGCAGAAGACTTCCCCGATCTGTATGCCAGGCAGAGCCACCATCTGTATTTTTCTCTTCTGCAGGCAGAGAGTTTGAAGGTGAGGAAGAGTATCTGGAGATCCTGGGGATCACGCGAGAGCAGTCGGGCAAGTACGAGTGCAAAGCTGCCAACGAGGTTGCTTCAGCAGATGTCAAGCAAGTCCGGGTCACTGTGAACTGTGAGTACCTTACAAGGGGAACAGGTCCATGGGGAGAGCTTTCCTCATGGCCACGGGTGGTGTTAGGATAAACAGAGAAGCCTCTCCAGGTCTAAATTACAGAATCTGAAATGTGGGGCACTTACCAAAGGGTATAGTTTGTGCTTTAAGCTTGGAAATACATCAGAAGAGTGAGGGGAAAAGGGAGAAAGAGAGCAAGAAGCAGTGCACTGCCCCTCTCTCTCCCCTCAGCATGGCTGGCGATGCCTTGTTTTTACTCATTGATATTCGGGAGAACAGTAGCGTGAAGAGAAGCTTCAGCAAGGCAGCAAGGATAGATAAGGTTCAGCCGGCTCAGAGCGAACGCGCCTGCCTGCACCGAGTCGGCTCAGCAGCGCTTACACGGGCATCACGCCCCAGGGGCTTGGGGGCACATGTGGGAGAGGCACAAGTCAATGAGAGGGGCCAGAAACGTGACTTTTAAGCAGGCTTCAGGTCATTTGCACAAAGCCCTCCATGCACCGATGCAGCACAGAGAAGGGTTCAGCCAAAGGCGTAGCCACACGGCTGGCTGTGTGGCTGGCATCCACACCCCACACCTCCATGAATCCTCACTGGGTGTTGCTGTAGCGAGTGGACCACATCGGCCATGCCTGCACACACAAGATATTTCAGCCTGCCCTTAGTAGCACAATCCTACGTGTGTGTACATCCACCTCCCTGTTTTTATGGCTCATGTTTGGCACTGGAGTGATTTAAGAGGAATATCCCCACCTGCCTGCGCAGTTCCCCTGCTTGGAGGTTAATACCTCCGCAGCAGGGATGGATAAATGGGACGTGCAGCCTCTCTAGACCTGCTTCAATTTACGCAGACTATTAACTTAAACTGAAATTGGAGATGGTTACAGGCATGTTTCAGGGTGCGTATACGTGCCCTTGATTCATGGGTATGCACTCCCTGGGAGTAGGTTAGGGCAGAGAGCTGACAGCAACAAGTGTCTCAGCTCATCTCAGCCTCGTTTGCCACTCCATGTGGTTTTAGCACCTCTTTATACCATTCTTGCTCTTCTTTTCTTTCTTTCCTTCTGAGCCATCACATCAGATCAACTCTTTTGTCTTGCTTTAAAAGTCAAGGTTATAGGCATTGCTTCTGGGCTCCCTGCAGTGTCTTCAGATTCCACATCATTATTTTTTTTTGAATTATCTTAGAAAATTGGGTGACAGTAGTTTAATAAAGGCTGCTTCTTGGGCCAAATTTTGCTATTAGTATGAAACTATAGTAGCAGATTTTCTGAACTAAAGCTTTTTTTTTTTTTTCAGTCTAAAGTATCTTTTTCTTTCAAAACCAGCCAAATTTATAAACCTGAGGCATTCCGTGAGAACCAGTTAATGTTTTCAAATATTTCTGTGAAGCGTAATTTCAATGATGCCTTTAACATGGTTGAAACAGATTGTTTGTATAAAGTCAGTGTTTGATTTTGACTTTGTTTCAACTCATAGTAGCTATACTAGAGTAATATTTTAAACATTTTTACTGTCACAGCACATGAAAATAAAATGATATGATATTGTAATATTATTACACGGCCTAATTTGTAATGTGCACAAATTATTATTTCCTTCAGGAGAGACCTTTTATTGCCAAGCAAAGGGAAAAACTCAGAGTTCATGAGGGCCCTGCACAGGAAAAAAAATAAATAATTTGGGAAATGAAAGCCAGATATTTGCATACGTCTTTCCTTACCTTGCTTCTTTAAATACACCACCAGCAGTAAAAATTATGAAAATCGCAGTAGGTTTGAAAAATGGGACCTGCCCAACGTGAGGAGCTTCCTGGCCATCTCTTATCATCTCATCTCTCGCTGAGGCTGCAGAGCAGGCAGCTTGTCAGCCCTGACTGCAGGAGAAAGCACAGTCTCTTTGCTTTGGTCTCACACTACCACCTTCAGGCTCCGTGAGTAATGGCTCTGGCACACTGCAGACAGGGAAACTGAGGCCTGGGGAAGAGCAGAGGGCAAACCCCAGTGAAAGGGGACCCACTCCTGGCTTCCCCAGCAGCATACAGCCAAACACGGAGCGGCTGTGTTTTCAAGGCTCACAGAAAGGTGCTGTTCATTGCATGACTCATCACATGCGCTGGATTTAGTGAGGTGGAAAAGGTTTTTCTTGCTGCAGACAGCAGGAAGATCTAGTGCTCAAACAAAAAAATCAAAGAAGGATGCTTAAAAAATCACCTTCGCTCTCCTTTTATTACCCCTCCTCCTTTCCAAATTAAAATATTTACGTGAACCCACAGCCTTTGAATGTAGGATCCTATTTATGTACACTTATTAATATTTATGATGTTAGAGGGCGCGCTGCAATATCCCTAAAGCCCTGCATAAAATCCCAATTAAGGTCAGGAAAGGGATCACATTGAGATGGCTAATGTGTTCACAAGAAACTTCTCGCCATACATTTTCCAGACAGAACTATTATTTTTTTTTTTCCTTTGACTGACACCATCCATTTTGATTCTTATTCTTGGCCTTTCCAGGGTGGATACAGACAACAGAGCTGTATCCTGCAGAGGGAAGGTGCTTTATGGCAGCCTGAGTCTCAGCAGAGCTGAGCTGCAGCCCCAGACTCTCAGAGTATCCAGGCACCTGTGATGGCAGACAAGGCACTTCCTCCCTCTCAGCAGCCAGGTGGAAATAATTCTGCCTTTTAATTTGTAAAGCCTGTCACTTAACATTTCAAACACGGTGCTGAGAGGCACCTACCCTGCCCAGTACCTGGGCCCTGCTCCAGCAGCGCACACCGATGCTTCCCAAGTTTTGTTTGCCCGTGGCACAGCTCTCAGGCTGTGAAATGAGCAGGGCTGGGAATACCAGGCTGGGCTGAGGACAGGCTTCACACAGAGCTAGCTTGAACGACCTCCTTCGAGCCTGTGACAAAGCGTGGTGTCCGAAAGGGCTCACACAGGCCTTGTGGCCTCGCACGCCTCAGGGAGGTGTCTCAGCAAGAGGTCTGGCTTTCAAAGTCACACCCACAGCTCCTGCTAAAGCTCCTCTGTTTTGAGCCGTGAATGTCTTTCTGCCCTCAGCCCTTTCCTTTCTTATTATAGTGTTGATGTTAGACACGCAGGTTGTACAGAAAATAATGTTTGTGTTAGTCTTAAATTCCTACTTTCTTCTTTCACTGCTGCTGCCTTCCTTTACCATTGTGAACATCTTTCTCTCATCTCCTTCCCTCTGATGAGCCCATGTGCACTAGAGAGCCACAGGTAAATATTCATAAATTACATAACTCCATCATTAACCTTAACTCTGCCTGTGTGTGCCTATGCATTTATGACAGAGGGCCAGTAAAGAGAAGCATGCATATGGAGTGGTGCTGGCATAATGTATTAGGGGGAGTTCAAAGAGCAGGTGTTCTCCAGGGAAGCAAGAGGTGGATGTGCCACAGCATGCAGCAGCTACAGGCCTCCGCCAGCTCAAATAGTTTGCCTAAGGAAGCCAGCCCTGAAGCAGTTTCACTGTTTCCTTCCATCTGAAAATGTGAGAAGTGACCCAGCGTTTCCTCCCTGCAGACCCTCCCACCATCACAGAGTCCAAGAGCAATGAAGCGGCCACGGGACGACAAGCCTTACTCCGGTGCGAGGCATCAGCAGTGCCCACGCCTGATTTTGAGTGGTACAGGGATGACACCAGGTAAGACCATTAGCCCTCCTTTTCCTTTCTCTTCTTTTCAGTCCAACAGGAGATCCTCAGAGCTGTTATCATCCCCAGTTCTTCTCCTCAAGCAAGTTACTCTCCATAAGCCCTATACATTAAGATTGTTCCATCACCTTATTCAGAGGCAGCATGTTTGGGGCTGGAGGAGGCAATCCTTCTCTGTGCCAGGGATGCTGAAAGAGGTGCTAAATATGGGGCTCTTCCCTTCAAGTCGGTAATGGGCCAGTTTGCAATTAAGACATCCAAAGTGTTTTCTTCAAATGTTCGTGCATTAAATGTTCATCCATGATACAGAAAATAAAATAGGCAGCGTTGGTCCCCAGGTAAATAACACCACTCTGGCTGCCTTCATGTGGGGATGGTGCTGCTTGAGGTGTAAGGCTCCCCCCTATCTGCAACCTGAGCCACCTGGGTTTGCGTGTGAGGGGAAAATGAGAAAAGGCATCTGTCTATTCCTTATACCTGAGCATTTACTTTGCATTTAGAAGTGGTTTTATTATTGCAGTTTTTAACCTGACCCACATGTCCAGGCTCATCAGTGGCTCGCTTTTGTTAAAGCATGCATTAGAATGCCTTAATTGGTGTGTTTCACTAAAAACCTTTTCTCCATCTATAGACTAGCCCTCAGCTGGCCATGGTGCATTCATTTCCCGGTGTAAGCCAGTGCCAGAAAAATGCTTCCTCCCTTACCCTCAGCTTTTCTTTCTTCTCCACTACTTTACCAGTGGCATTTCTCTCCACTGTGTTCCTCCTTCCTTTCATTCCCTCCTCCTGCTTTCCATCAGTGCCTCCTTTGTCCTCTTCCTTCCTACATCTCATCTCTGCCTCCCTCCATCCTCACCCTCCAGCTGGTCCAAATAACTTTGGTTTACCACCCACCCCCTGGGCTGTGATTTCCTCCCCATACACTACTGCCATTGCACTGCACGCCTCTTCTCCTGTCTTCCCAGGATAAACAGCGCCAACGGTCTGGAGATAAAGAGCACGGGGAGCCAGTCTCTGCTGATGGTGGCCAACGTCACTGAGGAGCACTACGGGAACTACACCTGCGTGGCTGCCAACAAGCTGGGAGTCACAAACGCCAGCCTATACCTTTACAGTAAGTATGGGAGAGGGTGAAAGGGGGTCCAGGTTGCTCTCACAAAGACCAGGCTTGGTAGTAAGCACACAGGGGCACAAAACTCAGGAATGATCTGCTTGCCAACGCCCCGGGACCTCCAGCTGGGAACTGACTACTTCAGACACATACGTGTTCATACTGACAGTGAAACAAGAACACAGCCAAATTAAAATGTTTACGGTCAAGCCCTTTGATCGACTTTCTTTGCTGAAGTCAGGTTTTGTTAAAGTAATAAAAACGTGTTTGTTTTAAGGCTGGAACCAAAGACCCCGTTAGAATGACAGGCCTTTTAATAAGGAGAGGAAAGGCCGGGGCTCGGAGGGTCTGTGACAGCTGAGAAATGACAAGTAATTCAGAGAGATGGAGAGACTAGCCACTGAGCCTGAGGAGAACAAGAGAGTCAAAAAAAAAAAAAAAAAAGAAAAAAAAAAAGGAGAGAGAAATGAGTTTGAAAATAGGAGGAAAATGGAAAGGAAAGAAGTGGGATAAGACAGAGTGATTTAAGGGGGCATACTGTAGGGAACATGGGGAAAAAGGTAATCAGCAGATGAAATATGGAACAAAATTCCTGGGATCTCATTCTACTACCTTTCAATTACTGAGTTTACAGCAGTAAACATAAAAGGGTGGAAGCTGGGACTACACCAAACTCCAGAACAGAATTACCTGCTGAGTCTGAATTTTGCAGCTGGTTCAAAACTTGCCCTAAATAAAGACCCTGCTCCTTTTCTCCCACCCATGTACATGTATAAACTGAGGTTTATTCAAAATCCAGTTCTGGATCCTAGGCACAGCACTTGGACTCAGCTTACAATGCACATTATTATTGCCACCAGAAATAGACTGCAGCAGAGTGACCCACTCACATGAATGCACCCAAAGACCAAGAAGTGACATAGGGTTATATTCCTCTGATGTTTCCACACTGAATTAAAACACTCAGGCCATGACCTGCATGACCTTTTAAACAGGAAAAAAAAAAAAAAAGAAAAGAAAAAAAGGAAAAAAAAAGATAAACTATGCAAAGCTGTCTAAATATGAGAAGCAGTTTAGTCTAGTTTCTGCTGTGTGTGGTCAGATTACTGGAAGCACCAGGGAAAATAAAAGGTTTTTGGTCTGTTTTTTAACAGATGTAGTGGAAAAGGATAAAACCATTGGTGTTCTGTGTTTACCACCTCTGGATTTATTACAAGTGCAATTTGAATTATTGCAAGATTTAGGAGTGTTCTACAGATTATTTTTTTTTAACTAAAGAATCAGCTTTATCATAAAATAACATATCTTTGATTTCCTGCAGCATTTGGTCACAGAAACAAAGCAAATTCCCACTTTGAAATTCTTTTCACCCTGGTCTTGTGACTGTCATGAGATTCAAATAAAATCCTCAGGCAGCAATTTGGAACACAGTTTTCAAATACTCCAGATTTGTTCTTGCTGATATTAATATAATGCTAAGTTTAGAATCAATTATTTGTGGCTGAATTCTAAATTTGGCCCTCTCTGTTGGTTCCTGTTATACAGATGAGCTGAAAAGCACCACTGAAACAAAATATAAGATGAAATTCAATAATGTATGTATGCACACGTGATTTTGGATGGGGGGTTGGTTTTGCTAGAAAAGCATTTTGCATTGAGCTTCACCTCAAAGGATCTCAAAGGATTTGCTAGCAATGAATATTTTAACATCACAAGTTATTCAGAAATGGGTGAGTGTTATTAGCACCATTTTGCAAGAAGAACCTAAGAAATAAGAGTGAAGGAGCGGTTTACCCATGGTCATAAAATCAGTGGCAGAACCTGTAAGAGATCCACGGAGATCTTGCAAAGTTGCCGATACCTATACCAAGAGGAACCATGGCAAATATGAAAGATGACTTGCAACAAGAGAATAAAACCGAGGATTCTATTTTAGCCTCCTTTTGATGTGTATGGAGGTAACTTTCCTTCTGTCGAGTTGTTGAATGTTGTTTATCATTTTTACCTTAGAAATTCAAGTCCTATTTATGCTGCAAAGCACTTGAGAGCTTGTGAAGTAGCAACTTCACAAGAGCCAGAAGAATGGAGGTGCAGGAGCTGAGAAAGATTTGATGATTTTCATCAGACTGTTTCTAACTTTTATTTTTGTTGCTTAGTTAATCCCATTTCTTCAGTGCTCAGTGTTATGGAGACTGAAAGCCATTGTGAAAATTGCTTAATATTGTTTCTCTGTTCTTATAGTTAGTGTGGAAAAGAGAGAGAGAGAGAAAAATAATAAATTCAGACAGGCTACAGTTGGTATTCCTAAGGTTAAAAAACCAGGGAGGCGATGAGTGGAGGGAATCAAGCCTCATAAAGATAAAGAAGTGGCCCAAAAAACCTACAAGCCTGGCTGAAAAAAATACTGAACTGATCACACAATAGCTGAAATGCACATTCCCAGACAACACACTCATGCAGAAACAAAAAGAAAAAAAGCAGTGCCAAGTTTGGCAAGGTACAGCAGACACAGAAACGTTTTGAGTGTTTTTCTTCCCCAGAACCAGAGGTTTTATTTCTTTTTTTTTTTTTTTTTTTTTTAATAGAGAACAAACTCACTGTAGGGCAACATCCCACTAGGGAGGCAGACACAATGATGATTCCTCAGTGGCCCATTGCAGAGAGAAAAAAAAATGGCAGCCAGTAGTGAAGAAACAACTAGAGAGTTAGTAATGAGGTACTGGAAGCTTTGCCTGAGGTGGAAGGCAGAAGGGGAGCTAGCGAAATGATGTGAAAGAACAGTTTAGCAACAGAGAAAAATGGGTGACTTCCGTTCCAGGAAATCTCAGCCTGTGTTGAGAAAGTCTTGGAGAGACCAAGTGCCTTAGATGTCAATTCCATAGCTAGAAGATGTATTAAAATACAAAAGCACCTCCCTTGAGCTATATGACTAGATAGCTAGCGATCTTCTCTAAAGGATGCGGCAGCAGGATTGCCTGCTGTAGGTGGAGAGATTTATTCTTCTCACTCTTGGAGACTGAGTTTATAGCAACATCCAAATGGCCATGCTGGGTCCGACCAAAGGTCTGTCTTACCCAGGAACTTGTCTCCAACAGCAATCTGGAATATGTTTGCAGGGAGCATACCCACAGAGGTACTGTTTGATGATAGAGCTCCTCTCATAGCTTGCTGCCATCCCTTCAGCCCCTCACCCTGCTCTCTGCTGCATGATTTTGGTGTTTCCTATACTCTGGGACTCCGTGGACCACACACTGAGCCAGCACAACACGCTACACCCACAAAAAGGTATCTGAGGTTTACCACCCACCCCTCAACATGCTGCCAAATGTTTTCTCTTGTTATGCAGAGCTGAATTAGTTCAACAAGCACCAAAGCCCATGCAAGGCGGGGGGGAACATATCACACGTCCATGGACAGGAGGAGCTGGGAGGCACAACAGTGCTTTGCAGCACTGCTGAGCCAGTAGGTTAGTTCAGCTCTGCAGAGCCTAGGAACAAGGTCTGTCACCCGCAAGCACAAAACACCGTGCGAGCTGTGAAAGGGGCAGAAAGGGGCATGCGGATCTCCATGAAAATTATCTGACAGGGAGGTCAAGTCAGGGCTGCCATCACAGCATGACAGAGGTGAAAAGCAGTGCTACAGCTAAAGGGAGAGGGGTTTTTTTCCAAGTGAATTAGGAGGGAGGGAACTTGTTTCTTTGTCATTCCACTAAGCCAACAGAGTGCTATGAAAAAAAAAAAAAAGCCACAATTTATATCCTAACCCGTGCAGTATAAAAATATATGTGTATATATATATCTATTAAGTGTATATATATATATGTGTGTGTGTGTGTGCCAGAATCACATCTGTTACACAAATACATGCATACATAGGCTTACATGTGTGGGTACAATAAGCAAGCAAACATATCCACAGGCACACAGAAGCAGGCGCAGCACCTGGTGCAATCTAGCAAAGCAGAGAAAAGCAATGAAAGCCCTTCCAAATCAGTTGCCTTCTGCCTCCCGCAGAGCCAGCCCATCCCTGAGGATAAAACAGGAGACAACAGGGCAGTGCTGCACATCCTTATGCAGTCCTGCTGGCTAAATTGTCTCAATTATGGGAGACTGCCACCTCAGCAGGAACCCTGCCGCATCCTCTCCAGCTTGCATCCTCGGCGCCCTCCAGTGAGTTAGGAAAAGCAGAGGTGAGGCAGCACCTGGTAAGGCCAGTGCCAATTAGACACAAGCAGCAGGCAGGATCCCACCACAGTCTCCTCGAGATGCTTCAGGTATAGCTACCATTTTAGTCCAGCAGTTTTAATCCCAGCCACTTGCCTCTAAATTGTCATTTCTTGCTAGTGCCCCGGCACAAGCGCTGGCTGTGTGCGCCCTGTTCCACCCCTTCTCGTGATGCTCTGCCTGTGGTGCTTCCTTCTACCTGAGCATCTGCTGATGGTGGTGGCTGCTAGGGTTTAGTGCAACTGCAAGTAAAATCTGAGGCTCTTATAGCAAACGCCGTGATTTCCCAGGGGCTGTCAATAACAGGGAGACTCGGGAGAGGGAAGGTAGTGGTTAGGGTGACAGCCAGATGGGGCAAGCCTGAGACGCTGCTAATGAGGCAGGGTGGAGCAATAAAGACAGCACGCAGCAGGCGAGGGGAACAGAGGTAGAGTCCTTGAATAGAAAGCAGCGTGATAATGAGGCCGTAGTGCTTTGCTTTAACTGCTTATGCTGTGCAGTCTGCAGCCTGCTGTGCAGGAAGAAGGTAAAGGGGAGTTGAGTTATTTAACCAAACTAAATAACAAGGAAGTCATGTCAGCACAACAGCCTGCTTTCACAGAACAATAGTCCCCTGGTGCTGCATAAACACAGAGATCCAGACTAACCGTGTATTTTCTACACAAGAGGCAATCTCCCCTGTGCCTGCTGTGGATTCAAACAGCCCCGCTACCACTGTGAGGGCAGGAGATCTGCCAGTGTCACAGAGATTGGATCGACCTGCTGTGTCCCCACGGGCTCCAGATAGTCAGAAGCTAGCTCCTTGCACCAGGAGTGCTTTTTAAAGAGCGTTGCCCTCCAAATAGCTGGGACCAGAGTGTGATCAGAGAATAACAGCGGGCTGTCGGTGTATCCTGCCAAGCCGTATGCCCGTCAGCAGTGATCTTAGCACCATCCTCACAGGTAAGCCCGGAGACAACTCATTGCCCCAGGCCTATCAGCTTTTGCATAGTGACATATCTCTACAGCTAAACGTCTGCCCAGCAGACAGCCCCTGAGTAGGAACACATCTCAGGCAGCACGAGGCATTCAGTGAGCTCTGCAGTTAATGGAGAGAGACCCGGTCATTACTCAGGTCTGGTGGGCTTGTGTTCATGGTTCTGCCTGGCTCTGCCAACAGTTCAGTGTGTGACCTTGGGCAAATTGCTTCCTGGTGCTGTGCCTCACCTGCGCTATCTGCGAAGTGGGATTGCCACTGCTGTTAGCCTCAGACTGAGGTCTCCGAGCCCCAGTTTCCATCGGTTTCTGTGCAGTTCTTTTGAGATCCTGGCATGGAAGAAGCAATATGTGAAGCCAGCAGCGATGTATACCAGAGGCCTGCTGTAGCGTAGAAAAAGGATGCGTTGTAAAAACCCTATAACCAAAACAGCAGGTGCTGTGTGCTACCAGAGGCTGATGAATCTGCAAAAGCTCTGTTCCTGTAGGAAGACAAAGGTATAAAAGAAACAGAGTGCCCCTGGGGATTCACCAGGGTAACATCTCCCATGCTCTGATCCTCAGGGGACCTCTCTCAGGCAAGAAATCCATTGTGGAGAAGGTTCTTTGGGGGCAGTAACTACCTGTAGAGGACCTCCACAACTCACCTTTCTGGCAGAGGCTACTTTCCAGCCAGAGGTGCAGCTAAGAGGAGCTGTAGTGTGATGAGATGAGTGGTCTTGAAAGCCAGGGGGGAGATGTGGCCCATCAACTCCAATTAGCTTCTCTGCAGGTGCTTAATCCCTCTTGTTGTGTGGATATTATTTGTTTAGTTTTTCAAATGACTTCTGTCTGACTCCAAGTCCCAGGGAATGTTGATGTATAATAGGTGTATTGCTAGCAAAATGCTCTGTATGAAACTTACTCTAGCTCATCTAATTTGGGGATGGACAACTCCATCAGGTTTGTATCTGCTGCTTTTGCTTGCTGTGAAAAGTGGCTTTTCTCCTGCATGTTGCTTATTGTTTTTTTTCCCCCCTTAGAACGAGTTTTACCCACACTCCCCAACCCTTTTCCAGGTCAGTATATGCTTTATGTCAAAGTAGCTCTAGCCGGGTCATTCTCCATCATCCTGATAAATCCAAAGAGCAAGGGATGGGCAAAACAGTGCAGGACAACAAGGGCCTTCCCATCTCTTCTACATGCCATTTGTTCTCTTCTGCTCACCTTCCTCATCCTTCCCTTCCCCCCTCCCATTTCAGGAAACCAATCAGCTAAAAAGCAACAACCTTTAACCCAGGTTTGACTGATGACATCGTGTCCTCATCCAGGTCTGGACAGTCTTCAGTGGGGCTCAGTTTGTCTACGGACCTACTCCTTACGTATATTCCAGTCCTATGCTTTCTTCCCCCACATATCCTGGTTTGGATCAAAAGCGTAAACAGATCTAAAATGTTGCAGAGATGGTGGAGGGGACAAGTGAGAAGCTAAAAATGAAAGTGCTGCCTGGAGATTTTTTTACTTTAGCTGTGCAAGCTATTCACAGTGAAACACATTGTTTTCTCATTCCTCTGGCACATACCCCCAAATCTGTCTGTCCTGTAGTGCTGCATTTCATAGAATCATAAAATCATAAAATCATTAGAGTTGGAAAAGCCCTCCAAGATCATCTGGTCCAACCATTCCCCTACCACCAATGTCACCCCCTAAACCATGTCCCTAAGCACCAGGTCCAACCTTTCCTTGAACACCCCCAGGGAGGGTGATTCCACCACCTCCCTGGGCAACCCGTTCCAATGCTTGACTGCTCTTTCTGAGAAGAAATGTCTCCTCGTTTCCAACCTGAGGCAGACTGCATGAAAAAAAAAAAGCTCAAGGTAAACACATAAACCACAGTGAGGTGTTACGGACTGGTTTATTGCAAAGGGAGGGGGTATGAAGGGAAAACAGAGCCTGAGTATTTTTCCTGTTCTTGCCACATGCTGCTAAAGCATGCCTTAGGTCCAGGCAGCGTGGCCCAGATGTGCACACGAGGTTTGGTGTTTGGATGCAATCTTGATATTGTGGAAAAGCACAGAGACTCAGCACTTCCTGAAATCGGGCTGTTTCCAGGGGTTTGAAGCTAAATCAGCAATAAGGCAGCCAGTCCCCTCACTCACTTAAAACACTTTGGCCTGGGGCTCCTCAGTATCTTTGCTTCGCTGCCATATGATGGAGATATACTCAACGCATGGGATGCTCTGAGGCCTCAATAGTTAACGTCTGTGTAGAGCTTGGAGGTAGAGTGTTATTATGAACCCATGTTGTTTTGCACAAGGGCACCTGCCCAAGTAAAGCACCTGCAGGTACTCCCATGAAAAGAACAATAAATGCTGGGTGTTACATCAGCTCCGTTCAACTACTCTGCGTTTTCAAATCAAGCTCTGCTCTTGGCAACTTATTCAGGCTCAGGATGTAGTCACAATTGCCTATTTAAAAGGCAAATCCGCAAACACAATTAAAGAAAAGTACCTAAAAAAGGAGGGAAAAAAAAAAAAAGAAATCAAGCTACCATTAAAATTAAATCCCAGAGAGTGATTTGTAAATAACATTCAAGGAGCTGAAGAAAGGAGTAAAGTAGGCCGTTGGGAACCTAGTGTGGCAAAATAAATCCAATTAAACACCATTATCGTATGTATTGCAAATGAAACGTGTGCTTGGATATGAAATTAAAGTTGCTGAGGCTGTTTGGGATGTAAGGTTTTGAGGAGTTTTCCAATTTTGCTTGTTCTTTTTTTAAGCAGAACTTTCAATGACAAATATTTTTGTCTGATGGAAAACCCAGGGCTCTTTCTTTTTATGATTATTTTTATTCTATATCCTTAAATTCCACAAGCAGGCACTGTTAATTCTTTCCAGAGCCAGCCCTGTTTACAGCTGGCTTTGAATTAGTAGTCCATTAAGGTAAATGATAAAGCAAAAACTGCAAGTGAGCAAGGCCCAGATTTCCATACCAAATGCCCCTCCTAATCAAGCCGCCAAGGCCATCCTGCAAAGCTTTTGTCAATCCTTTAAAACACTTTCCTCCTTGCCTTTGAAGTTCTTATTTTTTTCCTTTTGCTGCTCCCTGTTCTCCTGAGATCATCTTGAAGGACATCCTGGTGTGACATCACTTCTGTGTCTTCAGGAGTTTGCGATGCCAAACGCTGGGATATCTCCTGTGACCCAGGACATGCTAAGAGGATTTTGCAGAGGGGGAAAGCAGAATTTAAATACTCTGGACCTCATTTGGTTTCTGAAAGCCCCTACCAGCTTCTTTAATGTGGGCCTTCAGCACAGATACGGGTTTATCTCAACATTTGCTTTTACTTTGCTGTTCACTTTCAAAGGAACCTTAGGCATAAAAGCTTCTTGTTTGACCTTTTTCTCCCTGGGGGTTTATATTCTGAGATGCAGTCCTCAGCTCTCAAACAAGCTCTTCCTCAGTGACCACAATCGCAGCCTCTTCTCCCTCAATTTCCATTTCTCTTAAGCCTTGGTAACACTTCCCTGCCCTGTAGGGCTTTGAGCATTAATTTTAAAAGGAAGGTGTTTTGAGATGAAGAACACTGTGCTCATGCTAAGCGTTGCTATCATCAGCTAGCTGCTGTGAAAACATCTTGTTTTCAGGCAGGCTAGGGACTCGGAAGAAGCCCATTCAGCTGAACACATGGGACTTGAATTTGATGAGGCTGTATCCTAGGAGGCTGGTGGAGCCCAGCTGATTCAGCTCTCTGCTGATTTGTCCCCGGTAAATGTTCCAGCTCTCCTGATTTTCCAGCAGGGCACTTGCCCTGAAAAGTCTTCCAGGATGGTAACACCTCATCACGTTTTCCTGTCCACATGATAACATCACACTGTAATGGGATGTTGGAACACCTAGCTGGCCTTAATCCATCATCAAGTGATTTTCTGAGGGGTTTTCTTCTGGAAAGAGAATTTGCTCACTCCCCACCACACCTGCCAACATCATGGCAAGTGGGATCTCTGTTGTACCTCGAAAGCATCTGTCGCTAGTATGCCGCTGGTTCCATCTCTGTCCTCCTCCTTTGTCCCTTGCCCTCAGCCCTTTGCACATAGACTCACTCCTCTCTGATTAGCCCTTTGTGTCCACATCAGAATGGCTTACACAGGCTTCAAAACCTCTAAGTCTTCCCCTCAGGAGTTTTGTGGTGAGGGCTTACCACAGATTAACCAGGCACTTTCTCAGCATGGTTAGCTCGAACCCCAGGAGCTCCACAGGCGATGCCTTATTGCCCAGAGGGTGGCACAGTCCAGTCACGGGCATCAACAGAAGAGATTTACAGTGATAGTGTGTAAATAACTGGCGGAGGGGAAGGGAAATGGAGAATGAGCAGTCCTGTGTTTCTGCCAAAACCCGCACTGATGGGAGAATGACCCTGTCCGACTGTAGCTCGTAGCTAGTCTCCATTTAGCTGTAGCCCGTGTAGCTTGTGCTGTCACTAATGCCTTCATCGGGTGGGTGGGAGCTGGGGGAAGGGAGAAAAGAGATGTTCATTTGTGTCTGATGACCAGAGTGGGAAACAGAGAGCACCTTTCTTCGGAATACCCTCTCAGTTCTCCTCCCTCCCCGTGGAGGTCCTAGCTACGGAGGAATTCATAGTTCTCCATCCATCACCCCCACCCATGGCCGCACCCCCGTCACCTCCTCCATTGCCCCAAGCTAAGCAGGCAGCTCTCCTGTGAGCTGGGTCTCCTTGTTTTGGCAAAATCCAAATATTTTGAAGCTAAGGTGAGAAGCATGGCGGGGGGATACATCAGAAAGTGCAGAGGGTAAAGGTGATTTGCAGGGGGGTTGCTGCTTAGGCAGCGATATGGGCACAGTCCACATAAACCAGTCCTCACAGTACGATATGACTGGTTAAAGAACTCGTCCGTCTCTCAAGTCTTCTTCACTGAAGCCAGAACTTGCTTTCTCAGATGGTTTCCAAGAAATGGTCAGTGAAAATCTGTCCTCAGAGCCTTTGAACCATATTTGTTGGTAGGGCTGGGGAAAACATAGCATAAACAGGCCAAAATAGCCAATCTTGTCCTATCATGACCCTAACAAACCTGCAGACAAAAATAATGGTTGTAGGGACCCAGCTTAGAAGGGCATCAGCACCTGATAACGCCCGTGACCCTGGATAACGAGCACAACTCAAGGTTCACCTTGCTCCCTGCCGGTGGTACCCAGCCAGATTTTCCCAAAAGCTCATTCTCCATTGCAGAAGGGGATGGCTCTGCAGGGTGGATCAGGCAGGCCAAGTTTCTTTCAGCACTCAAGGTCAGTGTTCATCCCTGCCAGGTCAGTAGGCTGCAAGTGCAGTGGGTGCCAAGCCTGCTGGGGCTTCAGGCCAAGGGAACAGAAAGAACAAGACAGGGCAAAGGCAGAAGGCCAACATCATATTGATTTTTTTTTTCTTGATATTTCAGAGGTACCAGGCAAGCAGTGTCATTACATCTTATTTTGGCCATGTGGTTAAAAGGGAATAAAAGTCAGAGGTGATGATAGTGTGCTCCAAAATGGCTCATAAGTACGGAGTGGGAAACAATATCTGAGGGGAAAGAGAAATGCCAAGAATTATTCCTGCTACTACAGCTACTAGCATTACTTGGTGAGCTTTCTGGATAGCAACAGACAGGGTCTGTTTGCTGAGATTGATTAAGAAATTAGAAAACATTCTAATTCTTTTCCAAAAAGTGTAAAGAAAAGAAACCAGCTTTTTTTTTTTTTTTAAGAAAAAAAAAAGACACAAGGGAGAGAGAGAGAAATGGCTTTATTGCTTGATCTGTTTCTGTACTTTTTGTTCATTAATTTTAATTTAGATTGATTTATTCCAGAATGAGCCCTGGATTGCATATATTTGCATAACCCTTTCCGGTAGTAATGCTGTGGAGAATCCAGCGAGGGAGGAAGAGCAGAAGCAGAGGGTAGGAACTGAGACTGCAAGTCCCAGGAAGATATTCCTCAGGGCTGGGCCCTGGCACTGGGGTAGCGAAGGCGTTTCAAGGTTTGGTTAGTCACAAGTGCAGCTTTGCACGCCAAACAGCCCTGCCAAACGGAGGTCAGGGCTCAGCAGTCAGCTGGGAGGGTGGAGGGTGGGTGAAACCACTGCAATAGAAAACACACAGCCCATGGAAAAGCACCTGCCTTGGAAAATCAGCTGTGCAGCAGGGACACAGGTTGATAGCATCGGAGCTGGAGCACGGAGATTGCCCTACAGAGCAGGGCTGGGCAGACCATGACCCTCCTGGGCCAGATGTCCCCTGCCTGGAGGACACTCATACCTGATACCACGTTAGGTGGGTTTTGAAGCTGTCTGCTGAACCTTCCTCCTTAGAAATCAGGAGACCAACCCAAACCCACTGCACAGAAAGTGTATCTAAATGCTCCCTCTCTTCCTCCCCTACCCTCCCATGGTGAGCTGCCGGCTGGGCTGACGGGGACCCAAGTGTGGAGGGCAGCAAGGAGGATGAAGAACAGCCATTGTTGTCCTGATTTAATCCTCAAGCACGCTCAAAATTCCCTCGCACCCCCTAAGAGAAAACGGCCAAAGAGCAATTCCCACCTTCCTCCTCCTCCTCTCCCCCTGCTCCCGTTTCCACTGCGCACCACTTAAGAATTTGCCTAACAAATTGACCTCCCCTCTGGTTATTGTCCCAAGTGAACAGTCTCTCCATTCACTAACCCATGACGGTAAGTCGGTTTGGGAAGCAGCGGGTTTATCTTCCCGGCTCAGGCGCTGCGCCGGGCCCGCTGGTGAACCAGTTGCCATTCAGTGTCTGCTCTGCTGTTGATAAAGCACA
The DNA here is from genome assembly GCF_009819795.1 of Aythya fuligula. NCBI lineage: Eukaryota > Metazoa > Chordata > Aves > Anseriformes > Anatidae > Aythya > Aythya fuligula. Next base: position 87,189,732 of record NC_045559.1, read on the forward strand.
TTACACATGGCTGGGCTTGCATGATTAATACCGCTGTCTGAGCGCTCTCTCTAAAAACAAAAACAACCGGGAGAAGGGGGGGGGGGGGATTTGGGAGGGAGGGGGTGCACAGGGGGGAAAAAAAGAAGCCTAGCGGCAAGGCAAGCGAAGGAGAAATGCGCTGGCCCTTCCCCAACATCACCTGCATGTCTCTTTGCAATTTGGGAAATGGGTGCATGGGCAGGAGCAAGGGCACAAGGGCCATGGAGGAGGATGTGCTGTGGCCAGCACGGCTGCAGTGAGGTCCAGCCAGGCTGCCTCTACGGTAGGTGTTACAGACAACGCATGCTTGCTGGTGGTCCTTTACGCTCCTGAGCCAGATCACCTTATGCACAACACACCCCCCATGCTCAGAGGCACATCCCACCATCGCCGAGCAGTTTGCAGGCACCCCAGAACATCTAGAGGATGGACAGAGGGGGTGCAGGCATCTTCTCCTTTGCTCCCAAGGCTAGCTTGTTCCAGATCTGAACCAGGACGGGTGGGGTCCATGGGACCTCCTCACCCCACAGGGGCTGTTTCTGCTGCGGGTGGTGGTGCAAGGGAGTCCACAGGGAGGAGTGGTGGCCTTAAGAAGACCTTGAGGACAGGTTAGGGGGCACCTTGCTGCAGGCTCTAGAGGAGACAGAAAGGAAGGGCAGAGGCAGCGATACAGCTGGATTACAGAACCAGAGTGATGTCTAGCATGCTGGTCACTCTCCAGCCCAATCTAGTTCACCTTCTGCTTCCACCTCCTTACCAGGCACCCCTCAGTCCCTCCCTCTTCATTTCTGTTCACAGCCACTCAAATCTTTCCCCTGCCAAATACCCAGCAAAGCTTGTGGAAAACTGTAGCGAGGATAAAGTAAGCAAACAGACCCGCACAAAGCTGATGAAAATATTAATTTTTCAAGAGGTTCCGGAGTTTCCCATTAGCTTCCTAGGGCTGCGTATGCTCTGGGTGAGGGGAGCTGTGCTCTTTGTTCCTTAATGAGAAGCCAAACTGTTGCCACAGCCGGTCTGCTGTGTCTTACGCATGTGCTTGAGATGTGAGCAGAGGAGTGTTTTGTTTTTTTTTTCCTATCTTAGAAAAATTAAAAGCAGAAAAAGCTTAGATCTTCCCTGTGATGACCCCCAAAAAATTCTGTGTTAGGTATTTTTTGGATGTTTTGCTTGTAGGATGAAAGTCTTCAATGAATGGTTTGAAGACAAGGGAGTTGTAAGTAACTGATTTTGTATCAGTAGTTTGCAAGGTGTTAATATATATTATATATATATTCCAACTACTAGACGAATGGAAAGGGTGGGAGACATTTCTTAGCCATGAGAGAACCGTGGAACTCTCTGATACCTCTAGGATAGATCTAGTGATGAAAAACCTTCGTAACCTTGAAACATAGGTGGTCTTCTGGCCACCACCAGCCTCACTGATCATGATAACAGCTCAATTCCAGACCGGCAGTACTACATACCAGCTCCAGGATAAATGGTGTAAGCAGCCATCTCTTGAACAGCACAACCTTCTCAGTGTGACGCTGAGAAATGTGATTTCAGGGATAGTCTTCAGACCTCGGAGAAGGATGGGTGAGCTGCATTGCAGAATGAATCTTCACTGTGACGCGAGGTATGATAGATGAGTACTTAGCGCACCATGAATGAGCTCCAAAACATGGGGAAGAACTGTTCAGTGCTAAAAAAAACCTATGAGCAAATTCTGAAATGCATTAAACAGTGTGCTAAGATTGATAGACACCAGAGACGTTGCCTTAATCTTGTTGGAGAGTTGCTGCAGGGCATCCTCCGTAGTTTACACAGCGGTACTTCTGCCTCTAGAAAAGCCAATCTATTGCCAGTGCCGTTACAGTCAGATTTTAATTACAGAAGCAGAACCCCACAGATGCTAACTGGTAGTGAGAATGGGCCACAAGCAAGTAACAAACAAAAGAGTTTCATCATTGAGAAGAGGGAGTGCAAAAGCATGTCTTCTTCTCAAAGCAGGGGGGATGGATAGGAAAAGAGTAAGGAAAAAGCCCCAAATTAACCCTAGTAAGTAGAAACTGCTAATCCCTAAAGCCTCAGAGTAGAGTGCAAAGCCTTGGAAGAAAGAAATTAATAACTTTCAAAGTATGACCTTGAAAATGGAATTAACAGTATTCGTCCCTTTTAAGCCGTCATGATAATAAAGATTTCATCTTCTGAAGCTCTAGCAAGAGAGTCAACAGACTGGAAAAATGACTTCTTCCAGGGGAGCTGGCAAGTGTAAAACCTAAGACCCCTCCAGGAGCCAGGGAGTGAGGTGCCATGGAGAGACCTGTGTGGTGCATATCCACATTCCCTTTGACCTCAGAGGTCAAACATCCCTTAGAGGATATTTTCATTCCTTCCTCATTTTTTGGTGCTCTTTGCTCAAGAAGCAAGACTTTGCTGTAGGCCAAGTTAACCTGCCAACAGCATGGAGCCCAGAGCCACTGAGGATGGAGAGCAGCTTGAAAAATAGCAGGCTAGCTCCACTTGCTTTGCCATCACTCCCTTCCTTCCCATCACAGAGAAGTCTTTCTAGCCTGTTCCCTGCCTCCTCCTGGCCTAACCTTCAGCCAGAAGCTCATGGGGTCCAATTGTCCTCTTACACTGGGTTTTACCTCAGGTTCTTTGAGAGGATACCAAGGGCAGAGTCACCAAAGCAAGTGAAGAGCCTGTAGCTTTTTGATACCTTTTGAAACTTCTCTCTGGGCTCTCCTCCATGAGCACTAGCAGACTTATCAAGCCCTAGAGTCTAGATAGTATAAATAAGAGGAAAACTGGGCATCTGCTGTCTTTTCCTATCTCCACTTTGTTTTACTCAGGTGATAAAAGCTGGGAGCTGGTGGGAAACTCCACAGTGGTGAGTGCAGGTGTGAAATATGTAGATGGGTGGGTGATTTTTTTCCCCTCTCCATATGGACCAGGAATATATCTACTCCCTGCTTGCATCTCAAAAAAAAAAAAAAAAAAAAAAAAAAAAAAAAAAAAAAAAACTTTTAAAGGTTGGGAAGCCTGTAAGTTATATATCCCCAGTTTTGCTCCTGATGCTGGCCTTGTCCCATCCAAAACAGGCAGTGGCAGCATCCACGGGAGCCCCTGGTAGTGCAGCATCCCTGCCCAGCCGGGTGCCTTGCAGGGGAGGCTTCTGCGGGATTCAAGTGAGCCCTGAGATGGTGGGTGGTTTCATTATTTTTTTCCCGTTTTATTTATTTATTTCCTCTTTATTTTTATTTTTTTTTTCTCTGCCTTCGGCTGCCACCTGGTGGGGAGGAGGCGTGCGGCTGCCGCCGCCAGCAGTGCTCAGGGCGCAAGCCACAAACGCCTGTCCCTGCTGCAGCTCCCCCTGCTCTTGCGGGGCACAGGTGAACAGCCGAAAAAAATTAAAAAATAATCTAAAAAAATGTTGAGGGAGATTGTGGATATAAAAGCTTTCGGGGAGGCCACACATTCAAGGAAGAGTAAAATGTGCTTCCATGTTGTGGGTGCCCCATCCCTGGAGGTGCTCAAGGCCAGGCTGGATGGGGCTTTGGGCAACCTGGGCTGGTGGGAGGTGTCCCTGCCCGTGGCAGGGGGTTGGGACTGGATGGGTTTTAAGGTCCCTTCCCACCCAAACCATTGATTGTGTGATTCTGTGAAAATCAAGCTCTTAAGGAGCGTTGAGTGCCACTACCTGTGGCTCAGCAGGATGGAGCCAGCGGATGCTGTGGGTTGATGTGCTTGCACACCCAGCCAGCCCCCAGCTGATGAGGGTTGGATGAAACCTTTGGCCTGACCCCATAAAGCTGGTCTCTTCTTGCAGTGGGCTCCTTTTGGCAGGATGTTTTTGAGGAACTGGTGAGCTCTTGGCTTTTTCCCTGGGGTTTGTAGTGGACATGACAAGCACCCTGCTTTCCCTCCTCCCTCCACCTTCCCATCCAAGTCCCACCACCCTTCCTGTCCCCTCTTTTCCTGCACCCTTTATGGCAGTAGGAGCATTTCAGCCGTATGGTGGGATGCAGCATACACACACCCGTGTGTATGGGGCAGATCGTTTGGTGTAGCTGTTTACCTTGTGCTGAAAGACTAAACCCCTGCAGCGGTGCAAGGCTCTGAGCCAAAGCGTCAGGGCAGAAAAAGGTTCAGAGGGACTGCCACAAGCTTTCTTTCTTTCTTTTTTTTCTTTCCTTGTAATTAAAAAATATTTTTTCTTTCTCAAGCCTTGCCCGCAGAAGCAGCAGAAGTGTTTTGGCTGCTGCCCTTCCACTAAAGAACAAAATAAAGCCAGCCCGAGGCAAACACCCGGCGTGGGAACATTCCTCCCGCCCCGCTAATGCCTGCGAAGCGATAAGCGAGCGGGGCCTTACGGTGGGAAAGGTCAGGCACCCTTAATAACAGCAGGTGCCACCGGCTTGGCGTGCGAGGCTGATAAAGCTCTGGCAGCGCCGCCTGAGCAGCATGCCCCGTGCCAGAGCGTGCAGCCACTCTCAGCTTTCTGCTGCAGGGAAGGGGAAAAAAAAAAAAAAATCACTGAGACCTCGCCTTCTCTTCCACACCGTGACACAAAAATATGAGGTGTTTTCCCAGCAGTGTGAGGAAAGGACCCCTGGGGTTTCTTTGTGTGAGGCTGGTGTGGGGCCAGCAGCACCTGCAGGTGGGCAGGAGCAGCGAGGGCATGGTGGCATGGCTCCATCCTTCCCCTAGCTGAATTTATGGACATATCTCGGGCTACTCTGCCTTGGGAGAGATGTAGGACAGTGCACATGGTCCCTTCAGCCCAGAAGGGTGTGTAAATTGTCTGCCTCTTGCTGTGGCACTGGTGCAGATGACCAAGGCTGGATGTGGTTACCCCTCGCTAGCTGCAGGACGGGAGGAGGCGTGATCGCTTTGCCCTTGCCAATTTGCAGCCTGCTCCTTCCTGGTGTGATTAATGTGGCCTGACACGGCCGGCCGCTTGGAGGCTGGGGTCCCTCAAGGGTTTGCTTGTGAAACAGTGCCAGATAGGCGTATGAGCCCAGCAGCAGCAGCAGCAACCCAATTCTTTTCCCTGGCTATGGTGGAAGAAAACCCCCTTCACCGTTGCGCGGCCCTGAACTTGGCAGTGCAGCCGAATTGCAGGGAGTGATTAACCCTGGAGATGAGCTGGCAGAGCAAACTCTCAGGACACCGGCTCAAGGGTACCAAAGCAGGACAGTGGAAAAGGCACCGCTCGTTTGCCAGAGCCCCTGGAGAAGGGGACACTTTGCTGCCGGGGATGCTCGCCAGGGGGCGGCGGAGACCGCGGCGTGAGCATTGGCCATTATCGGTGCCCTCGATGCCTGAATTCCTTGAGCTTTCAGGGCTTTGGGCTGTGATCTGGCTGAAACCACCCCACGTTTTCACAGCACGTGTGGAGGTAAATGCGGTGCACGCAAACCCTAAATCCAAGCACTTACACCTGTTAAAGCAGCAGTACCCAGGCAAGGTCTAACACACCTCTGCTTCTGCCACGCTGGGTGCGTCTATAAGTGCGTTTCTTTGCTCTCATCCCATATGAACCCTAGAAAAATGGCAAGGAAGGGGCAGGTGGCCACGTATGTATGTCTTACATGTCTGTGTATGTGTTAGACAAGTAGTATTTTAGCTGCATATTAAACATGTAACGGCTGGAAATGTTTTGTGGACAACACACCTTGCCTGGTGGGTTCTTGATTATTTGCTGGGCCAGAGGAGTCTTGTTTTGTGACTACTTCCCTGCCAAAACGTGATGCACGTGGTCCCAAACACTCGTTCCCCCCAGCTGTTTGACCATGAAAGATGCTGTCTCTGACACGCAGGTTCAGGTAAGTGCAGCAGCTGAACGTGGACTCATTCCTGAGTTCAGGGAGGGAAAATAATGTTGTAGGATTTGTGTGACAAATCAGAAAATGAGCAGGGAATAACTGAAAAAAAGAAGCCACAGATGGAATACAAATTTTCGACATGAAACAGATGATCTAGTAAGTGAAAGGCTACATTAGGAAAAAAAAAAAAATCAGACAAATACAAGTGCTACAGAATTTGAGGGATGCCTTTTAATCACCAGCTAGACTTTAATTGTGACCATGCTGCTGGGCACCTGTGCTCCACCAGCAGAGAGGGGCTCTTCGCCTGGCAAACTGCAGGCTGTGAGATGGAGCAATTGCGTTTTCCTACCTTCAGGACCTCAAACAGGGGTGGTTTGTTTGTTTTTCTCCTTTTTTTTTCACACACACCCATTAGAAATGGCTCTTTCTGCTGGTAAGCGTGTCTTCTTCACAGTAGGATTAGTTCCAACAAACAGACCCATATCTATCTCCACACTTCAGCATCTTTTCCTGTAAAACACTGCATCTACATGCACAGATATACCCCCACGTGTAAATAAAGACGAGCGTGCATTGGTGAAACCACAGCCATGTACACCTCCCTGCCCATTACAGGGGAGAGACTGCCAATGCTTGGTATTGAGGGGTGAATTTAAAGCAGCACCACTGCCTTTAAAGCCATCCAGAAAGAGGAAACCCGTCGATGAGAGGATGGATGAGATGTCAGGAGCACTAGCACTTAATATTCCTGGAGCGAGCCTGCGTTATTTGTTGCTGCGGCACAGCGCTCCTCCCTGCGCCCTCCGACAGACCCGCGTGTGCACACACACACATGCAGGTTCAATTCCTTCCCTTACCAAAAAAAAAACTAATTTTGCCCTGTAGGTGCCACATTTTGGGACTGTGGCACTTGTGGGCACTAAGACAGGATCGCAGCCAGCCCCAGCACCCGAGGTCACCGCGGGCAGGGGGGACGCACTGCAGCGGTGTGAGCGGCACCGCGGGGTTCACGGCCAGGGTTGAGCTTTCCTGCTTGCTCCCAGCCTGGCTCCTGCAGGCTGGGCGTTGTGTGAGGAGAGAGCATTGGTGGCATGCTCCTCCTCGAGCCCCTTGTCCCAGTGCCACGTGTGATCTTGTCCTCTTTTCTCTTCCCTTCTCGCACCCTGCAGGACCCGGCACGGGGAGAGTAGACAACGGCTCCATGAGTTTGGCCGTCCCACTGTGGCTGCTGGCAGCGTCCCTGCTCTGCCTACTCAGCAAATGTTAATACAAATCAGAATTAAAAAATAATAATAATAATAATAATTAAAAAACAACAACAACAACAACTACAACCAACACGACAACAACGACGACGACAACACACAAAGCAAAACGCGTTATACAGGAGACAGAGCGAAGAGAGGGGAGAGAGAAAAAAAGAGAGGGGGAGAGAGGGAGAGGACCGTTTCTTTCACAACTTTTGTGTGTTCAGGAGCGAAGAGGGGGGAGAGGAAAAATCACAGCAAAGACGACTCAGCAACATTTAATACAACTTCTGACAAGCCGGCCGTCAAGTCACCGACCGTCTAGGAGGCACCACAAAGTGAGGGGGAGAATGGGGCACCAGCAAGGAGCACGTCGCCGGAGGATGCTGCGAAGTAAACACACCAACACAACCCGCAAAGCCAATCGAACAGAAGATCCCTTTTCTTTTCTCTCCTCCTTCCTCTTTTCCATACTCCCTCACCTACCTTCCTTCCTTCCTTCCTCCTCTTTCTTTCTTTTGCAGAAAGAGGTCTTTGCTTCAGCGTCTGTAGCCACTTAACTTTTTGGATGCCCTTGGTCATTTTTTTGAGCCAACGCTCAGGCGGTTCATACTTTTAGGAAAAAAAAAAAAAAAAAAAAAACACAACAGAGCAAGTTATCTGAAGCTCTCTGCACACTGGTGTCCCGTGAAGAACCCCTTCCTCTCTTCACCTCATCCCGTGCTCCTGTGCACCGGGCCCTTGCTAACAACCTTCCTTCCTGTACCCTCCTTCCTGCAACATCACGCTCTGGCCTGAACTAAAGTTGTGTCAATTCAACCAAAACCATATTTTCATTTCCTTTTTTTTTTTTTTTTTTTTTTTTTTCTCTTTAATTCTCTTCCTCTCCCCCTCGATTTGACTAAGCGTCTTTCTCTTTCTCCGGGGTGTGCCTGCGTGCATGCATGCGTGCATGTGTGTGTGCGTGGCTCTCGCGCTCTGTCTCCTCTTTCTCTCTTTCTCCTGCTCTCTCTAAGCATGCACGAGGAACAGTCCATGTGTACATACGCTCATCCCGCTGTAGATAACGTCCTGCCTTGTAAGTGTGAGACCAGATGCTGAGAGATCACTCGGGCAGAGAAGAGGGGTGAGGAGAGAGGGGCAGCTGCAGCACAGGTTCCCCTGGTGGCCCTTCTCCAGCATCCTCCCGGCCACCTCGCTTGCAAGAATCAGCCTGCATCCTTTTTTAACCTTTTTTTTTCCCTCTCACCTGGACCTGTCTGGCTCTCAGCCTCCAAGTAGCAGCACAGAAGCTCCTGCTACACCTCAGTGCTTGCACACGCTCATATGAGTGAATGCACGAGCGTGTATTTGTCCAAATACATAGAAAAAAAGCAGTACGGTGTGCAAAGAGGTGCCTGCTCCTGGGGAGGAGAGGCTGGGCCGGTACAGGTGAGGGATGAGACCTTGGCCATTGCAGAGCAGCCTGTCCTGTAGGCACAGCGTGTGTAGGAGCGATGCCTCGGGTGAAAGCCATGGTGTGGTCATTCCTAACCATCTCGGTGTTCATGTAGAAATCGCGCCAATGCTCCCTTTTGTTGTTGTCCTCATCATCCTCCCCATCACAAGAGGTGTGTGCTCTGTAAGGGTGTGCATGTGTGCGTGTGTGTGTTTTACACCACCGCTGTGATGAAGCTCACTTTGCAAATCACGCAATTGAAACAAATCGGGTCAGAAAATGTCCAGGACCTGTGAATGTAAGAATAAAAACAAATGCCAGGTCCGAGATCCCGGGCTTATAAAGAAGGAGCTTGAAGTGGTGCAGCGAAGAAGTAGGCAGTGCAATCCCCTCCCCTCTTCCATTTCCCATCAGAAGGGCTTGCTGCAGGGGGCTGCTGCTTGCTGTCACCCTCCCCGGGGCACAGTTGTGCATGGCGTTGCCTGCAGGAGAAGCTCCAGTGAGTCCTGAGCAAGGAGAGGGAGAGATCAGGCTGTGAGATTTGGAGGTGGGAAGGTGCTCTGGCTGGTGGCTGGGAGGTGCCGCAGCAGCCAAGAGGGTAAAGTAGGGGTTTTATCAGGTAGCCTCTTGTTTTGGGGACAAACAGGACTTGAGATAGCCCAGGCAAGACGATGAAGCATCCCGTGGCAATGTTGTATGGCTGCTCAACACCGCGGGGCTTCAAAGCACCAGCAAGCGTGCTTTTCCCTCTCCCAAAGCAGGAGGAACAGCTCCGGCTGCTGGCTGCTGTCAGCGGGCACTGCTGCTGCCTGCGTCCTCCCTGCTGAGCTCAGCTCTTTGGGGCAGAGGCGGGCAGGCAACTGAGCAGGCAGCCAAGGGCTCCTTGCTGACAGGGGTGCCCCCGCAGCCGTGAGCTGATGCTGTTCCCAAAAGCCGGGGCTGGGAGCACACTGGGATGGCACCACATCACCTGGGTTTGCTGTCACAGGCTTGCTGTCAGCAGGTGACTTGGTCACCAGGCTGCTGAAGGAGTTTTGGGAGCGTGTTATTTTTTTCCGGTGTTGGATTTTTTATTTTTGGCTGTCAAGGCACAGAGGCTTCTGGTTTAAAGACAAATACGTTACTAAAAGCAGGACACTCAATTTCTGAAGCCACCTCCCCATTATCTGCAGGAAATAACCCCAACACATGGTTCAGGTCTTGCCTGCAGGAGCCAGGCAGACCTGTCCCCTGATGGTGTGGCTGCACAGCAGGGTTAAGGCCAGCTGCTTGCAGACCTGCCCGAGGAAAGCCACGAGCACAGAGCAGGTCTGGTACCTATAGCAGTGCCGGCATCCCGCTCCTGGCCGTGCCTGCTCCTAGAGGGGCTGGGGGACCCCATGAGCTGCTGCTTGTGTCACCGGGTGCTGTGAGCATCCCCCTGCTCCTCGTGGGCATCACCCAACGCACCCATCGTGATGAGAGCTCGGACAAGCCGGGAAAACACAAGCCCCTGTTCCCTTTCTCCCACTCCACCCTTCAGCAGAGGTGTTGCAAAGGTGTTTCTCACGTCTCAGGCCCTTTTCTCTGACGCTGTTTCTCCTCCTCCCCTCTGCTCCGCGTTCATGTTCCCCCCTTCCCCATCCCCTGCGGAGAAGCCATGCTCTCGCCTCCCGCTGCCCCTCAGCTGGCCGGGGACCGGGGAGACGGGAGTTTGGAACGGGACACCAGCTCCTTGAGCTTGTCAGTGTAATTGTGTTTGGTCGATGGAGATTTAACATTTAGTGTTATAAAAAGAAGCGAACAAAAGGAGAAAAAAAAAATAAAAATAAATAAATAATAGTTGTATTTCTTCTACCGGTTTGTAAATATTCCGAGAGTTACATGAGATGTCTGGTAATGTCCAAGCAGAGGAACAAAAAGACTTAGAGTTAATATATGGCCCCACACTTGCTAGCAGATTTCTAACCCTTTTTCAGACGACCGAGAAGAGGGGCGAAGGCAAAAATCTTTCTGAAGGGAACTGGGCAGAGGGAGCGCAGCCACGCGTGTGGCCAGTCGGACAGACGGACGGACGGACGGACGGACAGACAGCAGAGCGTCCGCCTGTCCCTGAACTGCGGGGAAGGGCGACGTGGGGCTCCCCGGCCAACACCTGTATCTTGGCACTCGTCTTCATTTTCTTCCGTCTCCAGCCCCGCAGCTCGCGGGTGCGTGCCCCCCTGCATGTTATGGTGCTGTTCATGAGGATCTCATTGGTGACATGCGTTGTGTCCGGAGTTAGTCCTTGTCTGCTCACCTTTCCCACACCACTCACTGACTGCCCACCGCCCGGGCAGATCGCTCCCGCCCTGCTGCCTGCCCCCCTCTTGGCTGAGGAATAGCCCAGGCCAGCCCCGTTTGGAAGATCCAAGCCCACGGCACGGAGAAAGGCGCCGACATTAGCTGAGCACAAGCTGCACCTCTGGAAGGGATCTGCGGGAGCACCAGCGAGCCCTGAGGATTCAGCAGTGCTGGCGAAGAGGAGCTGGGAAGGCCGAGGAGCTGCCCTAGGGTCCTTCTCAGCCCTGCCAGCGGGGATGGTTCATGTCCACCTTTGTACAGTGCTTTACCACTTGAGCCCACGGGCACAGGGAAACAGCTCTCCTCCTCTCGAGCCCTCTCACAGCTCTGCTCCGAGCCCCCCGACCAGCAGCCCCCCTCATCACGGTGCTTGGCATGATGTAGCAGCCCGGCCGGTCCCACGGAGGAGGTGCCAGCGGGGCGAGCAGCTCTGTCCCTGCCTTCTGATGCTGCACAATCTCACTGCCTCTCCGCCTCCAGCACGCCAAACTCCCTGAGTGAGGGCTGCCAGAAGCAAACCACCCCACGGCAAGAGCAGGACATCAGGCAGGGAAGCGATGGGGAAACCAGGTGGTAATTTCCAAGACATGATGCCAGGAAAGGCTGAGTGCTGCCCATGCGCAGAGCTGCCAGGTTGACAAGGGGCAGACAGACCGTGGCCTCTCAGCACCAGTCCCAGAGCGCCTTCCCTTCCAGCGGGATGCCCAGAAAATGCCCAGAAATTTTTTTTTTTTTTAAAAAACTGCATGCCTCCTGCTGACTGAGAGCTGCGTCACACCATTAAAGCCTCTTTCTCTTTTTCCTTCTTGCAACTTGCCAGAACGGCGTTCAGGCAGCTCCTGCATCCCCCCAAAACCTCTGCGTGGTGGTCAGCTCGCTCCCTGCAGCAGGAGAGCAGAGGGCAGCTTGGTGAGGATGCTCTGTTAAGGCCCTCAGTGCCTCTTGGGGAGGTGCGTGTGGCAAGGAGACCAGCCAAAGCCGGGCCTGGGAACGAGGAGCAGCTCTCCTCGTTAGCCAAAGGTCCTTCCCTTGGGGCAGGGGTGGCATCCGAGCAGGGCAGCTCCCAGGTGGGGCAGGATGTCCCTTCCCCGCTTGTGCTCCCTGTGCAGCCCCTGCTTGCCTCCCAGTCCCTCGGGGCACACACACGGCACACCCACAGGCCTAGGGGCTGTTCCTGGACATGACACGGAGCCCGTGGATGGAGACACGGAGCTGGGCGAGGCCGGCAGCTCCCCGAAATCAAGACGTCTGCTCCCCGTGGTAGCCACACGCACGCACGCACATACCCCAGGCTCCTCTCCCCCCCGCACCACGGCACGCAGCCGGGCCCACGCTGCTCCTCTTCCTCACAGAGACCGGCAGCAGGCGTTTGTGTGCACATGTGTGCACACACGTGTGCAAGGACAGGGAGGAAGGAGGGGAAGAAGAGCCAGAACCTGCCCCCGAGGCGCCGCTGTCGCCTCCCCAAACCTTTCAGCTCTCCCAGCCGGAGCCGAGTTTCATCCTCTAGACCTTGAGAACGAAGGCCAGTCCCTTCTTCGTGCTACACGGTGGGGTGGTTAGAACTCTCCTCATTAACAGTGTTATATACATATAAATATATATATATATCTATATCTTTATATATATTTTTCCCCGGCACTGTAGACATGAGCTGAACTTCTCTTTACCGAAACGAGAAAACGGCCCTTTTATTTTCTGCCATTGGTTTGTTTTCGGAACAAGCTCTGTGAAAGGAAACTTTACAGGCGCAAGCGTGTGTGTAACAGAACCCGATCGGCAATGAAACACCCCAACAACCGAATGAGCCAAACCCAGCGATGAAAAATAAGTAAATAAATAAAAAAAAAGAAGCTTTTTATTTTTTCTTTTCTCAATGTATTTAACTTCTGTTATCTCGTTTCTGTTTCTTTACATGTATGAATGCTCTGCTCTTCTGTGATCTTAAAAAAAAAAAAATACAAAAAAATACAAAAACGAAATAAACGTGAAAAGGAGGTGACGTTTCTTCATTTCCCCTCCCTTCCTTGCGTCCCATCGCATGGCTCCTCTCTGACCTGGCCTAGTGGAGGCTTCCCTGCCCACACGAGGGACATGAGCAGACAGAAACGGAGGAGATTTGGGTGTCCTGGGGGAAAACGAGGCCAGTGCTTGCTGCCCTTCCCTGCCCCGGTGCTGGGGGGAGCTGGGGGGCCCTGGGCTGGGGTATTGGCATGGGATGCGGAGGTGAGGGCTCCTGCTGAGCACTGCTGGCTTTGAGGGAACCAACCCCAATTTCTGGGGCTGCCGGGGTCCCACCTGCACACACACGGCCAGGGAAGGGCTCCATGCCTCCGGCACGGCGAGGCCGAGGCTCAGCAGAAAGTGGCGAAACCCTGGCAGGCACAACCTCTGTTTTCATTAACATTTTAAATGGTTATTTTTAATGGTACATTTAACTAACGCTAACTTATCCATGGGAAGAGAATTTGGCTGTTAACGCCGGCATCTGCTTAACAAACTGAGGCCTCGCGTTTGGTGAGGCATGAGCGCGGCACCAATAGTATTGCTTGCTAACAGCAGCCTCGTTAGCATTAATTGCTGCGTTTACTGCCACAAAGCGCTGCCTCTATCTGTTACCGCCGTTATCAGATGTGCCCCGTCCTCCACTGGAAAAGGTAGGAAGGGAAATATCAGCAGTGAGGCGGGCATACCAGACATTGAGGGCCCAAATTCGTGCTGCTTAGCACAACTCGAGACTTCCAGAGGAGCAGGAAAGGTGAGGAGGTGCTCTGGGGCCTGTGTTCCTCATCGCTCCTCACTGGCAGACTGCATTCACACACAGCTAAATTTTGGGTGCTATTCATTAAAATGTGCACTAGACCTGTCATACATTCCCGTAACCTTAGTGGGAAATCTCATTTTTAGGCCTTTTAATGTACTCCAGCTCATGCTACCTCTCCCACAAGGGAAGCCATGCACTGTAGCAGGGCCTCTGCCCCAGGCAGCTGCGTGTCCTCAGGCAGTGTAGGGCCAGGACACGCCGAGGGTGCCAGGCCAGGCTGCCAGGAGCTGGGGCTGGAGCGGTGCTGGCAAAACCGAGAGGCACTTAGGGGGGTGTCTGAAGGCAGGGGAACAAAGGCACCGGAGCCACTTTGTGCCTCTAATGATGGCTGCGATGAGGCAAATGAGGGGAAATTAGCACCAGACAGACAAATGGGAGCTCATTTCAAGAGGCAGCGAGTGAGACAGAATTGCAGTGAAGAGCTCGGGAGATTAACTGGGTGGCGATGAAACTTTATCTCCCAAGGACCCTGGTGCTCCCGCGCGGGCTGCGCCCTCAGAGCGCTCCCTCCCTGTCCCCCGGTGCTCACGCTCTCTCAGGTGACTGCCAGAGCTGAGACAACATTTATTGAGAGCAAGAGGATGAATCTGCTTTGATGCTGTCCCTCCCGCCCGCCTTTTTCACTCCGTATCTGCAACAAACCCAAAAAAAAGGCAAACGGGAGAAGGAAGTCATCCCTACCCTGATGGCCAAAATCTGGTCTGCTGTGCTCAGCTCCATGCACCTGCCTGAGGGGCTGGGATGTCCTGTAACAGGGATGGGGCCGTTTTTGCCTTGGGGCATGGGGACAGAGGCTGTGCTTGCTGGTTTTTGCCTGCACACCAGAGGGAACACACCCTGCCCTCACAGCCAGGCAATTTGATTTAACGAGCCTCTGGCCTCTGTCCCCATCCATCTCCAAAGCACTGGCTGTGCCAGGGTGTTCCCTTGCAGGTTTTCAGCCCGGTGCCCTCTTACCCCACGGAACGAAGGCCCACCATAGATGGGAAGAGGTGCGTGTCGTGGGGAGCAGACCCGTCCCCTCCTGGTGCCATCTCTGTTACTGGCGCACGGTTTTGTTGAGTGAGCACCAGCCATTTGGCCCATGTGGATTATTTATGAGGGTGGGGACCTCTTACCCGAGCAGCGCAGCAGCGGGGTGGGAGGATGTGGCTCAGAAGAGGCTGACAGCCAAGCAGGAGCTGGGCAGGGGCTGGCGGGAGGGGAGTAGAGAAGGGGGACACTTCAGGCTGGTGCAGGGGTGATTTACCTGTTATGCCAGGGGAAGAACAGGGTAAAACGATCCCTTTGGGCTTTGCAGAGGTGTTGAGAAACTGCCAGTGAAGGGTGAGGCCTGTCCCTGTGATTTGGAGCAAAACAGACTGTGCTTTTGGGACTGGGAGCTCGCCCCGTGCAGGGAGATGCGTGCTGATTGCCTCCACGAGCAAGGGCAGAGCTGCAGAACAAAGAGTTTGTAGCTCACGCCAGGCGCTGCAGCCCTCTGGTGAGACTGCGTGCCGTGATTTCTGCCAAGCCAGGCAAGGCATGCACTTGTGACGGGTCACTGGGACCTGCTCAGGTGGAAACAGAAAATGAGTTTCCCTCCCCAGCCCTCACCCTTTCCCAGCCCAGCTCTTCCTTTTTTTTTTTTATTTTCCCTCTTTTCATCACCTGTCTGCTCACGTTGCCTTCTGGTAGTCCTGAGGATGGGAAAAGAAACGCAGCTGAATAGATAGGTGTTTATGAAGAGACTTGCAGAGGGCACCCGCATGAAATGAGGCATGCTTGGGAGGGTACTTTTATAGGATTCAATACACGGGCACGGAGCTGGCAGCCTGCAGAGGTGTCCTCCCTTTCCTGTGCACACAGGTACACGGCAGGACAAATCCATCGCGTGCTGAAAACTGCTTCAGAGCAAAACAAATAGATCAGGACTGAAGGCCAGGAGCTGAGCTGCTTTATGAATGGAGATGCTGTTAGAGTGCTCTGCAAAGGTGATAATGGGCCATCAGCTCAGGTTTCACTTTACTCTTAACACTGGATGGTAATCCCACACAGAGTGAATTTAATGCAGAGCTCCTAAAAATTCCTTGTCACTGTTGCTCTTCCCTTCATCCGGTGAGAGCTGAACCTGTCAGACTCCGAGCTGTCCCATGGCTTATGGGGAAAAAAAAAAAATGGTTCATGGAAAAAATATTTTATGGGGAAAAAAATTAAATGCTGCTCCCATATCAGTGCCAGAAAATCTTACAGGAGCTGCCTTTGGGGGTGACCATAAGGTGAAAGTGAGGGATGAAGGAGGACACGTGTCCATGGTGTGCCATCCCATCCCATCCCCTGGTGGGACAAAAGCAGGGCAAGGCAGGGAGCATCTGGGAGGTAGCTGCAGTCAGCTGAGCAAGCACACACGCGTGACGGGTCTTAGCAATGGCTCCCGAGGCTCTCCACCATCACTTGGAGCGTGGCTTTCTCCATCGTGAGCAGGGCAATATGGATATCTGCCAAGGGAGGCTGAGGTCTCTGCGGCAGGCATGCAGCATCCCCACCCCAGCGCCGGCTGTCAGAGCGAGGAGAAGGAGCAGCGCTCGGGGCCACTGGTGGCTGAGCAGATACCCGAGCATGTGAAGCCAGATAGAAGCGGTGCTTCCTTTCCACCCGCCGCAGAGCTGGGCTTGCCGTGAGGCTGGCTGAACAAAAAAATCAAATCCAATTTTCCCCTCCAGCAGTCTCGGCAGCAGAGAAAGGCAGGGCTGGTCTGTTTGCACAGCACCCGGCTCCTTCTTCGCCATGCTCGGCTCTCCATCAAACCCTGCAAACCCTGCAGTGCCCCAGGGGGCTGCCACCCTGACCCCCCCACCCCTTCCCTGTCACAGGACAGGGAGTTCATCCCCATCATCTATTTTTATTAATAAAAGAGCAATTAATTTTATTAATTAAAAAGAGCAATTAATTTTATTAATAAAAAAGAGCAATTTATTTTAATAATTAAAAAAGCAAGGGTGGGTCTGCTTGTTTGCCAGCACAGGCCCATCATCACCACGTGCCATGGGGCACGGGTCAGCTGCCATGGGAGGGGGTTGGTGAGGAGCTGAGGAAGCTGAAAAGGTGTTTCTGGTCTAAAATGTCATCTTACAGGCTTAATAAAGATAAGCTGAAAGACAGACACCCTTAGCTTATGCAAGCAGGCCTTTTTGAGACTGTTTTTTGGGGGAGAGATGTGCTACTGAGGGGGCGGCCATGTCAGGTAGGTGCCTTGCGGGTACTCTCCTGGGGCACAGCACTTAGCAGAGCGCTCCCTGGAGTGATGCTCCCTTGGAGACTTTTCCCTGCTGAGTGCTTTGTCAGCAGGGATTCCCCAGAGATCATCCCCGGAGATGCTTTTACCCCTGGAAGGCAGCTGTCTTCACGGCATGTATTTTTAACAAGGCTTAAAGGTTTGTTTTATCCCCGTCCTCTTCCCTGCGGAACAAATACTTGGGAGCAGACGCGCTATTGATCTGATCTGCACGAGCTCCTGAGGGATGAGCTCTCTTCTGAGCTCTGCCACAGCCTTTCCCTGCCCTTGGGCAAGCCGCAGAGCCCCGCTGCATAAAGGGTGTCACAACACCTCTCGAGGGGCTGAGCCCCGTGTTGCAATGATCCTCCTTCGCATGGCGCTCCAGGGATAGACAGAAATGATGTGACACTAAGGCAGGCAGACCTCTGAGGTCTGGAGGCATCAGCAGAGCCGTGGGACAGCCCTTTAGTTGCTGAAACCAAAGCGAAAGGCTAGAGCTGGCTGGCCACGCAGGCGCCCAGGCGTTGCTGGATCATCTCCTTTGCCTGTGAGAGCAACCAACAGCCCTAAGCATTGGCTTGCTTATGTGGAGGGCCTTGAGCAGCTTCCAGATTGGCACCTGGAAGGTTTGGCAAAATGGTTTCTGCCCATTTTATGATTTTCCTGTAAGAACAGGGGAAAAGGCACTTCTCATGTGTGTAGGAATCAAAGATGGCAGAGCGATGAAGGATGAGCCTGGAGCCTTCTGCCCCCCACCCTGAGCACCTCTGTGCCATCACCTGAGAAGTCACACCAGGGACTGGTTGCTGCAGGGCTGATAGAAAGGGTGATAGAAAGACTGATAGAGTGAAGGTGTGACCATGATCTCTGCAGATTCCCCCAGCTGCAACCCAGAAGGTCCTTCAGGAAAGCTCTGCCCAGCCCTGATGGGTGCTCTTCTTATAGGAAATATTTCCTGCTGCCTTGCAGGGCACCCAGCACTGGGAGAAATTGTGCTGCTTGCCTGCTTGCAGCATTTTGAACCAGCCGACCCCTGCATTTCTGTGTGGTGTGTACAAGTGGTTACCTGTTTTATAGTGGTGTAAATAGCAATTATTTCTCTCTGGGGGATGCCACATGAAGCGAGTTGAGTGGGGACGTGTTGGGATACATCTGACTGCTCAGGGAGAGATCAAGCACTGCAACAACTGTATCACAGGCACATGAGATAAATAAATACCTTCTCCTACCTGGCTGTGCACAAGAGACTGAGCAGTGCCACAGCTGTGGGTGCCTCGGCTCAGGCCCCAGAGATGGGCACAGACCAAGCCCAGAAGAGCCCGGGGTGCTGCGAGCCACAAGGTCTGCGTTTGGAAAGGACCCACGGGACAGCAAAGACATGGCTGGAAGAAAAGAGACTGAAAGGTGAGGCATGCTTAAACCCGAGATGCTCTGCATCTGCTGGTGTGCTGCCGCTGCTTTGCAGACTTCCTTCTCCCTGCCCACCGATGCCCAAATAACAGGCAGCCCACCAGCTCGGATGTGCGGGCTGGGGCTCTTGATCATGAGCACCGCTTGGCAGCGGGGTAAAAAAAAAAAAACGCAGACTCATTCACAGCAAGGCTGTGCAGAGCTGCCGTGGCAAAGCCTGTGGGCGTGTGATGAATACCTAGTAATTAAGCTGATTCTAGGCAGGCTGATTGTCGTTTCAGGAGGATGGGGAACATCCTGCAAGCACTTACTTACACAAACATCTGATTCCCGGGACACACGTGCGTGCGTGTGATGGGGAGGGAAGGGGAAGCAGCCTGATGAGTGTTTTGAGAGTAAGGGTAAATCAATGCTGCTGCATCTTCCTTTTTGAGAAAAAAAAAATCGATCAGGGAGAAGCCAGATGAATGTGTGATTTTATAATCCTGCTCTCTCCTGCTTTCTGTCTCTGATCCCAGGTGAACAGCTCAGTAGCATCAAGGCTGTGCACTTTTCACACATCCAAGTCCTAATGCAAGGAGAAGCCAGGCAGACCTTGGGGCCCCTGGGTGAGCTCCTCTGGTACTTCTGCTGTGATGGTGCTGCTGGAGCAAGAACCTGTTCTCTTAGGGCACTCTCCAGATCCGACTGTAGCCTGTGAGACCCTTGATAAAACTTCCTTACGACTTCCAGCGGCAAGGGAAGGATGTGTAAATGTGGAGCAGGGAGCTGCACCTCTCCCTACCCCCAAAATATCAGATATTTGGATCTGGGACTTGGGCGGGGACATACCAGCTGGACTATTCGAGCCCTGCTTTAGAACCTAGCAGGTTTGGAGAAAATGTCAGATTGGAAAGGGAGAAAACAGTGAAATGGAAATGAGCACACCTGAGCAGGATCTGTTTTATGTCACGGTGGGATGTGCCGTGGGGTCTGGCTGCTCCTGCTTTGTTCAAGAGATCCCATCTGGCCCTGACCTTCTGGGACACCTCCTGCAGCAGAGTGCAGTGGCACTGCTTAGGGCACTCTCTCCTCCCTGTGGGATCTTTGCTGTACACAGCCCCCAAAATACAGCACACTCGTGCTTTGTCTCGCCGAAGCTCTGGATTCCCCTGTATCTGAGCGCAGTGTTCCTGCAGAGGTAAGGAGGGAACTAAATTGCCTCCAGGCATTTTTCGTTAGGTTGTGCAACGCCTGCAGAGCTCCCGGCAGGTGATGAAGACGGGCAGGGAGACAGGCATGGGCTGTACGTCTGCAACAGGGTCGGGGGGCAGTAACTCTGGGTAGCGCTCCCTGCCTAATTGGTCTCCTTCCTTTCCCACTGTGTTAATCACCTCCCTGTGCATGCTGCCCTGGGCTCTTCTCAAGCCATTTTGAGGGTCTGGTGAGAGGGACGGGGAGCAGCCCACGAGAGGATCACTTCCCAGCAGTCGCTGGTCAGAGCCTCGGGTCCCTTCGTCTGCCTCCCCGGCTCCACGGCAGCCTACTTTCCACCCAGTCCCTCCTCGATGCTCTCTAATGGAGGAGGACGTGAGCACGAAATGGACTGCTAAAACCCATGAATATTTCAGCAGAAAAAGTCAAGGGACTCCATTAAATCCTCTTCAGCCTCTGCAAATGGAGCGGAGGGGGGCGGGCGTGCTGCTTAATGAGAGGCTCCAGCGGCATCCAGGCGGTGGCAGGAATGCACCCAGCAGCTCCCAGCCCGCTGTGACTACCCGGGGTACCCCTCATCTTGGCATCCTCTCCCCAAACCATCCCTTCCACATCATCCCCACAGCCACCCCGTGCTGTAGTCATCTCCTTCCCCACCAAAACCCGGTCAGGTCTCAGCCTGTCCCAATAGACCAACCCAATATTCACGTACCCCGGTCATCCTCAGCCCCCCGCTATCCCACCCAGAAATGCCAGCTCCCCTTGCGCACCCAGCAGCCTTTCAGCTGGCTTTTAGCCCCGTGTCCTCGTCCCAGCAGCCTTCCCAGCCACCCTGTCACCTTCCCCCAGCCCCGTCCCCATCAGAGCCGCCTCCAGACAGCTTCCCCCGCAGTCAGCAAACAGCGAGAGCGGCGGCAGCTTTCAGAGCAGCAGCCAGACAGAGCCTGACAGCCCCATATGTTTCGGCAGAGACAGTTCCTCCCTCTAATGGGCCCAGAGGAGCGTGGCTTTCAAAGGATTCAGTGTGGAAGTGACAAGCTGGAAAGCCTTATTAATGGGCTCCCGGCTGGTGAGGGGAGCTGCCCGGCTGTGTCTGGCGGTGGCGAGGAGAAAGAGCCACCTTTCCCCAGCCACCAGCACCAGGCACCCCCTTGCACCACTACTAAACCTAGCAGTTTTTTAGCTTTTGCCGGTGGTGTCCCTAAAATGCTAGATTCCACCCCAAACTGAGAACAAACACACAGAGGAGGGCTCTGCCCCACAGCACCCACACTCAACATGTCCCTGCATTAGCCATGAGCACGGAGAGGAGGTGAGTGGGGCTCACCAAAACCCAAACCCCAGACTGAATGTGCATAGATAAATGGCCAAGGATGGGCAGATGTGGTGTGGGGGGGAAATTTGAGCCCTCTGCATTAAACTTCTCCTCCAGCGACAGAAACTGGGGGCTCCTCTCTGGGTGGGCATCCTAAGGATGGCCACAAAATCCCTCAGAAGATGATGAGCTCAAGAGAAAATGATAAAAAAAGAGCAATTGTAGGCTCAGCAGGTGTCTCACCCTCAGTTTTCACTTCAGCCCAGCTAACCTTGCCGTGCTGCCCAGCCAGGGGCAGCCTGCACCACCCTCCCTCTCCCTCCACAGATAGCGTCTCTTATCTCTCCCCCGGCCTAGCATCCGCCCGTGGCTCCTACAAGCCTAATTACATTTAACTCATAACTCCTTTCACCAATTACCGCAATTAAATTAAGCTCAAAGCACTGCCTTTCTACCTGTTCCTGGCTTGTAATTTGGGTTGTGGGCTGGCTTGTTTACAGGGTTGAAGCCCCCCAAGGCCCGTCTGCTCCTGCAGCTGCCTGGTGCGAGCTACCACCCCTGCCAGCCCTGCCTACAGATCCAGCGGTGCTCCTCTGAGAGGACCAGGCTTTTACCTCCTCGCCTTTCTATTATTCATGCTCACCCTTCCGTGCCAAGCGAGACGAAAATTATTTCCTCTTTAATAAGCACGGAGAAAAAAAAAAAAAGAAGAAGAAAAAAAAAATAAATCATTTTTCATAAACGAAAGCAGTCCTAGGTGCAGAAGCGCGTAATTTCCTTCGTCTGGCTTTTTGTGCACATCTTCAGAGGGCAGCAGCCCCTGTCAGTCCGGATGCCAGCTCCTCACGCAAAACAGGGCAAAGCGTAACCTGTTAGGGGCTGTAAATGTCCATTACAGGGCGCTCCACGCTGCCTGTCATGTGAGGGATAGCAGACGTGGAAATGTGAGCAGTGGCAGGAGAGGCACTGATCTTCTGCCGGTGACCTCAGCAGGGCAGGGAAGGTGGCCAGGCGGCTGTGGAGCTGCTGGTATTGACCAAAACCCCAATAAATCACCACCTAGTGTGACACAGAGATGTGCAAGGGGGCTTCGGAGGGGAGAAATGCCTTCAGCCAGGCTGCTGGGTATCCGTGGAGCTAGAAACACGTCCCTGCCCTGCAGAAGTTAAGGAGAAGCTGCCACTTGCTCAGAGAGGAGGTCCTTGGCTGCCCCGGTACAGGTGTTTCACCCCACTGGAGCACAACCAATCTGCCAGGGTTGAGCCCTGCAATCTAGCGATGTGGCTAATTGAAACCACTTGATTTCGAATGCTAAATATTTGTTTGCACACAAGCTGGAGTCCACGCCTCTTTTGGAGAAGCCATGGGGCAACTGATGATTACATGCAAGAATACAGACATCTAATTGTGTCATTTTCATTTGTAAATTGGCACTTTGTCCAGAGCCCGTGCGAGATGCTGAGGTCTGCTCTGTTTCCCAGGCAGCTCCTTGGAGCCCCATCAGGAATTTTCCTGGGCCCTTGCTAAGCCAGCTGCTGTATTTCAGAGATGAGTTGCAAGTGATTTCTAAATCATGGTTGCAGAGCTTCCTGCGATGAATAGATGAGATAAAAATGTCTGATTTCAGCTCTCCTCTTGAGCTGCTGACAGACACAGAACAGCATTAAAGGCAACAGCCCAGCACAGCTTGGGCAGCAGTCGCTGCTCTGTTCGTGTTTCATTGTGTTTGACCCAAAGCTGATACTGAAGGAAAGAACTTAGTGGGGCTTCCTAGGTGCTGAAATGTATGTTCCTATTTCAAAAGCTTCTGTATTTTTCCAGTGAGCTACTGAAGCTTTAAAACTAGCAAGGAATTTGATACCTTTAGGTACAGTTGCATAATGGAAAAAAAAAAAAAAAGAAAAAAAGAAAAAAAAAGAAAAAAAAAGTTTTCCAGATTGTCTGTCTATCTAAAAGATGTGGTACTCACTTTTCCTTAAACTTGCTGGGTGCTTTCCCTAATGGTGATTCACATCGCAATGTGTATGTACCAGCTAATTCCCTTACCCAGAGGGGAACAACCCAGACCCAGCGTTTTGCTGCCGGCATTGTGCAGATACGTGGTGCCAAAAGCACGGCTTTTCTTGGTTCAGCCACGTCTCAGGGAGTGTCCAGCCAACCGCACAGTGGCCTTTCCTGGGTCAAGAGACTCTGTGGCAATATCTGTTTCTTATTATAAAAATATCTGGTACTTCTTCATGGAGAGACCACATCTTGCATCAGGCCTATGTCTTCTACCTCAATAGATATTTAAAAACAGTAAAACATACCAGGCCTTTTACGTAACCCTGCCATTTTAACATAGCTTTTTACCCAGAGAGAATAAGTGGAAGGTATTTCTTTCCACAGCAACATGACTTGACTGGGAAGGCCGAGGGAAAATGGAAGGAGATTTTTCATAAAAGCACTGTAAATCCACACAAGGGAGAAACATCTATTCCAGGAGCAAATAACTGCACACGACTACACGAATCTATAAGTGAGAGACTTTATTTGAACCAATTTTTCAAATACAGACATCTGTATTATTCTCACTTCTTGGGAATGTTTTCTGCTCAGTTTCGAAGCTTGCAACCTTAGGACAATATTCAGGACATATGTGTACATTAGATCTCTGCAGATGGACACATTCATAATGCACAAGTACAATGAGTGAGAGACTCTTTCCAGATCCTCACACAAGAGCATCGGAAATGGGCCGCTCTAATTGTCAAGTTCTGCTCTTATTAGCCTCCAGACAAGTCACAGTTCTTTATACTCTCTAGGCTGTAGCCTTCTTCTTCAGGCCCTGATTTACCACTGTGTTACTTCAGCTGTATGCCAGTGTAACTCCTCAAAATAGGGCTTAGGTGATGCATAGGGATGTGTTTTGTTCATTGGGAACAGGCATGAGCAGAAAAACCAAGCTATTAGATGAACGGCTATCCTAGGATTTTCTTTTTGTGAGAGCAGTCTAGGTCTCGGGCTGGGATTTTGGGAAGTGACCGGTGGTTCTGAGCGTGTAATACACGAATGGTGACATTTGGGTCATACGGGGGACCTGCAGACCGGGCCCCAGTAAGGTGTCTCCAAGTTGGGCACTCGAGATGCAAGCCACTCGGTCACTAGCCTGTTCTGCAAATCTCGGCCTTCACCTCTTCTTCCAAGTATTGCTCAACAGAGGAATGTAGTAATAAAGCATTGTAGGTAAGAATGCAGGCTCGCACATGACCTGAGATCAACACCCTGAAGAATGGATAGAGGGTAGTGTTTTCAGGACCACCTAAATGACTCATGATCTATCTGAAGCTCCATTTTCAAAAAACCTCTGGAGAATTTTAGGCCCCAGTTTGCTGCAGGCAGGATCTTGGACATCCTTCGGGATCTAGGAGCGTAAGCCTCTTTGAAAGCCAACGAAATGCAAAATCTTGAGCACCCACGTCACTTAGGTTATTCTGAAAACTGTACCCTATATACATATGGGTAGATAAGGGGCAGACTTTCACAGGCACAAGTGGCAGTTAGACATGTAACTCCCATTGATTTTTTTCCCCCTCGGGGACCTGGAAAATCCCCCCCCGAGGAGATGAATCCTCCTCTCGCATTCTTTTCACACCAGATTAACACCACTGGTTCCAGTGGAGCGACTCCTGAGTTACCCCAGTGTGAGCGAGAGGAGAACCAGTCCTGAGGTGCTCTAAATATCCAGTGAAAGTGCTAATGTGGCAATGCAGAAAAGCAGGGGATCTGAGCACAGGCCTGGAAGAGGACCCCACCACCACCGCCCCATCTCACTGAGCTGCCGGTGGTCACCAAACGGACACCTTGGCCAACAGGGACCGCAAGAACATTCACTCAGACCCTTTCCTCTGCCTCTGCAAACCACAGCCTCTCCGTTTCCCTCCTAAAACACCTACGACAAACACCAGACCTTTGGTACAAAAAGCCTCACGTGCTACCAGGTGCCATTTGTGGAGCGCAGGAAAAAACTGACCCGCGGGGAGTTTGGTATGAGCTACCTCTTTCTATTTTTTTCCTTCTTTCCCTTCCTTTCTAAACCCCTCTCCTCCAGTCATGGCCATTTCTTTCCTTTAGAGTAGCACGTTCGCCAAGTGATGGTGCTCGTGCCATCACCATAGGCGGGCTCCTTCTAACTGAGGCCTCTCACGGGGCTGCGTTAGGGTTTGGGGCTGGAAAAGACGGGGTCTGAAGGGATCCCAGCAGGATGCACCTCTCCTCCCTTTGGATCGCAGCTCGCGGTGGAGCTTTTTGGCTGATGCAATGGTTGCAAGGGCTGTGGGGTTTATACCCTACCAGCACAGGTGGATGCCACAAAGCAGGCCAAATCCACGCGGATGATTTGCGGCATTTATGGGGTGGGAGTGGAGGGGTTACGGCTTGGATTTCTCTACACTTTTCCAAGGCTTAATCTAGATGAGGTGAAATATCAAGAGCTGGCCTACAGCTGTTAGGAGCATGCGGTGTAGGTGTGGGTCACTAGCGTATCTTCCTACAGAGGCATACAAACAGTCCCCCTTGGACTCAGCACTGTACGTGAGGTCAGGAACCGTCCTCCCAGCAGGAGTCCCTCTGACATCCTCTTCCCTTGCCACGCACAAAGTAACAACCACAGACACCTCCAGGCAAGAGAGATACTCCTCCGGGAAGGAGGAACAGATGCATACTCCCTAGGGAATTCGTGTTGGTTGTTGCATCAGGAGCAGTAGTAGAAAAACTCCAGCTACTCGGCTGGGTACTCTTTGCTCCCCTCTTCACTTCTGGGACCTCCTGCCTCTCGTGCTGCTCTTAGCTCACTTGATACCCTGCTAGAAAAACTGTTCCTCAAATAACCCTGTTCTTCTTCCAATTTCCGTCCCATGCTACATCCTTTGTACTGGTTCCTTTCAGCCTTTAAAAATCTGGCTGAAGAGGCAACTCAAGGAAATCCAAATGCTTTTCTCTGCTCTCTTCCTGTACCCTGAAGACAGCCCAGCTTCCTATACAAATCTTGTGTACTACACATTAAACCACCCCATGCTCGAGGCAAAGGGTTTGTCTGTGCGCTCTCTCTCACGCTCTCTTTGCCCTGACTCTCTGGCAGGATCAGGACATGGTACAATAAGAAAGATAGGGGGGGTGCTTGGTTACAGCCAGTAAGTTCAAACTGGAACCAAGGGAGAGGAATTAGTATTTGGATTTTTTTTAGGTTTGCAGTTGGTAACCACATACCCCGTTCTCTTCGTGGGGGGGAGAAACAAAACACAAAACCCAACCCTTTGTTCTCTAAGCAACATGGCAAAGTATGTTCTTACAAATGGTGGCAAAACACACGCCATGCCCCAGCCGTCAGCCAAGGGGGAGGCAACATGCGAAATGCAAAGGTAAAACGTCCCCAGGGAGAGAAAAATGCTTCTGTTTATCAAGGAGGGAGGAAGGTCTGTGTCCAGAAGGACACAAGAGGCAGTTTTCTTTTCCTTCTAAAGTAAAAAATAGTAACAATGGAACGGAGGCAAGATGAAAGGTTTGGGATCTGAAGTCAGAAGAGCAGGGAGACCAAGCGGTCCTTGCAGACACGGACAAGACAGTCCTTAAGAAAGCCCTTTTAAATGGTCATGACAGGAGATGAGGCCAAACAAAAAGCTGTGCTCTCTCCTTCCTGCCTCCTCCCAAACACCTCTCCCACCGATCCTGAGAGCTGAACCTCAGTTCTCTCCATGCACTCACTGCTAGAGACACGGGGCGTCTGCAACCTCCCGGCCGGGCACCCAGCGTGCTACGAACAGCAAACACACTCTGCACCTCTCCTCCCTCACCTCGGCCCCCGTGTCCCTCCCCATACACCATCCGCCCCACGGCAGGGACGGGCAGGCTCGTGAGACCTGACATACGGTCCAAGCAATGCCTGATGTCCGCGCTACATTTGCTGAATTGAGGTCAGGCTGGAAGGTGTCTCAGGGTTTACTACCCATCATGACATGGGAATATTAGCATATATATCGTTTATGAAGTTTATGACACAATACCTATCTGTCAGTCAGCCCATCTTTCTACCTATTGAGTCTGTCTAATCTACTTTAGCTAGCTACGTTTCACTATCTCTATCAATCACCTATTGCTCCATATTACCTAATTTCTTCCTGTCTCTCTCTCATCTTTTTCACTCTAACCTTTCTTACTCTAGCTATACTCCCCTCTCTCTCCCTATCATCCATCTATCCGCTCTAAAATCTTTTTCTCCCTCCTCTCTCTAATCCCTGTTTTCTAAAATCTCTGTCCAATCTCTCTCCCACTCTCTCTTTCCCTCTCTTTTTTAATCCTCCCACTCTCTCTCTCTCTCTTATTTCCACACAAGGCCAGGAAGCGCGTGGAAAAGAGCCCTGGCGCATTTTGATGGCACTTCCAGTGAGCGGTCTACGTTCAAAGCGATCCTCTCTGAGGAGACACCGTTCATCTTTTCTCCCTATTTCCAACAAAGAGATGGAGGAGAAGAAAGGAGTCGGGCAGGGAGGGCCGGCCAGCCCTCCAAAGGCTGCGAGGCTGCTGCTCCAAAAGGCCAGAAAGGGACTCTTGGTCTGTCAGCAGACCCGCTTTTTGGTGTTATCATTTGGAGGCCAATTTAATCCTCGTCCTGCCAACTGTATTATATGGGAATACTGTGGGGTACGCTGGCTGTCGTTGCCAATGCAGCCAGGGAACCTTGCAATAGCTGTGGCAAAACATGTGGAAAAACTTGGGCCTCAACCAAGCTTTTAGGAAAAGGCTTTAAAAAGACTTTAAGGGAAAAACCCCTCAATATATATAAAATGTTTGCTCTCACCAAGAGAGCCTGGGCCCAGCAGGTGCTGGGTGGGCACTGGGGACAATTTTGTACCCCGTGGGCTGTGGCCGTGCAGGTTCACGAGGTGGTGCAATGCCGCCGTGACAGGCCTCGGCTGCACTTCCAGATGGCTGCAGGGGAAGGCCATAAAGCCCAGGCCCACACCAGATCTGGGTGAATAAACCCAGGTTTTGCTAGGCAGCAGGACGGAGAGATTTCTCCAAGCGCTGTCCGCTGGCTCTTACGCCACCAGACCATGCCCTGGCTGCACACCTATTAATGCACTGGCCCGATTCCTGTTGCCAAACAGAACATTTTTGGGGGACCACGCCACGTTGCTCAACAACTTCTCCAACTCCAGAGAGGGGTGAGGACCAGTGGGGCCCCTCTTGGCCCTTGGTGTGTCCCCTGGCACCTTGGGGCCTCAGCGTGGACCAAAGCTGGTGCCTCAGCTGGGACCCGTGGGGCTGCTCCGAGGTCGCCACGCTCCTAGGGGCCTCCTAGAGGGGCACCGATTTTGTTCTTTCCCACTTTGCTACTTTTGTTATTTATGTTAATGCCTCATTCAGTGCTGATGCCTCACTCAGAATCCAAGCCCTAAAAATCCCCTTGGTGATGCCAGGGAGAGCGGCCGGTCACTGACCGGTGGCTGAGGAGCAGAGCAGGGCCACGCAACAGGAGGCCCACCAAGACCGGTCTGTGTACGCAGGCCAGAGGGTGTACGGCAGCATAGAAATGCGACACGGCGGTGTTAATGATCATTATTCTCATTTATTATAATTATTGTTCAGTTTGAAAAAGGAGCCTGGAGCCAAGCATTACGCTAATTGGCACATATTATTTTTTGTTCTAGTTCTGAAAACAAACTGGGGTTTGGTATTATTTTTCGTTCATTTGTTTGTTTTTTCTTTTTCTTTCGTTCATTCCATCACATTGAAAAAGGAAGAAAAGGATTATTATTATTTCTTTTTTTTTCCTGTTTTGCTTTTGTTTTAACTCACTCGGTAAGTCTGGACTCCTCAGATGAACGGAACATTGCACACACACACACTTGGAGAAGAGAGAGAGGAGAGAGAGAGAGAGAGAGAGCGCTCGTGGTGGGCAGACAGACACACGCACGCGCCAGGTCAAAGAACTCTGATACAGTGCAAGAATTTTCCCAAAATGATTGGATCATCATTACCAAAAAACTCGCCATAACAACACCAAGAAACAAAGAAATGTTTAAGCCACACTGTTTGACTGGGATTTTTCCTGCTTTTTTTTTTTTTTTCTTTTTTTTTTTTTCTTTAAATGTTTGCCACACAGAGAGAAAAAGGGTTTAAGTGGGAATGGGAGAGGGACGGACAGGCTCACAGACGTGAGCAGGAAGGGGGGAGATCGAGATTGGGGTGGGAAGGAAGGATAGAGGATAGGGGGAGGGAGGGAGGGGCAACGGGGAGTCATTTCTTAATGTTCAGGCATTTTCTTGGTCCGCCTTGCTCTCTTCTTCTTTCACCTCTTCCTGCTGGGCACTTTCAGTAGGTTTGGTTTCTTCTACAGCATCTAGTAGGGAAAGAGACGGTCCAGGGTTAGTCAGCCATGATCTACAGCATCCTGCTCATGCACACAGCCATTGCATGACGAACTGCATGGCTTCAGGCTTCTCTCTTCCCGAAGTGACCAGGTCTCATGGTTCCTGGCATTTCCACGGCACGGGAAGAATGTGCCAGGGCTCAGCCCAGCAGATGAGCACACATAAAATGCCTCCAGCCCCACCTGAAACCATGTGCAACTGGAAAGCAACCATCATTCATTACACATACCAATGAAGCCCTTGGCTTTTGTGCTAAAATCAGCTAGATCGGATACCTGTATCACCTTTTTACTGAAGCCACCAGCTGTGCCAACCACCCTGTAATTGTTGCCCCCTACTTTCTGCTACTGGCCCTCCCAGCTGAGTCTTGAAGAGGTCATGAAGAGAAAACTCTGCCTGCTCTTGAAGCTCTCAAGACCCAGAAGGAAAAAATAATAATAACCTGTAATTCAGACTTCTCTTACATCAAATAGAGGTCTAGAGAAATGTCTCTAAGCCTTCAAGAACAGGACCCAGGAGGCTGTCACTGTCTCCAGTTCTCTGGGCTCTCCTTTCAAAGGCAGAGCTGCCCCAGGGGGAAGCAATGGATGTAACTTGAGGCTGGGTCTGCCTGTCAGTCAGACACCTTGTGCCAGCATACTGTTTGCATGTTAAAATGTATGCCAGTAGCAATCCCACAACAAGGAACCAGACAGGGAATCAGTACTGGGACAGCCAGGAGGGACAAAGCAAACTGAGCACCACTCAAGCTGGATGATCTTGCTGCTAGGCTCATCCAGCCTAAGACACATTTGTTTCTGAATTATTGCTGACCAGCTCTCATCCTCCTTGGATCAGGGTACACTGGTGTGTCCCCAACCCTCTTTCATAAGCACCGCTAAGGTCTGTGCACCGTGTGGATTGGTTTTCACAAGTGAAGGCGGTGGTTCAGCCAGTAGAATAACACACAAGTATTTAGTGCAGTGGAGTGGCTGGTCTGCTCTATATCCCTTTTTCTCCCCAGTTCTCACTGATTGCCCCTCAACCTATACATACACTGTGGAGAAGTCAAGCAAGCAGCATTACTCCAGCTTTGGGATAAAAAATGGAGAAAAGAAGCAAGTGCCAAGGGCCTGGGAGGTGCAGGATGGAGCACAAGATTGCTATGTCACATACCTCAGTGCAGGCGCTTGATACACCTCCATAGCATCACCGGGCCTCTCGTGGTCATTCATGGTGGGCTCAGGAGTCCCTCTGAACCAGCCAGTTCCTGGCTTCTGCGATGGGCTATCAGATTATGTTGTACCAGCAAACAAAATGGGCCAGGGACTGCTCTCTGGCCCTGAGGCCAGCTGGCACCACACGGCTCCTGCCCATATGGCTCCCCAGAACAAGGGTGGATGTGTCTGGGAGCTGTCTGGGGCAAAGCTAATTGGCATGTTCAAAACCCACACCACGGCCCATGCTGTCAGCTTAACAATATTCATGTTCATATGCCAATGTTTAGTTTGTGAGGATTAGCATCCTCACACCCATGTTTAGCATTAGTAGGATTGCGAACCTTTCCTGACTGAGACCATTTATTCATTCTTGCCTGGTCCATTCGGTGCCATCAGATGGCAGGCTTGTATTTGCTTCCAGCACTGCCAGTAGGTGCTGCAATTCTCACTTCCCTGTCTCCCTCCACTCCTCAGCCGCTCATTTACATGCCTTCCTATGCACCATTTCCATATGGCTCACCTTTCAGGTGTGTGTAACTTCCCACCCCTGAATCAACTATGTTAGCTGCTCTACTTCTGGACCTTCAAATAATTTTTCTTAGTGAACTCCAGCTGCTGATTTTACAGAGAGCCTGTGGGAACATCTCCATCACCCAATACCAAGGCCTGAGCCCCTGCACCTGCAATTCCCTGTCAGCAAAAGCTGTGCACTTGCTTTCCCTTGACATTGAGCAACAAAACAGAATTACATTCAAAGACTCCTTCTATATATAGTACAGCTACAGCCACGAACCAAAACCAAAATAAGTTATTGATTAAAATAGGTTCCAATTATAGTTGGAAGGCAATGCAAGCTAACTTGCACCAGTTTGGTTAATTTTCCTGAATTTTCCTGAATGATTTCCTGAATTTTCCTGAATGATTTCCTTAATTTTCCTGAATGATTCAGTCTCTGCAGAGGGAGGGGATTCCTTTTAATCCTGCTCTTCTCCCAGGCATTAGTAGCAGGACACATGGTGAATTATGGAGCTGAGAGCATGCATGACCATCCACACCTAAATGTAGGCCAAATGACTATTGTTAGCCAGCAGCTTCGCTAGGAGGCTCTGAGAGATCCTTAGTAAGACAAAATGTCTGCTTTCCCATACAGTAATGCAAGACGAATGAAAGATCATCAAAGGATGAGCAACACAGCTTAAGGAACACAAACCCCAGCCACTGCATTTCACTATATTTAAAACTTTCTTCATCTTCTCAGTGAAAAAATCTGATTTCCAGGGAATGCCCCCAGCACCCAGAGGCTCCTGGCTGGCAGAGGAGCCTCGCTGCTCCCACTGCCCTTCTCTGGGGAGCAGCTGGTGGTAGGCAGAGACTGCACTGACTTCTGCCAGGGCTGAAATAGCCTGGACTGACTCTGAGGTCAAGGAGCACCAGAAAAGCTACAAAGTCAATTTGACACATATTTAAGTCTTAGAAGGGATCAGACAACACAAACACTGGACACATGGCAAAGTCAAGCCAATTTCCACCTTTGTGGATGGCCCAAAATATAAACAAGAAGTCTATCTTTCTGATGAGAACTATCAAGCAAAATTCAGCTAGCCATTCTTCCATTCTTCCTCTTTTCTTTTTTTTTTTTCTTTCTTTTTTTTTTTTTTTTCTTGCATGGTTTTGAAGCAGTGAAGGGAAATAGCATACACACAGGTGCACCCTGCTGCCACTAAGCTTTGTCTTACCTCCTAGCAGCTTTAGCATCGTTTCATTGATCTTTAGAACAAGGGGAAAGAAGCAACCTGGTGTTATTATTCTGTAATGAACTTCAGACAGAGGTAACATCACAAAGGATAAACAACCCAGCATAAAAAATGAAGTTCAAGCTGTGGCACTGCTAAATCATAGCAGTGAAAGAAGAGGATTCTCTCTGTGCGATGGGAGCATGGTGGCGCAACCCTACTGACATCGGGGCCAGCTAATAGCAGCTTCTGATTCACAAGAAGAGGTGAGACAGTTTGTCTGACTCACCCTTCGCCACTTTGTTTGATGCAGGCTATTTCTGCAGTATGGTCTCCAGGGTTTTCTCCAGCCTAGTTTTCAGCATCCCAGAAAAGGGCTCTTAGGTGTCTCTGGGGAGATTATTAGGTAGCTATCCTGGGGGATTTCGTAGATCAGAGAGGATCTTTCTTACATTGTTTTTTTTACCTGATGCTAGGCTTGATTTCCCACTTCCTTGAACTCAGGGCTGTCGCAGCTGTTGGTTTGTAGCAGACAGGTACAGTTCACAGACAAAACTACAGCCTTGGCATTGCACATTCACCTTGTACTTTGTTGGACTAGGTGTAAAAGGTGACAAGAAAGCAGGTGAAAATTCGGGGTGTTTATGCAAAGTGTTCTGTGTCCTGCTTGAGGCACAACTACATGTCATGCCAGGTAGCCAAATTTTCACCTGTCTAAAGCTGTCCCCTTCTGAATGCACTGGTTTTGTGAGGTCTCCTCTTGCAAGATGTGAGCCCCCTGTGTCGACTTGCAAGGGAGAGGACAAGCCAGAAGCTGTGAGTTATCTCTTAAGATGGACCTGGACTGGGGCAGCACAGAGGGATCATGAAATGGGAAAGCTGAAGTGGAAGATAACAGGCATCTTACCTAAGTTCAGGCATCTACACACAGACATCTCCAGCTGGTCTTCTCACCCTGTGTTTCCTTTCCAAGCAGTGCAAATAAACACAACATTTTAAAGACTATTAACCTAACTTATTTAGATGCCTACTATAGGACAAGTGGAGTTGCAGCCAGGGAACACCCATGTCTTTATCAAGCAAAGGTGTCTAGCATGGGTGCAGACATCCACATTTGTTCTAGAGCATCCCAGCCACAGAGGCAAAGCAAAAAGAAGGGCCCAGGCTCAAAAAATGAGAAAACAACATGTGCATGCATTGAAGAAACAGTACAGGAGGGAAGGCTGAGATGTAATATTAAGCAGCTTCAACCTTTGTTTCAATCTTTCTAAATCTACGGTGATTTCCTCAGTCCAAATCATCCTATAGCATAAGACAATTTGGCATTGGTGATGAGCATCCATGAGCTGCTACCAAACCTGCTTCATTCGAGCACGCTGGGTGGGGCAGCCTCGAGCTGAGAAACATTTGGGGCAGCCTCGAGCCTAGAAACATTTGGGGCAGCCTCCAACAAACCTTAGGCTGTGACTGTGCAAGTGCTTAAGGGATAGAGCTCTTTGGTGGGAGAGGCTGAGGTGTGCTTGCTTCCCAGCTTAAGGGTCTGTGTCAAGAAGTGCCTCAAACCTACAGCTCCAACAGGTACCTTACAGGGAATTGTAAGTGCCTTGCCCACGGAAGAGAAATGATACAGAAATGAATTACAGATCCATGCTGAAATAGGGTCTTAGAGCGCTCCTGCCCCTCAGCACTCCATTTATTTCCTGGAAAGGGCGAGAACGATGTCTGTGAGCTCTGCTGGTGAGCAAACGCCTCGAACATATGCAGCTCTGGTTGCAGTAAAGCTGAGGCAGGCACGCAGGCAGCAGTATTGCTGGATGGTGGCACTTCCAGCTGCCTTTGCCTGTGCTGCGCTCTAATGGCTGAGCGTGCAGGCTCCTCTCCAAGTCTCTCCACTGCCCTACATTAGAGAAATTAGGTTGAGTGGATTTCCGGGTAAAACACTGTCTCTTGGGACCTGCCCAGCTCCCGTCTGACTTGCCAAGATTAATTAAATCAGAGCAGACATCAGCTTATGACCATAGTAGCAATAACCTCTCTGCTGATCATTTCTTTTGTGGCTGGTGGCTTGGGTTTTGTTTTCCTTTTCCTCTCTTTTCCACTGCAGATCTTTAAATTACCACAGCTGATGCCAAGATAAAAGAAATTGCACAAACACTCTGGGACTCTACTACAGATGCAGGGATTTTGCTTTTGCTGCTTTCCCACTGTTTGCATAATTATTGCTGATATTGATTGTGCTGCTAGAACATGCCTTTGTGCTAAAGCATTGCCCATGCCTCCTCAACCGCTGCTCTTTCTCTGGCTCCAGCCACAAGGTGGGTCCCTTTGCCATGCTCCCTCCTTCCCCCATCCACCCTCTGCCAGCTGCAGCTTGTCCAGAGATGGGACTGCAAACCTGTGCTTTGTCTGGTCCCCTCCTATTTACTTCCAAATATTAATCTGGGTCTTGCTGCCCTGTTATAAGCAGCCTTCATTTGCTCCAGGGACGGCTCTCTTTAGAGACATTTTTTGGAGGGTGAGGAATGCTGCAAGGCCCCGTTTGAAATCCATGACCTAAGCATCTCCTAGTTTTAACGACATTTGGGTCCAGATTTCGATCCAGGCTTCACAGCTTGATTCATCTGTCCCGATCCATCTGTCCTCCTAGCCAGCCAGGAGCCAGTTCCAGGCAGACAATGGTAGGTCTGAGACTGCTGAAACAAGATGCAGTTCGGGTTCAGAGCTGTCGCTTATGCAGTTCCCTTCCCGATCCAAGTTAGCCCATTGCAGTCAGCCCTGCTATGTGCCATACACAGTGCTAAAATCCTACGCCCTTCCCGCTCGCTGCTTCTGAAAACTGACAGATTTTCGCTGGCCCAGCAAAATGCTGAGAAGCGAAGCAGTCGGGGATTTCGGATGAGTGTCTGTGCCTGGCTCAGGGGGCCAACTTGCATGATTTCTCCCAACCTCTTCGCTTGCTACAGATGGACCCAGGGTGCTACATGGTTCCTGTGAACCCTGGGGGTCTTGAAGGGCATGTGGCACCTGGAAGACCTGCATCCCCTCAGCAAACCCTGCAAGAAAGTGGTGGGGTGGGATGTCCCCACAGCAAGTAGCAGGCAGGAGGTCCCAGAGAGCTGCCCTGTAACTGCTGGAAAGAAGAAGGCAAAGAAGCAGGGAAATGAGGGCAATATGTGTTGTCCTCATAGATACCACAGACAAAGTGGATATGGGACATACTGGAGGCGAGGGATAAGATGTGGTCCATTACAGTTGAAACACAAAGGTGAATATGGCCACAATACATGGCATTTTGGGCCTCCCACTCCTGGACCACCTCATCTCTGTTTCAGCCCATGCCTGCCAACCTCCTCTGCACCAGCAGAGAGAAGAAAACCTACTCTTGCAGTCCCATGGCTGACGACTTTGGTCCATGCTTGGACAACCGCCTCTTTCCCTGATCCTGCCCAATCCTCAGAGGACAGCCAGCCCCAGATCTGTCTCCCCAGCTGCCTCTGCACCCTGTCAGGCTGCCGAGCCAGTGGCTGAGGGATTTCCCCTCCTTCCTTCCCCTCCCTTCCGGTGCCTTTGGTCCCCAGCACCGCGGAAATCCCACCGTGCGTCGGCATCCTGCAAGGGTGGGAAGGGGGGAGCGGAGCTGGGGGTGCGCGGCAGCGGGGAGGGGGTACCGAGGGAGTCAGGCTCCCGGCTCCATTGCGAAGCATCTTTCACAGTGTCTAGACACCAGCTGCCGAGTTGCCATGGAAACTCCCAACTTGGGCTGCCGGGCGGGAGCGGAGAGGTCTCCAGAGACATGGGAGTGGTGGAGGACGCGGGTGGAGAGAGGAGAGGGGGGATGTTCCTCGCGAATGTGAGGTGTTAACCCTGTTACAGCTACATTGGCAAACATTTTTGCTTCCTGAGGAGTGGGAAAGGAGCGGCTCTCCTCTCTCCCGGTGCCGTTTCCTTCCCGCATGCATGGATGCAGCCAAGCCTGAAGGCTGAGACAAATGGCATGCCTGCTGCTGGCAGGTGTTTTATTCCTGCCTAGCGCCAGCACTTTTGGCCCAGGCTTCCCATGCACAGTACCTATATCGATCTAACAAGGATTGCAATCCAGCTAGGACTGGAAGAAGCCTACAGGAGTGGTTAGGTTTTTCAGGCCATGGGCTGTCCTGTAACAACACCTCATTCTCGTCTGCCATCACAGTGACAAGCAAACGCAGCCCAAGGGTGCTTGCACTGCTTGACTTTCCAGCGGGGTGATGTACTAGTCTTTTTAGATATAATATCCAGATCATACAGGATATATACATATACATACAGATCATGTGGGCTATAATAACCAAATCATACATTTATGACAAACGCGGACCTTTGTGAAGGTCAAGAGCTGTCTCCATTGTGACCTTCCCAAATTGCTACAGGCAGACAACAATGTAAGCACTGGTCTTCATCATCGTAACGATGGCATAACTCAAAATTGTGGAAGTATTTAATTTTTGTGGCATCCCAGCCAGGAAAGCAAAAGCTTTTATCTGTATTTTAGAGGGAGCACAGTACAAAGAGCTGGGCTGTGGTCACCCAAGAGCCTGTGGTGTACCCATGAGGCTGTCTCCTCAGCTCTTCCTTCCAGCCTCAGCCAGCTCCTCCGCACACAGCAGCACCTTCATAGGTGCTGCACCTCGGCCCTGCTACTCAGCAAAAGGGCCTGTGATTTCTGAAATTCCACAAAGTCCTAATTTCAGGCCAAAATGGTGCAGCAATCTCAGTAATATCCCCACAAGCCGTCACAAGATGGGAGGGAGAAGAACGGCATTCATTACTTTACCTCCCTGAAACAGGAAGACCTGAGGAGAAATAACCCACCAGTTGTTTGCTCTTCACCTTCCCTACCCCTGTAGACTTCACATAGGTCCTGCAGACCATAAAGGCTACCTTTTTAAATTCCTTAAATACCTTGCGATTCGAACAGCTTGATTACAGATATTTTTACTGGCTTCCAGCTGTGGAATGTAACACTTGGCAGCTGTTCTTGGCTTACGCATTGGAAAACAAGAAGTCCCCATCTCATACAACAGTGTTCTGTTGTGTCACCCAACTTCTCCTTCTTGCTGGGTTAAACGCTGGAGGATGGTTTGGAAACAGAATGCATGTGAAAAGAGAGTACCAGGGTCTTGACAAGATGCACCCATTTATTCTTTAGCCTCTTTACTGTGATTGCCCTATGAGATCATAGGGAAGAAATCAGAGGAAAGATAAGAAGCAATGGAAACACCCAGAGCTGATTGTGGCCACGTGCAACAAAAGTGGCCTTACTGAAGTGGCTGATGGTGATTGCCATACAGCCAGGACAATCACAGAAAACTAGTCAATTCTGGGAGTGAAGCTTACAGCAATCTGGGGATGGAGGTGCACGTTTGGATAGTTCTGGCAGATGCACAGAGAGTAGCACAGCAAGTGACAGCTCTGCTGATCAGCCTGGCAATTGTGGTAGGATCAGTAGGGGAAGAAAAATGAGCCCAAAACAATGGCAGCCTGCTGGCATTCATGCACTGCTGATCCTGAAATAAAGAGGGCTCAGGACAGGAAGGAAACGTGCAGTGCTGGAGCTTTGGGGTTCTCAGTCTACAGCTCCCACCTCGTCACATAGGGACAGGCTGTGAGGTTGCTCTCTTCCCCTGCCTCAGCAAAGTTGCTCAGGGAAAAGAGGCCAGAGGAGGAAATCTTCCATAATTGCAGCAAAAAGGTCTAGAAATTCCTTCGGTGCATCCAGAATTAATGTGCTGCTCCTCCCCTTGTTCTCCTCCCCCTTCAGCTGTCAGTGACAGGGAAACAAATTGCTGCAGCCCTTACTACAAACCACACGCCCGCCTCCCTTCCCCCAGACCAAAAGACATGTGCCATTCATAAGCAGCCTGACTGCTGGTCTCCATTATTAAACCCTAGAAGGCTGATAAATTGGGGATTCATGGAGCCTGCAAGCCTCCAACAACCCAGATTGCCATGGAAACCAAAGGCAGCCTCCATCTCTAGCAGAAGTGATATTGATCTAGCTGAAGGCAGGGAATTACAATCAAGGAGAGGATATAAAATGTCTCTTTTTCTCCCCTTTGCCATCCTCCCATTTTGTGCTGAAGCGAAAGAGAAATTTCATTTAGAGATCGTTAGTTTGTTGCAGTCCATCTTCATACACCAAGGCTCTGCAAATCTGATGCTAAAATGAATTAAATGCCTGTTGTCAGGCCTTCCACAGCCATCTCGTCAATAACTGTCCCCAGCAGTTGCAACATCAACACCACCAGCTCTTTGCATCAGGATATTATTAATATTTCCCATATGCACAGCTGGTGTGCACACATGCGGGATCCCAATGTGCTTGTGCAGAACGGGCACCGAAACACAGCTGCAGCTCTCTGGGAGGCATTTCAGGCTTAATGCTGTTCCCACCGAAGCTACTGGGAGCCTTTGCTGTTTGTTTCAACACGAGGATGTCACCACGCAGGTTCTGACAGCCTGGATATAGGAGGAGGGATTTTGAACCATGAACACGTGTGGGGAAATCCACAATCAGAGAAAACGCGGAGTGGCAGTGCTGGCGCAGAGCAACCCTCCTCTCAACCCCAAATCCATTATCTGAGACTGCTTAATCACGGCCCTCCAGGGGTGGAAAGAGCAGGATTCACAGCACTCATCCTGAAAATCTGGGTGGACAACTGGGCACCTTCCTAGCTCACGCCACAAAAGCCTGATCCTGCCTGGTTTGTGACCTCACAGATTAGATCTGGGGGGTGTGGTCGATGCCAGGCTGAATATAAGCCCACAGCGTGCCCTGGCAGCCAAAAGGGCCAACCCTACCCTGGGGTGCATCGGGCACAGCACTGCGAGCGGGTTGAGGTAAGGGATTGTCTATCTCTGTTTTGCACTGCTGCGGCCTCGCCTCGAGTACTGTGTGCAG
The DNA here is from genome assembly GCF_009819795.1 of Aythya fuligula. Lineage (NCBI taxonomy): Eukaryota > Metazoa > Chordata > Aves > Anseriformes > Anatidae > Aythya > Aythya fuligula. The sequence continues at coordinate 87,228,858 of NC_045559.1, forward strand.
TTCTAGGCTGCACAGTATGAGAAGGACATAAAACTATTAGAGAGTGTCCGAAGGAGGGCAACTAAGATGGTGAAGGGTCTAGAGGGCAAGAAATATGAGGAACAGCTCAAGGAACAGATCCCTTGGTTTGCTCATCCCAGAGCAGAGCAGGCTGAGGGGAGGCCTCGTGGTGGCCTGCAGCTCCCTCACGAGGGGAGCGGAGGGGCAGACGCTGAGCTCTGCTCCCTGGGGACAGCGACAGGACCCGAGGGGACGGCATGGAGCTGGGACAGGGGAGGAACAATCCTGGGAAATCTGTTTCTGTGAAGGGGCAGCAGCTAGCATCAGTAGTTCTGGGTTTAGTTCAAATAAGGGAGTGTTTTTTACCCTCTACCAGGTTGCCTTCTGCAGGGGAGACTTTTCATCCTCCAAATGTTGTGAGCTCTGCACCAAGTGCATCGGGGCGGCTGCCCCACAGTAGTCATCTTGGTTTAATTGGCTTTTCACTAAAACAGTTCAATCAGAAGGGTAATGAACTGATTAATGAGGGCACCCAGCAGGTCGGGGACACCTCATCGGGGCACAGTGTGTCAGCCCCATGTCTCGTGCACAGCCAGGCTACACCACCCAAAACGCTGGAGCAGGAGGCTCATCTGGGTTGTGAGTGGCACAGCTGAAGCTTCCTCAAAGTGAAGTAGCCTGTACTCTCAGCTTGGTTGAGAGTCATCATTTCGATGACAACCATCACAGAAAACAGCCTTATCTAGGGCAAGAACTTGGACATGCCTGAGCTGCTCTGAAATTGCACTGAAGTGGAGGCAGTGGCACCCCACCGTTTTGTGCTCATGTCGTCTCCCCTGATCCTCTGGCTGATCCTATTCACTGCAAAAGTCCTTGGCTTAAGTCCTGCGTGGTGGTCACAAAGAGAGGTTGTGGGATTTCTACTTGAATGAACGCGTTTCTCTCGCTCTTCCTCTCCTGATGAAGCTGTTCCACTTCCATAAATCATTAAATATTCATTGGGCCAGAGGAGAAGATTGGCTCCGTAGCCTGGCTGTGAGGGCATTCATCTTGAATGGGGGAGACCAAGCTCTGCATCCCAGCCTCAGTAAATAATAAATAATTTATACAAAATGGAACATCTCCAGCAGGAAGCATCAGGGGAAACATTGCCCACATAGCCAGCAGCCCAATGGCTTGCTTGTTAAGCTCCCTGGATTTCAGCTTCCCTCTGTAGGTCACAGGCCCATCTTGCCTTCTGTCCCCTTCAGGGAGTACCTGACCCTCACATATGAGCTACTATAAAATCAGGCAAGAGTTTCTCATACTACTTTTATCTAGAAATACCACCAGTGGGATGTACTGGTATGTTATGTTCATTATTGACAAATTAAGGGGTTCTTTAATGAAGACATGCTTCACAGAAAAAAAAAAAAAATTAGACTGGGAGGACTCAGAAGCTCTGCATGGAGGTAGTCTGAGCTGCAATGAGGCTCAAGCCCTCTATTTGGTAGAAACACGTGTGAGTGTTTTGCTAGAGATGAGGACAAGAAGTATACTACATCATTTAGGAATGGCTGGAATTTTCTCTTTGTTCCCTGAGGTAGAAATCAGTGACTCCATCCATCTTTCTCACAGTCATTTGGCTTCAGCCATGAAGAAGGTTTCTAGCCTGAGGCAGAAAGAAACGTTTTCTTTCTCATTTTGTGTGTCTTTATTGAGTGCAATGAACAGTACTGGGTTAGCATCTCTTGAGACCAAAGCCTGCTGTTCATCCACAGAACTGGTGCTATTCAGTGGCAGTGCCATGCATTTCTCCCCAGTGACTTGCTGCCGGACATCAGGTGTGTTCAGGAGAGGTTGTGTCATGGACAGGAGGTAAAGTTTAGTCCCTGTGCCTGGCACTGTGTCTGTTCACACTGATAAGTCTCCAGATTAAGGCTTGAAAGTGCAGGGATGGGTTTGTGCAAAGAGTACCTTCACCCCCACATAAAATATTAAAGGCATGTGTCAAAACTGCTTACGCTGTTGAAGGATCTTTTAGTCACTGGTCCCACTGACTTGCAAACCTGCAGCACCCTGAATGTCCATGGTACATAGTAGGAGCTGTACACGGGGACAGGATGACCAGGTATGGTACGGAGGCGATCTTGTGCCAGTGCATACTCACTGTTTGGCAATAAAATTACTTCCTTTCACTGCGCTTTGACCATCTGCATCCCTTAACATAACAGACTGTAGACAAAGGACCAGACAGGATTTCTGTTGTGCACATTACAGCAGCCTCTGATCAGACCCCGTCAATGCAGAGAGGGTCCCACCACCTCTTCCAACCACAAGGGAAAGCAGAAGGGCAATGTTAAAATATTGCACTGAGCTCTACACAGGGAAAGAAACATACAGATCATTTGCAAGCAGATCTGAAATGAAGACCACAGACTCCTTCAACTTGCTTATCTTCCTGAAGCGCAGCTTGGCAGAGTCCAGCCCAGGACTGGGTCTTAGCCCTTGTTTCGTATTGATGACTGAAGGTTACTCTGAATCCCTTACAACACCCGTGCTGAAATCACATGTGAAATCCCCGCCTTACGTAAACTGATGAGGCAAGGATTTCAGCCATGTAGATATAGCTATAGCTGGGGAGTGTTGCCTCCAGACAGGCTGTAAAAGATGGAAGTAAGGATGGAGAAAGAGGGGAAGCTCAGAGAGAAACTTGGGGATAGGCAAAATAAGCTGTCAAGACTTTTATTTCTAGGTCCAGACCCAGTGTGGGGAAGGAGTCTTACACTTATCAGAAAACTAGGCGGTTGTGGACTTAGTCCACACAAGCTTGCATTCAACTTTCCTCCTTCTTCTTAGAGACGTTTGGAAATCCTCCTTCTTCTCAGAGACATTTGGAAATGTGTCATTTCCAAATCAACAGGTGCCCAAATTGCTTAAGAACAGCAAAGATATTTTTAAAAATAACTTTGCACGGCTCTAACTTTAATTATTTTTATTTTATCCCATTTTTCATCTCTTCAAGTAGTTATCCAGAAAGGTCTTTGAAACGTTTTTCACAGCTGCCAAGACAGTTCTGCCAAAGTCAGCAGCACTGGGGAATGCTACTGCAGACTGCTCATAGCTCTCCTGCTCTCCCACCCCTTTCCCTGTCCATGCAATGCATTGACAGTTATGGTTCTGCAGCACTTTAGCATAGGGATTTGGATGCTCTTCTAAATGTTAGAGAAATTTTCATCTTCGTTAAGCCCTGTAGGTTACAGGTAATGTCCAGTCATCATTATTAGCATTCCCAATTACTGTGTCTTGCTGAAGGAAGATGGAGAGGTTGAATAGCGGCTTACACCTTCTGTTTTCTTTCATAATGAAAAGAGAACTCATTTGCAGTTGCCTTAAGGTACAGCTGGAAAGTGAGTGGCCTTTTGAACGCTGGATAATTGGGACCTTATGACCTCTATCTAAGACTTATTTACATGAAGCCTTGAGTCTCACTTTTTCTGTCATTAGGAGATTTTCCTGTCATTTTCCTTTGCATCTCTGGGCCCTGTCCAGGTTTCTGTAGCTCTTTTCCTGACTACTCTGAAGCCCTGCAAAGGGCAAGTGTCCAACTCAGGGCTGCCAAGACCTCAGATGAGATTTTCAGCTCTGTTTCAGTGTCCCATGCTGACAGCGATGTCACTAAAGACACAGAAAGGAAGAAGACACATTTCCACAGACCATATATTCACAATTGGAGATGATAAAATCAAGACCTCTTATATGGTATAGAACATTAGAGCTAAAATGTGTGCAAAGGGGAATCTTCAGCAGGGAATACAAAAACAGGAAGAAAGCCATAGCTCTACTAACTTGAAAAAATAGACCAAACTTATATTCTGTCGCATAATTTCCCCCCATACATTAACTTCATGCATCTCATCTATTTCCTGCCTGAAAGACATTCAATACCAAGAGAGAAAAGCTAGGGAATGAGGAAACCCTCCTTTATGTCAGGCTTGCAGTGTGAATGCAGTCTTGAGAAATACACTGTGCTTAGAGACCTGTTCAAGTTGAGCTAGCTTGAGTTAGACTTTCGGACAGTCTACTGGTGGTCCAGAACTGGACGTGGAGCCTAGCCCAGACACCTGATGCCAGCACCTGTCTTCATGCCAACCATTGACTTGTAGACCTCCTGCCACTGCCTATGTTTCCTTGGTTCTCTTGGCCACTGCCCAATCACACAGACAACTATGCAGAGAAATATAATGTTTTTGTGGTACTTTTACAAAAAGGAGAATTTTCATGTCCACAAAGGACCTGGATATCATTGCGGTCATCCATGACCATTGGGTAGCTGTGTTCAAAAAGCCAAAATGTTAGTGTGCCTAAGAACTGGGACGAGGAGAAAAAGAGAAAAAATAATGCCTTTCTGGAAATACATGTATACAAGTACAGCCTCTTCTGGATTGTATACAACATATACAGTGTTTGTCACCCCATCTCATAAAAGACATTGGTAGATTTAAGAGATTTAAGTTCATCAAAAAGCAACAAAGATGCTAAGAAGCCTGGGAGTGCTTTCACACAAAAAGCAATTGAAAACATTGCTTGTGTTTTTGTCAGGAAAGATAGGAATAGCAAGGGCTATGGTACTATGCCATCTGTGCATATGCACATATAATATGATGCTATATTTGATGAGCAAGTGTAAAGTAGGGCTACCAGGAGTTTTTGTTCTCTCTCTGATGAACATGAGTAAAGAAAGATATTTAGGGCAATGGTGGCCAATTCATTGGTGATCTTTCTAGCCATTGTACAGTTGGTTGGAGTTGGGAAAGCTGTTAATGCTTAGCCAGATATTGTGCATGTTCATGCATATGCCATGTAAAACCCCAGTTATAATTACTATCAAGAGATAATACATCATGCTTTGACTGTTAAACCAAACCCTAGGTGGCAGAGAACACAGATGGATCCTAGCTGTAGAAGGGCAGTTGATCCCAAATCTGCCTACAGCAGCATTTGGTGCTACCCCAGCTAGAGAAGTACGGTGAATGGAAGTTAGGTCTGACCCGCCTTGGCAGTTCTTACGTTCCTCTGCATGGACCCACAGTCCCTTGGGAGCACAACTTCACCTTGCCAGACTCCATGGAGCTGCTGTAGAGATTGGAAGTGATCACTGAACTGCCCCTGATAATCCAGCATTAATGCAGCCATCATACAGCACTCAAGGCATGTCTAACTAATCTGATCGTGCTGACCTGGTGAACTTTCTCAGTCCCATCCCTCAGTGCATGGCAGTCATCTGTACCACAGGGCCAGTACTGCTGTCTGTAAAGTGCTGTTCCTTGGAGCTGTAAATTCCAGCTGGTACTCTACAAGCTTATATCTCTCTGAAAAGCTCAGCCTACTTGATCCTAGCATAAAGAGATGACACTGGTGGTGGTGCAGAGCACTGCTGGCAGCTACAGCAAACAGCTGCCACTTAAGTTTCATTGTCTGTCTGTCTGCTCTGTCCACTGGTCTGCTATTTGAGCGTTTCTCACCTGAAAATCTGGCTAGCATTCCTGTCAGGAAGGCTTCCTCCCATGTGAGGATTTTGGAGTGTTTTCTGGAGACAGTCTGAGTGCAGTTGTAGTGGGTCACTGCAGAAGACATTGTAACACAGAGACTGATTTCGTGCAGAACCTAGGCTGAGTTTAATCATGGGCCTTGGCTGTAGAGACTGGTATGTTAGTGAGAGTGATCACTGTATAACAAAAGCACATACTGTGCCATCAGTATGCACTGCCTTTAACAATACCATCTGTAGAGCTCCTTCCTATGGAGATGTGTAAGAGTATAACACTCTCAGCAAACCTCATTGCATGCACCACCTAGAAAGTTCAGTACTGTACAGGTACAAGACCAATAACTTTGCTCACATACAAAAATGCTACAAAGATGTGAAGAACAGGGAAGCTGGCCAACCTCCCAGTGGACAGGAACTCTGCACAGCATGCTGCGATCATTGAGGAGGGGCTCTTCTGATACTGCAACAGCTGTGGTTATGTAGGATTGCTGTCATCTTTTCTGTAATTTCCATCCTCACAAAATAAACCACTTAACCAGCCTTGACTGTCCACACCTTTCTTATTGAGGTCCCAAAAGAACCGGTACCCCCTTAGTACAAATCAATGATTAATTTGCTCTCCTTTGAAGGCATTTTCCAAAGTCAGCCCACACCTTGTCATCAGTCAATATGTTTAGTGCCACCTAGGATTTCATTAAAAGAGGTCAGATCCTGCTTTACCAATGGCACTGCTCGCACCTTTACTGGGTGAGGAACATCTCATTTGGAAAAAGCAGATCTGAGGCACTTATGGGACCAGAGACCCTATTTCACTCTGCAAGAGAAAAGGAAATCCTGCACCTGCTGCAGGTGGCATGTAGGTTTCCTGTTCTCTGGAAAACCATGACATTCTGCTTTTCTCACTCTGCCCCTCACAAGTTTATCTGAACTGATTTGCAGGCTCTGAAATACATAACACATGTACCCACCTAGGCACAATGCAAAGGTTAAAACTTTCAAAGCAGCTGAGGACTAGGCACATATTTTGTCATCTTTCAGCACATAGCGGGCAACCTAAATTGCATTTATATTCTTGCTTTTTTGCTTGAGTAGTACTACAGACAGGAAAATGCTGGCATGCATGCTTAGAGTTGTTCCCTCTGGGGCAGTCACAGGAAGACTGGTGCATTTGCATTGCTTTCTTCAGCTGCCAGGTGTAGCAGCAGAGATAAGCTCTAGTGAAACAGGCATGGCAGTGAGGGTGTTCTGTCTCCTGCCAGCTACCCATGGGCCAAGACTAAAACTCCGGTTATACAACTGCAATCCTCTTGCGTGGCGTAGGCTGTACCCTCTGGCTTGTACATGACAATAGACAGTCTCCCTTTCCAAATCTTTATATAGCCAGTGCTCTCCAGGTGCAGCAAGTATTGCCCTTCAATCAATATGCTGATTGAACTGAAAACAAAGAATCGATTCAACTCTAAACCATGAAAAAGGATCTGTAGGGACTTGCTCTCTCTAAGGAAGTGAAGAAAAGATAGTGCCTCCCAGTGTTCCCAGCATGCAGGAGACAGGGCCCAGGGGGAACTGTGGGCTCACATGCATGCAAAGCAATTGTCATGTGGCTGATTTTTCATTTCAGCTGTGAAACTGCTCCATTGTAAAGCTATTTCATCAAGCAGGAGAAAGCATTCTTCATTTCCCAACAGAAGAAGACCAATTTGTTTCCTTAGGCACAATTTACTTTCACATTTCTGGGCTTTGTTATATCCTTACCTGACAATCTGAGAGTGCTTTTGATGTGAGAGCTAGCCAGGTTTGGAGCTGAGCCTTGGAAAGTATAAAGAGAATCAAACATTGTGTGGTATTCACCTTCTCTCCTCCCCATAAGGCACACAGTATCCCATCTTCTATAGTCTGCTGTGCTGGGGGCTGATCTCCTTTCAAATATGTATTAATGTGGACTCTTTGCAGTGACTTTGATGAAGACTTTTCAGATTTAAGCCAATGCAACATGGATTAGAATATATCTTACATCATGATCCATAAGTAATGCATAAATTCCCTCCTACCAGTTTTGACCTCTTGAGCAGGTTGGCATCTCAGGCAGCCTCTCTAAGCATAATTCCAACTCCAAAGAGGCAAAAGCTGGATCATAAGAAGAAAGCTTCTTGACAAGGAAGCTCAAATAAGAGAACAACATCCTAGCATGCGAGTTGCCCACCAGAAGTCATGAAGAGAACTAAAAGATGTCCTTCTTCCTTCAGTCCTCCATAAGCTGCTGAACAAAGCCCACTAACTCATTTCATGGCTTACTCAGATTGGAATCCATCTGCTTTTCCCAGCGGTGATACAATGAGGATTGCTTAGAAACTGCCCTACTGTACAACTGGGAATGCCCAGGATATGAGAACAACTAATACTGGATACAAGACAGTTGGTCGAAGCCATTTCCTAAGCCATTACCAACAGACAAGTCGAGGATGTAGAACTGAATAACAAGGAGGGCTGAGGTCTGTCAGGGGAATTAGGGAATGGTATGAAGAATCACCAAGCCTCTCTCCTGCTCCAGAAACATTAAATATTAAGCATTAAAGATCATGCAGTTCTCTTGATCTGTTAGTTAGCCCTTTCCTCTCTTCCTCTCTTTTTTGTCCTGCCCTTAAATGAAGGGAAAAGTCTCTGCATATGAAGTGTCGTTGACTTTTTCTCGTGTTTGCACCAGGGAAGACATCCACAGATAATGTGATACAGCCATTGTAGTAAAATTTGAGGCAGATGATCATCACAGCACAGAAGTAGCATGGTCGGCACGCCTCGCGGTAGTAGCAGCCAAGCATGCTATGGCAACCAGCCAACCGATGACATTGGCGAGGAGCCAATTTGATTTATTTTTGGCAGCTTGACACGGCGTGCTACTGTGCCAGTCTTCGATCACAGAAACGATAAGAAATGACCTTTGAAAGCCAAGGGGACAACTTCTGGGAGAAGGGGGATTGATGAAGCTGAAAGAGGATCTGTCCCCAGGCTGGCGGAGTACTGAAGTGGCAGATGTTTGGTAGCCCTCCCTCTTTCATGAATGACCAAACTATTGCAGCCATGCCAGCAACCACCAGTGCTGTGTTTGCTGGGGAAAGACTGGAAGAAATGTTGTGGCATGTCTTTAAGCCTATGGAAGGAGTGAGTACCAAGAGAGAAACAGAGAGGCTTAAAGAGATAAGAAAAAAGAGAAATTAGGCTATTAAGAAATATTTCCTGTTTGTGGGATCTTTAATTTGGTGATGATGCTCCTCTATGGAAGGTATTCTGAAGAGAAAGCAGCTCCTTAGTATTCTGAACATTGCACTGTAGAGTGTATTTTAGAACACAGCCCAGCATCCTCAAAAAGATGGACAAGAAGACCTATTTAGTCTCTCTCCATTTCCTTCTTGCATGGCTCAGGGGGCACTTACCCAGCTGTTCGAGTTTGTGACTGGAAGGCTGATATCACCCTTGAATTGGAATTTAGAAAAAAAAAAATCTATATTCATTAACATTTTAAAGAGAATATCAGTTTAACTGTGGCCACACACCTTCCATGTTTGCCTTCTGCAAACATTTGTAAGCTTGAGTATTACTGCATGCATATTGGATGAGTCTGAACAGATGCACATACTAGACTTGAACGGTCAAATAATTACTAAAAGCTCATTTTTAAATATATATTTGATTGTAGATTTTATAACTTTTTCCGTTGGCTGGTTATTTGCATAAGTAGCAGTATCATGTGCAAATGTGTATTAAATTGTAATGTTCCCACTTCGAATGATGCTAAGGCCAACAAGACTATGGGGAAGATAGCTGCAAATAACTCAGAATACTGAATAGAAATAAACCATTCTTTGATTACCAATGATTGAAAACAGGTAAAATTAAGCAAATGAAATAGCCTGCTACTATAAATTTCCTATCTCCAACCATTAAGGCAGATTAATCTGAATAAAAATAGGATATTAATGCAAAACAGAATCACTATTCCTGTTTAGGAATAAGGCATTGCAGATCTTAACTAAGAGTTAATTTGCACTCATTATTCTGTGTACACAGAGCCCCAAAACACTGATTCACTCTGTCCTATTTTTACCATTGATGTTTATACCTTTGCCCATGTATAAAAACAAGTACAGCATGCAACATACCAAATTGGATTTCTCTAATCACATAACATTTATTTTGTCACTCAACTCATCGTATAAAGTGAAAACAAAGAACTGGAGACCTGGATCACAAAAAGCCAACATGGCAGATGCAAGTTCAAGGCTTATCTCTAGAAACGTTGAGCTGAAAGGAAGTAAAACAAGCATCTCTTTGTTATTACGTTCATTCAGCTTAGAGTCAAACTCTTCAGGACAGCTCCCCTCACCCACACATTAAATCACAATTGTTTTGCATGAGCTTCTTTCTCAGTGCTTATCAGTTATTCTGGATAAGTTCTTCCTTATCCTTCCACTTTGCAGAGTGGGTACAGAGTTACCTGAAGCCCTGAGTTACTTATGAAGATGGAAGTCTAATTAGAGTGCAGAAATTGTGATTTGTGACCAAAAAAAAAGTAGTGGAACAAAGGAAACATTGGTAAATGTTTGACTGGATGTAGGGGCTCTATAGCATTTACATAAGGCTGTTTATGAACTTTAAGCTAATAGACCATATTTGTTCCTTAATGAGCTAATGAATGCAGAATACCTTCTACAACTGAGTGCCTCGTGAACGTGGAGGCCAGTTATGCTTGGTACTTCCTCTTGACTGAGTTTCATATGGTGCCTACTTCTAATGTAAACTTTCCTTTATTTAAGTTTTCTTTCTTTGATAATGTAAGGAAGGTAAAGAACAAGAGCAAAAGCACCCTCAGGCCTTTGACATGTTTTCTACAAGTCTCAGTATTGTAATTCAATAACAGCTTTTCTTTATGGTTTGTAAACACCATGCCACTGCCAAAAAATTCTCATTTTGCCTCTCAAAACTTTTCACTTCTTCCCGGGGAACTAGTTAAACAGACTCATAGCTTGGTCAGGAGCAAAGAATTGTAAATACCTCCTAGAGCGATTGTTGTATTCAGCTCTCTCTTCTGTCCTCATTCACAGAGTTGTCAGGGCTTTTAAACTTCGCTTTCCCTACCTGATCCTGTTATCATGTGGGCCTAACCCACATGGATGTGGTTGTACCAATCACATGGATTTGTGTTGCACCAACAATCTCACCCATTCACAGGCAGATGGAAAAAAAGACCCTGTTGGCACCTTCTTTTCCATCCTACCAACAAGGATGAATGGCCTCCTGCAGTATGAGAGGGCTTTTCCCTTGTAGGATTTCCAGCTTAAGCCGGTTGCCCCACTGGAGCTGCCTGTGTTGGTGTGACTGGGGAAGCTCACCTCCCTCTTTAGAGTACGAAAAGCCTGGGATCTCTCCAGGCTCCTCCAAGCCCCACAACTGACTGACTCCACAAAAAAAAAAAAAAAAAAGGGATGGATGGAAAATCCACCTAGAGGAGCAAGAGCCTCAAGAGGAGATGCAGTTTTTCTAAAAGCTGCTGGGAAGCAGAGGAGAGGGTGTTAAGCAAGAGCATGCACATCCCCTTCCCCTAGAATGGATTCCTTTGTTAACCCTCATTTGGATCCCTTTGCTGGCTAGACACATCCCCGGGAGACCAAGGGAGGCATATCCATTTCTGGAGAGGCCCCCTCCCTGCCGAGGCATTCACTCACCTGTCTTCTCTTCGGTTTGGCTGCTCTCCACTGTCTCCATTTGGGGTTGCACTGTTGCCTTGGCAGTAGCATCCTCTGCGGCAGGGGTGGTGGTGGCAGTGGTGTCAGCAGCAGGCACGTCGGCTTGTTTAGGCTCCTCTTTGTCTTGGGCTTCGTCAGCCTTCAAGGACGGCGAGTTATCAGTGGAAGCTTTAGTGGCACTTTCCGTTTCGGCGGCGGCGGCAGCAGCGGACTTCTCCTCCGAGGAGGCAGCAGGAGTGGCAGCCTGTGGGGCTGGCTGCTCCGAGCCCGTGTCAGCGGCTCCGTCTCCTTTTTTCTCCTCCGCTGGCGCGCTGCTGTCTTTGCTGCCCTCCTCCAGCTGGGTACTGTCAGCGGCGGCAGCCTCTGTGGCAGCGGGAGCCTCGCTCTCTTTGTTCTCGGCCGCTCCGCCAGCAGGGCCTTCGTCCTTCTTGTCGGCGGCCTCGCTCTCAGACGCCGGGGCATCCCCCTTCTTCTCTCCCTTGAGCTTTTTCCTTGTTATGTGTCCGCGGAAGCTGGCCTGGATTTTGGTGGCTGCCTTATGGGCTTTATCTTCTGGTTTGATGCCATCTTGCTCAATCTTTTGGTCCCCATCCTCGTTTTTTTCAACCTTGGGAAGAGAACAAGGGAGGAAGGCAGGGGAGAAAACAGGTAGATAAGTTAAGACTTCCTCAGGTGTAGCCCAGGCTCTGGTTTAATTTAGGGTGTCCCACCTTCCCCTCCTCATAACAGGTGACAAGATTTGAAGCAACCTTCCCATTTGGCACGGCTTTGAAGCCAGGTGGCTCTAATTTCATCCTAGGGCTGAACAGACACAGGGGTTTTGTAAAGGGAATTTCAAGCACCTCATCATCTCTGTCAGTGACACTGAGAGCACCTTGGCTGCGTGGAAAGGCTTGCACCAGCTGGGTTGTCACTATTGCCATGATTTATTTTCCCATCCATTTTGAAACGTACCAGTCTTTTTCCCCTAGTCATCTTCAAAACACTCTCCAAGGGCAAATTTCACCCTCTTTCCAAATCCACCTGTGCCTTCGAGGCTTTGTTCCCTTTTAACGCTACCTTGTTGCACAGGTGTGTGACTCTAATGACACCAAGTGCTTTGTGCTTTATAGCTTTTCGGCTCAGGATTGCCCGCAGGGAGTAGTACTGCTGCCCACCCTACGGCAGATGCATGCTGCCAGACACACGCGGATCCACACCTCACAAATGCCCTGTCTGCAAGCACTTCAAGCACTTTTTCTCTGCTCCCCACTCATGGTTTCAATGAAGGAGTAATAGGCAGATAGATATCAGCCTTTCCCATTCCAGCAGATGATTATTATTTCTCTGTTGGGTGGAATTCAGCCTTACAACACAGAACAGACATTCCCCGTGTTTTTTAGACTTAAGACATGCATTAAAGTCTTAAATGGGACCAAAACAGAGCCTGTGCTTCATGCTGGTCTGCTGCAGACAGATAATGCTCTGCTTGCAAACTCCCACTGAATGTACAGGACATCGCATGCTTCAGCCCAGTAATTTAGCAGCTCTTGGGCAAGTAGCAGCTCAGCTGCATATTGATAAAAGGACACCATCCTATTAATATTCCCAATGGGAAGCATTCAAAAGAGCCACTCTGAAGCAGAGCCACTGGCCTCTTTGCTGTCTGCACCTGGCTTCCAGCGCTGGCTCAGGTCACAAAAGAAAGAAAACGAGCTGGCTGAGAAAGATAGCGAGCATTTTTGTCTTGTGTGGGAAGAGGAAACCACTCCTTAGGCTGCTGCAATTGGGAGATGCCATATGGGGAAAGGCCTGGGACCAGAAAAGCAGAGAGAGGACACAGTCCATCAGCACACTCAAGAGTGCAGCAGGAATAAGGGAGAAGGAGATGCTGGAAATGCCATGCATGTGAAGAGGGTGGCAGCTGACAGGACACACTGGCAGCAATCACTGGGGAACAGGCTGGAGGTGGTCGTTCCCCCAAGCACTGATGTGAGACAGGGTCAGGCACCCACGTGTGGGAAAAGTGGTGCCAGGGAGCCAAACGCGTGGCCACCAGTATGCCAGAGGTGGTACCCACCATATCCCTCTGGGGACACCAGTTGGGACAGTCCCCTGCCCTGGCACTGGTGCCCAAGCAGGATCATCCCCTAGGGATGAGCTTAAGTGGGTAGGATGACCAAAGTGTGAGCAGCCCCAAATCATCACGAGCTGCTCCACACACCTGAGGATGGGTCTGCACACATCAGGACATTAACCTGGCAGCAAGACCAGCACACTTATGTAGGGGATGAATGAAAAAGCCTATGAATAAATGCACAACGGATAGTAATACACATGATTTGGCATAAGAGGTTGTGTTCCTGCTGGCACCTAGGAGCAAAATGGTGGCTGCACCTACCAGAAGGGCAGAGCTGAGCAGTTACAGCTGCGCTTCCCCCAGTACACTAAGTGGTGTGGTCTGGAAATTGAGCCTTTGTGTTCATGGCAGCTCATCAGGCAGCAGGGGATGGTTATGTGTAAGGATGACGCAGATATTTGCATGTTGTAACCATCTACCTGTGTCTTTTTCTTGTACAGCTAATGTTGCACTGTGTTATTCAGCATCTGGGGGAAGCTCTTCAACCTTGTTTCAGCACAAGGGGATGGAAGCAAATCCAAAGTAGCTTTAAACTAGCATGTCTGGGGAACAGCTGTGATCCAGACATGTTATGCAAAGTCCTGCACAGGTTCATCTACCCTGCTCCTTAGGCAAGTTTTGCAGTTTGCACTAAGTCCTGAATCACTGTGGCAACATTACGGACTAGTGTGTTTATGGAGAGCTTGAATATGTCTGCATTACACTGAAGCCACAGCAGTATGGGCATGGACTAGGTATTCCATTCTAGCACCAGATAACACTTGGATGCCCTAGCTTTGACTCTCTCTCATTAAGGTCTGTGGCCAATTTCAAACAGCAGCAGGACTGGGAGACTGGAAAGATACCTACAAGACACTAAAAGTCCTGTACTATATATCCTATTCCTGCAAAACAACTAGTGAACATGACAAAATTGTTAATCCTGGAACAAAAGATGAAAACTATTGACTGAAGGGAGACCCCTTTTGCCACTGGCCTTGCTGCTCTCACATCTCAGGTACCTTCTGAACCAACCAGGACGGCTTTGATGAAATGTGACCTGCTGCATGCCTTGGTGACTTCTTCCTCCAGGGTTCCCCTGTTACCTGGGCTATGTAGCCCTGCAAGGGCTTCTCTCCTTCCTGCTGCTAGCAGGAGCAGGGGCCAGGGGAGCCACGGGGTGGGCTCTCCTCCTCTCCTGACAGATGACATCCTGGAGAGCTGTGACTCTGCTGCCCTGCAGGGCTCACCTTTACCTGGCAGGGAAAAGCAGAGCGCTTTTTCTCTCCAAGGATGTCAGACTGAAAGCTCCCACCCACACCTACTGCATTACAGAGCTAAAAGGCTCTCTTGCTCTTCTGATGACATCATTGTCCTCTTATCCCACTTGGGATGACATCAGGTTTGAGCTCTTGCCAGATCGCAAGGTTCACGGTTGAAAAATATATTTCCAACGGGGCACTTTCAGCATCAATTCAGATATAAAGGATAAGGAATACGAGGCTGGGGCAGAGGTGGGGTTTAAGGTCATGAATGACAGAAATGTACTAATAGCGTGTCTGTGCCAGCTCGGATGGTTCTTAGTGGCCCTCAGGAATCCCATTTCTATTCAGGTTTTCCCCACTGAAGCATCCTGAGCATTTGAAATGACTTATTTTCAGGCTACTGGCCCGCAGCTACTTCTGGGGTAGGACACGACATCTATCTGGTATGTATGTCATGTTGTGTGACAATGGGCTGGGTGAGAAGCAGATTGTTCAGGGGGAATCTTCTGTTCACACAGAAAGAGACAAGGGCTCTTCATCTGTGGATTATGCACACAGCAGATAAACCTTAATTAAGGAAGCTGCTCAAAAATAACCTGTATACAATGAAGCTCCTGGAAAGCAATTTATCTTCCTTGGAAAGCTAAAAGGGTGAGTCAGCTTTGCCGGGATGTATTCAAAAGCATCACAGTGGAAAACAAGAAATCTCTGTCTTATCTATCTGCCATGCGTGTATGACAACTTGGTCATAGCACTGTGGCTTCTGGTATAAAAGTGGCTATTATTATTCATGTTTGTACAGAATATAGAGCCCCCAGCCAAAAAAAAATAATCAGATCTGGTAAGGATAAGTTTCATATATTGTTATTTAATCACAAACCCCTTTCATCTACACATTTATGTATAAAGGAAACTCGTACTTAATATTAAAATATTTGTGATTTTTTAAGTGTGCATTCAATGTATTCTCATTTCAGATGGAGAAAATGTCCTCTGTTTCATCTAGTGTGAAACAAATCATAGATCCTTCAATGGTAGGGCTTGAATACACTGCGGCTGGTTGATACATAGCTATATGAATGTAATAAGGGATATACATAGCCAAACACATCCTTTTTCATTTGGACATCCCCACATACCCACTGAAGCCAATGTGGAAAGCTTCGCCCTCATGAAATGCACCGCTAAGCTTTTATGCTGCTATCTATACAGCCCACATCCTCCTTCCGATCTGAGAGGGATGATCCTCTCACCATCTCCATCTGCTTGTCTGCCACACCTCCAGGTTTCTAGGACATCCCTTCCCAGGCAGACTGTTCCTGCGAGTGAGACTTTCCTTGCTCTCACATAGCTCAGATTAGGAGATGAGAAATGAATGTTGAGGACACAGATAGGGAAGGGGTTGTTAGTTCTTAGGTAACAGGAATGTGGAAATTGCTTTGATCCATGGCCCCAAGATTTCTAATCTGGCCACCTTTCTACCTTCCATCTCCAAAAGCAAAGCTTACAGAAGCATCAAAACATGACAAAGAATGAAGAAGGCATTGCTTTAACCTCTAGGCCCATCTAAACACCCCATGTGCTGGTATGGCAAGAAAGGTGAAGTGGAGAAATCAGATGTTTTCCAGATGTTCAGTGTATTTGCAGCCACACAGGCAAAACAAGAAAGGAGGAAACTGTGTTTCCATCTTTGCTTGCTGTCTATCCATTTCTCTCCTGTGGTGCACCTCATTGCCTGGCATCAGAGGGGCTGATTTGCCTTTCAGAAGAGTGGATAGAGCAATGAACTGGAACCACAGAGGAAGGACAGAGAAACAGCCACGTGGCTTTGTGTTTTGGATGATGGGATGGAGAGATACCCTCATATTAAGAAAAAAAAGGCCTTGTACTCCATGCAAAGACATAAGGATCCCAAGTCATACCATTTCCATGACACCTGCACTAAGGTAGTGTGGAAACCTTTCCTTCTGTTGACTAGGTGATGCAGTACTGAATCAACTGGTCACCTGGGGTGTTTGTGGGGTTAAGGTACATCTCAACCAATTCTCTAATCTTGGCTAGAGCACAACATATATTTGGACTGATGTCATTCAAGGTCACTTGGGCACTCACAATGAAATTTAGGCACCTGATTCTCACTGATTTCACCAGACTGAGTCACCTCGAAGCTTTTGTGGGCCTGGCTCAGTGACCTGATTTGTCTCAGAGACAGCGTTTAAGGAGCAAAATGCATTACTAAAAAAGACCAGCTGTCTTCCCAGAAGGAGTGAAGCATGGATGCATGAGAGAGAAAAGACTTTCACGCCTTGTGAAGTGAGGAAGCAATTTAGCACAGAGAACAGCTTTTTTTTAACCCAGTTAAATGGTGTGAAGACACCTGGCTAGAGGATGGCACCTCTCAGCACAACCTGTCTGCGAGGCGAGGAAACAAACAGAGTTCCTTTTTTTTTTTTCCCAGGCTGGCTATGGTGATGGTGGGAAAAACACCCTTGAGAGAGAAAAGGTTAATTCATGTCTCCAGAGGCTTATGCAGGATGGTTCCCCAGTGTGTAACTAGCAGGGTATCAGCTCTCTGGTTTCAAATCCTCTAATAATGATCGAGTTTCCATCCTTTTCTCTATGAGATCCTTTCACACATGAAATTTCCTCTCTATTTTACGGTACCTGGAACGGAACAGGGTAATGATGGTCAGGCAGGTGGGTGGATGTTATGCTTTTGTGTACGATGACTGAGAAGAGAGGTGGAAAATAACCTAAATTAGACCCATTTTGGTATTTTCAGTGTGCCTTCTCAATAAATCCATTACACATTCCTCACTTGGTTTTTGAATCTCTCTTGCGTTTGTCACTCTGTTAAGCTGGTGGTGAACCACGGTGTCATCTACTGCCTTGAAGCTCTTATAGCTCCAGTAGTTAAATGGAGAAAGGAATCAGCAGTGCCTACGCTTCCTTTACAGGCTAGACCAGAGAAAGAGGAGCCTTGAACCTGAAGCTGATGCAAAGTGGCTCATTTCCAGGGCTTTCCTTGAGTCTCATCTGGGCTCTGTGTAGCATGCCTGTGGTCATGGGACACAGGATGCATCCACTCATCTTTCTGCTCAAAGAACCCAGAGAGAGGACTGGGTTACAGCCCACCAAAGTGGTGCTGTTACAGTGTGATGCCAAAGGCATGTGTTTAACCTGGGGCACAGCCTAAGTGTGTGAGGACACTTGAGAGCACAAGGTCTGTGAGGACTGTGCTGAAGGTCTTGGGTGCTTGGCACGATCAACATCCATGCTTCAGGATCAACAGCCTTGCTTCAGGTTAGATTTTGGCACATAGTGTGCTGTCAGCTGTGCCCGGTCTCCTTTTTGGAGGGAAATACTCGTTTTGCTCCAGAAGGAGACAGAGTAGATGTTCAGATCAATGGGCCAAAGCCTGGGAACGAAGCAGGAACGTGTCGAAGCACAGTGTAAATTCTCTTCCAAAATGGACCATGATGAAGAAATTCATCAAAAGGGTGAAAAAAGTCATTTGAACTATGCTTTGGTTAGAAAAGCCTATTCATAGAAAATGAGATTTGTGCTGCAGATGTGCTTAGGCAGACACAAACTTGGATGTCACTGGACTATAGAGAAGTTTCATCCAGCCTCAGACTGTGTGGTTTGGGTGGTCCTTTTCTGGGTGGTTCTGGCAAGGATGGTTGCTGCTGTGGGAATTGTTTTAAAGTATCACCTTCACACTCTGAATCCCTGCATTCTCTGCTGACCATGAAGACATAAGGAAATCCTGAATTATCTCCCTCCCTCCCCACCTTTTCTCTGTCACTTTTCTCTCTCTCTTCCTCTTTTCATGTTTAGTTTTAGCCTCCACAAAAACGTTCAGGGATTTGTTAATCTCTGATGGCCCAGAGCGCCCATCCCCCAGTGAGGGCTGGACACATTTCCTTCTGCTCTAGCCACAGCCAAGGGCCAGAGGCTAATTTACAGCTCCGAGTTGCTTCCCTGAGATTTCATGCAGGCAGCTGCCAAGCCTCCCCAGAGCCCAGGGTTACGCAGTGTCTCTGGAGCCACTTCCACATGAAGCAGCAGCTCCTACCCCATCCCCTCTGTGGGAACACAGGTCTGCACACAGCTCCGGTGATGGGAAATGTCCCTACTTCTCTCCAGCTTGAAGAAACTGTAGGCAGAGATACTGCAAGCCCTTCCATTGCTGGTTTCCGGGGTTAATTTGATATTTCCTGGGTTACACCTAGGAATTGTGAGGCATTTTGTGCTGGGACCATCAGTCCATGAGCAGCTAGGCTGAGGCCCTATCACTAGCTCAGCACCCAATTGTGCTCCCTGCTGCTTTCCCCAGGGTTTTTGCAGCCAGCAGAATAACAGTGAAAGCCTCACCCCCATGACCATCCAGCCTCTAAACCTGCTTTTTAACCTGCCTGCTAGCCTTGGGTTTCTTCTGGTACCTCCTGCTGGCACAAACTAACCCTAATGCCATGAAATCACTCAGCCTACTGACAAGGGAGAGTAGAGCATCAAGGAGGTTCCTCCCTGCCTGATGATAACCATGGGGCTGTATTCATTCCCTTCTTATTATTATTATTTTAATTTATTTCATTGGGAATCAGGGCAATTATCTTCTAAGAAAGCACTTATAGGTTTGTTAAAGTCAAGCAAACATCTCCAGCAATTAGGAAAAGCAAAGCGCAGATTAATTCCCAGTGGCTTGGGAAACTGCTTGGAGGGTGGGCTCTGCTCCTGCAGCACAGCCCCGGGCCTTGCCACTCTGCAGGTGAGCAGGGACGGGGAGGTGTGGGGCTGAAACCCACGGTGCACAGAAGAGGCTCTAAAGGCTGGTGTGGTAAGGGGGAAGACTGGAGGAGTGAGATGGCAGAGGTCAAGGGAGAGAAGAAAAGGAACAAGAGTGGAGTAGGAACAATACAGGAACCAAAAGGGGAGGAGAAAAGGAAAGGCAGGGAAGAGGTAGAAGCTAGCCAAAGCCAAGCCACTGAATGAAAAGAGGCAAATAAAGAACAGGCACACTGAGAGGGATGCAATATGGAAGAAGGGGGAGTGCAGGTGAGATGGAGAAAAAAAAAATCACTGATCCACATCCTAAGGCCATGACAGTGAGAAATACCCAGAGAAAATGGGCAGCTAAATAGCTGAGCAGGGTCTCCTGGAGCAGATCGGCATGACTGTCTGTGCCACAGTGGAAAGAAGAGCTGGCACTGCTCTCTCTGGCACGTGCCACCTCGCTGCACAGCCCTGGCTGTCATTTCCATGGCACTGGGCTAGCAGTGGTCCTGGGGACCCTCCCTGGGCTTCTCTCCAGGAGCAGCCAGGTTATTCCTGTGAGCAACAGTGCCCTGTTGGGGAGCTGGCCCTGTCCATAAGCAGAGTGATTGGGTTGATGTCTGATAGATCTGGGCAGGGCCTCTCCTGCTCCCTCCCCATCCTGGACAGGGAAGGAAGGAAATGGGATGGAGCAGCATCTCTGCAGTGGCAGGGAGACACAAGAGAGGAAATCCAGGTGGGGAGTGAGGGGTGTGCATGTCCCAGGTCCTTTCCTCATAGCTCTGTGTCACCCTGCTTGAAAAGCACAGAGGGCGATGCTTACTCCGCTCTAGAAATCCGATGTTTCGCTGCGGTGTTGCAGGAGGAGCAAGGTGCTCTCATGAATACCCTGTTCATTCAGCACAGACCACCCTATCAACCATGCTTGTGTCAATCAACATTTCCTTAGGAAAATGCTTTAGGCTGTGCAACAGCCTTTCCACACTGCTCCACAATGAACAACCCTAAATGAAATGGTATTTCAACAAGACCTCGTATCCCTCACCACTTCACCACTCAAGAAGTCACAACCAGCATTCTTTATCGAGATCTGGCAAGGGCAGTAAAGTCAGAATTGCTTTCTTACTCTTCATTATCCTCTTGTTCAGACCTCCTGAAAGAGAGCCTAACCCACAGCACCACCTCCAGCCAACAGCTTCCCCTCTCCCCAGGGAGCAGACAGCAACCTTTCAAACCACCAGAGCAACCAAGCAACCAGGCTTCAACCAGGCTTGCAGGTCTCCTACATAACTTGAGAAACTTTTTTTTTTTTTCCTCAGCTTCTGGTTCTGAAGAGTTCAGTGGGTCTCGGTGGCCCTGCCTCTCCTTCCCAGCCAGGACTGGCTCAGCTTCTTGCTCTGTGGTGCTGCCTGACCTCGCTAACATCAGCCCTGGCGCCACTAGGGCTGGGGTCAGCCTTGTTGCTGGAGGCAGGGAATGACAGCACTGAGCTCTGGCTCTGATCTTCACAGCAGCCCAGTTCTGTGATTTGTGTTTTGGCTCTTTGTGCCCATCTGGGTTTGCCTGACCCAGAGATTGCCATCATGCATATGGATGTACTTTTGCCTCTGGCTTGCCCTGGCCTTTCCCTCTACCCACCCTCACTTCAGCAGTACCACTGGTGCTGATGGTCGCCCACAGATGATCTGCAGGGCAGGAAACAGGGCTCTCATGACAGCACGGGTATGGACTCACTACAAGCAATGGGTAAGACATAGCCACCTCTTATAGATTTGAATTTTTCACAGCAGCAGCACGTCTTGGGTGTCAGAGACCTTACAGGAATCTTTTTGTGAAATTGCTCAACCTACTTTTTTTTTTCCCCCCTTCCTCGTTTGTGTTTAATGTGCAAGCAGAGGCAGAGAAAGGAGAGAGGTCCTCTATCTCCTTCATTCTTAATCTCACCTTTGTTAAGTTAAATTGCCCTTGAGATATCACACAGAGGAATAGGTCTGTGGGCCCACTATGAGCTATTGGATACTGCTGGCACAGCAAACCGTGAGAAAACCTAGGCCTTATCTCTCTGTTCCTCCTATCCTGAAGTTTCTACAGCTTATTAACAAACAATTGCGTTGAGATTTTACTGGAATTTCAAGGCCAAATGCAATGTTGGATGGTTAAAGTGGGGGCATAATCCCATTGATTTCAACATCATTTTCACCAGGGGTAATTTTCACAAGACCTCTGTGGTCTGCTGCTCCAAGCTACATGGGAGAGAGGACATTGTTATGTTCCAAAAGGGCTCTGAATCTAATTGAATTAGCATTTGTAGTGTTGCAAGAGTCTCAAATGCATGGTGTTGTAGCAAGACAAAGGATTGTGCAATATTTAAGCTGTGCTCTTATCTATTCCCTCCTGTCGGCGCAGGATAAGAACATCCTGAAAGGAGGCACGAGCGTCTGTCAGAGTCTGAAAAGGTCTCTGGGGGAGCCTGTATGACACAGCTCAAGAACCTGGGCTTGTCTGTCTGAGACCACGCACCGTTTGTGCTGCTTCGGTGTGTTCTGGGGGGGCATAAAGCTGATGAACCAAGCCCGTGATTGCTGCTGTCACTGCTGAGTGGCAGAGCGCCCAAGGCTTGATGCTGTGCCTTACCCCTCTCCTGTCCTTCAGGTGGGACTGTCACCAGAGCACAGACACGGCTTTGATTGGAACGATCCTTTGGGGCCACGGGCAGCTGAACGTGAGGCTGAGCAGCCTCAGGGCTTAATCACTTATTCTAGAGACTGGCACTGAGCTATGGGAAATGCACATGTGGCTTCAAGCCATTTTGTTTCCTACTTTGCTTCTCCGCTGTATACAACTCTATTGAAACAGGGGAAGGGGGGATGCAAGCCTGCAGTGCATGCTGAGATAGACCCTTTGTGGACACTGCTAAGTTAGTGCTATAAAAACCTCCAGCCAAAAGGAACGTTTTGAATAGAGGTGAATACAAGTTGAAAAAAAAAAAAGAAGAAAAAAAAAAGAAAAAAAAAAGTGTTTGGAATCACCTCTCCTAAGGGCTAGTATATCACAGACACATCTAATTGACACTCTGAGATTGCCCTAAGCTTCCCGCTGTAGGTGTGCTCTTTTGTCTTTCCAGTTTTTCACTGCCTGGGCATCCCATCTTTTTAAGTTGTTATTGTAAGAGGGCTTCAAACAGCTCAACACATCTTGGTCCTAAAGTCTTTTGGCTTTTTTCCATTCTTCAGTCAGGAAGCATGGCAGGAGCCTCAATGCACCGCGCATGGCAATGTGTTTTCCCCAGGCACTCAGTTTAGATCCCTGTATCTGGTACATCTGTAACACAACCTTACTGTACATCCAGGTACCCCTGGAGCCCTCCTTGTGGAAGGCTTTACTCAGCAGCCTGCCTGGCAGAGGTGATGAGGGAAAAGAAGACCCTTGGGGAGAACAAGGAGATGGCTGGGCTGGCACAGAGCTCCCTCCACTTCCTTCTGTTCTGCTGCAGATGTGGTATGGAAAGTGAGTTGTTATCCTGAGCAGAACCTGTGGAACAGCACCTTCGTCCTTCATGGTCCAGCGCAAAGACAGACAGAAAGAACTGGGACGCATGCATGGACAGTCTAACATCAGAAAAGTGAGCAGTGTTTCATCTTCTGCCAGGAAGGACCAGTTCACACCGCACAGCTCTGTCACAGAGTGAGGAGCGAATCATTAGAAAGCCCTGACAGCCAGCTGGATCCTCTCCAGAGCCCTCTCAGCCCTCCCTGTGCACTGCAGCAGGACTGATTTTCTTCATATTTAACCAACCCTGCAAGAGCAGTGTTTCTTATCAGTCTTTGGGCATTTCCCCCAAAGATGATTCTCTGGGTTTCTCTGACAGCTTATTCCCTTGGTGAGCTAAATAACTCCTTTCCAGAGTTTCACTCAGCCTCCTGCTTCTTGTCTATGTTGAGAACAGCTTGTTTCTGCTTTCTTAGTAACACTCCTTTGTATGTCAGTAGCTCTCACCTTTCATACCATCCTCCTTTACCAGGCCATTCTTCCTAGCTCTCTTAACTCCTAATCAGAGTTCTTACTTTGGTTACACAACTCACATTTGTTCTACTGAGAAATGACTAAAATGTCTCCCCAGCTTTAATGAATAATGAAACACTACACTCACAAAAATAATAATTAGCGACGTAGCTAAAAATAAATCCGTGTGTGGATCAGACTCCCAAAGGCAGTAGAAAAAGCTGCAGCCATGAACATGGATGGTGACGAAAATAGCTAAGAACTCAGTGGAAAAAAAAAAAAAAAAGAAGAAAAAAAAAAAAAGAAGAAAAAAAGGCAAAATAAAAAAGTTTGGGGGAACTTATGAATGGCTGAGTATCCTATAGATAGATAGCAAGCCATGCTGACTGTTAAACACAGTCCTGACTGCTCTGTTTCCCGTCAGCCTCCCCCAGATGCTATTCAGCACATTTAGAAGTTTTCTGAGGATGTCAAGAGGTTGGATAGCTGAAGCAGGCTAGGACAAATAAGATGGAGTGGAAGGAAGCCAACCACTTTTCAGAGGTTCTCAGAGAGTTTCCATCCGGGCTCCTATTGTACTAACAGTGAGCTTCCAGATGAAGGGAGAGGTGCCCACTGTGAGAAGAGCCAAATGCACGAGGATTTATGATGATGACAATAATTATTATTTCTACATCCTTGGGATATATCTCCCTTGTGGTGCTGGGAAAGGAAGCCATGAAACAAGCAACAGGAGGCAAGACAATGGGAGTGTGCTGAGCACAAGAAAGTGCTCAGGCAGTACATGCTGGTTCAGAGGAAAAAGAATTCAGATATTATAGGGACCAGCTTGCTTTCTCCTACCACCATATGAAATATAGAGCTGCTGCTTAGCAGAAGACATAATTCCTGCTTCATCAGGAAATCGCAAGACAAAGCTGGATCTTGCCAACCCAATTTATTGACCATCAACAATTACAACACTTACTCCTTCCTAAATTGGAGTTAGGCAAATTGTAGGTCTGCTCAAACGAAGCAAAGATTACAGGTATGCAAATGCCTATGTCATGTGGCCAGGTTATGGCATTGTTATATCCCACTTTTCAGATGAATTTTTGCCTCAGCCATGAAAATAGACACAAATCCCACAAATGCTGTTGCAGTGAGTGATTACCTATTCAGCTCTGGAATGTGGCTTTTCTGTTATTTGTGGGATAGTGTTCTGGTTTTATTTGTTTGTTTGTACTCTATTTTTTCTCCTTTCCTGTCAGACAGAGGAAACCGTATCATGAGTATCACAAATGGCATGTCACAAACACACACACAGACACAGACACACACACACAGATACATGTATATAAATAGTGGAGTACGTCAATAATATGCAAGAAATCTATTGCCTGAAGTCAGTCTGCATAACCTATTCACTAAATTCTGTTGAAATGAAATCAGAAATGAAGCATGGATGTAGAATATTTTCAAAGAGATTAAATTCAACAAGAGTCATTCGAGCCCTTCCAGAAAAGAATGAGTTCCAAAGGCACAAACGCTTTCTGAACTCTTCCAGAACAGTCACTAACTCAGGGCATGGGGATCTGACTAATCACTAGTAACATCTGAGAGCATTCAGTGTAGACTTGGAGAACCTATTGGGGCTTTCAGGTACTTAATATTTTGATCTCAGTGCAATGCAGAGGAAAAAAAAGTTCCCTGTATTTTGCTTTGGTTGCAGAACAATTATTTTGAAGCCTCAAGAAAATATAACACATCCCCTCTCGTCCTCCCAGATGCTTGCTTTCTAGATTGTACTTTCACAGCACTTTACAAACATTCATGAATTATTAACGTTTTAGTACACATTTCTATGCTTTAGTTCTAGTGGGTCAGCATAAAGTTGACTGAATGAGGAACTAAAAAACTAGGTTTTGAGGAACCAGTGGTGGGCTCTTCACAAATACCTATTTGCCTTAATCCTGTTGAAACCAGTGAGAACTAGGTACCAAGGTTCTTCGAGAAACCTGCTAGCCTCCTGCCTGTATAAATCTTATTTGTTAGGACAGTTCTGTAAATTACCTGATAACACCCTGACACTGTTTTGAAGTAGCCTTGTAAATATCTGCTGAAAGATTGCAAAGTAGAACAAAGGAGCTTAAAGAAGAATTAAGGCTTTAGTAGGAATTCTGGATATTTGAAGCTTAGGAAACTCGGAGGAATAAAAGGATTACTAGTAAAGTCTTGGTCCCATTTTTTTTCAGTCAGAAGGTAGAAAATGAAAATTCAGGAGGCAGAGGCTTGCCAAAGAAGAACAGGATCTCAGGGTTAGGACAGCTGACAGATGGCTCTTCTACAGCCCTGCCCTACCTTTGCTGCAGAAGTCCTCTGTCATCCTGGCCCTTACATTTCACAGGGCAACTCCTAGCTGCGTGTTCCTCATCTTTGAGTAGCTGGCTTCAGACACTCTGAGTCTGATTTGGAGCAATGCTGAGCGCTCAGAGCTGCAGCTGAGATTAAAGGGAGATGTTTTCAGATATGTACCATAAAAAAAGAAAAACTACTAATAAAAGTCACTTCCTTTGTTTCTCAAATTTGGTACATAAAAATAAGGAATCCTGCTGACCAAATTCTCTTTGTGTCAGTTCTCCATCTGCAAAAATGTAGTAAAATGCTCAGTTATCTCATATGAGCACTGCAAAGATTAACTAAGTAATGTTAGCTAAGTGCTCAGAATCACAAGGCAGCTCAGGAGAAAATTAGTATTTCTGATTTCAGAGCAGAGTTTGAATAGTGTTTATTGAATAAAGCTGTGGGGTCACACGCAGACATAGTATGAGAGAACAAAATATTGAATAACTGCTCATTAAGTGAGCACTGTCCATTCTGTGACCTGAATGTGGTAGGAATCCCTTGAAAAAAAAATAAGATGTGTTCCTGTTATTAGGAGGGGATTGAAACACACTCACAAGAAGAGGCCATGCTGAGGTTTCACAGGCAACTGCCTTTCCAGTATTGGCTAATTTCTGAGTACTTGACTTAGCAGCCTTAATAACTTTCTTCTAATATAGTTTCTCTGGGGTCTTTTTCACACATATACCAGTTCACGTTGCATCTGAAGTCCAGATCTGTTTCCACTCTTAGCAATGCAGGATAATTCAACCAATGCTATGTTTCTTTTACTTTCTATAACACAACGAATTAAAGCATGGGAGCTCAAACTAACTGGCCTACGATTACATCTGCCAATGCCCAAGAGGTGTCAAAGCCCTACCATGTAACACAGGTGAGGGGTTTTCAACAGACAGAAAACAGCAACTGATCCTTGGGGTCCCAGCACCCCATGTGGGATGAGGTGAGGCCAGGTGTCCAGCTGAGTCCTAGGGCTTTTGGGAGCTGTGGGCTTCAGAAGCCTCAGAGACCATCCTCCTGCATGGAGATGCTGATAGAAAAATAGTCCTAGCATCAGCAGAGTGTGCTGGCAGTAATTTGACATATCTCCATTGCCAGAGTCATACTTCAATTGCTTAAAAGTCACGGGCTGGCCATCCTTGAATTAGGAGAGGCAGGATTATCAGTGGAAAATGAGACGTTTTCCTTAGCAAAAAATAAATTAATGGGAAGTAAGTCTTATCCGGCAATTTAATGAATGCACAATTACTGCGTCAGGGAAAAGCCCCCTAAAGATTCCATCATTTAATATGTACAAAAAGCTACTGAACTGAGAATTACTTTGTTCAAAGGATGAGCTGTATCCTCGCCTGGTTTTCAGCAGCTCAGTGGCTACCCTGCAGTATCAGAGCTGGAATAGCAGGAGTGCTGCAGGGCAAGAGCACAGGATGTTGATAAAAGTGGAGCAAAGGCATGACAGAAATCCTGTTCAGCATTTTCCTATGCTCTGGATAACAGTGCTATTTCACTGCCACCAGCAGCCAACTGACCTCCTGTTTACACCACAGTACTTGCAACTTGCTTTTTTTTTTTTTTTTTTTTTTTTTTTCCCTAAAAACTGTGCCCATCTCCAATTCTGATTAGTATCTCCAGGCATTTCTGTGCTGCTCGGAGCTTTCACAGATTTCCACACAGCAGAATCGCTCTTCATGGTGCCCCTAAGAGGTACTCAGTACACTCTGTCGTCTGCTGCGCCTGACAGCAGGAAAAGCTTTGAGGCAAGTACCCCAGAGATGAGTTGAAAAATTACAGGTTGGAGATGTCGGCAGCAACGCTACCATGCTGTGTGAAGCTGAGATGCCATGGATCACACGTGAAAGATGGGGCTGAGCAGGGCTGGATATGAGGAGGCAGAGCAATGGGGAATACATTTGCCTTTCTGCAGGGTCAGGTCTACGAAAGACCACAAAATCCCCACCACCTCACAAACGCTACCACAAGTCTTGTTTCCATTACCTTCTTGGCAAACATGCATCTGGTTTGGCTTAGAGAGCCAGCCACAGATTCACTTTGCAACCAGGCCTCTTGCTTCCCCATGAGGACAGCCTCCCCACTTCCACTCTTAACTGGAGAGGAGCAGGGTCCTTTTCCCAGACTTGGCACCAGAACCTCCTCTTTTGGCCACCTCCGCCAAGTGTCTCTCCAGATCACTCAGCCTTGACCATCAAGCCTGCAACACTGCTGACAGCCAGAGGATTAACTAGAGGAGCGGGAGGAGGTCTCCTGAGATGCCATGACAAGCAATGACAAGCAGAAGGTCCCCAAAATAAGAGATGGGGTGCCCTCATAGGGCATCGGCTTCAAGTCATAACCAGTAGTTAGATTTTTGGGGTTTACAGTGTCATGCCATGCTGACATGTATCAGGAGAACAGACACAGGCACAAGTCTCCTTCCATGCTATTAGAGTGTGGGTGAATTCCTTTCACTCACAGACTTTGGGATTTCTGCACTGGGATTTCTGTATTTCCATTTCAGGCTCCGTTAAGACAAAACTCTCCCCTGAGCATGTCAGGCTGCTTTGTGTCCCTGTGGGAGAAGCCAACTTTTTTTCTGGAGATAATTCATGAGCACTGAGGCCTTAGAGGCAGTGCATCGGTTCATCAGCAGCCAACACATGTAACAACGGTGGGAAAAATTCCCACCTGCACCTGGCCAGAAACCTGTGTCCCATCTCATGCGTGCAGGTGTTCAGAGTCTCTACAGTAACAACCCCAAGCAGGCTCTCATTAATAAAAGTGTATGACCATGGATCAACGAGGCTCCCACCTTTTCTCTGCTTGCTTGTAAATCCCTGTTTGAAGGCTCTGATCTTTCTCTTAAGCCCATCCTCAACTGGAGCTGATGTTCCAGGCAGACTGAGCACAACCTCCCCACAGTGAGACCCTCCAGGGTAAAAAAGGGAGCCTAAGCTTCATGAGAACAGCATTGAGGTCAGGACATAGGACCTACAAAACCATAGACCTTCCTGCTGCCTTCAATTCTCCAGCTTAGCCCTTCTCTGTAGACAGATGCACACCCCATTTCCACAGACACAAACATGAAGTGACCAGTAAATGAAGCAACCAAATGATTTACATTACTCAAGTTGCTTCTTCCAGATGCAAGGGAAGGGAAGAAGCAAAAAAAAAAAAAAAAAAAAAGTACTTTTCCCATTATCTCTAGATTAATTAATTCAAGGCATATAAATACCTGTAGTAAGCACTACAGGTAGCATATAGAGGGAAAAACAAACAGATGATTCCACTTTCTTCTGTGCCTCAGTTTCCACACTTGCAAAGGGAGTAATAACAGGGAGTAATGATGTGTTAAGAGTCTAAAATGACTTCTTGTGGCACCAAGCAAAAATAACAGCACTAGATTCAGTAACAACACATTTGGCCCATTTTTGTCCACTTATTCTGCAAGCCATTGTTCATAGGCACAAGCACAAAGTACCGTGACTCACACATTACATAAAAAGCCTGTCTTAAAATCATCTTCACTGGCACATGGTAAAGGCTGAAGTAAAAACATAAAATGGAGACTACCTCTGAAATCTTGCTTTTACTCCTTTGTGCATATGCCTGATGACAGTTTTTATCATATCACTTTTTTTTTTTTCCTGCAAGTCCTCCCCACCCCAGCTAGTACAAAGGATAGACAAAGCTCACTGAGTGGGTGCATTCAGCATTTTCCCTTCATCCTAATTTCAGGCATGGTGAAGTGCATTATTTGCCATACATCTGAAACCCAGCACTGAATACAGAATTACTGATTTCCTCATAGGCTTTTCCACTGAGCAATTTTGCTGCAGCATCTCAGCGCTCCACGAGCCTTAACAGATGTTCTCACAGGGGAGGCAGGTGAGGTTGTTGCCTCTGCTTTACAACCACTGAAATCAGACACGAAGAGGATAAGGCCAAAAAGTCCAGGGCACCCACTAATTTTGTGTCCCCAGATTGAGATGCAGTGGATTAGCATTTCCCCAGCTCTGTGCATGCTGGGAGCAGCCTCCATACAATACCAGCTCCGCATTTCGGCAAGTCAGACCCCAGGTGTCTCAGGCTGAGAACCCAGAGAATGAGAGCACGCCAATTAGTGGCCACCCATGGAAAGCCTCATTTATGTGGCTTTTTCAGTATCACATTGGAACTTGTGGCAAGAGGCAGGGAAGGTTCAGGGGCAGTATTCAATTGCCATAACATGAGACCATTCTTCTGCTTTTGAACAGCCCCCTGCCCAATTCAATACACAACCTTCATCATTGGCAATAAGTGAAACAGGAGACTATAGAAAACACCTTCGTTTATGGCAAAACCCATTCAGTCCCTAAGTATATCCCATTCTGTGCACTGAATGAGGCTGCGATCCTATTGAAAAAAATATATATACCACTATTTGACCATATAATTAAGGACCACGTAATTATGCCTGTACATGAGGGAAGGCAAATTAGAGAGGGATTGGCAACTCTTTCAATTAATCATTTGACTACATCCAAAGCGTCTGACTGAAAACTCAATGTATGCTTTAAAAAAGCGCTTCATTTCCTATTTTAAAACTGCAAAACAAAAAGAAAGAAAATTGGAAATTCCATCATTTGAAATCATAATGGCTTTCTCTCTCCTTGTATTATAAATTCACAGCAGTTGCTTATTAAATAGCTGCAAAACTAATGCACTTTCCAAACTTTATTCTTCTAATATCAACCTCAGATATAGCCAAATAAAAAATAAAAAATCACAATGTATATTTGAAGAAGATCCCTACCAAGAAACTTCTTTTCCAAACAGGAAAAGCTCAGCAAAAATCCATGTAGTTTGTAAAGACTGTCTTTGACTGTTCAAACTTCTCATCCCCCAAAATCTGGGTAATCCTGACTACAGGCAGGATGTCTTGCTCCTGCTTTTGTGTTGTGCAGAGGCATTGGAAGAACCTAGAAAAGGATATCTTCCTGAGGGCTGTATGGACTCAGCACGTGATAACAGAAGATACTACAAGTCAATTTTATTTCTCCTACATTCTTGTGCAGCAGTATTTCTTCTGCTGTATGAGAAAGTATCTGGTGAAGGTGAAGTCTCTTTAATGTTATGTCTCAGCATGTTTTATTTAGTATTCCCAGCTACCGCTGGGACAAATCATAATGGGAACAGAGGGGATTAAGCACTAAAGGTGAGTGCTAGTAGGGGTGCAGCACTCCAGTTGGGAGTTTCTGAGCCACATATATGCTTGGAGACAATTTATGCCAGGCAGGTAGAAGAAGTCACCTACTGATAAATCCCTTGTAACAATCCTCTCCTGAGGATGATGAAAAGGGAATCCCAGTGTGGAGTTCCAGCAGATGTCCATGTTCAGAAGACAGATGTTGGAGCTAGTCTAGGAAGAAGATGAGATGCCTTGCAGAAACCATAGCCTTAAGTCCTCCAGAAAGTATGGGGAGAAGTAGGCACCTCAGTATCATAATACAGCAAATAAATCTTTTGAACCTGCCTATATTAAATGCTGAAGACAAAATGGCATCTAAACTTTCTGTGTTTAGGCATCTTGCTCTTATCTTAGGCAACTTGCTTGGTTATCAGGGAAGCATCTTCTGTTCTGGATTCCAAGCCCTGAATCTCAGCCCAGAAAAGGACAACAGCTCTAGTCCTATCTGACAGCATGCAGTTGATAGGTGTTTATCTAGCATCTCAGTGATCACACTAGCATACCTAAGTAATGGGAGATGTCAGTTCAGTTCTCCACTGTACCTGAAGGACCTCAAGTCTTACCTTCCCCCTACAAGCCTATTCAGAGTAAGGTACTCCTAGCTTTTACTGCTTAAGCTCTTAGGCTTTTTTTTTCATGGATGAAATAAATACACAGGAGGCCAGAGACAAAGAGAGCACAGAAGTAAATATAGCTCGATAGACCATTTGGTTATGCGCTCTTCTGCAAAAGGACAGATTTGATCCAGTTCTTGCTTCACTGAATATTTGATATTAATCATAGAAAATACTGCTGGGAAACCACAAGAGACCATTTAGTTAATGTATGATATACTTCTGATCCTCTGGTTCAGAAGTACCTGCTACAGCCCTTCAGTGACTGCCATAGCTTTCTCAGACAATCTACTCCAGTGTGTCACTATCCTTTTGGTGAGAAAACTCCTCCTAAAGCCTAGTCTGAATCATTCTGACAGCCCATTAAAGACCATTACTCCTTGTTTTATCCACTCTGGATATGAAGAGCAGATTATTCCCATTTTCTTGCACTTGTCATTTATGCATGTGAAGACTAGTATCCTGAGTCCTCTCATCCCCACTCCTTTTAAGAAAACAAAAGAAAACACAAATTATTTCAATCTTTCTTTACAGATTACACTTCTGTTGACCCCCAGCAATTCTCATTGTCCCAGTCTGCATTCCCCCTCACTGGACCATACTCTTCTTGAAGTGCAGTGAAGAACAAAGCCTGCTATTTCAGCTGAGACTTACATGTGCTGAGCAGAGCTGAAGGCTTATTAGATGTGTCTTACAACCTATTTTCCCATTTGGACAACCTCATAAGATGAACTTGTGGTCCTCTACAGATCCTGTCTCCCCTCCTGAAGGACAGATAGTTGTCCTGTTGGCCCCCATGGGCAGCTGGGTGCAATTTGTTAATTCTTCCCCTGCAGAGTAACTTGGATTCCCTCCGATGCTTTTCAAACTAGGTCCTTGTCTTGACAAGATTTTCTTGAATTCCAGTAATTTTTGCCAACATATATCTGGTTCATGCCATCTGCACATTTAAAAAACATTTCCTCTAGCCAGTGATCCAGGCTGAAATTAAAATATAAAGTATAATGTACTTAATGAAAACATTATGCACTAACAGGCCACAGCTCAAGCTTGTGGCAACCCACTCAATACAGTCTTCTATTTCGACAGGAAATCAGTGAGAGTTACTCATTGAGTGGGATTAGCTACACCAGTTCTGCATCCCTCCTGTAATGTTTTACTTTGGACCATGTTTCTTTGCTTCACTTATGATAAAAGCTTGTGAGATAATGTCAAAATGACAAGATATGACAACTACTTCCCCTGTATCCACAAGGCTTGTTATAGAAGAAAGCTAAATTAGTTTGACATGATCTATTCTTGACAGATCTGTGCTGGCTCCTAATCATCTTCTTTATTTGATTATTTTATTTCCACTTTTTTTTTTTTTTTCCCCCAGGAATGAAGTTAAACTGAGTAGTCTGTAATTTATTTATTTTTTTATCTCATCCTTGGCTTTTATTTCAGCTTTCAGACACCTCACCCAGCCCTCATGAGTTTTCAAAGCTCTCATACCTGATGCTTCAGAGGTTGCTTCTATTAGCTTTGTAAATAAACTAGTAAGATTTGAATCAACCATCTCACATCAGTATATCCTGGCTTGTTCTACCCCTTTTCTAGATCCTGATCTTCTTCCTTCGTGGCCACTGTTAATGATTCCAGCCATCTACTAGCAGTGACCCATGTTGCTGGAGACATGCAAAATGGCCATTAAGCACCATGACCTTACTGACAATGCATGATGTAAAGTTTTAAGCAAAGCTCTTCCCTCCCCTCCATGAGTATCATAAACACTAAGGTAATATGACATTCTTTCCCTCCTTTCCTCTGGCCATATTAATATTTGATTCTTCTGTGCAAAACAGGTCAGTGTGCACAGGAAACACTGCAAAAAAAACGGGTCCTGGCATATTCTGTAGCCTAATAGCACATTCTCTTTGGAGATGGGGGTTCAGATCTACTGAGGGAGAAAAGGTGCATTCACCACGTTCCTGGGTGAATATTTTAACGAAAATGTTTCTGGATGACAGGAAGGTAGCACATTCCCTTCGTCTTGGGTACGTTCTGTGTGGATGCTTCACCTGACAAACTTACCCATTTTGGCTGCTCAGGGAGAGCAACCAGAAGAATACTTGTTTTGTAGATCCCAAAGTAGCTTAGCTGGTAAGTAGATATTCAGCTAATTATTATTTTTATAAAACTAAGGATCATCTAAGAATGCCAGTAAGCAGTCTTTAAATGTTTAGAGGACTTTATAGGTGTATGTGTAATTATCCTGGGACTTGAGGTACCTCCACAGTTAGAAAGGAAGGAAGCTCTACAGTATAAATCCCTTATTTTTGTGGGTTCAGAACAATGGTAAAATAACTGTGATATACTTCAGACTCCTCTTTTCAGCCACACCCTAATTAAAAATTAATGAAATTCTACAAGATAAGGCATTGTGTTATGGTATCTTTTCCTGTCTTGTAGAATCATATGACTTAAAGGGAAATAATAAAATAAAATAAAATAAAATAAAATAAAATAAAATAAAATAAAATAAAATAAAATAAAATAAAATAAAATAAAATAAAATAAAATAAAATAAAATAAGATAAAATAAGATAAAATAAGATAAAACTGTAAAACAGAATTAACTTTAAAGGAAGATTTGCTAAAAGATCTTATAAGGTTTGGGGGCTATTTTTTCATGGATTTGTCAATTCTTTTGTTTTCCACAGAGTCATGTACACTGGCATCACAATGGGAGGTTCTTTTTCCTGCATGCCTATAGTTCTACCATGTAAGAGGGAGTGTCAGGTATTGATTCACATATTAACTTTTCTAACTATCCTCTGGAAGTGATCCAAATTCTGTTTACTTCATGAAGGTTTTGGTTAGCTTCAGTTCTTCAGTTATTTGGGGGGAACATCTTTTTTCCTTTTGCTCCATTCTTCCTTTTCTCAGGATTGAATCTCTTCTAGCTGGTATTTCTGTCTGGCCTTTGGACACAAAGGAAGGGCCTTTTGGCAGATCCTGTGCTTCAAGTGGGATTGGTTGCATCCTTGCCATGCTTTTTTATTGCATTTTTAAAGGTTCTGTCAACATTAAACATCAGTTTTCTGTTGTGGGTGTCTGTCCTCAAAACTCTACGTAGGGTTTGATGTTCCTCTGGGTCTTCCACTGGAAATGCAAACAGCAGGAAGGGTTAAAAATACTGTTTTTTGTCTCTAATCAGGAAAAGTCTCCATTCTGACAGGTTCTGACTCAGTCAAGGCCTTTGCAAGCTGCCAGTCTGACTACTCCAGTGCAATAAGCTAAGAAGGGAATCCTAACCTAAGAAAGCTGTCGCTGGTTCTGAGGAACACAAGTGCCATTTCAGTGCAGCTCTCTCTAGTCTACAGTGAAGTGTCCCTGCTGAGGGCAAGCTTTTGGTCCAGCTTCTAAAAGCTCCTTTACATCAGTTCCCCATTGTTGAACTCCCCTGAGTTCCAGTACAGCCTCCCAGCCACACCACACCCCGCAAGCACAGTGGAGCATTTTTTCAGCAGGTGATTTGCAGGAGGGGACCCCACTTTTACATGAAACTAAATACCTGCAAGATTTACTTCAGCAAATCAACAAATCATCCTTCTTTCTTTAGCTCTACCTTTCCAAACCTGGGTAATTTTCATTAAACTATCTGTAAGTCCACCACTGAATAACTGGCTCCTAAAGCTGTGGGTAGACAAAAGAGAAAAGCAGAGCACCATGCTGCCGCAATCTCCCCACCCTTGACTACTTAACTTTGCAGATTTATAAGGTCATTGGATACTGCTGATAAAATAAATAGATTAGCCTCCATTGAATAGTCTAAAGAAATGGATGCCAATTGATAAGTCTTAACTATAAGAGTAATCAAACCTAATTTTTTCTGGACTTCATGAATTATTAAAAACCATCCCAACTGATAAAAAACAGAAGTTCCTGAGACTATAGTTTCACGCCTAGGCAATTATGAGAAGAGCGGAATAAAACTATCTTCAGAGCTGGGTCTAGATCCAAACACACTCCTCTGTATCCTTAAATTTTAGGGACAGGCACACCAAATGAATAAGATTCCTCCAGAGCCTATTAGCTCTACAAATTAGCAGCCTTGAGAGAAAGATGTCTGCTACAGAGATAACATTTAAATATTGTGAGATGTCCTGGCTTTCTATAAATATATACCATGATTATGACTGGAATTAATTCAAGAAACTTTAGAAGTAAGACGAGTAATGAATGGGATTGACATTTATTGATTATAATTTGAAAGAAGATAAGTACATCCTGGCTCCCCTTTCGAGGAATCAAAGCCAATCAGCCCTGGTGGGAGGAAGCCAGGCTCAGCACATCCTTTTGAGCTAGCAAGACAGCTGGACCACGCCCTGGCACCCACGAGGGGCATTAGTAGCTGAGGGACAAGCTCAGAGGAAGCATGAACCCTCAAGAAAGCAGGAATGGTGATACTATCTTGTGTTGCTTGCATTGCTCCTACGGGAGTCATGCCCCTCCCCAGCTGTCTGCTGGGGCCAGGCAACTTTTCACCTATGCTGACAGCAGTGTGAGAGGTGAGGATGCACCACGTTGCTGCCTCTGTGCTCATTTACAGCAGCTGTGACAGCTGCCCAAGTGGAGGAGAGAGATCTGGGGATGCTACAAAGGCCAAGTGGAAGCACAAAGGAAGAACCTGTGCATTTTCCCCTCCTACCAGCTTCCCTGCTTATACCAGAGTCAGGAGGGGTGAAGGGAAAAGGACCCTGATGGCAGTGGCTGATGCTGCCAGCAGGAGTCCCCAGGAAGCACAGCTTAATGGAGGGCTGGTACCCAGGTGGAGGAGAGAAGAAACAGCAGGAGGACCGCATGGTCAAGGGAGCAAGAAGGAGGCAAGGAGCAGAACAGATGGGGGAAGAGACAAAATGAATAACAGGAAGAGACAGCAGGATCAGTGTAACTCTAAAAGCACAAATTCCTTTTGTTATATGCAAAACAAATGAGTATTTTCATGACACTTTCTCCACCCCACACATATTGTAGGCTACACAGGCTGGTGCACTGTGCTGGTAGGGAGGAGCTGGCACATTGGTGAAGGGCAGGGGAAAAGTTGTAGCCCTATTGTCGAGCTCTGGCTCATTGAGATAAAACCTGGGTGTGGGAAGATCAATGGTTTGTGTCAGAGGAACTCAAATGGCTAGTGAACAGCCCAGACCTGTGGGAGTGACTGAGGGTGGATAAAGCAATGCTTTGCCTGTTTAAATCACCTTTCACCTGAGGGCATCTGAATCCCTTTTTTCACACACTAATTATTTAGTTTCCAAATTAAAGAAACACCTTGCAGAGAGGGCCATGACAAGCAGAAAAACTATGCCTACATTAAATCAGAAAACAGGTTAATAGTACTGCTAGGAACAGAAACCAGCTCTCCCCAAGCCCATTCCTATATACTAACTACTAGCCTGTGGTGCTTGCAACCGTGAAAAGCTGTGCAGTTTTACAAACACACTCAGCAGGTGACAGAGAGAGCCCCAAGGATATATGAACACCTTCTCCACAGGAGGCCATCAGAGCGCTGAGGTTACATGACATCTCCTGGCGTGCTCGGGAGGATCTTGGAATTACAGATGAAGCGAATGCGGGTGGATTTCAGCCTTTGACTTTGGACTTCAATTGTTGAAACATGTTTCACCAGGATACCTGCTCTGCTATTCTGGTATTTCCACCAGCAAGGCCAATAAATATTCCACTGGGCTTTCTAGATGGCCAACCTCCCCTAACCAGCCCCATAGCTCCCTGTATAGAGCTAGCGGGCTGTGGCTGTTGCCTTACAGTTGGCCATTGGTTCTTCTGAATTCAAGTGCAGCCAGATGTGATCTGCTGCCAAATCCATCCCTGACACCTGCCAGCCTCACAGCAAACAGGAGAAATGCACAGTGACTTCCAAAGGGCACGAGCACACAGCAAGCTGCCATTAAAAGGTTTCCCAAACTGAGATGGCTTTAGGCTGGACCTGTCATCAGAGCTAGCACTCATTCTCAAATCCAAAATAAGCCTTCCCTGTGTAGGGAGGAAGCCTGAAGCAACAGAAAGGGGCAGTCACATGTGAAGGAGGAGGGGGCAAGAGGAGAGTTATACAAAGGGCAGGATGCAACACGTGGATTGAGCAAATGGCAGTCAGCAATGCACCACCAGCACTAATGCACCACTGGCAGCATGCAGAGGTCCCAGGTTGTATGCACTTGTTGTAAAACCAAGCAGGCTCTTTTGCTTCATGCTATCTAACCCCAAAGCCCAGCAGTCCCACACACACTCAGTTTCCTCAACACGTGGAGCAGGTGAGAGCTGTCCTGGGGAGCACATGCCTCTAGGCACAAGGCCAGTGAACCCGAGCAGGTACACACACCCTTGATTTACGTCATGCAAGGCTATCAGCCTGCTTTTATCTTGCAGTGGGCAGAGGGCCAAGTCCACCTTCCCACTAGCACAAGAAGGCTTTGCAACTTGGCAGCTCTGGGCAGCAGGGAATTCTCCCTCCACATGGTGTCTCTGGGAAATGGGGAGGGGGAAAAGCAAGTCTGTGTGGGGCAGCTCCTAGATCCTGGAATGGCATTGCAGAGTCCATGACAGCAGGCCTGAAGTGAGAGCAGACCCGAGGTGAAGCCTCTCTGCACTTTTGTCTTCTCGTCAGAGAAAGCCCCACGACTGGAGGAGGGCTCCCAGCCGGAGTGACCCTTCTGCAGCAGAAGACCTCACCCACCACAGCACAAGCACTGGATTCAGGCTACACAGACAGTCTCAGCCTGAGCTTGGGGCAGTGCCCAGGCTCCACATAACTCGTGACTGCAAGGCAGATACTACTCTGCTTAACACACGACACGGGAGGCCCAAGCGATGCCCACCCTCTCAGTGTGGCAGGGCAGCCAGGGGCACATTTCCTCATCCTGAGGCAGGATCAGCTGTGAGATAACTCAGATCCTCTCAGCATCAGGCAGGGCAAGCCCTCAGACAACACGTGTTGGTGTCTCGGGCTACACACGTGTACCCAGCCCTGCACAGGCCTGCTCAGCGGGGATGCCTGGGTGCAGCTGTGGGCACCGACTGCTTTCAACTGGGGCTCCTGTTCAGGAGCACATGGCAATTTGGATCAACAGACTGGTTTCTTTCCTACCAAGCATTACCGCTGCCCTTCTCCCCCTGGAAACTCTGCCTGCAATTAGTTCCCGAGGAAGGGGCTTGCCTGTGCCATTAAGAACAGCTACATTACGCGATCTAGGAGAAATCAATGCCCCTAATCGTCGGCAGAGGCAGCGGAGGAGGACAGGGCGATGGGGTGTTTCTCTGGAGACGCTCTTCTCAGGAGAAATCCCAGTGGTATTGCCCCAGGAAGAGACAGAGTAAGGACCTGAAGTAATTAAACTCCCATGCAGCAATTGTTTACCAAAAGAAGCGCAGAAACCTCCCAGCATCTCTCAGAAAGGCAGAGGCAGCCGCTAGGCTCTCCCCAGGTGCAGATGAAGTGCCTCTGCCCTGAAGTCAATGGTCTGTGGTGATTTACACCACGCTGGCAAGTGGAGGGAGGAGGGGCGTGGATGGCCACCTTTCCCTTAAAATGCCCGTTTTCCTCCCTCCGTGGCGGTGTTTAAAGGCAAGACCATGCCTTGCAAGTGTAGAGGCATCCACGCATCGCATCATAATGGAGTTATTCTAAATGAGGTCGGAGATATTTTAATATCCTGAGGCAACAGAACCTGAACTCCGCGTGCATCTTCCCCGCTCTCTCCCTTTTTCACCATTTCCTCCCTCCCGCACACCTCTGCAGTTCCTGGAGCGACAAGACACCTCGCCGGCTGGCTGCGATCGCTGAAAACACTTCCCTAATGCCTCCTCCTTCTCCAATTGCATTAAGCCGCATCTTTTAGAGGTACAGCCCTGTTTATTCATGCTGCTCGCGTGGAAGGGGAAAGCAATGCAGACTGCCTCTCCCCCCCCCTCCCTCCTTCGCCTCGCTGGGTGTGGCAGGTTTAAACCTTTGCAGCCGCCGGCTCGCCAGCGCTGGGGCGAGGAGCAGGGGACGCAGAGCAGGAGGGAAGCCGTCGGATACGGCGGGTGATGAATGAGCCTCATCGCACCCACAAGTGGGAAACCTGCTTGCGGGTTATTGTTTAATCACTCATGCAAGCCGGTGCTGAGCACATACCCCCGTAACGCCCATCTGTTCCAGGATGCGGTGCGGTGCGTGGGACGCCCGCGTTCCTAGCCACCTATCTAAGTGCCCAGCTCTGTGGCTGCACCTCCTTCCTGGCAGCAAAGGTTTACCTCAGATTTTCAGAAATCGCCTTTTCGGGTATGCCTCCTTTTAGCTGAATCTTTTGTGGGCACGGATTCAGAGGTGCCGTCAGCTGCGGGCAGAAATGACAACACCGAGCGATGTACATCTCTCATGGGTGGGCACAGCCAGCCAGATACTTCGCTGCTCATGCTGGCATCGCACCCACTAGAAAGAATAACCCGCAAGGTAGAAGCGTGTGAACATATCTGTCTGCGAGGGGTGGGAGGGCAGTCACATACAGGCACACCTAGACATGGATATGAAAAGCTTTCTTCCACGCCCAAGCCTGTAATTTCAGCATCCTGCTCTTTCACTGCCAGAAAGGCGGGACACTGAGGGCTTCCCCCAAAAAATAATTTGAGGAGAGCTGTCTTTATTTTGGGAAGGAAGCTCCTGTCTGTCATGAAGAACCTATTCCTTATTTTTTTTTATTTTTTCCTTCTGTGAAAGGTCTGGGTGGGGACAGAGGAAGAGCACAAGCTGAAAACCGAGATCTTTTTCTCCTTCAAATTAAAGCTTCCCCTGATGTATCAGCACATTGCTGACCGAGCTGCTGTATCGCCAGTTTGGCAGTTTTGGTGTGTATTCAGGTACAGGAGCAGGAGCTGGGCTCTGAGCCCAGAAACGTTCACAGAATCTGCACATTCAGGATGTATGGCTGCATGGGGATGAGAAAGCATGTGCGAACGAGTGCCTGTGTGCTTCTGCATATATGTGTAGTACAGAGGCGAGCGGCCGGAGAGCGAGGATGCGTGCCGCACATGCACGCGCAAAGGGGTGTGTACCATGCGGTGGATTAATGTACAGTGTGCGGCGAGAGCACTCCGTGTGAGCAGGATACCTGCATGCCACGCATTGCCAGGCGTGCTCGAATACAGAGCGATAGGAGTGGAGGCAGCGAGATGTAAAGAGCAGACACATCGGGAAATTAATCGGGAAATTAATGCCCAGCCTGTGGCGGTATGGGCAAAATTACCCCCCTCTCCCCCAGTAGCTGTCTTCTGACTCTGAAGAATCCCAGAGCTACCTACTTTATTTCAAAATTTGCTGTGCACCTCCGCCCACTGCTCTGTCACTCTGTCTCTCCGTCTGCCTGCCTTTGCCTCCTCTGCTCTTTTCATCCCGTATTTGCCGGCTGAACGTGCTCTGCTGGCTGGCTGCAACGTGGTTTCCCCCCCCAGCCACCACCACCTCCCTCCCTCCCTCCAGATTTTAGTGAACGTATGGTTAATTGTGGAGCATTTGAAACCTGCATGGGGAAAAACACGGGATGACGCAGGGTCCCTTTCCATCCTGCTTGCCTGCCCCTCCCCATTATTCTACAAAATCGCTCCTTCGTTTGATAACGCACGGATCTCCATTCAGAAACACACCTTAACCTGGATTTTCTCTAAACGCTCTGTAGTAACCAGAGTTAATTACATTCAGTGTGCTAGGCTATTGCTCCCGAGTGCTGCAGTGCTCCACTGTAAGAGACACAGAAATGCACGCATATAGAAAGTAACCGCTGTGGTTCCACACCTCACACTGAGTTGAGCTCTGCTCCCAGAACCAAAGCTCTTTGTCGTTACCTACAGATTCATAATTAGGGGAAGTTTCCAAAATGCCTTATGAAGATCCCCAGGGCCAGCTCCTGCCTCCAAGTTCCGACTGAATAAATCCCAGATCCTCCCAAGGAAGTCCAAGGAGCTCAGCCAAAATGGGCTCTTTCAAGCAGGAGCAGGTTTGGACTTAACATGAAATAAAAAGGGGAAGAGCCGGGGGGTGGGGGTGGGGGGGATAAATGATGTAGCTTTTTATTATTATTATTATTATTAAATTTCCTTGTCGTTTTGGTCACGAAAATGTTGTCACTGAAAACTAGCCGCCACCCAAATCTTCTTAGCGTCCCCGTTTGGTGACGGGAAAAGCCAGGTGGTACCAGTAAAGAGAATGAGCTGGTTTCCAACAGGTTCACACCGCGAGCCTCCCTCATCCCAGCCGAGTTGGGAGCTGACAGAGGCGTGGTCCTCTGTCTCTCTCCCAGCTGGTGCAGTTGGCTAACTGGTTGTACTATGGAGGGTATTGCAAAGAGGGTGACTCTCCCCTCCCCGGGCTCACGCTTTTGTTATTAATTAATTACACTTTTCCTTATACCGGAGGTTTAAAAAAAAAAAAAAAAAAAAAAAAAGAAAAAAAAAAAGGCTTCAGGTTAAGTCCTGCTCAGCTTGTTGTAACACACACACAAAAAAATATGAATGCACCTGTCCTCTGAGCCACCTCGCAGCACATGCACATAAAGCATCCCCCATTCATCGGAGCCGTGAGCAATAGGGAGCGTTCTGACCGGGGATCAAGGCTCACCGGGCATCCTTTCTTTTTCGGCTTAAGACGAAGAATTGCTTCCTTTATCTCCAAGGTAGAGGCAGATATCATCACGTTTCCTGCCAGCCCCCCCACCCGCCATCCACACCCTCCGATCCACGGACCGAAAACCCTAGGCAATGCATCTGCTGACAATTAAAAGAAGAAGAAGAATAGAGGGGGGATCCTAGTAGCTCCCCAAATGTGGACGTAGGCCACCCCCCTTTCCCCACATCGCCAGCCCCGGAAAGGCAAAGCAGTCGCGCTGAAGGGTGTGAAAAGAGCCTTCAGTCGCAAGATGCTAAAGAATTGCAAAAGAGACATCTGCTGAAAGCAGCTGAAATTTCCTCCCCCCTGCCCCTGCCCCTACCCCAGCCCCTCACACACGCAAGGCAGACACGCACCCCACGGACCCCCCGAGAGCCTGGGCGATTTCTTAGCAGAAAGAAACGTAAAAATCTTCAGCTCTACCTGTTTTGTTCTTCTCATACAGCACAGCATGATCGTATTGTCCCCTTCCTTCCTTCTTCTTCCTTCCTTCTCCTCTCTCCTTTTCCTCTTCTCTCTCTTATCTCTCCCCCCCACCCTCTCCACTCCCTCCCTCCCTCCCTCCCTCTCTCTCTCTCTCTCTCTCTCTCTCTCCCTCTCTCGCACACGCACACGCACACGCACACACACACACACACCAGGGCAGTTAGCAGCGGCTCTAAGGTCCACACATGCACACGCCGCCTCTCCCTACCTCCCTCCCGCTATCCCTACCCTGCCCAGAATTGTCCCCCCGGCTCGTCACCTTCCCCACCCCAACCCACCCCACCCCACCCCCAGCCCAGCCTGCTCCTTCCCCCCCCCCCCCACCCCCCCAAAGTCCCTTTGCCAGCCTCATGAATTATTAACATCTCCAATCTGGACCCAATTACCCAATGCCTTCCCCACTGTACAGAGGGGGACACTGCGGCGGGGAGGCAGCGGGTGGGTGGGTGGGTGGGAGTGGGGTTTATATGGGGGAGAAATGGGGTGGGCGCGGATGGGAGAAGAGGGAGCGGGGTCCTTGCCGCCGCATGCAGTGTGCTTCATGCCCAGGTGACGTGCCGTAGGTGGGAGCTAAAGGGGAGTCGGAAAATATGGTAAAATGGCTGTAAAAGCCCCCCCCCCCTTCCCCCTCGCCGGCACACTCGCCAACATATATGCACACACTGCCTCCTTCCTATGTGCAGGCACAAACCCCGCGGGGCCGAGTCCTGCAGCACAACTTTCTCCCCCGTCCCCCAAGTCCATCCCGTGGACTTTGTCCAGGTGCAGAAAATGCTGCTGCTGCTACAGATCCGTGCTTCAGAAGAGCTCCAAAAGCTACAGCCATCGTCCCTTCCCCTTCCTCTATTCCCCCTCTCAATTTCCCTGCCTAAGTAATTCCTGCGCCTATTGATCCCAGCCTGCAAATTTCTCCGAGTTATTATAAGGGAGACGTGCACGTTCACACACGCAGCCCGCCCCTGTGCACGTGTGGGAACAAAAATATATGGATCTGCATGCACAGGAGATCATGGCGATGCCGGGGTCTGAGTGAGCATTAATGCACGCGCACACCCCCAAGCACACATCTTGGAAGTTATAGCACGGTGTTTTCTCCGAATGTATATGAGCAGGATCGCTATATCTGTCATCACAAAAAAAAAAAAAGATATTCCAGACGATGTCTAAACCGAAGCATGAGATTGTCGAGCATGTTAAAAATATAAAAAGGCTGCTGGATTTTCAGGATTTCATCTACCAAAATTCAAATTTAGCTTATTTTATTTGCTGTGTCTGGGAGGCACAGCCGGATGCTGTTCTCTTTCATAGTACTAATGTCACTACATCAACTTCTCTGCTACGCCCTGGAGTTGCTTCTAATTTATTCTTAATGTTAACCTGCTCACAAAAGAGAAGAAAAAAAAATTGTCTTGGGTTATTATTAAGTATATCCAAATCCATTGTTAATACAAATATTGACACGCACCCTTCCACAGATAAATGCATATATAGATACAGCTTCTGGAATACCCCTCAGCGCAGGCTCCTCCATAATCATATTCAGTTGCTATGACATCACTGCAGTTCCCAGCACCCTATTTTTTTTTTTTTTTTTTTAAGGAAAGTAAACAGCATTTCAAAGAGAATCTACCTAGCTATCTACATCCGTGTGTAGTTTAAGGGAAGCGCCTTTCGGGGTTAAGCGGGTATAAATGTTGGCTCTGGTTTTGCAGTGTAGAAA
Organism: Aythya fuligula; assembly: GCF_009819795.1. Lineage (NCBI taxonomy): Eukaryota > Metazoa > Chordata > Aves > Anseriformes > Anatidae > Aythya > Aythya fuligula. Next base: position 87,273,395 of record NC_045559.1, read on the forward strand.
AGGGAAATAATGGCATGGTAATGAGATTCAGAGATGATACTAAACTGGGAAGAGTTGCAAACACCAGCTGACACCAAAGAAGACCACAGGATTAAGTAACGAAAATTAGATTCAGCTTCAGAAAATGCATGCAGAGAGAAAGAACGCCAACTATGCAATCATTAAAAAAAAAAAAGACAGGTAAGTGGATCTGCAGAAAGCAATGGGCATCAGGTTGGAGGAAGGGGTGTTGGTGGCACACACCACCGCTGGCGACACCATGCCAAGGCTCTGAGAAGCGGCGCAGTGACATTTTGGAATATGCCCATGGGATTTAGGAGGCCCTGCCCCAGCTTTGGGAGTTGTTGGGGGCTCACTGCCAGAACAAAGTCAGCGTGTCATGAGCTTGTGTGAGCTTGCTAACCCACATGAGTGCTCCGTGTGCCCCTGGGAGATGGGATTCATCTGGCCAAGCGTGCGTGGCTCTATCTGAGAGCGTCACCCTGGGCTCCCTTTGGTGTTAGTGAAGAAGAATGGGAACTTCTCGGGTGTGATTCAGATCATCCTATAGCAGGAGCCTAAACTAGGTCAGATGAATCACGCCTCAGGAGTGTTTGAGAAGCTCATGTTCTTCCCACTGAGGAGGCCTTTTTAGGGAACCTCCCTGCTGTAGGGAGCCCTAGCGAGGAAAGCCTGCCTGCCCCCCCCTTTCCCAGACACCCACCCAGGGAGGGAGCAGGCTGGCAGCAGAATGGCTGCGCTGGTACAGCCAGCTGGGGGCAGCCCCCTTCCTCTACACACCTGGGGTGGTTTCTCATCATCTTGAGTCAGATCCAGAGTCAGAGCCACCTCTCTTCATGCCCAGCCCCATGGGCACTCTGTGCTCTAGCTTACTGCAAACCACTTTTGTCACATAGGCCAAAACCCCTCAGTGGGTTCCCTGTGCATGTGGAGGGGTGGTGGGCAGCCAGCCCACTGCAGAGTCACGTCTGAGTTCCCTCTGAATTAATCTGCTCAAGTAAAAGAGAGAGATGCTGAGACCCGAGTTTCCAGGGTACTTCAGTTCCTGACACCCCTTTTCTTTCAAATCAGGACCCTTTAAGTACCTTTAAAAGTTGGACTTTAGATTCTTTAGCCAACTATATGGTTTTGACAATTACATCCCAACATCCCTTGTCCTGTCATCTTGGCTATGCCATCACGTCAGCCTGTAGGGTAAACTATCTGATAGCAACACTCAAGGAAGAAAGGATGAGTCTGCAGCAGTGAAAGAGAGGCTGAAGGGAATGAGGAATTTGAGTAAGAAATTAAAGGCAGACACTTCAGCCAAGGTGTTAATGAGCAGCAGAAGCAAAACTCAAGGGAAAGAGACGTGAATCCCCATTTCTTGATGTCACCAAGTCAAGATAGGACGCTTTCATCCAGCTGACACTTTTGTCTCTTCACTGTGCTGCCAACGCTGGCTCATTCAGCACTCCTTCAGAGTTTCTGGATAACGCTGCTCTGTGCAGCGTAGACATGCCCTGGAAGGCCCCTCTGACCTTGGCTTTTGAATGTACACAAACAAAAGGAAGAGCAGGCCAAAGAACAACGTGAATGGGGCGCTGGGGAAGGGGGCTGGCAGGAGGGGGTGAACAATGCACCTAGATTTTAAAAGATTCATCTGTGAGACTTGACTAAATGACAGCTAAGGAGGTGAAGGAGCATGATATTTTCTAAAGCTGCAAGACTCAAGATAGGGAAGGAATTACTTGGAGTAATACATAGCCCACTGCTTGGTGCGTGCTGCATGTTCCTTCTCTGCGAAGGAGGGTTTGGTGCACATAAAGTAATTATTAAGATGACTCCTTTAATTCAAAGCCATGTTTTCAATTTAAAAGGGTCCAGAACATTTCAAAGCAATGAGACACATTGGTGGTTGTTACAACATAGGGTGGTGAACTGAGAGACACAAACCACTGCTTTTTCCCTGCTCACTTCTGCTACGAGTTTTAGCATTGCCTGAAGTTATACCAGCAGCTCAAGGTCCCTACTGGTCCAAGGAAAAAGCATCTTTGGCTCAGCTGCTAGTTTAGGGGCAAGAGGAAGAGCTGATAATCACTTTTAGTTTGGAGAACCATTTAATTTGAACCAGCTTCTGCGACTGCAATCAGGCCAACCCCCCTGGCCAGATGAACTTAAATAAAACCAAGAAAAAAAAGAAGATAGTTTGCCTCTAAGAGCTGTCCCAGTGGTAAGCAAGCTAAGCTGAAGAGGCGTCTTCTCCAGAGAAGTACTGTGAAAGTCCCGTTACTAGGGATATTTAAAGCCTCAGTAAAAACAGCACTGAAGTGAGGGATTTGCTTTCATTGGGAGATAGACTGGATTTTCTCCTTATTCATATGTTCCACATATAGTGGTAGCCTCGCCTTTTGTTAGCCAAATTTCATGCTGGAGGGAAAAAAGCCAATTTCATAAAGATTTTTTAGGATCCTCATTTGAATAGGCATTCCTGAAAATCCCACTGCTGGCCCACTTGCATTTTTAGTATCCTCAGTAGCTATCCAACTCTGGTCTCGTTTGGGCTCACTTTCAGTCATCTGTGTCTTATTGACACAAAATAGTGCAGGGTAACACTGCGACCAAACTCCTGTTGTAGCCTGATTTATATGGATTTATGACATATTCATTATATTATATTTTTATTTAGATATATTTATAAACTGTTCTGTGATACCACAATCTCCTTGGGGGAGTACAGTCTTCAGCACAAGGATTACTCAGGCCAATTTTTGGATTTGAGTTAATCCTGAATTATTAATAATAAGGAAGGAGAGCCTAGTTTATGTTGACCTAAGACTGTGTGCAACAGGTTGTAATAAGCGGCTTTAAGCCCATGCTTCTCAGCAGTCACAATGGCAGCGTGGCACTGCGTCTTCTGAGGTCTGAAGCCTTCTCTGGAAGGCTTTTCTGCTTCAGAAAATGCCAGTACAGAAATATTTCATTCAGTTTCATGACTGCTTGGTTGCTCATCCTGCACCACAATGAACACACAGGACGTTACTAGCACCTGTTGCTAACGTGTTAGCCAAAGAAATATGCACAGATGCTCTGCATTTATTCCCGGTGATTTCTTCTTTTCTTCCCATGCCTGCACAGCTGGGCTCACAGCACTGAAGACACCTGACTTTACAATAGGGAACATAATAAGAAATGGCCTCAATAATTTCCCTGTTTTTGTCATTCTTAGAAAAGACGTGTTTTCTCTAACTCGTGTGGCATCCGCTGACTGGAATATCTGGGTGCGAGCAAGGGTAGAAAGATTTTAACATGCACAAACAATGGTCTTTATAACCACAAGGTCATGCTTAATTATTGTTGAGCTTCAGACTCATCAAAAATACAAACACAACAGTTAAATCCCAGCATGGCTGAGTGCTGAAACCATAACTCTTCCATAAAATGAAACCTCATCTGTTTGTCTGTCAAAAAGAAAAATGTCATCACCGAGAGCGGTCAGCCTATCAGCTATTATCCTCAGTGTAGCAATAGTCTGCCGTGGGGGAATGTGATACTTTACAAGGCAGACCAAATACGAGGCAGGATGACCCAGGAAGCCACCTCCTCCTTCTCCAGGGACCCTTCAATCTCTGCTGTTGGGTCTACACAGCAGTCCCTCCTGCTGTAGCACAGATCCAACAAAGCAAGCTTTGGACGAGAATCAGTTGTGCCCAGGAGCTCGGCGTGGCCCACCTTACTCTGCTTTTCAGGCTGCCCCCATCATTTACTCTAAATCCTGCAGTGCTGGGGCTAAGCTGCTGTCAGCATCTGGGCTGGTCACCTTACAGCGATGGGTGTGATGGGATGAGGACAGAGACAGATGCTGAGGTGCGAGTCCTGCTCTCTTCAGAGCATGAAAAGAGTAGAGAAGTCCATCCCAGTGCTGTTTCACTCTCCTGGCTTCTTCACTGATACATTGCCATTCCTCTAACACCCCACTGCTGAATGTGGGAGCTGCCCGGTGATACCAGCATGATGACACAACAGTGTCATAGTGTGTCACAATTTCCTGAGCCTTCTTTGGAACATCTGCCTCGGCTCCACACCTGCCTGCACCACTCCTCCTTCAAGCCAGAGTGGGGATGATGACCTGGCTGCTCCAGCACTAGGAAGGTGGGTGGCAGGGACAGGTTCATCCTCCTTCCTTCCTGTCCCTGCAGCTGATCACATTCTTGCTTCTCTCTAGCAAAACAATTGAGTTGAGCAGAACCAGTCTGCATGCAGGGAAGTACATGGAGTATCCTTGATACAGACGGGAAAAGGGGTAAAGAAAGGCTAAAGAAGCCATTACTTGCATGCTCCTACATGACACTGCAGCAGCTACTGTGGGTGATGTTTCCAGGAATGAAGAACATCCAGCAAATCAGATCTGCCCTGGCCTTCAGACCTTTAGGAAATGGCATTAAGAATTTCTCATTGTGGCCAAGCTTCTATCACAGGCATATATAGGGCCACCAGGCCATGTGCCAACCGGGATCACAGCAGCAGTGTCCACAAAACACAGGTAGGGTTGGTAGAGGTGTGTTTGCCTTGTGTGAGTGTGAGGTGGTGGAGCAAACTGACAGGATACCTTCATTTGTCCAGAGCTGTACACAGGGGAGGTAGAACAGCGAAAATTCGGAATGAAATGGGCAGGGAGACTGTAAACATCCACATGAGTAAAATAACTGCATCTCTGTTGGAAATAAAGACTGAAGCATTTTTAACACCCACTTTAAGGGTTCAAAAAGCAGCTCCCCTTGCCTTGACTTCGTTTAGGTTGGACACAAGAGGAAAGTCCACGTCCTTCAGTTTATCCAGCAGGCATGGCATATGCAGGGGGTTTGTTCCCTTGTAGCAATATCTGCAATGCAAACCTCACTGTATCCAACTACAGTGGAAGAGCTCCCCAGTCCAAAATGCAGATCACAGGACTTGGATAATTGGTCACACCATAGCCAAATTTTATTACAGTTCCCTTTAAGCAGAGTCCTGCTAGAACTGGCAGGTAGACCCACAGGATTTTTGATGCAATCCAGCATCAGACCTATATTAATTGCAGGTTTGCAATGCGGATACTGCAATGGTCTTACAGGGGAGAGTGTGCTCAGTTTGGTCAATAAAATGATCCGCATCTGAGAATGGAAATTCACAGTTAAGATTCCCACAGCTCAGCATCCTCATCATCTCACTCCAGTGGCATCAGAGCTCTGCTTTGGTGTGTGGCCGCATGAAAAAAAAGAGTTCTCCTACGCTCACAGTTACGTTGTGCCCAGCCTTCACAGTAGTGCCCTGCTATAGCAATTATTATTTGCTTTCCAAGACCCCACTGTTAGCCAAAAGAATTCACCCCGGAGGGCAGGAAACACAGATGGAAATTTATTAAGAGTCCAGGACTGTGCAGGCGGGAATCCAAACCTGCTGCCCCGTGGATGGAAGCTGCGTCGCAGGGAAAGGCCCTGTTTTAGCTCAGCTCCACAGGATACAGAGCTGTGTTTCTAGAGCATTTTTTTTCTGGAGGTTTAGAAGCAGCTCCAAGCATAACAGCGAATTTTCTGACTGCGTAAATCTGGGGGATTAGCTCCTTCCCCAAGTGATTCTGGTGGCAAGGAGAAACAGAAGGTTTCTGGAGGGAGGCAGCTTCATCTCTCCAGGCAGCTACACAGTCCCCCTCACTACCTGACAGAGCTGTGTTATACAACATCGGGTGCACAACGCATGCCTAGAACTGTGACTTGTTAGAGGAGCTAGTCCCGTTTCACTCCTGCTTCACCCCTTTGCCCTACAACCTGTACTCACCGTTCACCCAGCTTTTCCCACCCTCCTGGTGTAAGCTGCCATCCAGAACTGCCAGCACCCTCCTTACAGTAGGTGAGGCACAACTCGACATGAGCAGAGGCCTGAGAAAGGGAAACGTAAACCTGAAGAAGGCAGTGGGAAGGAGAAAAGGAGGTGACAAGGACCTGCAGTCAAGTGAGCAGGGATTTTTGTGCCCACTCAGGAAATAGCACAGGAGATACAGTACTCAATGGAGGTGGAAAGGTCTCCTTCAGCTCGAGGCAGAAAGGAGGAAACAAGCATTCACCCAGTGCCTACACCAGGGAAGACAAGTATGTTGATCTTGATGGTCTTTTCATGAGTGTTCATCTCAGCGGGGTAAAAATAAAATTTATTTTAATATTGTATGCTGCAAAATGTGAAGGGTAATTCTGCCTTGTTACCTTAATTTATTCAGCCAAAGAGGAGGAAAGAGTTCATTCTCTGTTTGTTATGAAAGCTTTGCTCAAGTATGAACAATGTTCCATAGTAAATGATGGAGAGTTTGACAATCTTACCTGTATCGTATGATCATATATTGAAAGGTTCTATTGTTAAGAACAGATACAAGAGAATACAATTTCAGCTGCTTCGGGAACTGTAATTCCGAGCTTCCTCATTTTTAGAGTTCTTTCTAAGTCAGGGATCCGTGTTTCCTCAGCAAAGTTTTTTGCATGCAATTTCTCTAGCTGCTTTCTAAAACTGAAGTACATGTAAGTCTTTGGAATGGTAGGAAATCAACTTTTGTATATCCAGCTTTCTCAAAGTTAGCCACAGCACAAAGATAAGACTGGCATGGCCCTTCTCTTCAAAAACAGCCTTGAGTTCAGCCCAAACCTTTAAATGTCACTGATCTCCTTCTTGAGGATAAAAGCCTTAAAAAAAAGGCTCAAAACACCTCAGGCAACACCAAGCACAAAGAGGCACAACCAGGCAGTGTCAGGTAATCTCCATATTACACAACACACTCCAGACCCCCTTGCTTAGCTGTTAGCCACCAGCATTGAAGGGAGGGCAGCATGGTCATTTTCATTCTTGCATTAAGCTCAACAGATACCAAGACATGTCTTGAGGCACTGTGATGCCCTCAAGGCCTTCCAACATTCCTGCAACCACTGGGAATTAATAGGCTAAAACTGAACCCAACAGAGAAAGGGAAGCTGCTGAAATGCATTGCTCATTTCGCATTGTTGCTTGAAAGCCAGCGAAGGTTATTAATTCTTAGATCTTTGGTGAATGATGCCTCCTTTATATGTTTAGTCATCCAAGGAGTAAAATGGTCTACCAAGGGTTGTTTAGCTACCGTGTCTGACTTAATCTTGATCACACTGTGCCTACTGAAAATGTTAGGACATAGCTGCATCTATCTTTTTACCATCTCGCCAAACTCCTGCAGTCTCTTATTAGATCTTCTTCACACACTGCTCAACCTCAGCGACCCAAAATTTGCCTCTTTATTTCCCAGGACATCTATGGGCCCTTTCTGTGTAAGTACACTCGTCTCACATCCCAGGAAAATTAGAGGATGGTTTTGTAATTTGAAAACTTAAGTCATGCTCAGCATTAGACTACAACTCCATTCCTCTCCAAATAAAAAGTCTAGGAATCATTAGTTTCACCTTCGTTATCTTAAAACTGATCTTAAATCCTGTCTTTTCTGTCACTTCCTTCAACTTTCTATTGTACAATACTTCCTGTCCGTCTCAGTAGCAGTAAGGTAATCTACATATCAAAGACGTTTGTGCAGGACGTGTCATTTCACCTAAGCCTGAGAATTTCACAACAGTTTCTGCAAAAGCATTATAAAAGAAACGTAGGAAATGGTAAACCTTTCTGCCCTCTCCTGTGATGTTAAGGGGGACTGAGATTCTACTCTGTAGGGGTTTTTTTGAACTGCAAATGGAAAATTGCCATGGGTTAATAACTTTATTGAAGTTATTAAAATTGTTTAATTATATCCAACGCAACCATGTGTTTTTGTAAAATTTATGCATGCATGCTAGTCATAATCTCATGTCTTTTTTATTATTATTATTTGCTGGTATTCTACTTTTCATTTGCTGGAAGTTATTGGATCTGCTGTGAATTTTGTATTTCTCAGAACCTTATTAATTCTACTTGGGTATTAATTCTAGAGAAGGATCAAAGATAGGACTCCTCAAACTGCCAAAATAAATAAATAAATAAATAAATAAATAAATAAATAAATAAATAAATAAAAAGCTTTGATAAACATCAGTTTGGCTGCCTTTTTCAAATTTGGATACAGAACCACTTCCTCTCCATTTTTTCTTTTTTTTAATTTCTTTGCAACATCTTAGTGAACCCAATACACTTAAACCATTCTTGATGTTGAGCATATTTCTTTATCTCCTCTGTCATCCCATTAAGGACCTAGGAGGATTTGTTGCTTTGTTCTGAAATCAGCACTCATTTCATGTTTTCCACCAACATCTCAGTTCTGTAAATGCTAATGACCTAACAAACTGAAGTAAAGCTTCAGGTAAAGCAACACCTCCTCCTGAAACAAATGAATGTTTTCATAGACTTTAGAAAAGAATGAGGAAATATATAAAGCCGAGCAACAAACAACCCTTTCTCAATGTGTATACACTTAAGCACAGGCAATAGCATTATCCATTTTTCTGAGGCTCAGCCCAGAGTTCATATTATTTAAAATCTATTATCATTTTCTGCACAATGTTTAGAAAGCACTCACTCCTTTCTTTCATGATTTCAAATAGTTCCGTATCTGTTTTTAACTGCAGTGGGATATTTACTGCTCCTAACACAATTTGGAACCTTGATAAATTTACTTCAGTTCCAAATTACCACATTCCTAAATGAGAATAAAATTCCTCATCCATCTTTCTTTAAGTCCCATTGAGATACATCATAGTTCATCTTTATGATTAGTCACTGCTGAATATATCCATGGTTAAGGTAATTACTGTACGTGATGAAGATACTGTTTAAAATGTCTCAAATATGATCATTTTCAAGTCTGGTGAGGCAGAACCCTTTCTCTTATTCTATGACACCTTTTCATACAGTATCCCCTAATCTACCCCATGTTCTTATCTCTCCTCTCTACTACACCCCCTTGTAAACTCTCCCTGTCACAGCCATTGCCTTGAACCTATGCAGTCCCTTCATTTGACCCCTGTAGCCCTTAATAATCTTCTCTGACCTAGCCATAATGCAAGAAACAAAATTGCCATGGCTCTTTTAGAGATGAGAGTCTGTTTATTAGGCACTCTCTACCTCAGAAAGCATGACATCTGCAAACTGTTGGAGGCTGGAAGCATATTTGAGGGAAGCATCTTTGCTGTTTCTTCTCTTACTACTCTCCAGCCCAGTTGTTGGCCTCTGAATAAAGAGAGTGGACTAGATGGACCTTTGGTCTACCCAAGGATGGTGACCCACTAGCTGCCAAATAGACAGTAATGCCCATTTCTCTGCCTTTCTTTCACTAATTTGAAACCCCCTCTGCCTTCTACCCAAGAGACAAATTTCTGGAGATCGGACTGTTGTTGTAGCTTCTGTCTCTTTATCAAACAAAGTCATCTGGGGTGAGATAGTGAGCTAAGAGTCCTCATGACAGGGACAGACCGACATTATGACCCAGCAGAACAACCAGCACGTTGGGTAGGTATCTTTGCTAATGCAGTGCAATTTTAATATAGCTTGCTCCATCAGTAGGTTTCCAAATCAACACAGCATTTCAGACCAATCAGAACCTATTCTTACAGCAGCTGGCTGCAAACATATTTCTTCTTCAATTTATGGACTTCCCAACTGTTACTGGGCAGCAATATTTAAGTAAATGCTGCGTTGTACAGTGCATTTAACCAACGGCATCTGCGATGCCTGTGGTGCAAAGGACTGCTTTGAGCTGCAGCAGTATTAGGGCTAACAGCCTTCGTCCAGGCTTTCCCACTTAGCAGGAAGCAGTTGCAAAGCCATACGAGTGAATTACAGGCTTACTGTTCCTCAGCAAACATCAGCACAGCCATTCAGCAGAATCCCCATATTCCTGTAACGAGACCATAGAAAAATAGTAGCTTGAACTGCACCGTGTATTTGTGCTTCCCCTTATTTATAGCCCATGCCGCACAGTTATTCAACAGGTGCCCTTTGAGTAAGGAGCATGTGGCACAGAGATGACTGGAAGGCAAGGCAGTAGAAAAGAGCAACACAGGAAGCAGTTGTGCAGGGTTTATTATAAAGGGCAGCTAACTGATTCATCAGTGCCCTCCCTAGCAAGCCATGCCATATAAATGCTATTTCGAAATTAGCCTTGTGGAATAAGGATTAGTTGGCAACGGTACGCATGCTTGAAGTGTGAATATGTAATGTCTCCTCTCCCTAAAGAAAGGCAATTTTTTGTTCCCTCCAACTGCATGGTTTCAACTCAATTTACAGTGTGTGCCCCAAGGCCATTTTTGCAGCCAATTCTAATTTAGGAGAATTAGCAGGATTTTCATTCTCTAGCATTGGACTGGCATTCTGGCTCGGACTCTCACCCAATGCTGGAGAAAGAAGGCAAAAGAAATCTTATAACCCAGTGTAATAAGACACTGCAATGGCAAGAAATATAAACCAGGGCTGCCTCCTTTTGTAGGTCTTGCAAGGAAAAACAGCAAATTTGCCAGGCTACAGATTGCTGTGCTAGCATGCAGTGAGGTTGAAAGAGCATATGGGAGAAATGGCTGCTTGGCTGTGGTGCACCTATTGCCAGCCCTGTCATTCAGGGCTGTGGAGACGAGATAAAGGTTTATTTTAGTGCCCTGACAGCTGACAGGAACTTGTCATATTGCAGAAGCTGCTGAATCTCACTCAGGGAGAAGGAGAGGAAGGGAAGAGAAATCAAAAGCAATCACATACTTGGTGCGTGCTAGTCTAATCTCCTGGGGGCAAGAGATAGGGTGAGGATTCTTGTGTATTCTGTGTGTACAGCACCTTCGACAAAACCGTACTAAGAAATGCAAAAAGTAGACAGCAAAAGAAGGTGCCAGAAGAATCTGAACTTTGTTTCACATTGTATTCGTTTTCAAATGATGTGGAGAAAGCTATTGCTCTTGGGTATGAGCAAAGCTGATATGGGATTTCTCTGTGACCATCCAAAATGGAGAAGAACCTGAGCGAGCAGGATCTTCTTTGCAATGTTCCCAACAAGAGTAGGATTCATTCCCACAGCTCCAGACTTGGAAGACAAGAAGGAGGGAAAGGGAGAAGGAAGAGGTAGGTTGTTTTTGGACAAAATCTTAACTCTTCCTGCAAAATTGGAAGAATTGCACAATTCTTAGGCTGAGAAACAAAGCAAACAAAAAAAAAAAAAAAAAAAAAAACAAAAAACATGGCAATGTTTTGATAAAAACTTTCTGCAGAGAGCAAGTACTTTGTTAAGTGCATGTAGACACACAACAAAAAAAATCACATAAAATGGTTTTGTCTACATTGTTGAGCAAGGTCCCTCACTCATCTTGCTCTCTATCTAGTTTAGACACATGATTTTAGACACATTCCCTCTACAGAGTCTTCCAACAACCTACCTTTACTGCTGTCTTCACTGTTAATTGCATCATACACTGTCTTTTAAGCTAAGGCACTGCTATGTCACCTCCCCTTCCAGTAAGCATGCAGACTTTTTCCCCACCAAAGTCAGCAGAAGTGTGTCTTGAAAGGTGCTCTGCATCTTATCATATCAGGCCTAGGGTCTCCTACTTCCCTGAGGCAGGAGACCTCCTTTAGACAACATTAGGTACAATGGCAAGCATACTGCTGCAGCTAGACAGATGTGTCAGCTCCTTTCTTTTGTTAATACAAGTGCAAATAAAAAGAAAAAGCAGACCTGGATTTCACTGGCAGTCAGGAATAAATTGGATTCAGCTTCAACAAGCAAGGCATTTGAGTCAGATTTATGTGGCTGCCTTAGAACATAACGTCCCTAAAAACAGTACCTGGATTCACTCCTTCTCATTGACATAATGTGTCAATGACACATCTTAATGTGCCGCTGGTATCTGATTGTTCCTCATGTTTCTTCTGGCTCCACACAATAAAACACCTTTTGAACACGCACCTTGCCATCTTGGAAGCTGAATAAACTCAGTCTGTGCCTGAATCGCTGAAGGAGTGTAGGGAAGAAGGCAAAAGAAATCTGCCAGCATGGCTGAGAAGCTTATCTTGCCTTGGCTGGGTTCACTTTGGTTTCCAGCTTCTTTCCGTCAATCGCCGTACTAATGTATCCCCAAGGGTGCTGATCCCAGAACAATATGCTACAAAGATGATTACAGTCTAAAAGAGAAAAGAAAACCCTGTCACCATGGATGTTACGGGTTTCAGCTTTTCACATTTAATCCTTTAATTGGTCTTTCTGGCAAGAAGAATTTGATACTTGGCTTTATTGCTGCATGGATGAGCCCTATTGCAAATCCCATTGGGATGAAGTTACAGTCATTTGGCAGTAAGAAGATCCTTAGCAACCTCTCAAAAGCCTACCCAGAGGGTTCCTTGTTGACATCACAGTTTCGGTGTGATGTCATAAAACCTCCTAAGAAACAAAAAAAGGCTTTAGGACCTCTGGATGCTCGACAAGACCGTGGCTAGCCCTTACCCTGGTATTGTATGTATCAAGAGCTACTTTAAAGAAGAGTTTGGGTCTTGGCTTGCAGCCAGAAGGCTGATGAATGCAGAATACAGAGCAAGGCTGAACAGCTGTATGCACAACAAGAACAAATATTTTCAAGATATTGAGTGTGGGGGGACAAGAGAGAGAGAGGGCATCGTGCTGGGGTGTTTGGGGAGGTCTAACCTAGAAAGTCTTACTATTGCTTTATGGACAGTCCTACAGGCTACCTTCTTGCTGATGGGCAGGTCCAAACAAGGGCTAATCTGAGTAACAGACTCTTTGGAGGAGAAATTTATGTCCTATGGGAGCATACAAGTTAGATGCCTTGGAACCTCCCCGCTAAGCATCTCAATAAAATTTAATCTCCCATGCCCCAGGCCAAGAGCAATAGCAGCATTTTCGCATTCAAAATGAGCAGCCCTTGAGGTACGAAAGAGAGAAATGACTTAATTTAGAATAAAATGAAACATAGGAGCTCTGATTCACAGTCCTATTTAGGAACAACTGGGAACTCTTTCTTCTCTAATAGAAGGGGAAATACTTAAGTCATTGCAACAAGTACCCCTCCAAGAAAGGAGAATATTTTCTTCCAAGTTTAAAAGTTCCTGAGTTAAAAGCTGAGGATTTGGCCCTAAAAGCCTTCCCCGAGTCAGTCAATTTGTGCTGATGTAACTAATGAGGTGTCTGGATCTTACGACCCATTGTCGTGGTGTATGTGCAAAGAGAAGAGAGCAGATTAACACCTATCAAGCTAAAAATAAAAGCGTCACCTCCGAGGTTGGGCCTATTGTGCTTATTGCAAGGGGTGGGGTAGGATTGGTAGAGCTGTGCGTCCATCGTGGATGTCACCATGGCACACCCACGCCAACATCTCCACGGAGACACAGCACATTTCTAGCTCCTGCATCACCAACTTGTTGCCAAGGAAACAAGAGGATGCAAAAAAAAAAAAAAAAAAAAAAAAAAAAAAAAGAAGAAGAAGAAGAAGAAAAAAATCTCAATGACATTCAATTTTCAGACAGTCAAGAAACCCCTGAAAGGGATTTTAAAAGTGCCTGAGAAGGAAATGGAAATTGGGCTTCTAATTACAGATTCTCAACCAACTCCTTTTTATTCCCCGGTTATTCTGTCTGCTCACGTCACTGTCTTCCTGCCATTCTCTGTCTACAGAGGTACGAACGCCAGACATCAGTGAAAAGAGAATCAGAAAGAGCTTTCCTGGAGTGAAGGAGGAGAGGAGGGAGGGAGAGCGGGGGAGAAGGTTACTCGATAAAAGCAGCAGTGGAGATTCCATAACTGAGGGAAGGGTGGTGGACAGAAGCTGCAGAAAGGGAAACGGGGAAGAAAGGCAGAGTGGGAGTGAAGATTTCTGCGAGAAAGGGATGGGTGCAGTTGGCAGGTGGGGGTGTACATATGCATCTCTACACCCAGATGCATGCGTATTTTTATATATGCAGCTGAAAAGGCACATGTATACACAAAAGTATGTCTAAATCCACCTTGGATAGTCAAAAACCTGAGCTGTATAACCTCCCTCCTCCCAAATTAATAAGTTGACTAAGAAACCAAGCACTTAAACATGGAAACATGTCTTCACTCTTTTTTTTTTTTTTTTTTTTGATAAATTACAGCACTACATTTACAGGCTTCCTCCACAACCACAACCAAATTTGCATCCTTTCTTAAATGACAGCCAGCATTTTCATTCAGCTGCCTGACTACAGGAGTTCAGGCTGTAAGGAAAAGTAGTAAATGTAATGAGAAGCACAAAAAGGTGCTGTGAGCTGGCAACCCTGGCAGTGCGCATAAACACGAGAGCACACAGGAGGAGCATTAGATACACCTGCCTCAAAGTGCATGCTACAAAGAGGATTTGTTGTTTTTTTTTCTGCACAGAGATATGGCCACCAAAGCAAGCTGTAGTGGGGCCAGATTCCACCAGCACTGAAACCAACATGGTTTCAGGACAGAAGTTAATTCAGAATTAGCTGTCGTGGGGGATGAGCATGGAGAAGATGAACTGTTCGAGTAAATATGTGCCTATCATCTTACTTGAGCATGGGAGACAGGAAAGGTTTCATCATGTGGTAACACAACGTGGCACAGATGTCTAATGGCTATCCTTTATAGCTAGCAGTACTGCTTGCATTTGTCTCCCTGAAGCCTTCTCTTCTCCAGGGTGAACATCCCCAGCTCTCTCAGCCATTCTTCATTGGAGAGGTGCTCCAACCCTCTGATCATCTTTGTGGCCATCCTCTGGACCTGCTCTAACAGCTCCACATTTTTCTTGCGCTGGGGGCTCCAGACCTGGGCGCAGTACTCCAAGTTGGGCCTCACAAGGGCAGAGCAGAGGGGGAAAATCACCTCCCTTGGCCCACTGGCCACTCCTCTGTTGATGCAGCCCAGGATGCAGGTGGCCTTCTGGGCTGCAAGAGCACACTGCTGGCTTGTGTCAAGCTTTTCATCCACCAGAAAACCCAAGTTCTTCACCTCAGGGATTCTCTCAATCAGTTCTTCTCCCAGTCTGTTCTCATGTCTGGGATTGCCCCAGCCCAGGTGCAGCACCTTGCAGTTGGACTTTTTGAACCTTATTAGGTTCACATGGGCCCACTTCTCAAGCTCGTCCAGGTCCCTTTGGATGGCTTCCCTTACCTCTACTGCATCAACTGCACCACTCAGCTCGGTGTCATCTGCAAACTTGCTGAGGATGCACTCGATCCCACTGTCTATGTCATTGACAAAGATATTAAACAGTACCAGTCCCAGACTGCCTCCGATCTTCACCTCCTTACTGAGTTCATCCACACTGGTGAAAGAGAAGCCTCTACATACTTTAAGGCAGATTGTCTTCCCCTTGCTAGAAGCAGGTGTGAAGGCGGGTGCCAAGCACTCCTCTCCAAACTTGTGTGGTGACAGTCTTGGCAGTCTGATAGCTTTTCCTAAGGTTGCCATGACATGAAGTGATGGGTCCATGAATCACTGTTGTGGAGAACACCAGCCTACAAGCAGATGCTGCATTCAGATTAGCAGAAGCAAGTCCTGGCCATCCAGGACTGGAGTGACAAAAGTGAAGACCATGGAAAGCAGCCTCTGCTTCTTGTCCTGCTGCCCAGTAGACTGAGCCCTTGTCCATGCAGGCAGAACACAGTGTGGGCACATCTGAGGAGGCCACCTCATCCCACTAGAGCTGTAAAGACAAGGGGTGGTTGGTGCTGAGAGTTAAATATGTGTAAGAAATAAGGAAGCAGAGGCTCTGCTGTCAAGATGAAGGGGAGGTCTGAGTCGAGGAGAAGACAGTAGAAGTCTTTTTTCTCTCTTCAGCACATGAAAGGGACTATGCTGTTTCTCTATCACATGGCTTGGTCAAACTTTTTCTCTAACTTATCCAAAATGTAACCGTTTCTCAACACTGTTCAGGTGATGTTTTTAGCATACAGTTTAGAAATTCGAATTACTTTTATATATATATATATATATATATATATATATATATATATATATATATATAAAGGATGGAATGCATTCTTTAAAAAAATGTATGTTTGTATCACAACTTCTAGCTTCTGAATCACCAGTGACATGTTCATGTTTCCTGGAGGGAAGAATATTTTTCTGGTAACTTACTGTTTTGAATGAATTTATCATAAAATACCAAACAAGTGTCATTAAAATTTGCTTCAGGCAAAATACAAGTTCTAATTTATTTTTTTATTAATTTTCTGTTAGCTCCAAGTGCTGTTCATCAATGAACTGAACACTCACTCCAATTGACTCTTTTTTCAGGGAGGAATTTTATATGTTATATATCCTTAGGTATTGTTTTGTATCTTCAACAAGTATTTTAAAAGCATAAGTGTTTTGAGTGAAAATGTATAAAAAAGATCTAGGAAATTCCACAGTTTGGGGAAAATATTTCTAAACCACTGCAGTGGTTTCCACTGTGTATAAAATAGAACCAGAGTTAACAAATTATCTGAAATACATAGACACATGGATACATATATATATGCTGTGTTATTTTATGTTAACATTTTCATTTTGTGTAATAGACACATATTGCATCTTTCTCCTAGGACACATGGTATGAATTTCCTCTCTTTAACATACACAGTGTAGGCTCTCTTTTTCCTATGCATATGTACACATGCATGCATTCTATAACACATTG
The DNA here is from genome assembly GCF_009819795.1 of Aythya fuligula. Taxonomy (NCBI): domain Eukaryota; kingdom Metazoa; phylum Chordata; class Aves; order Anseriformes; family Anatidae; genus Aythya; species Aythya fuligula. The sequence goes on from NC_045559.1 coordinate 87,290,011, forward strand.
CATCCTTTAAATGCATGTAACCAGGGTAATCGCACCCTCGAAACACAAACAAACAAATCTTTTACCGTAAGCCCAACTACACACATCTGCAAAATGAAATCTTTCAAACACAGGCCCCGAAAACACAATTTTATCTCCCTCTAATACATACTGTCGTTCCCTTTTCTAACACAATGTAATCTCTCTCTCACTCACTTTCCTTCATGCACACAGACATGCAAACAGACACATGCAGTGTAATCTTATCTCTCTCAGATTCAACTACAGTATCTACATTATTTTCAAAATTGCATAAACACTTTCTGCCTGACATTTTCATTTGTAGACTCCATCACTCAAAACTACTAAAATGCTCGCAGAGATGGGAGGATGTGGAGGGAAGGCCTTGATTATACAAATGCCTGTGTGCTCACATAAAGAGGCCTTTTCTGGCAAGACTTTCTTTTACAATGGAGAAGATGTTATAAGTAACACTTCCACTTTATTGGCTACACAGTGCTTCTTGTTATGATATTACACCACCAACAAATAACAAGAGAGTCAACTTGATAAAAAAAAAAAGTCTGCTAGATCATAAAAACAGATTTTTTCTGTGTTGCTATCGTTGTCAAATATTTCATTGATATGCTCAATGATATGTGCTGCAAGCAAATTACAATATGCAGTTACACCGATATTTCCTGTGACATATAATACACTGTAGGCCCCGAGATTTCAAAAGAAAAAAAAAAAAAAAGAAAGATGTATAGAGGAGGTTCCACCTCCACTTAAGCTATTATTTCTACAACAAAAGTCTACGCTTAAATCACTTGTATTAGCAGGATTGTTCTAATGGGAATATTAGATGAATCTCTGCCTTTGTGAGCTTCCTTACACAATGGAGAGTGATAACAGTAAGAATTAGGGTATGCAAGATAGAGCACTTCTCTTGCATGTCAGTGATTCAGAGCCAGGGCAGTTAGCTGGTAGTTTTGGGGGGACCTTGGCAAAAGAGAGTTTCATATCCTCACCTGGATTTCCAGTTTTTAAATTACCTTATAACTAAACAAGTTATAATTTAAAGTTATAATTTAATGTATAGTTTAAATTACCTTATAACTAACAAATACCTTATAAAAAAAAATAAATTACCTTTTAACTAAAACCAAATTAAAATGAAAATACGGTGAAGGACCTAGAGCTGGTCAGTGATGCTACAGACTAGCTAAAGGGGAAGTTTGGCAGGGCTATGTCAGGCTACGAGGAACTTTACTACCACCACAGGGGAGGCTTTAAAGGAAAACTTCAGGGGAAAAAGTTATTAAAAAAAAAAAATCAGAAAACCAGCTTCAAAGGATTTGCTCTAAATAAGCACCCTTGAATAAATACATCTATGGTCACTAACATGAAGTAACTTACCACAATCCCTAGGAAAATGCTACCTTTGGGTCATAAGGGGGATTTTGCCAGAGATTTTGGGCCAAAAGATCAGTACAGCTTAAAAAGCACCTCCTTGGAGATAGAGGGAAGGGAATACCTTTGTGGAGCCGAAACTCACAAAAGACAGGCTCCACAGAGTACTTGGAAAAGCTAAAACATCTGTCCTACTATCAGGAGAAACAGAAGGAGAGGTTTCCTTTCAAGGCCAGTGACACTGTTCAGATTAACAACATCATGCTTTGAGAACTCTGTCTGCTTACCTGTATGGGTGCAGGGCCACGCAGCTCCCATCAGGAAGCCTGCTGAGCCAGGACCAGCTGGGATCACAGGCAACTGGAACGGAGCTTTGATAAAGGCACTTCATAGGAGAGACACCGGATCCCACCTTAGGAGTGTGAAGGCCTGGAACTTGCAGAGCTGTCCTCAGAGGTATGAGGATGGGTCTGTGGTACCTCTGGCCTCTGGCTGTGACATCTGTGGATAGCACAGTTACATTGTCAAGATTGAACAGGTCATATGAAACACCCATGCCCAGCAGTATTCTGGCCCTTGTTAGGCTATGGTCCCATTAAAAGTCTGAAGCAGTCGTTCCCTGACAGTGTCAGCACAGCCTTCAGCTACTACACAAATATCTAAACCCCAGCACATGACAAAACTAGACTATGTCTAACCACTTTTGACAAGACAGAAATTGACTCTAATCTACTGCAGGAAGCACATATCACCACAGAGCTTGCAAAATCCATACAGTGAGTGTTAATGTCAGCCTCTTTCTGTCCACAGAATTGATAGAGCAGGAGCAGATGCACTGCAAACTTCCCACACACACCACATACTCGTGTGCCTCTTCCTCCCTTGCCCTCTGAAATAGATGTGAAGTGTCCACAGTCCCATCTGTAAGGCTGTTTACAGCACTGGCATGCTGTATTGCATTATTGCACTAGAGGATAAGAGAGCACTGCACAAGCAAGACCTGATCTCATGGCCCTTGATGCAGGGATGCATCCCTAAGTCCCCTTTCTACAGTAAGAAACCCAGGACAGTTGTGTGGAGCAACCAGAAGCCTACTGTGGCACATGGACTTCCTGACCCTGCAGCCTACGCTGCCCTGTCTGCTTTCCTGAAATATCTGACAGCCGCCTGGTCATCTGCTGCATAGAAAATATTCCCCAGAAACCAGACCAGGAGACTAGCTCCGCTGTTCTCAGCAGCTCCAGACTTTCGTAATACTCCCTGGCAACATCAAATATCCTGACATTAGGAACTGTAATTATTTTGAACGCTATTTGGATGTCATTCCTGCTGGAGGAAATTTGGTAGGTCTCACGCTGCTCGACCGCATGAGGACTGTTGACCTTAAAACCTTACTTGGTGGTTGTGAGGGACATTTATTTCTTAGCATCACCTTAGCTTCAGCAGTCCTCTGAGGACCTGCAGGGAAAAGTCACTTGTGAGTTAGTGAACTCGCCTGGAAAGCTGTCTGCACAGCATCTCCTTGTGGTGCTGTCTTGGCCACTGTTTTGTCACTAGGAACAAGCCCTTTTTTTTCTGCGCTGCTTGCCACAGGTCACTTGGTCAGCAGTGCCATTGTCATTGCCATCTCCCTCTCAGTTGCCTCCTGACCTTGCTGTTGTTCCTCCAAGCCTGGGCAGAGGCCCTGCTGTCAAACTTTCTAGGTAGATCTCAGTGTGGACTCCTGCAGCTCTTCCATTTTTATCTCTAATGAGATTGACCCATGGAGGCCACTCCATTGAGTATTCAGGAGAAAGCCACTAATCAAGCTGACAGACAGCCATGTGACAAAGCTTCTTCCTCTCTCTCTTTCTGTTCCACACTTTCCCTCTTCTTTTCTGTCTAATCAACCTAGTTATCTATCTTTGTCACAATAGTAGTTAAGTAGCTCTTCAATATTTCCGAAATAGTAACAACCAACATTCTCCTTCCCTTTTTTTTTTTTTTTTTTTTTTTTTTTTTTTTTTCCTTCATAGGCTGTAGGAGGAATTGTTCAATTAGTTTTTAGGTGGCGTGATTTGTTTGCTTGTTTATACACATACTTGTGAGTGGGTGTTTTATGGATGTGTGTGAAGAGCTCAGTGGGGGAGGGCTAGGCTGAAGAACCAAGCTGCCTATTTGCTCCTGAGCGTGGAGAGATGCATGACCTTCCACAGCTGATGGGGCATGGACATAGTACAGCACAGCCCCTGTCATAATCTGTCTTCTGCTTTGAACTAATCCCCAACAACAAATCTGGGCAATTGCCATGGAAAGAAGAGATTTAATGGGGGAGGAAAGAGAAAAGAGCAGTAATTGTTTCTGACTTGGCTACTTCAAGATCACCTGCCCTGGGTAAACAAGGTGGTCCCTACTGCTGCCTGAACATCTAAACTGGAGGCAAATGCTGTAGAGAGGGTCAGTACCTTTTATTAGGCTGACATCTATGGATGGGGAGGAAAAGAGCTTTGAGGCACACAAGCTTCTTCTGGGTTTGAAGCGGCAGCAGAGTGAAACACTGTGTAGATCTTAGCAGAAACTTTGACACTGACAGTGCTCTGAGACACAGCAGAAGCAGTTTCTTGGACAGTCTGCTCTTCCAACAAATCGTTTTTACAAAATTTCCCTGAAAAAAAAAAAAGAAAGAAAAAAAGAAAAAAAAAAAACACACTTATGTCATAAAGTAAAAATATCCTAAAATATTTTGCTCCCATCAATGACAGATACTCCAATGGCTCCTAATAACCACATTTACTGGAACAGCTTTCATCCTTTTAACAGCTCTTCCTTTCTCCATGTACCATATGTTGTGTGCAGATTCTGTAAACAGAGAGAGCCGGAGGCAATACTGAGGGTCTCCTGCCATTTTCGAAGCTAACTACTACTCAAGGGATAAAATAGTACCAAACATGATGTCAGGGGTTTTGCAGTGAAAGGACATGGCAAAAGAATGCATGTAAGTTTGTGAGAAGGTATTTCCAGCATCGGATTCACTGGAACAGTGTTACCTCTATCCATATTGTATGGCCATTTAGGGATTTCATGTAATGCTGGGATGACTGTTTTCAGATTTTAGGGTAAGTGGTATGAAAGAAAAAAACTATCTTTGTTCACCCTAAGGCAGTCTGTGCCTAAGTTCGTCCAACTGCATACCAGCCTTTCAGCATTGACTTGTGACAAATTTCTCTTATGTTGCTAGCAGTAGAGTAGTAGATTCATTGCTCTAAAGCCCTTTCTCAAACATAGGAGCTGGGACAGAGGAGAGAGGTGAAGGTACTGGAAGAACCCTATAGTCTTGCAATGCTCATTTTGCAAGAATATGAAGAAAGGAGAATTGAAGACCCAGCTGGATGTACAATTAAGATGCCCATGCAACAAAAAGACTTCCTCTTTAAAAGCAACAGCTGATTAGGGAGTCCTTAACTTCACAAAGCAAAAGGGAAGAAAACGTGCACTACACAACAGTACAGCTACAACGAACCATCCTGAAAAGTCATTATAGTATCTCAGCATCAGGATGTCAGCGGGAAGTCATTGCATTTCTGTGTGAGATTGGCTTAAAAATCATATCATTTAATATATATATATGTTTATATGGATATATATATGTGTGTGTGTGTATTTTTAGTGTTGTCCGCAACTCTAAAGACCAGAAGTCTACATTTACAAAAACGAAATCTTTTATTATCATGTAATCCTCAGATTTCAGTGGCTGGGGATTTTAAGAAACACCTGAAGTGTCACTCAATGCACAGTGGTGACACCGCCATTCCCAGGATAGGTCTGTTACAGCGTTTGTATTAATGCATCTGCATAGTTTCCCTTCCACGTGCCATCTCCTTTCCTTAAAGCTGTAAATTTCTGGACTGCTGAGGTCCTTGCTCTAGAAGGTTTATGAAACATGAGATCTGAAACCATGTCAAAGTTTTCTCCCTACAAGGGAGACCAGAAATGATGGGAAAGTAGCAGGAGTTGCACCCAGCATTTTTCTCAAATATAGGCCTTTATGCAAGCACTGAAGGAAACACTTCCCAAATGACACATGCCAGAGGGTCTCTACTAGCCCTTCCAGCGGAGGAAAAGGCTCTCTTGCTTGATATTTCTTTCCTTGTTCTGCTTCACCAAAAGAAAAGGCTGCACCTTTCACCAAAGTCAAGCTGGCAAATCCCTTGGCAGAGAGCAGACAGATCTCTCTGTTTGCTGGCCCTTTGTGACCAACTTACATAACACCAGCAAGCGATGATGCAGATGCTAAAGATGGCAAGACATTACAGTGTAAACAAAGGCTCCTGTGGCATCCTGACAGCTCCACCTCTTGATTACTGCACACCAAAGGCGGGAGTGAGAACAGCACGGCTCTATCTCCATCCCACTCGAACCCCCAGGTAAGATGGTTGATGTGTGCATGGGATCTGTGCAGCGCATCAAAGCCTCTCCTCCGAGCACCCAACACTGGAACAGAGACCAAAAAGCTGTGAGCACCGTAGGCTCTGGTGGCTGTACAGTAATCACGGGGACATTTCACACCCACTGTCTGCAGCAAAAGCAAACAATGCTAGATCACGAGGCAGTGGGTCTCTTCAAGAGCTCCCTGTGCATTCCCCAGAGCGGGGAGAAAGTCAGAAAGCAGACAACCAAGAGCCGGGTGGAGCACTGCCCGCACCCCCAGCCCCCTTCCCCTCCCCAGGCGGCAAGCGAAGGAGGGCGAGTGCTAGGAAGGAGGCAGGCTGGCTCCCCGATGTGAGAGCCCTGCTCATAAAACTCAATTAAGTGGATTACAGATGAGCTCATTCCCAGCGGTGGGTCACATTCCATTAGAGGCAGGCTCCATGCCAGGCGGACTCAGCGCTGCTCGGATGGATGGCAGCGCGGGCTGCCCCACCGCTTACCGTCTCTGCCTCTGATCTCACCGCACCTTGCAGGGTTTCCTGCCCCGTGCCCGCTCGTTGCTCACCCCTGCTCGCCTTCCCTGTGAGATAACCAGGGGCAGCACTCGGTCTTGAGGAGGGACAGGGGCAGCCAGGCTCTCTGAATACCTGCGGTCTCGGGGAACGATGTGGGAAAGGAAAAAGCACAAGGAGAAAGAGTCAAGGGGAAGCTGAGCAGAAAGGGAGGGTCGGTGAAGAATGATGGCAGAGTTCAGGCTGAGGCAGGGGAGGACGGAAACCACCAGAGCCATAAACTGGATCGGTGGTATTTCACGTGAAAGGGAGAGCAATCAGAGCTCTCAGCTCGCTAATCCCAGAGGCTTTTTCACAGCAGAGGTATAAGATTTCAGCATAGTCTGCTGCATGGATGTATATATACCACCTACAGCCACTGCACTCCAGCATTCATTAGGGTGTGTGTGTGTTTGTGTATCGGGAACAAAGGGTGTGAGAGGTGGATTTGTGTGTGGGAATAACTGTTTGGAAGAGAAAGTGGGGAGGGAGAAGAGAAGGTGAATGAACCTGTGAAGGGTGAGCGTGTGTGGGCAGGAAGGCAAGAGAAAGCTGGATGAATGAGTGTGTGGGTGTGTAATAGATGGGCTAGAGTAAGTCAAATGTTATAAGCACCTGCAGGCATTTTGCCAGATTCGAGACCTATTTTGACTTGCCTTGTGCATCCCACTTTGCTTTTCACTGTTTGCAAACGTTCCTGGCAGTGCAGCTTAATTCGTACAAATAGCAACCAGCCGACAGAGAGCCAAATATGTTGTGAAATAGGCTGAGGAAGAAGCAGTTTTCTGTGCAGATCCAAGCAGCAGGGGCTTTGTACCATCTGGAACTTGTGTACCAAGTCCCAGGCAAAGGCCTACAAGGGAGATCAATCTAGTTACCTCCTCACCATTTGCCATCCCACGTGAGGAACGAATACTTCAGACCAGTTGCAGAGTGAGACATGCTGTCTGGACAACGATCCTCATAGGGCGTGGGACCCACACAGCGCAGGCATCTGCTGTTCTGGCACAGGAGACCTTGGTATCCACAACCTCAGAGAGAGCTTTCTGCTTTATCTCAGAAGAACTGAGAGGAAGACAGCAGCCGTATGTTTCCTTACCTTGTGTGTGACAAGTGAATTCAGTTTGGCAGTGTGAGACAGCAGGCTTCCTAATCATTTTACCACCAGTTTACCGGGCAGTCTTGGACAACTCCCCTCACTCTCTCCACAACTCTGTTTCCTAAGCTATAAAAAACTAGCAGTAACAACACACACAGGAGATCTCTTGATGAAAAGCTCTGTGTAAGATTCAGGTGATGTTATTCACCTACACTAGCAGACAGTGATTGCTAAACCTCCTGTGCATTCTTTGGCAGCAGTATCCAACCCCGAATTACAGAGGCTCCAACTCCAGGCTCTCTAATTCTGCTGTTTCCCTCAGCAGATCATGACCCAGGTTCTCGGTGTCCATCTCAGGACTTCCAGCATAATACATAGAGCCCATCAGAGATGATGAGAGATCTCACAGTCCCTTGGCGTGTCCCAGACTGTTCTTACCTCTCTGCCCTTGGCAATGTCACCACCTGGCTGTATGTTGGGTGTATTAGAGCCCAGGATAGCTGGGATGCTAAGGTGCTGTGACCACATCCCTTCTCTCCCCACCACAGCTCCAGGAGAATACAGGGTGATATACAGCAGCCAAAAAAACCTGACCCCTTGTCTTGTATTCTGTTTTTCCCTTTCCTTCTGATGGGCTTTTCTTTATCAGCACCACTCTTTCTGCTACCCTGACCTGAAGGTTATCTCTGGCAAGTGCTGTGTGAACTGTGCAGAGCTGCCTCACTCCACTCTGTCTTGCTGCAGGTTCCTGTAATGGCTGACAGTACTCTGCTATATCCTCTTGTCTGTGTGCATGAATTAGCTGGCCTTTTCATTTCACCTTCAACAGAAACAGTGACCTGTCTGTGCAAATAGCCCCCTCTCCCTTTAACTAGAGGGAAGACAATATATTGCCTCTCTGGGGAACGCAAGAGAGAAAGAGAGAAAAAAACAGAGATGCTATCCGGGTGCCAAAACGCAATGTATAAAAAGCCTTTTTCACTCTAATAGTATATCAGGTCCTGCCCCAAGAGCTGCTATTGAATCGCAGCCAGAAATGGTGTGGTTCTGCCCAGTGTGTTTTTCTCCCACCGACCCTCCCTGGCCCACCCCTGCACTCTCCGCTCCATGAGTGTATTTCATTCAGTGAAACGGTTTAAGGCACTGCCTGTGAGGAGGATCTTTTGTGAAATACCACAAGTCTGCCTTCTAAACCTTCCAGCTGAATGAGAATAACTGCTGCGGTTGCCACAGCACAAGCTATACAAATATGATGCTTGTGTTTAATTACACTGAGTGGCTGGGGCCACTGCCTTACTTTGCTCTGGGATACGTTCTTCTGAAAAGCAGCCAGGTAATTCAGCTGCTGCTGTCAGCTCTACAGTGTCTTGGGAAGGGAGGAGGAGTGACAGGGAGTGAGGTTTCTGCAGGGTTAGCTATGGCAAGCAATCCTGAGCTGAGGGTCTCAAAGGATGAGGCTACAAGCAGTGCAGATCCCCGCGGCAGTACCAGAGGTGACTGGCAGATTCTCAGGAGCATAGGTAAAGTTCAGTTATGATGTGGGGATTTGAGCTGGACTAGTCCTGTGCAAGAAGAGGAAAGAGAAAGAAAAGAGGACTAGGAAGGGAAAGAAGACAGAAAGGAACTAGAATGCTGATCCTTTGAGACTCCAGGAAGAAGAAAACAGAAGCAACTAGAATATTTCTCAGATGTTGGTAACATCAGGCCTCATAAATGCAGTTTTACACATCTCAACCCTTCTCTGAGTGATGTTGCCAACCTGTCTTTCCATAACTCTGGCAAAGTTGACAGGAGGGTCAGAGGTATATCATTACTTCACGCAGCTACTGCCTATTCTGTGTGTTCCCAGAGTTGGTCATGGGTAATTCTGCCCCATATAACTCCAGAGGTGGAAATGATATGGCCACATGTGGACAGCTTTGAGACCCAATGAATTCTGCTCAAGAATAGGGTAGATTAACCTCAATGCCATGCTATGTTAATATGGCTAATTTCCTTCCATGGTGCTTGTGTCTCTGCATGGATAAGCGCAGATACAGCAGCTTGCCTGGTGCACACTCATGTATCCACAGTACAGTGCTGCCTTGCCCATCTGAACATACCTTGCATCACTCATTCATGCATGATGTTTTCACCTTCTTCATGGGCTCCATCTTTCACATTGCAAGCAGCTCTTGGACTCAAAACCCCTCTCATCTTCAACCCGTTCCTCTCAACATGCTTCAGGAATCTTCCACTACTTCAGTGAAAATCAGCCAAGCTTCACATTGACTCTATGAAGACCTGTACAAGGAAGAATCCAAAAGTTTAGTGTTGTTTTTTTTTTTGTTTGTTTCTTTGTTTTTCCTGGTTCAGTTGCCCCTGTATGAGAAGCAGTGAGCAGTGAGTCTCTACACCATGGCTAGAGCTAACCTTTTCCTAGCTAGACATGCAGTAATTGAGAAAAATGCCAGTGACTCAGGAAGGTTTTGTCGTTACCCTTTTGGGGAGCAGCCCATGATTAGGGGAGGATTTTTTGAGGGGAGGTTCCAAGGCTCTGAGGTTGATACTTAGGAATTCCTGAAGAGGACCAAGTTTGTAGGGAGCAGTAATATATCTTTAATTAGATTAAGGGCTGCTCCTGGTGGATGGTAGGAAGAGGGGAACACCACCAGGAAAGCTCTTGGTACACCTGGAAATGGATAACAGTTTTACCCAAATGCCTCAAGAATAAGCAAAACAAAACCAAAAAGTTTCATCGGATCCTTTTGGCCTAACATTTAACATACTTACATTAAATTTATACAGAAATATATGCTGTTATATTTATGCCTACCTATAATATAGACTTGAACGTCTCGTAGGCATCAAGATCCTCAACTACAACACGGTGAACGGCAACCTCTACTCAATCCAAGACATTTTAGACTTAAGATGCAACATAATCTGCTATTCAAAGAACTCCCTGCTGCTGCCTTAGTTTATGCAAGACTGTTTTTTGGAAGACACTGCCTGAAATGGACATGAATGGGCACTTGTAGTGCCCAGTCCTTCTAGTGTACATCTAGCTACCAGGTGGCCACCATGCTGATTCCAACCAATTCACTTCAGGGGTATATGTACAGTTGTCACACAAATCACGATCCCTGCCTTTAAAAGGTAAAGACAGCTGCATTTAACCCACTGGTCATATGCCGCAGATCCCTGGGACTGAAACTTTCCATTCCTAGGAAGATGCAGCATTGCTCAGTCACCATGGTGATAAGCACTTTTCTATACGGTAACAACCATTCTGAACTCTGGAACTTACTCCTGTATGAATACTAAGCCCATTTATTTACACAGGCAGTTTGTTTTGCCTGCGAATCCCAGCTGTGCTTTGCTGCATCTCAGCCTTTTCTGCTCGCCGAGCACCTTCCTGAACACCCTGACCTAAACCCAGAGCATCTCCGAGACGCCCCCGTGCTCCCCGGGGTGCCATGGGGGCTGCCAGCAGAGGAAGTGGCCGGGCTGACCTGCTGAATATTTTACAGAGAGAAGGGCCAGTGTCCTTCAATCTTGCCACAAGGCAGCTCCTTGGAGGAGGAGGATGCGGAGCCACATTTAACAAGCCACCAGGCCAGACCTCCACGAACAGGAGTGCTGCCGACAGTGCCACCTCCACACCCTCCTCCTCCTCCTCTTCCTCCCCTGCACACCCAGTCGCTGTCCCGAAACAGGGATGCCCCACAGGGGACCCACAGGCACCCTGGGGCTGCGGGGAGCCCCCTGCCACCCAGGCAAAGGGTCAGCACCTCCGCCCCTGCGCCGCCATCCCTGCCGCCATCTCTCCCCGCCCGCGCTCCCCCTCGCGTCTCTGCAGCCATCTCCCCTTCCCCCGCCACGGTCACCATGGAAACCGGCCGCCATCAGCCGCCGCCTGCGCCCCCACCGCCATGGCCGCACGACCTGCCCATCGGGCCGCCATTTTCTCACCCGGCCTCCCTCACCACTGCCCTGGGGAGGGAAAGGACGGCTGGAGTCATCCTGTAGCCGCTCCCAAACCCATATAGACCCCCTGCCCATGCACATAGGTCCAGCGAGAAGCAGGAGGACTGTGGTGGGGCTGTGAGGGGCTGAACAGATACGTCCCTCCATCGCCCGCTCTTGTGCTGTTGCCCCAGTTGGTGCCCTGAAAACTGAGGTTTAGGCAGAGGGTGTGCACCTTTGGCAGGCCAAGCGTGTCTGCTGCTGCTGAAGTAGGGTGCGAAGCTGATTTCAGGGCTTCATTCTGCTTTCTGTGTGCCCCTGAGAGCATGGCTTTCAGATGGAGATATGTCACACGCTACCACCACCACCAGCTGGTGCCATGAACACCTGGCAGTAATGGGCAGCATTCATGGCTCAACAGTTCCCTCTGCCCTGCAGAGGTTTCTTTTCTGGTGAGGGCTTCCCTTCCCTGGGGACTTAAACCAGGGATATATCTCTAATTTGGGATTTATTCATAATGTTATTTTGACCTAGCTGCAGTCCTGTCTTCCTCCCTAATCTCAGCTCTCCTGGATCTCACCCTGTTCTCATTCATGTCACTGCGTATAGCTGTTGAATCTTTCTGCTCAATTTCTCAGTAATATTTCACAGTGTCCCTAACTTGCAATTACACACCAGAGATCAAAAGTAGTGATTCTTCATGCACATAAGCTTCTTCTGAGACTACAATTTTACCCACATACGAGAAGCAGCCCTGTTGTCTCAGCTCTTCTAAATCAAACTGGTGGTGGCTGCCTGCTGGCCCCCAGATTTCCCTCTGTGTTGTCCCTCAAATCTTTTATGCCTTTTACCCATCTCTGGCATTGACTGAACTATTTGCAGCTCAAGATCTTCTTGGCTGTTGTCCTCCCAAGCCCCCACACTGAGGGTTCGCTCCCCAATACGATACAGCACAGACACTGCAGCTGCTGTTTGGCTTCAGCCAGCGAATGTCTCCCCCACACTGCCGTTAGTTAATTATGAGATCTGATGTGGTCTAATAGGCATGAATGTTAAACGCAAACCCCCTCAGCTGCAAAATGCTAGGTGTAGTTGCTGGCAGCTCTCTATTTTCTGCTCCTCTCATATTTTCTTATTACACTAAATAAATATGACCCTTCCTTCTTCCCTATGAGAACAACCTATTTACCAGGCATTCAAATATATAAGTAATGAAGGCGATAGAAGTGCACACTAATGGAGCATTAAGGCTGTAATTTAAATACACACAGAGCCTAGGCTATTCAATCCCTGTTATGTGATGTTAGGCCAGTTCTCTAGCTCCAACATCCAGAGGAAAGGTATAAATTGGAGGAAGGAGGGTGCTAGGAGTTACACTGAACTCTTCAAATCTGTTGGGCATAAAGATTGCTACTGAGGTGTAAATAGCTATTACTTGATTTTGTCTAAACACAACTGCACCCGTTCCTTTAGAATGAGCTCTTTGAGAAGACATCCATGTTTTCATCACTCTCCCTAGCTGACCACAACAATTAAATCGCTGTAGCCAGAAGAAGCTCCAGTTGTCTCATAGTGCCATCCAGTAGCCACCAAGTTGTGTAGCAGCTAGCTATGTAACTAGCTAACACTGCTTCACGTCATTGGACCTCAGATCCAATCATGAAGACCATTGTTCAGCTAATCAACAAGCAGAAGAAATATGGGATGAAAAAAAAAAAAGGCGGGGGCGGGAGGGTGGAATAGATTGGGGGGAGAACAAAATCAGATTTCACTTGGAGTTCAGAAGTTGTTAGGATAAGGAGAGCACAGGCAAATAAAAAAAAAAATGATCCAAAGTTAGAGAATATGAAAGGTAAATGGAAGTGGGCCTGTTCTACTTTTCTGCATACACTTTTTGCAAATACATCCTAGTGTGTATGTTGGACCATCGCAGTCCCTGATAGACTTAACATGTAACATGTAACATGTACCATTCCTAAACTTGTACTTCCCATGGCCTTCAAATGCTTCTTCATTAAATCCAAAATCAGAGAAAATAGAGCTTGAAGTGATACCAAAACATCTTGTGGTCTGCTTTATTTACCACGAGCCAGGATCAGCTACCAAGAAATGCTCACACTGATGACCATCTTTTCTTTTTTTTTTTTTTTTTTGGTTATAAATTTACTGAAATGATGAGATGTTAATCAAACCATCTGACAGCCTGGGTGGTAGGATAAATCCTTAAGAGAGATTTAGTGCTTGTAATGAGGTATCATCTTCAGGGACTTGGAGCCTTGCCTTTTTTTCAAGCTTAGTTTGCCTTCAGCCTAGTGTAGGAAAGGGAAGTTTAAGGGTAAGTTTTAGCTCTCCAGATCCTCTTCAGAAAGCTTAGCTGTATTAGCCCATCACTTATGAGTTAGGAACCTGTCATCCTTTGTACCTGAAAATTAAAATTACTGTAAAACAACCCCCCATTTTTGCTTTGTACGGACTAAACCTGAGGAAGTAAGGTCAAGAAATGCAATACGTAAATTAAGCCACCTGTTTACCTGGCCTGCATGTACCTTAAATAGTGGAAAGTTATGAGACCCTCCCATTGCTACACATAATGGGGTAAGCAGGGAGATCAGAATAGGGCGAAGAGGCTTGTGAGAGCCACAGGTTGATTAATAAGAAACTTTTCACCAGACAGAGGTCTGCCAGAAGCGTGAGGGTCAAGTTGGCTCCAGGACTCTGGGACATGGGAGCCCAGGGGACAACAGAAGCAAACTAAGGACAGAAGGTTGGTCCCATCAACATTATACCAGCCACTTCTTGTCATCGTTCCGATCAGCCGGAACAAAAATTAGCTTTCAACCATTTTTAATTAAAGTTGTGTTGGATTATCTCTCTTTCACAGCAAGCACAGTCTCAGCTATAAACAGGTTTACACTGCAAATGTAACACAGAGACACCAGGAACAGAATATCCTCCAGAGACCAAGCCTTGCTTTTGGTGGTGATTCACAGGGGCAAATAAGGACAAAATTAATATATATAGGGGAGAAAAACTGACATCGCTGTGGAAACCATTTCACTTCATGACATTTTAAGTTTCAACTGTAAATTCCTGACAATGAATCAATGTAGTTTTGTGTTATTCTACTATTGCAGCCAGCCCAGAGTGGGCCATGATGACGAATACCTTCCAGGCTATCTCCACGCGGCAGAAGCCCCTACTGTTTCAGCCAAAATGCCTGTAGTGGCAATATATGCTTTATGTGGTTCAGCTAGGGCTGGGAAACTTGATCTCATAAACTTCGTCAGCATGAATTATGTTTTTATTGTATTAAATTGTGTCCTGGCGTTCGCCCATACACCACATGACAGCCTGAGCAAACACGTAGTACAAGCCCCTCTGCCAGAGCATGCAGGCATGGGGGCAAAGTTATGGTTGTTGTGAGACCTCCTATCTCTGAGCCTGTCCAATTTGGTCGTGATTGACATCTCAGCTGTCATGTTTCATCAGTGTAAGCTCCCCCTCCCCAGCCTCATCCTTCAGCTTTCAGAAGGTAGGCGCTCGGTCCCACGTCTGCTCAGAGGAAGCGCCATGACCTACACGTCTGCCCCTGACCTTTAGCCTGATCAATAAAACTACAAATTGGTCTTTTCTTACCCTCGGCACTTTAGTCATAAAATCCCTATTGAGATGGAATGAAACACTGAACTTTATGTCTAGGCGTCATGAACATATTTCGAGGCGGGGGAGAGAGACTGGCAGTATTTCAGCCATCA
Source organism: Aythya fuligula (assembly GCF_009819795.1). Taxonomy (NCBI): domain Eukaryota; kingdom Metazoa; phylum Chordata; class Aves; order Anseriformes; family Anatidae; genus Aythya; species Aythya fuligula. Next base: position 87,305,163 of record NC_045559.1, read on the forward strand.
AATATATAACCCTCTTTCGCTTGCTCACTCTCAGTGCAGCAAGCCTGTGTTTTATATTTGAAACCTGTGGAACATCCCTACTGGTTCCATCTCCATATATTTTCCTAAATACTCCATAACAGAGAGAACCCATGTCCTTTATCAGCTCTTCTTTCCACCACAGCCTTCCCGCTTTGGTGACTCCCTTCTTTATATTGCTGTGCACAGAGACAATTGGATCTGGGTCTCTGGAAAGCATCCTCTGGGCTACAATAGAGTAAAAGCCACTCTGGCCGAAACTCCTAGAAAAAGGAGCTTTTACCTTTGCACACCAGCAGCCATGCACGTGAGGTGTAGGATGCAAATGTACTCACAACTGTGTTTCTGTTAAGAAGGACCTGTTTTAGTACCCAGGCTAGCCCAATGCAGTGGAAGATGCAGGCGAACTGTTTTACATCTGTGTTTCCTGAAGGAGCTGGAGACATGGCACAGGCAGTGTGCTCAGGGAAGAAGTGGTTAACACTGTCATCTTGCTCTTGTAACCTTGCTCAGAAGGCAGAGGCGAGCCTTTCACCTGCCACATCCAACTCGTGCTCAGCGCAGACAATGCAGCAGGCGTTAAAGGCAGGCAGTGCTGCACAGGCACTGCTTCAGTGGTTTGTGGGCAGTGGATGTGTTAGGGAGGCACTGGAAGGAGAGAAGAAGAAACAGCCCGTTCCCACGGGAGAAGGGGAGGGACGGGAGACACCAGGGGTGAAGCACAAGGACAGCCCTTCCTGCTGAAGGATGGCGATGCTCTGAGAGGCAGAGGGGAGAGGGGGAAGAAAGAGGGGCAACGCTACTGCGTGGAGCAGGGTATTCATGGGGAAGAGGGGATCTTTTGTGTCAGAGCAAACCAAAAAATAAAAAAATAAAAAGAGAGAAAGAGTGGAACCCCAGTTTCGATGCAGCGTTGTTACTGTTATTTCTGCTGTCAGACGTTTTGTCACGGTCACTGTCAGTACTGAGGCAGGCAGCGTGTGTGGACAGTGGAGAGCACAACCCAGTGTGCTCATCTCATTAGGCCCTGCAGCACTATCAGCAGACCTGAGCCTGCATTTGCATTTCTGCAATAAGCAGCACTGAACCTTGGTGACCCAGGCCTGAAAAAGCTTGTAAAGACTCTTTTTTTGCATACCAGGAACCTTTATCAAAAATCAGAAGTCTTAAAATGGCCATAAAGGTGTGTTTAATGTGTTACTTTACACCCACCGCAGAGCGATGTGGTGGGAGGAAGGAGGCTGTACTGTGCAGCTTTGTGCACAGCTTGGGAGATCTTTTCCATCCTCTACAGTGAAAAAGCTGGTCGAGCCACATGACTTCTTCATGCTGGCAAGATAGTCATGTATTTAGCATGCACAGCTGCTAGTAAGGTTGGAAACCATACTTTTTGCTCAGCTGCATCGCCACAGAATGGCCCCGAATAACCTCCCGTGTCACTTCAGGGCTTTAACTGGCAGGGTGAAACATGCCTGTGAATCAGAGGAAGGAACAAAATCATAGCAGACTCTTTTCAGATTCCTTTTTGATAGTCGGGTCGCTTCTTATGCCAGGAATGCTTGGCATCGTGTCCATCCATCCACGAAAACCAGAAAACCAGATACAGTTAATAAGATGGACCAGAAGGCCAGGAGCCTTTCAGTTCTCGAAAGCCCAAGAGGAGTGGTATGAAAATAACACCACCTCCTATGCATCTCTCCCACACTGATGTGCGCTACATAGCACTGCTGAGTCTGCAAACATGATTTCCCACACCTCAGCTCGGGGGGGAGGCCAGAAATACTGTGCTGGAATCACAGCACAACACATGTTTGAGGCAGGCAGGTGGCAGGTTCAAAATGGAGCAAGGAAACAGCTCCTTTATGCAATGCACAGTTAAGCTCCGGAGTGCCTTTCATCAGGATTTTATGGATGCTGGAAGTTCCTATGAGTTTCAGAACTAATTGGATACAGTCCTGGAAGAAACAAACATCTGAAGCTATCTGATGCAGCTCTGCTGATGTATTATACAGGGAGTTCTTGAGCCAAAACTTGCTGGAGGCTGGGAGAGTACACATGGAAAAGGTTGTTTTATTCTCTCCCTGCTCTGTATTCTTACCAGAGTACCACTGTTGGCCACAATCAGGGAAAGGTTTTCAAACTACATTAAATATTTTCTTCTGCTTTAGCTGTTGTTACATATTCTTACATAGCACAGGCTGAGACTACAGTCCTCTGGGTTTGCACACTTGGCAAGGAAATCCCACCTATGGGAAACAGAGGCTTTTTCAAAAGAGACTGCTAGTGACATCAGCTTTTGGTGACATCAGATCTCTATATATCATTGCAGAGAAGATACTTCCATCTTCATCCCTGTTTACCCTTTAGTTTGTTTGCCATATGATCTTAGTGTCATAACAGAGATCGGGTGTTCATGACAATGTGCACTGTGGTACCTTATAAAAACAAGGAGTTGTTCCTCAGAAAAGCTAAATACCAGGAAAAAAAAATAATAAAATAAATAAATAGGGGAAAAGACACCACAGATCAGAGAGGGAGACCTAGGTAGGAGTACATTGCTCCTGTTGGAAGTGTTGGAAAAAAGCTCGTGACTCCACAGGTGAAGACCCACAAACTTCATGCCATGTCATTTAGTCTGGTCCCAGGCTTTTTTTAAGTCATACCTCTGAATGCTATTTTTTCTATTTTCATTACAGCTTCCTGATTTCATGGACAAGTGCCCTTTCTTCTAGGGAAAAGCTCTGGAATCCAGCGATGGACAACAGACCAGCTTTGGAGGGTGGTTATAGCTCTGTATCAGTGTCCACCTTCCCTTTACAATGCCATTAGGGGCCACAGGAGCAAAATATGTAGAAGATAATACACCACTAGCGGCCAGCTCTATCTGCAAAACAACTTTCAAGCACACCCACCAGTTTCATCTGTAGCCCATTCCCTGCAAAAGGATGCCAGCACTGATACAACTGAGGCCTGTCCAGAACCGAACCATGAGACTACTGCACCAAGATTTTAGCAGAACCAGGATTTCATACTCCGAGTTCCCAAAATGTTGACTGCTGTCATATTTGAGCGTGTAACTTGAAGTACTCCATATGACACACAATACGCTGCATACCAGCAGATTTGTGTTGGAATCGATCTAGTCGTTCTCAGTTCTTTATTCATATGCTTGAGCTGCGCAAGGAATAAACATTTCTAGTACCAAATTTAGAATGAATATATTTTATTGCAGACGAGAAGATCCTATTTGCTTTTGGTGGCAGTGCTGGGGATTGGTAGCGGTTTACTGAAGGCACAAACTGTGAGTTTGCGTGTGTGTTAATCTCTTATAGCTGTACTAAACTGCTTCCATAAATCTTAGGCCGAACGCTGCTTTCAGTTACACCACACAGAACCAGTAATTCCCACAGCATTTTGAGATATAGAAACTACAGCACAGTTTGATCGGTTGTAGTCTCGGTGTATTTTAAGGTCATCATTTCTACAGGTAGAACATGCACACGCTCCAGATTATTACCTACTCGACCAAGTTCAGTCTTGCTGGAATGCAACTGATATTCACCGAGTATAGCCAGGAAGAACAAATTCTTCACACCCATTATTTGAGATGATTTATGTGGCATTTATTGTGCTGGGTTTGGGGTGTTTGCTTGTCTTTTTTTTACGGCATATTGCTGGTCAACTCATAACATATGCTATGCTTAGAGCTATGGATAAAACATCAAGCTCACAGAGGAAAAATAAAAGCAGTATTTACATTTCTTTTTTCCTTTTTTTTTTTTTTTTTTTTGTCTTTGCTGTTCTTACACACTCGTATGTCAAAATGCATTTCTTGTATCCTAATCTACATCAAACTGTCCTGCAGGAACATTCATTATTCTTTTATTGTCAGCAAAACACATTGAAACAGGCGTATTAAACATCTGGCCAGCATACATTTATGTGGCCCAAATGGCATACTTAACTTCTGCAGTACATAAGAATTCCTTTGGAAACAAAAGAAGTCTTGCCTCTGGTTTGGGAGACAACCTATTGAATGCAAGCTGGTATAACTAAAGCAGTGGTCCCTGCCTGGGACAGTGGGTAGCTTAAAACAATGCCTGAGATATGCAAACTCCTGGGCTCCACCATTAATCTCATCCTAAAACCAATGAGGGCACTTAGTCAGAATTAACTAGCTTGCTGCCAAGCCCCAGTGACTGACAAAGAGGCAAGCTTAGGACTGGAGATAAGGTGAAAAATGAATATTGCCAAAAGAAGGAAACGCAGACGTGGAAGGACAAGAGACATACAGAGGAGCAGGGAATAGGAAAGTAATAATAATAATAATAATAATAATAATAATAATAATAATAATAATAATAATAATAATAACAACAGAGATCTGGAAGGGATAGAAAAGGCAAAAAAGTGTGATCATAGGACATGGGCATGTTTTTATCCCCATGAAAGCCTTGGTGAAGTGGTAGGATCAAAGAGGGAGCTGCTATTTGCAGCTGACAGGGGTGTGACAGCAGGCATGGCTGGTGTGAGGCTGCCTGGCAGGTAAATTCCTGGCCATTGGGTTGCAGCCCCAGCAGCTGAAGGGTTTTCAGCCCCAGGGAATTTCCCTGCTGTCAGCACATTATGGGGTGAGAAAAGTGAGCTCTGCAGTGGTACAGAAGGACAAGGGAGCAGGTCCCAAAGGCTGAAAAGAGGGGAAGCAGGGAGAGGAATAGTGGTACTTTTGGTGGCAGTGGGAATTATGATTGCTGCTGATGTAGAGGACAGCAAAAGCAGCAGATAGGTAGTGCCTCCTCGGGCTAGGAGAGCCCAGGCACCCAGTAAAAACATTGTCTGCCTGCATCCTTTTTCTTCTTTGGTTTTAAACTGGATTGGTTACACCGTGGGTCTTGTCAGGTGCTTTGATCACTTGGCTTTACAGATTTCTACAAGTATATGCCCACTTCACAGATTTAACTATTGTCTTCTGGAGTAACTGGATATTGCAGTGCTGAGCTCAGGTCCAATTTTGAAAAGCTGCTCCAAATGGCTTAAAAGCTTGAATTATATTTGCCAGAGTAAGTTCAGCACTTAGGAGATCAAATTTTATAAAACGCCTATTTCAGTTGGGCTCCCAAATCACTCTCTGTGCTTTAAAAAGTGTTGCTTTATATTTCAGAGGCATTATAGATAAGTTAAGACTGGGGAAGGCTCAGAGGGGGAGAAGTCTTGGATGGGAGAAGTCTGTGGGTGGTGAAGGAATGGCATGAAGTAACACAGGGTTAGGTTTGGTTTCTCTGGGGCAAATTAAAAGGGGAAGACAATGGTGATAACAACAATAAGAGTAACAAAAATGTCAGTAATAACGGTGAAGTTGGAAGGATGTTGGATGATGTCCACCCTCCCCTCTGCCAAAGCATCTGCAGAAGCAGAGCTGGTGGAAGGGTGCCTGGGTCCTTGGCTGTCTGCTATTATCTGTAAAAATCAGTGCTCTTATTTTGGTCAGGATGAATAAACGTTTCCAATGAAGCAGAATGAGCAACATTTTCTCAAGCAAAAAGAACGGGGCAAGCCTAAGGTGCCACCCTCCTGTCTCAGCCTTGGGCCACCTCGCTCCCTGTCCTGGGGACACCCAGCCCCCTGCAGCCCAGCCGAGCCCTGCCCACGGCTGCGTCTGCAAAATGTCCACTGCTCTGCCTCCCTGCTGCAGCCAGCTGTTGCTAGGGAACTGCTTAAAGTCAAAAAGACAGCGCAGGATGAGAGGGGAGCAGGCGCTGAAGGATGGCAGGCTGGAGGCTGGCGGACAGGGAGGGGAAAGGGGGAGGGCGGCGAGAGGTCCAGGGGAGAAGAAGGAGCGGGGTGTGGGGTGGGAATTAGTTCTCACCTTTACCACAGAGCAGCAGCTCCCTGCCCTGTGCAGGCCAGCCTTTTGCTAGTGCAGCTTCCCTTGATTTAATTATTTTATTTTTTTTTAAATTATTTATTTTATTAACATGGCAGGGAGAGAGGGAAAGTCTTTCTTTTCATTTAGCATGCTTTCACATCATACGTTGTATCCAATTTATCACCCCTCCCTCCATCACTTTCCTCTTGCAATTAAAAATAAATAAATAAAAGAGTGATATTTTCACCTTTTCTTTACTGTTGAGGATTGTTATTCTTTTCCACTGCAGCACAGAAACTGTGGACGCACCTCATCTTAGAAATTCAGATTAAACCAAAACCACAGGTTAGTGGTTTTGTTTTTGTATTTGTTCTCCAAATTTTCTTTCTTCCAGGAGTTTTCCTCCTTCTTGGGTGCTGACAGGTGATCTCTGTCCGTGAAGCATCAGGTCCATCCAGTTATTCACCATGCAGAGCTACCTAAGCTCCAGACAAGACCTGCTTTGTCCATCCGAAAGGCATTTTTCAAAGCCATCAGCAGGTTACCCTCACATAAACTAGTTCTGCATTAAGTCTGCCCAAGCACTACAAATCACTTTCAACCCGTGGCTAACATTTGCATCCCGTGACATCTGACTGCCCAGCAACGTGGCCGGACCCCATGAGAGCGGGTACAGCTCTCTGTGTGGATCCAAACCCCTTTTGGTACTCCAGCGTTACGCACGAGATGCTCCAAGGTCTGTGTGACCCCGCTGCCTGTTGTGTGGGTGGGAGCGCGGTAAGTGATGGCGTTTGAATTAGAGTGAATCCTAATTGTGGGCAGTGCTAATGCTGTCTGAATGGCGAACAAATGCATCTAAATAAAGAATAAAATCATGAAGTTCATTGCTGGACAGAAATAGAAGGAAACAAAATATTCATTGCAATTTGAAAAAATAACATCCCGTGGATAAAAGGATCGGTAACAAGAGATATATGCATAAAGTCATTAAGGAAAATAAAATAAGCTATGTGTGAAGTTTCCAAGCTCAACTGTGGTTGCAGAACCTTCCAAGGAAAGCCATGGGATATAATAAAAAGCTCTCTTTTATTGCTCTCAAATACTACAATGTATAATTGACTTATGGCAGGGGCTGGTCGTGGGATAGGTAGTATTTCACTTCCAAGCGTCTGGTCCAAAATCAGCCTTGGTTAGCGGTGATTGAATGTTATTAGCGTCTGATGGGTCTTTGGCACAACCCGTGAAATGCATCAGAGGTTTCAGCGCACTTCCTAGTGGACAGGTGCCCATACCACTAAAACCACAGCTCGTTTGGAGCTAGCTGCACTCATTCACATTGGCAATCTCAGTGGCGAGGCTGAATGGAGCATGGAGCAGTTTCCATTCTGGTATTTCTTCCTGCAGAGGAGCTCGACCAGTCCCATGCTGAGGTACAGTCACATAATATAGGGCTCAGTGGCCTGCTCTTCTATCTCTTCTGAGGACAGAGCAAGAAAGCATCTTTCAGCTTTTGGACCAAGAGGCATAGAGGAAGATCACTGACCTTGCAGAAGCCCATTCTTCCAAGACATAAACCAGAAAGGATAAAAAACCCTATATTGGTAGCTGGTCTCTTCTTCCCAAATGGTTAGGAAGGGAAATTCTGCCTTGTTTGATCTTTAGTGATCCCCTCTGCGGCACCAAATGAGTCCTGGTCTTGACCGGGCTCTTCTGTGATGCCCGCAGTTCTTCATGGCCAGAGATATGGTTATCAGGAAGCATGAGTCACCCTAAGGATGCAGAGAATAAAATGGCTGGATAGGAACCGTGTCATTTTCCGGACTTGGAAGGCTCTCTCCTTTCTCCCAGCTCAGTGACAGGCAGGAGAACTGACCGCTGGAAAGGAAGCCTCTTTGGCACATCAAGCTTGGTCTTTAGAGGCTATTCACAGTGCTCCATAGCTCATGTTTCTGACTGACATTTAAATTTAACATACTGCTTTCCCTGCATCTCCCTCCTCCTGTCGCTTCTTGGCAGGCTAATAAATCCACCTGGCTTTTGATGGCTGCCTGTCAGGCTGTCTTCCCCCAACCATCTCCAGACCCCGTTCGTTCCCCTCAGCAAGCACACACATCTTCTCCTTTGCTCCTGTATTTATTTGCTGCTCGGCCTTGCAGTATCTGCCAGGCATTTCAACATCTGAGACTGCTATTATCCCAGGCAGACTGCAGTGGGTGGCTTTTTCATTAACCTCTTCGCTGACGTAAGAGAGACGCACTGTAGAAAGGCCTTGTGAAGATGGAGAGCGAGCCCTGGTCAGCGAGGTTGGGAGAAAAGGATCACCCAGCAGCTACCGTGTAAGAAGCTCAGGAATTCCCTGCTGTCGTGCAAATCCTGAATAACTCCTCCATCAGATCCTGGACTGCAACCAAAAGGCACCGCCCTGCTGATGCTCAGTGGGATCTTTTAGTAAGAGAGGCATCTGCACACAAAGCTAGCTCCCTGCCAAACCTGTGGCTATAGACCAGCTTTCTCGGTGCCTTCTCCAGCCTCTTCCTACATCCCAAAGCAGCAGAGTGTTCTTTAAATCATCCCTCAGAAGGAGCCCACACATTGCATTAATGATACGGGCAACATGGCCAGACAAGCTTCCTAACCTAGGGAGCATTTGTCTGATCTGAGAGATGTCTCTAACAGATGCAAGGAACATCATTTGTAGCCACTTGTGTCTCCCCACTGATTACAGAGAGAGCCTGAATTCATGTGCATATCAGATACCTGGTTGTTAGATGTCTAAGCTCAGCTGAAACAAGCCTCGTGCTCAGCAGTCTCAAAATAACAACAGGATGATTTAAATGGTGGAAGTACAAATCATCTGAAGTTATGGTTGCCTTCTTAAAGCTTCATGGTTTCCTGAAAGTAATGAATGCATACCAATATTCTGCAGCAGGACAGATTTATTAAATAAGGTAAAAGACAAGTGAAACCAGAACATGACACTTGGTGTCCAGAAGTGGTTCCCTGGGACCACAGTGTTTGTGTAAGCTTTGAACTGGAAAGGAGCTGAGTTGATATTAATTGACTAATTGCCTTTGCCCTGAGCAGATAGCAAAGTGCATCCGTCGCTGCTGTCAATAGGAGACAACAGCATGGTCAGTGGGGTATAAAGAAGCAAACAATTAAAGGTTTATTCATGCTGCCTGATAGCCTGAATAACAAAAGAGAGGTGGTTTGATCAGATGTGGTTGAGGGGAGAGCTCTGTAGTCCTTACCAGAGCAATGGAGGCTGGAGAAGGAAGGGGATAGACCATGGAGAATGGCAGTGCTGACAAGGCAATATTTCATAACTGGCAGGAGAGACTGATGCCAGAAGACATATGAAGTTGTAAGAAGGGCCTTACAAGTTCCAAAGAGAAGCAGCACTTCTTGACACATGGGGATAGAAACGCTCTATGTCTGCAGCGTCCTCTTCACCCCACACCATTTTCTTTTTCTGTGTGTGTATCTTGAATAATTCCCCTTTCCCCACACCAAAAGTTTGCAGCTCTCATCTTCTTTCCCTGCGCTGTTGAACCTTCCTGCTGTGATCCATTCCCCCTCTCCTTCCTCATCCATTTTGGTCACTTCTAGCGAGCAGTTTCATGTCATTGAAACCACAGTTCCCCTCTCCTGTGACGAGGAGGTGGCAGCTTCACATCAGCAGCATCAGCAGCAGCAGTTTTAATTTCCTTATTTCCTTAGGTAAATTAGATTCCACCTCCGTGGGCTCCTGTTTTTGGCAGTCACCCTTTTAACTTTCTTCCTGTTCTAGTATCGATACGACCTCCTGGGGAGGAAAACCCAGGAGGTGCAGCCTGGGGGATTTTCAAACGTATTTATTTCAATCACAACCATGAAAGGCATTTTTGTTTGTTTGTTTTTAAGACAGAACCAGGAAAAGAAGATGCAGGTAGGATGCAGTGGTGTCAAAAGCTGTGGTGGTTGCGTGGCTTGCCACATTAGCAAGTACTGCAGTGTAACAGGGACAGAGCTCTAAAGCATAACAGTTAGTACTGAGGATCTGATGTCTATATTGTGCACATTTTGGAGGGTTTAGGTTGGTCTAGCTGTAGTCTGGTTCCATGGGCTGAGTGCCCAGAAGCAGATATATTCCTGAAACAGCTTTTTCCATTTAAATGGGCAAGTAAATGGGGAACAACCAAGAGATTCACTTAAGAAGTGCACCTTTGGAATAAAATACAATTATTTAGACACATGGTATGTGGCCCTAAGTATGCCTCCCTCCCCTTCTGTAAAATAGAAGAAATTATGTCCCTTTTCCCCCAGGAAAAAGAGTATTATTAGCCAGAGTCCACTTCTATGTTCAAGTGCAATCCCCTAGCAATTGAGAATGAATGCTGCATATTTAGAAACATTAACACTTGGAGAGTGTATAGGAATGCCCTAAAAAGAAACATACCCTATGTTAACTATATTCTCTGTGCTTTAATGATCCACCCACATCCAAAATGTTGCCTCCCTCTTTTTTAATCCTTCTTTGGATCCAAGCCACATTTACTTGAAAAAAAAAAGAAGCTTTTTTTTTTTTTTTTTTTTTCCTTTGCATTATGTGTTGCTGAGAGCCCCTTGTGCGATGCTGAGAACCCTCAACGCCTGCTGACTCTGGTGAAAACTGATGGCACTCAACACTCAGTAAAAGAGCACACAGTCTCCTGCCTGTTAGCAAAGGATGTGGAGGGCAAATGGCTGTGCGGGTGTGAGCACGTCTACAGGGAAAAGAGGAAGCAGCTGTGTATGAGGAAAAAAAAAAAAAAAGAATGACCAAGGAAAAGAGTTGTGTGTATGTGATAGGGGGAGACTAATACAGTTAAAATTGAAGTGATAAATCATACCTGAGATTCCTCCTGAGACCTATAAATAGGAAACTGAAAAGCATTTCCTTCTATTTATTTTATAAGTGCTATAAACTTTATCAGCTTTTAGTATTGGAGACTCGTGCAATATTTATGGGCTGTTTACTTTAGAAGTTATTCAGAGGTTAGCGTCAGGAGGCTAATGAAAAAGAAAATTGGGATGGGTAAAGGGAAGAGGGCTTTTCCTACAGCCCCATAGTAATAAATGCATCACATTTGAGTTGCTTGGCCTTCTTCCCAATGTCCTTTGCTCCAGGATGCCTCTATTTCTCTAGCAGGTACTTACCCTGAGCTTCACAGCTCCACAGGGGATCCCAAAGGGCATCACTTATTGGTAAAAATGAAGACAAACTTGTTCAGAAATTCCTATGAGGAAACTCAGAAAGCGAAGAAGGAGATTGCACAATGGGACTGGCAAAGAGGGATGCCTTAGAGAGTGTTTCTGATAGTTAGACAGTTGGAGATCCTCTAAAGATCCTCTTTAGGTGCTCTAAATGTACTACAAATGGGCCAGAATCCAAGATCTGCCTCGGGTAGTCTTCATTTGCAGTACAGAGAAAGGCAACTGCAGGGGTGTCCTCTTACGATGGGTAAGTTGAGGGCAGTATTTTGGGACTGGTGAATAGGCCTGAACAAAGTAAGGACCTCCTCATCCCGCACAGAACTTCACACCAAGCACAGTCCAAATGTTATAATTAGTTTCTGAATGTCTGGAAATGTTATTTTAACTTTCCATGCTTATGTATTCTTATGGATGGCTTATCTATGCTCTTTTCTTTCAAATGGAGACAACAGCTGTTTTCAAAGATTTTACCCAGAGAAAGATAAAATCTCTTCACATTTATAGCCGTGAGAAAGAGTTTTCCAGAACCTGTTGCCACATACAACCTTCTCTTGGAAAAAGATGCAGATTGTTCACATATGGAAACACGAACACACGGAGACTTCTGGGCTCAGTTAAATGAAGGAACTCCCCCAGAAAAAAATAAATAAATAAATAAATAAAGTGGATACAAGCCAAAATTGAACAACTCTAAAAAGCACATCTTACGGGTAGGATGGGAGGCCCAGTCTCAAAAGTCTCAAATGAGGAAGGCACAGACAAAAGAGGTGGTATTGGCAAAGCACAGGGATTTTGTGCTGCCCTTTTTTTTCTGCACACAGCCATAGTGTAAAAACTGGGCTAAGAAGACAGCATGATATGAGGCAGCTCACACGTCTCAAAGATGGTGAGAGTAACTTATCAAAAGCTCAGTCTCTTCCCCATATCAAAGAGGAGACCAAGAGGTGTCTAACATACCTATGTAAATAATTTAAGAGAAGTGCCCTTAATGAGTCTGTAGTATAGCAGAGAAAGTACAGACCATGAACTAATGGGAAGCTAGACGCAGACACATTCAAACAAGAAATGAGATTTATTTTTGTTTTTGTTTTTGTTTTTAACAGTGGAGGGACCCAAACAAAAGAACAAAGTACAAAAATGATGTACAGATAATATGTTGACTTTGGTGATTTTCTGAAGTTCCCAAATCAAGATCAGATGCTCTACTGGATGGTGCATTTTAACTACACACAAGTTATTGGACTCGTTACTAAAATAGCTGTATAAATGTCTGGCATGTGTCAGATTAGATGATAGTATATTAGTCCCTGCTGTCTCCAAAACTGTAAGTTTGTGAAAAAGAAATTACTTATTTGTGCGGATGTAAAACACTGCATTGTTTGACTAAAGAGACCATATCCAAAAATAAAACCTTCTGTGAAAAGATTCTAGTGAACATGTTTTCTTGCCTGTGGCAGCCTATATACTCTAGGTAAACCTTTTTGCCATTGAGAATTCAGTGGGAATTATGCCTTTAACTTCAGTAAAGATGGGGTTTAAACAGGTTCCTCTGCCAGCAATTGCCTGTTACCTTCTAGGAAACTTCAAACTATTCTTGAAATTCAGCAGTGCCCTTCTTGCGTAGCATCAGGTGGAGTAGCAGAAAATGTTGTGCAAGTCCTTCAAAGATAGGGTATCTTCAAGGATGGTCTGTACATAAAACTTGTTTTACGTACACTATTATCAAAGTTTCTGCTGACATTGACCCTGCAGAAAAAAAAAAAAAAATGACCGCATTATTTTTAAACCACTGTTTTACGGGTTAATTTTGATTTACTTGTATGGGATTTAACAAAAGAGTTGGAAGAAAAAGTTATTTAGAGTAAATAAACCACAGTACATGTCTCCTAGGATTTTATGCCTAGGCCAGAAAGTTAGTTACGGAATAACAAAAGAGAGAAAGAAGAGGAAAGGAAGGTGTTCTCAAAGGTATACAGCCAGCATTATACTTAGAAAAGGCTGAAAGAAAAAATAATGATGACCCACAGTTCAGCTATCATAAGACAAAGGTCCAAAAAGGGGAAAGGGCCTGAATTACTGGAAAGAAAATGATTAAACGATCCTGCTCTTTACTGGCCTAAGGAAGATGTAAGTGAATACGTTACTGTTGAAACCAGAATCAGGACAGAGATGAGGAACAGTCCTTTCTGGCAGACAGTTTTAGCCACAACATAAATACCGATCTGCTAGAAGATTAAATCAATAAGAGGCTGTTTTCGTAAGTGTAGTATATGCATGTTATTAACTGAAACGAGACGAAACAATTCTCTTCCTTGCATATCATGCCTTTAAATTCATAGGAAACTTTTCGCCTTTGTTTCAGGGAGTGATATGGAGGAGTGATGATTTTTTTTCTTTCAATTCAGATTCCCTTTGAAGCAGGGAGACCTGTGCAACCTGAGACTTAGGAAGTGTCCTTCCTGTTCATCTTCATACTCAGAAATACATCATCAGAAGAGAATGTACAGGAGTAGTACTTTGTCCAGGTGTAAACATGATACCAGGGAGGTCCAGCTCTGTCCAAAGACAAGAACCACCCCTCCTTTCAGCCCACCATGAGGAGGTGGGCAACAGCTGCCTGGGTACTACACTTGGACCAAAGAATCAAGCACCTTCCCCCATGACTGTGAAAAATTTGATGGTTAGAGTTGCACATTCAGGAGGGGATGGAACTAGCATGAAGCCTTCTTCACTCATAGACTCCTACCAGAAACCCAGGAGCTCCTCTGAGAGACCTTGAAAGAATTTCTGCAAACTCTTTGTCCCAGCTGTGGAAGTAGGTGCCCAGTTATGCCAAAGGGTTTAACAAGAAATACTGAAATAAAAAGCCGAAAATATCAAAAACAAACAAACAAAACACCAAAACCAAACAAACAAACAAAGGAAAATGAAAGACTGTGAAGGCAACGGAGCAAAGACTAAAGTTTAATTATTAACCTCTTCAGTGATGGGAGGTATGGGTTGATTTTTTCTTTAAAAGTGCCATGAGTGTATGTCTGACCAAGACCCATTACAAAGGAATGTGCAACTGTTTGTCAGTACACGTACAGCCATGTACTTTGAGAATAATATACATTACCTTGGGATAAAGTAAGTATGTCCATAAATACCACAACCATTGAAGCGCAGTTTGCTACCCATCTGTGACACTTTGCATCCTGTGACTGAGTGAAAACTGAGAAGCTTTCTCTGCATCTGGGATGCCTTCAAGGGCTCTCTCTGGTGTAGAGTCCCTGATGCCTAAGCAGGGTTGAGCCCACATCTCTGTCCTTTCCTTGTTGAGACACTGAGATGCTCTCTCTCATCTGCTTGGTCACTGTACAAAGATAGTCTCTGAGACCTGAACTTCTCACAAAAAGAGCCAGGAAGAGCTGTATGGAAGTAAAAGCAGCCAAAGGACAGTTGTGAGAAAGAAAAAAATTAAGTAGAGAGCAGAAAGAAGATGAAACTTTTGTAACTGTTTACAGCACTTAAGGGAACAAAAAGGTCACCGTCCATGAAGACAAGCTCCTTGGGTGTCTCTGGAAGAGTGTGGGTGTAGTTCACAGAAAACACTGCCATACAGGACCATTCTGCTGCTGTCTTGAGCTTTACACAGCAATGTTTGCTTGCTCCAAGAGCAAGAAAAGCCATCCAGGAAAGGTTTGTCCATTTAGAAAGAAGGTGATGACTTTCAAGTGCAAGAATCAGACCTGCTGTGATGGGAGAAGTGGCAGTGTGGAGGTGACAATGGCTTTCTCACCAGGTGACAAGACCATAAATGTCAATGGGCATTTCATTAGAGGCAAGGGAGGAATGTACAGGCTAATGAAAGGCACGATGCTGACAGCAGCTTCTCCTCAGCAAACATTTCCGGCTCACTCTTCTGTCATGCAAGCAAAATTTATTGCCACTACCCAGTGCATTAACCCTTAAAATATTGGCTAGGACCCAGGGAATAGCCATTTCTGTGCAAGCTATATCCAGCAATAGAAATACAAGATTTGGTTGCAGGGAGAAGGTTAGTAATATCCCACACACACTCTGCCAGAGATCCCTCTGCACCCAACACAATCCAATTTCTCCTGCCCGTACCTACTGTTGTAGCCTGCAAGCCTACAACTGGTTCTTTCATCAGAAATTTTGGTCTTTCATGAGAAATTGTGGTCTCTGTCCTCACTTCAGGTCTCTCACTGCAGGCTCTGGTAATATGCCAGCTCCTCCAGCCCTATTTTCCACCTCAGTCTGATACTGACACAGGGAGGCCCTCGAGCAACTTCTCAGGTGCTGCACTGCAAATGAAGATGAGCGAGGTAATCAGCATGTAGGCCTCGTAGTCTAAAGCCAACCATGCTTTAAGCATGCAATGACCCACGCAGACTTGGGAACTCTTGATATTTGGAAGTGGAAAATCTTTCCCCACCAGCTCTTCTTTCATTAATCGCAACCACTCTTGTTTTTCTTGATGGCCTTCTGGAAGATCTCCAGGTGCAGGGTATCCATGGAGGTAACAGTGGTAGCTGTTACCTCCATGGATAAAAATCTATTCCAGTTTGTGCTCTTGGCTCCTTGTTCCCAGCTTCCCCCTCCTCTCCAGGGGCTTGTCTCCCCCTGTCCCGCTGCCCTGGAGAAATGCTGAAGCCAGCTCCTAATTAAAGTGCTCATAATTCCCCACTGGAGCAGTGGCGCCAGGGCCTGAAAGCGTCCTGCATCTGTGTCCCCTGGGGACAACCAGGCCGTGCTCAGACACCTTGCTGCTCACTCTTCCCGTCGCAGGCTCTCGCATATTGGCTCCAGCAGGTTTCTTCTGTGTTTTCTCATCTGTGCTAATCTCTCTCCAGCGCTGCAGGCAGGGGATGGAGAGGTCACTCAGCAAATAAAGTGATCTCCCCACCCTCAAAAAAAAACAAAAAACAAAAGGGAGAAAGCCATAGGGGGAAGTGAGGACTGGAGCAGTGAGACAGCTCTGCTCTGCGCTGTGTTCACGGTGACAGCATTTCCATTTGACTTGCTATTGTCCTTTGCCGAGGCCCAACACACTGCACAAGGCAAGCCACCCAAACGACACCAAGCATGTAATCCACTTACTGCCCAGATTAGTGCTTTACAGGAGCCGTGTCCATGCTCACACTGCCTAAGTCTCATTTGTACAAATAAGGCAGACCTCACATGGCTGAACCTCCTGCAGAGCCACCTCAAAGCCCTGTGTCAGTGTAGATGAAGTTGGGTTTTGTCACCTCATGGAGAGGCAACAAGGGTGAGCCCTCACTGCCTAGGGAGGGTGAGCAGGGGGCAGAACTGGGACTGTGAGAGGTGCCATCCTCTGGGGTGGCAGGAGGACAAGCAGGGATTTCTGCTCCCGAGGAGACAGTGCACACCAGCCACTGGCTCTTACAGCTTGGCCCATGGGCTTGGCAATAGCAGGCAGCCTCCTTCTCCATGGATCCGAGACAGAAAAGCAGGCAGAGGGACAGGGACTGCTTTGCTGCCACCAGCAGTCTGCTGCCCTAGGCAACTGCCTGCTTCAGCTGCCTGTAAAGCTGGCACCAATCACACCGGCCTCGAATAAAGCTTAGGCTCAGGGGACTTGGCTGCTTTGGAAATTGTTAGCCTGTATTTCTCTTTCAGCTGTGACAGACAAGGAGACAATGGGGCAAGGGAGCCAGGAAAGCCAATATCGCTGGAGTTGCCCAAAAGTTTCGATTCAGTATCTGAGAAATTGCTGTGGGAAGGTGGAAACACCTGCACAGAGATTCAACCTAGCAACGTCAGAAAATTGCTGTCAGGTGTTTTAAGAGAAGATATCTCAGTGAAAAGAGAAAAAATAGAATAATTCATCAAAATTTTCTGTGAAGCGAGTTGAGCGTTCCTTATTGATTACTGCAAACCGAACTATTTCATCCCAGAATGAAAATGGTCTGGTTGACAATAATGAAATTTTGACTTTGCAGTGCTGTTTTGGTGTCTTGTAGGAATCCCCATATGAAATGACTTGTGCTCCTATTTCCCTTTACCTGCTGCGGTCTTCAGGAGGTCTGTGTCCCCCACAAGGCCCACTAATGTCAATGGACTTCATTGCTGTTGCAGCTGTGTGCTGCAGTGCATCACCAGCCACAGTGTCTGGCAGGGGTGCTTGGCTCTTAAGGGAAATGAGACAGCCTCCAGCTTACTCACAAAAAGGAAAACAAATGGAAATGACAGGTACAGGAATAAATTGAAAGACCCTTCCAGTCACAATCTTTAGTGCTGGAGGCTTGCATACTGTTTCATTTGCTGATGAGTGAGTTTGCAGCCGAAGACTGACCTCACTGAACTGGGACCATCAACAAGTCCGTGAAAATAACATAGTGTTGATCAGAAGACTAAACAATAGCTTATGGTTGAAGTCATTGTATAGATAATCAGACATGACTATCAACAAATCCTATAAGCCAGGGACACTTAAAGAACAATGAGTTATTGTTCACCAGATAAAGAATTGCCAGAATTGTCAGGTTTAGATAAAAGTAGTTCTTTCAGATAGTGCTTAAATAAATGTATATCTTCTTGTTATATGAAGTAATGCAGGGCAGGGACTGAAATGGATCCAGAAAGAGAATAGACAGGTTTACCACTGGTGAGGATGCAACTTTATAGTCTATCTGCCACATTTCAATTTCCTTACCTGCTAACACCTGGGAGCTGGGAAGATGTGCTTAGCAAAGATTGGTCACTGTTTGTTCTCTTCCCTGTAGTCTTCCCTCAGCACATCCAGGTGGCCAGGCTGAAAACCTAAAAATGAACAAGGCAATCTTACTGCCCAGTGGTGAGATGTCAGTTTTTAGGTTATGAACTGCCACACAGCAGGGCACCAGCACTCGACGACGTGTGCTGTGTTGCACTGGAGTGAAAATGTCATCCAGCATCAGTTCAGACAAATGCAGCCAACTGACGGTAAGAAATGCAGTGTGTTCCCAGTAATTCCTCTCTCTGCTCTCATCAAGGAGTAGCTATAATCTCTCCCCAAATCAAAACATAATCTGCTTAATAGGAAGCTAATAAAAGAAATCCCATTCTGAGGGGAAGAATGACAGGGAAATTTTTAGGCGCACAAATTATTAATTTTTAAAAGTATGTTGTTGTTCAGAAATAGCCCAAGCTGCTAATACATAGTTTGGAGTTGCTTTCTGGACAACAACCAAGGCAGCCTGTCGAGGAAGGCAGTTGCAAACCTCATGCTTTCATTAAAGACATGAGCGAGACTTATGCCGGAGACTGCAACAGTCTCGTTGCCTTCTGTGTGAAGCTGTGCAGAAAAGGAATATACACTTAGTTACTGAATAAGTAGTCAAACTAGAACCAGATTTCTTCTCAAAAAAATAAAAAAAAAGTTTTCTTCCTATGCAGAGAATCACTCATCTCAACAACCTACAATCAGAAAAGAAGATGGATGTCATCCAGCATGCTAAAATATCTCCAAATAAGCAATTCCTCCTGTTACTGCTCCTAAAAAGCTCACATGTGATTTGTCTGTCCATTAGAGGAGATACTTCTATTTTCAGATGTCCAACGCAGACACACGTCTCTGGAAAACAGACTGACATTCTCATCCCAATGCGTCTATCTCAAATTTCCTGTAAGTCTCATGCAAAAATTTACCAGCACCAAAAGGATTAAAATTCCAGTCCCTGTACCCGAAGCATATGGGACCAAATAATCCCCAAACTCCTTCTCCCACATTCCCATGCTGACAGTCATGACCAGAGCTGCCATGACTCAAGGCCAAGCTCTTTCCTCTTCCCCCTATGAAAGCACCACTAGTTTTACCACTGCTTTTTTCCAACAATATTGACCAGTTTGGTTAAGACCTAGCAAGCTGTAGAGTCAGCTGCTATTTCACAGCTAGGCAAAGAGACTTGGAAACCACAGTGCTGGTGCTCTCTGACTGTAGTGGGCACCAACGCCCCAGCTACATTTGGGGCTTGCTAGGATCTGATTTGGCCCTACACGGCCCATCTTAAGCTCTCTCCATGGAAACCACCACATTCCTGGGCACAAGGCCACCTTTTCCTGGGACAGTCTGGTTTTCTTCCAGCTCAGCTAGAAGTGATTATTCCCCTGACAAAAGCGGGTAATATTCTAAGTAACAGCATGCAGGCTATAAACAGATTCCTCTCTCCTGTATTTCAAGGAAGCTTTCTGAGATTTATTGGCCATTGTCGAGACAAAAAGAGTGAGCCTGCTGAGATGTGGATGCCTTGTAGGATTGTTGACCTTACTGTTTCTCACCGGGCCTGGAACTAGAGAGACAGCAAAGATAGCAAATTCTAATAGTAGGTACAGGGAGAGATATAACAGGATAAAAAATACCGCCTACAGTAATATGCTCCATAGACGTTTTGTCGACAAGGCTGAGTTTATCAACGTAACAACTGCCTTGCTCACACAGAGATGTACCCTATGTCTTTTGCAGCTAGAACATGTCCCCATGCAAACCTGCAACTCCTGCTCCCCATCAAAGCCTTTGAATGTGCACTGCGCTGACAGTTTTGTCCCCCAGGGCCAGACATCTTAGCCCAAGGGACTGGAAAACCCCCAGACAGCATCTGTGAAACCTGCCAAATCAACCAAACCTGGCAGGAGAGAAGGGGAGAAAGAGCTGCCATCTCCTCAGAAAGAGATGCCACCGAGAAAAGCGAAGCGAGGCAGCACATTTTCTCCTTGCGGTTTCCAGTCGGTGCAGTAACTCTGCATTACCTGGTTCTTCCACACCATCAGGACATGCCAGTCCGATTGAGCTACTGTCACCTGGGGGTGAAGCACTCTGCCTCAAGAAATAGACAGAAGACTCCTTTCAGTTCTCTGTTTCAGAAATGAACCTGATTTTAAAGACTCCAAATCTTCTGCAAAATGGGACTGTTGCTTTCAAGACAGACATAGCAAGGGCTGCAGGGGTGGCACAGAAGAACCGGAGATTGAAAGGGTTCTGCTTGAGAAAGACCTTCCAAACATCTAAAAATAAAAATAAAAAAGAAAGGAAACCTCCTAATTTTGAAACAGGATTGCAGGCTTATTTGCTGTCGTCACTGAAAGAAAAACAAACACACAAATACACACAAAGGCCGAGACAGAAAGCGAGGAGGTAATTCCTTCCCCCTGTGCTCTCCACGCCCCATCCCTGAGTCAGTAATGAGCACCCTTGGGAGCCCAGGAAGGGGGAAAGGGAACAGTCTCAAGTAACACCACAACCACAGCACGCTGAAGGGGGCATTGGTGCCTCATGTAAACGCAGGGCACCGAGCAGGCCGCACAAGGCCCAATGTGCCACCCGGCACACCACAGAGGAGAGCTGTGTCTGAGCTGCCAGCTGCAATGACATGTTGCAATTCACTGCAAGCCTTGCATGGCTCCAAAAGGCTAGGAGCTTTGTCACGGAAGTGAGAGCAGCCCCAGGGAGGCCTGGCAGTGAAATCCTGTTGTCACAGGGTCACCACAGAGAGGCGTCGAGCATCAGCCTTGTGATTGTGGCTGCCATCTTCGGAACCACTTTTCTGCAGGTGCTCAGGGGAAGGCAGTTTGCACCAAGGCTGGATCTAAAAAAAAAAAAAACCAAAAAAAAAAAACACAACAAACAAACACAAAGATAGATCTGACCGCTAATACAACGAAGCTGAAAGGCCAAGGGTTTCTTTTTGATTTGTATTCTCTCCACTGACCTGCGACCCAACTCTGACCTCTCCCTCTGACCCCTCACCTCTGGCAGTCGGGGGGGGAATTAGTCACCCTAAGTAAAGACAGGCCCTGGGACTGCAGCCTGTGCTCGTTTCCTTGGGACCAGGGCACCGTAATTCCCTGCAGCATGTGCTGCAGGTCATGGTGCTCCTCCTGTTGGTCATCCATCTTCCATGGGTCCTCAGCAGAAAGGCAATTTGCTGAAGGGTGCTCGTGTCAGAATTGTTCCTGTCATACAGTAGGTGGGTAGGTTGTCCTGTTTATGTTGGCTGCCTGCGATTGCTTCGTTTTTCTTAATGGGTGGCAGAGCTTGCTACTCCATTAACACTGCCGAAAATGTGTGACACTGCCCGTGAGTTGTTTAGGGTACGTGGGGCTCCAGAAATTTTGTTCCGTCTTATGACTGAGCCTTGGCTGGACCAAACACAGCTGGGATCGTATGGCTGACTTCTTACTAAACGAGGAGTTAATCTCATCAGAGGACCCGTTCAACAAAGGCTGGCTGCATTTCCTCAGGGTCTGCCCTGGTCCCATGGGAGGGACAACAGGGACAGGGAATTGAAATGGATGGCTCGCTCCCACCGCGGCCTCCTCAGATTTGCAATTCAATTCAATAAAAGGTGGAGCAGGCTGCTGAGCTGCCTGCGAAAGGGTCAGAGGGTTCAGTAGCAGCAGGAGGGAAATGGAGGCAGGGTGCAAGCAAGAGAAGAGCCAGCATTATTCTTCTTCAGTCCAGAGTGAACGCTTTGCCCCTGGGGCAGGAGAAAGAGCACCTCTCTGATTGAATTACAGCAGGACGAGAAGAATCAGCAAGTGCTGGATGGCTGACACCCATACCATTTGGCAGGCATACACATGACTCAAACCAGGGGGAGCAGCAGCTTACAGGAAGAAAACCTTTGCCTAGGGTACTGAAAACAACCTTTCTATGCTTGGGTCCACATCCCTGTTCTACCACCTCCAAAGCATTCATAACTTTCCACATTACAGGCAAAGACAGAGGCAGTGCATTATTCCAAAGCATATGAGACAGTTGGATTTTTTTTTTATGAGTTGCAAGGGGCTCCTGAGACCAACCCAGAATTAGGTAGTGAAGTGTGCTAGGAGACCACTGTGACTTAGCTCTTTGCTCTAATCCCTTGAGAGGATGAGGTAATGTAGCAGATCACACGTCACATTAGTTTGCAGTACAGTCCCTGGCCCTTATCTGTGATGATAAAGCCAGAGCTAGGGATTGCCAGCACCAAGCCAGTTCTAAACTGGATGATAAAGACTCTTCAAATGATACACTTTTATTTTAATGTGTATTCTGTATCAGGAAGGGGGGCCGTGGGTTGTGGTTTCTTGCTTGATGTTGGGAAGGAGATCAGGCAAGATGACACAGGTGGATCTTTCCAGCCTTCAGAACTGAATCTTCGACGGGTCCATTTCTTTCTCACTCTTTATTCGCCCCCTTTTTGTTCTTCTTGTTTTGTTTTATTTTGTTTTTGTTTTGTTTCTGACTGGACTCGCTGCTGTCCAGTATTTTTCCAATGGGCGTCTTCAGTCAGAGCTGCATGCACCTCTTTCCTGTGAGTCTTTCTCAGGACAACCTGATGGTGACAAGAAGCAGACATATCAATGCCACTATGTCCCAGCTCCATTTTCCAGTGCTGGCCCATTCCAGAAGAATACATAAGAACTAAGCAGGAAACTTCAACCTGCACTGTGGCATGACAGAAGGAGCAGCAGAATGCAATGCTGAAGCTTCTGTGGTAAATACTTTGTACTAGAGAAAGTATATCCTAACTCTATCCTATAACTCTATCCATTTCCAGAAAAGGGGAAAAAATTAAACATAAGACTTGTCCTTCTCTTGCTGCTTGTTTCTGTAACTCCCCAAGTGGCAGCACTCTCACACATGCTTTACCTACACTCCCTAGCAAGGATGATGCATGTTTTCTGCCTTTATCTTCAGCTTAGCAATGCAATCTCTTGATGGCTTCACCACTCCCTAGGGTGAGCCTGAATGCTTTATGGCAGATTATGAACAGCACTGCTTAGACTTCTACTAAGATTACCAGTCCTGACTAAACTAGATCATTCTGTGGAGTTAGATCTCACCTAAACATGCTATTTTTCTGCTCAACAGCCAAGCAGGAAAGGTGTTTTTTTCTCGTATTTCTCCTATGCGCCGATTTACTCATTTCTAGTGTATTTCACATCAGTCTTTACCAAAATATTTAGTGGATAGGATTCATCTGCATTGCAAAACCATTTAAGAAAGCAAACCATCTTTGCCTAAGATCAAGGCCAAAGCCAGGGCCTCTTCATCCTTCTCTGTTCATCAGGATTTAATGTTCATCTTTTCAGAGTGCTCTGGCTCGGGCAGCTTCAGCAAAGTACAAATTCCGGCTGCTCTGATCTTATGGATTCAGAACTCAAATATTCCCATTTTCATGGGTACATGCTTCCTGTATTTTGAACTAGCTTTGAACTGTGGGTCTGAGCAAACTTAGGAGCTTCTACTCATAATCAGTGAGATTTCATCTAGTGGGAAAATAAAAAGGGGGAAAAAAATGAAGAAAGAAAGAAAAAAGATGTTCTGTATGGATTAGACAGAAAATCAGCCTTGGGTTCAGTCAAAAAGGTCAGGTGAACTTCTTAATGAGCCCTACCTGAGTTTTACACTTGTAGTGACAGCTGAAACCAGTCCAATTTCAGCCCATTTCAGGTTTCATTTCAAATGTTTCATATACTTCTAGACCCCACCATTTTCAATATACATAATTTGGTTATTATTCCTGATTTACAGAGTAGACATACATCCTATCACAAAAGAAAATGGCTGGACTGTTAAATCTCTTCTCGATTGCTGCACTTTGACAAGGCCATCTTTTTTTTCCATAATACACTGAGGTTGTCCCACTTGGAGTTAAAGAAGAAGCTACAGATGTCTGTGTTGTGAGGCTATCTCAGCTGCTCCTTTATCCTGAAGGTTCACATGTTTGGAGGGCCCTTGGCTTGATGGAGGCTGCTGTAGGTGCCTACAAGTGCTGCGGCCCACCCAGCAAGACTTCTGGTTTCACTGTCTTCTGACGGACACAGCAAAACACACTGCTTCTTGGGCAGCTGCACATCCACCCCTGAGAGCCTGTGCTGAGTTTCTAGGGCATCATAAGAGACTGATCCTATTTGCATGTGGCCTTCCAAAAGGGAAACAGCTCAAGGACTTGCACTCACAAGGTGAAGGGACCAAGGTTGTCTGATGCCAGCATCCCAACCATCTGTCCTTCCTGGGTGCTGCTGTTCTTCCTGGCCCACAAAAAGCAAGAAAAGGCCCAAAGGTCTTTTCTCCCATTATTCCTCCTTCGCCTCGTGCTACTTTCTAGTAGTATGAGTCCCTTATAGTCCAGCTTTCTAGACTCCCTCTGACAGGTTCAACCAAAATATTTCTTCATCTCTTTCTCTCCTCCTGGAGGCTTTTCCAATGGATCCCTTGAGCAGGCTGCATGTGTTTCACTGAAGCCCAAATTACACTTAGACAGTGAAGAAAGGTGGAAACCAGAACAGCTTCTCCAATTTGCTTCAAGCTGATGGATAAAGAGAGCGTGGGCACGATGCAACAAAGTGAGAGGCTGAGGCTTTGCCCAATGCATCTTCAGTCTTCCCATCTAGACAACATCTGCAAACTGAGCTGCCTTCTGCTTTTTGCAACAGGTCAGAGCAGGTGCACAAAGAGAAGTGGTGCTATCCCCCTCCATGGAGATATTCCCAATTTCCCTGCATGGAGCCTTGAGCAACCTGGCCTGACTGGCCCTGCTTTGAGCAGAAGGTGGGACAAAAGACTTCCAGGGGTCTGTTCCCACCTCCATTATGCACTGATTCAGCCATCTTTCAAGTTGTTTGGCTGACATATTTTGGGGCAAGAAGAGAATGGGAATGGAAAGTGTTCATTATAAAAATACAAATACATAAATAGATATATTTATAAATAATAAATATCTTCTCCCATCTAAACAATCTTAGTCTTTATTAGCTCTAATGGAAAAGAAATGTGAACTCTATTTTAGCTGAAGCTGTTGCATCTCCTTTCTGCTTCTCCAAATCAGGTCAAAAAATATTCTATTACGTCTTGTGTCTGCCTTTTTTCTCTTAATATTCTTTAGCTATCTCAAAACAATTCAGCTATACCATGGGTCTAAAGTTCAGCTCCAACTCGGATATTATTAGGATCATCTACCATCTAAGAGTTCTGAAGCAGAAAGGGTGAAGGACTTGGAAAGAAGAAAATTCCAATTAAAAAGAGGAAGTGTAGAGCACAAAGAGAGATTGTGAAATGATGATGAGTGAATATAGGAAAGACAAGCAGAGACTGTCAAATAAGCTGCAGAAATGCAAAGAAATGGAGATTTTAATAAAAAAAAAAAAAAAAATACATGATAACTAAAGTCAGAAACTATTATTTTTTCCTCTGGATTTTTTGTCTAAATTATGAATTGCTAGTTGTTGTTTTGTTGTTGTTGTTGTGTTTGTTTCCTAAAGTCTCACTGTAAAAATAAGAGCTTTCATCAAGCACGAAACATTTTCAGTACAAACGGGTAAAATAGGTTTTTAAGATTTTTCTATCTCTTCTATTTGTCTTAAGAAAATTATAAAGGAAAAGATTAATTATATGATTACAATAATATCTTCCACCGAAAAAAGTTTCAAACACCTTATGCGTGGCTGTTGTCACAACATTATCCTTCCAGCATTGCTATTTCACATTTGATTGTAAGAATTTCACACGTGCTTAGTATTCCTTGGGAGAAAAAACAAACAACCAAAAAAAAAAAACAAAACAAAGCACCAGCAGATTATGAGGATAAAATAGCTTCATATCTGAAAAGGTTATTGCAGAGATCTACAAAGCTACAAATACCATGACATCAACCTTCTTCCTCTCATTCACCACACTCCCCCCCCCCCCCCCCCCAAGTAATTCTCAGCTTTCACTTGTGTTCTCTGCAGCCATTAACGAAATCTTTCTTCCTATGGCACTGCCAAATGAGCTCTTCAACACACAGTAGCAAGGGCAAATAATCCATCACCTGGCCCCTCTGCAGCTCATGAAAGACTCGGCACCAGACAGTCTTACAATGCAAAATGCTGACTTTCTATTTTTTCCTAGCATAAGGCTGTAGATGCAGATGATGATATAAAGGTTAAAGTAATTTCTCTGCAATATTTGCTAAAGAGCTGTGCTGGTAGAGGGAATATCCTGGGTAACCCCGGGTTCTGAGACAATGGTTTATCAAAAGCCTTAATTTGTAAGAGCTACCGATCAGGCAAACTGGTGTTATCTGGAGTAGGAAGGGATACATGAAATGAGGATCTAACTTCAGCCTGAGCTCTCTCCCTGCCCTCCATATTCTCTGTTGTTTTTCTTTCTTGCATTAGCTTTCTTTAGCATTGTGCCATTAAGGCACAGCAGCCTGAGGGAATGCCTGGAGCAAATATACAGTTTTTTTCCTACTACAATGTACAATCTATTTTTTCAGGATCATAAACCAAAGATACACTTCCCATCTTTGCCTATAGGACGCTTTATGAAAATGGTTTCCAGGATTATTCCTGTGTTGCCTTTTTATTTTTCTGGGGTTTTGTTCTTCTCCTGCGGAGGAAGTGAGCTGGAGAAGCCAGCATCATGCCGTTCTCAAAATATTTGTCTTCCCAGAAGGGAGAGCAGCAGGGACTACAAGCAACAACTCTGGGGAAGAGGAGGGAGAGGAGCGGATTTGCTCATGCACTTTGCTTCCACACAACCCAGCCTTACTCTCTTCAGCTGAATTGACACCTTTGTGCCCCACACACCCCACATCTGACTAGCCATAACCATCCCTTATCTATCTTTTGGTACCCTGAGCCATTGCATGGCGTTTCCAGCATGCCTATGTAGAGAACTATTGTTGCTGTTTGACAGATGAACAAGAAAAAGACAAAACATTGTAGTAGCTGTGATCTGAGCCAGAATTCAAATGCTTAGGGGACTTTCTTTGCCAAATCAATGAACAAACAAACAAACAAACTCTCTCTCTCTTTTTTTTTTTTTCCTTATTTTGGCTCAAAGAAAACATTTCATTCAGTTCAAAAGGAAATGTTTCCTTTCCATTTTCAGTAAGTTTAACAGCAACAAATGATGGGAATAAATGACTGGAGGCAGACATTGCTTTATTCAGCAGCGCAGTGCTAAAACACACAAAGCACAGATGGACAGCATTTGCCATCTGAGGGGACTATGAAATACTCAGGGCTCCCCGTTTTAGGTCTACCTCCTCTGCTGTAGAAGGTTCTTACGCAATTTAAGGTCAATCTTCACATCGCTCTGCTTTGTACTACACATGCAGTGCATGTAGCCAACCTCTTTAGAAATCCAGCACAAAAAGGATTTAAATATGTTATAGGAAAGTGGAGCAGCGCCAGCAGCAGTGAATAAAAGAGATTTACCCTAGAAAATCTTGGGTTGAAATATAATTTCAAGCCAATGAGGCAGAGACAGGGATGGAGTCTGTCTCTCCATCAGTGTGGGTGGATGCCTGGAGCAGACGGCTGTGTTAATATGGGCCCTTCCTCATCAGCCTCTAGTTTAGGAAGCTTAGGGGGGGCAATAAAACACTTTTTTTGGCTATTCAGCAGATTTAGACATAATTATTGTATGGCCTTGACTCATTTCATGATTATGAAGAGATTATTTACCAAAAACGTTTCTTTTTGTCTCATTCTGAATTGTGCGCTATGCTCTTTGAATCAGGGGTGGCACTTGTGACATTCGGTACAGTCATTGCACAGTGCCATGCTAAAACCTGAAACTTCCTCAGGGTCTTTTAACACTACCCAGACACATCTAACGGTGGGAAAAATAAATAACAATGAAAATAAAAATAAAATTAAAAAATAAAAAAAGAAAAACCCCAAACCAGATGATCCACTTCCTAAAGATGTGTCTGTAGCCAAGTTCTTCCCGGTCCATTTATCCCAAGATTTTTCAATACGCCTAAAAGAGTTATTATTCCAAATGATACTGACATTTGTTAAGTGTGGTTTAACTCATTCCCTAAATCTCCAGTGAAAATCTCAGCCTTGAGGGAAGGGGAAAGCAACAATTTTCACCTTGGGAGTCTTCAGCAATATTAAGACTGGCATCCGGAGGCACTGAAAGTGGCTGGGGAGCCAAGCAGTAAGAGCAGCATCTTAACCACAGTTCACCAGCGACCAAGGTGAATTTTTCATCCCCTGCCTCTCCACATCTGGAGCATGTGGGTGTCAGTGGCTTGCTCTTTGCATCCTTTCCAGTCAGGCTGCAGAAAGCGCTGAACTCCGTTTCAGTTTTGCTTGTAAACGGTTCATTTCCACATTGCCATTGTTCCCTGGGAATCTGGCTCTCCTTACAGCACTTTGTTCTTTAATGTCTTTTTTTTTTTTTTTTCCTGGAATTTAAAAGTAATAATAACTACAGAAAAGGTCCTGCTAGGCTGTTCCGAATAAATGAAGTCCCTTTAAAAAAAAGCTGTTGGCAAAAACGAAATAAAGACGTCTTCTGCCACGATTCCCGCACCCCCTGTTGTATCCAACCAGCAGTATGAACTCTCTGTATAGCAGAGATTTTAACGTGACAAAATCTGCTCGTGTTAAATTATGTAACACTGAAGATCTGCTTATTACACTCTGCACCCTTAAATCTCCACTAGTACGACAGGAAAGACGTGTGTGATGAACTTTGATGCAAACTCGAATGTTCTTTTTTGTTTTTCCCATAAGGAAATGAAAATTAAAAGTCATTAAGCATGCTTTTTGCACACAAGGAAATACTGCAGGATGCGGAGCTCTATGGTAAGCGTGGATGAGATTGCTGTATGGGGAATAATTGAATCGATGAAACCTGTTTGCAACGCCCAGCTGGCATATGCAAGAACATCAGCTGAATTTTGAGAACGAAAGGTGAATGACGGGGAACGCCAGTCCCACGACCCGCACAGGTGGAGCAGTGCAGGCTTCAAGCGGTGCGAGAATCAGCGCTTCCCAGATCTGATTTTCAAGCGGAGAATTCCTTCGAAAGGAAAAGAGAATTTCATTTTGCAGAACTCAAGTGCTCCCCGAGCTCCTTGCTGATAGTGGCAAGCAGGCTGAAATATTGGCAGTAGATTTTTAGCTGGGTTTCTAAGGAAACCAGGCTTTTGTGAGCACACAGGAGCGCGTGTGTCCGTGTGCGTGTACGCTAGCCTCTCAGATGCCCTTCACCTCCGATAGCTTTTGAGCTCGTTGGCTGATCTGAAACCATCCCTGCTGAAGGATGTGGGCATTGAAGGTACGGTGTTCTTACAAGTGTCATGGCAAGAGCTGCTCGCACAAAGGATGCGCTGTTCTTTCTGCCTCTGACAGAAAGGCTAACAAACTCGCCCTTTTCAGACTTCGAGGAACCCAGGATCTTGGATACCGTGCTTCTTTGTTGCTGCAGGTCACGGATGTGGTTGTTTCACCTTGTTGAAGCATTGCCCAACAGCCACTGGACTGAGCCCTTTCACAAGGCCATCCTACCTGTCCCTGACCGCTGACTCATGCTGGATGCAACTGATACTGTGATTATAAACACAAACATGGTATTTTCCTACATTTCCTCATGTGCCAGGTTTCGGGAGGAGCTGCAGGGCTGAGCGTGCACTTGAGTCTCAAGTGAAATGGTTTAGGACTGTTAGATGCCCTCAGCTGGGAGCAGGTGGATTATTTGACCTAAGCACCCAAAATCCCCTGGCTTGGCTGCTTTTGTTGCTGCTTTTCCTCTCCATGCTGACTCTGCTCTCTAAATGTATCCAGAGAGGAGGGAGGGAACGAGGGCGCCAATGAAGCGGAGATGTGCTTAATGCAGACACCATTAATAAATCACTGATAGTTAAGATATAGATTGGGTGATGGGTGGCAGATGGGAAGGAGGAATGTCAAATTGCTTTTCTCATATAGATTATTGGATTAACAAGGAAGCAGCGGGCGTGTGGCAAACCGGTGTAACAAATTACTATCATAAAAAAAAAAATGGAGCTCATTGCAGGCTGGTAATAATGCCATGTCGGCCATTAGCTCTCTGGAGAGGTACTCAGCGCGCAACATCCGTCTTCTGGAAAAGAGACGTCCGCTGCAACGCCAGGGTGAAGAAGGCCCCCATTTGCTTCTCCTTCCCCCTCCCCCTGCCTCCTACCTCAGAGCTCACGCTGGAGAAACAGGGTGGCCAACAGCAGCAGCAGTAATGAATAATCGCCCAAGCTTTTAATAAGCGCTGCTAATTATTCCCCCCCCTGCCTCCGACCGGGCTTCTGCAGTCCCCTGCACCAGCACAGACGATCCTGGCGTGAGATCAGTAGGCAAACAACAAGCTGCCAGGCTCAGTCCGCTCGCAGGTCCCAGTCCTGCTCCATCTGAAGGCAATGACTGAAATCCCCTTTGCCTTAAACAGGAGCAGATCAAGTCTTGATTTCCCTGCTGTTCTCGCTGCCCAGCACACGCTCCTAGCCTGCAATGCAAGAGCTACCTACTGCTGTTGTGCTGCAAAATGATGCCTCCTGATAGTCACTCAGCGCTTCGAGATAAGCCTCAAGCTGGCTTTTGTCCCTTCTGTCAGAGTCCCCATCGCCTCCTCCCAGCAGTGAGGTATGCCAGTAAGCAGAGAGCCAGTACAGCAGGAGAACAACAGTCTACAGGTGTCATGGGGATAATATGCCTATCTTCTACAATGAATAAATTCAGTCATGGTGCAGCTGTGAAAATCCTTCGGAGAGAAGAGGAGGAATGAACAGAATAGCACAGCACAGCATAGCATAGCCCAGTACAGCCAATTTGATCACCGGTCTGCTATTATGGGTTCAGTCACTCTGTTCCACAAATCTCCTGCTCAACTGAGGCTGGGTAAAACCACATTTTTTTCCCTTCCCCCAAGCCTGGTTCTGTGTTTGGCCACCCTCCCTTGATATGGGGGAGGCTGCACCCTACTCACGCTCCCTCCAAACACTGCTGCCAGCACATGTGAGAAAACTTTGCCAGTCCTCATTATCCAGACTTGAAAACCAAGTACCTCTTTTCTGCTTCCCACACCACCATGTCCCTTCTCAGATGGCACTTTAATCTCTCTGGAGATAGCATGGCCAGAAATGAGTGTCCAAACTTTGAGTATTTTTGTTAGCTTTACAACATGCTAGAGTTATAGAGCTGGCAAAATAGCACCGTGAGGCCTTCCTCTCACTTGAGTGATATTTTTGAGTAATATTGAACTTTGAGGTGCTTCTTTGAGAAACCTTTACTCCTTTTGATTCATGAGTGTGACAAAACCAGGTTTTAGAAAAGCAAGAAGCAGCATCCTTCTGCCCACCCCATCCACCTCCTGCATCAGTGCCTCTCCTTCCCCATCCCTGGGTCTCCATCTCAGCCTCCTTCCTGCCAATCTGATCTCCTCTCATCTTCCCCTTGCACCCTGCTCCTCTCAAAATCCCTGTTCTTTTGTTGCAACCAGTCAGGATCTGTAAAAGCCTTCTGATTTTGTTCAGCTGCTGATCTTTCTAGTCCAGGCTCATTTTGGCCAGAGGCCTTGGAGATCAGGATGAAAAAAGGGCAGAGAAAGAAACGTCAGGAAATTTGAAGAGGGTGTTTTTCTAGTTTTCTAGTGGTCAACCTCCACGTCAGAAAAACCACTGGCACTGTTGGTCATCGAAGGCCTTCTTGCTGGTCACTTTCCTGAAGAGGCCAAGCAATAACCAAGCTGTGGAGACACAGACGTCACTGGTGGACTGGCAAGGCCACCGAGGCCTTCCTTGTTCATACCACCTCAAATCGTGTACCTGATCTGTGGTCACTCAACTCCTGCTTCCAGAGTTGTTACCTGGCACTTCCCACGTGCACAAAATTAATGTTTAAAACTCCATTAAGGACAAGGTGTCCGTGTGTGCATGTGTGTGTTCCTCCGTGTGCGTGTCGGTGTCCCAGGGCTGATGGGACCAAGCGAGGGCTATCATTACAGCCAGGCCGCAACCTACCACAGGCGCCAAGGGCTACCAGCTCTCCATGGAAACTCTAATCCCTGTGAAACGGGATCTTTGTTTGGTTTTGTTTTTAAGAAACCCACAGAAAATATAGCTGAGAGATTGCAAGGCTAGATAGAAAGATTTAAGAAGACAAGAACACCGTCTTATCGCACAGACTGCCACCAGCCCCAAACAGCCAAGCTGGCTTTTAGGGTTTCCTTCTGGTGACACAAGTTATTTATGCTTTCCACCCACCTCTGTGTCAACACACACCTCATCTGTTGTCTCTCCTTTGTCAGTTTAAAAAAAAAAAAAAAAAAAAGATAAAAATGGAGGGCAATTTCATCACCTACACATCTTCCCCCATATAATTTATCCTGGATAGATGAATAGAAACAATGACAGCGGTTTAAATGTACAGTGGAGAAGTTGCTTGTCCACCATATGCTTAAGGCAAAAAATAGCAGCAACACCCACTGATTATGCAGCCAATATTATAACCTTACATATACTGCTCCGCGGAGTGGATACGGGAATGACAGTGCCGTGACATACCAGTTGAGTAGTCATTTACTGGCCAATCTATAGCTCCAGCCATTACCCACCATGCTTACAAAGCAGAGGAAGCAGGCACGGCTCTGGCCTGTTTTTCTGATGCCGAATTTCACATGGAATTTCACTGTCTTTATGGTGGTATTCGAGCCACAACTTTAGGGCTGAAACAACAAACCCTGGGTTTCTGTTTTCTGGGTAGAGCTTCCAGTCCAGTCTCTCCAAGCAATTGATCACCTGCAAAGGACTTCACACTTCGTAGGAAACATGGGTATTTCTGCATGTTTTCATCTCCTGAGATGCAAAGAGAGCACAGCACACGGCACAAGTGGTAGGGGGAAGCAAGGAGCTGACAGAAGATGGGCATTTGTGTTTCCCATGAGATGCTGCTCCTGTGCAGGGGGGCACACAGAACAAAGACAACGAAATGAAAGCTGGGGATGGGGGGAGATGGAGTTGGGCCAACCTTTTCCAATTTATTTATTTATTTGAGAGAGAAAATGAGGTGTTTTTCTGCTGAAAATCCTCACTGTGGTAAACTCCCATTTTCTGACTGAGGAATGTTTTTATCTGAACTATATGAGTGCATTTACTTGAGGTCACTTTGTCAACGAGAAAAATATCCTGTTTTGAAAGGGAACTGATGCCTCAAGGCTTAAGTCAAAGAGTGTCTGCATAGCTTGTGGACTCCTGAGTTACAGGCTGGAGCAAAATGACCCATTTATGACACGAGAAACAGCAAGGGCCACTAAAAACCACTTGGTTTCTGTGATTAAATGAAATGCATTTATCAAGCCCCTAAGGTGCATATAAAAGTATGAGATCATGCCAAGTATATAAGAAGACTGTCGTCTAACATACAGGCAGGGTTCAAATAAAGACTTCAGCTACAGTATCTAGAAAAAAAGAATGTCATCTTCTTTCAACACCCTTGCATGGTCTGAAAGCTGCTTGTCCACCGGTGGACCAAGAGCTATCCTTGCCCTCTCAGACCACCAAGGCAGGTGGCTCCAGACCAGAGGGTCTTCTACCATACCTGTGGCCAAAGGCTGCCAGCCCAGATAGTTTCCTCCCAGTTGCGGTGCCAGATGCACCTGCAGGATTTGAAGAATATAGGTCTTTAGGCAGAAAGCTAATCTCTTGAATTTTATCCATTAATTAACTAGATGCCAACTGCAGAGTACAGGTGTTTGGCGGTTTCACGGGACACACACCACAGAGCCAGCAGCTGCTGTTATATTACCTGAAACTGCCAAACGTTCCTCACTTTTACCCCAGCACGGAGGTCTGTACCAGAGGTGACTGAAATGCTGTGACTGTCTGTGCTGCAATGAGATTTTGGTCAGCCCTAGCTGTGGAGGAGGCTGAAATTTCAGGCTTATCAGCCCCAGCAGACCTAGCTGTTAGGTTTAGGACAATGTGGCCCCAGCTGTCTTTGTGCCTTGGGTCTGATACGAACTCAGGGATGCCCCATGGGACCTATGCCAGCATCTCTGTCATCACTGAGGTGCTGGTGAGCCCAGGAGAAAGGGAGGCTGGGGGCTGCAGCAAAGGCTCACAGCACTTGAGCCGCCCCTGCCCCAAAGTAGGGGTGCATCACATGGGTTATGGTATTGTGGTGGGAAGGAGGGAGAGGTTTATTCATCCTCTACAGAATAACACAAAGGTCTACAAAGTGGTCACAGCATCCTCACATCTCAACCCCAGTTCTCCCAGGGTGCTGTGCTTGAAGCAAGTTTTGGCAGCCCATGAAAACAGGGCTGAGAGAGCAGTGAGAGAATGGATAGGAAGAGAGGGGAGCATATCCAAATGCCACAGCTCTGGTAGCATCATGTGCAGGAACTGGGCAGCTGTGAGTGGCTTCAGATGAGCAGGATACTCAAGTTCCAACACAAACAGTCTCCCTTTCCTGAGTGCCCTTTCCCCATCTGTTCTCCCTTCCCTGGCTTCATCTATACTGGAGATTCTGGTCTGCAGGTGGGAGATAGCTGCTGGGGATTGCAAATTGGACCCATTTCCAGACCCATTTCCTCTGCTTTGCCAACTGTGGACACTACTTTAAGAGGAAGGATCTTAAAAATGGTGTAACAGATTGCTAGAGATGCTCATTGCCCTGTCATAAGCATAGCACAGTTGAGAGGAGGCAGTGGTGAAACTCCAAGAGGATATCCAGTGAGCATCCAGGCTTGAACTTTCAAGGGAGGCTTAAGAGAATAACGCATCCGGCTCCCACAGAGCTCCTCTGAAATCCCGTAACTCCTGGCAGAGACTAGATCTAGTATTCATCCTCCTAGTTTGTCTGCAGGAGGATACGAAGTGCCTGACGTAGGCACAGCGCTGACAGAACAGCAGGGTTCCCTGCCGAGGCCACCAGAGCAGTGAGCAGACAGCCAGGTCTCCTTCCCCCCGCACCTCCAGCTGATTAGCATGCTCAGGAAGGGTTTTGTACGTGCAAGATATCTGTGAGGCCTTCTGCCAGCTTTGTGCCCAAGCACGTATTTTTCATGATGCAAGTTATCGCTTTCTTCTAGTAATTATTGATAATGCTCTTGGATGAATTACAGACATTTAAAAATGAGCTAGATTGTATGTGTCTGTCTCTACCGTCCCCTTTCTGTTTCACCACCACAGGATCTGCGGCTTTGAAATGCTGATACATATTCATTACGGCTTCTAAGACTTGAAAGGCATAGCTAAAGGGAGAGCTCTGATCAACAGGAATGTGAAAGAGGCAGTGAAAGCACGAGATGTGACTGTAAGCTCAGTGAGTAAGCAGCATCTGAGCAGTTAGCGCAGGGCACGAGGTACCAGGAGTTCTGGATTTTGGCTCTGATTCTGCTGTCTCTGATGGCTGAGGACAAGAGCGTGTGCCTCGGCTCCCCTAGCTGCGGGATAGATGCAGCAACACTTACCAGAACTCCGAAGCATCATGCTACAATTAATGCAATCTCAAACTGGTTGGGAAATGAACCCAGCTATCACCTTTCTTGTCATTTCCAGTTGTCAAAGTAATGGATCCGGTGAGAAATTATTTGAGGAAAAAAAAAATAAAAGTAAAAAAGTCAGAACAGGTACCAAAATTCCTAAGAATTTTTCCAACAATTCCTAAACTAGAAGCTAAAATAATGCTGGATGGAAGTCTGAAGGGATCTTCCAGACCTGTTCCTACAGACAGGGATGTGGTGAGAAAATGCAGGTGAAATACGAGCTTGTGTTTCTTAGGGCCACTGCAACAGTGCAGGTGTAAGAGGCAAAGCAAGCTGTCTTTGTGCCAGTGGGGCAACACAGTGTCAGTGCTCTCATCTGGCTCTTTTCTGCTTTTCCACTGCAGTTCCTTGTGTGCATTTCTGTGGTGTGACATTGTGTCTAGCACGAGAAGGCTTTTGGCTAGTGGTTCTCCATTTAGGGGAAGACAGAAAATCACTCTGGATAGGAATTCAATTGTTAATTTGGAAAAATCCTTCCTAACTGCTGTTTAATCAGAACTACCGAGAAATGTTGGCTTTTAGCGAGCTAGCACTATTTCAATAAAATCAGTGCAGCTGAAAAATTCCCAAGCAGGCCTGGCTGTGACATCTGAGCAGTCCTGCCTCTCCTTGACACAGCTTCAGAATACAAAGCTGTTGCATTTGGGACATCTTCAAGCTCTTGGGTGAAAGCTCATTCACCTGTTAAAACTGCCTAGACTACTCATTTAGTGCCTTTGCAATTGAAACACCACCCGCAATTTTCCCCTTTCTTCTTGAGAACCTCTTTGTGCTTGTGCTAAACATGAAAAGTATTGAAGTAACAGCAACAAGCATCAAGACAGAGCAGGTTTAATACCAGCAATGCTTGAGTAAGCTTTTTCCTTACAGCTCCTGATGTTAATATGTCTCAGATACTTTCCCCAGAGATGAGAGAGTAGCTTGCAGCTTGTTCAGTTTCTAGCCTCTCTGCCAGGCTTGCCAGTGAAAGAAGGAGACAGTTTCCAGCACCGGTGGTATTTCTGATGTTCACTGATTGAGTAGGAACTGGACTGAGACTGAGTTCGTTTCCTATCGGCTGACAGCCAGTCAGCACTTGATAGGAATTTGCAGTCCCTGCCGGTGTGGGCTGGGTTCATATTGGCAAACTCTACATGAAAATGCTGTCTAACCCATTACTAAATTGTTGATGCCAAGATATCCCCCATCTCCTCATCCATTTTGTCGTCTCTATGATGAATAGCTCTTTGGTATAAAATAGTAGGATATAAAGTTGGATATAGTTGGTATAAAATGGTATGGAAAAGAACAACAAAAAAAAAAAAGTGTAGTCTTAGGTACATTATGAAATTTGTTGCAGTGTTGGCTGGTTGGAGGGCTGCTCCTTGAGCTGTTCAAGAGGCAGGAGCCAGGGCAAAGGAGCAATGGTTTGGGGAGTGAACCCAGCTACCTCACTGCTGGGATGCCCTTAGGGCAACACCACCTTGGTTTCCCCACACAAGACTCTGAATACACATTTCGGTGTCCTTTGTTGAAAGGGACTAACCATGCCCCGAGTGTTACTACAGCCACTCCTTGCTGAGGTCATGCCTGTGACAGCTGATGCTCCGTCATAAACGATCACAAGTAAATCAGTGGCTTTGACTTGCAGTGGGAAGATAGTTATGTTTGATGACAGACTGCTTTCATGTGTCTTTTATCAGCGCCCTTCTTCCCAGATAAGGAGACTGTCAGAAAGATAGCAGCAGTGGTTTCAGGAGAGCCAGCTGCTGCTGGTTTAAATTAATAGAAGGGCAACCTCTGCTCACATCTCTTGGTGGGAGGCGCTAGGGGAGGCTTAGCCACAAGGCCCGTGTTACTCATGACACCAGTGCTTGTGCTCCAAACTACCACCTGTGTTATTTCTGCCAAGTTATTTTTTGAGGGTAGATTACACTCCAAGCGGGCTGCATATTCCCTTCTGATAACAGGCTTCCTCATCTCACAACATCCCCGTCTGCAAGGTCTGCCAGGCTCAGACCGCTCAGGAGAAAACAAACCCTAACCTGGAGCAGGGGGAGTGGAAGTGAACACAATGCTGGAAGTTGTTTCAACCAGCTAGCCAGGAGAGGACTGCAATTTGAGAACAGCTGTGTCTCTAAAAAAACCCTGTGAGTCACACAGGAGACCACAGCTAAGTGGTGTACCAAGCACTGGAGCTGCTATGGACCATCAAAGTAGACCCTGAATTTCCAGGTCCTAACAGACCAGTGTGGTATAGACCAGGGCAGATACAGATGCCCATGGAGAGCGTTGCAGGGTACCAAAAGACTTAATTCAGACAAAACCACAATGTGGCTCCTTGTTGGTAGTGGAGGAGGTGGGAACAGTAAGGAGGGGAGCATGAATTCCAGGCCATTAGGAACAGGGAGAGTAAATACAGGCCAGTAATTAAAGAAGCTAGTTACATGTTGTTATGGGTGCTGTGATAATGTATAGCTGTGGGCAAAGAGAGGTGGCATGGGGAAGAGTAAAATAAATCTTTATGAAAGGAATTCATTGCCCATGCAAGAGTGCATGCATATGCCAGAGCCTGGATCTGTGCTGCTGGCTGCCTTCCCAAACCAGTGCACAACAGGGCAAGAGGGAAATTACAAACCTATTTCACCAAGATTCTGGCAAGGGCAGACAAAATGGGCATACATTTTTGCTCGGAAGGGAGAGGCCAGCATGGTTTTTACCCATTCAGTAAGTCCCAGAACCAAAAGAGACAGCAGTCTTTTTTCACATGGACAGTACATCTTCCTCCTCGCAGTGCCAGGGCCTGCCTGTGCCGGAGGTTCATAAAGCTGAGTCGAGGGGCCAAGTCCACCACTGCTTCCTCTTCATATCACCTCATTTCAGCTGTACAAGAGGAGGTCAGGAGGTACATGAGTTTGAGCCGCCTTCAGTCCAAGTAGTGTGCCTCACTCTACATATGTTGGTGTACACACATACTGCCCCAGCCTCAGGCAGCA
Source organism: Aythya fuligula (assembly GCF_009819795.1). NCBI lineage: Eukaryota > Metazoa > Chordata > Aves > Anseriformes > Anatidae > Aythya > Aythya fuligula. The sequence continues at coordinate 87,343,549 of NC_045559.1, forward strand.
ACAAATTTGTCCCTGTTGACAAGGGGCTGTCCTCCCAAAGTGCTGAAAGACGGCTTCAAAGTCTTCTACAGGTCCCTTCAGCCTCCCGCAGCAGGAAAATTGCTTCACTGACCAGGCAGAAATCTCTATAGACATAGCTAAGGTCACAAGCCTTCTCCATCCCTAATGTCCATCATCCCTGTGATCGCAGCTACTTGAGGGAAATGAGTCTTCCTGGATCTCTTCAAACTTCAGTGTGATGCGTGAGGGAGCTCTTAAACTATGCCCACAGCTCTCCAACTCATAATCTAAGATAGGTCTCCTTCCTTTTCTTCTCTGGGGGGAGCAGAAAGCTAAATTGTTGTTATCTCTAACTTTAATTCATTTATATATGTAATAGATGTTTCTCTGAATTGCTAGCACAAGATGGGTTCTCATTATATCAAACAGAAAGTTTCTTTTTCCTATTTTCACTTTTAATATTAGACGCAATGAATTCTTATGTCGACTGGCTTTGCGCGAGAAAGTCATCAGCAAAGCAGCAGAGGAAGATGAATATATATGTATATATATAGTGTGTGTGTGTGCATGTGCATGCATGCGTGTCTGTGGATCACCTCTGAAAAATAAAATCCTTCTGTATGCTAATTTTTCTCTTTGAGTTTCCAAGACAACAGCAGTTCTGCTCTGTGCTGTCCCGGTATAACTCCCTGGTCCCCTCGCTTCAGAGCCAGCCTTACAGTTTGTAAACACACTGTGTTTTTTTCTCCATTTCTGTAGCTTTTCCACATGCTTCTCATTGCTCATACTCAACAGTCCTTCCCTGGGAATCTGTGAATACCAGCACACAGAAAAGTTAGCTTATAATAAGCTATTTGTGAACCTGCAGAGAGTATCAACCACTCTGGAGTAACGGCCTGTGTGAATTTTCTTTCTCCATGTTGCATATACAGTCACTCATGCTGTTTATTTTGCCAAATAAATAACCTTTTCTGTAAGTAAAAGCATGTCCACAGGTAGGTACTACGTTGTCACACTGTAAAGACTGGACCTTAACCTGGGATAACATTAGTATGGGATACCTTGTCCTGCATCTGTATCCAAAAGGTCAAAGGCATTCCTAGGCATGGGATCTCATTAAATTAGTACTCTGCGAGGTCTCTCAATAATGCATAGCAGTGCTTGTGCCCCAGATCATGTAGTAGGATTTAGCATTTTTTTCCTGGACTGGCACAATCACTTAACAGTTGTCATTTTTATTCATAGGCAGGTACCAGTGGACATTCATCTTGCCACCTCTGCTTATCCTCTTCAGTGTGGGGGTTCCTGGTAATACGGCTAGGCAAGGAAAGTATGCAAAAGCCATACAGCAATGCTCACTTCCTTCCCCATTTTCCCGTGGTACAGATCCTTCCAGTATCAGAACTGGTCACCTGCTGTGAAACACAAGACCAAGGGCTTGTTTTGCTACCCCCTTGTCTGATAAGGTTGTTCTCCAGCCCCTGAGATCTCACCCTGAGGAACACTTCCCTAATTTTCAAACTCTTCTCTTCACTATTGCCCCCTTCATTTCTGCTGTGAGCGTCAGCCCAGCTCCTTTCTTCCTTAGCTGAAAACTCAGATCATTACCCATCTCCTCCCATTTATCTCCTCTGTCCCCCAGAAAATGTTGCAATGAAAGATATTGATCAGAAAGGTTCAGGAAGATGCAGCAGGATATTCCAGGAAATCGGGGACCAAACAAGATTCCTAAATACTGCTAGGAGGCAGTGGCTCAGATTAAGATTTAAGGAGGCTTCTTCTCCACCATTTCTAGTAGTTCTCATTTCTCATCAGTCTAGAAGAGCAAACTCACTACCTCATGGGGCATGAGAGTGCTGGTGGGATATAATCAAGTGCTTATGAAAGCAGTCCAGTTCCTGTGGTGTTACAAGAAAGCACAGGAAAAGAATTGAATAGCTGCATATTCTGCGAAGAAGCTGTGAATCAGATGTTCCTGCTTATCTTTATCCGGGCTTTATTTTCCTGCTCTTTAAAAGAAGCTTGAAAAGAAAAGCAACAGAAAAGCAAACCCCAGGTCCAGACCTGGTGTAGTACAGCTTGGATTTGGTGCATTCAGAAACCTGTCCAAATTTGATGCAGGTATATGCAATTCTGAAAAAAATCCCCTTGGAAATAAGAGTTTTTCTTCCAGAAAGCTGGCAAAAGTAGTCATATTTAGTGGTGAGAGGAAGTGAACAAAAATGCTCCAAAATACTGTCCAAGGTTATATCTACATGCAGCAGTGGAAAAGTGATAAGCTGCACTGCTAGACGTGGGGCTTCAGGGAGAACCAGAGTTAGCAGAAAAATACATCTATGCTTATTGGCTGCTACAGATAATCACTCCAGAAATTTTCAGCACCCTGGCAGATCCCAGTTCTTCTCCCTCAGTAAGCTGGTTATTACATCTCTGCACCGTGCTCACACAGAACAGCGAACAATCAGGGCAGCTAAGAAGCACACGTGCACTCCCTCAGTTCCCAGCAGCGCTGTCTGCAAGACTAACAGCAAAGTGGCTTTGTCTACAGGAGCACGCCTTGGGATCGCACATCACAAACCTGCCACTTAACCCAGCTTTGGACTGTGTGTATTTAAAAAGCACAGGAGATCAAATACGAAGATAAATAATATCAAATAAAACTGAAATAAATACGGAAAATTCTTATGAGTAATATTGCACAGCGTGGACCCAATTGATGCAAAACTGTGCTGTTTGTGAGTGGTTTAGGTCACTGCCTTTGCCAGCCTTGACTTGAAGGGAGATAGCTGACGGGGTCATGAAGGGAACAGCTTGATTCTCACCTTCGGAAAACCAGCTTGGCAATAGCTATTTGCCTGAGATACAAAGCTGCATCTGAAAAACTGTCCCAAAGAAGGCAAACCCAGTCTGAAGACACTCCTCCTAACATCATAAGTGCTGCCTGCTTTCTGTAGCCCCATGACTTTCTGTGAAGCATCAGGTCTTATGCAGCACAGTGGGATTTGCAATATATTGCAAATAAACTGCTATAAAATAAACTTTTATAAACTGCTGCCTGTAACAACCAAAAAGATTAAAATCACCAAAGACTAGCTGAGTTGTGGATGAGAATTTTAACACATTTTACATGTCGGGTTTTGTATTGGGAGCAGACATTTGCAGTCCCTGTTTAGAAATCTTTGTGGAAGCTTTCACCTGGCTAAACCCAACAGTGTCAGTTTTTACCCAAAGCATTAAATTATCCCAGCATTTCCAATAAAATAATTACGGATCAAGCTGACATAAGAACTTACTCAGCTTTCCTGGGTTACAGAAATGGTCCATCTAGCCAGGAGCACGTGTCCAGCAGTGACTGGAAGAAAATACTTGGAGAGTGCTTCTTCTTGAGACAGCACAAGTCACATGTAGATGTGTAACATCCAGAATACTCTGACGTCTCCAGCAGGACTGAGATTTCTTGTACCATCGATATCTTTATTGACCTCAGTATATTCCCTTTCCCTGAACTAGTCCAGACCCCTCTCAAGCCCATGTAAGCAAGTATATAGCATCCACAGCATCTGCAGCAAAGATCTCCACACATGAATGATGCATTTGAAGAAGACTTTGAGTGTTTCAGCTTCTAGTGTAATCCACTGCTCCTCTCATACCAGAGAGCAACCACTCGCTATGCCATTTGTGAGAAGGTAGAAAGGGCCCTGGATAACCACTAAGCACATCTCTCCCAGTAGGTGCAGAAAACCCCTTGACTGGACACATTCATCCCAAACACAGAAGCTCACTTAAGCACCAAGTCAAAGCCAGGCCTGAGAAACATGGACATTATGAAAGGGTGCAGTCAGGATACCCTTCAGAACATCTAGCTCCTCATTGCTGGACTAGTTCATTGCAATTCTTGACAGCCCTTGTGGGTTGATATTTGCTTCTTTAACCCACTTTGGCAGCCTACCTACGCCCTGCAGGAACCCAGGATCCAAGGGTGTCTCTATCATGAGAGATACTGGTGCCAGCCACCCTCTGGTAGTTACAAATCAAAAGCACCTCTTTCCTCTATGGTATTCTTTGAAGTCAAAGACCACAAGGATCTTTTTCTTTGCCTTGTGTGTCCTTTTAGCTCCAACATGCTCATCTCTTGCACCAAAGGATGCTCACTGAGAGCCAAGGGGAGAGGCATGCAGCTAGACTGGGAAAGACAGGGTGAGCAGGACACATCCCACATGAGTAAATAACAAGAAGGACGTGGCCAATGTTTCAGCTGGCCCTGAGGCCAAGTAAGCTGAGCTGAGGGACGAGCAGTAAGCATCTCTGTCCATTTCTATTCACAGATCAACCGAACAAGTATACAATATTTACCGTTCTGGGATAATCCCATACCTAATTCCAGGTGTGATGCAGGAAGGAGCTATCATCAGATGTGCTGAACAAGCAATACAAGCCTTAGCCTGTGGAGCTCAGCTTATTCTCCCTTATCACTTCTCTCCCGGTAACCTAAGGTTAAAATAAATAGTATAAAGCAATTGTTTGTTGGAAAAGGGAATTAAACAACATTCTCTGGGTGTTATCTGCCAGCTTCTCTCACATAAACACCAGCAGCATCCACATGCACTCACATGCACACACACACACGCAGAATCTACTTAAAAGAAGGGAGCTGCTTGAAAATGTCAGCAACCTGTAGTCATTTTTTTGCCCTCAGAGCCACAGAAAATACAGCTTTTCAGGTCGGGACCACTATTTGTATAGACTCCTCCTAACAGACAATTGTTTTACCCATCCTAAAAAACATCCAGTGCTGGCAATTCCCACAGTTTCCCTAGGCCATCTATTCCTGACCTCACATATGTTTTCTTTAGCCTTAAAATTTGTTCTAGTATTTAGTCTAGGTCTTCTTTACTGAAATTTAAGATCAATACTTCTTTTTTTATCCTCACTGGAAAAGAAGAAACTAGTTTACTCCTTCTCTTAGTAGCATTTTCCTATATATTTTAAGATCTATGTTTTGCTATTCCTTCTCTCTAGCCACAGTCTTCTCTTCTTTGGCTCCAACAACCACAAATCTTTCAGTCTTCCCTCACAGGTTGTGCTTTCTAGACCACAGATCGTTTTTATTCCTCTGTTCTGCTGTCCTCACCAGATAGCCTGCATATTTCTTCACATGCAGCATGCAAAACTGGATGCAGTGTTTCAGCTAGGTTTTACCTGCTCAGAGCACAATATGACCTGCTATGTTACATGACTCTTTTATAGCCTGATATGATGTCTGATGTCTGCTTTTTGCTGCTGGTGGCGGCGTGTTGTTGGTTTTTTGTTTGTTTGTTTATGACAGAGTGGTATTTGCAGAATATGCATAGGGATCTTCAAATCTTACTATGGACTTATTAAATGGAACAAATATTTAACACTTTAAGAAGAAGAGGTGACAAGGTACAGTGGCGAAGCAGAAAAAAAGGCAGAGCTTACAGACTTATGTTTTGATGTGGAGGAATGATCATTTCCTTGTACAATTTTCTGGCACTACTAGAGCACTGGATTGGATTTTGAACGCTGCATTGTATTTTGGATGCTGAAAGCCAGAGAGAGATTGACAGCATCAAAGAGAAATTCATAGAAGGACAACAAAAATGATCAAAAACGTATAGGGAGAAAAGCAACAAAAAGTAATTCTCTTCAATTTAATCAAGTGATAATTTCATGGGAGGATTAGAGATTTAAACAAGCCTCAAGGATGGAAATACAAACAATGCAATGGTTTTGAGTACTGAAGGACAGGAAGCAGATGGTCATAAGCAAATGCTTTGACATAAAATTAATGAAAACACCATTTCAGTGTAACCTGGCAGAGAATGGGGGATCTATTAGGCAGAGGAATAATTGTCATAAAAAGTGATGGAAGCCCCACTGCTTGCAGGATTTGAAGCCATACTGGACACAAGAAATGGTGGACAGCAAGGGAAAGGTCACTGGAGCAATCAGAACTGGAATATTTTATCCAAGAAATACCACTCCTGTTTTCAAATAAAGAAATCTATAGATTATGTATATATCAAGGGAAAGACCACTCACTTCCAACCCCACTGCCATGGGCAGGGATGCCACCCATTAGATCAGGTTGCCCGGGGCGTCATCCAACCTGGACTTAAAGTCCTTTTTGATATGTTGGAGTTTCCTTGTCACAGCATCATTTGATCCTATGTGAAAAAGTAGGAAGGGGTAGTAGTCTTTGGGACTCACCAGACATGGGAACCTCTTCATAATGTCATGAATATGGGTCCCAGGCAGGCAGCAAACTTCTCTGGAGAAATCGTCTGGATGGCCAATGTGCGCCTCAGTGCCCCTCAGAGAGGAGTCCCGGATGACCAACACACTTCATCCCCTTTTTGTGGCACTGGTGCTGATGCAGGTGGGACACTGAGCCAACTTCATGTGGTCTGGGTCTCTCTTTCGATCCTCAGGAGGTCTGTTTGGGTGTAGACATCTGCCTGGGGGGGTTGTGGCTTCCCCTCTTCCCCGCTCCCAAGCAGATCTCCTCAGCGGGTGACTGCAAAATGGCGGCTGCGCCCAATTTAAGTAACCCTCACGAGGGCTGCCGAGGTCAGTGAGAAGTCCGCTTCTGACATTATTAAAATTAGGGAAAACCCTACAAAAACTACCTCAGGATTCCTAAGGCAGATGGCAGTTTTTATTTTACTAATAAAAGTAAGTCTAAGCTTGTCACAGACAGGAAGAATTTGCTGCAGATCCATCAGGAGCTGGGTTAAAGCAAGTGTGACAGCAATGAGACAGGTGAATTTTTTTCTCTGATCTGCTGAATCATTTGTTTCCTGTGAGCTGCACTTTCTGGGATGCCAAAACGTTTGGTGAACTCAAGCTGAATTTGCCAAATAATTTCATGTGAAATGAGACTAAGGAGAGGAAAGAGGATGCTGGTGTCAGCAGGGAGATGAGTTCAGCCCTGACATGAGGAGTTTGAACCCGCAGCGTGCCCACTCCTGAAGAACATGGCTGAGCCACCAGGCCGTAATCCTCCAAACTAGGCCGCTGCCAGTCTTTCCAAGCTGTGGCAGACCCAGCTCACACTCACATACTGAGAAGGAGGAAATTAATATTTTGTTACTTGGTCCTTGTGTGACAAAACTGTGTGACAACAAGAACTTTTGGTACTCCTGCTTTCCTCCAGCTCTGGGGGGAAGCCTTACTCTGAATCAGGCAGAAGACGGATCACAATCTAAGCCAGTATGGACACCATGGTCTGCTGTATTAGTTTTACAGTTTAACATGGGAGTGATGAGGAAAAGCTAGAGGAATCTGGAGAAGATGATGACAGAAAACTGCATGTCCAGCAGTTGCTTTGCCCCCTCACACCATGAGCCCTGATGGCATGGGGTGGTTCAGGAGATGGCTGCCATAAGGCTCGAGGAATGAGATGTGGAATGAATGCTTTGTGCTTCTCCTACAGAGGTGTAAATGGCCTGGATTTCCTCCAGCTATCATGGCCTACCACCAAAACGCAGCATGACCCCCCCCCTCCCAGTCCAAGCAACATTCTTCTGTGGTAAAACTGGCAAGAAAAATTCAGATTTCCTAAAGGAAAAATCAATCCCTGCTACTTCAAGCTGTAAACAAGAAGCCATACACTTGTTCATACATGTGCAGGCACACACACGTACCCTTCATCTTGTGGCCTGCAGTTGGGGCTGAACTGCAGACCACAGGCTGGCAGCCCTTCAGAGACGGGCGAAGCCAACCCTGCCTAGACCAGAGGACAACAGGGAGCCCTGGGCCCAACCTGCCATGATTTTTCATGGTCATCTTCACGGAGGAAGGTAGGGCTTCATAACTCACACCAGGTGGCAGTTTTCCATTCCTGGACATTTATGCTCTAAGTAAGCCAGCTAGTTTAGCTTTTGTCATGGGTGTTTTATTTTTTTTGGCAAGATCAGCTGGAGTAAAATGCTGTTCGCACATCAGCAGGCTTGTCATGCCCTCCCTGTCACATCAATCAGAGGGCCTCCGTGGATACAGACTGCTTTGCCTTGTGTCTCAGCGCTGGAACAGAAAGTCCTTTCCCCTTGTGTCTTTTGTCCCCTTTGTGAATGAGCGGCCAGGTTGTTCTACCACGCACCGTAGGACGGCAGGAGATACCAGCCTCAAAGCCCCGCTGCACGAAGGAGATGCTTGAAACGTTGCAGAACAACGGGGTGAGTGAAGCCACATCCTTCATTATGCCTGGATTTGTAATCAAGGCTGACTCCAGACAGTATAGTTAATCCATGCTCCCCGAATCTCAGCTGGAAGAAAATGGATTAGCTTTACTGACTCTGCTGAAGCTGAAGCAATTTACCCTGGCTGAGGATCTGATTCTTATCCTCGCTGTAGGTTACTGTGTGTGTTTCAGCACACAGCACAAAAGCATGATTTTCGAGCTGACCAGGGGTCAAACATGGCTTTTGGGCTGGAGGGAAGCAGCAGAACCTAATCCAGGCAGTACAATTTCCGTGTGCATTGAAAAATACAGTGCAGGAGAAAATTAAACCCCTGTGTCACCTCATGTGGTAAAACACCCCCAGTCTCCCACCCCAGCTCCCACAGCTGAGGCACCTTTCCTGCAAGCACAGTTGGTGGCTTCCTCGATGCAGGCAAGCCAGCAGAGCTCCCAGCCTGGTGGGGTGATGTTAAGCAGTACTGCAGGGCACACTGCAGGGAACATGCGAAGTTGTAAATGAAGGCCTTCCTAATTAGAAGGTGGTCAGAAGCACACAAGCACACACAAATTCCTGGTCTGGGGTAAGCTGCTCTCCTACAGGCTAAGGTGATGTTAAAAGGCAAACCATCATGTAGGAGTCAGTGGAGCAAGTGAAGCAGCACTTGCTTGTAGGGCACTGCTAGCTGCCGAAAGGAGTGAGTAAGGGCCAAGAAAGAGGCCTGAGTCAGAGAAAGACAGGAATATTGTGACAAAGGCTCTTGAGGCTACAGGGGCAATTCTGAATCACAAGCACAGAACGGTAAGTAAGAGAAGATTTCAGAATATTTGTGAAGTGTTAGCGTACTGTTTCTGGAAAGTCTGCATAGCTGGGACTCCATAAGACAGAAATGTGCAATAGTCAGGACGGGAAAGGTACAACCTATAAGATTTCAGTGGGATAAGTCACTGTGGCAAAGGACTAAGGAGTGGAATCATGAAGATCCTGTGGCTTCTAGCTGGAGGTGTAATGCTATACCAAACTAAACACAGTGGGGGACACACAGCTATAAGATTAAAAATGAAAAACAAAAATACAATTTTAGCTGTAAGTAGAAAGATGTTTTTTGGAATGTGCAGACACTAGAGGTTGTGGTGCAGAAGAATATGACTGTACTGGGAGTGATGGACTGTTGACAATCCTCCCCCGATAGCTCTTCTTGGATGACCTGTGGCAAGAGAATAGCAATGATGCTGCGCCCTCTCCACATCATGGTCGGATCCAGCCCTTGTAAGAGCACAGACATGAAGAGGAAAGAGCAAAGGGAAAGTCTCTCAGGGGAGATGGGGGGATATCCTGTAACATAAAACTGTCTTGGATAAAGTATTCAAAAGTGCTTGATAGGAAAAGACCAAATAGGACCTAATAATATTCTCTTAATGAGGCAATTTAGCTGCCCATAATTCTGCCCTGTGCATTGTGCTCTCCCAGCACAAAAGTTCAAAGAGTTGTCACAACAGGCCATCAAAGCAGGGTTTTATAATGAGTCATATTTCTTAGGGACTCAGTATGGGGCAGATGTGCTGAAAAGAGCAGGAAAGAGGAAAATATAGGATACAATGAGAAACTGGTCATCCGGCTAGATAGACACTAAGCCATATTGCTGCTTAGTGTAAAGCTGTACTGTACTAAAAGCAGTAGAGCACTTCTGTAGACCACGGTCAGTTCTGGTTTAAGAGTGGATGCACTTCAAATTCAGTTTGACATCTTTAGTGAAGAGACTTTAGAAGGTTTCATTTCCTCAGTTCCCCCGCGAGCAACCGTTTCCCTGCTGCTCAAGGAAAATAAAGCTTTCCTTGACCACCTTGAAGGGAAGGCCTGGATTCAATTAACTGGCAGAGAAAATGCTTTTCTCCCGCTCTCCCTTTCCTTAAGACAGTGGCTGTCCTTACGCACGAAGGTCACCCCCAGCACGTTAGTCAGGGGAAAGGTACCGAGCAGGGGAAGCTCACGCTGCAGCAGCTGCCACCTCGGTAACCTCCACAAACACAAACATCAATTGTGCAGAGAACGGTAACTGTTTTAAATAGGTTAAAGAATAAAGCCTGGTTATTTAATTTAGCCTACATGCTAGGTGGGTCAATATCTATCACTCTCTCCCCATCCTTCTTCCCCACCCCTCAGGTCTCTGAGGGCAGAGGTTTAAATCCCATCTGAGGAAACAGGGCATGCTTCATTTAGTAGCACCGCAGCAGGGTTTCTGGGGATGTCATGCTTCTGATGAGACATTAAATCAAGGTAAATACTAATCTCATGGGCATCACTGCTTAAGAAGCACGAGGAAGAAAAAATAACAAAACCTTCATGGCTCTTGTGCTTTGACCTCCCACTACAGTGTAATTCCTCAAAGCAAGAAAGCCCAACTGCACGTGGGACAGGAAGTATCAAGGTTTCTGACTGCCTGCTTGTGCTTTTTTGTTTGTTTCTTTGCTTTAGGGGAAGTTTTATTGTGAATAAAGGGTTCTGTTAAAAATAAACAACAAAAACATACAAAATTTTCATCCGCAAGAGTAGGCAGATGTTGTCCCAAGACCCTGTTTAGCATTCAGGCCACACGACTGCCCTCTTTTCTCCTTTGCACCCCTCATTCCCTTGCTCCTTGCCCTACAACCTTCCTCTCCCCTTCCACCCCCGCAGCACGCATGCACCCTCCCACCCCACCCCCTTACCAATCTTGCCCATTTTTCCTTTCTGATAGATTCAAACACTGCTGGAAGGTCTGTAGCTCAGGTCAAGCTGAACCTGCACGGCAATACCACAACATTTCTTTTACGAGTAAGAAACAACAGGTGAGACAGCTGCAGTATTTCAGTCTCTTCTTCCCTTTTCCCCAGCCAGCCTCCAAGTCCTCTCCCAGCAGGTGCATGTTTTTTTCTCTTTGAAATACTCGTGATGCACCTGGTAGTTGCTGGAGATCCCTAGCGCAGTGTTTCAATAAAAAAAAATAATAATCTGTTTTTCAATGCGCAGCTACTTTACAGTAATTCTTGTTTAATAAAAATGCTGCTCTGTGGGAGAGACTGAACTGTCCCAAAGACAAACAAGGAGGGAAAATCTTTCCTGCCATCAATGTCCTTACAGAGGCTTCCTCACTTTGCTTAGACGGGAGCACAGAGAGCAGAGGGTAGCAGCTGCCTCACCACCCTCTGAGTAAAGAATTTCTTCTTGTATCTTAAATCCACCCCCTTTTAGTTTAAAGCCATATCCTACACGAGAACCAGCACGTGTCGGGGCAGAGGTACTGCTGTGCCCGCCGTATGTGACAAGGGTCCACGTGTGACAGCACAGGTCCAGTGCAGGCACTGCTGCGTCCCATCACAACCACCACCCTGATGGTGAGCAGGGAGAGGTTTCCTCTAAGGAAGCAGGCAAAGCACAGAGTGAAGGAAGAGAAAAAAAAAAAAAAAAAAAACACATGCCATTGTAATATTTGGGGTTGTATTTTCTGATGGGTAAAAAAGGCACTCAAAACCGTTTGATATCATCGCTTCGTGGAGAACAAACCATTCCCTTCCTTCTTCCTCTGTCATGTGGAATTAACAGATAGAGCTAAAGCCAAAGCTACTGATTTCATTAGGCGTACACTGGGGATGAATTTCTCCCTGCATACCAAGCATGTCATTGCACATGTTTAAAACTTCCCTTTGACCACGTCTCTTCAATTACCTTCCCATCTCCACACCTCCCTAAACTCTTTGAACAAGCAGCTATTAAGCTCCTGAGCTCCCCAGACTCACTCCTAGAGCCCCTCCATCTGGCTTTCCTCCCTTTCCATCCCCATCCTGAAATCTTACGCTGGCTATTTCCTGACTCACACCCAGTTTCTGCATTAAGCCTTGCTGCTGCCCCAGGTGCTGCTGTTCATTCCCTTCCTGAGAGCTTCTCTCTGCTGGAACCCTCACAGCTCAGACCTTCATTCTGCTTTTTTTCCCCCTTTTTAACCTAATCTGCACAAGACCTTCAGACCTTCAGACCTTCATGGCCCCATTCCAGGGACATTATCTCCCACCTTGGTGATGACTTTGTTATCTTTTTCATCCTTCCAGTCCCCCCAATCTGCCTGAAGGTCTGCTCTGGGGCATCCTGCTGTGCCCTACCAATGCAAGATGGTGGCTGAGAGAGCCGGGATGTCAGGTACTAGAGAGGCTGGTGTGATTCTTTGCCAAGCTCGAAAAAACACAGAGAATGTTTATGAACCCCCTGGGACCTCAGGGCAACTTTATCCATCTCTCTGGTGACTCCTCCTGCCTGCCTGAGCCACCAGGTGTTTGACTGAGGAAAAGCACTGACCACGTCCCCTGGGAGCCGTGCCCAGGGCTGGGGTTTGGCTGAGGTGTATGTCCCAAGGAGCCCACGTGGAGAATTCACATGCCTCCTCGTTCTCACCTGCCTCTGCCCAAGGAGGATCCTGCAAAAGGGTTTTGGCTGCTCGAGCCTGCAGTAGCGAGCTTTGTAACAGCAGACTGAGCATCCATCCCCCGCGCCCGAGCTTATCAGCCCTGCAGGGACTTGAGTGCCTTCCAGGCATTACGTGTACCCGTGGCTCTCTTTGTACTCCCCAAAGATGACAGAGGAGCGGACTGAATGAGCGTGCCAGCAGATCCACATGACGTGAACCTGCCCTCCCCGTGCCCATGCTCTCCGTCGCACACAAAAGCGCTCACGCCAGCCGCCGTGGCACACCCACCCTCCGCTCTGCCTCTCCCTTCCCAGCAGCTCCTCTCCCATTCACAGCCGCAGCCGTGCCCACGGCCACGCTGTCTGCACACAGAGCCTGGCTTTTTCTCCCGGGCACACCCACCCCTCGCACTCCGCTCCCTTTGTCTCTCCTTTCCCAGCCGCCGAAACTCGTCCCCCTAAAACCGTGCACGCACCCCAGTTGGGTCTGGCCTTGAGCTCCCGAGGGGGAAGGAGCTGGTTCCTACCAATATCACTGCCCCTTGTGAAAAATAAATGTGTATATATATATTTATTGTATATATATGTATATATTTCTTTTCTGGTGAGCCACTGCAAGGCAGAGGCTGGGGCCGCCTTACGGTGCACCCGTAGTGAGGCGCTCCGGAGAGGTTTTACCCCGCAGAGCAGCAGACCCTTTTGGTGAAGGATCAAAACCATCGGTCAGTGGGAGAGTAACGAGGCAGCCTTCGTCACCGCACTGCAGTGAGGAGGGAGCGCAGTGGGGCTCTCGGAGCCCTTTTTCTGCTAGGAGAGAAAAATAAATAGCGCCGGCGCTGCCTCCCGAGGGCTTCGGATGCAGTTGCCACAGCAACGCTACATCTGAGTCAGAAGTATTAGGGATCTCCATGGCAACAAGTGTCTCATTGCCATTTCCAGAAAGCTGCCGGGTTTGGGCTGCAACCATCGCAGGGCAGGGATGGGCACCCAACCCTCTCTGGGGCAAACCCGCTCCGGGGTGAGTCCTGCGGGTAAAACCACCGCCCCGCGCCGCCTCGCCTGCGTCTGCCAGGCTGGATGGAGCCGCAGCCCTGGTGCCACAGCCCTGGGACTCCCTGCAAAGCCTCGGGAGTGAGCAGATTTTTTTAACCCGTAAACTCCAGACAAAGGAGGAGACAAAGCTCTCCGCTGTCTGCCGGCTCTCGCCCTCCCCTCCTCGCAGGAGCCTTCATGCTCCTGTGAATATTGAGCGGAGACAGAAGCCCCCGAGGGATTTGCATTTCACACTCGCCGGCAAATGAGCAACAGGAAGAGCACACCGAGCCCCCAGCACGCTGCCGTTACCAATATGTGCACCAGGCACGCCGAGCCTGAAATTGCTCCTTCCTCTCTCCCCCTCTGCGGGGAAGGACCAGGCGCTGCCTTTGTGGTCAAGATGTCAGCGCTGCCCCAAAAGCAGGTTCCCCAGGTCCTGTGCCTACCAAACCACGCGTAGCAGGGGGTCTGCGTGCCGGACCAGACCTCCTCCACGTGCGCCGTGCCCATGAAGTCAGACACGTGTGTCCATGCGGAGCGTGGCTCTGCATTTTGCACGGCGTGGTGGTGCCACTGCTGCGCTGGCTGGAGGTTCAGGCTCACCCGGGCAGCACAGTGAGGCACGCTGGAGACGCAGGCAAAGCTTTCAGCACCACCATGTTTTCCTGGGGGGAGTTAGGTGCAGGGAGCACAGGCTCTGGCCTGCAGCAGGAGGAAGGAAAGCACCTCTACACCTCCAGGTGCTGGGATTTTGGCTCTCTTGCCTTTCCTGCTCCACACAAAGAACCCGTAATGGCACCTTAACACCAGAGATTGCTTTACTGGACAATGTGCAGGTGTTTGAAGGGCAGAGGAGGCATCGTTTTGCTTCACAGGGGCTGCCGGATACGTGGGGTTTCACACCAGCTTTATAAGCTGGCAGGAGCACCTGCATGTGCCTGCAGCCCTCCAGCCCATGTTCAAGCAGGCACCTGTTGGCAAACCCTGACAAGGGACATCCTGCATCCTCCAGCCACCACCAGCTCCCAGAAAAGGAGACACTGTCTGACCTAGAGATGCCAGAGACCCTAACATGGGTCCCTAATGCCCGGGACCGTGCCAGGTCATCTCTCACTTCACCCTAAGCACAAGCACAGCCCAGGGCGTGCCAGCGAGCTGGACCTGCCTTTACCTCTGAGCTCCTCCAAGCCGAGCCGTAACGCAGCTCCCTGCTGGCAGCCTGCTTGCCTGGAGCTATCACAATTTGAGCGAGCCGGTCTTTTGAAATATTTTTTATATCACGGTAACTAAATTAGCGGGGCAGTGACAAAGCCATATCCGCTGCGGATCGGAGGCTGCTGGGAGAGACCAGCGGCAAGCACTCACCTGCAAGCAGGAAGGCTCCCTTCCCACTTGGGACTTTGAAAATGGATGAGTGGTTACACGCAATCACAATTGCTACCTAAATGGATAGGAAGCGGGTCTTTACGGTCCTTGAAAGCCTGCAGCTGGCTTTCCTCAAGACAAGCTTTAGGAAGAAGCAACGTGGCAGCGGCAGCAGCCCAGGCGCCGGGGGATTTCCACCTTCCACACCAGTTCTTTGCGAGCTTCCTCGCTGCTGTGGACCAAACAAAACTGTGTGGAAATGGCCAACTGCTTTCACCAAAAACAGTGGGATCATTCTTCTGAAAAAGATAATTGCCAAGGTAAAGCTTGCCCTGCTCTCCAGTCTCCAAAAAAATTTATTTCTCTTTACAATAAGAGGAGAGGTAGAGTGCTGATGAAGGCTATGCCCCCTTCTTGCCCCCAGCAGCAGTACCATGCTGCTGCCAAGCTGAGCAGGGAAGTGTGCTGTCCCTTCTATTTCTGCGGTCACGCTGGCTGGGGCTCGACCTGGGCTTGGTGTAGGAGTTTGCAGTCCTTCCCCATGCTGCTTCTTCACCTTCAGTCCATTCATTTTATCATTAATGGATGGAGTGCATGCCGCTGGCTGTATTTTCTGGGTATGTGCTGGTACCTGGGCTTAGGTCTGATTTAAACCAGACCCAAACCAAAATCTCTGCCTCAAAAACTACAGAAAACAAAAATATCTTTATGAAGAGATTTTTATAAGTAGATTTTAAAAAATGTGTCTGAGACTCCTAAGTCATTTCAGAAAAAAAAGTCTTCATAAACCAGCTTCCCTTTAGCAGGGCAGCGGTGGGAGATATTTTCTAGATAAGGAGGTGCCTTTTTTTCATTGAACTGTTGTCATTAGTCCTCAGAGTGAACACACCTATTATGTTGACCCAGGGCCATCCACAGTTCATTCGTTCTCGGAGATTTCATTTCAGGTGCTCTTTCTGCTGACAGTAACCCACAAGGCTCTCCACGCCGTTCTCTCTGGATCACCACATAGGCGCTGCTGTAACAGATCCATAAAACACTGTCCCCTTTCTTTTTAATAGGAGGAGGAAAAAGCTAAGCTCTGCCCAAAGTCTCAGGTCAGTTCCCAGCAGATTTAGGGCCAAGCAGCAGGGTTTTTCCCTGTTCCTTTCTCCAGATGAAGAGGAGAGGCGGGGGCAGTGGCTGGCTGTGCCCCCTCCCCTGCTGCCCTCCTGCAGGCAGCTGTGACCGCACTCACGGCCCAAAGGGAGGGAAGCCTTGTGCAGACCTGTGTAATATTGATACAAACACACAGCAAATTACCCTCTGCTAATGACAGAATTAGGCTATTCTCATGTATGAGTCACCTGTTGTTTTTTCAAACATATTCCTCGTGTGTTTATTCTTCTATATTAGAGGAATGACAGCGTGCCCGCTGGCCAGAAAGCCAAGTGCCTCACCGCAGCCCTGAGATGGGTCTGGCTTGCTCAGAGCCCTGCTGCTCCTTCTGCTGGTCCCACGGCCCTTTGACAAGCTGCAAAAAGTTGGGTTGTGTCTGGGAGCAGCAAAAGAAGTTGTCTCACGCCAAGGTCCACATCTGGACCCGGCCTGCGAGGGCACAAGGGGCTGGGGCAGCAGGAACGGCAGCTCAGCTTTCCTGCTTTCGGAGGTTTCTCTCCACAAACATTTGCCTCACTCAGCTCCCAAGGAGAAATGAAACACCACGGGGACCAGCTGGCACTCTCCCACTCTTCCATGGCCACAGCCACTTGAAAAGCGATTTCGTGTGCCCACGCAGGGACAGCAGGAGCCTGTAGAGGGGCTCTGTGCCCCTCTCCTCATCTCTGAAGCCCCCCTCACACCCTTGTGTGTCAGGGTTGGTTTTTGTTTTTTTTTTCTTTTTTTCTTTTTCTACGTGGGAAGAGAAAGAGAGAGGCAAGGAAAATGTCCTGACTGCTGGGTATTTTTTTTGCTGCTGCAACTGAGTTCTGGTTAAGTATTGACTAAGGCAAGCAAAGCAATTTAAAAAGGATTTTCCATTCAAATCTGTATACAAAAGCTTTATTACCAGTCCCAAATGCTGGAAAATCACATGTCAGGCCCCATCAAAATCATGACAGTGGTTTAAATCATGGGTTTAAAAATAGATGTGTTGGCTTATTATTATTTGCTTTATGGTTTCTGAATCATTAGGTTAAACTGGCTTCAAGCTCTTAGCGTTCTTCCATGCCAAAAGCTCTAAAAACTTGCTCTAAAAATATTAATAAAACCCAAGATCCTTGACTAGTCATGTTCCTCTAGAATATGAATCTTCACGAAAAGAAAAAAAAAAAAAAGCTCTGTCATAAGATCCCTGCTAAAACCATGAGACCTGCCAGCTTCTTTCTTCTCCTCAAGGTTTTCAAATCCGTGCTTTATCTGCTCGTTTCTGCCAGCAACGAATACGTTCGGTGACTAAGCTGCACAAAGGCCAGGTTTAGTTTTAGGAGAAAGTAACGCTTTCCAGTTATTTAGGGGCTGGCAAAAAGCCCGAAGGCATCGCTGATAAGCCAGCTATCAACAGACTTCCAAGCTGCCACGTTGCCTGCACGTTGCTTAAGGATCAGCCTTCCGCAGCAGACCCAAGCGATTATGACCTCGGCTCCAGTCACAGAGGTGCACAGCCCTTAATGCAACCAACCCTCGCTTTTTAGGGACGTTTTGGGGACCCACCCCACCACGCCAGGTCCCCCAGCACGAGCGCAGGGTTTGGGAAAATATCCAGCTGTCAGCAAAACCAAAGCCGGGAGGTGCAGCTCCGCTCTGCCCCTCTGCACTGCCCCAGCCACCAGCCCTCCCGAGGGCCAAGGAGCTTTGAGAAAGGACGGCTTGGCTTTTTCTGCAGCAGTGGTGCAGTCCCCAGCAGATGTCAGGCTCACACCTCAGTCTTGAGGGGAAATTTCAAGGCTGAGCAACCAGGCTGGTGCTTAACTCGTGCTCACCCAACGTTTTTTGCACGGCGCGGAAATATGAATGGATCCGGATGTGCCGAGCCGTTGCTGCTCCCTCACACCACCTTTATCGCCCCGGAGCTCAGGTGCTCATCAGTTTTTAATCTAGCCCTCTTCGTTATCTAAAATCAGAGAGTCAGAAGTGGATAACCTTTTAGAGACAGGGATCAGAGACCTGCCACCAGCACTGGTAGAAGGAGACCTTGGTGGGTGCGGGCAGCCGGTGCAGCTGCGGGAAGGACCCCGGGGAACCTGGAGGTACCAGAAGGGCTGAGGCGAGCAGCCAGGGGATGTGAGCACTGGGAAAGAAGAAATGCTGAGAGAGGCAGCTGGGGGAGGCTAATAACGCCTGCCTGTCAGGGGAGCGATCTGACAGGCAGACAGCCAGAGGAGGGGAAAAAACAGCTCACTCGAGTCCATGGACCCATAACTGGGTTATGGAGCTATGTAATCCACTTAAGCTCTAAAACTGTCCTGCCTCCCTCCCCCAGCCTTTACTCTCCTCTCCTTTACCTCTAATATTCAGAAATGTTTCCTCGAAGCTTCACAGGAAGTCTTGACAGCGGTTCAATTTGATTAGAGCTCGCTGCAGAGTTTTCCCAGAGGATCGCGGGAAATGCAGAGATACATACCCCCCAGAAACCTGCAGGGTATTGACGAGTTCATACGGTATCTGCAGCACGGAAGAGACCTGCTCTGTAAGAGGGGCACGCATGCAGCAGAGAGACAGGGTTGGTTATTATTTTTTATTTTATTTTTATTTTTTTAACCTGCATTAGGAATTACATGTGGACGCTTAATGCAGTTTATTTGAAAACAGCTGTCTTCTCCATTATGTGTCATTTGCCCTGAGAGAGATTGGAGAAGCACAAGACGCGAAAAGCCTCTTAGATCATCTAGCCCATCACCCCACAAATGAAGAATTAATCCCATTAAGGGCCACCGTTGACTTTGGTGGCTTCAGGATTTGGTCCTAATTGCACAAACACAAAGCCATTACGAGGCTGCAGTCTGACAGAGGAACTTGCTGTCTTTTTTTTTTTTTTAGCGTATATCATTTCTTTAATTAAAGGGGCTCATCTGCATGCTAATAATTAAAAAATTACTGTCCACCTCTTTTCTCATTTCATTCTTAAATCCTGGCGTGCTGGAGGCAGGGGGTGAGAACGTGCAAACGCGCCTATGTACTGTAAGATCAACAATGCACAGGCACATCAAAAAGACAGGTCCTTGCCCATCAGGGATTATAATCTAATTTATTATATGGGTTGCAGCAGCACATTAGAAGCAAAAAAAAAAATCATAGCAAGGATCAGAAACGTAGCAGCAAACCCTAATCAAAATAGGAGGGGTCCACGCTGATTTTCACATCGTTTGGATCAGTAAGGCACAACAGCTGAACACAGTGTTGGCTATGCACACATTTTGTTTGCTCTCTAATTATTAATTTAGAAAGGACATTCAGTCAGGTGATCAATGTCCCTGGGAGCTGCCTGTAAAAAAAAAAAAAAAAAAAAAAAAGAGAAAAAGAAAGAAAAAAATAATAATAAAAAAAAAAAGGAGCAATGAGGGATCTATGGAACGAGGGGGGCAGTGTCCAGAAGGGTACAGAGGGAAAAAGTAAGAGGGAACCAGGAGGAAGACAGCAAGGATGAATGCATTAACAGTGTCATTAGCGACTGGTGATGGACCACAGGGTGGGAAAGAGTGCAAAGAAGCCCTTTAAGAGGAGGGCAAGACGTTCAATATTAAAATAAAATGTGAAACTCAAAGAAGGAATTGTGGAACTAGGGATTCAAACTAGCCTTGCTCTTTCTTCCTCCTTCTGCATATTATGTATGGCAACTAAGGGCTCAAAACCCTTGCATACCAATTAAACCAATTATAAAATAATAGCAACAATACAAGTATAGCAAAAGATTACTAAACTCAAATTTGCACGTTTTGATTCAGTTTTGGACTGAATGAATTTGCATTTTTTGCAGATAAACTGCTCACTTTGGTCATCTCCCCCAATAAAAATGTGTCCACCAGTTGATCAATGCTAATGTCTTTCAATAAAGGCTAATTAAGTAATGCTACAAGATTGGACAGAGCATAAGCCAAGTCCCAAGCATGCCCTAGAGCCAATTTGAGAGGAAAAGAGAAAGGGCTCTTACCCTTATGAAGCTACAGGGGATTATTTCAGGTACTGCAATCTTTAATAAGACTATCAATCAGCCGGGAGGGATGTTTATCCATCTGTCTCCCACCACACCATACAGAGGCATTTATTCCCTGGACACAAACAAATAATGAATTGTTCTTTGAACCAAGAAGAAGATGAGACCCACCTAGACACCACTTCAATCAAAATGGGAAGCACCAAGTCAGAAATATAACCCAAGGCAAGACAGGGGAGCAAAACAGACTAAATGGATGTATAAATGTTTGTATATAATAAAAGCTGGGAGTGGAGCAGAAGAATAAAGCATAGCAAGCCTCAAGTATAATCCAAAAGATTTCTCGGAGTTGCTAATGGGACAGATACAGAAATTGTAACTGGCACCTGCTGAACATGAGCACAGTAGGTAGAGCAAGGAGTGGGAGCCATGACTCCAGAAATCGGAGTGCTCTGCCTCACACTACTTAAATTGAGAGATTAAAGGAGACGCCCAGCACTCGGATGTAGATGAAAGCTTGGAAACACAAAGCAATTGCACCCTAAAGGCAAGTGAAATGAACTCAAACCTTGTTATTTCAAAATACACAATTAGCTTAAAACTCTCAGGACTGATCTCCGTGGGGACAGTCTCCTGTTTGGTGAATGCTTAGGACTGTAAAAGAGCTGCCTAGAGGAGGGGAAAGGAAGGCTTCTCTCAGCACATCACCTCAGCCAGGCGAAAAGGGGAAGAAAAGATGAAGAGGACAGGCATGAGTCAGGTGTTTGTGATACTCGCAACATCCTTCAACTTTGCTTTGGCTCTTTGCTCTAATTTCTTCTCCCTTCTGCACAGCATGAGAGCATACCCCACAAAAGATCTGTAATAGCTTATATCTGTATGTTCATATGATATTGCACATTGTGTCGCTCTTCGGAAGCCTCTACATGCATTACATTCAATACCATACTATTTCTATAGTAACTTAAGCAAAGATTGACTTGTTATTGAACATCTTATTGTTATTACTTGACTTTGTGAGGGCGAAATCTTGTCAACTTTTATTTACGGAGCAGAATATGAAGAAGCAAAGCATATTTTTTAAGCAAAAAATGTCTTTGCATGGGTTAAAAGGGGTGCAGCTATTGAGCTTTCTAATGTAAGCTCTCCTACTTTGGAATGCAAAGAAGAGTGTCCATCAGTGCAGAATCCACATCACACAGGGAAAACATGTCCGAGACTCAGACTGAGTTATTTCACTGTTGAGTTCAATTTTGTTACCAATGTGCATTTTTTAACAGTTCTGATGCTAAAATCTTCAGGTCTACGTGGGCAAATCAGTGGTTCTCATCCTGAAGTGACAAACCATTGATAATCATCTTTCCTCAAACATTAATAAATCTTGTTTATTCCCATAACCCTATAAACTGCAGTAGAACCATTCATAGTAGTAAAGTGGCACGGAGATGTCAATGGAGGTGTGCACTGAGCAGGAAAGCTCTGCTTCCACACAAGCTTAATGCAGAGTCAGTGCAATAGCAGAAGGTAGTCGTGGCAGTCTAAGGAAATCAGCAAGACAAGCTGTTGGGAGAAGTAATATCTTTTGTTAGACCAGTTGATATGGTTAGAAAAAAAATGATAAAGCTTTCAGGCTCTCCGTCTTGTCCTTCCCTCCCCCTACAAATACATCAGTCAGTCTAATAAAAGATATTGCAACTCCTTACAACCCTTGCTTCACTTATGGAGAGATGAACCTGTGATCGGGTGAGAAAATGTGACAAGCAGGATTGGCCATGCATGCAGACTGGGTCCTGAATTATTGAAAGGCAGACGGTTGTGTGTCTGCCACGCTAGCACACAGAGATGAACAATAAGAGAGGGAAATCCAAGGAGCAGTGTCTACGACCACACGTGTTTCACCCCGAGTACCTGCCTTTCATTTGCATCCATGCTTATTAGTGGCTTAATGAAGAAGACATTCTGCATACTTAGCCTCACATGCACTGCCTCTGTGTATGGGCTCACTCCTGCTTGCTTTCTGCTGTCTGTCATCCAAGTCAGCTTTAGCAACAGCTGAGGAAAATATAATGGAGATTCAGCCAGGATTTGGCCCGTGTTCCTGCCTATGTCTCCAGATTGGACCTCGAGATGCTGTAAAGTGATGGAGACCCATTGAACTCACAGAGTTCTGCTGACTTATGCCAGCAAAGCATCCAACTTGTTTGCTTATTAGCTCTTTATGCCTTACATGATGAATAGTTCCTGGACTGACAGATAATAAAAGATGTATTTATGTAAACGAGAGAGAGAGAAAGAGAGCATGCACTTCGATGTTATGTCAGGCTAGAGTTCATCTAGAAAGGATTTCTCCACAAAAAAATATCAGTTGAAAGTCAGACAGACAGATGTCATGTTTCTTTTGAAATATTGGGGCTTCAGTTAAACACAAAACAACAAAAGCTCCCTCTTTTATTCTTAACAGTGAATGTAAACTTGTTGTGAAAACAGAATTTCCATTTGGCAACGCAGTTGTTGTTTCAGGTTCTGCTGGAAAGCATTCAGCCTGAAGACGGTCTTGGGTTCCCAAAGGCTTTTCTGTTGTGTTCCCCTCCAGAAAAAAAAAAAAAATGTGTCGGTTCACCTAATAAAGAGATTTTCCAGCCTAAAAACCTTGCCTCACTTACACCTTTAAGCACTCATATAGGCTGCCTACAACAGCTTATGGCCACTGTCCATTAACGCTGGCTTGCCATCCTCAGATAATGTGAGAATTACACGTGTGTGTTGCAAATGCATGAGAACATGCAAGACCAGCATGTGTTCCTCCCCAAAAGGGAAAGTATGAATCAGTCACAATATACAGCTGCAGCACAACAATAGCTATTGTCCTTTCATTTTCTGTGACAACTGGAACACAGACACCGAACAGCAGGACAATGGGCTTGTGTCAACATGCAGGGGGATTTTAGAGTGCTTCCAGATATGAGTCATCTCAGTCTGCTGTTGAACACGAAACCTTTGGCGTTACAAAGACTTTCGCAGTGGTTTGATTCTCTTTATTTTGGTCTTAATTACTTCTCCCCGTCACCTCAGATAATGCGAATGGAATGCGCTCAGCACTTGCAGAAGAAAAAAAAAAAGGGGGGTTCTCTCAGGACTGGTGAGCACGGTCAAATTTCACTCATTCTTATTTCACTTAGCAACACTTGCTCCATGACATACAGACACAAGACCCCACTCCCAAATAGAAAACCTACCAGCATTACAGACGAGGAAAACGTTGTCAACATCCAGCGGGAGACAAAACTTTGGGCTTTGTTATAGGCATACACAATAGTACAAGTACCTGCCCAGGCTAATGCTTTCCAACTTGACCCCTTTTAATATATTCCCTAATACTCTCTAGTGATGGTTATTCTGCAGTGCCCCCTTTCTTTCCTTGCCAGGCGCTTTTCCATTATTGCCTTTGAACAGAACATCTTGTGTCTCTTCTCATCATTAAAAGAAATATTCTTCTTTTGGGACTTAAATGAGAAAGCGTCACCCTACTTTTTATTTTTTTCTTCTCCGTTGTTTCTCAAGGTGCACAGTCATCTCTAAATGCAGTTTAAGATCACCGATTCTGTATTTGGTAACAATCTGGCAGAATTTGGCACGCTACACCGGCATGAGGTCATTTGGTAGAGCAGGGACTCTCTATGGGGATCTGTGGCTGTCTTGTTTGTTTTTAATCTGTTCCTCCCAGGAACTCTTCTGCTGTTTTAGCTTTTTATCTCACAAATATTTTGAGTACCATTCCATTTCTGGAGAGATTATTTGCTCCATTGTCCTAAATAGTGGTGTTACAGTCTCAGCATGATTCATAGGGCTGGCAAGTGAGATTGTGCTTTCGTTTGGAAGTTGTGTTTCATTGCCTGCTGCAGAGAGCACACATACCTCTTTGGGAGCTTAGGGGTGGTTGGGAACGTTTGCAACACCAGCCAGGTTGCCACCAAAGTGCAATGTCCATTCCCATATGTTGATAATTGTCCCTCCCACCCATTCACCTCGTATACAGCTCATCCGTCTTATCCAACAGACTCAAAGCACCTCCTGCCCTGATCGTGACCCTCTGTATTTAAGTCATTACAGCGAGGCACTTGGAACACACTGGGGATATGGTGAAAGCTGATCACTCAAGAAATACAGCAAGCCTGCTGCAGCCAACTCTGTCCGGGTCCCCACTCCACTTTTATTTGAGTCCCTGCCACGGGAAGTATTGAACGGGACTAATGCACAGCAGAAAGTAAATGCGCACTGAAGAATCGCTCAAGTTTTATCTAGCCACATATTAAACGATCTTGAATTTGGGGCAAAGATGGGCAAGGGAGGAAAACACAGCAGTGAATTATCTGTCTGATGCGGCTTTGGAAGTGAGCCCGAGCAGCCAAATCTCCGTGCTTATGTATGCGCGTTGTGTAGGGAGAGGGGAGTGCACAAAGGGTGGGGAAGCCAGGCAAGGGGAATATATCTGTATGAGCTAATCTGTTTCTTGCTTTCCTCCTCCCCTCCCCATCTCCTATTTTTTTTCTGCCTGTCTCCCCTGGGGGATGACTCACACCTGCTCTGCCCTGATCCTACCACTTCCCATCAGAAGCACACAGTCACTCTGATGTCACCCAAGCTGTTCTGTGCGAGATCCCTGCATCGCTTACATCTGCTCGTCAGTGTGCCGGATTCAAACACAGAGACAAGTGCTGTGGTGGAGAGCCTGCCCGTAAGTAAGCAGAGCCTCCTGAAATCCAGCTGCCCGCCTATGACACGCTGATGTCTGGATGGCATCTGAGAGCTTCAGCTCGCTGGGAACTCCAGTTAGAAGCAGATCATCGAATCTTCTCTGTGTCAGAGTTGGTCCTCAGGAGAACCGCTGGCAAAATGTTCACCAGTCGACAGCAAGTCCTCAGATAGACTAATGACTTCTCAAATCCAAAGGTCTGAGTCATTTCATCTCCCTCTGACCTTATTCCACCGATGCCTCCTGCCTCTAGCTAAAATATCCTTTCTTGCTCTGTATAAACAATCACTGTGGCATTCTCTATACTTTTTACTCTGGTTCCCAAACTTTGAAAACACCAGTGAATGAAAAATCAGGACCTCATCACAGCGATGGCAACCATTATTTTAATCTATGTTTTAGAAAACCAAAGGCATGGAGATAATCAGTGACTTTCCCAGAGCTATTTGAGAATTTAAAGACAGAAAATTGGAAAAGAGCAGGGTAACATGACTTACAGTTCTGTATGTGAGAGCCAAGGCTGTTCTTCAATGCAGTCAAAAGGATGTGCAGGCTTTTTGTGTCAGTGAGCTCTGCAAAGTTTTACAGCTCAGAGTTTCTCTGAGAGTTTCGGGTTCGGGTGAGTTTGTATACTTTAGGGACATTCAGTGATACTGTCTGAAGCTGACCTCTTTTATGGCTCAAAGCAAGGCTATAAACTGAATTAAGCTCAGGAAACTTTCTGGAGTTCTGGGACACCAAGCCATCTGAAATATTGCCCAGGAAACGCTGCGTATTATTCCGAACATGGCTTAGAAGGTATTATTCACCCTTACCATCCTGTCATTTATTTCCCTTCTTTGATGGGTACACCAGAAATACACATCAGGGTGGTACCCACTGCTCCTTACAGACGTCTCAAAGGCAGGAAACGTGGTTTGACTGTGAGCTGTCAGAAGCAAGTTCTCTGTGTGCATAGATACTGTACTTATCCAGCGCATACCTCTAAGCAGACAGCTAGAATTATCTAAAGAACATGACAAATGAAGGCGTGACGCTTTCCCTACCTAGGAAGATGTTTTCCTTCAGACATGAGCCCTGTTCTGCGCTCTGACAGTTGCAGGCTTAAGGTTGATCTCCGGGAGAAGCCAGATCTCAGATGTGAGCCTTTCACTGTGGCAGCTAAAGCCCCTGAAAGAGACTTGCTGGGAACGTGAAGTGTCCCCTTCAGCCACGGCTGTCACACCAGCTCCTAGGGAATGTGGTGGGCAAGCCAGCTGCCCGCCAGAGCACGCCTGACCTGATTTTTGGAAGTGCTGTGGGCCTTTATTGACGTGTGCCCGCCCCTGCAAACAATCAGGAGTAAAAAGAATTCCCTTTCTCCTTAAGACGGGAGAAGCAGCCATCCCTTTACAATTAAAATAATCACGAGCATATGTCTGACTGCTTGCATAAGGCAGTAAAACTACATCCACAGTTGTATTTCACTCTCGTTTTCTTTGGGAAACGTGATACTGAAATAGTGCCTTGGCCTTTCCCGGTGATAATTTCCCTGTGCTCTTATAGGAGGGATAGAATAACAAAAAGAGTTCAGCACGGGTTTCCAAGAAGGCTTTTACATTTATATAGAGAGAAGGATGCATATGCTTCTTTCTAGAGATTTTTATCTCTGGTTTGTTCATTCATTCATTGTTCCAGATGTCACTGGAAGTCACAATAAAAGGCCCATTTTATATATACTCCAGAGCTTTTCTGCAATTCACTAGTCCCTCGCTGAGCCTCAGGATTTATGCTCTGCCTTCTTGCCTGCCTCTCCTGGATGTCTGTCTTCCTCTTCCTACCAATTTGTTCAAGCTGTCTCCTACCTATCACCAGAGCTTTCTGCCCCCTACTTTGCTGTTTTGATTCATCAGCCTGTGCTTCAGGTTTCACTCCGGTATTGATCAGCAGAAGCTCCGAGGACTATGAGATCTGCCCAGTCGCTCCAGTTTGATCCCGCTCACAGTTAGCCGGCAGCCTCACGGCCCCATGTGCCCAGCCGCCTCAAAACGCGGTGCAGCAGCAGTCAGGCACCACCTCTCAGCGAGTAGTTCCCTTGGGATTGAAGAGAGGGAACGTGGCAACCAGGAAAATAACCCTTTGTAGTCCTGGTTTGCAACCCATGGCCAGGCACTTTAGTTGGGGATCAGCTTTTATCCTATCCTGGGTTATGCAAGAAGAGATGCGAAGCTATCAAGGACCACACCCGGTGCTACCAGCCCGATGTTGGGATGAAGAGGCACTGGCCACATCTACACTTAGCAGATCCTGTGACTCTCTAAAGCCCTCCCACAAGTCAGGATTACCACAGGCAACTTGCTGCGTGCTGGGGTATGTTTCAAAGCACTGGTCACCACCTATGTATCTCCCCTACCTCTTGCCCCTTTATGCTGAAGCCCAGGAGGTGCCATCCTGCTTTGCTGTGGCACTGAAGCTCCGCTGCCCAGACACAAGATGTGCCCTCTGCTGCCTCGTCTGACATTGCCAGGCTTTACTACCCACCTGCTGCACTCGCACACACACTCACAGTCCCGCTAAACTCCTAATAAAATGTGATTGATCAACATTTAAATGCCTCTATTGACCTGCACTTACACTGATCAATGTTTCCAAGAAATCTGAAGTTCCAGCTCACTGAAGACGGAGCCTGGCCTCTGACAAGTGATTTCTTATGCTGTACCATATCCCCTTTGGATCAACACCTTCAGCTAGCATCTCTGTGGCTTCAGGGAAGAGCAGGGCTGCACCCGCTCCGTCTTCAAGGACCTGAGCAGCTGGTCTCTTTTGGAAAATCAGGAATGAAAGAACTTGTTCAGAAAGCATAGAGAGAAAAGCTGAGTGCTGTTAGGTTTGTCAGGGATGAAGAAGGAAACTGCATTTCCAGCTGGCTGAAAAATAAGGGTTATAATGATGGCAGAAAAATATATATATATTTGTCTCATTTTGGTGTTATAGGGCTCACAGAGAGGGGAGCTCTGATGCCTGGTTCACAGGATGTGTTCCTGTCATCTGAAGACCCTGTGCTTTCTGGCAATCCATGCCTGAGATTTCCCCTCGCAAATCCACAGATTTTTGGTATCGTCTTTTGTACCTGTTAACCTTTGAGATCACCATTCATCTCCGTTTGCAGGCTGTTGCTCCTGTCAGCTAGCAGCTGCACTCAGATGATTCTTCCAGTAGGATTCACGGGACAAAAGTAAGAGAACACATGGCATCAAGTGTGTGCACATGGCCCTTGCCTTTCAAAACTGATTCATTAATATACATTTTTTTCTGGAAATTTTACTCCAGAGACTGGCAGCCTGCTATAGTTGAAAATATTAGGACTTCCTAGGAGATGAGTGAGCAGAAAATACAGACAATCCTCAGACTACTGTGGAGACTCAGAGTCTCTCCACAACTTGGTGACCCATAAAAGCAGCAAGTGCCACGAAGATGGTGGGCACACACTTTTTTTGAGACAAGAACCTTGAGCACCAAAGGAAGCTATTGGGAGCTGGTTCAAAGCAGACAAAGGAGGAATTGTGTCTCACAACACAGAGCTGAACGGGGGAGCTCCTTGCCACAAAGCATTGCTGTGAACTTAGGTAGATTCAGAGGGAGGTTGAACGAGCTGATGAATAAAGAGATTCAGGTGTAACAAAACAAATCCTGGTTCAGGATGTCCCTCAGTTGGAAGCAGAGTTGGAAGCATACACAGAGGAAGTATTACACATTGCTCTGACACACTTTGCTAGGCACCCACTTTTGGCCAAGAGCAGAGGCTGCATACTGGGCCAGTTAAAACATTGCTCTGACCCAGTACTGCTGCTCTTTAAAAAGAAAAAAAAAAAAAAAAAAGAAAAAAAAAGCTTCATTTTTATCTGGAAAGGAAGAGGATAAGCATTCATATCATAGAAAAGCACATGCTTTTAATTGGAGCAACTTTAGTTACAGCTCCCTGGGAGAAACAGGACCTGAAAGCATCTGCAAAGGAATCTGCAGCTCGATAGAAGGATCCCCGGAGCTAGGAAAGCCAGGCTGTGATAAAACCCTCGGGAGCCCCATGTTTTGGGACTTCTGAGGGGCTGAGAGGAGAGTGGTTCGATAGTGTTTGCATCACATTTACATTGTATTAATTTCACACACCTGTCTTCCTCTGGTGGCCTGTCTGGGCCAAGTATAGGAATTTTCCCCACACTTTGATACCCGACTCATCTTTAGGATGAGAGAAGCACTCACTGCATACAGCTAGCGAGCTGGTGCAGGTAGGGCAGGCTGGCATCCCTACTGGCACTGCATTTTCTCAGTTACCTGCTTGTTTTCTGCACACGCACTCAGGGTTAAACTGGTCTCTGCATTTAAGAATAGGGAATGTTTTCCACTGTCAGACCACTGAAAACTGCTTGGTATCTTTCTTTCTTTCTTTTTCTTCCTTCCTTCCTTCCTTCCTTCCTTCCTTCCTTCCTTCCTTCCTTCCTTCCTTCCTTCCTTCCTTCCTTCCTTCCTTCCTTCCTTCCTTCCTTCCTTCCTTCCTTCCTTCCTTCCTTCCTTCCTTCCTTCCTTTCTTTCTTTCTTTCTTTCTTTCTTTCTTTCTTTCTTTCTTTCTTTCTTTCTTTCTTTCTTTTTCTTTCTTTCTTTCCCATAAATTTCCTTTAAGTGTTTTTGTACATATACAAATACCCTACTATATCAGTGATGTAGCATGTTAACCATGGTGACCTGTCTCCCCTGTCCTCTTCCATGGAACTTTTTAGTTAGCTTTTGGTGTCATGATCAGTCATAAGTTTGTTGTAAGGGTATAGGGATTTATCTCATCGTTTTGAGAGGAGTAGATGTTGTGTAAAGTCTTCCAAACAAGACCCTTAAGGCACAGTGGTCCTATCCTAGGTCTGTCTGTGCTCCCAGCACCCTTCTTGCACCCAGGGACAGCCTCTGTGTGGAAACTAGCACCCAGCCCCGTTCCTCTCTTATTTACGTACAGCAGGTCAGGATCAAAATGCTCGGTGCTCCTACATCCTTTCATTTGTGACTCAAGTCTCAAAACCTGCTTTTATGTTGATGAAGGAGGCCGTAACCAGAAATGAAGAAAAGAGAGACCTTTTTCAAAGCTGAAAGGCCAAAGCCTCTCCCCCATTTGCTGAGAGCAGAGGCAGCACACGCTGACTTTATAGATTCCTCTAAACAACCACAAATCTCATTCCAGGCACTGCGCTTGGCATCTACCTCCTGCTCCTTTTCAGCCACTAGGCTTCCCTCCTTTCCCTTTGATTTTTCCATTATCTCCGATGTGTGCTGCGTGTGCTGGCCACTCCTTCAATTGAAGGCCATTACTTTGCTGAGATTCAAACAGGCTGCCACCTTTCATCAATAACAATTTCCCTTTTTTTTTTTTTTTACCCTCCAGAAATAAACGCCTGAATAGCAGACAAAGGAAAGCACCTCTCACATAAAAGTGGAGCAGAACTAACGTATTTACTGTATTTGCCTATTTTATTATTCCTCGGAGATGTATTAGTTTAACAGGTTTATTTATGGTACGTGAAAAGTTAAATATTCCTTTGTCCTTGGGATTTACATAAACTGGTGCAGTGTGAGATTCTAGGGCTTTTAATGAGGTATTTGTCAAAATACTCTCACTGGTAGATTTTTTTTTAATACCCTTGAGACCATAAAGAATCATTTTACTACAATACCCTGCTTCTACTGGAGCCTGTGTGAGTGGCTTGTAATATCCTGCAGATGGATATTCCCTCTAGACTGTTGACTTTGGAGCAGTAAAGGAGAGAGAAGCAGAGCCTGGAGGATGCCTTGCAGACCCTCCCCTGGGCCAAGAGTGATTGGGGCAGCAGGAGCAGGAGCTTCGTGGATCCTGCACGGCTCCTTGGTGGGAACCCTTGTGTTGCTGCAGAGCCCACCCAGTGGTCACAGAACACCGCACGAGGAGTTAAGATGCTCAGCAAGGTTCACCCAAGCTGTTATTGTAAGATCCTCCAGTCTGGGGTGTCTCCTCTCCGTGCTGTCTTCTTTAGCAGAGTGAGGAGAAGCAGCTTAATGTCAAAAAAGACCTGGGAGAAAATGTTGGCATGTGATGCTGTTCTGAGTGGAGTGGTCAATGTGTGGCTCCCCAGGCTCTTAGTGTCCGGGGCAGCCC
This sequence comes from Aythya fuligula, assembly GCF_009819795.1. Classification (NCBI taxonomy): domain Eukaryota; kingdom Metazoa; phylum Chordata; class Aves; order Anseriformes; family Anatidae; genus Aythya; species Aythya fuligula. The sequence goes on from NC_045559.1 coordinate 87,374,622, forward strand.
CTATCTTTACCCTAAGGACACTGTTGATAAGAGCTGGCCATTACCATGTGGGCTTTACCATAGGAGCCGGGTCCAACACACAATTTCTGTGGATTTCAACATCAGAGGCACAGGCAAATATGAAGTAGTGGGAATATATTTGGCGGGGGAGGATGTGTTTGGTGACCCGTAACCCCAACAAACACCGACAGGTTCAGTACTCAGGGCATCCTTTCTCAGGCCTGGCAATAAGAGTGCTGTCTTAACCTGCTACATGAGATGCTGAGCTTGAGGTGCCACGCTCAGTGCAGCAAGCCCCTGGCCTCCAGTATTTATTGACAGCAGTGTTTATGGGTTCAGACCAAAAATACAAGAGGAACGGAGCACAGAGCCCGAGCCCTGGTGCTCACAGCCTGCCAGAGGGGTGACCAAGCAGGGATTGCAGGCAACAGAGGTCCCTCCTTGGCCACAGGATGAGATGGACAAGTGAGAAGGAAACTTGTCCCAAACACAGGGAAACACGGGGAGCAGACCCCATCCTGAGACTCCAGGCAGAAGAGAGGGGAAAACGGGAGGAAAATGGGAGTGGGTTATGTAAGGCATGTGGATCCATCCATTTAAGGACACAGATGGAGACAGAGAGAAGACAATTATATAACGACGTTATTTACAGGTCTGACAAAATTCTTTGCAACTTCCACGTTTCCTTTATTGTGCAAAGCAAGCCAGACGGGGAGAGAAAATTAAAGCCAGTTAGGGATACCTTCATTCATTCATTTTTATTTCAGTGCTTCTTTTGCAAGCTAGAAAGCACTGAAAGTTCCTTAAAAAGAAGGGAAAAAAAAAAAAAAAAAAAAAAAAAGCTACGCCAGAAAAGAAACTAATCCCTATTTATCAACTTAGTGGAATGAATCAATATTTACTTCAAAACATGCTAACAATGTACATAAACACATCCTCATTCTTCCCCAATCTGTGTGGGTGTTGATTTCCGGCTGCGGCTCACTAAGCACAACCTGGATAGTACTTAACTCCTGTTGATCCCAGGAGGAGATAACGTGGGCTCAGCTTGCACCACAAATCAGCGCCGAATCATATCAAATTCCCTTGCATTGGCAACTGGTAGAGAAACATTAGGGGCAGATTAATTCTAATATGGAGCTCAATGCCTAAAGACATGCAGGAAAAGGCCCCCCAGGCAAGGGAAATGGCTGGGGTGGATAGTTCATTTTCAGGTCTTTTTTCCAACTGTATGTAGAGAAATCACCATACAGGATGCTGACAGAGCCAGGGCTGTGCTAAGGTCATTACTTCAGCATGATTTCTTTGCCATATATCTATGGGTTTCTTTCTAGCAAACTGAGCAAAAGCCGACCAAGGATGATCATTCCTTCCATTGACTTTAACGTGCTTTCGATCAAAACCCACCAGGTAAACACTATAAAGTACCAACTAGCTCTGATTGCCCTCAATTCTCACTGAAATGTCACCAGCCAGCATCTCCAGAGGGGCTCCAAGTCCACTGCAACAGGCAACGAGTAATTTGCTTGTTTTTTTCAGGCAACACTTCCAAGGTCATCCGAATCATACGTGACTGGATGTCCATCTCTACGGACACAAACACCTCCTTATTTTCATGTTGGCCAGAGAAACATGGTCGATCAACCATGTCACACTCAGTGATAGACAACAACAATGAAAATTGGGTGCAATATTATGGAGTAAGCTTTCTATTTACTGTAGGGCTGTTACAGCTCCTAAAATATTCATTCAATTTTTAATAGGTTATCTGTTAAGCTAAAGAAGAAAAAAAAATGAGTGCAGTTCTCCGAAACTAAATAAACGCTCTTGCTGAATGGAAGCTTTAAATTTCAGAGTACATAGCTAGCTCTAAAAGCTGAAGTGTACCCATTCATTATTCATAACCACTTATAAATTTTAAGTAATCTGCTAAGAGTTATTATCTAACACTTGCTTTCCAGTGTCCAAAACATGCTTACTGCATGTAGGCAGTTAGTGGGATTTTCAGTGAGGCAAAGAAATTAGACCGCCCTCTAAGTGGGTTCGGCGATGCTGAGCATCGGGGCTCCTGCTGACCATCCCTCTAGCAGAGATATGGCACTTGTCACAACGCTCAATCCTCCTCCCCCTGGAGGGGATGCAGCCTGGAAGCAAGACAGATCTAAGCTATCCCCTAGGTATACCTGATATAGACAACAGAGATGAAAAAAAAAAAAAGTGTATCTTGATAGTAATTCACCCTCTCGTAGGAAAACTGGGGAGAATTAGTCAGGGTGGGCTCTTCCACCTCTTCCTGTTGATCCTAAAGGAAGCCTCGATGGCTCATTTAAGTGTCCTTTTAGGTGGCTGAAGCTAGGTAAGATTTGCACATTTATAGTCCACTCTAAGTAATATTCTTGGCAAAGACAAATGCAAAAGGACTACAGTACAAAGGGCCCCAAAAACCTACACGGTAGGCCGGGGTTGTTACTAGGATGGCATTAAGCCACATTCAACCTAGGAGTTAGGTGCTTCCACCCAGACACCCTTGTCCTCTTTGGTTGCCCTTTAATTCTCAGAAGTGTAAACAATGTTATCTCCAAACCTAGGATTAAGAAAGGAAGATAATCTGTCTCTCTCACACGCTCGCTCCCTGCCATGTCTTTTTGCCTCGGTTGAAAATCCGAAAGCAAGCCGAAACGCTAAAGAGAGAAGCAGCTGCGCTGATGTCAGAGCTTCTCCGAGGACATTTCCCAACAGGCCTGGAAAAGGATTACACTGTAGCTGGTAACAGTAGGGGATGTTGATTTTCAAATCCCTTTTATTCAGCATTTGTGTCAGCGTTTTCATGCGTGTTACCGCTGGGCTGAGCCCGACGTAAATCTGCTCTTGCCGCTCTTCTCATTAGCATGCACGAAGCCAACGTTAGCAGAGCAGGTATCTGTGCTGAGAGGCACCAATCCTTTTATACCGCCCTAGGAAGCAGACAGAGGGCAAGGTGATGGACACAGCCGAGCACCTGGGCTTGGTGTGGCCACACGATGTGGCATGGGATGGGGCTGGCACGGTGCTGCCTGGAGGCAGGGCGTGCGACAGCCGGTGTGTCAGGAGCTGCTGGAGGTACTGCGATTTCAGCCCTGGAAAGCAGGGCAGGTCCGTTTTCCAGCAGTGAAAATAACATTTCTTTCTTGCCAGCTTTGTCACCTGCTTCTACATCCGAAGCCAGAGAACAGGTGGCCTGGCCTTTTTGTTTTTCAGTTGCTGGCCCACATCAGCCCCACAGGAGAAGGGCCTCAGATCTTTTCTATTACCGCTCCGGATGGTGGCTGACTTCTGTAGTTAATAGACATCGATGTCCTAGCTCCTTGAAAGCAGCAGCAAAACAGCAAATGTGGAAGAACATAAATTTCTCAGCTGAACAAAATCCACCATTTGTACAGCTGAGCCGACGTTTCTTTGTAATATAGGTTACTGTGACAGCTCAGGCACATCTGAATTAAGCTCTGCATTAGCAGTCATGCTAAAGGACAAGCGTTTCATGTGTGCCTGTCACTGCTCTCGCTGGACTTTCTCTTTTTGTGCAGCAAAGCGACTGCAAGCAAGACATTGGAGCAGACTCCGAAGCAGATTCCACATCGCTAATGACACTGGAAGTCTGCGAAACTGGTGTCTATCAACAACATCTCTTGTGCTAAATTAATGACATGTACCAGAAGCAATGAAGATTGTTGCCTTGGTCCCATCTGGGTCCTGTGCTGCAGAAACAGAAGATGATGGAGCTTTTTGGGGAGAAATATTTGGTTCTCCAGCCAGATTTCTTTTTTTATTTTTTTTCTTTTATTTTTTGGTGGTGTTTTTTTATTCTGTTTTGTTTTTTGAATAAGCCACGGCACCAAGCCCCAGTTGCTTTCCAATTCTTCTTCAATCCTCTGGTGAAATGCTCAGGTGAAGAAACAAAGTGTATTGCGAGGAATGTTGCCTTGACATGAAAAGTGCAGTGCTCTCCTCCAGAGCTGACTTCAGCAGGTAGAAGTGGGAAGACCATGTCCCTCTTCGTTAGTGAGGTCAGAGTTGGCATATAGGTGGAAAATGCTTGAGATCCCAGTGTAGAGGTTTCCCCCAGCTTGTCTGGAGAACCAAGGCAAATACTTCTACCTGGATCCTGATGTCTTCATAGCTCCAAACACCTTGAAGAGAGATAATACAACAGGATGCTAGGGCGTCCCTCCAGACCCCTTCGTGCTGTGAGGCATGCTAGAGCACTCCATTAAGCTGAGGACAGGGGAAGCTACCAAAGAGCTGGCAGCTTTGCTCTGCCTGTGACAAACGCTGAGCCCTAAGGGATGTGATGACTGTCATTTAAGCTTCTTCTCCAGATGCCAGTGTTTGGCACTTCCTCCACAGTGCCGCCCCCATGTGCCCAAAGGTAAAGGAGTACCTTACAATTCAGATTGCCTTTTTAAAAGCAACCAGACTCACCCGGCCCTCCATGTTACTGGCTGCAGAAACTGTCCTGCCTTAGCCGCATTAGCCCACGGAGCCAACAGGTTTGTATGAACTATATTTTGATCAGCTTATTTAATCGAGCTTCTGTGGTGGGGATGCAGCACCATCTTCTCACACCTTTTTTTCAGCCAAATCAGCAGAGCTTAGCTTCCCTCTACCCACAAGTTGAGCACAGAGCTCTATCCTTCGGTACCTGAACAGACTCCCAGTTACGTTGCAGTCAGAAATATGAATTCTTCCAGCACAGTATGCAGTACATACAGTATTTTGGGGGGACAAACTTGCCCAAATGGCATCTCTGGACAAATATAAACTCTCAGGTTAGCCTGCACAGGGTGGCCAGCATATCAACACCATCCTCTAACTTCCAATATTGCTTTTTCTAAATTGTGTGTGATATTCCCATCCTCCTAAGAGATTCAGGTGAAGGATGGGGAACCAGGACATCCAGATGTGTGTGCGGTGTGATGGTCCTGCTCATTTCCCCTCCAAGTCTGGGGGAAAAACTTGGGCACTATACATGTATGTTTTCTTTCTCCTTTTGTACTCTTGCTGACAAAGCAAAACATCACAATACCAACCTGCTGGGATGCATTTTCTGTCAGTGTTATGATTTTTTTCTGAAAGGCAGTAGAAGGGCCTCACGGTGTATTTGGTGACAACCTCCCTATATTACCATTATGGGATTTCTTACTTCAGGAAAATGCCAAATATCCCAAGTAGAGATGCTTTACTGTAGAGCTGGGTGGGTTTGGATTTCAACACCTGAACGTAACTGCTCGTGGGTTGATGGTAGAAAACTTCAAGCTCTCTTTCTTTCCTTTATTAAAAATAAATGATTTAGACAGACATCACATATTACAACTCTTATAATACTTTTCTGGCTTCCTAATGCTGAAGCATCATCAGATTGACACTTTCCAATAACTTAACTGGTCAGCAAGATCAGCTTATATTTCTCTCACTTACAAATTATGTTCCTCCTGGCACAGTAAGTACATTCATTGCTTCGGACACTTTCACACTAAGACTTCAAGACTGATTTAAAAAAAAAAAAAAAGATCTGGTTTCTGAGAGTATTTCGTCCCTCTGCAAGAAGATGCATTCAGACCCTGTACCAGATGCGTTTCAGAAAGGGCATCACAGCAATTCTGTAGCTGGTAACGTACTAAGTGGTCTCAGTTGCTCCAGAAGCAGACTGCTGGAAAAAGGGTGCATTTAGCCCCCTTTTCCCATTTTTCCTTTGTTGTCACAAATGTTCACAGAGCACAAGGTAAACTGGATCACAACACTGAAAGTCAGCCCAACCACATACAAAAGCTGGATGCACAGCCGCATGGATGCTCGCGTTTGCACAAGACAGGGCTGGGAACATGCTGCTAAGGTGGCGTAGAGGGAGGGCTTCTGCACCAAAACCAATTTTTTTTTTGAAAGGAACTTGTATTAAAAACTGAAAAGTACATCCTAGAGTAGCTTCTGCTTGCTTCCCTAGCTAAGAAGGAAGACTGGATGCCTCACACCATAGTAAATACCCCAAGTACTGGGTACGTCTGCCTATCAGAGCGATGGCACCACCTCGCTCAGCTGCACTGTGTTAGCTCTGTGGGGTTTAGGGACACCTGCCAGGTCAGGATCCACCAGCCCAGCATTAACTCATTTGTAATCCGAGTCCAGGGCCAAGGTTTAAAAGAGGCATTGAGCAGTTCAATGCTTTTGGCTTTACCTGCTGGGTGGTGGAGGTTCAGTGCTGTTGAGACTTTACTGGCAGATCAAGCAGATAAGGTAAGCACAAGGGTAGAAAGAAAGGGGAGTTGAGAAGTGAGTTAAGGCATGGAAGTTGACTTTGTGAACGTTGCTTGCTCTGCTGAGGTTGTTAACTCTACTTTGGGATCTTTAAAACTAGAAATGTTTGGCTACTACCTGTGGCATCCAGCAAGTGAACATTCATACAATGCCTGCTAAGGCAAATGTAAGCTCTTCACCTTCTCCTGCTTGTGGTGCTGGTGCAGGCACATGTGTATACCCAGCTTTTTTCATTGGGGGAAGAAAAAAATAAAATCAATTCTGGGTTAAAGAGGAAGCATATCTAGCTCGGTTGGCATTGGATTTCTGGGTTTCCTTTCCCAGCTGACTCTATTTTCTGTTTCCTGTGTCCTAGTGAAATATCAATCTGTTTGCAATGGAGTGCATGAGGCTTTTCCTGCAGTTAAAAATTAATATCCTTCTGTTAATCAAAACAGAAACAAAAATACCTCTTCTAATATTAATGTTTATAATCTACCTTTAAAAATACATCTGTGCCCTCCCCCGTACACCCCCTCCTGCTTCTAAATTAATTGCTGGTGCTAACAGTGCCATCTCTTGCATGAAACCTAAAATGGAGTTTTCTGACCATTTATAGTCATTGTGATTCCCGGAGCATCCTCATAAAGCACGGGCACTCCAAAATCTGATGTCTAGCCACATTTTTTCCCCTTCCGCTTCATCTGGCTATCAAGTTGTTTGTCAGTTTCTGCCTGAAGATTTATGGTTCTGAGCGCTGTTAATTGTGCTCTGCCTCAGAAGTAATCTGTGCTGTAAGGTGAGCAACATGGCTTCCTATAGAAGTTCATAGAGAACTGAGGGGTGGGAAGGATGGCACTGCATAAACAGCAATTATTCACTGGAAATACCTCCCAAAGAATAGCAGGAGCGCTCCTGCTTGCAGTTGTTGAACCTCTGTAAAAACAGATACCCTATTTTTAATGCGAGCTTGTGTAATTACAATGAAAGATGAGGCAGTGAAAACAAAGTGTAAGGAAATCTCTCTAAATAAGAGACTGCAGAGGGCCGATACGTTAAATGCCAGGAGCACTCATTGAGAGAATAACCTCTTTTAAGTGCTAAGTGTGCTTAAGCAGTAAACCATCGATGTCCTTTTTGTTTGTGAGCATTAGTTAATAACACAAGATGTCAATGTTGAAATTGGCAGCAGAAAGCCATGCCCGAGCCTGTGCTTTAGTCACCAGACTCTGTGGCTCCCTGCTGTGCAGATCGAGATGCAGGAGGGGAGCTGGGTGCTGCAGTGCTCGACTGCCATGCCCCTTAGGACACAGCCCAGGCACCTGGGTTAGGTTTAGCCTCCCTGTGCAGCTTCTGAGGGGAGATAAAGGGCACAGAATGAAATCTGCAGAAACCAGCTCATTGAGTGAGGGTCAGGAAGGAGCTGCTGAAATCCTGGCAATTGGGAAGCAGTGGGATGAGTGTGAACCCTCTGCCCTGCCTGTGCAGTCACAGCATGTAATCAGGTCCATCTTCCTTCAAAGGTCAGGAAACCAAAAGATGTCAGGAGGTGGGAGGCTTTAACAGAAAGCAGTGGAAGAGAGACTTTAAAAGAAATGTGGACTATTTCCTCATGTTGGGTCCCAACATGATCCCACAGAAGGATGCATCCTACACAGCAACATGCGTTGCTGTTAGATGCGTTGCTGTTAGATGCTCTAACAGCAACATCTAACATGTGTTGCTGTTAGATGCTCTGCTGGATGCAGGTGTGTTGCTATCTCTACATGAAGCATGCAAGCAATTGTTCTCCCTCAATGCAGCCAAAGAGGATCTCCCTAAAAGAATACCTTGTGCTCACACTAGTTGTCTGTGACATAGGGGGATTCAGGTACTTTGAAGAAAGCTTACTACTTTCCCTCTGGTCAGGGCGAGGCAGGAACACAACACAGAAGTGCTTCAATCAGGCACACAGAGGAGCAAAATTAAGGTTGGAAATCCATAGCATGCAAGTTCAAGTGCCACCCACATAGGGATGCAGTTGTGTTATTCTCATTCTTCATCCCTTCTGTGGAAAAGGCAGTAGGATAGGCCTGTCTTTAGAGGGGTTTATTTTTGCTTATGGCTTCATACAAGCAGCACTGTGAAGATCTCAGGTTTGGGGAATTGGGCTAAAGGCATGTATTATCCTCCTTTTCTCTTGAGGAAAGCAAAGAGACCAGGGAGTTGCTGGAGGGAAGGGGTATTGAGCTGTGCACTTCTGCCTAATTACCACTGTAGGGGCTCCAGCCTGTTACTGGATCTGCCTAGTCCCAAGCCTCTGCATCGTGAGCCTTCTGGCAAGTGTTCCACTGCTCTTCTGTGTTCTGCCAAAAGCTTATTGGATATTAATGTGCCTTCCTGTGGCTTGAATGAACCTGCTCCCTTTAGTACTTTAAAGAAATACAGGAAAACCACTGATCCCATTTGCTTTCAGCATGCCAAATGTCTCTGCTTCCCACTGAAATAAGTCTGAGGGCTGCAAATCCTCACGCTTCCCTCAATGTTTCACCGGAGACAAGCATTATCAGATGACCTCTGCGCTGACCATTGCCACAACTGGTGCAGAAGCTAATTGCTGGGTGTGGAGAGTCTCTTCCATCTTTCTGCTAAAATCAGTCAGGATCAGAGTTTTAGGTAAAGATGAATGGCTGGGTGTGGGGTTTTCCCTGTCCTCACGAGGAGTGCAGAGCACATCCAGCATCCCCTGTGGCCCTGGCAGGCACAGGCTGCATGAACAGCACTCTGCTATTCTGCTTGTGCCCGGTTTCTTATGAGACCAAGCTCTGAATGTCCCTGGCTGTTTTTCAGTCAGCAGTCACCCCTTCAATAGCTCTGATCAATGGATCACACCAAGCTTTTGCTGAACTCTCACTTCGTGGCTTCCAGCTCGACGCTGGGCTTGTTGTACAGTGACTGCAGTTGTTAAAGGCCTCTGTCCTGGAGAGCACATTTTTCTCTTCATCCTTAAACCCAGCAACCAGTGTCATGGTGATGGTGAAGCTGACAGCCAAGCCTGTAACACTAAATGGAAGTGGAAGGGTAGCATGTGCTCCCACCCTGGTGCTCACCTACTTTCAGGAGTAGGAGTGTCCAGCTGTGATGGAGAGCTGACTGTGAGCCAACAGCCAGAGCACAAACTCATGCTTGGCCTTTGGGCACATGGTTTAGTGGCTAGGATGTGTCTATCTGTAACGTTTTCAGTGCTCTTTGGATCCATCCAGCTGTTTAGATTTGACTTCCAAGGGTATAGTGGCATAAGCTCTGCTCATCTTCCATTTATCCACTAGGCACTGTCCCCCAAGTATGTTTAGACAAGGATTGGTCAACTGTACTCTGACAAATGCCAACTTGTTGACTTTCACTGTGAATCTTCAGGGCCTCTCTCCTTCCTTGTGGCTTATGGAAGGAGCAGATTGAGCCAGAGCTGACTTGGTGAGCTCTGCAGTGTTTAAGAGTACCAGCCCGTGGTGGTTCACTTTGACTTTTCTTTGAAATTCTTCTAGCAAAGTTGGTGAAAAGTACTTATGAGCTTAAATACTGCAGTGCTCGGAATTTGAAGGATGTGAACTTCTAACAGTCCTCAATTTTCCCTTCTGTCTGCTAGGATAGTTAATCACATGTAGTTTAAAAGTATCGTCAGGAATTATAAAGAGAAGGTATTTCCCTTTTTAAATAAGGCTGGCAGAAGGGCAGGGGTGAAACGGCTTGTCGGGTCAGTAGTGGAGCTTTGCAATAAGACCTACTTATCTTGCACAGTGCTGTAATGTCCTCGGCGTTTGATTCAAGCCACCCTCATCTACTGCTGTAGTTAAGTTCAACTTCAGTGAGAACCTCATTCTTAAATGTTTGCAACAGTATAAGTAGTGTGCTGCATTAGAACTGTAAATCAAATGCTGCTCTGAAATTATTTCAAGAGAAAGCTTCTGCTTTTTTTTTTTTCCCCCAGCACAATCTAAAAGCTGTATTGATGTCCTGTCTACCATCTGTTTTACATATGAACCTTGTGACTCCTAGTCTTTCAAGCTCATTAATTAGACCAATAATAAGCACACCACAGCAGCTCTGAAGTGAAATGCTGGTGGCACATCTCTGTCAGCATGGGCTTGTTCTTTTATTTTTTTCCCCCTAACTCTACAAGTGAGTGCTTGTTCCCTGAATGGGAAACCCTTCTGTGATCAGTCACTTCCCTTGCTTAAAGAAATGGGGAAGCAGTAGCTACTTGCATTTCCTCTTGAGTTCTCACCTGTTGCAGGTGGAACCTGAGCAGGGAAAAGCTTTTGTGTGTTTTTTTCTCTCTTGCTGCTGCACAGGCCAAAGTGGGGGATTTTCCAACAGCACCACGCTTCCTCTGAGCTCATCAGAAGCTCAGTGCCCGAAGACTGCCAGAAATAAACTGCAGGCACCAGCGAGAGCCTCCACGGGCATCCTCGGTAGATCATGTAGAAGGCTGTTTGAAGGAGATGCAGCTCTGGGAAGCAGAGGTCTCCATTTGGTATGCAAGTCACGTGCTAGATGCTGGACTCCTCTATTTCCATCCACTGTCTGCTTCCTAAATCCAGTTTTAGCTTTGCTTACACACAAATATAAGAGTAAGAAATGTGGAGCACCTGCCCACTACTCCCATGCCTCCCCTCCAGCACCACCTTGCAGGGTAAAGCTAAATGCATTATTTTCCAGTCTGAAATAGAGGTGCTGCTCCCTTTGGTGCTGTGCCACCACCTGGGCAGGGATGCTTGCTTCCAGGAGAGTGCCACACCTTGCTGGGATAAAGGCAGGCATGGGCAGCTGGGGGTGGCAAGCCAAGGATGGGCTCGGATCTTGTTTATGGGTGTGATAGTGTCCCCAGCGACCCCAAGGTGTAAATCAGTTGGCATCTCCCTAAACAGATGCACGAAGTACTGAAATGAATATCTGCTCTAAAATGCCATCTGATAAGCACGCCTTTTCCTAGAAAGAGTCTGTGGCCAGGCAGCTCCCTCCTTCCCAGCCGAGGGAGAATGCTGCCCTCTCTTGGCTGCGGAGATGAGCGAGGTTTGCCACCAGAAACTACCCCATAGGGGCCGCCGGTATGTTTGGCCACCAAAATGACACCTGGGCTGCAGGAGATGGCAGCTGGCAGGGAGCCTGTGGTGTAGCATCAGGACGTAGATCCCCAGCTCCAGGGCAGTGAGGTTTATCTTGTGCAATGCACAGGGCTGCTGGCAGGGTGTGGCACCCAGCGAATGCGGTGTTGGTGCTCCTCAAGGGTTGATCACCAAGGGAGCAGATTTACCTTCCACTTCCCAGCAGAGTCTGAGGATGACAGGACTTCTGTCATTCACCTGCTTGGGATTTGTTTAACAGTTAGCAAATTTCCCTCCTAAATTGCCTTCTGCAACTCTTCTGCCTTCTGAGGGGTAGAAGCCAGCCCAGGCAGTTTGAGCACTGCTTTGCTCGTCTTCTGTTTCCTCTGCTGGGCTGCTCTCAACCCTCATCCCTTCAAGATCAGACGAAGAGTACGGTTCCCTTTGCTTCCTCTCCTAACAGCACAGCTGCAGAATGGCTTCAAGCTTCCCTTTCTGCACAAGAGGGGGCAGAGCTGCACAGTGGTGACAGCTGGCTGGAATTAAATTTCTCACTAGAGGTGAGCAATGCTAATGAATGTGTCAAGAACCCCCCTGTGAGTGGACAGCAAGCTCAAACCTGAGATGATGCTATCAAAATGACTCTCCCAACATGCCTCTCGATGGAGGAGTTGCACTGGAGGAGTTGCTGTGGCTTCTAAGCTCAGCCTGAATAAGGTTAAGCTACCTGTGAGCCCTGTGCTGCAGGAACACAGCTCATCCTTGCCCTCAGCACCAGCTCTGAGGGCTCTACCACAAGAAGCAATAGCGGACAACTAAATATGAAGAAGGTTTTCCCAGCGGTGACAGCAGAAGGGAATCGAGGAGGCAATTCTCCATTTCAGAATGCCACAAGGCTTGGCAACCCCAGTTTTGGAAGAATACCCTGGAATTGACAACGCCACCACGTCAGGGCCTTGCTTTCCGAGTGATCATGGTGGATCGGTGGCTCTGCAGTGATTCAGAAGGAACACCGCCATCTAGTGCGCTTTGAACACAGCACTCCTGTACCACCGAAAGGAACGGGATGTGGGGCCGTGCGTGCAGAGCCTGGAGGCACTGATCGATAGCAGGAGGCATTGTGTTCTTGGTGTGTGAAGAAATGCTGATTTAACTCACTGGTGATCTAATTATGATGTGGGGGTGAGGGGAAGGAACAAAATCAGATGCTACTTCTAACTTATTTTGCATTAGCAATCCTTTAGCTGGAATCTGTGGGTGATCTACAAAGCCTGCTTCCACAAGCTCTGTGAAAGGAAGTTTGTCCCATGCTGCCTTGATGTCTGATCCTTACCTGCAGTGAATAACCTGCCAGGATGGGGGCATCCTCCCCCATCTTCTGTGCCCACTTGCCCCAAAGCTGTTCCCCAGTGAGAGTGGTGGCTCTAAGGACTTGTCTGAAAAGCTGGGATAAATCGTATGGACCTCTTAAAGAGAAAACCTGAAGGGCTGTATCCAAACAATTGATGGATTAGAAAGCCTCTGCAATCTTCTTGTTCAGAACCAGCTACCTCTCATCCTAGCACGTGCTAGGTTGCAGGATGGCAAAATCCTGCCTGTCCTGGGGCAGCTGCACAGAGCTCTGCACTGTGTGGCTTTTGTGGGGGGGGGGGGGTCTGTGATGGGGAATGAGGTCACAGGCTGCCAGAGGTGATCCTCAACAAGGAGTCAAGCAGACTCATTCTATCAGACACATTACAGGTAGTCCCCTGCTCCATTTCCTTAGTGCCAGGTAAAATGTTCTGTACAGCTACAGGGATGGCTTAATCTTCCAGTGCTAGGATTTTTTTGTAATGTGCCCTGCTCATCTGACCTGTCAGGAGACAGTTCCCTCACTCAAGGAAGGGAAACATGACAGTTTATGGCTCTCCAGCCTCTTCCACGTAGGAAGGAGTGATCTCTCCCTCCCTATCCTGCCTCTGAAGTAGGTGAAAGTTCTTCCATGGAGGATCGTGACCCTTATGGAGGTTGTAGGAGGATTCAAAGAGAACCAGTGTTTATGCTAGCCTTGAAATGGCTAATTAGTTTTAATTCTTGGCAGCAGCTCAGAAACTACAGCTGTTTCTCATGTTCCTGCCCTGCAGCAGTGAAGCTGTTGCCTGCAGCCAGGGGTAGCAAGCTGTTCCTTCCTGGTGCAAATGTCTTCAGGCAGTTCTTACACAGCCATGGAGAGGGCTGAGGGTCACTTTTTTTCTTAAAATGACAGGAAGATGTGTTCAAAACAGCTGCATTTGTGTGTGGTCAAGGAGGGAAGCTATGAAGACCTAGGTCAAGCAATAGATTCCTCACTTCCCCATTGCTCTTGGTTAGCGAAGCGTTGCTGCAGAGCTGGGTTTCTGTTGGCGATCCCTCCCAAACCATTAGATCACCTTCCTGACTTGGTCTTCTGACTCAGGTATTGCTACTGGATGTCAGTGTAAGCTTTCAGATTTTTTTTTTCGTGCCAGGAAGTGCACCCAATTTGTCCCACAGCAGGTCACTCAACAATGTGTGAGCACGCTGTGTGGATTGCTTACATCCTGACCAGGCTGGTGGCTCTGCTCCTAGTCACAGCAGAAGTATGTGCTTACTTAGCAACAAGCAGCTGATGAATTAATCTGATCCCTCCACTAGATGGGATGGCAGCACCATAATTTCGAAGCACTTATGGTTAAAATGTGAAGTTCCAGCACAGCCTGCTCAGTGTGACGGGTTCCCGTGCCAGACACCGCTAGCCAGGGGCTATGAAAGGTGAAAGCACTTACTTCCAGATCCTCCCCGTCAGAAAGGGCACAAAAAAGGAAATGATTCAGCGCCCCAGAGCCATGATACACAGATGACTGGGGCTGACATCATCCAGCAGTCAGGCAACACGGTGCCCCTGCAACCCTGGAGGTCATATCCTAATGTGAATGTAAGTGAGGCAGTGAGCAGAGGCTGAGAGCTGTCACTTCTGCCTTGTCACTATACGCAGCGTGTGCTGTTAGCTGTCCAGAGAATGGAGATGAGCTTGTTCTGGGAAGTGGCAAGAGCTAATACTTACAGGTCTCTAGCTTTAATACTCTGTGCAATCTTATTCCATTATTGCCAGTATGGTAATGTTCACCCTGCCCATAATTGCAGTTCTCATTGTTTATCCCAGAGTAATGCTAGCAAATAACATACGACTTAACAGCTCTATTCTTCTTGCTTCGTGCTCTTAACTGTGGGCAGAATTTTCAAATATTACTGCTTTCTGATAGAAAAAGATGCAAAGAGCAAGTTGTCCAAGGACTCCCAGCAAGCTGTCAGCACAACAGAGCAGTACCTGTATGTTACGATTCCCAGCCTCTTGAACAATATCCTACATGATCAGTGCCCTTCATTACATTAAACTCCCCAGGAAGCCAGACAGACCCTTTAGAAAACATCTTGGGTTCTTATCTTGATGGTGCAGTAGACTAGACATTGATTGTCTTGAATCTAATTTTTAAGGTACATTTTTAATGAAATGTGAAAATCAAGTCTTGTTTATAAAAATATAATACAGAACTTAGTGCTCAATATTTTAATCTTTTTACTTTTGATTTTCAGAATGACAAACATCTTTGCCCTGACACCACTTAAAAGGGTTCATGTATTGTCCATCTAAACTGGATGGTTGAGCAGAAAGCAACAGGAGTTTGTGGGACTGGGGAAGGTGTGAGGATTAAGTGAGGTTTCTGGTGGTACAAGCATGGGTTGGTTAACAGTGAAGTGATTGTATGCTTTGTAATTTAATGCCTAGCATGTTCCAGAGTTAATGTCCCCTGGAGAGGAACTGAATATTTGTAATTCCCCCCAGTCTAAAGCCTCAGAGGCCACAGAAGCAGTCAGACAATGCTGCATCAGGTACATTCAGCTGATGCTTTCAGTGCCTCCCTGGTAACCCCAAGGACTTGCATTCTCAAGCATGGTTTCATGGCAAAATAAAAATGTTATTCCCAGAGAATCAGGGAATAGTGTGGGCCCTCTGTCACATCTACTTTGAGCTAAGGGCCTCTCGACTTTATAGTGGTACAGCTTTGAATTTCAGTTGTTATTCATGGTGCTTGTTGCAACCACTGACTGTCACTTACTTGAACAACAGTAGCACCTGTGTATAAACATCCTGACAGCGCTGTCACATACCGGATACTGTGAAGAAGGCAAAATCTCCTCTGTTCTACGCTTCTTTTCTGCCCCACAGTGTAAAGTCCACTGAAAAGCGCTGGGTTCTCTCAGTGTATTAAAGACGCTTCAATTCCTGTGGGACAAAGAAATATTACAGGGTCAGAAATGTAGGTATGAGTCTCCTGGGCATCACCTCGATGTGCTAGCACTGCTCCTTAGCAATAAACACAGCAACTGAAAGGGCTAACTCCAATGACTCCTTGTGCTTCTGCTATGCCTGGGCTGAGCGCTATCTCATGCTGTTGCATGAGCCTGTGCTTGCCTTGGCTCCCAACTGTCCATCTCAGAAGGTCTGTGGGTCACCTTTGTGAGCTGCTACCCTCGTTATTGCTTCACGTGTTGTGTATCCTTCTTGCTTTTGGGACTTGTGGCTTTTGTGCTTTGCTGGTGTCAGCATATTTCTAAGGGGACAGCGTTTTGCTCCCATTGCAGGCCAGCTTCCCCTGGATCAGGCAATACCCAGCCTGCCTGGGGTGAAGCAGCTAAGACAGATGCTGGCCACCTTGCCTGTTGGCATTATTTGTCTAGCAGTGATGTTCAGAAACTGTGTTCCACAACAAGGGCCTCATTTAACAGACAATAACACACAGATAGTTCCCACCCACAGAGAGCTCACTGCCTAGGGTTATGGAAAAATATATCAAGCAGAGGTCAGAGAATTGTAAAGGGCGATAATGCAACACCGGCCACCCTGCTTTCCATGGGCCTCTTGCCTCAGGGGTGACAGTCAACCTTGCCTGCCTACAACCAGCTGTCTTCCTTAATACATACATACACACATGTGTGCACACATGCAGGCTGCACATAAATTAAACAGCCTTTGGAGTGCTAACAAACAGCAAATGCGAAATTCAAGCCAGATGTGCTCCCCTCCCTAGACACCAGCGAGCAGCTTCGGGCTGGAGCTCCATGCTGGTGGAGGTGATTTGGAAAGCAGGCTTGGTGGGAAGGCTCCAGCTCTTGAAATCCAGGGGAACCCTCAAAGTTCTCGCTTCTCCTACAGCTTAGCAGAATTCCTGGACACAAGCTCTGCCCTAAAAAGGGGAGAGTCTGTTGTAATGTCCTTGAACTTTTCTTCCCAAATGTATAGTGCTAAAGCAAGTAGGTGAGGGGCATTTATGTATATGGTACGGGTTATGTTCTACTTGGATGTTTGGAAAACAAAGGTGTGTAAGTCTTTAGGGTGTGACAACAAAGAGGATCCTGGTCTTCTGCATCCAATTCTGTGGAGGCATGTCCTGGGGCCTTAGACCTTCAAAGCATTTCCCATTAACATCAGCTCTGAGTCTCATTCACTGTAGCAAGCAACTGAGTCAACGCAGGACTGAGCAGCTGGAGCTCCTGTGTGGGTTGCAAAATGCACTGGAAAGCCCGCTGCAAAGCATCCAGCTCTGTGGCTTTCAGATGGACGGTGAGCCTGGAGAAAACATCAGTGGCCTTGGCACTCAGAGCGAGTGCCTGTGGGAAAGGAGCGATTAGAATGGGCTCGTGGATTAGGAAACCTTCTGTGAACAAATTTGGAGTTGCCCTTGAAGTGATATTTCTTCCATTTCAAAAGACTGCTGCTTCTGAGTTGTCCCGTTTGATTAACTAAGAATTGCATCAGTATCCGCGTTATTATTACTAAATAAAACTGTTTGAGTTTCAGTCCATAAAGTTTGATCAAATGCATTTTACTATTGCTGTCTAAACATTTCATCTGGTTAATGCCTAACTCCAAGTATTTTTTTAATATTTGTACTTACTAAATTATTCGGAGAGAAGCTACTGATCGCAGGCCAACTGCTGATGTCATTTACACCAACAATTAGCCCAACATTGCTCAACTGCTGTCAGGTGCTGCCAGGGTTTGAGGCTCTCATGTTCTCCCTCCTTTCTCCCAACAGGTGGCAGTCTCTTGACTTTTTTCCCCCTCTCGGTTTGGTTTTCTTTTTTTTTTTTTTTTTTTTTTTTTTGTGGTAAAAGGCAGCACAGAAAACACCCCTATTGTACGTTTGTCTCGAGAAAGAAAGATTTTTTTTTTTCCCTTTTGTACCCCTTGATTTAACTCTTCCTTGTCAGGCTAATGGCAGTGGGAGGGAAAAGCCAGTCCCTGAAGGCCAGAGAAGTAGAGGAGTGGATTTCCCTTTTAACACATGAAATAATAGTGAAATAACAGGGATGGTTTCACAGTCAATATGTCATGAAATAGCTGTCAGAAGTCTAAGTCAAACATAATGTGAATGTTCACAGAAAAATGAGGCAAGCCCAGCTATGACATGTTTTGGGGGCACAGCTATCTCTTGCAAACACTTCTTAGAAAATTATTTTTTTAAAAAAACAGCATTGAGTGGCTAAAAAACCCTGTCACCTTCCATGCAGACTTTCAAAGCCTTGTTACAGATATGAATTAAGGCTCGTCGGCCCTGCAAGGCACGAACTACGAGTCTCTTACAGCTGGGGAAGCTGAGACACCAGAGGTGGTCTATGCACAATATCAGCACTAGGTGTAAGTATTTTGGTGAGGGCTGAGATCTTTTTATCTTGGTGCTATAACAGTCCACTCCCCACTGTGCCAGCAGTTATAATGGTACAAAGGTACATTATAGTGGTAAGATTATTCCCTTTGCCCACATGAACACATTATTCTGATAAAAGTACTTTAATACCAATCTAGTTGTGTTAATACTAGAGTTTGTACAGCTTTACTGAACTGGTACAGTTAAAGCAGTACAACCTTGGCATATAGATAAGGACTAAGTATCTTATCCAAATATATGGAGCAAGTAAATGACTGATCTGGGAATAGTACACAGCAGTCTTCCTTCCCAAGCTGCTTTTCAGATTGCCTGAAACCATTCTGTTCACATTTCTCCTCACCAGAGGGTAACACAAAGCATCATTGTTTGTCAAAATGTCATGGCTTAAAAAGAGATGCCACCCTCTTATTTATAAAACTAAATGGAATAAAAACATTCAAGAATGTCTTCTTTCCATCTTCCTTCCAGTGATACCTGACGTTAGTAGGGCCTGGTTATAGATGCTTGCACAGAATTACTTGTGAAAGGTTTGTTGTGTTTTGTTTTGTTTTTTTTACATACATTTACCAATATTCATCCCAAGTGGATGCTTAAAACAAAGCATTTTCACAAAAAGATTCACCTTTCCAGCTGTCAGGTGGATGTATGACAGTGGCTTAACACAGTGCATCCATCTACCTTAGAGTTGCAGGGTGGTACTGCTCCAAACTCATGAAGTACTAGAAATGGCTCCGTCCCTACGGCATTTCAGGAAGCCTCAGATCACTCTGGTTTCTTTGCCCTGTAGGTGTCTGACACAACCTGCTGGGTCCTGCCATGGGGACAGCCAGAAGGTGTCAGCCAGCTGTTTTATTTCTGATTTTGCATCTCCATCTGAGCCACTGCATCTGTCGCTGTTGTAGCATTCACACAATGCACGATCGTGCCGTTGTCCTCCACAGATTGGCCTTCCTGAGTTGTCTTCCTCACATGATCACCAAAATGTGTCTTCCTTCTTTACCACTCAGGAGTTTTACGGGCAGTGTGGGCTAGAGTTGGAGTTCTTCTCTGTGAAGACAGCAGAAAGCCCCCCAAAGCACCAATAATATGATGGTTGCTAGAGCAGGCATAGGTTGATCTGAAAATGAGCCAGACTGGAAGATTTTGGGTTAGTCATCGAGCTTGAATTAAATCTCTCTAAAGTCCAGGATTTTTTTTTTTTCTTTTAAGTCTACTTTCTGTGGAAAAACACTCCGCTAATTCAGTATTTCAAGACAAAAATTAATTTTGAATCATCCGGATTTCCCTTGGGAGGGAAATTCTGCTTTTCAATGAGCTGGAAGTGATGTATCTTAAAATTCCCAAGCAACAATCTTATATTGGTATTTTTAATTCTGAAGGCCATTCCCATGAGTTTCTAGTATTTTTAAAGTAGGTCAGATTCTGAACACAAAAAAGCTAAAGAGTTATGCCCCTTTCATCTTTTCTTAGGAGCAATAAGCCTTTTTGGTATTATTGCTGGCTTAAATATTAAACAGGAAGCAAATTACATTTCCAGTCATTAAAGTACAATAGAACAGCTCTATTGTCTGAATCAGTGCAATATTAGGCCAGATTGTCACAGAATGCTCAAGAATGAAGTCATATTGTAGGAATGTAATAAATTAAACTTCTTGTGCTTTTACTGTGAGTTCTGCCTGACGAGAGATTACTTCTTCATTCCTGTCAATGAAGGGAAGAAATTTGGGCCCCAAAACTTGAACGTGGTAAGCAACTATACAGAATTTGATATTCACACACATTTAGTACGAAAATGCAACCCGTTGTTGCTGCTTACAAGACTCTAAGCTTACTAATCTTTGTACTGTGTGACCAGAAAACTTATTTTTAAGACCTGTTTTAAATGACTCAATAAATAGAGGGATTTGCGTGCAACTCTGCTGGTTTGAAAGGAGTTGTGCTCTGTAGGGCTTTAGCCCCAAGGAAAGCTACACATGGGAAATTGTCCCCTTGTTGTAATGTTCCTCCGGTTAAATCCATGCTCATAAAACCGCAACACTAGGAAAATCCTGAAGGGTCTTGCAGGGGCAATAGCTGACAGTATCTGAGAGCTGCTGCCTGGTAGCCTCCCGGAGGTGGTGCCCTGACTATTTACTACCTAAACTAAGCAGAGGATGGAAATTGGTGCTTCTTGGAGCAGCACTGTGCTCCCCTTGAGCTGACTGACAGCATCCTGTCCCTAGGTAAAGCAGAAGTTGCTGGCTGTTGCCAAAAGACTTGGATTTTTGGGCTGCTTTCTCCCAGTGGTGCGGTTCCCACTGAGGCAGTGTGCCACTTGAGGTCTTCCCTCCTTACCTTGGACAGCTGTCCAGACACAGTGGTCGGCCCCCATCTGATGTAATTTTTAAAGCATTCAGTACTGGGGATTCTACTGCCTCCAAGGATGCTGTTATACCACTGAACTCCTAGGAGGTTTTCCCAACATCTGAGCAAAAATGTTCCCGCAAATGAAAGCGGTTACTTTTTGTCTTGACCCGGTGGATTTGGACAGCAATTCATCTTCTTCAGTAACTTAATGCAAGAACTTTGTAACGTTACCCTCTTTATTCTTTGCTAGACTAAACAAATCCAGTTCCTTTGCCCTTTTTTCATAGGTCCTGTTTTCGAAGTCTCTTACTGTTGTCCCTTCGAACCTTTTTGTTCTCTGCTCTTCAGAGTCTCTTCTAAATGCAGTGTCTGAAACCAAATGTGGAGTTCCAGCTGAGGCTTCCTTGGCACTGAGTGTAGAGGAGCCGCTTCTTCCTGGGCTTAGTTTGACTCCTGTTTGTATACCCAAGAATGAGATTTGCCCTTTTTACCTTTGCTTTGTGTTTCACTTGTGGCCTAGCCTGACCTCTTGGATCTTCCTCGGGAATATTTCTGCCTCCGTAGTTATTCCTATTTCAGGAAGAAATTCCTCAGCTGTTCCCATAGTTGATTTTTTATAGTTGATAGTATTGTTTCTATACCATGCTTAGTCTGATATTTAATAGAATTGCTGTTGGTTGCAACACTTCATCCGTTTAATGCAATCGGCTTGCATTATAACCATGTTTTCAGAGCGGTTTGTAACATTTTCAGGCATAATTTCTCAACCAAAATTTTTAAGTTGTGCTATCCCACAGTCATTAATGACAGAATTAAATAGAAGCAGACTCGCATCACCCCTGGAAACATTCCTCCCCAGTTGTGTCAGCAAATCACCAGTACCTTGCTGGGCATCTGGAACGGGTCTTATTCCTACCAAAAACACAGCCTTGTGATCTGAGGTGTGTGACAAACGCCGCCCAAGGAGAGGAATCTGTTCCTCCGTGCCTCTTTAGAATTACCTATCCTTCTGCAGCGTGCCCTCTCCTCATATATCCACGTATTATCAACTATACCTGTCGTTATCTTAAGATACCGTCTGGGAAGTTACCTGCTCTAACGGTCACATAATTTCTCATTTAGAAAAATAACTCAGCTGGAGGAGCCTTCAGCTCATTCTAGACACTTAGTTACAGACTGTGAAAGATTTATGTATATGAAGTGTGCTCAGTTTTACTGTCATGCGCCATTGTTTTGACAGCCCAGATGAAGTTCCAGGTATGACATTATCAAACAGAATATGCCCTAGAGAAATTATTTTTCTAAGAGTTTTACTCCACACTCTCTCAGCTTAAAAATGCAGAACAGGCCACAGGAAAATGGGAAGAAAATTAAAGCTTTGATTCAGCAAAGAACTCTGGCTGATGCTTACATTTAAGTAGTTATGTAGTCAGATTATGCTAGTGTTTAAAACCCAAGTACTTCAGTAAAATACCGAGCTGAGTTTGATGGGGCTCCTTCCCTTCTTTAAATGCCACTTGTAATTTGCGCTACTAATTACTCCTGTTACATTAAATAAATAAATGACCCCCCGCAGGGGGGGGGTTATTGATGGGCTAAGGGTTGAAGGGTTACATGGGCTGAAAAATAAAGGGGGGGGTTCATGTGGGGTGACCCACACGACCAGAACATAAATTAAAAGGTAATCCTTTTTTGGGGGAGTGTAGTGAGGGGCTGGGGAAGAGAGATGGCCTTGTTTGGTGTTCAGAAATGGTGTAAAATAATGTTTTAAGGGGGTGTGAGCTGCTGGAAGTCCTGGGCGTGATGAAAGGAGGCAAAGGAGCTGGGCACTCTCCCAGCATCCAACCATCCAGGCAGGGAGATGTGCAGACAGGCAGCAGAATTGCCCGAGCTGATGGCACCGGGAGGCTCGGCTGTGCAGGAAGGAACCCAGCGGGGTCATTTCCTGGAAAACCCTGGTGGCAAACTCTGATGTGAGAGATGGAGAAACCAGCTGGAAGGGGGGAGATCTTCCCCACATGGCTCCCACAGATGGGTATGAATGTGAATGTGGGAGGCATCTTGGGTTAAGGTGATAACCTCAGACTTTGTGGTCCGTGCAAAAGGAAGGACAGCAGAGCAAACAGCTGATGGAGGGATGAGGAAACGGGAGAATGATTCTGGATTGCACAAGAGCAGGCTGCAAGAGAAAAAGGAGATAGGAAGCTCGGGGTTCTTCAAAGGGATGATAATAGCCAAATCTAAACTTTCCTAGCACACAGGAAGGAAAAAAGAAATACACTGAGGCGAATTTGGCTAAAGCACGAGACCTTCTTTGACCTCAGAAAAAAAAAAAGAAAAGGCGGAAAGAGGAAGGTAGGTCAGAGTAACAGAACTCAGACCAAACAGTACGGGCATATAGGATTACGATCAAAAACTGACGGAAACAAAGCATAAGGGGTTTTTAAGGACAGTAAAAACTTTGTAAGTATGTTCATGTGATGCTTTGAAAACTCAAAAACTGAAGTTATTCAACAGGTTTTCTTTATTATGGTGCCGGTTGTGTGGGGGATTATGGGGGCTAACACACCAAGGGTTGCTGCCTGTGCACTTAATGTGGTAAAGTAAGGTTTTGGCCTCCTCTTTGAGGGAGCGATGTGGACTGGATGATTTTAATCAGTTTTAGGCAATCAAGGGTACTTTTTTTTTGCATGTTTTCCACACTCAGGTCCCTTGTGAAGGAACCAGCGGTGCAAGCCTTGGGGACTGAGTGAATCCTCGTGGTGCTTGTGGCGATGGTGCGTTTTGGGGCTGCTTTGTGCCGGTGTATGCGAACCATTCCTTCACGGTAAAACCACCACAGCTGGCTGGGGGGAGAGGGGGGTCTGACACCGAGCCCTGCGGACCCGAGGCGACAAGTTCCTCCTCGCCTCCCTCCCTCCCTGCCTGCAGGGCAAGGGCCGGGCTCTCCCAGCCGCAGGAAGGAAACAACCCCGCGTCCTTTCCTCACGCACCCCGCCCGCCCGCCGCCGCCTGAGGCGACCCCGTTCCCGCCTCGCCCAACGGCCGCGCCTCGCGCCCCCCGCGGCCGTTAACCGCCCCCCCCCCCCCAAACCCCCCAGCCGCGTGCCAGGGCGGGGGCGGAGGGCGCGGCGCGATTGGCCGGCGGGCAGCCAAGCGCGGCCCGCTCCCTCGCCTCCTATTGGCCGAGGGCAGGGAGAGCGCCCCCGCCCACCTTCCTCGTCTCCCATTGGCTGGCCGTGCCGGCCGGGCCCCGCCCCCCCGGGGTCATTTAAGTTTATGGGGGGAAATAAATAAATAAAGCGGGAAAGAGAAATGCGTAGAAGGGGGGGGGGAGCGCAACCTAACCTGCTGCTCGGGGGCGGAGCCTCCCGCGGTGGCCAATGGGCGCTCAGCTGCCGGCACTGATTGACACCTCGGCGGAGCCAATCAGAGAGCCAGGCGGCTGTTAGTATTCCCGCGCCGGCCAATGGGAGGCGTCGCGCTTTTGACCGACGTTTTCGCGGTCCAATTGGAAGCGCGCATAGCGGGCCGGCGAGCGCGGCTTCGCCTATCGAAAATCCCCCCGCCAGGAAGGGGGCGGGCCCGGTGTGTGTGTGTGTGGGCGTGTCCCAGGCGGGGAGTGACGGGGCTCGCAGCCAATGGGGGCAGGGCCTCGGGTGTGCGCGGGGGCCAATGAGGGGGGCCGGCTGCGGGAGGCGCCGAGCCGGTGCGCGCTGAGGGGGAAGATGAGAGAGGTACCGCGCTTCCGGGGTCAGCGGGCGGGTAGGGGCGGGGCCAGTGCGCAGGCCACGCCCACCGAGGGGCGGGACCACGAGGGGGTTGCTCGGAGGGGGGGAGCCGTTGGGCTCCAACCGCCGCCTGTGAGGGAAAGGGGAGCGGGGGGGGGGGGATGGCGGCCCCGGGGCTGAGGTGTGAGGAGTAAATGTTAATAAATGTTAATAAATGTTAATAAAGTGAGAGATGGAGAGAGGCTCTCGGGTCCGAGTAGTGGTTTGGGGTGGAAAAGTGTCTGCATAAACACCTCAACTACGGAACAGTCCTGGAATCTGAACGCTTCTGAGGCTTCCTGAGGGCTGGGGAGGTGTCGCACGTAAAATTAAGTCCCACATGAAAATTAAGTCCCACATAGAGACTACATCCCGTACAGAAATCGCATCCCATATAGAAATCCTGCCCCTGAAATCCCAGCACTAACACAGAAGCGCCGTTCCCCTTAGCATCTGAGGGTCCCAGGGCGCTTTGCAACAAAAAACGACTTAAAACAAAAATAATCCCGTGGTGGCTATTTAAAAAGCTATTTTATAAAGCAGGGCCAGCCTTCTGTAAGGAGCTCTGAGGTGAGAGCGTTTCTAGCAGCTGGGCTGCCGTCAGTGGCCACTCCGAGCCTTGACTGGAAGGAGCCTTCCCTCCCCAGTGGAAAATGCGGTGTCTGTAAAGCTGCAGTTTTCTGCAGGAAAGTTCCAGTTTTACTGGAAAAAAAAAATAATAATAAAATAGGTTTTTCTGACCAGAAAATTGAAGTGATGGTTCGTGGCTACTTGCCTCGACAACCTCTGTCAATTCCGCCATCAGCTCCTGTGAGGGAGCTTTGCGTCCCCCCCCAGCACACACACACACAAGGAATTGCTTACACCTTTTATTCCACAAAGGATGTGAGAGTTTTACTTTTTGTCCCGAAACGCAACCGAGGGTTGTTTTTTTGTTTTTTTTTTTTTCATAGGATGAAAATTCCAGTGTTTGGCCAGCCTGAATCAAAACTTCTGGAAACTTGGGGCCAGATCTTTGGCTTGTACAAACTGGCTAGCTCCATTGTGTTTAGTCCACAGAGGATTTGGCCCTAGGTAATTAATGGTTCACCCGAGGTCGTGCAGCGAGTTGATTTTAAAGCTGGGAACCGAATCCGGAGCTGTTATTATTCAGTCCTGTCATATATCTTGAAGTTTACTGCACAACATTGTATTTTTCTTAGACAAGCTGGATTAATAAGAGCCAGAATCCACGAGACTCTGATTGCAACTTTTCTTAAAAATCGTGCTCTGAAAATCTATTCAATTGTGATCTTACTAGAAAAGAGAGTAAATATGTTGTAATTAGTGCATAGGTGACACTGACTACCGAGGGAGAGAGAGGCCTGAAAAACTGCTTTTGTTATTTAAACCTTTCTTTCAAAGTACAAAAGCATTTGATTGGCACTTCACTGATTTAATAGTCCATTTGTAATGCAGGAAGAACATTACAGAAGATTTTAGCATTATTTTAAATCTCATCATTTAATCTGTAGGTGTTTAAAAAAAAAAAAATCCTCATTTCTAGCTGAAGAAAACTTTCTGATAGCACGTAGAACCTGCGACTAGTCAGTTGTTCAAGGTATGGATGTCTTGTGGCTTCCAAAATAAAATGGTTTATAGTCTTAAAATAAAACTTGGCTTGTTTGTTGTGCTAGCACATAGAATCTTTCTGGCCAAAGATTTCATGGTAACGCTGTAATGTTAGGAATGGCATCCAAAGCCCCCTGCTTTCAAATCAGGGGGCTTCTAGCACTCGACCTAAAGAGGAGAGCAGCTCAGATCCTGTGCAGCAGTGAGGCCAGGTGCGTAAGGTACCAGCTAGTTCATTCAATATTCTGCATTTACAGAGGCTGTCTTTCACCTGTACTTGCATAAATCTGCTTTGTAAAGGTTGAATTCTTTTTCTGATTCACACGTGGGGAAGATACAAAAGCAATGAACCCAGGCTGCCTCCCCACGTTTCTGTTTGAGAGTGGAAAAGGACTCTGTGAAGCTCACGAAGGCTCGTCTTTGCCTTCCAAATGTTTGGGGGGTGACTTCAGGGCTAAAATCTTATAAGACCCTGAATTAAACAGCAGTGAAACGACTTGCCAGTGTCAAAGAGCAGGCAGTGACAGAGTTTGCACAGACCCTCTGCCTCCCAGGCCACAGCTGCACCTATTGGCTTCATTGTCCCATCCCTCCCACGCACATGCATGCCTGGCATTGTTTTGGAAATACAGCAGAAACTTGATAATTCAAACTGATGACTCGGAGAGCCACTTGTGGAACTAATTTATTGGGTAAATTAGTGACTACATGTGCAGGCAAATTTGGGAAAGAAAAAAAAAAAGATGCTGTGTCATAGTGTATGATTTGTTACTTCAAACAGTGTGGTTTAATTGTCACTGCATTAATTTAGTATTGTGGACAATATTTTTGTTCGATGTTTTAAAAGCAAGGTCTTGAAAGGTCTCAGCGTGGTTCTATCCTGGTTGTTTAAATCTTTGAGGGGAATTGGGTTTTCAGTTCTTCAATGAGGAGTTATAATTTCGGATTAGAAATTAATCCGTAGCACCTATTTTATGGTACAGGATTTATGGCATGCCTCAGAGGTTAAACCATAGCCCTAGTAGACTGATCCGTGCTGTAGGCTTATTTGATTTCAGCAGGACTGCCTGACTAAGACAAATAGGATTTGATCCTTGCTGGGTAACTCTGGTCAAATTCCAGGTGCCTCTTAAGACTTACGATTTCCATCTCGGTATTAGAAAATAAATGTGTTCTCTTTGTTTATTTTTCACAGGACCTCAGTATTGTTCAGTACAGTTTGTCATGCGAGGCTGTAAATCCTTTCAAGCAAGGTGGGGTTTTAGGTTTGCAAACTGTTCCCAAATAATCACACCTGTACCGTGAAGGAAAAGGCTGTCCTCTGGCCAAGCGTGGACAGAATTTAGGATGCTTAGTTAATTGAGATTCCAGAGCAACTGGAATTACTAATGTAGAAGATGTTAGGGAGAAAAGTAATTATTTTTAATTTGTTCAAAGTACCAACTTCATGTTAAATGATCAAAATTCATCTGTAATTGCATGCATAGTAGCCCAAGTAATCTTACCAGCAGTTTAAACTTTCAGAAGAGGCAAGCTGTTGTCGAAAGTATGCACAAATTATTTTGGTATTAAAAACAAAACAAAAACAATACAATGTCTCAAACTGGCAGCTTTTAGTAAACTTTGTTTGTTTACCTTTCCATAGTCATGCTGACCCTTGATCGTAGGTATCAGAGCAACACAAACAAAACAAAATCCAGTTCTTTAATTTTCATGAGCAGTGTACTCCGAGATGAATCACTGAGCAATCCCGAAGCAGAAGAAAAGAGTTGTCATTGACAGGTTTTCACAACCAGAGGTGATTTCTGTACTGCTTTGTGAAGTCCCACATTTTGTATCCCGAGCAGTGTGAGCAGAATAAAAAAGGAGTTCAGGGAGTAGATTATTTTGCTCTTACCAATACTAGTAAATACTTGATTCTACTCTGATTTTCTCAGATAGTCCTGAAAGGTGCCTCAAGAAATACCTAAATATAACCTTTTGTAATCATATGTTCTCGTCTGGGATAGTTCTGCTTGTTTTACTGTTTATTCAAAAAAAATAATTATTTCTTCCTATTATTCCTTCCTTTTCTTTCTTTCTTTCTTTCTTTCTTTCTTTCTTTCTTTCTTTCTTTCTTTCTTTCTTTCTTTCTTTCTTTCTTTCTTTCTTTCTTTCTTTCTTTCTTTCTTTCTTTCTTTTTCTTTCTTTCTTTTCTTTCTTTCTTTCTTTCTTTCTTTCTTTCTTTCTTTCTTTCTTTCTTTCTTTCTTTCTTTCTTTCTTTCTTTCTTTCTTTCTTTCTTTCTTTCTTTCTTTCTTTCTTTCTTTCTTTCTCAAATACAGGGTCCAACCCAATTATTGCTTCTTATATTTTCATAAAAACACACTGAAGCCGGAGTGCTTGTTTACTGGTTTTGGTTCCTGGCTTAAGACTTGGAACCCTGAAGCTCTCAGCTGTGCCACGAATAGCATATTTGACTTTAGGGAAAATTGCTCCGTCTTTGTTTCCTATCTGTAACAGGAATAATGCTCGTGTGCTGTCATCACAGATATTTGCAAAGGTATATACACGGAGAATTCTGAAATGCTGTTGTTATGGTTATGTAGAATATCTCAGTAATAACTTCAGAGACTCGGTGCCAATTATTCCATTGGCTATTCGGTTTGACA
The DNA here is from genome assembly GCF_009819795.1 of Aythya fuligula. Lineage (NCBI taxonomy): Eukaryota > Metazoa > Chordata > Aves > Anseriformes > Anatidae > Aythya > Aythya fuligula. Next base: position 87,403,077 of record NC_045559.1, read on the forward strand.
GTGAGTGCCAGTGTTAGTAACTTCATAAACTTCACTGTAGTTATTCTGGGTTTGCATCAGAAAACAGAACGTGGCTTAGACATGAATTTCCTCTTTGAAATAACTGAAGTGACATCAGTGGAATTATACAGGAATGATTTTGGCATTGATATTACTGCCAGACACGGCTCTGAGTGCTTTGGCCTCATACAAAGCGAGCTGTCTTAGCAGTACAGGAGTTCAAAGCTCCTTCAGAGTTGTAGTATCCTCTTTACCATTTTCAGTTTTCAAGTACTGTAGCTAGCAAGTTGCGTTGCTGCAACAACCTGCAGGGCTTAAAAATGCGCCTGTACACAAATGGCTTAATCCCCTCACTACCTTTGGCACATCCATAGGTCTAAAGCTTAAGGACTTCCAACTTTTAAAGTTGTTTTTTTTTTTTTTTTTTTTTTTGTGACAAACCGCGGTCAGAAACGCCGGCTGTTTTTCTTACACGTAGCACTTTATATTTCCAGACGCTGTAAATACTGGCCTTCAGCAAGCCTTTGTGTCACACATCACTTTATGGAAGAAGAAAGCAGAAAATCCCCGCTGTTTTCAAAATGGGTGATAACTTTTAACTCTTTGTATTTTTTGCAAGGTACTGAGGCTTTATTTCCGTGACCAGCAGTGCTCGCTCTGTGCTTTACCCTATGGTAGAAGTCGGAGCTTTCAGGAAGAGTGAAACAGCAGCAAAATTCTTTAAAACAGGCTGGGAGTGCCTGGAGTTTGGTGTTCAGGCCACTAGAAAAGCTGTTCTTTGGTAGTTTTAAGTGCAACAGAATGAAATTTGGGGCTGAAAGAGCAGGTGCTGTTATTCTGTAGAAGCAGCATTGCCTGTTTTGTTAGGCAGCTTCCCATTTCGTCGCTGGAAAATAAATAAATAGAACCCTTTGTGCTCTTTAGGTGGAATTTGGAGGTTGGGTCCCGCTTCTCTCCAAAACTCTCGCAGGACTTTCTCCCCCCATTGTGGCGTGTGAATAACAACCCGCCAGCTCAACGCCAGGTTTCTGCATCAGGCGGCTGAAAAGAGGCGCCCCTATTTATAGCAGTCAAACATTGGCAGGTGCAAGACTGGTGAGAAACTTTAGTCTCACACATCCCAAGTGGTTGTAGGGAAGAGTCTTCTGCGTGGTGGAAGCTGGGCCACGAGAATCAACAGCCCTGCTCGGTGGCTGTCTCCTCGTTTCGATCAATCAGCCTGTCTTTCCAGGAGGGGGTGTAACCAAGAAGGGCCTGATGGTGCTGCTTGCAGTAATATACTTAGCTATGGCAGCTTTAGCTATTATTTATAGAAGCGCTAATTATATCAATAGAAATAGCAATATTAATACTGTTAAGTGTCGGAATCCACGCTTGACAGCATGAACTGAACGCAGCTACTGTGAAACAAAGCAGCCAGCTTGTCTCCCTTGTCAAACCACCAAGATGCAGTACAGGAAGAGTACACACCCACCGTAATTGCTCAGGGTCTCACCGTTTTTGCTCATCTTGTTTTATCACTCTTATTTCAAGTTGCAGGCTCCTGAGGCTGGCTGTTCCCAGGAAGCGCAGCCTGCATCCCGAGTCGGTCCAGGACATGCAAACTGTGACTAAAATGTCGCACTGGGTTCCGGTTCAAAGCTGGCATTCTGCAATGCTGGCAACCGAGAAGTGTCTCAAAGTTCAGATTTGGACCCAAACTTTTTTTTTTTTTTTTTTTTTTTTTTTTTTTATTGAACTTCTGCTCTTACCGCTTCTTGTTTACAAAATAGTTGGTGAAAACTCACATAGATTTCAATCCCCACAGTTACGTGCAGGCGACGTTGTAACCAGCCTTAATTGGCATCTTTTAAAGGGCAGAAATCATATTACCAAAAAATAAACAAAACTAAAAGAAAACAAGAGCATATTGAGACTCGTTTTCTGGCTGCTTTTTTAACATTTAAAATGTGCTTGATTTCCTGTCAGAGCTCTTGTTACTTCTGCCTACCTCTTGTGACAGTGTTTTAGACTGACTTCCCACAGGAGCTTACAAATCAAGCAGGTTAATGTCTTCATTAAAACTGAATAACAGTTTACTTTGGGAAAAAAACATATTAAATATTTCAGGATATTGAACACCAAACTACTATTAAGCTTTAACTAATGCATTTACTTTGCTGACACTTGCTCTCCGATGGGACACGTAGCTCAAGTTAATGTCACTAGAAGTGATGTTTAAGGCTTCACGAGGAAGTGTTTCCAACCCCTTCTAGATGATTTTACTCCAATTCTATCGCTCTGTACTTGAGAAAAAGTTTTAAATAAGTTATTTCAGCAACTTGCCATCCTTATTTTGGAAACGCTCAGGCTATAGATGTCCCCTCTGAAGTCTGAAATAACCCTTTCTATGTCCTAGATGTATGTGGTATGTCGTGTAAAGAAAGTGACAGCCAGTTGGCCTCCGGACACGTAAAGAATGTCCTTAGTACACTTGCCTTTGGGAGGAAAATACAAGGATTGTCACAGACGGGAAGTCACGTTCACAACGCTTCTGTCACCAGTGCTTGTAAACCCACCTCGAGGTGCCACTGATGTAGTGGAAGTGGATCAGCAGAGCAGAAGTGGAGGCACGTGGCCAGTAAGTCAAGGCTTCTCGGTTGGCAAGTGGTGGTGTTCTGCCTGGGCTGCTGTTGCTGCAGAACTGTTTGCTCATATCTTTCTGCCTCTGTGCAGAATCCATTTGTGATGATGCCATGTGGGGCACGGGGCAGGCCATCAGCAATAGGGAAGGGGGTTGTTTGGGTTTCCTTGGGTTTCCTTTGCTCGTATTGCACTGCATAGTCTGTTGGTGTGATTTGCTTTAGCAGCTCTTTTTGGTTTTGTTGTCTTCTTGTTTTGTTTTTTCTTTTTGGTAGTGGGTTATTGGGTGTTTTTTCCTTTTTCCCTTTTTTTTTTTTTTTTGACCTCTTTATTTGGCAATCCTATGGTTTACTTATCTATTATCAAAGCCATGTCAGACTGTGGTGCGTCATTCTTTCTGGATCCGACTGCAGCAGCAGCACCCCAGTACATGAAGCAATCAAACAACATTTCTTCTCTGGCAAATTTAAGCCGCTCCCTTTGAAGTTTGTGAATTTATCCAAAAAGAAACAAATCAAAACCAGTTTCAGCTCTGTGCAGAAATAATACTGATATTCTCTGATGCTATTTCCCATTGTTGATCTTTAATAATTCTGGAACTTTTCTGACATCTCTGTAAGCTCTGTGAGCAGGTGATCTGTGAGTAAATCTCCCTGAGGAGTAACAAACTTTCTTGAATTATTTACGTCTACTGTAGGAACTCTGTCTTGTATTGCATCCTGGGCTGAGTGTGTGGACGATGCAAGCTGAATGACGGAGAAAAAAGCAGGGAATGTGCCTATAGCACATAAAGATACCTGTAAGTTTTATGCATACATAATATCAAAATTATTCTACTGTAATGCTGCTGGCTTCAGCAGAGTTTACTTGTGGAAAAAAAATTGCCCACAAAACTTAGGATCTTGGTTACGGCCATAAAGAGGTCATTGAGAAAGACGAATGGCTTAGAGAATCATTTATACAGTAGGGCAAAAGTACAAAACCCAGTTTAACTACTGCTGCGTATCTGAAATACATCGTCATTCAGTGGTGAAGCTCTGGAACATGCTTAGCTCTATCCTTATCACAGCTGGCAAATTTGGCAATTCCTGGTAGGCTACAAGGTAATTAATGCATGTGCCTGGAATATGATTTTTTTTTCTTTACTTGCAGCCCCATTACATTTAAGTTCACGAGATAAAACAATTCTTGTTTTCATTTACATAGCTCTTTGGGGCACTCCAGTTTTTGGGTAAACAAATGCAATTCAAAATTGCTTTGAATTTACGTGCCATGCACATTTGTTCACTTATTGTCATTCTTGCCCTTTAATTGGGTGCATGTGTTACATTTCTGAGATTTTTGCATTTGCCGTTTGAAAATAAAAATTGCGTTGCCTAGTCCTGATTTGCAGGATAAATGAAACAAAACTGCTTTTGCTGCTGAGGTGGCTCAGCACACGTACTCGTGTGGTGTCAAAACATACTCAAATTCACAATTTGTTTTCTGAAACAAATTTCTGTGCCTTGTGCACACTCGCCTCAATCAGGGATTGAGGTGAGGAGGGTCTCTAATCCCACTTTTTGGTGAAGGGGTCGTGTTGCTGGTGCCATATCAGAGATGTTTGCCCCATCTTGCCTGTCCTGCACCTGCTGTATGGATGGTGTTATCTTGGCAGTTTTTCTTCCAGTTCAGTGCTGCTCCTAGAAAGCACAATAACCTGAGCTTTGAGAAAACAGTTTAAATTAATGCTAGCCAGATTCCCAGATCAGCATTAACATCATCTGTGTGTATGTGTTGCAGTGGAACTAGGCAAGTCCCAGATGAGATCAGCGCCCCATCCGCTGGTGCAGGGGTTTTACATCCTGTAAAATAGATTCGCTGCCTCAGTTAAATGAGCAAGTCAAGCAAAAGGTGAAGGGAACAAAATATTGTAATTCCCACTATAGTGACTGCAGACTAAGACACAGAAAGATTTAGTGACTTGATCAGGATAATCCAGGGAAAGGAAAGCGAGGTTTTCAGAGGCAACTAACTCCCACTAAAGCAAGCATGGGAGTGATGTGCCAACCTGCCATTTGTGCCTTTGAAAATTTCCCCAGGGAGTCTATTGTAGAGCCAAGCATTGAACTCTGATCTTCAGTCCCCCACCAGACAACCGTTCTTTTCTGCTTTAAGTGGTTTTAATTGAAAAATGCCATCTGAACAGTGTCTGTAAAGAATTACTTTTCCTCAGAACCTCCAAAAGAAAAGGAAAATGATGTGCTGCAGCAATAAATTAACCAGTGATCAAAATAAAAACCACAGTCTTGTTATGAAAACCAGAACTGGTGGGTAAATACTGCGAATTTATGACACCACTGGAAAAAAAAATCTACTTTGGTAAATGTTAACACTATAAGAAGTAAAGAATTTTTTTTTAATTATTAAACTATTCAAAACTCTTCTAAACAGACTTCACATGCAAAAGCTACAATTTTATTTTTTTAAAAAAGCAAGCAGTTCACCCTTGCTTTCCTGCGGGCACTATTTATATCTGTGTCGGTGTTTGTTTCAGCGAAGAGAATAAAACTGAAGCCCACATGACCCTCTCATACTCTCCCCAAATAGCAGTAACACTTTTCCTTTTTTTTTTTCCCAGAGTTGTACGAATATTGGCTCACACGTTCTCGTTGCTTTGTGAGCAGGTTGACGCTCTCCCCATTTTACAGTTTGGGAAACAATGGCTGGACTCAAGGTTATCCGAGTCCAGAGAAACTGTTAGAGTCAGATTACGCTGCTGGAGTGACCCATGTTCAGGCCACTCCAACACGTCCCCAAATAATATTTTACAAGCATGAGCCATCTGTGTGTGATGAGATCAGACGTAAGGAAGTCTGTAGTTGCCAAGAGAATTTGAGTGAGCAGAATTGTACAACTACAAAGAAATCCTACTGCATCAACAAAGGAAGCTAAGAGAAATATTCCCACTGAGCTCTTTCAGACTGTTTTAATTGGACCATTTGTTCTTGCAATATTTTAAGGGTTCATTCTTCCTTTTGCACATCTAATTAGTACTGACAGTATTGCAAGTTCCGTGTTCATTATGAGTAGCCTCCAAAACGGATAGTCCCATATTTTGGAAAAGAGCAAGGTATTTTTTCTGCTGTGCCTCCCTGTGCACCTGTAGGGGAAGCCAGCCTTTTTGACCTGGCTGCATCACAACTTCCTCACCCTCACGAACCCCCACAAAGGTTCCCCAGACAAAACTCCCCCAGAACTCTCTGTCAGCTCCTGACCACAAAGTACTTGCTGCGTGTGGACCTCAGAGGTAGGATGGGCTCATTACTTATGTCATCCTGCTTTTATTTGTTTTATGGAGTACTTCACAAAAGCAAATAAATGCAAAGGGTAGGCTTTTCAAAAGCTCTCAGCATCAGTCTAGCTCTTCTCTCTTTGAAGACAACGGGGACTTGACTTGACTGGAGATGGAATTAAGCCAACACTGAGCATTTTCAACAACTCCAGTCATCGCATCTCCCCGGAGAATTTATGATCTAACAAAAAGGATTAATTGATTAGCACTCAAGTTGACCAGTGGATATGAATCTTTTGCTTTCGAGAACAACTCTGATTTTGGAACAAAAGTCTCCTGAGTTTTTGCTTTGGTTACTACGGGTTAAGTTCTGTTAGGGTTTCTCCCAGTTTGTTTTATTAGAAAATGGTATTTATTTGACTGCAGTATGCTACCTAAAATTGCTATAATTTGTTTCTTTATTTCCGTAAACATTGCTGTGTTTATTTTGGATGGGTGGTTAGTTAAAAAAAAATCATAAAAACATATTGGTTACCTCTAATATCTCATTTTCTCTTGTAATCACTGTATGTAGTTTTTCTATAGCACTGATTAAAAAAAAAAAGTTGGGGAGGAGAGACATTAGAATCTATTTTCAGGGTGGCATATCAGACCACACGCACTTATGGGGTAGAGTAGATTTGTTATTTTGGGCAGTACTGTGGAACTTATGAGAAGCTTTCTTTTTTTATACAAAGTTAGTTCAGAGTAGATTAAAGTTTATTTCAAACTCAGCATATTTGACCTCAAGCATCATAAGAGTCATGTAGAATTGGCTCATGCTATTAAATTCCTACAGTGAACTCCATAATAATGATTAATTTCTTTCATAAACTCTCTTCATAATTAATACAGGTTTCATTGTGGGCACTGCTATTCTCATATTGATTATCTCCACAATTTAGATTGGACTCTTAAAATGATGTCTTTGTTTACTCTGATGACCAGACATTTATTTTATTTGGATAACTCTCATCATTTGCAAACTGAACTGGGGATATTGCTACCATAGAAATTACAAATATTTCAGAGCCGTTTCTTGCAAGAGCAGAGATAATTTTTTGGCACGTGAGATTAATAATACTTTGGTGTTCTCTGATGCCTCTCATCTGAGAATGTGAGTTCTTTATGAACATCAATTAATTAAGCTTTAAGACACCCTCCTGAAATAGGGAGGCATTAGTAACCTCTTGCACTGATGGATAAACTCAGATTTAGAGACATCGACTGACTTAGTCAAAGTCACCTGGCAAATTATCGTGAATATAACCCAGTTTGTTGACTACCAGTGTTTCTGTTGTGAGGAGTTTCTTTCTCCTGGCATGATAATTTTTGACATGGCATAGTTGCTTTTGGCAAAATATGCTTTTTAAAAAGTTATAATGACACAAGATGTTTTAGCTGCCTGAAGAAGTATGCACCTTTCTTGGTGTTTGTTTCTTCTCAAAAATAATTCATTTTCAGGATTCTCTCATAAGCTGCAGTTAATATCAATAAACTTTTCAGACTTTGATGATCTCCTTTGGAAAAAGGGTGTCTTCACGATTCTGGGCAACTACAGGAGAAGCAGTTTAAGGGCAAAAAAGCAGAAAATAATGAATGATGAGACTGAGAGATCTGAGCATATTGAGGGAAAAGAGCCACAAACCAGATTTTGCAGCATCACAGCGCACACTTTATACAACGCTATGCAACAGGTGAACCTTCCTCTTGGTCTCTCCTGTGTCTTAACGACATAAATCCACCTCATTACTATATTTAAAAGCACTTGGGCACAACTCCAGTCCTCAGAGAGCTCAGTGATGGGGACAGTATATCTTGCGTGGGTGTGTTGCCCGGGCTCTACAGGGTCCTGAGCCCCTTGGCGCTTGCTGAACTCTCCTTGTTTTGTTAACTTCAGAGAAAAGTTGCAACGGGTGGCAGAAGGCAATAAGGCAATCTCCAGAAGGCCTGGGAGAGGAGCAGGAATTCCAGTTTTTGAGCTGAATTCAGCCGTCCTGCTGCTGCCAAACCTCTGAGCAGGGAGGGGGAGATGTGGATGTAAGAAGCAGCACGTATATCAGTATCAGCGCGTGCAGTCCAACAGCCCCCGTGCCTGAGGACAGCGAGTGCAACTAAGGACAACGTGGAATTTATAAGAGTACCTCACATGTTGAGATGCTTTATAGTCCCCCCTGTGAATAGCCTAGCAAAAACCATATGTGAAATATAAATACACTGGGACTTAAAAACAGAGCTGTATTCCAGCCTTTTAAGTTAATTTTGTAACATGCAGCATCCGAGGGCTTAATGTGTGTTGTATGCGGTGCTAGCCGACTAGCACGGGACTTAATAAAAGCAGTATGTACTGGAGACACCAGAGGGGCTGGTGGAAGACGGGGGAAGAAGATGGTGGAAATATCACATTTTAGGGAAAGAAAGAATCCAGTTTAAACCAACTGGCTGCTTGTTTCCTTCAGTCAAAATGCAACAATGAACTCCTGTTGTCATGCTGAGTCAGTTGGCAGTGACTCATTTTATCAGTCTCAAAATTGTCCGGCATTTCATCAGAACTGGATTACACAATGGGTTTTTCCTTTTCCCCCTCTTTTTTTTTTTTTTTTTTTCCCAATACACTTGTAATATTAATAGGCACATAAATCATCTGACGTTAACATGTTTCCTCATTAACTTTTACTTTTTTAATTATAAAATTAGTAATCATGCAACTTCCCGAGGAGGGAAATACAGTAATCCCATATCTGACTTGAAATTATAAAGTGCAAACTTTCTTGGTTATGCCCTTCTCTCAGTTAAAAATAAGTTAAAGCCTTTTGTTACTTTCCACAGGATATTGGCATAGCTAACATATGCTCACAATTGTTCGGCCGAGGTATGTGTTCTCCATTGGGTGTGGAGAGAAAATTTGTATGTGGCAACAGCAGCCAACATATCAGGGTTGATTTTTCTCCTCAGCATGACTTCTTTTGTCTATTTCTGCAAAAGCCTCTTGGAGAAAACACTCCCATGTAGTATTTTATTTGCTCAAACATTGCACATGTGATGTGATTTATTTTGTGGGCATATTTAATCCTTAAGCACAAAAAGACCCGTTACCTAAAGTACAAAGAGTGTGATTCCCTAATTAAAACTGAAGAACGTGCTCCTGGTCTGCATAGTCTGTGAAAAAGTTTGGTCTAGGAGGTTTTACATCGAACTCTGCTTACCAGATCCTTTCATTTTAGCGTCTACGATGTTCCACATTTTCAATCAAAACAATATGAATAAACTAAAAACATGTAAAAAGTGATGCTGAGTTGGCTGGACAGCAACACATCTGTTCTAAAACCCAGCGTTTCTAAGTCAGCCACCTTGTCTACCATAACATCTGTATCTTCCACTCACACGATTAAATTAATTGTGCTCAGGCAAATCCACTTCGTATTTGTAGGTTTGGGGCAAAAATATGGACCTGCATTTTTTAATCTTAGAAGATTTGAGATATCTGGAATATGTTCCGTTCCTGCTCCAACCTCTGCATCCTATTTTGTGTTTAATCCCATCCGTCTGTGCTTGGAATCAGTCCTGGTGGCTATCAAATGGAAAGCTTCCAAGCGTCTTTGAATAGTTTTTTAATTTTGTTCTTCAGTGGTTCTCGTTCTTTGTTGTTAATTAGATCAAACCACATTTCCACTGAGGCTGTAACGGTAGTGTCATCAGCCTGTAATCTGTCAAGTCCCTCTGAAACCTGCTTCAACTGCTTTTGCAAATTTAGTACTTCTCTGTAAAGTTCCTCGCAGAGGAAAACATTTGCTATTTTTTGCCAAAAAGTCCTTCTTGTTCTCACTGCCGATTTCAGCGTACTTGTTGATGCAAACGTAGATAGAGGTGCATGTTCCTGAGAGCAACACGAAGTGTCACTGGAAACCAAGGACATCGGTCTTCCTTTTTCACTCAACTTCGCCAGGCTGTGAGTGATTGTGGAACAATTTTTGTCCATAGGCTCTACAGTACAGTTTTGGGAAAGTTTGGTTACTGCCTCATAACTCAGTGTGGTTGAAATACAGCACTGAGCAGCCACATAGCAGCAGAAGAGTTGTTTTAAACATTCTTGTTTCAACTTTGTTTTTGCTGCCTAACCAAAAAGTAAAGCCATCTTTCTCATGTTGTTCTAGTTGGTCTCAGATGGTATCTTTGGTAACGTTGCACCAATATTTGTGTTTTTCATTTCAATCCAGAACTGATAGCAGCAAACGAGGACATACATTTCATTGTCTGCGTGCTTGTGGCCATCAGGAGGTCATTTGTCATGGTCAGCTAGCTATCCTGCAATAATGTCACTGTTCAATGGTGTTCCTTCCTTCCTTCCCTTTTCTTTCTTTTCTTTCTTTTCTCCCTGTTTCTTCACTTGGAGTGTCTTCTAGTGGACAGCTAAAATTAGGAGTCTTTAAAAGAAATGTTTCAATCATTGCTATCAATTGCTCCTTTTGTGTTCTATGGAAGGCAATATCATTAAGATAAAAGAAGGTTGCATCTGTCTTGCTAAGTAGAGCTTTTCTTTATAGCATAATCAACTAGTAAGCTCATTTTGGGGTCTTCAAGACACAAAGGTGTCTAATGTTGAAGAGCATCTAGGAGGTTTGGAACAGATTTAAATTGTCATTGCAGCTACGTTTAATAATGATAATGCCAGCACTAAAAACATCTCACTTTCAGGATCATCAAACTCATCAGAGTTCTGCTTCATTAGTTTCACTTAAAAGAACATCTCATCGTAAAGGATCTGCAGAAGTGAATTGTCTGCGCTTTTTGAAATGGATGCAAATTCATCCCATCTCCCTGAAAACAATTTTTGATAGTGGCTGCAGTATACTGTCAAAGAATTATCTCAGATTTTGTATTACTTTGGTACATGCACACAGTTGTTTCCTGTTGCTTTAACTTCAACTTTAAGAGAAGTCAAATAAATGATTTTTTTTCCTATGTGTTTTAGCCATTAAGCTCCAGTTTTTAACACTGGTATCTTTAACATTAACTGTAGAACACGAAACCCACTCTCTGGATTTAATAGTTGGGATTGAAAACCTGGGTGAGATAGCTAGCTATCCTTAGAACCTTGTTATAGAATACTCTGACGACTTAATGGCAGTTTTTAGATCCTAAAAATATCAGAAGATCATGTTCAAAACCGGACCCATTTATTACTTTCTTTTTAGTATCTGATGACAAACGACTCCATCAACCAGCCGCATCTCTCTCATCACGCCCTGATAGCGTTGCTTATTCCCCATGTAGGTATGCTAAAGTGAACACTTTTTGCTGTCTTTTACAAGGGACAAAAATCATAGCACTTTTGCCACTTCCCTATTAAGTTTAAGAATGTTTACATTTTTCATTTGCGGATTGAAATTAGAACCTAACGTTTCAAGCATTGTGTGTTTCTCATCTGTGTTATTTTCATTTAAGCATTTCTAAGTGGCAGATCCCAAGCAGTCAGCACTAATAGAAAAATGCTACCGGATTGTTCCTGCACCTGACATCGTACATATAGGTATCATGACTCATGGACTCTTGGCCAAACTCGATAGAAGCAGCAGCAGCAAAATGTAATAACATTTCCCCTGAGACCATTGTGTGGTGCTTGAGGAGTGTTCTGCTGTAACTTGTGTTGTCTGCGTTTTCAGCGCTCCTCTACAGTTCGTGCTCTTGAAAAATTAGATGCAGGCCTGGTATCTTGGGGCAAATAAATTTCTGCTTTTGAGACCATCTGTAGATTTGTCTATTGGGGCTCTGTCTCATCCATCAAACCTACCTCTGTGAGTTTTGCTGTTTAAAGCAGACAGGGCAAAAGGAGCATCTCTCTAGAAGCAAGTGTTCCTCAGATGCTTTCAGTTGCTGAAAAGAGAGAAATATGCTAATTTACCAGTACCACACACTTTGTGCTGTTTTTGTCCGTATTTGTCATTGGCATATTAGGTGGTCCTGTAGAGCTTACTATTTTCTTCCCTTTCCCTTTCCCTTTCCCTTTCCCTTTCCCTTTCCCTTTCCCTTTCCCTTTCCCTTTCCCTTTCCCCTTTCCCCTTTCCCCTTTCCCCTTTCCCTTTCTTTCTCTTCCTCTCCTTCTTCACTTCTTTTTCTTTTTTTCTTTTTCTTTTTCTTTTTCTTTTTCTTTTTCTTTTTCTTTTTCTTTTTCTTTTTCTTTTTCTTTTTCTTTTTCTTTTTCTTTTTCTTTTTCTTTTTCTTTTTCTTTTCCTTTTCCTTTTCCTTTTCCTTTTTTTTCTTTCTCTTTCCTTCTCCTTCTCCTTCTCCTTCTCCTTCTCCTTCTCCTTCTCCTTCTCCTTCTCCTTCTCCTTCTCCTTCTCCTTCTCCTTCTCCTTCTCCTTCTCCTTCTCCTTCTCCTTCTCCTTCCCCTTCTCCTTCTCCTTCCCCTTCCCCTTCCCCTTCCCCTTCCCCTTCCCCTTCCCCTTCCCCTTCCCCTTCCCCTTCCCCTTCCCCTTTTTCCTTTTCCTGTTTTTTCATTTTCCATTCCCATTTCCTTTTTTTTTTAACTCTCTCTATTGGCTGCAAAGCAGTATGCACCTACATGCCGGTGTTGTCTTCTCTGTGCCATCTCAGACACAGCACTGTAGAATGAAAGCTCACCTATCAGTTGCACAAGTAACACTCTATGTAATTGCTTATTGACATTTTCTCACAGACAGGTACACATACCACCTTCTGAATGAGAAGAGCTCCTGAGGTACTGTGGAGAGTCCCAGGCAGCTTTCTGGGGTTTGACAGCCTGGCCAGAGTAGGAGAATATAACAGTGTGGCATGGTCTGCTCTTCATCTACCACATACTACTCCCTTCCTTGTCCCCACACAGACTGTCCTAGCTCCAGGACTCAACTCAAAAATTCCTGGGTTCTGATCTAGCCTTGAGTGAACACGAGACAATTGAGTACCGAAAGGAGCTAAATTGGCAGGAGAGCGTATGCAGGTGTCTGAAGTATAAAGCTAGGCACAGAGGAGCAGGATTAAGGCTACAAAGCAACAAAGCATTTTAACTGTAGTTTTGGTGACTACATACCCAATTAACAACTCTTTCCAGACACGCACAGATACCTATGGTATGCTGACAGTTTCCAGCTGTAGGAAACCCATTTTTAGCCCAAGCAATGTTTTTGGAGCTGAAAGGGCTTCAGCTGGAACTCAAAACCATGAAGGTAAGGGTGGTCATGCCTACTGCAACATGGGAATGCTTTCTGATCATTGAATTGTGACAACGGAGGAGCTCAAGTTACAATGTTTTACTCCCAACTTTTAGAGTCTGCATTTGTTACAATTTTCAGCACCCTTCCCACTCTTTAATCTATACTTCAGTTAGATGGTTAGGAAACAAATTGGAAATACCTTCCTTTACTCTTGTAGGGAGGTTTTATTATACCCCTTAAGGGGAATGAAATAACTTTCTGCACTTTTCCCTTATTTTATTCCCCATTTTGCCTGTCTGTTCCTTGATGGCTTTCACTCTTCGATCAATTCCATCAATTTTAATTGGAATTTTTTTCCTGTCTTCTCTTGTGATAAAAAGATATTTTCATGTAATCTGTTTCTTCGGGCCCAATGGTAAAAGGGCTGTCTTTGGGAATTCGGACATCTATTTTCCATTAAAATGAATGGAATATAGTGTTAGTATCTTGCAGGGATTTGAACACCTTTGAGCTATTGTGAAGCAAATGTTCTTGTTCCTCTGAAAGGGAACCCTTGCTGGTGATGAGGATGGATAATCTTGAGCTTTGAGACCTGTGGATAGTGCTGGGAGCCTGTAAGTCAACTTTTTGGTTTCATTTGTCTTGTGCATAACTTTTCTTTTCTCAGAGGAGTAGTCTGTAAAGTGATCCTAAAGAATTAACTACATCATTAAGTACCTAACATCAAAAAACACATAGACATTGTTATGTTGTGGCTTCTCCAGAAAATGGTGTAATTTCTGTCCTCCTTATTTTGAAGCAGAGGTCAGATTGAGCTGACTTCTGGCAGTATGGTAAATTGGTGCTTTTTTTCCCTAGTGGTTTACTTCCTGTGCTCCAAAATTACAGCTTTAACTTAGGAGCTGAAAAGCTTGTAGCCTGCCTGGCTGTGAGGTTCTAATTAAAGATTGCACTAGATGTGAGCTGACACTTGGTTATTTGCAGTCAGCTTCCTAATACAAGAAGTCTCGGATGTTTGAAGCAGTGTTGACTTTGAAAACTATTGACAGTCATTTAAATGATAACATTATTTATTATTCTAGTGTTTTTCAAGAAGTAAGGCAGGAAAAGAAATTAGATAATTCTATTATGCACCTTGTGCATTGTCGTCAGGCTTTGATACTTCGAGCCCGGAATAGTGTCTGGATTGAAACAGCAGGTTGGGAGACAAATACCCCATCAATTCTGTTTATTATAACTCTTTGTCTACTTTTCTCATACCAGTTTTTAAACTGAATGACCATCAACACTAGATGTATGCTTGAGCGGGATGTGGTGCCTGAGGAGCCAGCCCCAGTTCTGATGACTGAGGATGTGTGTTGCACCAGGTATCTCTCAACAGGGTGCTCCCAGCTGTCCCCCTGCCCCAAAAACCTGTATCTGATAACCCCTCGTGAATTTCTGTGGTACATTACAGCTTTACTATCTGAATCTCTATGAATTCCAGACTGAAACTCTGCTTTTCCTACTCAGTTGGATGGATGCGTGATGTATAGTTTGATATTCCATCTGGTATTTCTATCAGATGTGATTTTTCATTCTTGTTTGGTGTTTGGCCCACAAATGGTCCACTGAAGCTAGCTGAAACTTTCATGTAACTGTAGTGGTAGCAAATTTGTTTCTGAAACAGAAATCTTTAAGGTTTACTGACATTTATGATTCTCACATCTGCGATGTTATCATGGTATGGTAAAAACAAATGTTGATTCATTTCAAGACCACAACAGGGAGTGCTTAAAGTCATATTTGCATTCTGATTCTTACTGATTTTTTGTTGGCTTCGGGACAGCTGAACAAATGGAACAGTGGGACAGCAAAGTACCAGTTAATACAAAGTTATCCTTATCCCAACCTCTGTTTATTTTGTTGGTGCTTTCTTGTTGTTGTTGTTGCATACTATCAAACGGTTTCACAACGTGACCTCTGATTTTGAAACAAAACAAATTAAATGTTAGTTAGTACTGATTAGTGGAATATTAACATTGATTCTTTATTTACTCAAAAATCAGGAAATTAAAGTTCCCCTGGCAAACTTAATTATGTGTAATTGCACAGATATTACAATGGGGATCTCATTACATGATCATAGACTGTCTTGGTAGCAATACCAAATATTATAGTCCTTGCTAATAATTGCAAAGAAAGTTACAGAAAAGGAGCCCTTTGACCATAAGATAATATCTAACTCAGGCTCTTCACAAAACCTGACTGAAGGATAGCGTTGAAGTTGGTACACTTCATTTCCATTATATTATTTTGAAAATATTTTGTCACCTTCCTATGTGTGCTCTAGTTCTGTAATGAAAGACCCTTTTGTTCAAATACAGGTAAAATAAAAGAGTTGTTTGCCTATAGGATACTTAATTTCATTTCTGTTGGGTTGACAGGCTTACACCACTAACAACCTCACCAGATCTTCCAATTTTTGATAGGTCTGATTGAAAGAAAGGCTCTTATCTCTGTTCATGTGTAAGTAAGACCTGAGGCTTAATTTTAGTTAATGCAACTTTTTGCGTGTAATTCCTCTGTCTTTAAATAATAAAAAAAAAATATTTTCCATCCAAAGTTAATTTCAATTAGTATTAAAAAAAAAAAAAAGAAAGAAAGAAATGTACCTTGAAATGTACCTTTCAAAGAGCTGAGCAAAGTCTGTTCTGATTATCCAAAAATATTCTTTCCTAGGCTAAAACTGATGGACTAATTGTAACCAATTTATTATTTATTTTTTTTAAGTGAATTTACCTTATATAAAATAAAATAATATCCAGACCAGGACATTCCTTTTCTCTGTTACATCTAGTACATCTAGCGTTTTTTATCCCTCAAGAACGTCTTGGAGTAAAACTTCAAAGGCAGTGAATACTAAATCCTGCCCACCTGCTCACAAAAATAAACCCACAGAGGTGGTCTATAGATCACAGATAATCAAGTTGTGTCAAAGGGAAACTTTTACGCTGAAGACTGATGTTATTAGCCCTGGTGAAATGGGAGCATCCTTTCTAGTGTCTCCCCTGCTTTAGGTACAAAAGTCACCAGTCGAGTCTTGGAGTTGATTTCTTGGACTAAAAAGGACAAAGCTTTGTTTGATGTTTTACTCATTTCCATTTTCTTTTGCTCCATGGTCTCTGTAGTATTTAGCTTGCCTAGGGAGAACAGAAACAGAATCAGGTACTTCTCTATACACTCCCCGTGTCAGAGTCAGTTACCCTAAACACCTCTGAAGGCCCTGAACCTGGTAATTTCTATTGTCTGGATGTGGGATTTTAGGGGCATATATCCAGAATTCTTAAGCATGGTGACTTAGCAGGCATTTGGGCCGTCTGAATCTGGGTCCTAGGGTAAATTTTGTGCTGAGCTCCTTGAAGGTGTGATAAAGCCAAAACCCTGAGAGTCCAGCATTTTCCATAACTTACAATTCCAGTCTGCTTGGTCAATGCATTGGTTTCCCCTTGCCTGGAATACATGGAGAAAGACCTTATATAGTAACTTTCACACAGTGCCTGTATTTGAGGACAAGAATCCTTCATCAGCTGCAGGAATTTTGTGGTGAAGTGTTAGGTGAATAATGGCACTTAGCATTGCTCCTTTCAAAACTTACAGCATTATTGTACTTGTGATTTCTTTGCTGTTGGTTATACAACGTTAGCTTTAAGAAAGTAAATAAGTTTTTAGTTTTCATAAGTGTGCAGAAAAAAAAATAAAAATACTTGGGAGTGCAATAGAGATTGAAAATAATAAACCCATACCTTTTAAGACAACTTCTTAACTTTTAGGGCCTACTTGAGAGTTTTGAATGTTTCAAGTTTCAATATTATCTGTCTCTTTTCTGTAGAGGTGTGTTCCATCCACTTTATTTATAGTCAATCAAATAAAAGTTAAAGTGTGGAATTTCTTTTTGTCCACCTAATACATACAATTTTTTTTTTTTCCTTTTCCTTTTCTTTTTTTCCTAGAAGTGGCTCTTTATTTGAGGGCAATAATCTCATATGCAATATTTTAAACAGGAAGATAATTACATCTTGGAGGAGTACCATCTCTGAAAATGCTGACATAAATATTTTCCAGGTAGAAGGGATTCATGTTGATAAGCTTGTGCAAATACACTCAATTCACAAGCGTCCAAAACATTGGTAGCGATACTTACAATTTTCCTCAACTAGATCATCTTCATCCAAAATAAAATCTGCGCATCTGATCTGATGTGACAAGCACTAGAATTTCAGAAGTATGTGGTATGTGTTTTTTTTTCTCTCCTTTTTTTTTTTTTTTCCTACTATATAAAGAGTTCACTGTATAAAAGTGAACTGATGACCACCTAGAGCTTCAGCATTTTCACTGTGGTTCATGTCATAACCACATGACTGCCTGTAATTATTATGACAGAAATCAAATCCTTCTGCATGCTCCCTAACTTTCTGGGACAAAAATAAAAATCTTTGATAGTCATTCTAGTTATCCAGTAGAAGAGAGTGATGGATGTGCATCCTGGCTTGTTACCATAATTCCTTTCAGATGGCAAAACTACTTTTTACCACTTGTTGATCAGTTTCTAAAGGATTTCCATAAGTAAATCATCAAATTTCTTGTCCTTTAAATGCTGAGTGAACTGCAATATGATTCTGTATAATCAAATTATAGGCAACCTTTGGGAAGCATGTAGTTATATAATAGAGGGTGCGCCATACAATGCAGTAGGCTATGTAACAAGATCCGATTCCATTGTAACTCCACAGCTTGGATGAGGGCCTTACACATTAGCTCAACAGCTAAATTGGTCACAAATTGCCTGCTGATGCAAATAAAGGTAATATCCCAACGCTCTGTAAATGGAGAGGACGAACACAGATGTAGCCAATGCCATCTACTTAGCTACAGGTTGTTTTGTGTTAAATAATTACAACACATTCTGTATATTTAAGAGGTAAAGTTCACACACAAACATGCCAAGTGTGTGTGCATGTGTGTATAATGGAGAAATTAGGAGAGGCCATGTGGGAGTTTGAGGATTTTTTTTTTGTTTTCGGTTCTTGAACTCCGAAAAGGAATGGTGCTATGATATCAGTCTTCTCGACTTTGCTTTATTAGGACTCTCAGCCCTTGTAGATGATGATTGATGATAGGAATGATGATGATACACAGCAGTATTGATGGGTATAGATAGCAAGGGATTGGCTATTGTGGGGCAAAATTTCTTTTGTCACAGATACCTCACTGTCACAGCTCACTGATGTAGCAGCAGTACTGTTGCATCTGGCATGGAAAACACTACTTTGCATCTTTTGTACAAGGTGGCTTAAGTGCTGTAAGGAAACAGCCACTGCGCAAAGCGTTCCTTGACCAAAGTGCTGATATTGTCATCATAAATGAAAGTGAGCATTTATGGTATGTGGTACTTATAACTGGGAGGCAGATATTCACAGATCCATTGAAACGGTTGGAGACATCTCATCTTTGCATCTGATCTATTATTCACAACATTCCTGGATTCAAAATTAAAAATAAGTAAATAAATAAATAGAAAAGACAGTTTGGGTTCAGCAAGTGTGCCCCAGTCTTGCCAATCAATTGGACTGTCTGAGATCCTGATCTATAGAGGCAGCACAGCCTGAACTCCTGGTCAGGAAAGCCTAACATCCCAATCCCACTTCTACTCTCAATCAAGTGGTTAACTCTTTCCACTTAGTTTTTACTGTCTGTGAAGTGGAAATGACAGTAGCTATTTACCAAATGAAATTGTGAGATTTTTTTTTTTTAATATGTATGTGCAGCAGAATGGATCAAAGCTGCTAAATTAAAAGAAAATATTACTGATTTGGAGGTCTGGCAGTAAGTAATGACTGCTGAGATGGGGCAACAGTTGCGATTCTTTGCGTATTGAAAGACACCAGGAGCACAATGTATTTTTTTCCTTCTGTCCCCATCATCTTCACCAGTAAATCTGCAGAGGTAAAGAGCATCTGTGTGGTTCTTCTACATTTTTGTTGACCCCCACTGATGTAAATCAAACACACTGTCCTCCTGTTATCCTCAGGTTTAGAAAAACCTATTTTAATCACTTCATACAGGTATCTAATTTGAATCAGCCTGCCAAGCTGCAGGGCTCTTGTGCCTTTTTAATTGGCATCTTTCTCATTACATTTGAACAAAGTTGCAGAGACACCGCAGGACATGAATAGAGACAACTGAATCACCGTTCCTGTCGGGCTGGCAACATGACGGTATGATATACCAGGGGAGTCTAGGAGATCTGAGTATGTGGTGAAGGGGACTAAGTGGAAGTAATCAAGTTCAGACACGTTGCCGAGTGTTTCTAGGTCCTGACGGTATTATCTGAAAGAGAACAGCGACAGAAATTTGCCTGAAATTTTTAACACCAGTGTGGCATCCGTATGCTAAGCCTCAGCACCATTTTGCTTGTTGCAATGCATGGGACAAGATGAACTTGGGATCAGCTGAACAACTGCTCTATAAGGTCTGTAAGGTCTGTGAAGACCTTACACCAGGGTTCTGAGCTGCTGTTTCTCATCCAGCTGGAAGCAATATAGCAAAATAGTGTGTTAACCCATCACAATGATGGGCAGGATACCCAACCAGCCCATGGAGTCAGTCCTATTTAAATTTCTTTAGAAGTTGAGCATCACCTGATATATAGCTGCTAAAAGGTCAAAGTCTTTTCAATGAGGTCAGTCATATCCTCAGATATTGTTATAGGATGCAGAGACTCCTCTTCCAGCTGTGGTTGCCTACAAGATATGTCTAACTCATATCTCACTCACTACGTTGGTGAGCCTGGGAACATGAAAAGGAGAGGAGAGAGCAGAGCAGCAGAGAGTATGTTATTTGGCACCAAAGCGCATTCCTTCCCTCTCAGTCTGTCATCCAGAATCTTGTCATGTGCAACAAAGACTTGCACAGCCATACCAGTTCTGGTGGACACTTTTTGTGTGGTTTAGGTAGGATGACTGATGTATAAGACAACAGAGAATCAAACCATTGATGGTTCGTATCCATACAGAAAGGCTCACAGGTGAAGAACCAGCTGTGCAGATTGCAAATCGAGAGGTTTATTATTGAGGTCAGATAGATACTTGGATTTTATAAAGGTTATGGCTAATTGCATTCATTTCTGATTAAGGGCCAAAACTAGCTTACATTGGGATCTGCTTAATATTTGTTTTCACACAATCTCAGAGAATGACATGCAGCCAAACCCTGCACTACTCTGAATGTGCTTTGCTTCAGGTGTCATTTGAGGTTTGGTTCTAAGTGTCTCCAGATCTGGGTGGAATCAGGTTCAGTTTTAGGGTCCTTACTGAGATACAGACTTTCTGAGAATATGAGTAAGTTTACCCTGTGATCCCTGTGATCCTGGTTTAGATATTTGTATAAAATTTTGAGAAAGTTACAGGAAGTGAGGCTCTAGATGCCTCCCAACTTAAAGTTTTTGGATCTGGATCAAGGGCAAATCTGAACATCGTTCAAACTTACATGGTTCCAAATTAGTGTAACCTAAATGTCAAAATTAGGTTTGCATTTAGCATTTGAAAATGTTCAGATCTGTATTTTATTGAAACTTGTTAAGTTTTGACTCTCTTCAGATTTGAATCTATAAGGTAGGTAGGACTGAGGAGTGAATGTCAGTTTTGGGTCAAGTATGCCAGAATACTAAGAAGTTCTTATGTCTGATATCCTCATTTTGGTGTAGATCTGTTTTTTAAACTTGAAATTCTGAGACTACTCATATTTAAACTGCATAGCAGTATGTAAAATCTTATGATTTTCATCAGCTGGCTTTAATACAGATCACCTTTATTATCTGTATTTTTCCCATGATATTCTCCATCATAAAAGTCTGAGAGATTCTAGGCTGAGATGCTAGGTTGAGGAAAACACTTCATATATTTTTGGTACTATTTGCCCACAGAACTACAGTCAGGTCCATTTTACAGATGGAAAAACTGAGGCAGAGAGTGGTCATTTGGCACGTAGACGGCCATATAAAGAACCGCAGTTAGAAATAGTCTCCTAGATGACTTTCTACTTTTTTAACCTTACATACCCTTCAATAAGTTGAATATGGTCATAAAGTCCAGAGAAGCAAATATATAACGCCTGGATTTTGCTGTATGTATTTGGAGCACCTCAACTTGTAGAGCTACATCTGTGTACTGCAGGTGTGCATTTTGCTAAGTATTACTGAAGGAGTTGAACTAAGTCACCTAGTAGAGCTTTTAATTCTTTGTATTTTACCCTAATGTAAGAAAGGTCGTGTTTTGATGATGAAGGCAGTCATGAAAATTAACCTTTTGAGAAAAGATTAATCTTTCTGTATTTCCTGTACAGCTGTACAGAAAATACGATGTTTATGAGTGAAATACAGAAATGTGTAGCAGCTACCAGTGAACTAAACTAATCAAATTCACCAGTCTGGTTAATGTTATGAAGACTGTGTGAATCGTGAACATCCAGCCAGCCACAGGGTACAAATCCATGGGTCTAGGGGGTTTACCTGTCTCTTTTAGTCAGTAGGCTGTCCCTTTTCGATTGGTACCAGTTAGGCATATATTGCCTAATAGTGAATGTGGCATAAAAATGTACTTTGGGCAGCAGGATGTTGGAATAGGCCTTTAGATCAAAACGCGATTCATTTTACTTAATTTTAGCCAGCTAAAAGCTAGCTGCCTGGCCTCATCCAGCTGTGCAGGCTCCCTCCTCTTTTTGGGGGGTGGGGGAAGTGGGATGGGTGGCTTTGTGGAGGTGCCTGTCCCTCCACTGGCAACAGGGGGAGCCTACGCGACTGGTTCAGACGGGACCCTTAACTTTTCCACGGCCGTGACTTATTGGAAGCCAATTCCGAGCTGAGCACCAAGAGATTTGGGTTCTCATCGCTTTATCCACTGATTTACGGCACAGCCTTGGGAATATCACTTAACCCTTTTTTTTTTTTTTTTTTTTTTTTGGACCCAGTTTCTCCAACTAAAAATAAAGATACCCTGCCGATAAAGTTCTCGGAGGAACCTTTGTCCGAGGATGAAATACAGGTGCAAAACCTTGTTTTCCTGCTCTTGCTACTTTCGCGTGGCTGTGGCTGTCATTAAAATCATCAGAATTTTTGTG
Source organism: Aythya fuligula (assembly GCF_009819795.1). NCBI lineage: Eukaryota > Metazoa > Chordata > Aves > Anseriformes > Anatidae > Aythya > Aythya fuligula. The sequence continues at coordinate 87,425,340 of NC_045559.1, forward strand.
AGCAGCACAAGTTTGTGTGCGAGGGGAAGCAGGGCCGAGTGAAAATTATTTTAGTAGCAGCGTCGATCGTCTTCAGCCATGAGAGAATGTTGTAAAAATAAAAATCTAGTAACCACTTACGTGTGCTGGGTTTCCTGGCTTTGTTGTCTCCCTTTTGCACCTTCTTTCTGTCTGCCCCCCCCCTTTTGCCCCCCCCAGCCAAAAAAAAACACAGGGAGCGGGGAGCACATTTTCCAAACCAGACCCCTATTTTAAATAACCTCGGCCTGTTTGCAACCGGGAAAAATGTTTTGTTTGGTTGTTTTTTTTATTTTTTTTTTTTTTTTTTTTTTTTTAACTTGAGAGATTTATTTCCGTCCTCGTAACGCCGTGTACTATATGCATTGCACCTGTTCAGCCATAAGCACGGCGCATTATTATAGCTGTAGGGGCTGGAGCCTCCCGATGCCCGTGGATTTCGGCGTGCGTGCGTTTGGGGGTGCTGGGGCCAGCAGCCCCCTTTCTCTACTCACAGCCACTTCAGCGGAGCCTTCACCCCCCCGCACTTCTCCCCTATTGTTTGGGCCCCCCTTATTGTGTGGGGCCGGCTGTTTCCCCCATCCCAAGCCCCCATCCCTGGCAGAGCTGCCTTTACACCATCCCTTCCCGGTGTTTAGCGGGGCAAGGCAGCAGTGGGGGAAAACGCTGGGGGGTCCCCGCTCTCCGGGGGTCCCCTCTCCGGGAGTCCTCCCTTTGGGAGTCCTCCTTTTGGGGTCCTCCCTTTGGGGGTCCTCCTTTTGGGGGTCCTCTCTCTGGGGGTCCTCTCTCTGGGGGTCCCTTCTCCAGGTGTCCCATCCCTAGGGGTCCTCTCTCCGGGGATCCCCTCACCTCTTCGGGTCCGCACACCTCTGGGGATCCCCTCACCTCTGGGGGTCCCTTCTTCTCCGGGGGGTCCCCTCTTCTCCGGGGGATCCCCTCACCTCTTGGGGGTGTCCCCTCACCTCTGGGGGCTCCCCTCAGGCTGTCCCCACTCCGGGGGCGTGTAGCATCCCCCCCCTCCATCCCTCCATCCCTCGCTCCATCCATCCCGGTCCCCCCCGTCGGTGCCGGCCGGGGCGCGACCTGTTGCGGAGCGGCGGGGAAGGAGGGGAGGCAGCCCGGGCGGAGGGAGGGAGGGAGGGCTTTGTCTCGGCTCCCCCCTTTGCCTCCCCTGCCTCCTCCGCCGCCGCCGCCCGCTCCCTCGCTCTCGCTCTCCCTCTCCCGTCGCCGCGGCGCGGTGCGGAAGGTAGGTTGCAGCGCGTGTGGTGTACACACACCGCCCCGAGCAGGAAAATGGACCCCTTAGGGAGGCAGGCAGGCGGTAGCCGCGCACGCTGCGCGCTCCCGGGGAGGCAGCGGCTATGAGGAGGCGAGCGGAGGACGGGGGAACAAGGTAGGCCGGCCAACTTTGGGAAGGAAGCGAGCTTTTTGGCTTTTTTGCCTTTTTTTTTTTTTTTTTTTTTTTTGGGGGGGGGTACACACACACGCACGCACACACGCACGACACCAAGCCTCCGCTCCCCCACGAACCCGGCCAGCCAGCCTACCCCCCCCCCCCTCCCTCCCTCCCTCTCTCACCCCTCCACCACCCCGGGTTTTAATTTGGAGGTGTAAGTTTGGCAGCACTAGCCGCTCGCTGCAAATTGGGAACATCTACAGAAGGCCTTACCCTCTCTAAATATATATATATTCCCCCCCCCACCCCCCCCCCCCATGGACTTATTGCAGGGTGTGCCCCCTTATGATTCACTTTAATCACTTTTTTTTTTTTTTCTTCTTCCTCCCCCCCCCCCCGCAATCGCGAAGGAAACAAATACGTTTGTTTTCCAACACTAGTTCCAAGTAAATCAATATCTTTCACTCTTGTAAAACAGCCCTCTCCGCCTGTTTGCGGGTCCCTCTGCCTTTTTCTTTTTCTGTTTATGCAGTTCCATCTGTCCGTCCATATATCATGCCCTCCTTATTTACTGCTAAACGGGCTTTTATTACTATTTGCCGACGACTCCCGGCTGTAATGCCGGGGCTAACGGTGACTCTCGTCCTTTGTTTTGTGCCTATCTATACGCTATAAGTTTAAAGTCCATGCCTAACCATACATCCAATAATAACAGCAGAAAAGAGAAAGCAGGTTCCACTCCTTCCGACGGGATTTTTAGCCGGAGATCTCGTTGTTTGTCTGTTTTGGTGCGGGGGCGGAGGGGGTTAATTTGGGTTATCGTACGTGCACTTTATATTATTATTTTTTTTTTCCCTCTTGGGTATTTTTAACATCTATTTTTTCATTATTAGTATTTTTCCAGTTTCCTTTCCCGGGGAGAAAGGAGACGTATAGTGCAACTTTCTTGTGTTGCTGATCGAACGTCACGTTCTGGAGGCATCACTGGGTTAATAAGAATTCAAACTTTCTAAGAGGGAGTTCGTATCCTTGGCTGCCCCCCACCCTCCCACTTTCTGCATGGTTATGCTCGCGTTTCCGTCTGTATTGGCGGGGAAGGGGGGGGGGGAGGGAAGGGAATAGATATTTTTTACAGTGGTGGCAAATTATGAAATCTATCGAGCCATTTTGTCCTGAAATAGTAACTATTTATTTACCATTTTCCCTTCCACAAACACGCTGCTTATTTGTAATTTCCAACATCGAAGCTCTTCTCCGAATTAATCTTTTCTTTTCCTTTTTTTTTTTTTTCTTCCTTTTACTTTTTTTATTTTTCCTGGGGAGGGATTGGCGATGCGTTTCGTAGCCCATCTAGCATTGTCGAGTTTTTTGGAGCCCAGATTTATCGTGGGTTCTAAAGGCTGCTTAAATCGATCCATTTCAAAAGGTCTTTTTATCTGAGCTCCTGTCATTTCTGTTGGAGAGTAAAACTGTTACTCTGCTGGTAACAAAACAAAACACACACACACAAAAAAAAAAAAGCGAAAAGAAAAGAGACAGTCAGTGGAAGTGAGTTACATAAAATGTTCTGGAGAATCCTAAGTAATTATAGAAAATGGACGCTGATCAGTGGAGATCTCTCAGCAATAACAATCACCTTTTTTAATAGAAGGTTATTTATTTAATAGCAAGGGACGGACTTCTTAAAAAAATGCATTAGGCCTTCCTCTCAGCACAAAGAAGTCCATAATGCTTTATTCCTAACCCACCTGGGACTGCCTGGTAGATTCTCCCAAACCTTCAGATCCTTTGAAATGTTTTAATAAAATTCATTATGTTACAGCCAGCGAGAACTTTTGCTGCCAACAGGTTCGGCTTTTTTTTTTTTTTTTCCTGTTGTTTTGCTTTTTTTTTTCTTAGCTGTCCTTTAACTTGCAGCTCCCCGGTTTCAACCGAAGTGCCTCCTCGCTGAACAAACTAAGTTAATTGAAATCCAAAGCAGCAGATCTATTCACTGGCACGACAACTGCAGAAACTACTTGCTCCATTTTATTAGAAGCTTTATTCCAGAAACCGAGTGAAACTTTTCAAGGTTTTACAGAGCGCTGTGCCAAGAATTGGTGGCTCATCTCTTAGCTAGGGAATGACATTCATTGCTTTTTTCTCGCTTTTTTCTTTTCTCTCTCTCTCTCTTTTTTTTTTTCCCCCTTCCTTCTTTTTACTCAGGCTTCTAAGCCAGCATTTTGCCGGTAGGCTCGAGCAGTGCTCAGGGCTCCAAATGACCTGTTCCTGCAGCAAGGTGCTGCCTCTCCTCCTCTAGCTTCCACCTCCAGCTCTGACACTCAGACCTGGGCCCGGAGGGGATGCACAAGTCCCGCCAGGCGCGCGGGGGCCCTGACGGTGGACGAAGCTCCCGGTGCCCGGACTGGTGCTGAGCCCACAGCAGGATTGCAGCAGCAGCCCCCCTGGAGGGGTGTGCATGCTGTCGGGCACCTGGCGCTCTGTCCCGAGCCAGGGCAGGTCCGTGTCCTTCAGCAGCCCGGCTTTCCTCCGGCAGGGAGGCTGGCAGACCCGTCCTTGGGAGTCCCGCGCGCACGCTGTGCCTAAGCCCAGCCTCACCTTTAGGTTTGAGGAAAACTTTAAAAATGACTGTGGTGTATCTCTTCCTTTCGTGAAGACCCCAGGGAAGAAAAATGTGAGCATAGAAAGGAGAGTCGGAGTGGGAGAAACATTTTTCGTGACGCAGTAAGGTCTCTTTTTAATCGTGAAAACTTTCCCATCAGAGGCATTTCAATTTCTTTGAAACCTAAGTATATTCTATAAAATAATAATAAAAAAATTAATAAGTCTTAGCCCTTCCTGACTGCACAAAGTGCTTTTGCAATCTGGATATGACAGCAAAGGGTGAAGTATGCCTAAGTAAACTTAAATCCAGTGCATGATGCTGTGGGTGGAACCCAGCGAGCCAAAAGCCCCTCGGCCAGGGGGCGCAGCGGAGTTTGAAGGGGCACCAGGTGCCCAGTCTGCTTCGGGGTCTGGGGGCTCAGATGCCCCCAACCCACTCGGTGGTCCAGAGCGGAGCTCCCCGGTGTCGTCTGGGTCTCAGCACACTTTATTTTAGTGCTGGAGCAGACAGTTATCTAACACACCCACACGAGGAAGTGCTCCGGAGCAGTTATTTCATGCTTTGCCATGCCCTGTAGCTAGAGTAATTTTGGACTGAATGGCGTGTGCATGTGCCTCTTCCACTCCTGCGAGACGAAAAGCAACGCAGTTGGGTTTTGTGTGCGTGTGGTTTTTGGTTTGGGTGGTTGTTGTTGTTGTTTTTTTTAAACGGGACCAAAAATGGGGTATAAGACAATCAAATCCAAATACCAAACAAATACCACGCCAGATTAATTTTAATAGTAGAGGATTTTGCTCTTCTCTTACAGGAGGAAAAAATACCAATCTTGTTTATTTTGATAAAGACAGTTGTAGCAATTTCCTGAGTTGGATATATCATTATTATAAATATTACTCACAGTTTTCCTATTTTCACGTTTTCTTCATAGGCCCAGCTTATTCATAAGGGAGAACAGCTGCAGAAAATCTCAAAAAAAAAATAAAATAAAGTATTATTATTTATATAAAACTTTGATGTAAATAGGGAACAGTGTCCCCTGCTAGAGAATTCTGTGGGATGGCTTACAAATCCCATACAAGAGAGATTACAGTCTTAGATAAATTGTTATTTAAATCATTTCAAGAAAACCCTGTTCATTTTTGCAGGCCATATGAGGTTTTAAGCAGAACGATTTGAATAGGAGTTCTGTTTAGAAATTGATGGCATGCTGTGGCCTTATAGATTTTAGTTGGTTTCACTCCTGTCTCATTTTATAGGACTGTTTTACAGTGTGGTCTGTATGGTAAAGAGCTCCTACTGAAAGAGATTTGTAAATGTTAATGGAGAATTAAATACTGAAATTTAACTTCAAGTTACTTTTTTTTTTTTTTTTTTAAAAAGCAAAACTTTTAGAAAACTCGAGCCCCTTATATATGCTTTAAAGATTTTTTTTTTAATGAAACAATGTACTGGAAATAGTTGTTTTTAAACAATAACTTGTTCCCTCTGTAAGGTCGGCAGTTCAAACCGTGCTACAGAGAGAAAAGGATGGCAAATCAAAGTGAAACTGACTTCATTGATTGCGTTAGTTTGGCCCAAGAAGATTCAGAAAGTAAACAAACCATATCAACTGGGAAAAATAAATTGGATTTTTAATAATCTATCCGTTCCAATGATCCTAGTTTCTCGTGGTAAAAGAGTAGTGTTTAACTGTGCTCCAAACTCGGAGGGGCTGTTGTAATACCTACACAGCTTTAACTTCAGCAGATTTTTACTGATTTATCCACATTTCAGTGAGGAGTGAATAAAGGCAAAGGCTTTTGTCCGGGATGGTTTTGGCTTTGACAGCGTCACCTATATTCCTGGTTATTATTTATCTCAAAAGTTAATATTTAGTTCTAGCAGCACTGATCCAATCCTCTTTTAATAGGAAACTGGCATTGCTGGATGTTTACCGCCTATGCACTTGACGTTTTCATGCTTTTTTTTTTTTTTCTTTTTGCTCAGTCCTTCAGTTTCTTCGTGTCCCACGGAGGCATTTTGCCTGCCTGGCTTTGGTGGACGTTGGGTTTGGGAAGGGGTCTCGTAAAAGCACTCCCCCTGGGGCAGGTAGGTTGTTTGTAGGGAGGCAAGCCCCATGCCACTGCCAGAGGGCCGCTGCGCACCCCAAAGGTGTGTGAGGAGGGCCCAAGTTCTTCTGCCTCACACACAGCAGCCCCTACATCTCGAAACAGTTAAAATACAGCAGTGGGAAACGGGGCCAGTCAGATAGAGCCGTCTGTAGGAACAAATATGCTGTTAGCCTGATGGGTTAGCCTGATGTTAGCCTTGGGGTTTGGCTTGGGTGAGGTGGGCGCCTAGGGTGCCAGCCTGAGGCCTGCGGGGCAGATGCTCACCGTAGGGAAAAGAGAGCCGCTGACGGAGCTGGCGCTAGGTGGCACCACGGGAAGAAAGGCCATGGTCTGTGCAAGCACAAAGACCGAAAGATTGTGGTGCCAAAGAGGGGTCTCTCCCCACCACACATATCCTACCCGCCAGGCCCGGGGTTAGCGCCACGGCCTGTGCTGCCCTTGCTCTGCTGCTCCTCAACACCTCGTATTAAAAAAGGTGTTGTAGAAGAAGCCAGTGCCACTGAATTCAGGCACTGGCAGCATCTTCAGGACTTTATTCATCAGTGCCCTGTCTCATACATGTATACCTTTCCTTGTGCTTTGGTGAAGTAAGCAAACACAGACCCCTAGCTAACATTTTCTGTCTGCTTTGTACAAGTATAAATGACACTACAAAAGGCAAACTAATGCCAGTATGTTCTTCCTCAATATTTGAGCTAGTATCAAATCAGTGATCACATAAATTTGGATTATCAGGAGTTGATAACTGTGGTGAAGGGGCAAGGAAACCCGACTGGGTAGTGCATGTCCCCCTCTGCAGAGCAGCTTTGGGACATCTTTTGCAGGTCAGTAGTGCTGCCATTCTGTAAGCTACGTCTGGAGATGACCTCTTAATGTTATGCTGCCGTAGTAGATTTATCTTGGGATTGTGGTAGAGCTAAAAATGCAGGCAAGTGTGGTGTGCCAGTTGATCCTGGGGTAAACACAGTGTGGAAATTACTGACTTTTTTTTTTTTTTTCCCCACTATAAGACGGGCTTTTTAATACCTTGCTTCTAAAACCATCAGCAGCTGAAAGTATGATCCGCCCCTTGTGGCTATTGACGTAGGACTGGGAAAGTTACCTTACGGACTTCAGAGTTGTCCTTTCAGCTGACTGAAAGTTAATTATTGATTTCTCTTCCCTCCCTAGGGATCCGTATGCCATTCTTTCTGGCTTGAAAGTTAGCGGTCCCAGTGCAGGAGTTTGGGAGTAGTGGTTTTGTGGCAGCACAAGATTTCAGGGGCAGGTGGTCGGGAACAGGTAAGGTGGAGGCTGATATGTGGGAGAGGGAAGAAAGACACCTAGGTAAAAGCCTCTGTCCGCTAACGTGTTATGCGGGGTGGATGTGGAGCCTGTTATTCTCTGTGGCTTTGGCTCCTCAACCCCTAGCAATCTGATAGCTGTGTGAGTCATTGGCGTTAGTGACAGGGAGGAATGCTGACAATAAAAATAAAAACAAACAAACAGAAAGCCCCCCAAACTCATTGTTTAGGCACAAACACATGCGAAACCATGTTTAATTGCTAATGTGCTCCCTCTGCTGGTTCTCTAAAACTAACAAATGCTATTCCCAGGAGACCGGGCCACACCCGCTGGGACAGTGCCTTACAAAAAATTGCATTTAAATGAATGGCTCTGAGCTGTGTTGCAATGAGCAGCATTAACAGGACAAGAAGCCTTCTTACAAAGTATGCTAAAGCCTTGTATACCAGGCACAACTGCTAAGTAAGGTCAAGAAATGCCCGTTCCACTAATTTAGCCTTTTTTTTTGCTTTGTTTCCAGTCTTACTTATATTCGATAGGCATTCATTTTTCTATCATTTCCCAAAGTTTGCATTTTCCATTTTGCTGCTGCTGCTTTTAGGATTCTTCCCATCTGAAGGAGTTTTAGAAACGTTCTCGTTGGTGCTTTTAGCTTCAGTTAGAGTGCACGTAGGATCTGAAGAAGCCCTAGTGTAGCTAAGGCTTTGGCTGCCTCCAATTCTTTCTGTCCCTGTCAGTTAAATCTGCTTGTCAGCTTTATACTGCTGTGCCCACTTCATCCTGTCCTTTGGCTCGAATAGCTGCTGTTTTTTCGGGATGCTCTTGAACATTCTTCCTCGTTGTGATGCATCTGTATTTCTTTTCCAAACATAGGCGGGATTGTTTAATATGTTCCCTACACAGCGCATTTCCCCAGTAGATCTGCTTTTAAAATCCAGCCTTTTGTACTTTCGTACTATGGAAAATGTCAAAGTTCTGGATAAGTCTGAGTGTTGGATTAAAAAATGAAGAAAGCTTTATTAACTCTCTTAGAATATTTGGAATGTGCGGAAGATTTCTGACATGGTAATTATACAATGAAAGATTGTCCTGTATTTCCCATATTTTCCACCTTGTGGACTGTCACAATAAAGCGCCTCATCTTGCAGCCATCCACAGATCAGTGGGAAGTGGGAATCGGCTCTGCAGAGCTGTTGCAGGACTGGGCTCAAGTTTTCAGTGTAGAGTAGTGAAAAGTTTCCTTTCTGCAAGTCTCATGCTTCTCATCTAGGTGACTGCTTATTAAATCTTTACCCAGTAGGGACAATAAACCAAACAGCCTGGTGGGTAGCTAATTGGCTGGAGTGACTCAAGCCACATATAAATCTCATTTGTACTCAGTACATTGACTCTCTCTGGCCTCATTGCTCTCCCCAGTATTCGTTCATTTTGAGACAGCTGGAATATAATACAAAGAAAATAATCCCTGGTTCTTCTTTCTCAACATGTCTCCTAGGATGCTCGTAGGATGATTCTCCATTATTTCCCTTTCGTAGGCCCAGCGGTTTAGGAACCCCTCCTCCTGAAACACAACATAGGGAATTGGCCCTCGTGCGGGCAGCCACAGCAGAGACATCAGGAAAGCAGAGCAGCGCCAAGACCAGATCACCCTCCTGTCACCAAGTCCCCTGACATGAGGAATCGTAGCAGGGGTTGGTACGGAGATGGCTTGCCCTCCTGCTGTACCTGCTTTGGGGATAAATAGAGAATGCAGCGCCTGGGGCTACCAATCTGGCACCTTTTGCTAGCGCTAAACTAATAAAATAGTTAGGACCAATGCAAGTTTTCAGTGAAGGCCCAGCCTCTGCTGACTCATGGGTGAACCATTTGAAGTCCAAGCAGTGTTTTGTAATTTCCAGCATTTCATAAAAATACTGCTTACATTTTCCTCTCCAAGCCATGGCCAAGTTTTGAAAGCTTCAAAACTTGCTCTGATTGAATAGAAGAAGAATGTTTTTAAGGTACTGATGTTTCCTAAATGAGTTGATTCTTTCTGAGCTATATCAACTTCAAACCATTTATCCACTAAGTCAGTCAAGCTCAGCCTGAAACATTTCACTGCTGTGAAAGCAGCTGCTCCTGAATGAGGTTAAAAGCCAGTTGTACTCTTGCAGTACATTTGGCTGTTTTGTACTTTGTGCTGGGCAAGAGAAAGCTCAGTCTTCTTCCCTGGTGCAAGGCATTTCTGAATTCTGGAATTTACCTTTTTTTTTTTTTTCTTTTTTTTCCCTGCAAATCTCCGAGTCCCTTTTTACAGGAGACAGGATCCCATTCAGAGCTTTTCATGATGCCTCTTAGATACTTTTTTTTAACCTCTGTACAAAGTTCTTAAATATTTTAGTCAGCTTAAAGCCATGCTGTGGTCTCAGAAGTTGTAGTGAGATTGAAGTATAGTAGCTAGAGTGACGTATGCAAGTACATAGGTACCAGAAAGGATAACTCACTGATTTTGGAAGCAGGAGCCTTAGTTTTTTTCTAGTTTCTTGTGTAATTTTCAACAAGTCACTACATTTCTCAGTGTCTCAGTTGCTCGTCTTCAAGATAGGGCAAATGAGGTTTATCAGTTCCTGAGAGCAGTTGGGAGAGCATTAGCCATAGCTATATTAGCTAATTTTATTGCTGTAAGAGTCTTTCTCTCCCATTTTTTTTTTTTTGCCTTATTACCCTGAAAGTGCATTGCCATCTCTTTCTTTACTCTACTGGGTTTGCTTTAGCAAAAAGGAGATGAGATAGGAACAACTTTTCTGGAGTTTCCTGGTTAAGGCTGGTTGTTCACGAGCATGGTTTAGTTGTCTGTAGGCTGTTTTAAAGAGTTATTAAAATCTGGTTGAGTAATGTTACTATGGAACATTGGCTTCGATGTGGGAGAAGGATACAAATGGAGCATTTAGGAGGGAGGTTTGGGAAGAATGTGAGCAGCTAGAAGAAATAAAAGCTGAGACGCAGGCAGGGGGCAGAGCTGTTCAAAGAAAATGAGGACAAAAAGTCTGAACTTCATGCAAAAAGAGGGGCTAACTTGGTCCCACTGGCAGGAGAGGGAGAAAATTGTAGCAGCAGGACTTGGTTCGAATAGGGCCAGAGTGAGGTGGGATGAGGCCACAGCCCTTCCCTTTTCCCTTGTGAGCAGCGAGCTGGAATAATCATCATACAATAATCATCAGAGGACTGTGCTCATGGGATAAGAAGTTCCACGTCAAGTTTCTGAATGTCTGTGTATCTGCTAAAAAGTTTGTAGGTCGTGTTTTGCCCTAAGTTACATTTATATAAAAGTGTCGTAATTCCATGAAATTTAAAAGAATCAACATTGAACTGAGAGCTGAATTTAGCTTTGTATTTCTAGCCTAGTGGCTGCAGCTGGCGTACATCTGAAGCAGTAAAGATGATACATGGTACTCCACAAGTGATTTGTGACCAGGAGACAGTTTTCTCTAGGACAGTGCTGCTGAATTTGACCTCATTTTTGCTGTGTTAGATACTGTTTCCCTTGTGGCAGCGTGCATAGGTGTATTAATAAGATTCCTACCAGATCTCTCCTTGAAATCTGAGCTTTGGAGGTTTGATGAAAAGGCTTGCTTTCAGGAGGTGTTGGTGATTATTCTCATCATATCCAGGCAAAGCCTGCAAAGAATTTAACATCCAATAGATGCTTTTTTTCCTTTTTTTTTCTTCCTTTTTTTTTTTTTTTTTTTTTGGTTGATCTTCTGCAAAGCCTTAATCCTGAGACCTTGCCGTGATTTTTTTTGTTTTGTTTTGTTTTGTTTTGCTTTGTTCTCATTACCCACAAAAGAGAAGTGCCCGTTCTAAGTCTCTGCTAGGCTTTTTAGATAAAGGAGTGACACAAGTACTTCAAAACAGAGCGCAGTTATCAGCTGAGTTCAGCCGGAGAAGGGAACGCTCACAAAAGATTCCAGGACAGTTTAGCCAGAGATAGCTGCTGATACGAATAAATAGCACTTCGCCTTTCTGAAAAAAACTTACTTAAATATCTTGTTGAGTTTAATGAAAATAGTCAGTTTTGCTTAACTCCAGTAGCTGAATCAACATTATGATTTCCATTTTTTAAATCAGGAACAATCGAGGCACAGAGAGAAAGAGGAAGTGATGCCTTTCTTTCTTCCTTCCTCAGTGTATTGTACAAGCAGATGGGACCTGGAAAAGTCAAGACCATGTTCCATGGACAACGGAAGCTTAAATGGTTCCTGGCCATATTAAAAACTGTTAAAGCTTTTTTCTTTTTCTTTTTCTTTTTTTTTTTTTTTTTTTTTTTTCCCATTACAATCTTATTCTACTTTCAGAGCGATATAAAAAGACCCTACTATAGGTAGACCCTACCATAGCTCAAAATTGAGGCCAAATACATCTAACATGTCCACTTCTCAACAAAGTCTTATTTTTAATAGCAGATTTTTTAAAAATCCTTTTTAAAATTTTGCTTGCTTATTTTATTATTATTATTTATAATTGCTCTCTTAACCCAGTTAATGTAACTTCACAGGCTGGTAAGCAACAAGTAACTTTTTTTTTCCAATTGGCTTTCCCACAGCTGGGTATCTCCCAGTGAGGTCCAGCCTTAGATTTGAGTCCATTGTGTCCAAGAAAGACAAGTTCAAAACCTGGACCAGTCTCTTGCCTCTTTTTGTACAATAATAATCATAGGGGAAGATTACACTTGGCTGAAATAAACAGTGGTGTTGCTTGCTTCTTGAAACAGTCATCAAAAGAAGCCTGAAGCTCAGTATCCCACACGAATATAAAAGTACCTACAAGTGGTTACGTTGTTCTGGGCTTCTTGTGTGTGCAACTGCTTGTCTGCGTAGCTGCTCAGTGGGAGTTGCAATATGTAGAGGAGAAAATAGCCCCTAAGGGTTCTTTGGACACATATTTAAAGAGGATTGTTACTTGTCTGTTTAAACTGTCAGTGGAAACAAACATATGCAAGTAATAATGGGAGCCTGCGAGTACTGGATTTGGGCAGAGCACAGATGTATTACTGCTGAGGCATCTGTCAGAAAATGAACAGTAGGAGGAACTGAGCTATTTGTACGTTCAGCTTGAAAGCTGTGCAGTGAGTAGGTGCATTTAACTTTTTTGTTACTCGGGAATGAGATTCAAATCTCAATTCCTGAAAACTTGCAAGCAAGTTTTGGTTTCGTGCTACTTTCTGATACGTTCCCACTTCCCAAAAGCCAGTTTTAATGTCTGTTGATGCTTAGAAGACCAGATTGGAAGGAGAACAACAGAAAGTTTTATTAGCCAGCACAATTAATACTTTCTCCTTTGAGAGCCAAATTCGTCTAGTTTAGTATGTTTACAAAAGAAAAGGCTGGAATGCACAGTAAGGTTTTTTTCTTTATCAGAGACATATGGACTCACCATCGCTGGATATATTTGTGAGACACAATAACAAAGAACACTCCTCAGGCGTGTCTCACATTTCAGGACTCGAAGGGCAAAGTGGATGAACATCCCTTCTAGGAAACGGGTGAACCGTCTTTTTCATATGCAACCTCCAATTTCAGTAATCCTCAAGAAGCTTGTAAAAGCCAGGATGGAGTCAGTAAAATCTCATCTTATTAACCTCCAGAAGGACACAAAGAGCTTTGGATCTCAAGGCTGGTCTGGATGCCAAGTGCACCTCTTAAGTGCTCTCATATTGTCTCAGCCTGCTGTAACTTTTGGTAGACACAGTACAATAAGGTTCATACCGGAGATGAAGGGACCAGGTTTGCAGGGAGAACTCCCACCCAAGAGAGGCAGATCAAGCTGCTTTGTACAGGAAAGCCAATAAATGCCTTGTTTGTTCACTGTTTGTTTTCTCTCACTGGAGATCTTTCCCTGTTATCCTTTCATTTATGCATAATGACCCGTTTCACAGACTGAATGGTCGCTGAGATTTGTTTGCCTCTGCTGGTAAGCACTGGTCCTACGAGAGATGTTCCTCAAGACAGTTGCATTTGAATACTCCTACTTTTTAGAACGCTTACATCCTGTTTACATGCTAAACGTGGGAAATTCTGCAGGTTACACACTTGCTTCTGCATGCTATTGTGGTAATAAAAACTGGCAACTTTTTTTTTCTTTTTTTTTTTTTTTTCTTGTTAAGCATTTCCACTGTTATACATTTGCTTACAGAAATGAGCTTCTGCTTTTTGTTTTTTTAATTTGCAGAGGTACAACTTTTGCTGCATGTAATTAAGGCACGCGGAGTCTTCCGAACTCCAAAGGAGCGCTTTACGTAGCACTCCATTTTTCCTTCAGGGTGCAGTGAACCATATATATCTACATGGGGTTTGGGGGAAAGCAGGATTAGAGAGTCAACAGCTATGTAAGCATTCATTCAGCAAGCCCTGTGGATACGTATTTCTTAACCTTTTTATTTTTTTTCTCCTTTCTTTTATTTGAACTCATCTTTTTGTGGCCCTTCCTCCTGTTATAGTAGGATTAACCAATGTGTTTAGGGAGAAGTTCTCCTTGGCCCTATTGTTTTCCAGAGTTTCAAACATGCCAAGAGCAAGGTGAGAGCATCAATGGGGAGGCTGAAGAAAGCCTAGTGGGGAATTTCTCTTGGCTGTCTGGGAAGCCTGGATTCGTAAGCTGAATTTCTAACTGAACCAGCATCAGCCAGAATGGGTGAGACACCTTGCCTACTCAGAGTTGTTCTCCAAGTACTTCTGTGGAGACACACCAGGAAAGATGCAATTCTACATGATTCAAGAGGAATTTTAAAGGCCCGTGCTCTATTTCTTAGGAAATAAGCTGGCAACAGTCCACTTTGCCATATGCCTAAAACTGTAAGACTTCAAATCTTTTTTGCTCATTGCTTCGTTTACAGAGCTTTTGCTCTTCTCTGTCTTCACTCTCAACATCTGTGTATTTAACAAAAGCAGCACAGTAAGCCGAGCAAATGCAGGGGTGTTCAATTTGCTTGCTTATTTTCTGCCTGAGCAGGTCATGTACCTGCTCCTTGTGGCAGAAGGGGCCATACGCCGTGGCTCCTTCTCTGCCACATGACCCGATTTGCTCTGCACACACCAAGTTTACCCTTATGTGTGATACAGGTGTAACGTCCATGCTCAGGAGCTCCAAAGCTTCCTGGAATCATTGGGTTTACTTTGAATGCACCAGAACTAACTAATTTGGTTGGCTGAGGTGCATCTGATGTGTCCCACAGTTGTTTGACTGCATCCCTGGTAGTGCTGTGCTTGTGAGGGAGCGCATCCTCCTGGATGAGCATCATTAGGAGTAGGTCATGAGCAAGATGAATGGTGTGTAAACACAACAAAGGTCAAGCTTCCTGAGTACAATCCTCAAAAACTATTATTATTATTATTATTATTATTATTATTATTATTATTATTATTATTATTATTATGGTTCAGGTACTGTTTATAATGGCCTTAGGTAGGGTACGTGTAAAAAGAGAAGATGTGGAAAATGTAACTAAAAGCACTTTTTGGATCTGCTGCAGACCATCTCACGGATCTGGGTACTTCAGTTTCACCTCTCTGCTCCTCCATTCCCTAGCTCTAAAATGGAGTGAGTAACTTCTTCATGCCTTCAAGCTTAACGAGCATTTTGCCGAGTGCTCAGAAAGCTTTGGGTGAAAAAGGCTTGGGATAAGACAGCGATTGTTGCCACATTTACCTTCTCTTGATCCAGGAGGAGTGAGCAGAAAATCCAAACACTTGTGTCACCACGAGAAATGAAAACGTGCTCATTTCAGAAATTTTCCCAGTAAGGTAGCGTTTCATGCCATCTGGAAATTTCTCCGCAGACCTGTCTTGTGAAGCTTTAATCCTTTCCCCCTGTATAGTGTTCTGCCTGATCACGTCATCAGGGGAAGAATACAGAAGTGAAACAAAGGAGGGAAGTGCTAAAAGGCAAATTTGGGCTACTTCTGAACCTCGTGTTCAGCCAATGCCAGTGGAAGTTTTAATTCCAGCCCCGGGTTGCAGTTAGCTTTCTGGGTAGCGGAGGATGAGCAGAGGTGGGTATCTGGGCAGGGAGGAAAACGTCGTGGAGAAGAAGCGAGCGTCCGCTGGCGTCGTGCAAATGACTGAAGGAGTTGTAGTAGAGAGGGTAATCCCCGGGCAATGGAGAAACGTCGCTGTGACACGACGAGCGATGCCGATGTGTTGTTTGTATCATAACTCCTGGCAGAACGAAGTGTTCAGGAGGGCAGGATTTAGGAGCAGGGGAGAGGTGAAGCTGAGCTGGAGCGGGAACAAAGGGTGGGAAAGCAGGGGAAGGTGCGGTTCTCCAGCAGCAACTGCTGGGGTGCCTGTGTTTATTCTGGAGTTTGTGGTGGAGCTGAATATCATCAGTGGCAGCGCCGTGTGTAGTGTTCTCGGTATAAATAGAATCCATAAATAGTTTTGTAGAGAGTCAGGATTTTATTTTGCTTGCGAAGTTGGACCTATTGTGACTCTCATTTCTTTCTGCCATTGCTTTCCTTACCTTATTGGTGGGCTAAAGTTTATATTGCTTAGCCCCAAATCACATATATTAATACGCTTTCATCTCTTTTCTCTGTTGCTTTGTTTATCTGTCTCCGTCTATCTCTCTGTGCGCCTGCTGCTTGTCTGCCTGCCAGTTTTTTCTTTGTCTCTATCACTTCATCATTGAACCCATCTGTGTAGAAAATGGGATATTTGGCTGTCTTGTATTTTTTTATTATTTTTTTTTTAATTATTTTTGTCATTTTGTTCCCTCAGACTTACGAGGATAAAACTCGCACTCCTGGGGGTGCCAGGCATTTCAGCTCTTGCATTTAGGAGGAGCCGTGATGCTTTTTGCGTCTGTTTGTCTGTCCATCTGTCTGCTGGTCTATAATAAGCTGTGCAGCGAGACAGCAGCTTACTATCTGTGTGTGTGAAATTAGCTAATTGGTGTTAGCAGCAATATTTTCACATGTTTTATAAGCAAAGTGCAGCAAGGTATATAAATGTAGATATGATCCAGAGACACACACACATACACACACACGCGCGCGCACGCAAGCCTGTCGCTGCTCATGCATAGACGCTCAGAAGTAATTAATGTTAATAAGATTTTAATGTGCTTGTGAGATCATAATGAGGAGAAATGAATGCTGTGATTAGAAAAAGGTAACTGTGTGTGTGTTTTGGCTTAGAACACGATTTCCCCTCTTTTTTTTATAAATCACAATTTCAGAACTTGTTTGTGATTGCATCAATCGGTTTTTATTTTCAAATTAGAGGTCTGTTTAGCCATTTGAATGATTAGCCAAATAAATGGGTAAAACCCTGATCATAAGGAACGGTGCAGATTTTTATTTTTTTTTCCCTCTTAGAAAGCAATGTGACAGCGCTGGGCACCCTCATCCTTCTAGCATTACATTTTTTTGATGCTGCTTTTAAAGCCTCATCAGAAGCTGCTCTCAGAGACAGTGCTCATTTTTTACAAATAGAGATGTTTATCTATAGGTGTCTGCAATGCATAATCAACCACTGAAACTATTGTGCCAAGGCACATTCCCGTTCATCAGTAATGATGAATCCTCAGAGTCCAGATGATCACATGATACCTTGATAATATTTTGAAATAATTAGTTTAAGAAAGCCAACCGTATACATTTATTTTTTTTTTTATTATTTTTAATCAGTCGGCATACAAATAAGGGAGAGAGGAAAGTGTTTGCAGGAAATATTTTACAAGCTAAGATGTTCTTTCATCCCGGATACTGTGTAGTCACCAGACCCCAGGCTGGCTAGCATCCAGATGGACACTAGGGGTCCTTCCCTCCAGCAAATCAGGGAAAGTATTGTCCAGAGGGCTTTGCTTTCATTTGCATATTTATTATTGTTTTTATTTTGAGTAATAAAAAATACAAAAATATTAAAAAGTTCTTGCCTGATAGTTTGGGCATTGAGATATTTTTTTTTAATTGATATTGAGAGATTATATATTCTGTTTTAAAACCATCTACAATTTAAAAAGCATGTTAAAAAAGTCCACACTCCTCACTGCATGCTACCCACTTCTTTATTTTGGTGGTGCCTGGCTTGGCTGGTGTTTAGAGATATTAGATCTGTGTTTGAATTCATGGAATATGATTCATTTCCAGAAGCTGCTGAGGTACCACAACAGTGTTTGTGATGAGAAATGGTGGAACGTGGTGGTATGATTGCAGTTTCCAAATCGTGATGAACAAAAACCAGCGTCAGGAGATACGACTTTGACATGACTTGAAGTCTCCGAAGAAGATGATCTGACAGTTCATTTATAATGAATGAATTTATTTTGGGGAAAGGAAGCATCAGGCAGTTTGTGTATTTGTTTATTCCTCTACACACTCCGTGCAGCCAGCTGCTATACAGTAGGGCCTCTAACTCTAGTTCGTCATTCAGATAGCTCAATCAAGGAACGTAATACAGGAACTTTAATTTTCTAAGGTACCTTGGGATATATCATCTGCATATGTGTGCGCTTAAGTGTGTCTGTGCGAGTGCACTCAAAGCATCTCTGAAACCTGAACTTCCTTGCATTAAGGCCGTAATGAAGTATTACCCAACTGCTGCCAGTGTCCAGGTAATTTTTAATGAGCCTGGATGAAACACGGAAGCCTTTACTTCACCTAAGTGCTTATATAGTTTGAGAAGTGCTTTAAATTTTGACTTAAATAAAATGATCTTCTAAGCTAGAGCTGTAAGGAAGCAACTCATTTGCTCTAAAAATCGTAGCTCCTTTCCATAGGTGATTTTATTAACGTCTTTTGAAAAATATAGGACTCTATGATTCTAACGTTAATCCCAGTTTAGGATTAGCATTGAATTGAATTAATATTGAATTAATGGAATATGATTCATTTCCAGAACATGCAGAGGTACTACAACAGTGATTGCAATGAGAATTGGTAGAACATAGAGATATGGCTGCAATTACCAAATCCTGGTAAGCAAAAACCAGTGTCAGTAGATACAGCTTTGACATAATTTGAAGTTTCTAAAGAAGATGATCTGACAGTTCAAATCCCACTTTCAGATTAGTGTCCTCTTGCAATTTTTTCGTTGCTTGTTTCTGCTTGTTTCCTTTATATTAACATACCAGTTCCCAAAACTGGCTTCCACAAAGTTAAAGAGTGAGAGTAGGAATGATAAACTCCAATACCAATAAATTTTAAGCTCGGAGCAGGAAGCAGCTAAGCTAAGGACTTCCTCTAGTTTTTCTGTGTCCTAGATGGAAAAAGAAATCTTAATGCTCTAAATATAGGAGTTGTAGTAGCTGAGCTGCCTTCAGCTATAGACTGAAAACTCCTTAAGAGAAACTCAGGAAGAGCTGAGGCAAATTGGCTAAATGCATGAAGTCAGTACACAAAAATGACTTGCGTGGAATCTTTAGGGGACTGCTTTAATTCAGGAGTAAATTAGTCTTAGGCCACTGTAGCTTAACTGAATAAGGAGCTACAGGGAGCTTTGCTGTTGAATTACAGCATCTACTGACAGCTTCGAGACAATTAAATGTGTGCATATTGAAGTCAGACGTCAGTTGATTTGCCTTAACTTTCTCAGCACCTCCATGCAGACTTGGCATTAGAGACAGATAAGCTGTCCCAAGCAATTCATTTGATATTGGGGATCCAGAACAAAACAAATTGCAATATCTCCTTTGCTCTGTGGAAAATATTATACTGCTAATTATTGCGCTGTTCTTGTCAGAGTATCAGTTGCCCTGCCTGTCCTTGGACACCATGGTTTTACGGTGCAGTTGTTGGAGGATCCACAGCTAATGAGGATGGCTTTCTGTTAGAGTCACTTTGTACACACCTATGCCCCAGTACTTGGGAACAAAACATACCAAGGTAGAGGTACCATATACTTACAGTGACTTCTAGAATTACTAAAAGAAAAACAAGTGTATTCACAAGTTCTGTTTCCCTTTTCCAACTAGCTGCCTTACTGACGTGTGGCTACTCTGGTGTAAGGTTAGCTCAAAGGTGAGAAAGAGGGATCTGCATTTTTTGTCTGGTTGTAAAGGTAGAACAGAATATCTTGGGAGCATAGTAGTGGCAAGCCATCTTGGGAGAAACTCATTTTCTCTTAAAGAGGCCTATGCACAGTGTGAAAATAGGAGCTCATAAGCGTATGTTCAGATTGTGCCCTGAAGAATGTTTTAAAGTATGTTTGCCAGCCTTACTTGTATTACATTCATTTAATTTGACTTTATTCCTAAGTGCACATATAAGGTTAAAATGCTGTTAATTAAAGTTTATAATTGACAAACTGTGAGCTAGCTGATAGGATCTCCATGCTAAACAACATTAGATTTCTTCAATCATTTGTACAGCGAAAACCTCTGCAAATGGAGGGATTTTAAAAATATCTGGAGGTTCTACCTCTACCAGGCCAGCAGAGAAAGTAAGTGGTAAGTGATGAGCTTGAAGGCTTTATTGAAAGTAATCATCTGCTAGCCTCAAATTGGGTGTGTTTATTCAAGTGTGCTAGCTGATCTTGTTTTTTTTCTTTTTTTTTTTTTTTTTTCATATGATACAGAGACAGAGAACACATATATTCTGAAACTGTCAAGATGGAAGTTCTAAAGAACTGATTATTGCATCTCACTTGCCCAATTCCGTATTTATGCTTCTAAATAAGCGGCTACGTTTTCCAAAGTGCTCAATGCCCAGAAGCCCCTGCTGAGTGTGCTGGATGCTCAGAACTTTTAGTAACGTGGATTTAGAAGAGCAAATTTAGCTACCAGTTCTGAAATTGTTAGCCAGCGGACTTGTGGGTTAAGGTGAGCTTAGAAATTCCAGATAAATGGTGTCACGTTTCTACCAAAAACTTTATTTAAAAAGTTGTATAATTGTAGCAAATAGTATTTTCATGAAAGTAAAACATACAGTTATCTATAGGAAGACAGGAGCTGTTGAAGAAACTAAGTAAGTTGTGCACATATTCTATCACTTCTGCTTCTGAAAGTGTCAGAAACTTCTGAAGGCCTTCCAATGAATAAGTATGGTAAAAACTGGTGATGGAGGAAGTTCCTGCCTTACTCTGCCATGGGATAATTGGCCAAGTCTTTGAACAAAGTAGGTACAGGTTTTCTACTCGATTAGAGTTCTGTTTGATGTTGTAAGGGATATTCCTACCAGCTATATACAAATTTTTCCTTTTTTATTTTTTTTAATAAGCTCTTGATCTCAGTGTCACTTTGCAGCAGGTATCATGCGATCTACAGGTTGTTTCACACATGAAAGGAATGGCTTAACTTTTCGGAAGTTTTGGAAATGTGAAGTTTCAGGTAATGTAAAGGCAGACAGCGCTGAGCAACTAGATGGAGTTAGAAGCAGCAGTCACTGTAGTATAAATTCTTGGTATTTCATTTATTTTCACTAGTGGTCATATGTCTTCAGTCATCAGCAGAATTCCAGTGGCTCCACATTGGCTGCATTCATCACAGAAATATAGAAAATAGTTTATATATGTTTATGTATGTGCTAACTCATACACTTATGCCTGTATTTACAAGTAGTGCATTTGGAAAGAGTCAGAATGTACAAGCAGTGTTTGAGTAAGTTTGGGTAATGGTTCAATTTGTTTGGAAAATGTTGGAAGTTAGTCTTGCTCCCATTCCCCAAACAGTTCTGCCACTGACGTAAATAGGCCTAGGCCTTTTTATCTATGCCTGCATGACTTATTCAAGAAAAATTGCAAACTACATGAACCGCTCAGATACCTAGCAGCTCCCAGCCCTGCCCATGTGGGGATTCTTACTGACCAGGTGAGCAGGGAGTGGGATGGAGGGGTGAGAGGATAGTGTTGGGCCCTGGTTCTGTGGCAGAGAGGAGATCAGAGAGAGGGATGAAGCAGAAGGCAGTGCCATGGGGTGGGCTGTGATAGAAGGGCATGGAAAGTGCATTGTGTGAATGTGCTTTAAGTAGAATCGGTGTTAGAAAGGTGGGGAGGTGAGGGAATGGAGAGAGATCTGCTTTGAAGGACAAGAAGAAACAACACAGGTATGCTGCCACCTGTGCACATTGGGGGTTCATCACAGAACTGGGAGATGTTGCCAGTGCGTTGGTACCACATGAAACTTGTTTGCTTTTTGAAAAGCTTGAAAATATTAAAACTAAATATAGTTGAGGCCCACTCCTTATTGGATTGTCAGCTCTTCCTTCTTAATATAATAGTCCAGTCTTGATCAACGCATTATTAACAAAATCATGCTTTAATACTGTGCCCTGGGTACAATTATTTTCAGCACTCTATCGTTACTTCTTTTGTTGTGCTCCCTATTGTTCCTTTTTCTTTCTCTGACAGTAAGCAGATGACAATAAATTGTTAAATTTACTGCCGCCATTTTGCCATGACTTGGTGCTAGAATCAGACCAGCTGAAAGGCCTAGCAGGTACTGTTTTTGATAATCTCAGGACACAATGGATTTATTTGTAATCATGTAGCACTTCCTGAAGCCTAATGGATTGACAGGCATGCTATAATGGGGCTGTCCTGAAGGATCGTTAGGGACACCACTACTTCTGTCCTAGATTATTTATTCAAGTACATATCTTACTGAAATCCAAGCATGAAGACAAACCCTTTCTGTAATGAAATTTTGTCTTCTTAAGATAATGATACATTTGTAATGCTTCGTAACTCTTGTCCTTCATACGTGGCTTTTTTGGGGGGAAGATTTTCCTTTAGTCCTTGCCAGTTCTATTCTAGAACCCTCAAAAAAAAAAAAAAAAAAAAAAAAAAAAAAGGTGTAAGGAACACTCAAAGTCCTCTTCCCTGTCCAAAAGAGGATAGACTGTATGTTTTGTTATTCCTGACAAGTATTTGTCCAGACTCTTAAGTTATGAGTCCCACTTCAAGTGATCTATTCTAGTACCTCATTATTCTTACCCTTAGAAAGATTTTCCTGTTGCCTAACCTGAATCTTCTTTACTACAGTTTACTTCACTTACTTCTTTGACAGTGATTCCTGTTCCGTTTGCAACAGCTTTTTATGTACTGGTAATCTGGGTAATGGAGTCATTTCTGGGAGTAATTCCATTCTGTGTATGGTATCTGCATTTATGATCATTCATGCACTTTTCTGGATGTTCTTCATCTGTTTCTTGAAAAACTCTGTCCATAGCTGGACAGTTTGCTCTTGAAACTTCCCAAAACTGAGTAGAGCTGAAAGATCACTTCCCGTGTCCTCAGGGCTGCATGCCTGCTTATAGAAAGCTCCAAATTATGATTGTTCCCTTGTTTCACCAAGATACTGCAAACTTATATCAAGCTTATAATTCACAATAACTCTAGATCCCTTTCTGAAAAACTACCTTCTCAGTTATACCTCATCTTGTATCTATGTCGTTAATTATTTCTGCCCAAGCACAGTACTTTATCCATACTCCCATTGAATCTCATCCAGTGCCTCTAGACCATTCCTATTATTGCCAAGGTCATTTTGAATTTTATTCAGTCACTCAGTGCATTTCCAGGTTCATGTGGTCTGCAAGCTCAATAAACATGTTTTCTATTCCATCATCTAGGTTGTTAATGAGAAAGTTACATAGAACAAAACTCAGGGCAGCAACCCAGTTGTTGTAGTCTTGTATTTTGGTAATTACTGTGTGGATTGTCTTATCTAAGAAGTTTTGTATCTGTGACTATCTGTGTTATCTGCATCTGACTATGCTTGCCTTGCTCCAAGCTTGCTTATAAGAATGTTATATAAAACTGCCAAAGGCTAAAATAAAGTTAAGATACGTGAATGACACTTGCTGCTTTCTACAGGGCTTCTTATCCTGTTCTGGAAGGAAATTAGGTTGTTTTGACATGATTCATTCTTAAATCAATGTTGATTACTACTCATCTTTTTCAGTTTGGTGTTTTCATTGATTGTTCAAGATTTTTTTTTTCTGGGAATTAAGCTTAAGTTGACTGGTCAATAATTCCTTTGTCCTTTCTTTTCTCGTTTTTTCTCTCAGTTTTCATGGTAGGTACTATATTTATTCTTCCAAACTTTTCTTGTCTTTCACAATGTCTCCAAAACCGTTTCAGACAGCTCTTTAAGGATACTGGGATGAAATTCATCAGGCCCAAATGACTTGAAAAATACCTAACTTAGTTAAGTAGTCTAATCTGTTTGTTCTTCTGCAGTAAGAATATATCCCTCTTCATGAGTATTAAGCAAATTATCCATGTCTCTCCACTGGAAATTTTGAATGAAAGGTGACACAAAAAAAGGTGTTAAGCACTTCAGCCTACTCACATCATCTGTCAGTTGATCTTCCTCTCCATTGATTTACAGATCCACATTTTCCTTCATCTACCTAATGTACTAACAGAGTGGCTTCTTGTTACTCTTGGTATCCCTCATTAGTTTTGTGCTTTGAACATAATAATTTTGCTCCTTCATGTTTGTACTATTTTAATAATTATCATCTTCTTTTCTGATATCCTTCTGTTTTCTTTGGGCTTTTTTTTTTTTTTTCCCCACTTGATAGCAGTAAGGAGCTCATAATTTAATGATGATTTTATTGTAATTTCTTCAAAGAATGGTTATGTCTCTTTTTTTTTTTTTTTTTTTTCCTGTAGACTCTCCCAGAGACTTCACTCAACAACGTCACTGTCCGTGTAGCACTCTTACCCACTCCGTCTGTCCATACAGGCTAGAGCCCAGTCTAGAAAAAATGCCCATTTGGTCTTCTCTTTACTTTCCAAATAAAAGAAAAAAAATCTCACCAGTGCATTCCATGAAGTGTCTGGAAAGGTGTGATCTGCTGTTTTCTTTTCTCCAAAGAATGTGCATAATTAATCCATTTGCACCAACATTTTCATGCAGACACT
Organism: Aythya fuligula; assembly: GCF_009819795.1. Classification (NCBI taxonomy): domain Eukaryota; kingdom Metazoa; phylum Chordata; class Aves; order Anseriformes; family Anatidae; genus Aythya; species Aythya fuligula. The sequence continues at coordinate 87,449,598 of NC_045559.1, forward strand.
TCAGCTTATCTCACTAATTGTTTTGAAAAGTCAGACTCATCTTCCTGCTTGGTAGTTTGTGGTATTTCCCCGTCGTGGTGGAGCCTGGGTTCTTTTGCCGTTAATCACTACCTGTGGTTTTTCATGAGGTTTGACGCTCTGCACATTCTGGACCTCAGAGTGTGCTTGTGCTTTCTCAGTTTTAGAAGGCAATACGCCTTTCCTTTTTTTCCTTATAGGTATCCTCACACAGGTTATATACCCATATATGTTACAGCCATATAAGTAAGTCTGTCAGTTTTCTCTCATACTAATTAAGCCTCGATCTTGATGATGCATTATGGTTTCTAGTTTATTTTCCTATTCACCAAACTCCTTGTTAGATGAACATAGAAGATGCTTGTCTAATAGATGTTTTTTTCCAGTTTCATTCCCTCCTCCAGCAACCTCTTTTCTATCTCACTCACCTACTCTTTGCAGTTCCCATCCAAGCTACTGTAGTTAATAGCTGACAGATTTTTTTTCACCTGCCCATCTTAGTAAAAGACCTCCATTAACTTAGCAAGAAGGTGCTCTGACATCCTTCTCCTTTTTTGTGAAGTGACCTGTCAACTTGCCCATAATAGCATTTCCCGTGGTCCAGGAAGACAAATCTCTTAGAGATGCCATCAGGATCCGTGTGTGATGTAGTTATCGTTAGGATTTTGTCCTTGCCTGATCTGTGCTTCTGCTGTGAGGACTGGGAGGAACATTGATTCCTTCACCACTTTGCTTCTAGAAAATTGTAGTCACTTTTGAACCTCGATGTCCCTAAAGCATTTTTGTAGATCCTTTGGTATTCATTATGCCCTCTCTGTTGTGTTGTGTCCTCTTCTGTTGTTATTTCTCTGAGTTGAAATGTCTAGGAGGCTATCTTGTCCTCACTTCAAAGCCACTTAATTCTATTGCAATCTGCATTTACTGACTTAAAAACTGGTTTCTAGTATCAATATATTGTATTTATTTTCCTATACTTTTGGCTTCCACTTCTTCTTTTTTTTTTTAATCTGCTTTTTTTTTTTTTTTTATTAATTATTTCTTCCTCTTAGTTTGCAAGTTCCTTGCAGCAAGGTTTTGTTCTCTCATGTCAGCCATGTCCCAATAGACTTGCTGTTTTTCTCTCAGTTCGCCTTGTACATAATTTGCTTTTCTTGGTAGCTTTTTGGGAAGTTTTGCAGATCAGTGCCATTGCAACCATATGGTTCCCCATAATTGTGCTCTAAAATTACTTTGTCCAATTTTTGTCCCAGCTTTGTGCAAGTCTCCTCTATTGACTAACTCTGTTCATTCTCATTTGCTGTTTCAGTCTGTTGTGAACCAGGTGAAGGTCGGATGGTCTTTCTTTAACCTTGGTTAGTTAGCTAATAGCAATTCCAGAGAGTTTGAACTGTACATCTTAAGGCAACAACAGATTTCCATAGTATTGAGCCAGCAACATTTGCAATGTTTGCCTGAGAGGAAATTTTCTTCACAGCAGATATTCATTAGCCCTTGACTTAGTACTTGGAAAGATGGAAGGACATCTGAACACGGATCTGCAAGTTTTTCCTTTTGTTTGTTTTCTTTTTGTTTTTAATAACAAACCATTGGAAAATTCCAGAGAAGATAATATTTAAATTATCTATACAATCTAGTTTCTTACATTAGTTCATTCAGAGACCAACATTTTAAAATGATAGTTGAGTACAGGTTCCTTAACTTCAGTCAACTTAGAGGAAAATGCAGTGAAGACAGCAATTCAGTCTCCCTCTGCTATCAGTGGAGGAGAAATACCCCTACAGAGCTATTCATCCTAAATATATTAGAGTTTTGGGGTGGGATTAATGGCTCACTGGAGATGATTATGGTGGCTTCAGTGAGATACTTAACTTTTAGGAAGCTAATAGTTAGATTGTATGCATCCTAGATCAGATTTCAGATTTCATCCTAGATCTCCTGATCAGATTTCTCTGAAGAATATTTCCCCTATTAAAGTATACAACACAGAAATCTACCATGGTTTGTCTAGCTTGGGAGAAATTTTGTATGTTAGAATTTTCCAGAGTTTGGAAGGGTTATAGACCTTTTAAAAAGATTTACGTTTTTTTAAAAAACCTCAACTTATCTCCTTCCCTTTTTGGTTGTAACCTGCTCCTTAATGTTGCTGGAGGTGAAGAAGCTGTTCAGATTGTTCGTTTTGGTGTGTCTTCTTTTTTAATAGGTCAACAATTACTCTCCAGCATTACAGGTAAATACTACTCCATGTTACCTTCCTCACAGGTGACATGAAGATTTATGTTTGCACATAGTTCTGAGTATATCAAAGTTATCCCTGTAGGTGAATATTTTTACTTGTATTTTGGACCATTTCATGATGTAGTCACTAAAAATAAATGATCCTGGACAACAGATTAGACATATTTGTTGTTTTTTTGGGAAGAGCTAATGTCATTTTGGTGTTGCGCAAGCTTTTCCTCTTTCTCTCTGTACAGCCGTAAGGTGTCCATGACACTATTATTCTGGCCACTCTGTTGCCAAAAAGTTGTCAAGAAATTAGTGGAGAATTCAGAGAAGAGCAACAGAAGTTAAGAGGCTGAAGAGATTGAAATATGAGCAAAGATTACAAGAATTTATTATGTACAGTTTGGACTAAATGATGACTAAGACATATGATAACAATCCACAAGTATTTGAAGGGTGTAAAATATTAAGACAAAAAAAAAAAAAAAAAAAAAAGAATTATTTTAAGATGTTCAAAGGGGTAAAACTCGTCAAGGAAAAATTTCAGCGTGAACCACAAAAAATTCCTGAGGAGCTGCATGTGCTGGACTCGTGGAATGGAGTCTACAAGAAGGTGGTAAAAAGCCTACGATTTCATGCCACCCTGGGATCATGCACACAAGCACATGGGTCTGACTGCACAGGTCATGGTTTGCCTGCATCCTACATTGTGCTTTCCTGAGGGCTCCTGAAGAGTGAGCTGCAGCACAGGGGCTTCGTGCTGGTGGCAGCAGCCTGCCTGCAGCTGCTATTTTTGCGGAGCAGCCCTTTTCCATCAGATGGCTGTACGTGTACCCATCCGTCTGATAAGCGTAGGCAGAATCAAGCTATCACCAATGGAATAATTAATCTCATTTTCAGCTCGCTCCCTGCTGAGGTGTGAGAAGTGCCCAGGGAAGAGGGTGGCTGAGATGACACCGCAGGAACTGGTCTGTTGGTGATGGTTTGCCCTCGGCAGCTGTCTTCCCACATGCTCTCCTGACCTGGAAGCAGAGGGGTTTCACAGGTAACACGAGTGTGTGCCTATAGGAAATCTGGACATGTAGTTGTCAGAAGGACTTGCAGCCGTCTAATACTGGAAGAAAACAAATGGCCCATCCAGGAAGGAAACTGAACACCACTGAACAGAGCAGTTCTTAAGAAACAAGACTCAAATAGGCAGAAGACTCAAGGAAATGTAATGAAGAAAGCATTTATAGTGTCCTGGCAGAGGACTGAAATGACGTCTTAAGCATTTTCCTTTTCCTTTTACCCTCTTCTTTCATTTCTGTTATTTGGTGCAATCATATTAAAAACTGTTTTCAATTAGATTTTTTTCCCCACAATTTAAGAACCCTCAGCACCTATTTATTAGGTCTGATAAAGGCTGCAGGTTTACACTGTAGGCTTATTTTAATTAGGAGGTCTTTTATTGTCCTAGTGAATTGTAGTGGACTATTTTAAGCCTAAAAATATTTAACTATCCTGAGCACTGATTAATTTGGACGGTATTTTTGTTTAATAGGGGCATCTTTACGGTTTATAGCTCGTTTTGCACTCTTAATAGATATGGGCAGGAGGAGTGAGGACTACAGCTCTTGTTCCCCACTCTGCCCTCTGTTCCTCATTTTTATTTTCGTGTGTGCAAAACCATCATGCGTGCCAGCTTGGGAAGCTGGCATCCCTCCTGTTAAGACCAAACTTGCTCTCTGTTGCAGTATAAATAGTGCTTGCTTCCAACTTCAGAGCAGTACCCATGTTGCATGCGTTGTGTAGCTGACTGTATTAAAGGGTTTTCCGTGTAATATAAAGCTTTTATATTTGTGGCTTTAGATTTGCTGGACAACTCTGATCACGCATCTGGGGATAGGCCTTTAAGCTTGTCTGATATTAGGGGGCTGGAATATTTCAATTCTGGCATGGTTCAGTTTAAGAAGGTCTTACTTTACTGGCATGTACAGAAGAAAACCAAATGCCATTCTTTAAAATACTCCAGATATAAACCTGGGAGCACTCCCAACTTTGGTAATCCTACATTGTCTGTAAATCACTGGAAGCAGAGGGGGGAAATTGCACCAGGTGAACCAGATGTATTTGGAAATGTCATTTAGTTTGCTACTCTGGGATTTTTGATTTGATAAAAGCACTTTGTTCTGCTTTGTATAAAAGCACCTGACCAGGCAAACTGAGACCAGTTGGTCAGACAGAGGCCACAGAGGAAGACAGTCAGGGCAGGCCTAGGAGGGGGACTGATTTTTGATTATAGAAGTAAAGAACCATTACAGACTTTGTGGGCAGCATGTGAAGTTTTGCCATGACCTATTAGTCCTTGGGCTTTTGAAAACCATTCTCTTAAAGTTATATGATAGAAAGCAATAGCTGTTTTCCTTAAACTTTCTAGAACTGTTCTCTTTCCGATTGAAAATGCTGGGCTGTCTGCCCCAGTCATCCCCTTGGGAAGTGCCCTTCCCATCCTTGCCTCTCTGGCACACGTGGCCAGCTGGAGGCTAAGCCCTGAAGAATAAGAATTATTTTATCCTTTTATCTCTTGCATTTCATTTTCGGAGTTTGGATGGTCTGCTTCTGCCACTGTTAGCTTCAGTAGGCAGGCTGGACACACTCGAGCAAGTGTTGCAGAGAGGGATGCTGGGTTTTAGGGTTGTGCTGTGTTGCTACAGATCATGTCACCTCAGTGTGTAAACAGTCCAAAAATAAAAACAGCAAATGATACAAAAAGGAATCCAGTTATATTTTTATATCTCATTAAGTTTCGCTCCTCCTTGCGGTTTTATTGGCAGAGCTATCAGGGGAGTGTATATCTCCATCTGAGAAGAGGCGAAAAGATTTGCATTGGTTGTGTGGGTGGACGCTTTTTTTTTTGCCTTTTTTTAACTGTTATTTTCAATGGGGATTAAGTGGGAAGGGGTCTAGGCTCTCCCACACCTGTCTCATTTGTGGATACCCTTATTTTATCACGTATAGAAAACATCTGTTGATTTAAGACTAGTCACTAGTATCTTGCCCAGGGGTTCTTTATTTAGGTACTCAGCTACAAGAGCTGCTGTCCCAAGCTGTCATACACAGAGCAGATTGCTTACTATTGCTGTGAGCCAAAGGTATAGGGTATAGGTGGGTGGACTTGTTTTTGAACCCTGAACTTTTCCTGTGCGGTAGTGACAGACGAGCGGGTTGGAAAAAAGACCAGGGTCCACAACCAGCAGCTTTGGGTCAAGGCACGTCCGTCCCAGAGCTGTGCTTGATCTTGGGCTATGCTTGCAAGATACTGTCTATGAGCGTTGACCTTTTTAGTCCTTGCTGTTTAATGTGAGCCTAATAACTAATTTACACTGTTCTCTTTTGGTATTTCGGAGATTCCTTGACTGCCTACCCCTAGTCTGCAGGGAATGGCCAGGACATGGCTGGATGATTGTGTTGGAACTTGACCTGCAGTTTCCATCCAGACACCCAGCGCAGCCCAGGTCAGGGGAGGTAGTGGGAAAGATTATTGCAGGCCTTTGGTTTTAGTACACATAGATCCACCGAGGAATTCCCTACCACATATTGTTGTTGTTGTTTTCTCTCCTAGTTTTGTGCTGGGATACTCCAGCATGCTGAGCACCCACGTGGTTAATGGCTGTTCTGGAAATGAATTATGGCCGTCAGAAATGCTAAAGCCCTATCCCAGATATGTTCCCACATCACGTTTAAGTTTATGCTTGTGTTATGGTCCAGTCAACATTTCTGGCTTTAAGTTGGAATGGCAAACCTTTTTCTTAGGGTCATCAGTACAGAGTGTTTTATTTCTGTCAGATTTTGATCCTGAAAGCAGTGGTTTTTCAGACAAAAGCTATGGATTTGGGTTTGATAGAACTGGAGTTGTTATGACTTTTTATAGCCATAATCCTGGGCTGTAAGAATTCTGTTTGTCTCATGTCCCCTACGTAGGATTTCTGTGTAGTTATTTATACCATACTGGATCTGGGATGCATTCAGTAAGGGGCATGACTCCCCAGTGTGGATCTGCAAACATGACGATGCATGGAAAACTTCAGTTAGCATTTAATGAACTTCTTCATGTATTCAGTGTGAGGACATGGCTTAGAATACAAGCCTTGGCAAGGAGAAGTATCAACTGTTGTTGTTGTTGTTTTTTAACTACTTAAAGCACTGAACGTAAGCACACTTGAACTAGTAGCTAGAGAAAAGCATGTGACTTCATTAAAGTCGTTTATCTAAGCTAGGATATTGTAGGATGGCCTTGCAAAAGCCGAAGAATGAGCTATTCCCAGTGAAAGAGTTTTAAAAAAAAAAGTCTTAATTAAAGAAATCCTTTAGTATGTACGAGTTGTGTTTATTCTTTCTCTGAAAACATCAGTGTTTCTATCCCTTCGCTAAAGGTCTCTTTATACAGCAGACAAAGATCCATAAGGAAAACAAAAGACATTGCATCTGGGAATTAAAAAAGGAGTTTTTCCTTTGTTCCACGTAACCTATACTGTTAATTCTAAAATTGAAATTGAATATTTTTCTAAAAACTTAGTATGCAGCTCACGCATTTCCGTGGAATGTCCTTAACTATTCACTGACTCACTCCCTATTCATTTATAACTAATATATGGCACTTTTATTGTGGTTTCTAAAGTATGGAGGTTATATGAGTCAGATGCAATTTAGAATAGAGATTATCTTTAAATAATCAAAAACATACCTTGCCAAAAATACTTTTTTTTAAAAAAGAGGGGGGAAAAAAGAAAAAAGGAAAGAAAGCATTCTGTGTTCTCAAAATGTGGAGAGCTTTTAAAAAAGATTTGTTTTCAATAAATAAGGGGGAAGAAATGTTATGTAAACCTAAGTGCTTAGCAGACATCCGTTTACTTCCTTCAAGGAGACAAGGGGTTTTAAGATTTTCAGAGCTCATGAGAAAGGCACATCCTTGAGTACTAGCACCAAGGACGTGATGGAAGCATTTTTCCTTGAAAATTTGCAGCATGAACACATAAGGTTAGAGGTGGCATGAATGATAACTTTCTTGAAGATTTTAATCAAGGACATTTTGGAGAATGTGGGCGTTTGGATCTATCCTTAAAAATAGGAAAACAAAGTAACGAAAAACAAATGAAAACATACAAAGAAAAAGAAGTAACTCCCAGACTACCCTTTATTTTTTTTTTTTTTTTTTTTTTCACTTCTTCCTTCTCCTTCTTAAGTTGGTTTTGCTTCTCATAAAGTTTTTCATTAATGATACAGTGTTAGAAAGGACAATTGTTTTGTTTTTTTTTTTTGCTGGGACTTTGAAGTCCGTTTGTTGTGACAGCTGTTAGGCTGGCATTTCCTGGACATCAGTGGTATTTTATGATGGCTTGCCTGCTTCCCTTCCTTCTTAGGGCTTTTCTCAGAAAGGAATAGCAAGCTGGCAGACTTAGATTCCTGTATGAAAAAAGCAGAAGATGGATCATATTGGGCTATCGTTGAGCGAATTGTGGGGATCCAAAGAATCGTCAGCTTTTTTGTAAGGTAGTTGGCAATGTGATCTACAGACAGAATCAAAAAGATCTGAAAGCTAGAAACTTGCACTCATCCTTCTGCTGATTTTTTTAAAAGAGTTTGGTGCAGCAAAAGATCTTCCTGGCCTAATAAGTTGATACCAACACAAGTAGAGGCCACTTTATAATAAATGCATATTTTTGCTTTCATAAAAACCGTACCATTGACTTAAAAAAATCCACGAGCCTCACACAACGGTATTTTCACCAATATATCGAGCCTCATATTTTTCAATTACAACAGGGTTTTTTTCCTCTGCTGATCTTTTTTTTTTAATAACCAAAGGAACAAATATGTCTTGGTTTTGAGCTTTAATCTGGTGCTTTGTGTACTCTGATGACCTCCTAATCACACTCTCTGTGACATGTCAATCTACTGCTATGGAAAGTGGGTGATTTGGGCTGTCATGAAAGTGATGATATGCTCATATATCCTGTGCACTTAGGACAGAAAAGTTCAAAGAAATGCATTAACCAAACGAATGAAATGTTATGGGAACCCATAATTCAGCTACCAAGTGTCTCTCTCCCAGTTCATGAGTGGTTCTTTGTCTGTGTTGTGACTTTAAATGTGAGCACCAGGTGTGAAGATTTCTGTTTATCTTTATTTAAGCAAAAACAAACACAAAAAAATTCAGAGCTGATGCAGATGATGAAATGTAAAGATGTGCGATGGGTTTAGTAAATAGTCATGGTGCATATGTCTAAACAAGGAAGGAGATTGTAGAATGTGGTATTAGTTTATATTGCTCTCCTTTCATTACTGTATAACCATCTGCCTCTCTGGCATGTTCCTTAAAATCTTACACTTCAGTTTGTAACCTTCAACACTGCAGTGGAGTTTCCTCTGCTGAGTTAGTGGAATCATCTAGATCTCAAGGTAAATGCCGTCAACATCCACAGCAAATTATTATTCATCACAACTGAAAGATAGGATTGACCTTTTTTATCAGATGAAGAGACCTGTCTGGTATGTAATTGGAGAGGTGTGATGTGAACGGGAGTCTGGGGGCAAGGATATGCTCCTCTTGGCACCAATAGGACTTCCTCTGTGGTCTTAGATGCATTACCCAACTGTTCTGCATGGCATCTCCCATCTGTAATGTGTAGATAATGCCACTTGCCTCCCCGGTGAGGATTTTGATCGTTAGTTAATGTTTGTAAGGTTCTGTGAAAATGCAAAGGGTTGTATAAAAATATATATAAACGAATAAAAAATGTGTCGCCATTTGATGTCCTCAGTAAATTGAAGACTGTGTAAGTGAGTGCTTCCACCTTCATAATCCAGCACCTTTTATGTTATAGTTCAATGAGTTGAACATGGAAACATGACATTGTGGAACTGTGCTTGTTTGAGGAAATCATGGTCCAACATCTTCAGTACACCTTCCTGGTTTTCCCCAAGGAACATTGTTATCATTTAACACATTACTGAACCTTTCTTCTGAACATTTTTTTCTGAGGTTTTCCATCAGTTCAACTTGAGCAAATGGCTAGGAGATTTAGACTTATAAGGTCACATCTCAATCCACCTAAACTTGCTAGAAAGCCCGAAGCAAGTCACTTTGGTTCCTGTAGACTGACTCTTGACAAATCCCTTTGGATGTGCCCAATGCTCTACTGAACATCGTGGTGAAGAATACAGAAACTTGTCCATGGGTATGGACTTGAGGCTTTAGAATCTCTGTTCAGCATTTGTCATCCATAAATTGGTACAAGGATCAGAACAGATTCATGATCTGATATGTACTTGTACAACATGAAATCATAAAGTGTATTAATCATTGTCATGCCTCAGTGAGTATGTGATGGTGGTTTTAAAAGTGGAGAATATTTCTTTTGAAGCATGGTCTTGGACGAAGGGTTAAAAGATCAGGAAGGCCAAACCCATCTTAGTGGGTCTCTCTCTCTCTCTCTCAATCTCTCTTTTTTTTTTTTTTTTTTTAATTATTATATATGGTTTTTGAAGAAAAGGAACTTGCAGCTCCTTGCTCAGGCGGTTCTTGAGTTGTGGTGTGGATGCTTTGAGGGTATAAACCACAGAGGAAGTCTGGATAAAATAGCTACTTAAAAAGAGATTAAGGGATTTACTTCAGTGCCTCTACGGGCTGTGATTTAAAGGGAGAAGAGCCCACTTTTTCATATTGCAGCTACTTTTATTAGCTACAGGTTTTAACCTCCTGGAAGGATTCTCATGTCTTTCTATCAGCCACTTTGGGGAGTTAATCCAGACCAGTCAACAGAACTGTACATTGCACTTGATTTCTTGGTAATTGTAAAAGCTTTTTTGTCTTCTCTGGCCATTGTAACTCCATAGTCTTTTGGCATAGATGGTATTGATGAGCAAGAATAATAGATAACTATATCTTAACTCCATTTTCCAGAGATAAAAAAGGAGGGAAGAAGGCATTACATAAACTGGAATTGAATACAGAATGATGACTCCAATTCAAAATGCTCTTTAAACTTCTCTTTGTATTTAGTTAATTTTTTTCCCCTATAGAGGTTTATTTGGGACAGAAACTGAACTTTGTCTTACAACTTGCTTTGCCAGTAATGATCAGTGGGGACACCGCATGGTCAGCCCGTTTGGGTTTGCAGACTCCCTCAGAAATGTACAATCAAAAACTTCTAAAAAATACACTACTGAATACTCAGTATGTGATATGTGCTATGTGTGTATGTTAATACTCAGTAGTGTATTTTTTAGAAGTTTTTGATGCTCTTTACCGGTAACAGAATTCTGTTTGGCAGGTAAATTGAGGATGGCATGATATTGGGCAGTTGAGATGGAAAGCGCGGCAGCGTTACCACTTTCAATAAGTGAAGGTTTTGTAGTAGTCCCAGAAGAACAATATTATCTGTCAGGTAGCAGATAAAGTTTGTGCTTGAAAGGGTTTTCTCAGTTGGCTCTTATTTACCTGTATCTGCCTACCCTGCATTAGAAACCTCCTTACATTTTCTCTCCCAGAAGCTTAACTCTGTAATTGTTTCCTATTTGTACACATTTATTTTATCTTTTTCAAATGTCAGCTCAGTATTTCAATTAAAGATTCAATCATGCCTGAAGTTCTTACAATCCAGTTTCAGGAGTGGATCATCCAATTAGGAGATAATGTCCTCTGCAGTTCTGTGCTGCTTGGTTTACCTTAGGATCGGAACTACCCAAAGTCGCTTTTGAAAATGAGTTGTTGATGCCTAAGTAACACTTTTTAAGTCAAATTTTGGAAATTGTATATTGCAGATGATTTGTTCCCCTAAATGAGAGAGGGCAAGGAGGTGAGTTTAAACACCTGATTCATGGTCATCCATGCAGTTCACCTGCTAGCTCTTCACATGTCTCTGCTTTGTATTTTCTTAACTAATTCTGTCCAAGACTAGACTGATGGAGAGCAAGAGGTTAGCTCTGCACTGGGCACATTTGAGCTAGTCTGTGTTGTGTAAGCTTAGGAACCAGGATTGGTCCGGGGTTCTTTTGTTTTTAAACTGTTTTGTGTCATTGTGTAGACATTGTCACCGTGACCCAAAGCTAATTGCCTGATGAAGGGGAGTGGGATATTCCCCTTGTCTTCAAGTAGTTTTAGCTAAGAATGGGATAGACTGGGTTGATGACACTAAAGATCCTGTTGAAGTGAAAATAGTAATTAGTTCTCTTCTGTGCCAAATGTGAATTTGGAATTGGCATTCTTGTGCACTGTTCTTTGTTGTGTGCCTTCATCAAGAGGGCATAACAGCAGCAGATCTCATCAACTTTAAAAATGCCTGTGAGCACATTTGCTTTGACGTTACTGAGGCACTCTGCCACCATTTTGGTTTCGCCACTGAAGTTAAACGAAGACTTGAAGGCTTCTCAGCTCGCTGTAAAAAGTATACTGCACTAGTGAGTTTGTGAGCAAATGGAAGCTCTACTTTCCTCTGTGCAGTCTCTGATTGCAGCATCGTGCAGGACAAAATAGATGGCCAAATAATCAGATGCTTGCTGTCAGCCTGCTCCCATTGTCTGTGATGATTTATGCTTGCTGAGAAACTGCCTGGTAGGGCTGAATCAAAATGTGAGGTTTCTGTGCTGGCCCGTGCACATCACTTTTGTTTATGGTCTTGGTCTTGCCTGTGAAAGGGCAAAGAGAATTTGATTGATGCTATGATCATAGTTGCTTTTTTACTTGCCATCTTTCTGTTTCTTAGAGTAGGTTGAGTGTTCATTAATGGGTTCCTTTGGAAGGCATAATGCTCTCTTTCTTTGGAAATATTTAATAAATGCAAGTAAAAATTCAGCACAATCCAACCCCTAGTGGTTTCTATCATGTAACTTCTTCTAATATCTTAAATTTCATTGCAGTTTCTTTTAACCAAATCTAGCCAGTTTTAAATCACATTAAGCCCACATTAAGGTCTAACTTTGTATTTTTGGTCTAAAGTTTGGAAATAGAAGTGTCCGATACTCAGAGAAATATATATATATATATATATATTTTTTTTTTTTTTCTGTGTAAATCAAACCCAACTTGATGGATTAGGTGGGTTTGGTTTTAGTTATTATGTGTGGGATAGTACTGGTGTTGGAAGGAAAACGGGTGAAAAGGACAAAAGCTGTGGATTCAGGCTGGCAGACTATATTCCAGAGACCTTAAAGTACTCTTTGAAACTTTTGGAAGGTTTAGGTCTGAAGATTAGGGCTCAAAAATGCAAATAAAAAAATAAATGTAGAAATACTTCAGTTTAAATCTTTTCAATCTGGTTTTCTCCATGCTGCTTTCCAGCATCCTGTGTTTTCTCTTTGCATTCCATTCCCTGAAAGCCTTTTCTACTTTAAGAAACTGTTGAAATGCTTATTTTATGATCAGCACAGTATTTAAAGTTCTCCAACTTTGGAGGCAATGAAACCAGTGTTATGCCCTTCATTTCTAGCCCTACAGTACCCTAAAACACTGAGAGAGGTAAAGATGAGAAAAATATCGATGCACATATCCTGTTGCTTTTGTTCAGTACAGCATAAACATCATCCAAAACTACTCTATTTTTTAACACGAAAAGCATTTCAAAATACTCATCAGGTCTGACAGATTGTATGAAGATTCCATCCCTGCATAATTTAAAGCATCAGATGGATCTTCCCCCATCCCCTCACCCCAAATTACCTGAAAATGGGTTTTGTAATGAGGGTAACTTTAAACAGAAGGCTGCTGGATACTGCCATAAATTTAATTCCATATAATTAAAAACAAAAAATCAAAACCAACCAACCAAAAACAAAGCAAAAAACAACCAACCAACCAACCAAAACAGAATAAAACAAAACCCACCACCTTATCTTTTAAACTAAAACTATGTTTTTAAAATGCAAATAAACCAGCTGTGTTAGAATAATCCAAGTAGAGATAAATAAACCAGCTGAGCTAGAACCCTTGGCCTCATATTTACTATCAGAACTTTAACTTAAATGTGGAACTGGAGCATGGTGAGATTGCCACTTTCTAAATGTGCAGGGTCTACAGATGAACCCAATTCTCCACAGCCTATGGCTGGTGCCCTAGAGCATCGATCATTCTCTTCTTAAGACAAACTATTATTGCATACTGCATTTGCCAAGCTGTTGTGGAGAGATCTATCACAGCCAGTTTGAAAATCTTTTATACTCTTCTCTCTCAGTGAAAAAAATAAAATCTTAAGTCTTGTTTGTAATGAAGTGAGGTTTCTGTGTTTATACGTTAAAGCACCACATGTTTGTCTAGTGGAACCTGAGAAGAATTCTCATCTCGACAAAGATTTGAACTTCACTGGTCTGTTTTGTACCTTGAAAAGAGGCCTTTCCAATCAAAGGCCTCCCTGAGTAAAAATGCCATGAACTTGGTGTAAAAGGGAAAAGATCCAGACTAGGAATGGTCATTTCCCTTCCAGGTGACATCTGGAGGGCAGTGGGATATGGTCGGGCACTATTGTTGGAATCATCTTTTGGCTGTGAAAGAAGAGGGGAAACAGGAAACTGAAACTCGTCTTCTCATCTTTTCTGAAACAAAAATACTGAAAATAGTAAGAAATCTCCAGTACGTGCAAAAGTCAGGGCAGGATGCAGGTTACTGGAGGCCCCATAATTCCTCCAAGGTGTGAGGCAAAATGGGAATGTAAAGTTTAATGTCTTGATTTTCTCCACCTTCCCTCTGCACCCCCAGGCTTTAATTTTCAAGAAGCCAAAAAAGAATTGAGATTTCAATCCTGTTATATGAAGCCTGAATCAGAGGACTTGATCTCTGCTTTGCTCCACTGAATCCCTCTGAAGTGAACGCACATGGGAGAAATTGGATCTGGTGTAAATCCACCTCCAAAGCCCTGGTGTTGTTCCAACTTTTGCTGCAGAAGTGAGAACTTCTGAATTACCCTTAATAACATCAGACCCCATATAAATGTGCAATATTTCAGAGGTGCCTAAAGGTTAGGCACCTCTTAGGTTTCTGCTTAAATCTCCATGTATTTACATTGAGGCCAGCTGGGGGGCTCCTACACTGTTTGGAGATCCACTTAGACCTCTCTCTTCCATTTAGAGCTTTCCTATAAAAAAAAAAAATATTAAATAATAATCATCATGCTTCGCTTTAAATTTATTCACTTCTCTGGTGAAACACAGTAGACAGCAAAAGGACTTACAAACAAGTGTGTGCAAATACATCAGCAAAAGTGATATTTAATCATCGTATGCCGTAATGTTGACACGAGTAGAGATTACATTTGGTTTTAGAGTTTTTAAGGGGTTTTACCAAATTTTATTAACAATTTCCTGGGTTTTATAGCATTGATCAAAAAATTGCCTGGCCAAAGTAATGGAAACTTTGAGAATACTTTCAGAATGGTCAGCTGCCTGACATCAAATCCCTTTACCCCAGACAGAGAACAACCATGTTGAAGTCTTTTATTTGACTAAGGTCTTGTCTCTGAGCCTCATGTGTCTTTTTTATCTTTCTTAGTTTTTCATGAAGGACTCGGGAGATCGATGTTCTGTTGTGATACAGAATAGGAAAAAATGAAACTGTAAGGCTTCATGGAAAAGGGGGGAAATCAGATCCGTTCTAGAAGATGCTGAAGCATCCAAATTGTAGAGCATGCAGTGTTCTGTGAACCATGCTCTGACCCATATTTAACGTACAGGAGTTGGAGCTGGGAATGCTTGTTTGGTGCTAGTGCTGTAGCAGGCAAATTTGGGGATACTGGGCCAGTCCCAAACACAGTGCTGTGCCACACCTGCTTCATATTTGGCCAAGCCTGAGGATTAGTTTGTGAAGTCTGTAGTGCACTTACACCTCTTCTCCGCCATTCAGAAGTAATACTGTTACCTTGCTCCCTACTCTGTCCCTCCTACCAGTAGAAAGGATAAAAAATACTTAACACACAGGAAGAAAAACTGTAACTAGTTTTAGAGCATGCAATGTTGATTGGCACTGTATGCATGTCTGTATATATTACAGTATTGAAATTAGTGATGAGATATTTACACACTTCTGAATAGATCAGATTCTTACTCCATTTTCTTTTCCCAGTGTCCATTTCATAATGACTGAAAGCAAAGGCACCATTGTGCTTCTTCAGTGATATTTATTTGATCCTAGTTAAGTAGGATTTTAAGAATTTTCCCTGAAACCACTGTCTGCACCAAAAGAACACGGACTTGGAAAGAGGAATTAAATAATGGAAAAATATCCCTTGATCTCACCAAAGTAGAAGGTAACCCATGTAGACATTGTTTGCTGCTCTTTTGCTTTGTTAAAGTTTGTTTATACTCCATTCAAAAGTACAATTAAGAGGTTATTAGAATTGCACTGAGAAGAATTCAGAATTATGGGACTGGAGAAGTCAAGAACATTTTGTTTTCAAGGGGAGAGTGGCAGTTTAAAATCATCACTTTTCTTTCTTACTATTGTTAGCTGTGTGTAGTGCTTTCATAGCTGAATGCTGAAGAAAAAAACCTGTATATTGTATGTCTGATGGGCCTTTGGTTGAGGCACTTTGTCTCTCTGGTATATGTATTTCACATTGTATGTTGATGTCTCACACAGCTATAGAAGAAGGAGAAAGCAATAAGAAAAGTGATAAAATACAGACTGCAAGAGGAGAAAAAATTCAAGACACATTTATAAAACTCTGAACATTTGTAGAACATCTTAGGAGCAGTAGTAAAACCCAGATCTCTGCCTAGCTAATTTTATTTAAAAAGGACTAGATTTTACATGGGTGGTACATCAAGCCACTGTATGTTATGACTTAAATGTATGTTGAGGGTATGTGTTATATCTTGCAATGGTGAAAGAGCACATATTAGACCTTATATTTTCTGTACATGCTAGTATTTTTGTCATAGGTATTGAGTTTATCTTGGCTAACCCACACTTTTTAAATAATGATGTGTTTGAGTTTTTTCTTATAAACAGGATTGCATTTTTTATGAGATTATATCGATCTGCTACCCAGCATTTTTAGCTTCAGAAAAAAGGAAAGCTTGAATTAAATATAAAAGACATATAAGTGTTCCGGTGGTAAACTTTCAGAGCTGTATTTTATCCTGTATTATGATTCAAAGGCTTTTGGCAGCTTTTTGAGGAACTGTTACTCAGTTATACTTGGTTATTTATGCATTTGGTGGTGTGCACTTCAGTATCTCATCAGTCCACAAGGCATCCGTGGCAGTAGCAGTACTGCAGAAAGTCCTACAACTTCCTTTTGTGTGGGCACGTCACGTCTTGTGGGATACCAGGACATGGGGGAGAAAGAAGCAATGCTGGTATATATTCAGGTTTCACTTTATTTTGGAGTTGAAATGTTGTGTTGAGTGTTTTCGTAGGAAGTGCAATGGAGACTTGCAACTTCTGCCCCTCACTATAACTCCTATCTCTGTGGCTCATCTTTTCTGACACTGGCTTTTGGGAGCGAAGCAATATGAAGAAGAGCATTGAGTGAAGAGCTCCTGAAGCAGCATCCTGCCTCAGAGATCAAGATAATTGCCACGTTTGTAATGCATCTTCTCATATATCATCTAATATAAAAAGAATCCTAGTCATTAGTCCTGTTCTGTTGAAGGCAATAGCAGAATAGTCATTATCTTCATTATGACTCAGGATGCAGTCCTGGACACAATTTCAGAGGATCCTTCTTGGAGGGTCCTCCCTTTCCTTGTTCGCTGACTGTGCTGAGATCCTGTCCGTACCTTACACCTGCTGAGCACTCCTCATGACAGCTTTTGTTGTGCATCTTCCATCTCTCTCTGTTTACCTCACTACTACCCCAAAAGCAAAAGCTTAATTTTGTTAGTGTGATTGGGTGGGTAGTTCATCATTAACTATTTTTGTTTGTTTGTTTGAAGGCTCATTATTCATTCTGGGTGGAGGTGTTTGGCTTCAGTCACATTCATCTATCAGTGTCCGTGTTTCAAGGATTTCCATGGTATTGACATTTCCATTAGAGGAATTTGAAGAATGTTCAATTACATACAGGCTATGAAACATATTTACTTCTTCTTTTTTTTTCTTTCTTTTTTTTTTTTTTAATAGTCTGCCAACTGTTCCTTGCCAAACTTTAAACAGGGCTGCTATGACTCTTAGATATTTTTTATAACTGCTATATTGTAATATATACAAATAGTGCACATGCAAATAAAAGCTCATACCGGAGCAATAGAAGACAGCACTAGATTTTATCTGGAGGATTATTGTGGGCCTGTTTCTAATTTATATAATGTTTTCGTTAATAGCAGTACCTCTTTAAAATGCCCAATAAAACAGTGTAGCATTAGTTTAAATAGAAATTTCAGTCATTTTAGATATCCCCCTGTTGTAACAGGTCAGGCTTTTAACAGATGTCTCAATAACTTTGCTATTAGCAGGAATATTTCATGAATTAAAATCAGGCCTTTTTGTCTCTGTCACTCATTGAAATGACCTACATATTTGGCAGATGGAGAGGACTTGCTTGTGCATTAGTACTGATGGGTAGGGTTTTTTCATTTGTGTATTTTTGGAGAAGAAAGATTTAACATAAGTTAACATCGTTTATTTTTTATTAATACCATACTTCAGTTTCCCTTTACAGAAAAATCATATTAGGCACATCTTGCCTTTTAGGCGTAGACAACATCTAGGACATTTCTCTTGGGCACCAACCTTCTGCCTTAATGTAAACCTTTCAGTGAAGCAGTGGACAACTTTTTTTTTTTTGCAAGCGTATGGACTAATGGAGCTGAAGTAGAAGGTGTAATAATTCAGTCGCTGAATAGGCTCTAGATGAAATCTCCTCCTGAGACCTGCACCCTCCCAGGCCTTTCTGGGGTGCAGATTTGTCTGTTTACGTCTTTACGTTCCTCTCCCTGGCATAGTGGCAGTTTCAGCATTATGCTAACGGTCTCGCTTAAAACAACTCACAGGCATGTTATGCCAGCACGTGTTTCTGTGTTCTTTGAAGAATCAAAAAGGACCTCTTGAGCTGGAAATTTCATTGACTCTCACGATGACAGCAGAGCCTGAGGCCTGCTGTGAAGAGGCAAACTACAGAGAGAGATTTAGTTGTAGATTTGGTCTGTTTATCTATTGCAAAATCGCTCTCTGGCGTCCTGTGCACTAGTGAAGGTTGAAATGATTGCTTATTATTTTTGTTGTAAGTTTGATTGGAATATAACTAATTACAAGAGCAACTACAAAAGCTCCACACATAAATGTGCTGCCTGAGAAAGCAATATATCCCACAGTCATTAATCAAGAGATAAAAAACACTATGGGATCAAGTGAAGTTACTTGAGGGATACATTTGACTGGCTATCCTTTTTTTTCTTCCCCCCCCCCCTTTTTTTTTTCTTTTTCTGAGTGTATACTATTGTTGTAAGTCAAGGAGGTGCTAAGTTTCTGTGATTTCCATTGACATCAGTGAGAGCTTCAAGTTCTTAACATTTCTTCCAATAAGAAGAAAGTTGAAAGTTTGAAGTTGAGTGTATCAGAACTGTCTGATCAAATTCAATGACATTTGTCCAACAAATTCACAAAATAAATAGTTTTGGCCACTAAAATGGTATTTTATTGCTGAACATTCTCCTTGTTTGCGTGGAAGTTTAACTTTTTGTACCCAGTGAGAACAGCTTACAAGTTAGTCGGCAGCCAGGAGAGGTTCCCCAGTGAACTCTCAAATCATAAGAATATGCCAGGGATCGAAGACAGAAACCATGAAAGGTATTTTGGTATTGTAACACAGCCTACACTGTCTGGGACTGTGAGTGGAGATATAGGTGAAATAGTTACATGATGATGATGATACTACTCCTACTAATGAGAAGAAATACTGCAAATTTCAACTCTTGGCTAAACTAGTTGCTTAGGATAATATGAACAAATGCATACAAAGGACTTGCTTTGCCTCCTTGGAATTTTAGGTCTTTTTGTACTTAATTCAAGTAGAAGCTGAAGTCTGTCTGTCATGCTGGCCTAGTTCATTTTAACTTTTAAGACATACTGTTTTAAGGACCTTCCAGTGATAGAGGAACTGCCATCATTCTGCTTGGCCTGCTCTTTTATGTGCTTTCTGCCTATGCACTATCACAGGAAAGTAACTGAAAAGAGAGCATACACATTTTCAACTGAAAACCATAATTGTTGGGGTAAAAAAAAAAAAAAAAGTCATGGGGTTAATCATCATTTTGCTGCATATCGCTGTTCTCAGTGTTCTCTCTTAAATGGGAAAGGAGATTTGTGATTTATTAGAGGTTTTCCTGTACCAGTGATTCGAAACATAGTCCCACAGAACACCACTGGATGTTTATTATTTATGTATCTAAGTCAAGGGAAAAAAAAAAGAAGAAGAAGAAAAGTAATGATACCCTTTTAGCATTGTTTTTTAACTCTTTTTCTCTTTGCACGAAGAATGAGTGTAAGGAGTAGGAAAGACACTTAGGCAGAGACAACAGGGGAAGGGATGTGGTACATCCTGCACCCATTAACACTGTCAATTAGCACCATTTATCTTGAAATTTGTCCAGCTTGGAACACGAAGTATGTACATCAGGGTTTGGGCCAGACAGAAACATAGAAAATGATGGTATTTGTGGAGACACTAGCCAATGTGGGGGTGAGAGCAAAGGCACACAGTAATTCTAAAAAGAGCTGCATTTTTTGTGTGTGAAAATTTGATTATAAGATGATTCTTTCAACATAAACACAATTCTCTAAGGACTTATTAATGCTTCAGTAGCATAGTGAAAAGACACCAGTGCAGTCCGCTTTAATAGCTTTCTGGCTTGAACCCCAATACATAATGTTCTAGTAATAGTTTATGGGTGACTGCAATAAATTGGTAGCAAGTGTTTTCCATTTTTTGGCTCTTCTTATCAGATCTGCTGGTGGAACATTTTGTTCTGAGAATATTGCAAAGGCAATTGATCTGCTTTGGATGTGTGCTCAAGAGTTTTGTGTCTTTTAAAATGAATGTATATATAAGCTTTTTCGTCATGTTTCCGAGATGTACACTGTAAAAGCTGGGGGCCAGTAAAATGTTACAGGGGATCTGAGCAGTTGGTTAAACCCAGCAGGACTCCACCTAGCCTAACTAATGTTCTGCAAGTGCTGCCAAAAAGGCACAGTTTTCCTCCCCCCCTGCCACTTCTCTTCCCAATACTTTCATTGTTCTGGTCTTTTCGTGTTAGAGTGGAAAATTTGTTCCTGTCCACGAAGGAATAAAGATCTTTCACACAGGTTCATTTTCAACCCAAATGGCTTTTTGAACTAGAAAGAAACATAAGATTTTTTGTACACTTTGTGGTGGGGGATAGAACCACTTCTGATTAGAGATGGGCCTGCAATGATCACCTTTGATTTCTATTGGATTTGGAGCTGAACTTGACTGTAATTACAGAGCGAGATTCCATGGCCTCTATTATGCAGGAGCTGTTTCCTCTTGGTCTTCAATTAATTCACAGCTCCAGATCATCTCTATAGCGAGCCTAATTGAAATATCCTGCTTTCATCTCCACTCCCACAACTAGAAGATGAGTTTGGTGGCTGAACTCTGATCAGAAGTGCCTAGCTGGTTTCTGTGTGTAAGAGGCCAACCAAAAAACATCAGCCTGATTGCCTCTGGATTTTTATCCTCTGGATATGACAAATAAAATCAAAGGTACAGAGCATCAGACAGTAAGCAAACACTGCCTATTATCTGGTGAGTTGTGCCACTGGACAACCAGTGCTTGTTCCTAGCTTGTTCCATTTCATTTTCTTTAAACAAGCTAACTTGCTGGCTCTTTGCACAATCACCCAGCATAGTTTGTAGATGAGATTCAAAATGAAAACGGGTACATTTCTCTCAGATAACATTAAACACATGCAAAATTAATGGAGAGCCGAGTACCTCCATCATTCCTTTAGTCTTCTGCATATACTGGAACATTTGTTTTGTATAAAGGTTATATTGCAAAGATACTGGACTCGGGGCAAAAATCAAGTCTTAAGGAATGTAAACTAAAGTCTGGAGATCTCTAAAGCACAGAGTGAACAGATACTCGAGAAATATTTGAAGTAATAGAATGTGGACTTTGCCCAGTTAATGTTAAAGTATCCCAAATGACAGCAGGGGAGTCAGTTTGGTTGTCGCATCAAGCTGCAGAGAGAGCTGGAGATCAACAGAAAGTACGAAAAACCTGGTCCTGAGACAATAAATGGAAGTGCAAAGTGAATGAGAGTGAGAATTGATGAAAGGAGTTAGAAACAGAGAAGTGCAAAATAAGGGTTGCCATGCCAGAACCATTTTTACTGTTGTTTTTATTTTTGTTTGTTCATTTTACAGTCATAAGCCTAATAAATGTGGATATTTCTTCTCATATAAGTGTTAACCGTGTTATAAAAGCATTGTATGGGTTTACTGAAGCAGAAGAGCATCTTAATAAAAGGGGAGTCGAGGTGGACTCTGACCACAGTGGTTCAGGGCTAGTTTTAGGCAGTTCCCATCCTGTGGGTCTGGTCCGCTCTCACTGTTCCTCGTGAGCTTGTTTTCTTGTTGTTTACTTATTTAACAGAGGAATTAAGATCATTTTATCAACGACTTGGGGGCATTGCTCTAAAGCAGTTTGATTTTCTTATTTTCCAAGGGAAAAAAAAAAAAAAAAAAAAAAAAAAAAAAAACACAAAACAACAACCCATTTTCAGTGACTGTTCTGGGAATCTGTTGCATATTGCATTTGTGGAAGAGCTGCAGTTTTCTGTCTTTCATCCTACATAACGGAGAAGAGGCTTCAGGCAGCGCTGCTAACAATGCACTAGGCTTTCTGTTTCTTTCTGCAAACAGAAATACATCCCATTTCCTGTTAGGGATTCTGGGCAGCATTGTCCAATAGGTAATTTCCTGTAGTAAACATTACAATAATTAGAGTTACCGTTCCAGAGCACTGAACTTTCAGTGTCTTTTTATTACTGCATCGCAGAAAGCATACAAGAAGCAACCCCAGTCAGATGCGGCTATTGTTGTTCATTTCATTGTGTTAAGGCAAATATGCAATGTGAAGAATGTAGAAACTAGACAGTCCTGTATTTGTAACCATTTACATTATTAACATGCCCTTAAAATACATGTGCAAGAACAAACATGCAACTTGAGACAGAAGTTGAAGAGGTTAATCCAGCAAGAATAGTTAAAACCCATTTAAATGAGTTTAGGAAAATACATTACAGACAATCAGCAAGGTATAGTGCACTAGATAAAATTAAAATGAGCATAATATTTAAATTAGCAAAATTTAGAAATGTGGTGATGTTGAGAATGCCCTGCAAGGAGACTCGGTGAGATTTGGTTCACGTTGTTTGTGCTGGCTTTTAGAGGGCAATATTTTCTTCATTTTATTTTGGATGGGTCAGAAGCAGAGAATTAGAGGGAGCATGTTCTGTTTAAAACAGAAAGAGGGAAAAGAAATTCTTGAGGTATCTTCTTTATGTTTACTGTATTTCTTCATTGTATAAAGTGGTCTACTTACAGTGCTGTTATGTGTTTGGAATAAACAGTAGAGTGCTATATTTCACTGTAAGGTCTGTCTATAGAAAGTGCTGGCTCTCAGATCAGCTGTTTACATTTTTTTGAAAAAGCTCCCATCTGTTACATCAAACTTGTTAATATAGGTCTACAGGATACAATAACATTAATGCTCTAAGTATCCAAATGAAATGTCAGAGTCCGGTTGCATACACTGAATTCAAATGTGGCAGTGTCCTGAAGCCACCCCTTCTACTAACAGGGCATTTAATAATCTGTGTAAGCATCTATAGATGTCTACGTCTTTGAAGGTCTGTGAGGGGCCAGATGTACAAATGCAGTTACAACATCCAATCCTCACAAAGGCTTTTTCACCACACTAGCGTGGCCACATCAAATTTGGCCTCGTTTTTTTTTTGGCTCCGCAGCTACAGCACCATCAAGACCTATTTAAAGAGAAAATAGGCTTGGTAAGGGAAATCTCCGAGCTTCACGCTGTTCCTGGTAAAGTTAAAGGCAAAGTGATCGAATAAACAGGGCTATACCTTACTTTCATGTATGTTTTGCCATTTATTAGCAAACAAACAAAAAACAGACTTAGTGGCTTTTTTTTGTTTCTTTTTTTTGTTGTTGTTATGGTTAGCTTTGTTTCAATTTAATACATAACAGAGTCCTTGATATTTTAATTTTTTTGTATGAGCTGCTATAATTTATTCTTATAGTGGCCATCTGACTAGAATGAAGATGTATGCCCCTGTTTTGATCCTTGTAATGATGGAGGGTGAAATGTAAGTTTGTTATATTACCTTCTTGTTTCTACTCTTTTGTATCCATGGTTCTTTAATTTACATTGCATTGTGAATGAAAACCCTTATCTTCTGCTATGTTTTTTTCCTGCCACTCAAATTTTGCATCAACACAAAAGGTTTGTTCTTCAGTTCGTGTTCAGTATTTGGTCACGTTCATTATGAGGTGCATCTAGAATACACAGATCACATAATATACATAAAATATCATTTCTCACTGCTTTTTCCTTGATATCTTATTATTAAGGGCTATTTTTTAGTGGATAGAAACTCAGTCTATGCATAAAACTGCCTTCAAATGAGCTTTGCACATCTAATCATATCTATTTTTATTCCCAAATGCTCGGTGATCAACAGTGATTTCAAGTAGAATGGTTATAAATCATATTAGTCATAAACATGATGCAACTGGCTAAATAGGACCAAACAGAGGGTTAATAGTCCAACAATAATTAAAATAATCCTTTTCAATTCAGTAATAACTTTGGCCACCTGCCTTCATCCAACCCCCAACACCACCCTCGGTACTCCTTAAAAAAATATTCACATTACAGACAATCTTGTGTAACAGATTAACATAACATATCTGGAACATTACTCAGATTTTTGGGCAATGGCAATCTGAACATGTTCGTAAGTTAAGCTTTTTTTCTCAGACAGCATCCTGCTGTTAACTCTTGACTTTGTAAATTGGTGGGGCTCTGTGTAACCGGAAAGCGCTGCCTGGGGTATCACACAGAGGGTTGTGAGGATACTTGTTGGAGGGAGTCTGCTGAGCAGAAATCCTGCATGTTACAAGGGGTTTACACTGATAATATTGTAAGGACTGAATTTTTACCGTCACTTTCAGATTTGAATGGCTGTGATACCTATTTGATGTACAATTTTAGTCATGATAGTGGGTGACACAAATCTGGATGCACAGTTGGGTGTGCGAGGTAAACTTCAAAAACACGGTATTTTTTTCGTTAAAAAAAAGGAGACACAATGTCACTAGTTCAGTGTTAGGAAGCCTTTTTTCCTTCTGTTCTTCTGTATCTCACCCTGACTTGTTTTTCAGATAAGTTTTTCTTGCTTGCAAAGCGGGAATCATGCCAGGGAGATTTGTGATGGAAAGTGTTTGGGCCACCGGTTATTACTGTTGTAGTATGATATAGTCTTTGTTCATTGTCCTTTTTTCTAGGTGACCAGACCTAGACACAAAATAACTTTGTGTTACAAAGGGGATTTAACAGAAAAGTCCTTTTTTTTTTTTTTTTTTTGTAACAGATTTCATCTTGCCTGTTGGTAAAATATTTGGCCTCTGTAAATAAGTGGTAAGTAAACAGTCGAGCAATTTTTGCTAGTACATATTGTAATTCCCATTTTAAAATCACCTAATAAAGACTGCCTTTTAAATAGAGCTATTTGGGTATATCAGGGGCATGTTGTACTAAACAAAAAAAAGAAAAAAAATCCCTCTGTCATTTGAAAGGGACCATTTAGCCTCTAAACATATTTGCTCCACACTAAATAATAGATGTTATTCTCAGATAAATAGAACATGGTTTATATCCTTCTGTTGGAAACTGTTTTGTTTTGTCTGAATACTTCACCCACTCCATGCACCTGCACCCAAAACAACAAACAGGTTTGGGTAATATGTGTTGTAAATTTTAAATAAGTAAATAAGTTGTAAATAAGTAAATTTTAGGAGTGTAATATAATTTATTAATTTAATAAAGTTAATATTTAAATAACTTCTTAATCATTAACAAAAGTGGAAAGTTCAGAGTTAAGATATTCTTTTTCCTCCCTGCAAAAATAAACATTAACAAAACAGTCTAATACCTATGCATAATGGAGGTTGACCTGGTTTGGAAATTTAACTTATGGCAGTAGATAGATATAAAGATATTCATAGCTTCATATTCTGGCAAAGCATTATGATTACTTTCGTGCCCTTAAAAAAATGTACAAAAGTGTTATTGACAAATGAAGAAGGAATTATTAGCACATGGGCTCTTAAAAGATTCTCATCACTGAGTCAGCTGAGACCTTTTCCATTTGTTTTCTCATTGTCTTATCTGGAGAAAGAGTAGAGGTCACACAGTGTTTTTATTTTATTTTATTATTTTATTTTATTTTATTTTATTTTATTTTATTTTATTTTATTTTATTTTATTTTATTTTATTTTATTTCTTTTTTTTTTTTTTTAAGGTTTTGTTTGTTGAGCATTCCTCTCTTTGGAAAAGGCAGGTCAAGCAGATAAATTGTGCATGCATGGAAGAAGGTGTTAAGAACTGCAATGCAACTTTCTTCCTAGGAAAGGCCATTCCACTACTTTGGCCCTGGAAGGTCCTTTTTAATAAGTGAGGTGAGCATCGCTGCCATGTTTCATGGAGCAGGAGACAGAGGTTGGAGTCCTCTCCATCGTGCTCTTCTGCCTGCTCATCCTAGCAGTGAGATGATGCACTGAGAGCTGGTCTCCAGCTGCTGCACTGGGTATTGATTCTTCTCAGCTGATAACAGATAACCATTCATAATGGCGATACCAATGCTGCTTTGGGCATTTTAGCATATAACTTTCATTTGAAACAGTAACTTGCTAAAACTGAGAAGCGTGAGCCTGGCAGTGGTGTTCCTAGCTGTTGGCTCAATGCTAACTGCTGGGCTTGTGAAAAGTAGGCGAGATTCAGGATAGTTCACCACACATCAGTGCTTTGCTTAAACCGAAGACTTCAGTGCTTTTATATGCACCTAATGGGGGCTTTGGGGCAGTATCCAAAGAGGAGAACTTTCAATTTGCAAAATCTAATTCTCGAGGTCCTGTAACTTTCTCATACCCTTTATGGCTTGAAAGGTGATCAAGTGAAAGTAGTGGTGTTTTTTCATGCAACTCCATCGCAATCCTGTGATTTGTTGAGAGAACTTTTTTTCCATGTTTTATTTGGCAAAAACACTGAAATACAATTACTTAGCTTTGCATGCACAGAATGGAAGCTGTTAGTCTAAGTCATTCTCGTGTTGGAGGTACTGCAGTTTTCATGCCTCTTGTCCGTTCTAATGTTGGAAGAGGCATTGTTTGAATTTTATGTTAGCCAGCTCTCATTTTGGAAGAGCTACTTGAAATACTACTTCACATTTAGGTTAGAGCTTCAGAATCCTATCCTGTAGTTTAGTGCCAGATTAGAAGTGTGCAAGATGGCATGGAAAAGTCAAGCATTTTTGGACCCTGAATCTAATATTTGGATTTACAGAGACAATGATAGAAGCATTTCTGTTCTTTAAAGGTTATGTCAGTCACAACCAGATTCATTTTCACTGGGATTCAGAGGTATTTCCTTCTCTGAATAGCAGGACTTTTGATCAAAGTCTGGTAGCAGACTTTCATCACCTTTCTTTGAAAAATCTCATTTTGATGTGAGTTTTATTTATAACCATTATTTATGTCGTGTCAGCACCTTGAGTATTTCTGCTGGGGTACTGCTGGGCTAAGTGCTGGGGCACTATGGGCTAAGTGCTGCACCAGTTTCAGCTAGACCTAGGGACTTACGGCCATTTGTTCCCATTGTCAGTAATTCAAGAGATGGTGGTCAACATTTGGGCTATGCAGATGCTAAGAAGCAATGAGGTCTGTTTTTTGATCTGATTTTTGTCAGTACATTAATCGATCTAGCAGTATGCACCTAACTTCTCGCATATGTTCACTAACACATACAGACCTTGGCATGCCACAGTTTTGCCTCTTAGGAAAGATATCAAGGGAACTTTGGGGAGATTTACTTTGTGCTAGGATAGGAATTTTTAGCTCATTCATCTAAACATCAGGCACTTAGTCATGACACCTGGGCTATCTCTATTGATAAAAGAAAGGGAGAGGCTTCTCTGGTGATTTACTTAGCCATGTATCTGAGAAGAGAAGGAATCTCACTCTCGAGATGCTCACCTCGTTCTGGTGTCAGAAGAAACAACCTAAACAGTGTCTTTTAGATGGCCAAAGTTAGGTGAGATGAATTTACCCTTAATCCTTCTGTTTTTTTTTTTTTTGTTTTGTTTTGTTTTGTTTGTTTGTTTTTGTTTTTCATTTGTTTGTTTGTTCTACTGCTTCCAAAGTAAGAACAATCTAATTCTATTTGCTTTTGCTTCGTTCAGAGTATATGTACTTTGAATTTCTTCATGCTAGAGTTACGCAAATGCAAAGTGGTATGATGTTTGGAAATGCTGAGTTAATGGGGCAGATGTAATACCGGGATTTTTGTTGTGGCTTTTATATTAATTAATAGATAGGAAGGAAGGCTTTGTTGTTAAAGCAGTGGAGTGTAACTTGCGATAAAAGTTCAGCACTCTGTCACTGATTTCCTGAGTAACCTCAAGAAAGTAACTCCAGTTTGTGTGTCTCAGTGCATCTGAAAAAGTAGTTCTTGCATTTCTACTTCTTGCTTGTCTTGTCTGAAGAGTTCTTTCAAGTGACAACTATCTCACAGTCTGTGTCACTGCAATGCCTGGTACATTGGTCTCACTGGAATCTCTAAACTCTACTGTAAAATAAATAATTTATTACCTGAAAAACAGCTTTTTATAATACAGTGTATTTCAAAAACTTTTGGCCTCATAAGAGGACAAAAAAATGAATAATCCATTGACCTGTAACAAATGGAGAAAAACGTGGAGGTCGTTTTGTGTATGTTTAAGGAAAATGTGGATGGAAGTCATATATGTAGGTCATATATGCATATGTAACAAAATAATAATATCAAATGCATCACATGCTTTGAGGGATAGCAACTTGAAGAAACAGATTTTACTGCATAAAGTATTTGTACTAAAGTGTTCATAATTTGAAAACTCTACAGCATAATAAACATAATTCTTTAATAGGAATGAGTTGAATTGATTTTTGAATCTCACTGATTTGAGTAAGATTACAGCAAATATTAGTTTAATCCCAAACTATCCATTCACTTCTGCGGGTCTGTCTTCAGCTGAAAGTGTACAATCCCTCTTGAACTGTTTCCGTCAGACCTTAATCTATACAAACATTATATTTATTCTATAAAATATGAGGCATACTCATAATGGAGATATCTACTAGTTTGTAATATAGCTCCCAACATGGTTTTAATCTGAATACTGTGTGTTGATGTATCTCAGCCAACATTTTTACTAAATCAACTGTCCTGATGGCCTTATAGCAGGATGAATGTTAGAACTAAAAAAAATCCTACTGATCCGAATATCTCAGTCTTCATATTGATTAATCTAATGGTTATTTTTGTAATAATATGAATTTTTAATTAGACCCATTCTTGTTACTTGGTTTCTATGAACCAATTTTTGCATATTAATCATTATAAAAAATAAATACTGTATCCGTAATGAAAGATAGAAATGATAAGAAAAAAATAAAGGAAAAGGTGATAATCAGGATTGTAGCCATATTGTGGGTATCATATTTAGTACTGTTGCAAGTGTGTACTTATAATTCCCCTTATATTTAGACTAGAAGAATTTACTGCAGCCTGAAGGAACTGTTTTCTGTCCAGAAGTCATTGCAACATGGCAAATATTGAATTTTTAATGTCCCCTACTGAATCTAACTGAGCAAAGATACATTTTCAAAGATTTTTTTTTTTTCATAGAGGAAATATGAACTGAAATTTTGTATTGTGAGTCATTTTAGGACGTAAGTGTTATACATGTATTGGAATAACTATTAACAATTCACAAAAGTACAGGAATAAAAAGAATGTGAAATAGGATCAGTTTTGTTTTGTTTTTGTTTTGCAAAATAAAAATGATTTTGAATGTTACTTGACAAAACATCAGCTGAAGAAAGTGAGAAAAGCTTTGGAACGGATATTTTGGCAGGGATGCCAATAAAGGTTCTTTCGTAATAATGCCGAAAATACTTCGCCAGTAGAAAAAAAATGCTTTTTCTGCGATCAGATACTTTTGCAGAAAACAAGTCTGGTATTTGCTAAAGCCTTAGCATTTGTCTTAGCTACCAATACTTAGAAATTTAAGAAGAACCGAGCTGAAGCCATTAGACTAAATCCATTCTTCATGCACTTCAAAGATAGTAAGAATTGTTCTGGGACTGCTTATGGGTCCTTTTGCGTAGGCTTAATTCACAGGAAGCTGAGGAATTTTCCCTTATGTGGTTCTTACAAATGCCTGTTGGTGTATCTTTGATTCACTTTTTAGATAGGAGGAAAATGAAAACCAGTGCACTTTTCCTCATAACTATGAAGTAAAAGCAAACAAAAACTCCTTTTTGGTGATAATTCCTGAATATCAGTACCTCTAAAATAGATATTGCCGTAGCTAGATAACTGGATGCTTACTCAGAACTGCTCTCCAGCTGTTCCAGGAAAACTTAAATCTGCTTTGGCTGAGTTATTGTCCTTTGGATCAACCTACTGCTCACTCACAGGGCATCTTTCACTGGCGCTTCCAGCTAACATTGCTTAAGAACACACTGGAAAGGGGCTGCATCATTCACAAGGACATAGCCAATCTACCTGCCTCGTGAAAAAAGTCCCCAAAGTGCGCATAAATTCTAGCAAATGTCCTACTTCGTCTTTGTGGGTTTGGTAAAATATGAAAGATTTTGGGAGATTTCCTGTGTGTTTTGTTACAATTGTCTCCTTTGTGAGACTTCAGCAAGAAAGTCATCTTTTCCTTCAGTTGGACAGCTTCTAAGGCCTCCAGAGGAAGCTTTGAAATGAAAAGTTAAAAGAGGGATGGGCTTTGTGCATATATCCCCAATTCTGCCTGTTTGGTCTACACATTATAACCTAGCTTTTAACTCCATTATAAGATCCATTTTTGTGTTTTCTCTACATCTAATGTTTATCCCTATTTTCTGTAGTGTTAGGTATGTTTAGAAATACGTGTGTTACTTATACATTTTTCCTTATGTATCAAACAGAATTTGTAATTCATTTATGTGAGCAGTACACAGTAAACCATTTTCACACAATGTACTAAATATTAAACATACAGCATAACGTGCTAATAAAATGTTGCTAACGTAAGTAGGCCACCTAAATTAGAGGCTAAGCCAGCTCTGTGTTTAACTATCTCATCTCCTGAATTACACCTTTGGAAGGTTTTAGCAGGCTGAGCAAAGTATGGTACATAAATATTGACAAAATTATTAATATCTAAAAGCAGGGAAAACAAATTATGTTGGACCATTTCAGCAATTAAGAGTAGATGATGCAATATCTCACATTTGCACAGTTTTGTAGAAACGATGAGGGGATAGTAGTCTGTTAACACCTTCTCACATATTATCCTAAAATTCTTGTAGAGACTTCTGCTCGTGTGTGAAAGCTTTGGAATAGATTTTTGGTGGCATCATTCACATACACAACTTGAGTATATTTGCATATACCTATCCAGGGCTTCAAAAGCAATATTATGAAATTGTTTGCAAAGAAAGGCTAGTTAAGAAAAATTGTCTCAGATTCACCACCACGTTTCTTTGCGATAATGATTTTGCATTTTTCTGGATGGCAGTGACTGCATGGTTCTCAGCCTGAGGTTACTGAGATGGAGATAGCGTTGTTCTACACTGCTGATTGCTGAAGACTTCAAAGGGTATGCGCCAACTTTTGTCATGTGCAGGGCTGTCACTGCTTCATCGCACCTCCGGGAAGGAGCTTGGAACTTCCCCATTTTCAACACAACACCAGAAAAAGGGAATGCACAAGATCAGCACTGCCTTAGGGAGAATTATACATAGGAAGACGGAACGTAAAGATGGTTGGGCCTAGACCAGTTGCTTCTAGGACCATCGGGGACCCGTGGCATTGACTTTTATTTGAGGGGTAGACAGGGTTTACTTCAGCAGGGTAGCTTTACTGAGTAAAGAAAATGGGCTTGTGCCTGAGACTATTTTATCCTTCTTTGTAGCACCTCAGGCTGAAACCTTCACCAGCTTCTCTTAACCCAGCTCCTTTCTCGCAGATTTACAGAAACAGGAGAGGTTGCATATGCCTCACAGGAATCTCGTTTTCACTCAGCTGCAAGTCAGAAACAAGCCAGCTCATTCACTGGTGAACACGTGAATACAGGATCTTTGTACTAAAACTTTTATTTCTGTATTTAAAATTCCAGCAGGGTTCAGTGAGAGAAAGGTATTTGGGGGTTAATAAGAAGTGTGTATTCTTCAAAACAACCCCACCTCTGAAAAAAAAAAAAAAGTCCACACAGCGTTATAAAATATCTGCTTTATGTCCTAAAATAAAGCATGTGTTTCATGCTCTAAAAGTCTGAGGTTTGTATCTGAAAAAGATTAAGTA
This sequence comes from Aythya fuligula, assembly GCF_009819795.1. Taxonomy (NCBI): domain Eukaryota; kingdom Metazoa; phylum Chordata; class Aves; order Anseriformes; family Anatidae; genus Aythya; species Aythya fuligula. The sequence continues at coordinate 87,481,471 of NC_045559.1, forward strand.
AATAATTCAGAATTTGTTGTGTTTACCTGTTAATAATTAAGCAGGCTAGTCTGTGTACTTTTTATAGATGTTGAGTTTTATTTATTTATTTTTATATACTTGGCTTATGTTCTGATTTTTAAATTTGAAGAAGTTTCTGCCAAGGAGGAGATGAGAGAATAGCCATCAAGGAGTTAAGTGTTGCACAGTAACCAAAACCTGTGGGGACACATGGTCTCTGGAGAGAATGGAGAATTGTCATCTTTCTCTCTTTCCTTATGCTTTCCACCAAACTAATTTCCAATGCTTTGAGGAAATTAATTTTTAAACGTGATAATTTTTTTTTTTTTGACAAAAGCAGTACCTTTGATTCTTACTTTCTGATGCCAGTGGCTAGGGATAGAGGATTCTGTTACGAGGTGACATCTCAGTCAAGGAGAAGTTTCAGCCTTGTCCTGTTTCAGAAATAGAACAGAAATTTGAAGGAAAAAATAAGCCAACAGGCACATAATATTTCTGTTTTCTTATAAGTGAGTTACTTACATGTTGGTGAAAGGTGATGGCTCTGAAGTCTAAAATCTTCTTTGTCATTTGAGTAGGTACAGAGAGGCCAGCTGCAGTGTGAGTTTCTCTCACAAATATATTTAGAGTTGTTCATTGTGAGACTGTACTCTGTGGTAGCTGGTAGTTCAGTCTGAACAGATCAGTCAGGGCATCTTTACTCTCAGTGGTAATGAACAGGGCAAGAAGTTGCCAGGTTGCTCTTGAATCTCAGTATCTGTTTCTTGAGGGAAAAACAAAAAACAAAAAGCACTTGATTAGCAGCAAAATTATTCTGTGTTTTCCACCCAGTAATTTTCAGTTACTGTTTACATAGGCTAGACCTAAGCGTAGATTGAAACAGAGAGTAAGAAGAGATTTGGGTTTGTCTTTTTTTTTTTTTTCTTTCTGCTGAGAGGTAGGGATCCACCCCACTGTTGATCATTCCCTCCCCACCTTAAGCAAAGCCGTTGCCTAATTTTTTTAGTATTTGAACTGTTCCTTTGGTCTTGGCAGAGTAAGATAACATTTGATATTTTCACTCACCTTTTCCAAGGGTGAGAGAAAGCACAGGGTAGTGAGAAAAGTCAGTTGAAATGATTGGCATTAAAAGACAAAAGCTGCTGAAATGTGAGAGTGATCTTTGGACTGTATATTAAAAATCAAAGATTTAAAAAGACTGTTTATGTGAGAATTAATAGCCTGATTTTGTTGACAGTTGAAGTCTTCATCTGTTACCATGGCATGTTTTAATTCACTGTCTGCATTGGTATTTCCTTCTGAAGAATTATACATGCTAGTTTCTAGTACCTCTAATATTAAAAATTCTGCCTCTTGTGTTCCAGGCAACATTTTCTGTTTCAAGAAAGACAGTACATAAAGTTAAGAGGAAGTTAAGCTGGTAGATAGTGTTACAGAAGCTCCCCTACTTCCCTTTCTCCATAGCATGACTTTTGCCTGAAAGGTCATTTTGTTTTTCTCCTAGAGGGTTATTAATCCAAGTCTTCCGTATAGATAAATGTGGGCAAATAGTCCTCTTCAAGTAGAATTTGGAAGTGCACGGAGAATTTAAGTTGTTTTCTAAAAGATTTTATCCTGCGTTAAGAATGGTGCTGTAGCACCGAGTATTGTTTCTTTAAAAACCTTTCCTGCCAAAAAGCCAATTCATATCCAGTTTGTTATCTTACACTCACAGGTCAGGTCAGTAGTCTGTTTTTGGCAGTCTTCATGTAGAAATTCTCTAAAATCTGTCCTTATGTTAGAAATTTAAAGCTAGTCATTTGATTTATTTTTCCCACCAGACAGAAAGCTTGACTCATGAAACAAGTTAAAGAGATCTCAAGTCTAGTTCTCAGTGGACAGAAGTCAGTATCATGAAAAATGTTACTACAGTCAGTAGTAATTGGTCTGTTGTTGGACATCCAATGGAAGAGGTTGAACCAGTCACAATATGTGACCACTCAACACAATCCCGCAGTTCAAGGGCAGTGGTGAGCCTATATGAGTAAATTCGTTCTACTCAAAGTATTGTCCTGGAAAAACGAGAGGATTTCAACCTTTAAGCTTGCCACATTAGCCTTTTTCATAAGCATTACATTCACACTTGAGTTTGTTTTTAAAAGTGCATTGCTATGATGCACTGTCCATTTTGCTCAGGACATACTTTACCCAATGCTCATGCCAGGTTGACTGAACCTCAAGAGACCAAGCAATTTACTGGTAGTCTTACCATGAATCATTGTCTGAAATCCTTTTGGCTGCTATATTCTTAGCATTAATCAACAGTGTTTCCTTTCATCCACTTGCTACAGGATTTTAGTTTGCATTTATGATGACTGTATTTTGGAGGAACTGGAGTAATGCTAAAATAATTTATTTTATTCTTTGAAATTCACTCTTTGGATATAGGGTCTTAAAAAAGGAAGATCCTCACAGTTGTCATCCTATAATATTTTCTCCCTCTTGGGAAAGGTTCCATAAACTGAGAGAAATGTAAAGAATGTCCAAATTTTATTTACATATTTTATATGGAATGTACTTATCTTGGTTTCACTTAATCTGAAAATAGTTCACTGAATAGGATTTTTTTTCATTCATACAAAAATCGAAAGGCCATGCAGCTTATAAGTTATTAACATAAAGTGAACAAATATATGTATTTTTTTCCTGTTAGCATTTGTAAGCTGTTGATATAGCAGAAGAGGCATTTTTAATTTAGCACTGTTTAAATTGTCCATTTCTGTATTTCTTATCTTTGTTGTAGATCTCGATTAGATTAGACATTTTAAAAAACAGCTAAGTATTTTAACTAATTGACTTAATCATTTAAAAAAAAAAAAAAATCTGGAAAATTATTGTGATCTACCTCAAGACTCTGTGAGGATTGTGTATTTTGTGACGTTGAAGTCAGTAAGTCTGTTTTGAGCCAATGCTGCAAAGTATTCACTTTTGCTTAGTACATGGGACTTAACTTCCAAGTGGATTTGAAATGAATTTCCTGAGTTGTGTGCATAGTTTTTCACGATGTCATACAGCTGCATCAGGTTTTGAGCGTATTATTTGATATAATTTGAGTCACCAATAAGCTGTTGATCCAAGTGAAACCATTAAAGGTAAACACAGCGGGTGGAATTTAAAACAAAATGAATGGCCTGTAATTTTAGATATGATAAGCTCTGTTAACAATCTTGGTCCTACAAATGGCCATCTCAAATATAAGGCTCGATTACTTTAAATTCCATATAAAAATAGTTTTTAAAAACTGTGTGGCAGAATTGTTATCACTAATTAAACTCTGGCATTCAAAAGTTTGGAAAGGATAAATTAATGGTAGTGAAAATAAACAAATGTAGCAGTTATAATGACACAGACCTTTGTATAGCACTTTCTGGCAAGAATGGTAACTGAGAAAGGTAGCTATGCATGCTATGGGTAGGTGTACAAAATTTCAAATGCCAGTAGACCAGAGAAGAGAAACTGAAACTTTTGACCTTGCAGAGCTGGAGGAGATGATGCCTGAGCACCACCACAGGTCCTCAGGGACTTTAAACCAGAAAAGATTTCTTTCACCTTGTGATTGATTTTTCCCGTACTTTTTCCTGCTTTTCATCTCTTCTGATTCCCCAGCATTGCCCTCTCTTCCTGGGCTCCCCCAGTACACTGTAGAGGCATTCAAGCCGTCTCTCACTGCAGCACGTAGTTTGCCAGCCAGTGCAGAGCGTTTCAGTTGTTAGATGAGTTAGACATTAGGCAAACAGCACCGTTTCATACCTACTAGTATCGCTCAAATCAAACATACCCTCGTGCAATACATCTACCCGCATCTAAAGGTCAAAACCTGATCCTCGTTACTCAATATTTTAGGCCTCCTGGTTTGCTTTATTCATTGTCGGCGCAGAACTGACAGACTGTTCGAGATCCTGGTTGTGTAATGTTGGAAAGTGCTACCAGCTGCCGCCCGGCGTGTCTATTCAGGCAACAGCAGACCTTATGAAAGCTAAAGCACATGCTGCACGGCCTTAGTTCCAGCAAAATAAACCTCCTTCCCTGAAAGCCACCATCTAACAGACTGCGTGCTCTGCGCACTCACGGCTGACCCACGTAGGCCGGAGAAATTTCCCCAGATGGAGAACCTGGGGCATGGTTTGCTGGTGATGATCAGAGGTAGGAAGCACCCAGGAAACTAAGGGAAGGCTGCAGGTGTGACATGAAGCTGTGAGTGTGTCACCGAGGTGGAAACAGTAGCACCTGTAGTAGCACCTGTAGTAGCACCTGTAGTAGCAAGGATCTGGTGGGAAGTCAGGCTCGGGAGCGATCAGCCAGAAGGTCTGCTGTCATTATGTCTTCTTTAACCTGAGAAAACAGTGCTTTGTGTCCTTTCTTTCCAAATAAGAAGGTTGCTCCAAAAAGCAGTTCTTTCACCTCTTTTCTGTTAACAAATTACTTTTAGCAGGTAAGAGATCACAGGTCCATTAACAGATAGCAAATCATCTGAGCTTTGGAGAAACAAGTCTATGACAAATAAGTGCCATTGAATCAGTTCTGCAGTATGGCAAGGGGGTCAAAATCTCAGTGATTAAAATGCCTTTGTGGGTAGCTTGGAAAACCCATCACCAGCAAAGGATTACAGGATTACCAGTAGGCTTGGTTAGCCCGTTCCTGCCGTACTTGAGCTGTTTATTAGACTTGGACATGGGTTCCTAGGTGGGAAGTCAGCACTTGGGAGCAATGAAAAGACCTTGCTGCTCCTGTGAGGAAGCAAGAAGGCCGGCTGAAGTGGGTTTGGGAGCTGAAACCTGAGTGAACCTCTCATAACAGGAACTGGAAGTGATGCCAATTAGGGCCCTAAACCATACTCTGAATTGGTGGAAGTGGAGTGCCCAAGTCTCATTTCTGACTTCAAAATACTCCTTCCTCAACTGTTTGGCAGCCAGTTCTGAACATTTTATTAATTAATGTTATATGGTTCTAAGTCTGCTTTTAATTCTTCTTTTTTTTTTTTTTTTTTTTTTTCCAAAAAGCAGCCTATAGAGACATTTTCTGAGCATTCTAGTCATTAAAGCCATTTATAGCTGACAGATGCAAAGACATTATACACGATTCTTCATTTAAGGAGAATAAAAGAACCTCTTTAAACTCTTGAACTGTTGGAGTATTTACCTGTAACTTTTCCCACAAATGCATTTGAATGGCAAACATAACTGGTGAAACTTCAGTTGTGACACCCATTTGTTTTTATCCCTAGCAGGAATGAAACTACATTTAATGGAAAAAATGAGAGTTGTGTTGTTGTTGTTGTTGTTGTTGTTGTTGTTTTTAAAGCATGAAGTCCTGTGAATCGCTCTCTGTTAAACTGGTGTTTGGTAGTGTAATGTTTCTCTCTGAAGTTCACCTATAACATGACATGTTGGATACGAGTACAATTAGCTTATTTGTTCGCCACCTGTGTGCTAAACATTAATGTGTAGGACTTTTTTGTTCTTCCTTCATGTAGTTATATGTTTATATATATACAGCTTTCCACCCACTTCCCCCACTGAACTCCCAGTTATTGGACTGTAATGAAGACTGAAGGTATTGTGTGTGCAAATCTCTAAACATAAGCATTTTATTTATTTATTTATTTTTCTCTTTACAGCAGCATAAAAAAGAAGTGTTGAGAGCTGCTCTTAACCCTTTTGGAGTCTGAAGTCAAAAGGTAAAATCAAATGCTACTTTTTGGGTTTCTGCAGGTGTTGATACTGTAATTGTTTGGAAATGCTGTTTCCCTATCACATTTGAACTGAGATTTCCCACAGGAGAAAAGCAGGGGTACGATAAGAAGACTCAAAACATTATTAGATCTCTTTAAGAGCACCAGCATATCTGGGCCTAAATTATGCAGGTAAGTTACAACTGGTAAACTGCAATTATCTATTTTACTTAATATAAAAACATTGGCGTTAGGAGTCAGTGGGACTTTCAGTAGGGTTTAATATTGCTAAGGATTTAATGATTTTTGTCTCACTATAACTTGATAGTTTTTATGATATATAAAGTTTTTTTTTCAAATTACAGTAAGACAAATCCTGTAGCTCTTTTCTCAGGCAAGAGTCCCTCAATGGGAGTTTTGCCTGAGTGAGAACTGAATGAGGTCTAAATAATTAGCAATTAAAATATTCAGTTATTGTGCTACTGTATATAACAAAGCACTGGAGGTATTAAAAATTGCTAATCTCCTCCTTATTAAAATGTTAACTGCTAAGCATAATACAGCTTTGCATTTTCTATCATTCATTTTTGCAGTTCATTAGTAGAGGTGAAATGTTAGTGACAAATAGTCATTTGAACTTTTAAGGGATTGACTTTGTCAAGCAGAAGTGTTTGTGGAAGCCATGGATTTTATTCAAACACTAAATAATGTACAGAGAATAAATTTTGATATAGCATTTGTGAATATTTACATAGGAAGCCAGGTGGTAAGCTACTCATCAGTAGGTGGAACTAGACAGTTTGGATAATCAATTTGTATACATTTTGATCAGCAGCTTCTTGTAATAAACTCACGTAAAGAAAACACAGATTAAGGATTGTCCATAGGGTATACTGAACAAATAATCTTCAGTGAGAGGGTTAAGAGACCAGCATGTGAATGACTCGGTAGCAGGTTAAGAAGCAAAGTTGGTGACATTGTTCAATTGTGCACCCAGCTCAGTTAATTAGCATGTGAACTGTTTTGTTACTAAGGTAGTCAATATAAGGGCCAGAGTGTGCTCTCATCCTGTTTTTCTGCACAAAAGAATAAAAAGAAGTGAGATGTATCTCCTGTCTCCTTTGGCACAAAGCAGCTGCAGGAAGATGTTGGGAGAAGAAGAAAGGTTTTTGATGAGTGAGAAAGGAGTGGTGAGTGAAGGTGATAACTGGTAGATGAAGAAGGTGAATATAATGTTACTGGAAGAATTTGGTGACAGATGAATTTCCCAAGGGAAGACAATTCCCAGAACACTGTTCTTCTCATAGCTTCTCCCTGGAGTAGATTTTGTTACCTCTTATGCCTAAAGATTTCTTCTAATCTTTCTGAAGAGCCATTCTAGGCCTGGGCATTTAATCGTTCCATGTAATGCTGTTGGCAATTCAGGCCATGATTCTGCAAGGATTTACACATGTATTTCACTCACAGCATTATGAGTAATCCTGCTGAAGTAGATGAGATTAATTGCAGGACATAAAGTTAAGCATGTATATTAGTCATTGCAGGAAAAAAAAAGGTGTAGTTTTATGTATTTATTTATTTATGTTGAGTATGGGAGACTTTTCAATGATACATAAATAGGTGGGATTTTTTACCAGTTCTGTGGCTTATAAAGAGGGGTAGATGGTAACAAAATAAGCTTTTTTGCTTGTTCACCAAATCCACAATTTTGTCAGGTTCTCAGCTGTAAAGTGTGAAAAAGAATAGGCTGCTATCATTTTCCTTTTTACATGCACAGTTAAACCTCTGGCTAGAATGAGATGATCATATAATTTATTATAGAGGAGCGAAGAGGACAGAAATCAAACAGGAAGACATGTGTGCTTATGTGGACTCTTGTTTATAATTTCATCAGATTGGTACACACCTCAGACATTTTATTTGGTGATAAGATACGCAGATTGTTCTGGAGCCAGCAGCAATACTTTCACCTGAATGTCAAAACTGACAGGGATTTCTAAATCAAACCTCAACAACAACTTGTATTTTAAAGCAACTGTTCCTTAGATATAACCAACTGCGGGTGAGTAAGTGCAGAATTGTTTTCATACTTCATACTTCCTTCTCGCTGTTAATTTCCCTCCATTCTCTTTTACCTGTGTAGAGGAAGAGAGTTGCAGGCTTACCTGTAAGTATTGGGTGTAACTACTGGCAACAGTGTAGAGGAGCTATATGTTTATGTGGAAGTAAACACAAAGAACAGGAATGCAGACTGCAAGTGGGAAGACTTACAAAATGAGATTTACCAGAGGTGATATTTTCTCGTTTTCCAGATGCCTACGTCACACCTTCCATATCCTCATTTCATCTGGTTTCAGTTGGTTTCTCTCTCTTTGGTTTTAGTTTCATTTCATTCGTACTTAAAAGCGTGATCATAGAAGCCTGTGGGTACAATGGAAAGTTTGAATGTTAGCTCGATCCTTGGGATCAAAATTCCTCAAAGCTGTGGGTGTTAGCTGCTGAGGTTTTGGTTTTGAGTATACATACAGTCATGCAAGAAGGGGCCACTGAAAATACAGCTTGCAATTTAAATGTTAGTTATGTTTATTTTTGGAATCCTTGTTCAAGTCAAAGTCCACTGCATGTGAAGTGATAACGGTTTAATCCTGTATATTTTCCCCAGTCTTTGTTCTTCTTCTCCCTTCTGTGATTGTCTTCATAACATAACTACATCCGAAGTCTTCCATCTGAAGTTTTCCAAGGGCTTTTTCTTAGAGCTTGTTTTCTTGTTGTACTTAGTGTGTGTGTTTATTAACCAGGAAGACATTTGGCTGAAAACATTTAACAAGGGACAACAATTTACGTATTCCTGTTACTGTACATGAGTATATGTGTGGTTGTGCGTGAGACAGAGAGAGGTGATTACAGAGATTATGAAAGATCTCTGTTTGTTTTTGATTACATGCCTAGTTGCGTATGTTGTTCTGACTCTCTGAGTTCTGTTATATCACTTGGTCATTTTGTCCTAATAAACCCTTTTTTTGTGGTAGATGAAAATGTCTGGTCAGTTGCATTTTCTGCACCAGCCTCTTACAGGTGAGATTTTGCTTTCCACATTTAAATAGGAGCAACAAGTTTGTTTTCCTACTAGATGAGAAGAAGGATTTATATCTGCATTCAAGATTAGAGGAGTTATGACCCGTCTATACAATGTAAGTCCCACAATATTTGCTCAGGGAATTGGGTCCCATAGGTTTCAGGGTCCCCAGAATTACTCTTTGTGGAAAAGGACTTCCAAAATTCTCAAGGCTTGCTACTTATGCAGATTTAGTTCACTGCAGAACATTTTGTTTACAACAACTAGTTCTAGGACTTACGCTGATGTTGTGGATACTTAAATCCTGCCCACTCAAACAGAGGCACTTCAAAATAATTAAAGTAAATGAATAATCCACACACAGAGCAAAGCCTTTCAGAGGGAAAAGGAGTTTATTGAAAGAAGGAATTTGCTTTTTTTTTTTTTTTTTTTTTATAAATAGTTTTTTTTCAAGGTCTTCTTAAATAAACAGCAAATGCTTTTGTTGTAAAAATAATAATAATAAGCTTAAATTTTAATTTTCTTTTTTATCATGGATGATGAAGTTAAATCACTGAAAACTGGAAGAGATCAGGTTGAATTTGACTTCCCAAAGCTGAAGTCCAGGCAGTAGTGTATTGCCTCACTGCTAAATGCTGACTGTGGTAACAGTGGGAGAAGTACAGTGGGTGTTGTGGTATGCTCACCTTTGATGCACTGCTTGAAAAGTATTGGAAAGATTGGAAAGAATTTTGCAGGAATTTCTGGAGCTTTCTGGGGACTGCAGGGTAAAGCACCAACAGAGGGGGAACAGCTATGATGACTTTGATTTTTCCCTGATTGGCTAGAGGGAAACCCATTGTTTAGTCTTTCAACTAAATGGATGCCCTTTAACCATCTGCTCCAATATTAATACCATGGTGGCTCCGAACAACATTGGTACTTGCCAGTTGCCATTAACGTTGTTTACTTCATGCTGTATAGAAAATAATTGCCTATAGCTGATACCAATAACCTTATTAGTCTTACCATAAACTACGCATACGTATTTGATAAATGGGAATATTTGTCATATCCTTTCAACATCAAGCTTAACAGAAAATCTTTGCTCCTGCAAGTTTCTTCCTTACATGCGAAGTCCAGGAGGCGAAATTCAGCTTCTTTCTTATGTTGACATTAGATTTGCTGTTTTTTTTCTGGGCTAAATTTGATTCCAGGCATCCGGCAGCATTCCAGAGGGAGAGGCGACCAGCATCACAGTCTGCAATGCTGCTGCTCTACCTGCCATGAATAATAGCCCACTGGGCTAGTTAATCATTACACTCACTTTTTCCTGTTCCTTCATAGCTGATTGCTGCCCAGGGTACATGGGTTACCACAGTCTGGCTGCCAACACAAAGTTCAGTGGTGTGTGTGTGTGTGTTTATGTTTACCTGCATGTATACGCACTGTGGTTTTCAGCAGATATTGTAGTAAAACTAACAATGCCAGGTCAGTGTGTATACTTTCCTATACAAAAAGAAAAGATGGGAGAGAGAATGTGTTATTTTGGTAAAGACATTTACAGTTCCTCTAATCAACACACTAGCACAACAGGTTTCCTCATTTAGCACTTTAAAAGTGGAGTTGGAGGATGTTAAAATTTTCTTTCTTAGCGATTCATGTTGATTTGCCAGGGGCCATGATCTGACACATTCTCTCTGAAAAAGACAACGTCCCTGTCCGCTGGGAGTGAAGAAAAGTATGGGCAAGAAACAGAACGTCAGTGAAGTCTTTTGAGATTCAGAAGAAAGTATTTAACCACCATAGGTCTTGTTCAGATATATGCAGTTGTATTGACTGCTGGGGTGGAAGCCAAGACGAAACTTTCCTTTAAGTTGGATTTTTTTCATCTTAAGTGTGAGTCATCTTGTAATACCTGGTGGATGTGGTACAGATGACACATTTTTGATGACACATGAGCATTTTGGGGACATAGAACAAAATCTGGTAATAAAGCCTTTCTTCTCTTTCATCGACTCAGTTTACCTTCAGTGGAAAGAAAAAAAATAGTTATTTTGCTGCCCAAATGTCAATACTCAGGTGTCCAAACAGATTAAAATACTAATCGTTAGTATCTCTGGTGTTTGTTTGGGGAAAGGTAGTTTTCTTCAGGGGATAGCTCAGGGCAGTATTTGTATTTGTTTTTGTTTTCTTTTGTTGTTGTTTGTTTTTTTGCTTCTGGTCAGATTTTCTCCCCTGGTCAGATTTCTTTTATGTTGTCTTTTTTAAACCCAGTAGGCACTTGGCTACCACAGTTCATGCAAGTAGAATTTGGGTTGGCAAGGGACTAGTTGTAAAAGGGAGTGGTATGTCCTTCATCTGGCAGAACAAGATTTTCTCTTCAAAACGTTACTGTGTCCCATAAAGTTCCATATATGTATCTTCCACTGAGCAGTACTCTGAAATCCTTTCTAATTTCTTCCTCCCTCCCTCTTTCCCCCCTTCATCTCTCCCTTCTTCCCAATTTCCCTCCTTTCTTTCTCTCCCTCCCTTTCCCTCTCTTGCTCTGTCTCAGCACAGCATCTGCCTCTTTCTTTCCCTACGCCACCTTTCTATAGATGAACATCTATTTTTCTCGTAGAGCTGATTCAAATGTTTTTATGGTGACAATGTGGTGGTGCCACTGAACACCTTCCACATGTCTCATCCAAGTCTGTAAACCTTCTAGTCAAGACCAACCTACGTAATGCAGTAGTATCAATAGCAGGAGAGCATTTCTGCTTAACTCAGTGCTATTAGAAATGTGGGTCATTTAAAAGACCAAACCCTCTTTCTCCTGTACCAGCAAATAAAATAGCAGACAATAAAATGAGAGACAGCAAGAAGTCAGCAGCAGCATGAGCTGGACCATTTGCATGGCAGCAGCAAGCACATTTTAGTGCCAAGTAGATGATACAGACCATTCTGACTCTGAAAAACAGCTTTGAGCCCATTGTAGCCATTCCCTCTGGTTGTTTTGAATCAAACCTGTATCATTCTTATTGATATTAATAGGACTTTGGGGATTATATGAGTCCCTTTGCCTTCAGAAGGCATATCTTAAGGAAGGCAGAGGGAATTTGGAAAAGTAGGCAGTCTCTTCTGAGAGACAAGCAGCTGAAAGCTTTTTTTTTTCTTTTTTTTTTCTTTTTTTCTGGAAAGAAATCAATTTTGAAGAAAATAAAGGATCAAGAAATGTTGCTACTTAGTCACTCATAGAGTATTTTCATTCCATACAGATTCTGCCTTTAATTTTTTAATACTTTTAATTGTCATTTGCAGAACTGTGATCAGAAACGTTTTCCTTACTCTGAATTAAAGTATGTTTACAGTGATGTTTATAGGTCCATGTAGATATTCTTTATGAGATGGGATTGGCCCCAAGATCTCAGTTCCCATGTGTAAGAGTTCTCTTGTAAGTTATGTTCTAACAGTTTGATTGGTAGGTGGTGAAAACACAGTGTTCAAGTCCCAAGTGCTCACCTGAGATATAAACATGATTTGAACACATGCTTTAAGCCTGCTTGATATTCTGGAGGCCATCAAACTGTAGGTTTCTCAGGTAAGCTCCTCAACCAAGACTGGAGACTCTCATCTTTGTTTCAGAGGTCATCAAGGGAGCATGACCTCCTTCCTCTCTGCTGAGACACTGTACTGCAGCAGACTCTTGAATTCATTTAGAGGTGACTGAATTTCCCCAGATCTTGGAAAAAAAATGTTTTTTCTGAAGCAAACTCTGAACATTTGAAAAACAGTTTTTCTTTGGTTATCTTGCAATTAGTTTAAAAAATCTTTATCCTCCCAAGGTTCTTCATTATAATTGGTGAGTCTGAGCAGGAAGGTGCATGGAGGCAACACTGTAATGGGAAAAGCCTAGTTATTATCCACATTGAGCCAAGTAAGCAAGCCCACCATCCTCCCAGGTTCTGCAGAGAAGTGTGTGGTGTTTTTTTTCCAGACAGTGTCTGGGGACGGGAGCTGCACAAATTTTCATAATAATGCACACTTCCATCTTCCTCTCAGGGAGATCTACTTCCTATGGTTTGGAGATCTGCCTGTGGATTTTTGAGGAGACAGTTACACGTGTATGTACACTGAACATCAGTGGCCTGCGGGTAATCCTGTTGCCTCTACTTCTAGGACTTTGCTTTCTAAACAGGTTCAGTCACCCAAACGTTGTTTATGGCAGTAACTGAAAGGCACCAGCAGGTGAGAAGTATCTTGAATATGCCCTTTCCTGGTGTTGGCCACTTATATTAAGTGCTGTATGCATTACTCACTTAGATTTTTTCATGACATATGCTTGAAATCATGAGTTCTTTAAATTTTCAAGATCCTTAGAATCATTCTGTAGTTTTTTAACTCATTAAATTAAACTAGCTGCTGGATTTTCTGTTCAAACAGTAAAGTGACCCTTCCTACTTCTGCTCCTTTCTTAGATAAAAATCCTCCTTAGTTCTCTGAAAAAAATTATAAGTGCATGTAAATAATTTTCATCCCATAATGGAGTCCATGTTTATTTGCATATTGATGTCCTAAATGGAAAAGAGAAGAATATACTGTCACTGTGAAAACAGGTGTCTACTTTTTGTTATGTAGCTCTTAGTTTTGCATCATAGTTAGACTTGTTTTTAAATGCTTAGATCATGTTTCTCTGGAACATTAGAAGGGAAGTATTGAGAAGGAAAGACCCTTGGTTACAAAATCTCACTTATTTTTTAGAATTTTTTTCCCTAACATCTAGTAATATGAATATAACATCCAGTACTAGGGATGTAAGGGTTATTATAGTCTGGCCTGCTGTAGAAATAATACAAGCCTTAAGAAAGAGACTTGAGCTTAGATATTAAAACCTGTACAATCAAAGCCAGCTGATCTGGATTTAGCTTCTAGAATTAGAATTTAGCCTTTAGATAAAATCTTACTTTAGTAACTAATACTTTGACATTCAAATAATTGGGTGTTTTTTAAAAAAACAAAAGCTGAAGGTTTTCGCCCTTTTTTAAACAATTTTCTAACCAAAGATTTTTTCTTCTTGAAGTCTTGCCAATGCCAAAAATAAGGAGGGAACATGTGGACTCACGCAGAGTGCTCAGTAGGCCAAAAAAGAAAACAGAAATACAAACAAGCCCCCTAAGCTATGTCTAAGTAAACTTCACATTTCTCTGATATGAACAGAATGCAGAACTTGCTTCTTGCTGCCTTGGAAAAATGAAATGAACTAACCTCTCCTTTTACAGAACAATTTTTATGTGTTCTAGTTCCATTTCTCACCAGAAATCAAACTGCTTTGTTTTTAGGCATTTCTCCTGCACACGTAGTCCCTCGTGCGTGTGCATGCACATACACACGCACACACACACAAAAATAACAAAAACCAAATCCATGCATCCTAGGGAATCAAAGACTTAGGAAGTTACATTTTTCATGGGCTGTTATAAATATGTATAAAAAATTTCCCATTGCATGAATTTCCCAAGGGGATAATACATGAAGTCACAAAGGAAAATATTATGGCAAAAAGTAATGAAGTAAACTCAAATCTAGATTATCATTTTAGGAAGTTGCAGGCTGAAGTAACAGACTAAAAATGGAGCAGCTGGAGTCGAGGTGGGTTTGGATGTGACATTTTATTTTTGTCGTTTTTTCTGGTATGAAGTTATAAGATGACATTGGTGTAGTCTCCAGTTGTTTCTAGAAACTTTTTAGCTCTGAAAGATAGCTGCTCATGCAATATGAGTAAGACAAGAAGCCTTCATTGTTTTGTGTAACTTCCTTTAAGATATGAATTGTTAACATAGCTTTAGGTGAACCAAACGAATGTAGTAACTCCTACAGGAAACGTTTTGGGAGATGGTCTCTCCAAATTGGGAACAAGCACTTTATTTTATTTATTTTAATTTTATGTAATTTTATTTATTTTTTGCTAAGAGGAGGGGCTTGGGGAATGTCTGATTTATTTTTTTTCCCTCTAATATACTGCATGCACTCAAATACCAGACAGTAAAACTTCCTCCTTACACAGAGCTGCCATTGTTTTAAGACTGTTCTCCTACCACTGAATCTGAGTTGAAACAGGTGCCTCACTTGCTTGGCTCTCCTGGAGCAGTTTCATGCATTAAAGCACCACACATACCGTGCACAGTGGCACTATTAACAGTGCAGAATGAGGCTGGGAGAAAAACTCATATAGGAGCTACACACCTAGGTGCAGTTAGTAAACAGAGACAGTTACCCTCATTAAGCATAATTAAACCTAATATTGACTGTAAACTGTTACTTACCTTAAACTTCTCTGCAGACATTGTGGGAAAGGGATTAACTTAGCAGATAGGTACACTAATTACTACCTTCTTCACATTAAAGTTACCATCAGGAAGGCCTATATTCATAAATAAAACATAGTAGGGGATGAGAGACTGAGAAATATGTAAATTCATTTGCAGAAAAAAAGACCAAATTAAAAAAAGAAAGTTGAGTGATGCTACTGGAAGCAAAATGGCACTCTAGCTAATTACCATGAAAAGTATGATAAATCATGGACGTGTATCCTTGACTTCTGACTGATAGAGCCTGCAGAGTGCAATCTCTCATGCGTAGCTGCCTCTGACTGATTTAAACCCATACCACTATCGGGTTTGATGGGAAAGCACAAAAGTGTGTTATTTTATTTCCTTGGGTATTGTTGCTACCTCTTTCTCCCAGAAATGACTTGCAATTATTGTGAAAATACAGTCTGATTTCTTGTCTGCAGAAGAATTGTTGTTTGATGCAATTGACAAACAAAGGCTCTGAAGATGGTCTAGTTATGGTTTAATAGCTGCATTTTCAAATGCAATTGATCTGGTATATCGAGACAATTACAGAAATATAATAAAATGTCAAGGGAGGGGTTGCTTTTGCTTTGGTGTATTTATTCTCAGGGAAGAGATCTTGTGTCCCACAGACAAGATCAAAAGTCAGAGACAATCCTATTTATGAATTTCTGTTTTCTGTAGAATTTTAAGTGAGTCGCACCACTACTGTGTGCTTGAGCTTTTTGATCTCTTTCCACCCAAATTTCATAGTTTTCCACACTTTACAATCCCTGCAAAGGACTGCACACACTTATTTAGGATTATTCAGACGAAAGAGCCTTCCAGGATGAGGCCTTAGTATGTGTTATCATGTCACTGCTGTTACTGCCTAATCCTGTAAACACTTTACATAATAATGATATGATTGCTGTTTGTGGGATATTTTCTGGTTTCGTAGTATATCTGTCCAGAGTACTTTTTGCTTGAGTCATATCAGAATAAAAGTCCATTCTGCTGAGCTAACTCACAACAGAATAATGGGACTACAGGCTTATCCTCAGCTTCCTGAGCAGAGCATTGCCTAAGCCCCACAAACAGGGGAAACTTGAGTACGCTAGTGTTTCATACACAAGGTGGAAATTTACTGTCACAGTGGCATTCTTATTAAGTGGATATTTTAACACAAACTTATTTTGGGCTTCTACTGAGCATTATCCTTTAGATTTTTATGAACTTCCATCACTGGACATGCCAGAGAAGAAATCTGATATTTGTGATACTCATAGTTTTGCTGAAAGAGGGAGTGAGACAAGTTAAGTTACCAGCTGAACATCTGCAGATACTGTCTAGTGAGTACCATTTTTTATTTATTTATTTTTTTCCATCTCTCTTTTCAGTTTCTCCTTTCTTCTGGAAAGATTTATTCCTTGTAATATTGATGTGGTATACAGGTAGGAATGTGCAGTTTCCAGATACTGGTATTACGCTTCAAGGAACAATGCTAAGTAATTAACAGTATTTTCCTGCTCTGGTAACCCTTATTCTTCCTCTACAAATCTTTGTGTAGCCAGCTGCAGTGTGTGTCAATATTATCTTCATATCCTTTTTGCAGTTTCACAGAGTTTTGACGGAATAGGTTTTGAAGAAACCTGTATCAGATTTGAGTCATAGTGCTGCACATTACTTTCAAGATCTCATGGCCAAATTCTGCAGTGACGTGTGTAGATGTAAGTTGTTTATAACATATAGTTAGCAAATAAAAGTGATGGACCCTGAGCAATAGTGCCAAATTATTACTACCTAGCAAAATCAAAGGCTAAACGAAGAGCTACTTACAAGCTCTAAATACAAGTTTAGAGGCTAGGTTGTTTCGGAGTAAATATCTGCATCCCTTCTCTTCTTTAGCACTACAAAACTGAAACATGGAGCTTTCACCTGGGATTTACTTTTGAGGAGCCATTTGTTCTGTCTGCTTCTTTGGGGAGATTCAGATCAACTCTGTGATGGATTGTTGCTTTTTTTTCCTGGTTGCCTTCCACATCTTTTCAGAGAAGGGAAAGAACACTCAATGGAGAGAAAAAAAAAAAAAAAAAGAGAAACAGACTCCAGACATGAAAGTTATGAGGCTGCACAGCCTGTATATTTCTTTTCATTATCAAGATGCCTGGCCAGATTTCTCCAGACTTACTAGCTAGCTCTCATGGGGAATCTTGGTCACATTGCATCTGTAACAGTGGACAGTCTAAATGCTGGGAAAGGATTTCAGTATTTGGCCTGCTAGAAAGAGCTGCCCCCTTTTTATAACTAAAAATAAAAATTAGGTTCATCATCTTCCTAGGGAAACATTCAAAACTAGTATTTTTGATAAATAATAAATATTAGGAAAGTTTCATTACATAAGAAATGGCAATATAAATGCCAACCATACTTTTGGGAAGGAAAGAAATTATTCTACTTTTTATGTTAGCACCCTAAAATTAAATTGGATTAATTCCTCTCTTCTGGCCATCCAGCTGGTGTCCAATGGACACTTTATGTCTACTGGACACAATAATAATTGATCTCTTTGATCTCTCGTCAAACTCATTCCCTCCAGTCCTTTTAAGAGCACACTTGATGATTCTAGCAAAACGATTATCTAAGTAATAATATGCTTGAATCCCAGTCATCTGCAAAGCATAGGCCAAATCCTTTGAATCCATACTCAAGCAAAATTTCCACTGAAGTCAAAATTAGAAGCTTTATCACTTTGCAGGTTTTTTGTCAGGCAGAAATTCCCTACTTACATTCTTCCCCTGTGGTAAGGATGACTAAACACATTTGTGGATTGTTTTAAAATTTGGATACAGATAATGCATTTGAAAAAGAACAAAAAAGCAGATTTTTTGAGCTTTTTTATTCTTTCTTTCTTTTTTTTTCTTTCTTTTTTCTTTCTTTTTTTTTTTTTTTTTTTTGTGAATGATGCGTCTCATTTAAGCAATAATATTTCTTAAATAATAGTTAAATGAAATATTTCAAGGTCTAAATTTCCATTTTCATCAATATCAGAACAGCTGGGTCCTAAGACCGACTTAAGACAAAATGACGGAGTGTGGACATATCTCTGCCAAGAATAATATACAGAGATCGGGGGCCAGACTTTTAAAGATGGATGGTACTCTTCATGTTGAGTTTAAGACATATTCTTAATCAACTGGTTTAATTTTATTTGAATTAAGCAGAATGTGTCTGTTTAAAATTCTCTTACATTTTCTACTGGATATGTAATAGGTTTGAAACCCTTTTGTCGTGTGGATCATATCTGCCACATTAAGATCTGCTCATCTCTGAGAGAAAGTCCATAATTTCTTTTCTTCATCCAGAGTTGTTCCCTGTGGAATGCTCTCTGGAATGATCGTAATAGAGCTCCCATCATTTTCCTTCATTTGTAATATCAGAACCTAATAGCAAATGTGCTAGGCTGCTAAGACGTTTTATCACAGAGGGATTTTTTAAAAAGAAGCTGAGCACACTTCACCAGTATCCTGGCATCTTCCTGGTATGTAAACAGACGGCTGGAGGGAAATTCAGCTGTCACATGACTCCTTACTTCTCAGTTGCAAATTTTGCTCCTCTGTGGGTCAATTCAGCAGTCTTCTGATAAAAATTCCTTGCTGAGCTGGGGCCTGAGAGAGAGAAAAGAGAGGCTGTTGCTGCTTTTTCCATTACTAGCAAGGGAAAAAATGGTTCCTTCTCATCAGCAAACCGTTTTAATGAGAGCTAGAGGGAGAGTGAAGCTATGAGTACAAGTGGGGGAGGAGGCTAAGAGAAAGCTGGAGACTACCATTTTGGTATGGATGAGGAGAGGAACTTAGTGAAATGCATCCAAATCAGAACAGGCTTTCCTTTTAATATAACAAAATTCAGTTACTTGTCTTTTGGCATATTAAACACTAATATGTATTGAGCAGAGAGACTCGTAGTCAATCCTTTAAAAGCTTTAAGAAATCAATGTGTCCATTGCTTCTCCTGTTTCCTATTTATCGCCTCGCATTTTCCTGTTTACTCTTATCCTTCCCCCACATGTTGTCTTCTCTAATGTTACCTTCTCTCACTGTTTTTCTTCTTTCTTTGTTTCCTGGTAGTGCTTTTCTTTTATGGCTAAATCCCTAAATTTCTTGGTTCGTCCTTACACAGGCAAAACCTCTGTTGAGGTCAGTCAAGCCAAGGATGTATCTTCCTATGTTTTGGTCTTTTCCTGTTAGCAGGTAGTTACATTATATCCATAGCAGACTATTTGTGTTCTGGGACATACACTTCAGCCAATATAAGGCCATTTAGTTTACATTTGCTTCTAGATGAATTCAATTACTTCCAGTCCTTCTTTTGGAAGTTTGTTAGGCATGTGCATGCTGCTGTAACATGCCAATTCTAACGAGCAAGTGAAGAAAAAATATTTTTAGTCTAATAGATTACTACTTTTATTTTACCCTTTTAAAGACAAAGATGGGAATCCACTAGTTTAATGTTCAGTAAGATCTCAATGTTGAGTGTTTGGGGGGTATAAAGTGCTTAAAACAAAACAACTTAGGAGTAGAAGGGATAATTTTATATGGTAGGGAATACTGGAAGGGCAAGAAATGCAAATACAGGCAGGCCAAGATAGATTCGGTGAGATTTCCCATTTATTCCTTCCTTCAAACACACAGACAGTAACCCTCAATAACCTACCTGAGTTAATGAAAATTTTGATATATGTGAGAGGTTGATGCAAGTGATCATTGCTTTTATTGGATGTCTGAGTATCTGAGCCACCCTTGTTCTTTAAAGCCCCAAGCTACACCTTTTTGTGCTGGTCAGAAAGTAGGAAATGGCATTTCATCGGCGAAGAGTTTTATTTGGGTGCTAGGATTTTCCTGTTAAGGTTATTTCCTTCTACACTGAAATGCAGCATATACATTTTTTTAATACGAAGAGCATAAACTGTGAGTGTCAGGCTGTTGTTAGAGAGTAGTCAAAACCTACATGCAGTTGTCCATAATGAGTCCTGCACCCCGTTTCACCCTTTGCTGAAACAAAAAATGACCATCTTCTCTATAAGAAGATCCTAAAGCAGAGAATATTGGTGTCTGAGGCAAGGTTCTCAGTGTGGTATCAGAAATCCAGTGCCCTTATTCCAACTGGCCATGGAAGTGTGGCTAGTTAGCTCTACAGGGCAGTGTGGCCTTGCAGGAGTAACAAACAAACAAACAAAGATGTGCACAACAAAACCCAAGCGCTAAAAAATGTAGATATGGAAAGACTAAGATAATGTTTTGAGTTCTCTTACTGCTGTCTCTCTGGACCTTGGAAAGAGGGCTGCCTTCCATCTTCTGATTTCTCTGCATACCACGGTGAGCATGACTCTGTGTAGCTGCCACTGTAGAACTCTTAGTAAGAGTTACAAATAAAAGTATAGGTGTATTTGGTTGGGCATGATGATCCTGAGGGTCTTTTCCGACCTAAATGATTCCATGATTCTGTGACTTTGAGTTGTGGGTATAACCTCAAGTATTTTTCAGTTTGCATCTCTGGCATGCTATTACTTTGTAGTAGAAAGCTTGCAGATGAATATGTGCTTACCCGCCTTCCCTTAGCATCCGCTGCTGGCTGTAGGACTGAGGATTCTCAGTTAAATGGATTTTTGTCTGCCCCAGTATGTGTTCTGTGTGTTAGATCATTGCATTTTGGATGCAATAGCTCATGGTGTTTTAAGGATATAGCACAACTACTAAACACCTTTGGATTAACAAATTTTAAGTATTTGAATCCGTTGGGGAAAATGAGAAATGGTGTCTCCTGTGTCAGGAACGACTACCAGTGACTTGTGGAATTGAAAAAAAAAATAGATCCTAGTAGCTAGATGGCCATCAAACTGAGCTTAGAATGCCAAGTGACCCTTTCAGTTTGCATGCTGATCAGTGACTCTAAATGAGAAGTCTTTCCACCTCTGCCATGAGGTTATGAGACATGGTGGTGCAGTAATTAATGCCACTGTATCATTATTTTTTTTTGACTGCTACAGAAATATAGTATCAGATGCTCAGATGGCATCAGTTGGCTTAGCTCCACGGAAGGCAACAAAACGTGATGCCAACTTGTACCAGCTGAGGATCTGGCCCACAGTTAAAAGGAAGAAAGGACAGGCTGCCAATATGGCAGGGAACATATTGAGATTTATGGTAGTGACTTAATCGGTAAAAAGTTCTGTTTGAAGTAGTTTTTTCTCTACACATGCACATTAGTCACTGGAGCTGGAGACATTGGAAGCTCCAACATTACCTGTGGAATTCCACATTCCCACTCAATTGCCCTCATCCACAGACTGTCCTGTGAAACATCTGAGGGCATCCCACCTCATTCACCTTCTTCTTGTAGGCTTTGTCTTCATGGTTTTACCACAGGTTCAGGACCATTTATTTTATTTATTTATTTATTTTTTAAACTTATCTTCATTTGAATGACCTTATTTTTCCCCTTTTGCTTATATTTCTGGTGTTGCTTTTTTAATCATACCTGAAAGCGGGGGAAATTTCACTCGTTGCTGTTGTAACTCTTATCTAGCTGTCTTATTTGTATTAATACATTATATTAATCTTGATAAGAAAAATACAATCTAGTTTGCTGCCTTTGTATTCAAATATGTAGGTGTTTTGTTTTTTTTACTTGGAGATAAGGTGACTATCTAACAATGCTTGTAAATTTTTATCTGCTATAAATATGATACAATAATTGATAGAATTGATGGACAGAAATTCTGTTCTCTCTATTACAAAGTTAGTGAATGAAGCACTTATTAAAGATGATATGGCTGTAGAATCCCCCCAACTTTGTTCTCCTGCAGTAATGCAATTATTTTAGCATTTGCTTTGTAATGAGTGTTGTCTCTAAACTGGTGATTAATCAGTTCTGATCTCTTGGTTTTGATCATTACTGATGTCCAGAAAAGAATATTCTGGGGGCCTGGCAGTTTTCATACTTGGTCCCATCTGTAAGGTTGATTATTTGAGAATCTCTAGGACCCATTTTTGTAATATGAATTTAAGGGAAAAGCTCTCTTCTGCTCTAAAGCAGTTGTCGTAAAAAATATAACTAACTGATCATTGACTTGGAATTTGACCTACAATGTGTATGTCCAGCTGCTTTTGTATTATACCCTAAGAGCACATATTTAAGCAGACAAACTTTCAGAAGTAGAATTATTTAAATATCTAAAGCCTACGAAGTATGTTGAGTTTTCAACATGTAATGAATTTGCTCTTCTGCGCTCTAAAAGTACAGAAAAAAATAGTCATTAAAACATCTCCAGATGTAAAGCTCAGCTGCAGTTTTTAAGAAGTTTCAAAGGATGCTTTGAATGACAGTCAGTCTCTTACCAGGATATATTTTCTTGTACTTCAAAGTAAGAGTGAGTCGTCAGTGGCATCTGTGTCATGTAGGTACCGAAAATAATGTTGGGGAGGCAGGACACAAAGTTCCTGTTTTTCTCTTTGACTTTCCTAATTATTGTATATTCCAAAGAATGCAATGATACTTAAACCGAAAGATTGTTGCAGGTGTTAGAAAAAAAATACAGGGCCCAGTCCATTTCTTACTGAGGACAGTGAAAAAGATTCCTTGCTGCAAGTTAAAACTAAAAGCCTGTAGTATCTTCAAATGCAGAATACTATAGGTACGATAATTGTAGTTGATTCACTTAAACAGTACGTAGAAACACTTAAGCACAATGCAAAGTACTTACAAGAAAGGTATGACTTGTATTAACATATTGCAACAAACCTTTCAAGCAATACTTATTTCTGTATTCTCAGTATTTTTCAGAGATTCCAGTGCACTTTAAGAGTTGCCAAATGGAAATATATTTTCTAAAGAACCTCAGAGTTGTTATACAGAGTATCATTATCCCCATTTGATAGATGGGGAAACTGAACACAGAACAGTTAAGTAACTTTCTCAAGGTTGTAGGATAATTCATTGCCAAGCTGGGGATAGATTGTTTCTTGACATTGAGTGTTCCCTGCACTATTCCACTGCTTCTTGGTGTTAAAAAAAAATAAAAAATGCTACAATACTTTCATGATACAATTTAAAGAAGAAGCTCAACTAGTTGTCCCATCTTTACAAGTCTCTTGAAAAAACACTTCTTTAGTTGAGCATCTTCATTTGCTGTCCCGACCCTGTATAAAAAATTGAGTTTTTATACAAGCACTCACACAGGAGAGGAAGACTGAATACCATCTTTGACTTCTCTGGGATTGCAGTGAAACAGAGAGGGCAGAATCTGGCTAAAAAATATTGAGTTGAAATTCTTATAAATGCACTTCAGCCTTCCAAATACTGTTTCCTGTGTATTGGACCAGAACAGAAGGTTAGTAGGAGATGGATGTCCCTGGTTATAAATAATTGTGACAACAACTAGCAGTACAGTGCACTTGAAAGAACAGTTAAGTCTTACTGCAAAACGAATCCTAACTACAAAAATGACAGCCTGCATGGTGCTGTGGATGGAGAGCAGCTTGTAGTGCTATTCAGAATAATAATGCTTGCTTATATGAGCTTAGAATATCCCTGAGTTTTGTAAATATCTTCTGGAAAGTAATCTGATGTTTCTCATTCTGGTATCGTTCGTTAAATAATCACAACTGGTGTAAGAAGACCTAGTTAATGAGAAATCCTAAGTCAGGTTGTAGCATTTCTGGGGCAGGATGTATAATCAATATTCTTTTAAAATTACAGTAGCTTTTACCTTACAGTGGAGTTGATGGTACACTTTGTGGTCTGGCTGGCACCAGTAAAGACTATGGTTAGTCCAGTTTTTTATTTTACTGAAGCCACTGCAGAGAAGGATACGTTCTTCTTTCAGACTCTTCTAAGCTTAGTTGAGGTTCACTGCCTTGATATAATTTGAAGGCAAAAGAGGGTAACTTCACCCTAAGATTGTTGCCAAAATACCGACTTCTGGCTTGTTCCACAATTTTTAGGATCCTTGCCTAGAGTTTGCAGTCTTTTGCATCACTTTGTCATTAAGCTTCATCAAACTGTGTAGTTAGCTGAATATATCTACGTCTTGAATGAAAAGGCAATTTCTTTAGAGAGCTTCATTCTTTTCTAGATGGGAGATGTTTCTATTGTCACCATCTCTTTACCACAGGGTCATGTTTATTTGCCACGTAATGGGATGCATTGGCTATTGTCAGTATAATTCCTATATTGTCTTGTCAATAGGCACTTCATACTTCCACATCTTTCGAACTGGAGGTGCATTAGGGAGAATTAAAAGCTTGTCTGTATGTATGTCACCTGCAGATGCTATATCATCTCAGGCACAGAGAAGGAAAGATCACACCCTGCACTTAACATGGAGAAACACGAAGTAACTTGTGTTACTGTCTCAAGATCTTGGAACCAAGCATACGAATAAAGTTGAAGCGGTATTAAGTAAAATGTCTTCTTGGAACTTCATTACTGTGTATGCTTTCTGAAGTCTATGGAGACAAAACAGATAAGAAGCTTTAATGCCATTGATGTGTTTTTTTCTTTTTTCTTTGCTGAAAGAATTTTTTTACCAACTCAAGAAGAAAGTATCTTAAGAAAAGCTGACAAATGAGCCTGTGTTGAACATTTCCATAGAATTTGTAGTCTTATATTCCCCAGTCTCTTGTCTTTACTAAAATTGCCCATTGCTTATCTGATGGAAAATAAACCTAGGTCCCAGTTCGTGAACTAGGCTTCCAGTCAAGCATCTCATGCTCTTACTGTTGAGGCACAGTTCTGACAGCGGATAAACCACAACTCTGCCACGTTGGCTCTTTTCTGCTGGGGAATTTTTAACAACCAAGAGATTGTTTGGGTTGTTTAATGATGTTTCCACCACAGCCCCTGTAATATTCAAGATACCATGATGATTATTCTCCATCAGGGAAGCTCTGGTGGTTCGAGATTCTGTATCCTTCATTACTAGGAGATTCTGGGTCAAAATATATATCTCAGATAACAGTGTAAAGTGAGATAGCATATAAAAGGTTGGTAGACAGAGCTGGCCTTTCTGCCTGGTGGTTGTACAAGTGTTATCAGTCCACTGAATGGCAAAAGCATTGTAATGACCAATTCCAGTTCATGTTGAAGTGAAAACATCAAACCACTTAACACTGGGCTAGACACCTCCAGGCTCTACAAAGTTTAGCTAGCACCTAACACATGGCAATACCGTCCACAATAATTACATGCTACCAACAACTGTCTTGATGATCAGTTAGGCAGAGAGCAGTTGCTTTGCCCAGGGAAATTTAGATTAGATGCAAAATTGAATTTTTCATAAGGCCTTGTTTTTACCTAGCTATGAATGTTTCCTTAGCACAAGTGAAAACTTTACACATTTTAGCTCAAACTGTACTCTACTAAGCCTCCCACATTTATACCCATCTTCTTGGCAGTCATCCCAAAATATGTTTGGGTTGAGGCATTACACATTACATTTGGTGAAGCTTTAGCATTCCCTGTTGCTCACATCAATCCTTATTTCTGTTTGCTCTTGTAATTTACAGTTAATGAAAATTCTAAGTTTACCTTTGTTTTTGTTGGCGTCTGTACAAGAGAACCCTTTAGCCTTTTCAGCCTCCCATCCAAATGGAAAGCTGAATCCAAAAGGGAAGGTAAAGTCTATCTGAGCAGTTTTTCTTTAGACAGAAGCCCTTAGCATGCATGTCAGCATTACAACATTTTTGAACAAACAGTGAGAGAGCCTTGCTCAAGACTTGACCTGTGCTTGCTCTTGTGAGCAGCCTTGTAAGTAGCAGATAGAAACTAGACTAGTAGTTGATCATAACATTGGAGAGCCAGATCCTAATGACCTTAATCAGTTCCTGCTCTCTCCCAAGTCAGGCAAGCTACTGCCTGAAATTAACAGGAATTTGCCAGATTGTCAACATGGGAACATGGCTAAGAAACCCATACAGATGACCTTAACAGAGTGTAGGCAATATTGACAAAACAAACGATTGTGGAGTTATTGTAGAAAACTAACAAGCCTGTTAGAAATAATTTGTCTAAATTTGTCAGATTTTCAGGAAATACTTTTTCTGTCTACCTATGGTACCACCTATGCATTGAGCTGTGTACTCACAGTATTAGAGTGGTAAGCAGTGGGCTGTAATCGTATGGTACGTATCTAATCTCTATACACACACAAAATCAGATAATTGTGTTATATTATGCCTGTAAATACACTTATTTAACATACAGGCTTGAGCAATAAAAATTCATATACAGCTATAGAATTATTTTAAAAGTAAGCTTTAAAATCCACCTTTTTCATTTATTATTTGTTCTCATTATGAGTTCTGAACCATTACTGTTTACAATAAAACAAAATCTTTTCCAGGTGATAAATACTGACAAATTTAGGAGATTTTGTAAGCATGAGCTTTAAAGCATTTAAAAAACAAACAAACAAACAGATCTACACAAAGGCAAGCCCAACCAAGTCTTCCTTTATCTGCCCGCAGTGCTACGTATAAGCCATTTTTCTCATGCTATAAAAGTGTAGCTTTATCGGCAGGACCTCCGATTGCATTTTAAAACTTCATTTGCTGCTTTCTGGTTCTTCTTGTGTTGCCATTGCAGAAGCTGTGCTGCCTGACACGCTGGAGGACCAGGCATGGGAGAAAAGCACTGTTTGCACCTGTTTAAAATCTCCAGTGCTTTGTGTGGTTCCTGGGCAACAGGCAGGAATCCTGAAAAGCTAGGCTGCACTTGCTCAATTGTTGCTGGCAGCTGTGACTTTGAGAGAGCACATAGCAGCTCGTTAGCAGGTTGCTTGTGTTATGTGACATGCACTGAGCATGGCAAACTCTTAGCTGATCTCTCTTCCTTTGCTGCCTACGATCAAGGCTGGGTTGCCTGGGGTTGCAGACCTGGCCAAGGAAAGCATTATAGAGATGTAAGGTGAGTTTGTCATTGGTAAGGGGCAGGGAGGCGAGGCAAGTAGGAGTGAATCAATGTTTTCTGATTAGAAAAGGAGAACAGCAGCATAGGTTCTCTGCACCACTGAGTGCTAGTTTCTTCTAGCTGTCATGTTCTTTCAGTGTGAGTATGTCTGCAATGGTGCAACAGAAAAATGCAGGGGATAAGATGGATTGGAGAGTGAATGGGGGGTGTATGTGTGCATGCACGCATCATACGTGCATTGCAGTGTGGCAGTACAAGATGATTTCCAGGGATAATTTTCAATTTTATTAGGAGCTTTAATTTCTGGGTCTTCTTTACTTTGAAGGATGGGAATCAAATCAATCTTTGCAACCTTGATCTTGGCCTACTTAGGCAGCATCTTAGCAGCCGATACAGTCAGACTGCGTGTCTGACTGGCAAATTGAGACCATTTCATTTTCATACCTACTCAGTTTGTGCCTATTGGCTCAAATTAAATATCTGTGTGCTCTTCTATAAGGGACTGAGTATGTTATATATCCATTTAAACCAACAGAAAAGCTACAGCATTGCTGTGATCTTTTTAAATTTTCACCATGAGACAGAAACAGATCTGCCATTGTCGTGAGACTCTACTTTATATTGGTTAGCCCAGGAGGAGTGATCTATAGTCCAGTCTCTTCCTCATATTTGTATCAGAGATCTCTTTTCTGCAGCTCTAGAAAATCTCCTTGAGTCACACAGTGCAAATGTTGACAGTAGAAGTCATTAACCTAAGATGAAGAAAAAGTGAAAGGAAATCTGCCTACAAAGCAAATTAGATACGCTCCTGAAAGAAATCCATCCAGGGCTGTTTAACGCAAAGGTAGGAATATAATCACTTGCTCAGAAAATCTGTAACCAGCAGTTTGCCAGCAACTGGAAAGGTTTAGTGGAGGGCAGCAAGACCTCTGATTTGCTCCATCCACAGATTCTTTCTGACATTAACTGCCTTGGCTAGTGTCAGGGTTGTGCTGTCCATATGGTCTGGAAGAAGAGGTTATGTGGACATGGTAGATTTTCAGTTGAGTAATGCTCCAGATGCACGCTCTGATGCCTGTGTATTGTTGTTGACTTCCTAAGCTGACTAAAACAAAGTACTCATCGTTAGGTACCAAGGGTACTTAACACATTATCACATTTACACGTGATAAAATGAATAGGAAACAGAGTATGCCATGGACTTGCACATTCAGCACATGGGTCCCTTAATTTATTTTGTGTCTTAAAGGAGGGGTTTTTATTTCCTCAACTAGGAAATGGGGATAATTGGTGTTTGTATCTCATATTGCTATATGAAAGCAGCATAATGTAAAATTACTTTTCATAATCTTCTTGTGATATCTGCTGTCACTTTCTTTTTGGTCTTAAACTTGTGTTAACGTTTATTTCATCACAGAGGGCCTTCAGAATTCAGTAGCTGGCATTAGTTTGGCTATCCAATAATGGAATAAGCTGAAAATATGTATTTAGGTCTGTGCACATTTTTAGTGTCTTTTGTCATGCAGGCAGGAAACTAGACCACAGTAATGTTGCTAGCAACTTGCAAAATGACATCACTTTAGTCAGGATACAGTTTTCATTTGAGGACATTTGAATAAATATGGTATTTTTCTTTAGGAAAGTACTCGTGATCCCTTTGGTTGGCCTTGTTTAGTCCCCTCTTGATACCATCTCCTCACTGGAGTGAGAGAATTCTAGGCTGCCACCTCCCTTGCAGGTACAGGGAACACACAAATTTGACAAATGCCTCCTCAGTCCTGCTCTACCATTCTTAAAATTCACAGAAATGAGATCTGTAGGACTTCTGTTAGTGTAGAACATGCTGTTAGCTCGTAATAACAACTGTGCTGCACAGCACACACTACGGGTTGGGTATTTATGAAATACATGATAATAGGTGTTGCATTTTTATGTAGCGATTCATTTTATGTAGACTGTATAACACCCACTCACAAATAAAATGCAATAGAAAAATGGGCATTCAAATGTTAAAGGTATGACTTAAAATCTCACAACCAAGGACAATGAAGTTGGGAAACTCATTCTGTTTTTAAATCAGACTGTTTTCTTAGGTATTTCAGCACATGTAGTCAAAAAGACAGACCCCCACTAAGAGGATTACGTGAGCTGCTATTTGTAGATACAGTAAGATAGTTGGATATAGTATCATCAAATCTTAGTAGAGATATGTTTGACAAGAGTCTCTTTTTAATTTCTTATTTGGGACCCCCATGGTTTAATTCATTCGGTAAATTACTCTCACCTCCTTAACATCCTCAGGTGCTGACAGCCTGCAAAATAAAACGTCCCCTGTCTCAGGATGGCATACTTGCTTTGTTACTATTTAGTATATCTGCATTCATCTGCCATGCCAGATCTTTCACCATTTCCTAATGAACAGAATTGCAGCAGGAAGCTGTGCTTGTGTGGGAGCTTTGCCATGCAAGAACAGCATGGATTATTCAGAAGTATCAGCAAGTCTCCTTTCCTGTAGCCTCTCTGGTCAGAATTCAGAACTACCAAATACACCTTGAACAAGTTGGGGTGACGGCAGGTAACTGAGGTGGATGCAGTATCAGCTCAGGAGAACCTGAAGAGTTTTAGTGACTTTGACTTGGATCACACCTGAACATGTTTTTAGAGGGAGGAGAGAGGGGATAAAAGTCCATCTGTATGGCAGTGAGCAGAACCTGTCCTTTCACTCTGGAGTCAGCCATTTTGTTTTTGGCCTTGTTTTGGCTGCAGCTTCCACACGTCCAGAGAGGGGAATGCAAAGGCTCTTCAGAGGCTACTGTTCATTCTATTCTATAGTTTGACCATCCGAACAGGTAGTCGGTGACGCCTTTTGTTATACTTGTGGTCCTTAAGATTGGTCAGAGCCTAGTAAAAGTCTACTTGAGCACTTGCTAGCCATCTTTGACTCCTGCCTTTTGGGGTGGCTTGTTAATATATTTCAAGTGGAAGAAGAGGAAAAGCAGGGGGGCCAAAGAAAGAGGTATGCAAAAATATTTAATAAAGCTACATTGACAGATGATATATAAATATATAACAAAGGCAGGTAGAAGCTGAACTTTCGTTCTGAAGTGCAGAGCCCTCCCTTCCCAGGCTCCCAAGTTGCCAGCCTGTTTCACCACTGAACTTCCTCGTCGGCTTTCCAGAGCACGTACAGCACTACATAGCATTATTATTCCACTCTTCAGTGTGTGTAGTTACAGGTTGTCTATTTTGCCTTGTCACTGAGGGTCACGTCTTCCAGGGTCCATCAAACATGCCTGACTGCACTATCATGGCTTTAAAAGAGAACGTAGTTGAAGCAAACATTGGGGCACTCAAATTTTTCTTCTGTTACAAGAATGATGCAATGATAATGCCCAGGATAAATTTCCTGGTGTTTGCTATGTTTATGTTCTGCACGTTGTTGCCTTGTTGATCTACACAGAAACTTCACAGCAAAAAGTTCTGCTAAAAAAAAATCAGACACTTAGAAAACAGATTTCCATGGGATAATTTTCTTGTTCCTCCACTTTTGGCTTCAGACTCTTTATATATTTTTTTAATCCACTTTTTGGTGTCAGCTCAACTAAATTGACAATTATCCCAGAAAGGGTGAGGCTAATTGTCCTAATTAATACAAGAGGGCCCAGGTGGGGATTGTTGGAGCTCGAGACCAGTCAGGTGGTATGGGCAAAAAGCCCTCCAACGGTTGAGACCTGCTATCATAATGGAGAAGCTGGTGATACTGAAGCCTGTAATGCTCTTGTGGTATGGTTTTATGTCTTTGATTTCTGCTTGGGTTGTTGCATAATGTATGTTTGAGCTGTGGGTTTACATTTATTACAGATGTGTGAGGGAGAGAGGTTACAATAAAGAAAAAGCTTTCTTTCAAAGGAAAAAAAAACAAAAAAAAAACAAAACAAAACACGTTAGTTTAGTGTTGTAGTGCTTGTTGATCTTGAAATAGTCAGCAGCAGACTTCTGAACTGTGGAAGGATATACTAGGTTCACCTATCAGTTGGAGATGTGGGGGAGAGTTACTAGCTGAAAACTTACTTGAAAAGGAGAACAGAATTGTGTTGTGCTTCTCCTATGCTGTAGCTATAAAACAACAGCTTTGACGATTCTTCACAAGGTATGTGAAGAGAAAATCTTTCTTTAACAGGAATTTGTTCACACAAATGGTTAATGCAGACTTGAAATTCTTTGAAGGTTTAGTTTTTGTGTAGGGGGAATGGCAGAATATTATACTTTTCTAACAAGCATATATCATTTCATTGAGATTTACGTTGCTCCTTGATCATCCTTCTCCATTCTTGAACTACCTTTATGTATGTAGCTGTCACTGAAGACTCCTGTTTGCTCCCTCGCATCTGACAAAGATTCTGAACAGGGTAGAGTCTGGTTGTTGACTTTAAGAGTAGATTTTAGCCCAATTTACACAGATAAGAATTGGCGTGTTATCCTACCCCAAGTGTCTGTTCAGTGAAAAACATGCAATTCTCTGTTTCTCCTATTATTTTGTTTGCCAGCAACCTGGCAAGCAAAGCTCTTTTCAAGTCCTGACCTGGCTGATGGCTATTTGAGGGCATAGAAAAAGGAGAAATAAATAGCAATTAGACTTGCTCAAAAACACTCAATACGTAAGGATTTAGAGTAATATTACGGTAGTTCATTATCGCGTTCAAGGATCCTGTTGAACTAACCACTGCACCTTTTCTATAACTGTGGGGTAAAGGCCATGATCTTCGTATTTGTCCATGGGGAAAAAGATTTTTTCAATCCAGGCAATATGACTGTTAAAACACATAGGAATAGGTCAAGCAGTGTCTGCTATGTGGTCCTATAGCCACAAGAGTCTTTTTTTTCCCTTCATGGTGATCTGGCTGTAGCATTGTTGTGCGTAACTTATGCTGATGCTAAAAGGAGTATGACTTGTACACATCTTGCACATCAGTTGTACTGTCTTAAAAAAAAATATTTTTTTTCTCTTTCTTTTCCCCCTTCCTTTGAAGTTTTAAGGCAGAACTTGCTGGTGACCCACTTTTGTTAACAGTTCTCTTAACTCACCCCTGTACTCGCTTATACTTTTTTTTTTTTTTTTCCCTCTTCCACCCACTGTCTGTCTAGCCTGGTTTAAAATTTTTATATATGTACTTTTAAAAAATTGATTAGTTGGAGAGCTGCCCGTTCTTCTGCACTGTATAATAAGGATTTAAAAACTGCACACTGAATTCTGTATAGTGTAATTAAAACTGACCCAGATTTGGACCTGAGAACACCAGGACTTAGCCAAACTTGCCATGAGCTGAGTTCTGATGGCAGATGGGAGCTAATGAGGACACACTACACTCCAGAATTTCCCAGCTGCTTGGCCCCTTTTTGTACAAACAAGGTTTGGAGTGAAGTCCCAATCCCAAGAGCATGTTCGAGCAAATGTACTGCACCCAGTGTTTTGGGAAACAAGGCAGTGCTGTCAGGCTGTTTCAGGAAAATGTTAAGGCATTCTTTCCAAAGGGCTTTTGCTGTGTATTCCAGTGTTCTGCATCTGCTATCTTCCAGCTTCCATCTTATCCTAGACTGTGTACGTCCATGTGCTTCAGTCTGTGCCTGAATTTCCTCTCCTGAATTCAACTGGGGGGATTTCCACCTTAATTTAATGTCAGAATCCCAAAGAACTGGGTCTCACTTCAACCTGTGGTTCTCTTCAGTGGATTCAATATCCTGGGACTGTTCAGGCAGATGTAATTGAATCGGTTTGAAGCAGCTGTAGCTGGCATCATGTGGTCTCAGATTGCTAGCACCTGCTTGGGTGGTTGTGTTCTTTTTTGGTGTCTGTGGTTTTTGTGTGTGTGTATGTTTGTTTGTTTGTTTTCCTCTCCCCATAACTCACTAGAGGGGAAGTAGTGCCCAAACCAGCATTGGTCTTGCAGCTGATAAAGCATTCCTGGTCTATATCCCGTTTCCCTTCTAGCCTGTCCACCTCATTACTGGTGCCTGCAGTAATGTTGGTGGCAGTGAGCAGAAACAGGTTTGTGCTTCTTCTCCAACTGCCTCCCTCACCTTCAAGCCAATGAATACCCTGCCAATACAGACTCTTCTTCATAAGCAGTAAGACTTAATCGTGCTCAGGTGTGCAGAGTGTCTGTGCACTCCTTAGAAAATTGGGCAGCCTGTGGCTTGCTGTATCAGATGCACACATCAAATTTATCTACTGCTTAGTCCAACAGTAACTGCTGGCACAGGTAAGTTACTGTTCGTGTCTAACAAATGACCAAATAGTCCGGGGATGTGCTTTTCAATATTTCTGTTCCCTTCCTACAGTGTAGTGTCAGTAGGTTTTGGTTACTGTGTTGCTGCTACAATCTAAGTTTTAATAGGGTAAGATTTCAAAGGGGACTGTGAGTCACTTGGTTGCCTTCCTGTATCATGTGATTTATCATAAAGTTCAAATTAAACACGATGGTACACTTGGTCAAATACAGTAACAACACACAGTGGTGTGGTTTTCAATATGATATTGCAAGATGGCATATTGAAACATTAATTTTTGTAATATATCCCTCCACTGACTTCCCCTCACTTTGTGCATAAAGTTTATGTGCCTCTCTCTCCTTTTTTCTTAACTCCCTGCAGCCCTGCTTGAGTGGTAAGGGCTTTACCTGGATTCTTAATTCCAGCTGTTTTTTGTCTTCCCTGTTCTTCCCACACCTTGATTCTTGCTCTCTTCCTTCTCTACTTCAGTTTCTGTTTCAAGACTGCAGTTCTGCACTTCGTCTTGAAAGGTGCTGCTCCACTGTGGGGTCCTGATAGTATGAGGAGAGTATTTCCTAATACAAGGGTGATTTTGAAATCTTATTTTGTTTCTTTGGGTGTCAATATTTGGGTAGGCTTTTGTATTGCAGAAAGTAGTAGCCTACTCTAGTATCTCCTGCCTTTCTCTTTTTTCCCCCCACCTGTTGGGTGTTACCACTTTTTACTAGGGCTTGGATACATGGTCATGCCCGCCTTAAAATCTGCTATTGTATGCAGTTAGAAGTCAAAAGTTGTTCTTTTCTCTCCTTTTAACCTATATCTCTTATTTATATCAAATATAAATAGATGATGTGGTTTCTGTGA
Source organism: Aythya fuligula (assembly GCF_009819795.1). Classification (NCBI taxonomy): domain Eukaryota; kingdom Metazoa; phylum Chordata; class Aves; order Anseriformes; family Anatidae; genus Aythya; species Aythya fuligula. The sequence goes on from NC_045559.1 coordinate 87,515,651, forward strand.
TATAAGCCAAGTCTTTCCTCCCTTGGAATAATTTCTGATGCTGAAGCATCAATCTGCAGGTCCCTTTGTTTTGGCAAGCTGGGGCATCGAAGGGTCTAGCAGCAACTTCTTTATGGTTAGATATACACTTCCCTTTCAGCAGAAGTGAAAAGCCAGTTGAAATGTATAGCATGAATTGTTTCCACCCTTTCAATAACTGTATTGCAGAGCAGTTGCTCTTTATTTCTACAGGGTGGAATACTACTGTTTTAGATGTAGTAAAATTTGCTTTCAGGTTGCTTGGTGTGCTTAGGTACACGTCATACATAATGGTTCATCAGTGTCTGTGAAAGTGATGCTGCTAAACAGTTTTGATAATTGTCTAACAGAGATGCAGAAGAAGATGAAAACCAGTATTCCAATCAACCCGGAATCACTCTGACAGAGCCAGTAAGGTCATGTCATCACTTGATTTTTCTCATGTGCTGTAGCGATCTGTAGTGGGGTTTGCTTTTTTTTTGTTTGTACCTGTGCTCCCACCTCCTTACTGCCTTCTGGTTACTGTCTAAAAAAAAAAAAAAAAAAAAAAAAAAAAAAAAAAAGTCTACTAATAAAAACATCCGTTCATAGTGATAGCACTTACAGCTCTTTGTAGTCTGGAAGTGCTGCGACTACAAATGCTATCTACTGAACATGTCAGCCCGCAATTGTAAGAGGGGAAGTTAGTAATTTCCTAATTTAAGCATTAGTAAGGACAGTGGCCCTCAAGTTTTGGGAATATTGCTGTAAAGCGTTTTTGCTATAAGCAGCAACACTTATTTATTCTTCATTATTTTATTCAGAGCATGGAGTATTTATCGCTTTCAGATGTTTTTGGTGCCCAGCGTTCTTGTTGAGATCAGTAGGAATATGGAAGGGAAACTGTTCTTGAGACCGCAGTGAATATAGCACCCGTGGATATCTAAATAAAGAGCAACAGCAAATCAGAAAAGTGTTGTTTGTATGCAAAAATACTTGCTATTGGAGGGGGGGGGAGGGAAGGAGAGGACAAGCAAAGAGTAAGTATGCAAGCGTCTATCTTAGGATTTCTTGGTGTCTTTTGTAGCCAGCCAGAACAAGAAAGCATCTGCCACTCTTATGGTTGTCTTGAAAATATATATAGTTTTAGGTCAGTAGCTATTGCTAGCTGATATCTTTATATTCCCAGAATGTTTTTTTCTTGTACTGAAGTTTACTTAGAAATGTAGGCGCTAAATAATTGTGAATTCTACACTAAGTACAAAAGGTACTAGAAAACCAACAGGCTTTATAGGAGGTCTGTGTGGCAAAACTGAAGAGAAAAATAGAGGTTTTTTTTTTTTTTTTTATCCTGCTAACATTCTGGATATATGAGTTGTAAATTAAGTTGTGTGTATATAGTGCTAAACCATCTCTTTTTTTTTTTTTTTTTTTTTTTTTTTTAATAACTTTAATTTTAAGGTATCAGTTTAGAGACTGCACGTCCTTTACTCAGATACAGTTGACTGATCGGTTTTATGCCATGCATGCTAGCTTTTTGTGCTTATGGAGTAAATCACCTTAAAAACTAAGATATATTAGTGAGTAGCACAGGAGTGTGACAGAAAGGACAACAAAGGAAGTTAATAAATTGATAATGAAGTGGGATTATAGAGGATTGAGCATGGATATTAGAACCATTTCAGACATACTTTTTAATCACTACGACTCTGCTCTGATTCTGTCTAGTGGGTTTCTAGTGGCACCACCCTGAAATGTATTGTTGAGTTTTTGGAAAAAGACCACTTGACTTTGTCACTTATTGGCAAGCATGTCTGCATCCTTGATAGAGGCCGGGAGGTTAAATGGATGATAGAGACAGGATTCTTCTGTTAGCCATGCAGTTGGTCCCTCTGGAAGAGTCTTAAAATACATTGACAAAAATATTTTGAAAACTTGCAGTACCGCGTCTGATCTATGAACAAAGCCTTTATTTTGTGGGCTTGTCATTCCATCACTGAACTCATAAACGTATGAAATCAAGCAGTCGGTGACTGATTTAACACTGGAGTGAATATAAAAGGTAGCGTATCGTGCTTCTAACTAACAAATGAAAGTGTGTAAGACAGTCAAACTAACACCAGGTACAGAGGAGGAAATGCTGAGAAAAGGGAATTGGCTCTTAATCTCAGGGAGTGCTGCTGAGAAGAAACCCAGGCCTGATTATCTCAGGTTAACCAAGAGTTCCTTGACAGAAGAGTGAATTATGTTGTACCCAGCATGTAACTCTTGGGTGCTTCCCAAAGCTTCAGCCGCTTCTCCCGAAATACTGTGCTCGACAACTGGACAGAAGGCTATGCCGAATTAAATTTTATTGTTTTGGTGTTCTCCATCCATTTGCAATGCACGTAATCAGGAATTCAGCTATGTCCCAAGAAACCCGTTTAACTTAATGAGAGCAAATGGCAATGGGTGTTCCTTACTTGGGACAGCAGTGCCAACATTTCTGCTTAATTGGGACGTATTTGGCTGTTTCCAGTGCTTCAAGTGGTTTTTAAACAGGTGTTTAATGGGTGCTGAGTTCTGAACTCTGCCCTTTTTATTTGGCAACTTCTATATTAAGATCAAGAGAAATAAAAAGATCTAATGTGGGATAAATATCTTTTATCTTTGTATATTTATTTAGCATAATCTTTACCTTAACTTGAATCACGGGTGGATGGGGAGGTGTTTCTTCTCATAATTGAGAAAGTCCATTAAATAGAACAACAGGATGTCTAACAGGGTGTCCTAATTAAAATTACCCTGTAATTTGAACAAAACATTCATTTGTATGTAGCTAAGGTTGACCTAAAACCCATCTAAATCAGGAAAATTATTATACACTTTTTTTTCCTGCTGAAAATGAAACTTAGCATTCTGCCACAAAACAGCATGATTCTGTTATTATGTAGTATTGAAGATTAAGGGTTTTCTCTTCAGTGTTTTTTAAAAAAATAAATCATGTTTTGAGGAAAATTTTAAAATAGGTTTCTGTACTACCCCCTCCCTCTGATAGTATTCATCCATGGTTGTGTTTGTGCAGGCTTTTGAAAGCAGACCCAATGCTGTTCAGTGCATGCTGTAAGCCTTTGGTCGTGGCCAGTGTTCTCGTGAACTAATAAGCAACTGAGATAGCAGCTGCTTTGCAGGACTGATTGGCTTGGGCTTGACTTTTGTATCTGTGAATACACAGTTTCTGACTTGCTTGGTGTGCAAGCTGGGTAATTTTGTTATCTCGGGGTGTGTGGGCCTGCATACATAATTTACGCCCTATACACAACTGGATAGATTTTACTTCTGTGTGTGTAAAAATGACCTATTCATGCTCTAGCTATCATGTTTCAAAATGCTGCTGTGGCAAATTGTATTTAATAAAATTTATCAAGTCAAAGTGAATGTTTGGAAGAATTTCTAGCTTCTGAAATATTGTTTGTGTTTAGAAGGGAATTCTCAGCATCTTTATCTTGACAGTATTGTACAAGCTGCAACTTGTTGCTACTCAGGCACAAGCTGGTGGAATCTTTTGTGCTCTGCTTCTGGTTCTCCCCACTTTGCAGGCAGGTGGGGAAGGGGGAGGATTTTCAAAAGCTTGTGAAGCTGGCCTGAATGTGCTGCTGATGGATTCAGCTAGAACTGCTTCACTGTGGTTTTAGTGGAAAGAGAATCACACCATTGTTCCTTTTGATAATCCCACCCATAATGTGTAACGCAAAATGTAATGAGACAGCTATGTGCAAAAAAAGTGGAAATTCATAAATGCCAGAACTTAATTAGGTACAAGAGGGGCTACTTTTCACTGAATTATTCTTCTGCTTACACCAACTTTATACTTTCATCTCTCTGCTTCAGTGGAGTATGTAACAACAAAAGAAAGGGAAAAATTGGATGAACAGTTTGCAGTTTGTTTCACCTACTTTTAGTTCCAAGAAGAATTGTTAGAGTGAAGATAAAATTTGAGGCTAGTGTTGTGGTAATATACTACTTAAACCAATTAAGAACCCTTGAATAGAAAGTATTCAAATATTGGCGTCATGTAAAATCCTTAGGTTCTCCTCATTGTTTTAATGACCGTCAAAGCTGATGTAAGCTGTTGTAAGTTGGAGAACATAATTCATTTAATCAAACAATTGTGATGATGAGCTAATGATACTGTTGCAATTAGGTGTTAATTACAAGTATTTACTGAAGTATTTTATAGATGTATGCATATACATACATTAATGTGTATGCATGTCTTCCAGTGGACCATTGTTTTATAGAAAGAAATATTCAGAAACACTATAGCAAGAATGTATGCCTGATTGGGTTGTACTGTTATCGGGAAGCCATATCCTATGGGCAGCTGAAAGAAAACAGCAGTCTCCTGTTGGTAAACCAGCCAAGCTATCATATTGGTCACATAACTTGAACATGTATAAAATTGTGTAACAACCTGTGCATCTGTTCGTGACTGATAGGGTAACTACAGATCTCTTCAGAGCATATATAACGCTGCAATAAAAATAATTAGTTGTGTGGATGCCATTGCTTCAGAATTGTGTGTGCTGTTATATAACGCTGCATAAGAAGGTATTATTTCATTGTTGTGGAAGGAAAAAAAGCTGCCAGTTCTGATGTCTGAAGGGTATTCTGCCCTTGAGGCCTGGTTGCAATTGAGGTATGAAAATTCTGACTGACTCTGGTACTGAAAAGGTTGGTATTAGTTGTTGAACTAATGATCAGGTATCCACACTGTTCCTTTTAGTTTTCTTAGCCACTGTAATTTCCAAGATGATGAATCATCTGTGGATTGTAACTGGCTAGTCAAGTTGTTCATTAGTGACTCCTCCTGAAGAAATTGTGGATGATGGTGTTGGGTGATTACTTGTTGCCCTAGGATCTCTCTCACGTAGGGTTTAAATTATTTTATTTTTTGTTACCCATGAAGCAAACAAGCTAAAGGAGTAGATTTGGACTGCAACGTCATCTGTATTCACCTGAAATCCAGATTTATATTCCACAATTGCTAGGGCAGAGTGACTTCAGAAATGATGGTGTTAGAAAGCTTAGATTCCACTCTGGCTGGAATTAATGGTTGTGCACTGAGAAAGTAGCAAGAGATGCTTAATATTATAACTGCAAAGATGAAAAAGAAAATTCCTGCTCTCTATTTCCAAGTGTATTTTCTGAAGTCCTTGAAGGATTTCCAGGAGCTTCTGGATGTCCTAGTAACAGTGGTTCTTAATCGTGCGCTTTATCATTTGCCGTTGGCAAGAAAGCTCAATTCTTTCCTTTTGAATGTGGGACCTTGCCTTATTGCCTCAGGGAAGCATTACTGTAATGCATGTCACTTGAGGCTAATTCAATCTGCCACTTGGAAATTGCCCCTGGTGCAGATTGTAGCAGTGCACCATTATCTCAAGCTATTTTTCATCAAAAGCACACTGCATCTGTTCTGCATGATCTGTATAGCCCGTCAGTTTATTTTAGGTTAGCATGTGAGGTGGTGGCATTTTTTTCTACCTGTAAAACCGTGATTGCTTTGGTTTCCAGCAATGTGATAGGAGCCTTTCTTCCACACCATACCAAAGCAGCCCTGGACTTCTCAAGATGAAGGTACGCAGAAGCTTAAACTGATTGACATCAAGGCCTCTCTTGTGCCTTCACTTGTACAGTCCTGCTGCCTCCTTAGCTCTAACCCCAAAACGTCATGACTGGATGTTGAGCTGCAGCTGGAGGTTGATTTGGCTGGAAATATGAAAAAGGAACATTCATTCAGCTGAAAGCCCCCTGAACCATTTACCCAGTTCTGGCTCAAGGATGGGGTCAGGCACATGTGTCCAGGAGAGAAAAAAACGAGAGGGAAGGCTGAGATTGTTGCAGCTGCAATTTAAATTAGCTCAGATTGCAGTGGAACAACACTGGTAAGGTTCTGGAAATCATAACCCAATGGTTTCAGCAATGTAAGCCATGAGTACAGGATATGAAAGTTAAAGGAACTTTGGCTTTGGAATTTACTTTCTTTGCTGTTTGCTAAAACCAGCATTTTGGTATGCATCAGAACTTCTGAAGATCACACACCTCAACCTTTCCATCCTTGAAAAAGGGAAAATGATTTGAAGGCTTGATTAATTTCTTTTATTGGGTTTGGTTGCTATATGCCATTAGAAGATGAACAGGCAGGAGGAAGCAGTAGGCTTTTCTTTTTTTGTAAGCAGTAGGGAGTTTTCCCCTTTGAAAAACAGCTAAAAGTTCATTAACATTTCAGCCAGCTTTAAATTAAAATTTGTGTCTGCAAATAATCTATAACGTATTTTGAGTGCCAGTGAGGCACATCAGGGAAGCATCAGTACGAGTTTCCTCTATGTACAGCTCGCAACGCAGATCCTCCATCTTCTGTCACGGTGTCCCTGTGCTGAGAACGGGTCTGAGAACGCCTGCCATGTTAACCCTTGGCCTTCTGCTGGGCCTGTAAAACCGTGGCTGGGACAAAATGAACCAAGCAGATGAGTGCTGAATGCTAAATACCACACCTGCTTGGTAAACAAGCTGGCTTGGCCTAGTACTTGTTACCATGCCTTGCTCCAGTAGATTTCAATAGGGCTGCCTGCACTGGAAAGGGCTACACCTGCCATGTTTCTGTAGGACAGGTTCATATAATGTGCCTAATGGGTTCTTCTCTTCTCCCCCGTCCTTCTACTATTGAATGTCAGTATTTTGCCTTTCCAAAAGCAGGCATTGCTTGGCCTGCTGAGCACAAGTCCTTGAGTATGTTGCTGAGGAGAGTTGGGCAGCGATGCTAGCTGCTGTGTAGGCCGCAACAAATGGCAAACTACTGTGCTTTGCTGGGTTTCACACGTTTGAGGGGACATGGAAATGTGCAGCATGCAGCCTGAAATCATGCTTTTTTTTTTTTTTCTGTGAAACTTCTATGTCGCTTGCTTCCACATGGAATAGAATTGCAGCTATTCTCTGCAATTGGTACCATCACTGTAAAGCCTGTGGAGAAAAAGCTTTTGCTGACATATTGTGCTCTTGGTAGGGCCTGTATTGGAGCTTCTGCCAACTGTTTCTAAAGGTTTTTGCCTTTGTGACATCTTAAAGATCTTTTTCTCTTCTTCTTCCAGGGAACTAGGGGGCTTGATACATCCCTTGCATCCTGCATTTACTCTGACCGCAGTCCCTCCCTGTTCTCACAAGTGGAGCTCTGCCCTGCTTCCCTTCCTGTTGATTCCCAGTCAGCTACATGGTAAGTTTTCATTATCTCTCTACTTGTTGCCACAAGGTAAAATTCTGGCAGACTCTCTCTAAAATCCATTAGCACTGGGCATCGAGGGCAAACTACTTCATGCCCATCAAAGATCATTCAGTCCTGTTCCAGGCTGACAGTAAGGAAAGGAAGATAGTATTGAATTAGCATTGGAGCTGAACTTCAGCATAGATTGTTATAGGAATAAAATATGAAGTAAAATATGTGACAGAATTAAATCCATCAGTTCTAATAAAGGAAACAGAAGAAAGCAAAGAAATCTTGGACCCTTAAATCCCATTAACCAGGCCAGAGAGAGAATGTGTTAAAAGGGAGCTGCACTGTATCTTTTTTCATTGTTTGATGAAATAATCTTTTTCACCCTTTAAGTGGTGTGTTTAAAAATCCTGGTATTTCTGAAACAAAGAGAATACACAGCCACCGAGCTAGCAGGATTTTATACCTTCCTTTTCTGAGTATTGTCCTTCAGTACAATACCGAGCCATTTCTTTGTTCTCACAAGCTAGCAGTTAAATTGTATGTAAATGTATGCAAATTAGATGCTGTCTAATAAAGAGAGTCATTAGATGGAAGAAATATTTAGTTGGGGGGGGGGAGGAGAAAAGAAAGCAGGTGTATTTTGCAATAGAAAATGTAAGATTGCAAAAAATCCTCAAACTTTGGGTGAGGGCTTTTTGTAAAGCCATTAAAATATTTTCTAAAAGACTTGCCCTGCTCTTGGTCCTTTCTTCTCTGTGTTTTTGTGTGTATACTTCTCTGATCTTAAAACTCACAGTGGCTGTTCTATGTGTATATGTCTGTATTTGAAGCGATGCACAAATCCTGTGTTCATAAATGTTTGATTTCTTTAAATCATACATGCATGTACTTTGTATTAGGGTGTGTTTTTGCTTACTGAGTGTATACAGGTGGAGTCCATGTGGTAAATTTTATATTCATGGATTGATTTATTCATCATATGCCCTGAGTGTCTGTCTTATGCTCACTAAATCATCTTCCTTCGTTTTATCGACCTCCTACTCAACAATTTTAAAGTATTTTTTCCACATTGTTCACTAAATCTCAACGCCAGGTATGTTTCCATTCTTTGGTGGAATTTTCTACCAGGTAATCCCTTTTGAAGTATGAACCTGATTCAAGCTTAAAACAGCAGTGACTTTTCTAAACATAAAGTTGCAGCTTGAAACATTAAAATGCTAGGAATGTGAAGCTTTGTGTCCTTAAAGGCTGGAGAATCCACACCTGTGAGTGGAGCTCTCAGCGTCCATCTAGGCTCCGAAAGGCTTAGAATTGATGAATCTTATGCTCTTGCCACTTCTAAGGAGATAAATTTTAAGACTTCAATCTCTCTGCCTTAGAATCTGTAGCTCTGATCTGTCCACTCTTCTGTTTGAGTGGATTAGTATACACAGACAACATGGCTTGAAGTTGGTATTGTATTTTGTTTCTGATGGTCAGTTGTCATGGTTCAGGCAAGTGAGCCGATAACTATACTTTGGCATATTTTTTCAGTTCCCGTTTTGCAAGTCTGGAAGTCTAAAGACATATATGTATATGTGTATAAATGTATGTATATAAAAACAATGTTGTTTAAATATTTACACATAAAGCCAAGGGATTGGCTTCCTTCCCAGAATTACTGGAACTACCTTCCCCAGGAACATTTGGACTTGAAAAATCTCTACAGCAACACTTTTCAGAAACTAAACAACTTGTGAAAAGAGGAACTAGCTCTGCACCCTTTGCTGTTCATATGGGTTCTTTTGCTTGGGGTGATGGAGAGGCCCCCATGCATGAGTAATACATTTCCAGTTAATTATGACAAGATGCTCTTTTATTACTCTTTCCCCCCACAGTTTCTCATTGGTTTATTTTATGAGAGAACATTTATGAGAGAAACTATAGCACAGTGGGGAATTTTTGTCATTGTTCTAGGACAGGTCTATTCAATGTGCTGCATCTGAGCCACATACAGTCCAGAGGCAGCAATTCCTGTCTAGACAGCTGCAGGGCAGATGGGCTGATAACTCAAAAGGAGCTTGGCTCCCTGGTTGCTCCATGTCCCAACCGTGCTTGCTGAGCCATCAGCAGAGGGGCTGCAATGTGTGTCCCCTACATGATGGGAAGCGTAGGCAAGGTCATTGTAAGGATACAGTGGAGGGTCAGCAGTGAATGTTCTTGAAGAAGAATGCCTTCATTCTATTCAAATTATTCTTGAACATTCAAGGTATTCTGGAAGGAAAGTACCTCAAACAGAAGATGTAAGGTGAGGATTACTCTAATGGCAATACAAGGAGAACCTGAGCTGTAATATGAAGATTCTGGAGAAAGATGAGATTAATAAAGTAAGGTGAAACACAGTGTATTGTGGTGAGTGGGAGGTATGAGGCAACATGAGTAAACAGAAAATGTTAATGGTTTACCCACTCACTTGGGGCACCGCTCTTCTAGGCTGTCTGGCATTGCATGTCCTAGGAGAGTTGAGTCACTAGCGATATAAATATTTAACACTGTTTTCATGCAGTGTGCAGCCTATAGGAACAACTTCAGCCACGTCCCAAAATCTGAAGAATTTGTGTTAATCCTGAAACACCAGTTGGGATGTTTGTACAGGAGCCTAACAGTCAAGGACAGTGCTTTGGCTTGCAATGTGTTCTTGAGCAGGGCACCGAATGCACATGCAGATAAGAATATGTTCAAATGGGAGAAGAAAGATACAGGGTTAGGGGCAGGAGTCTGATTAACTGCATATTGCTCTCCAAACTTCCTGTGTTCAGGGCAGGCAGAGAATTCAGTGTGTACTTTTTGAGGATACATGTGTTAATACTTTGGTCATCTTTACAAAAAGTGTTACACAGCTTTCCTGGGCTCAAAATATATTGCAGGTATATGTGAGGTGTCCATATCCTGTGATAATGAATCCAAAATCAGTACTCTAGACAGATGTGGGAATAAGACCAGTGGTCCATTGAGTGTGACATCTTCCTCTTAAATGTCTTCAGCTGCAACAGAAGGGCAAAAGAAATGCTAAGTTGTGATGTGAAACAACCAATATTTTCATCAATGATCTGAAAATAGATGAGATTTTTTTTTAACTTCTATTTCTCAGGAGCTTATGAGCTTGTGCATCTTTTTTTTAAAAAAAAAAAAAGTTTTAAATAAAATATGCTGCACTAAACTAATCCTAGAGCTAACGAACAGGCAATGGGACTAGCAGCTTTTGCTATTACCTACTGCTTATTATTGTTATTATTATTATTTCTTTTTAATTATGCAAAGTGCTAATCAGTTTGATTATGCACAGTGCTAATCAGGTTAATTATGCAAAGTGCTAATCAGTTGTTCTCTAAGCACACGAGGAGAGCAGAGGTGCTGGCAGTGAATGGTGGTTCTAGATGGGGGTAGTCACGGCAGTCATTCCTTATTAAAAGAGGAGTAGGTGAGATGACAGGGGTTTTTGCTTCCATTAAAAAAATAAATAAAAAAAGAAAAAGCCATGAGAGTGATAGTTCTGGTGGGGTAATGTCTTCTTTCACAGCAAGGCAGACTTTTTTTTCCAGGCTGGCTCATGCTGTTGGATAATTTCTGTAGGAGTTTGAGTGCACTGATTTGGGCAAATATATTACAGAGGGGTCTTGTAATGGATGGGGTAGGAGTGTGCCCCCACTTGAGAAACTGAGATGCATAACCAGAAAAATAACAAATTAAAGGAGTTTGTTCAGTATAATGAACAGTCAACTTTTAGACACCGGTAAGTAGAATATTGATAATGTTGCATGAATAACACTTGATCGTATGCTCGTATGGTTGAGGGTACTGTGTGAGCATCCAAATTGTATTTCTTTCAGTGTGATACCTTTACAAGCAGTAGGAATGTAGGGTGCCTTATCGGTGGAACGTATGTTAGGCTGCACTTTTTCTTCCTCTTTAGTGCTAAATTACAAATTAGAATTTTGCATTCCTGTGAAGCAGGATCTGTTCTCAATAAGCTGTGTTCTTCTGACAATTACTGAAGATTCAGTGTGTCTATTTTGCTGTGCTCCGTGTCTAATATCTAACCAGTATTCCTTATTTGATTATGTTTCAGTGTTGGTGTGGGATACATAAGCACCACTTTTTACAGTTAGTAATGGAGATGACGTTCCCAGAGCAGAGAGCTACTTGCTCATAAAAGTCTTGGGTAAAGGATCTTAAGAGATTTTTCAAGTCATTAAAACAAAAGACTAGTCCTGTATAAGGCCTATAGTGGTAGAAGGTTATTGCATCAATTGTGCAAAAAAAGTTTTCCTTGGAAAAATTAATCATTGCAGGTGGTTACCTAGGGGATGTCATGGCAAATTTTGAATTATATTTAAGGTAGGAAGTAAGGCATCATTATAACTTACACGAAAGCCTGAAATTTAATAGCATTGCCTTCTCAGCATTGTCCACAAACTCCACAAGACGTTGGCCCTCAAACCAAGTTTGCTTTACTACCAAGTGTGTGGGTACATACTCATCTGGTTTCAAAATTTTGTGATGGTTTTAGAAAGCTAAACCAATGGTTCACCATCAAGTCCAGTGCTTTAAACCTGGAATAGAGGAGTATGTGATCTAAAAACCCTAAGTGAAAGGGAGAAACCAGAGTCCTGAGAGTGCAGATGCTTTTCCCTCAGATCAGAACCGTCTGAAGTTAATGCAAAGCTTCCTGTAAGCTGATGGTTAATCAGATCACTGGTACCCTAGGTGCTGCTCCAGAAAAGCTCAGTCTGTTGTCCTCAGATCTGAATTTGACCTGAAGTAGTACAGTCCACAAACTATTTCCACAGAATCGCTATTCTGCTTTCATCTATTGTCCCTAGCTCTGTTTCTGTTTGCTCTTTCAGTACGCTCCACTCCTCCCTCATCAGCTCTTTGATGAGACACAATAGGAGAGCGTGTATAGTCAACCACAGTAGGGGAAAAAAACTGACTTCTTCATGTGATCCCTTGGCATCGCACAGCCTTGCAGGAGGCAGATGCTTGCTCTGATTGCTGTACCCACAGAAATGCAACAGTCACACACTTGGATTATTGTCCTGTCTCTTTTGGAGGCTGGGCTCCAAAATTGCACAAGAATGGAATTAGCTTGAAAGGTATTGTGATGCTTTAGGTGTATTCGTTGTCATCATCTAAAGATTTTCAAACTGGAGTTTCGTCCTTTGGACAGAACACATCAAAGTTTTTGTGCTAGTGTAAGTATTTCCCCTAGTCCCCTATCCCCTAACTTAAAAGATCATGTATAGACAGAGGACACTTGCAAAGCCAATAGCATATGCCACCTACAGTATTTGTGTGGGACAAATGTAAATTTACCACATGTAAATCTACCCAAAGTGTTGTGAAATGCAATAGAGTTTATCATTATTCCAGATGAGTGGGTTTCTGATGAATCAGGGAGCTAGAAAGTCAGGAAACTCACATTCTGCTCCAATTTTTACCGCTTTCTTTGTAACCCTGCTAAATTGCATTATCTTACTCTGCTTCAGTTTTCCTTGACAGTGAAGTATGGATAATGATCCGGACCTAACACGAGGTGTGGGAGGGTTGTTGTAAGGCAAATGCATTGTTTGCAAAGTGCTTTGATATCTCTGGATTAAAGGCGTTGTGGAAGGGCAATGTATTATGGGGAGTTAGCTGTGTTATTAAGGAGCATCATCAAATCTTGTGATCTTGTGTAAATTTGTGCAAGATAACACAAAAATAGTTTGCGTGCATCCCTAAAAAGTGAAATAAGTGGATGGAGAAAAGTCAGTTGCCTTGGCATTAGGCTAATAGGTTAGCAACAGATGAAGAAACCCCAGTAAAGAAATCTCTGCTTTCAAAAGCAGGTCTTGTGTGACAGTGGCATTGTTGCAAAACCGTTTTGCATCTTCTTGAGGACCTGGTCTTCAGAGGTGCACGCTAACTGCTCTGCAGCTTAATAGAAGTTGAGTCTGCTCGTTGGCATTCACAGAGCTGGGAGCTGGGGGTGGGGGAATTAATAACAAAAAGATCTTAAACATTCAGCCTGACCTTTGGAAGTTACTGACCTGCATTCAGGTTACAAATACACAGCAATTTTCTCTCGAGCTGCAAAGACTCTAAATGTTAAATCAGTAACTCGATCGGGCTAGCAGCCCTTCTCCTCCCTGCTTGCTGGTGCCCAGCTGCCACGACTGGAGGAAAGGACCAAGAAAACTATCTGCACGCATACCTCTCTTATGGTGACACGAGTACTCAGAAGAAGCCCCACTGACACAAGCTAACCCAGAGTGACACTTTGCTTGAAAAGCTGCTTTGAATGTCTTCTCCCATTGATCTTCTGCAACGGAGATAAATAAACACTGTGTGTGGGGCGGCCAGGCTGAGTATTTTTGCTCCTCCAAATGTTTATACATTCTCTGGTGGTTGTTTGTGTTGCTGTTTGTTGACTGTAAATTCCAGACCTGGATGTTTATGATGTATACATTTGCAGGAGCGGGAAGGTTTGGGGAGTTGGTGAGGGTAGGGCTTTTTATGAACATTACCAGCTGAATAGAGGGAGGGTTTTTTTTCAGCGTGATGAATTAGTCTTTGTGCTCATGGTGGAAGAGAGGGCTGCTGTAGCAGGAGCATTAGCTAACAGGCCGTTTTGTGCTCAGGTAGATGCACAGAAGAGGCTGCTGAAGATTTGTCCGGTAGGAGCCAAGTTAGTTTAGCTTTGCATCTGATTAATAATCAAGTCTGTTGTGCTCGCAGTTTCATCGGTGATGATGCGGATGATGCATGTCTTCTCTTGGGATTCACTGACTGAAGTTGTTACAGATGCCAAAATTCCCGATGGCAGAGACCCCTCCTGCCACTCTGTTGGTTTTAGTTCACAGTTTCTCTGCCTGCCCATTAAACCAACTCTTCCCTCTTTCACCACTGCTGTTGTCAGCATCTCAGTGTCTAGGGTAGTGGGAGTGTGTAGAGGTTTTGGGAACTGATGCAGGCACTTCTGTCCACCAAATTGAATGGGCATTTAAGAATTCAGCTTAATTGGTCATCATTTTTTTCAGATTTGGTGGGATTTTCCTCAAACCTGTGCTTCTGTTGTATTTGTGCAGGTTAAAATCATGTTTCTGATGCTCCAAACTCCTTAAAGTAAAACTCCTAGTGTTTTTCCTTTTTGCTTCATCTTGTGCACATTCTCTGTTTGTTAGAGGCAGGTTTTGCTGTCTTGCAGTTACTGCAGCACAGCAGCCTCTCCTGTTTGTTTATAAGTTTGACTGAATTTTAACTATTTATACTTAATTTTATTAGCTTTAAGCATAACTTTTAAGGAAGAACTTCTGCTATGGGTGCGCTGCTGACCGATCTGATACCAGATAGAAATATTTGGCTTTGCCTGTAGTAAAATAGCCTAATAGCATTTTCTAAGAGTTCTTATGCCTTCATGGTTTACTTGGAAGGAAGCTTTGAAAAGAGGCAATGACCTTTGTGGCAGGGAGGTTTTTTCCTTTCTTACCAAACTGTGGTTCAACATCCTGATAATTGCTGTCCTGTGAAAATAAGGAGGACCTACCACCATTGTCAGCTTCTCGATTCTTCTTAATTTTTTCTCTCTGGTGAGCCTGAAGGTTGCCAAACTCATGATAACGACAGAGCACTGATGTGTTGGTATAGTAGATTCTCTTTTTCAGCTGGCTATTTAAAAATCCAGAGTTAAATACACTAGCTAAACAAGGCGACAGAATACTTTTGCTTATCTGAAGTCAAATCTGTGAATGCCAGAACTGAAGTTGGCTTAGCAGCCTCAAATTGACTTCCCTGTACTTTTGCAGTTTTTAATTACATGATCACGCTCTTTTCTGTGGGAACTGATCATCTCTTAGTACACCTAATGGACCTGGTCTGAGGTTGAGTGGAGGTTCCTTAGCACGAGGCTGTTTTCTGTAAGATCAATCGGCTCACTTACTGCAAACACTGCAAGATGTTTAATAAATGAGGCGGGAGATAGCTGCAAAAGACAGGGTGATCTTATTCTTAAGATTGAGGTGACACCGTGCATATGCTTAAAGGGGAAAAACGTGCTTGATTTTTGATTTGCTTATAAAACCAGACATCTATAGGTGGGCTACAAGGAAAGCAGGTATTGCTCCCTTCTCTTTTCAGCTCACTGGCATCTTTTTAACCCTTCACTACTTGTATCCTTTTAAAGCCTTCTGTTTGCATTCATAAGGGCCCCCTAAAAAAAAAGTCAAGTCCAGTAGTAACAGCCTATGCTGCCTTTGCCTTCTTTTTCACTTTGCTGGTATACAAATGCCCTCCCCTCACCTCCCCTTTCCATAAAATAGCAGTTCCCAGGATTTTGACTTTGAGTTGGTAGGAAGCGTGATGTGTTCCACATTACTCGTTGAGAAAAGTGTACGCAACCCTGATGATGCTTTGAGGGATCAGTTGGAGATGCTGCTCTAAGTAGAACTGGTCTGTCTAGCCAGGTCCATTTTCTAAGCACTGGGAATTCAGCTGTTTTCTTGTGAATTCTTTTCATATTTTATTACTATGAAGAGAATACAAAGAGTGCTTGTTTCTCTCTCTTTTTTTTTTCTCCCTCCAGTTGACACAATCAGTATTATTTGAAGGAAAAAAAAAATTACACACAGAATGGGAAATAGGGTGGGAAAATGTAATAGGATCTGCAAATCTTTTCTGTCTTGTCTGAGTAAATGAGAGCTGATGAGAGATGCAGCACAATGAGGGCTAGGGAATGCTAGCTGAACTGGTGTATAAAGATTGTTTCATTTTGCTTCATTTCATTTTCCCATATTGAATTTGAAAGGGAAAATTGCAGTGGACATGAAAGTTTGCTGTGGAAACACCTCGGGTTGCTGTACCCTTGACGTGAACCTGGGCAGACATGAAAAGGAGTGTTAACTGAAGTGGTGTATGAATTTTGTAGGTGTGCTTCTGAAGCACTTTCTGAAGTGCCCTTTCAGAAACAGTGGCCTGCCTCTAGGCTGTTAGGCTACTTCTCTTTAATCTCTTTTATTGTCCACTTAAGTTACCAGTTCAGGAAAGGTTGTGGGGTTTTTAGCTTTGGTGTTGTGTTTTGTTTTTGTTTTGTTTTGTTTTTATGAGCCAAAACCATGCTGATTTTCCAGGTAAATCTGGTTTTTTTCCCCTCATGCAGACTTTCAGGAAGACTAGAAGGAGATTTTCTTCCCCCCACTGCCACCTTTTGCCTACTCTAAATGTTTATTTTGCATTTTTGAGTGAAAGTAATGCAAGCTCAGACAGAACTTGGTCCTAGGTGGGATACTATGACAGCAATGCACTCATCACCAGACAAATTTTACCATCAGTGTTACAAGTGGTAGTGTTTTTATCCAACTGGGGTGGCTGTACATCTCTTGCTGAAGGGAAGAGCTATAGTTAAAATCATTTGTGAGTCAATTCCATCTGAAAAGTTGTCTTTTGCATGTTATTATGCTACCTTAGGCATGGATAATTTTCGGAGAGAAAAAAACAAAACAGGGTAGGATTTGTGTTTTTCTTGTAAGTCAAAGTCAGTTGTAGAGGTTTGAAATAATGCAGCACGAACAGCAAACATTTCTGCATAAAATCTCCAACAGCACAGATTATAAGATTTGAGACTCCTGTAGCAGCCACTACTCTGGGAGATATCTTTGATGATAAAACATTTAAAGATTAAACCTTTTTTCTCTAATCTGCTTTTAAGTAAGTGAATTAGCGTTCAAAAGTAAGACTCAACACCTTGGCTTCAGAGTCCAGCTGGTGTGATCCCAAGGCAGGTTCATGTGGTGAGCAGATTTAAGACACTTCTCTCAAAAACACTGTGTAGCTTCTGTAACTTTATGAGACAGACGTGCTTGACCAGTGTTTATCTGGCAAGCAGTTTGCTCTCTATGCTTGTTCCCTTTCCAATGGCCTCAAGACTGAAGAGGCTTGGGTGGGCACGGGAAGAGAAACGAAGGGTTTGCTTTTCTCCAAGCAAAAGGATGGTTTAATGGCATTTGTATAGTGCTTCAGCCACCCTGAAGTCAAGGCAGAGATTGTTGCTTTCCTACTCTCTGCTCCCTAGCCATTATTAGGGAACACCTCTCCCCTCCTAATGAAGACCTGGCAAGCACAAGGGTATCCATGGGTGAGTGTTTCTGCATGGGACTCATTCCACAGAGCATCTCTTGAGCTCAGTATGTAAAGTCTGGGTGTTGTTACGTAACCCCATCGTCTCAAATCTTAGATACCAGAAGGGAAGCGAGGAGAAAAGTTCTTCTCCCCCACTCTAGGAGTGGGGAGGCAAAGCTACCCGGTATCAGATGTAATGGCTAGACAGCAGCAGGGAAAGATCGGAGATCTTAAGAGCTGGCTGAAATCCAGAAAGGGTTGGTGTTTTTTTTGGGGGTGGGGTGAGGAAGAATGCTGTATAGCAACGAGTCTTTTACACAAATTATTTCAGTCTAAATCTTTGTCCTGTGCAGTCTGAATAGTTATCCTATCTCGTATACATTAGTAATTCAAGGAATATTCTTTTTAGTAGAATAAACAAATTTTTGCTGCTTGACATGTGAAGTGCTTGTAATAGTAAATCCCACAGACAGCTTCTGCCCCCCGTTCCCCAATATTGTTTTGTCTGATTATACAACCTTGAAAGTTTAAAATTGACTGGTTTACTGTAAGAAGCATTAAGTAAATGCAATCTCTCTATTTTTAATAACACTAGCTCAAATATCATGTGAGATCACACTAGTCCTCCAGTGTAATTAAGTTTATGGTTTTCTTATGCACTTCAAATGCCTGTGATGTGCAGTTAATAGTATTTTTCAGACAAGTATTAGGACACCTCGGCAGCGATGCCAATGTGGGCTGGTGTCTATCAGCAGTGCAGACACCACAAAGTAATGGAAATTGCAAGACACTCTACTATAATTTGTCTAAAAATATGCATGACAGCAAAGCTTTTTTACCTGAGTTTAGAAAGTGATAAGGCTCTGAATTAGAGTGGAGCTTCATAAATGAATCGGGCATGAAACAAGATTTTCGAGTTTGGCTTGACGTCCAGTGTTTATCGAGACTGGAGCGTGGCTGAATATCAGAGATCTCCTGCATCTGGGGCTTTGTATCATGACTGTACCTGCAGTCTGATCTCTGCTGCATGATTCTTAACTATAAGTTGATGGAGAGCTGCATAGGGAGTTTTGGAGTAAAGGTTTGGATGGACTTCTCTTCTGTGTGTCTATATATACATACGTATGTGTATGTAATACTTCTTTGTTTAAAGAAATTGAGATGTTCAATACAAGGGTGTTTTCTCTTATTTCTAAGAAAAGAAAATTGTAATGAAGATGCTCAACAATTCCAATGAAATGGCCTGAAAATATTGAAACAAACAAACAAAAAATAAACTGTCTTTTCTCCCAAAGTAGGTTGATTTTTATTTTCAGGTATTTTGAAAAATGAAGGCCAAGACCTCAGATTTTGAGGAGGGCGAATGTTTCTGACATGGTTCCAATTGACACACTCGTTGAACACTGCAAGTTGCAATCGTATGTAGCTAGGTTTGGATGCAGGGTTACAGCTCTGTAAAGCAGAAGAGGATCTGACTACTCTGGCATCTTGGAAAGTCTGTAATATCAGGAGTTTGGGAATCTTGAGATTCAGCTTGGTTGCTTATAGAAATATTGGAACTGAGCCCGTAGGCACCTTCTGAAACGGTCACTTCTGATATGATAGGGCTTTCAGGAGTCTCTGCCTTTGAGGTAAAGTTTGCCCATGTAACCACGTTCTCTCCAGCAAGCTGAAGTTTAGCTTTATCTAAGTGTCTAAAGGCCCAGTGAAGACCAATAGCTAATAACGTGGGGCAGCTTCTCAGTGGCTGCCTTTTAAGTTCATGAGCTAACTCCTGTGCAATGCTTTGCTATGCTGCGCGTTGTGGGTACTGCAGATCTGTGTAATCTCTGGCAGGTAGCCATAAACTGGCCGTTCCTTTCTTAAAACAGTGCATGCAAATGCTAACCAACTGTTTGTTTTGTTCATGCAAATTTTTTGCCCATGCAAATTTCGGCTGCAGGTTTCCTGCCTTACACGTTAAGAGGTTGGAATGTGCTTTTAAGTGGGAAATAATAACAACGATGGTTAAGCAGCCCCATCTCTTTCTGTTTTCTCCTTAATCAAGCTAACATGGCACAGACTTCAGTGAGGCTGCTGCATCAGTGAGGACCGCAGGATTTGGCCCAGCAGGTATTAACTCATATAAATCCTATTGGGAGATTTCTTTGCCTGCTATCTGCCTTTTAGGGGGACTGCTGGGGGGCAGGAAGCAGAGCAGCTAGGACAGGCTATCGGAGAACCTGCTGTGGCATCAACTGCCCATTGCTGGCTGGGAGCTGCCAGCTGACATTTGAGAGAACATGCTTTATATGAGAAAGTGATGAGTGAATGGAAATTAAAACAAAAGGATTGAAAATAGAGCTGTAATCAATCTAGCCCCGGTATCTCGGTAAACCAGGGATGTTTTTTTTTTCACAGGGAATTTGGGGTAGGTATCACAGCAAGTGCCACGATGGCAGGGTCTTCCCCCTTTTCCCCCTCTCCCCCCTCCCCTTCCATTAAATCTACATTTGGAAGGTGGATGGTGCTGACTCATAAATTAAATTGGAGTAATACATACAGTGTATATATATTTCTGTCATTTTGTCTCAAATTAAACACGAACCTTCTCCCCTGACAAGATGATAGAAAAGTTAATTGCTCGCCCTGGCTTTAAATTGGAATTTGAATTTGCAAAATGCTAAAGGTTTATGAGATCTAAATCATGAGGAGCTTAAATTACATTCCTGTGATAAAATATTAATAAATCAATTAAAACATAAGCCGAGTATAATATTACTTTTTTGTAGGAACCTTGAACACAATAATTCATTAGAGTGTGCAGTAACAATTATTGTATCTTTTTTAATTTTCTTTTTTATTAGTTTTTTTTTTGAACTGGGGAAAAGGCAACATCAGATGGGAACACACCACACAATGGTGGAATATTATCCTGGTACCAAATCTAGTCATCTCCTAGTAACAATGCACATGCATACAAAAGCATCTAAGCAGTCCTAACTGCACACATGGTGTTGTGGTTCACAGATAACCAGATGCATTCCCTCAAATTCAGGGGCTATTTCCCCCCCTTCACAATATGGAAAAGAAGGGCAGAAGAAAAGTGATAGTGCTGCTCCTGCTGCTTTTTTCTTTTTCCAGTCCCTTCCCATGCCGTTTTATTCTTGTTCTCCTACTCTCCTTTCCCTTGCTGGGTACAAGATTGGTATGATATCAGTGTCAAAACTTCAAAAATGCACGGAGCTTTCTGTAAAGCTGGCCTGAGTTTTGTGTTGGGGAAACCTAAGCCAGAACTGGATTTTCTTACTAGCTTTTCAGTTCTGTTGTGAGCAGCTCTCGCAGCTCTGATCTTTACATAACCCATTTCTGCGTACTATATAAAGAGCACTTCAGGCACAGTATGAAACTTAGTTATTATTTGAGGAAGGAGGTGTTATGCTAGCTCAGCATGCATTTCGTATATGCAAACATTAATACACGAGGAATGCAATTATTATATATACCTGCACACCTCTAGTGCCTGTCAAGGTGCGGATTCCTTAGTCAAGTGCTTTTCACCTTCTGAGAAATGACTGGACTGCATGGCTGCTACAGCTTTGCTTGGGAAAGGGTCTAATTGCTATCATTACATTATTTGTGTTGCATTCTTGAAGCGTTATTTAGTACAAATTACACACTGCTGCCAAATTGGCAGCTCTGGGGACTGCCGGCTGCCGTGTGGATCCGTAGCGTAGGTGCTGCGTGCTCTGCCCACCCTGCCCTGTGCCCAGGCATCCTCAGCCCCTGGTTTTGCCAGAGTATAAAGGTTTTTGACTGGATGAAGGGATTTCAACAGCAGGCTGAGCTGGGCCCTTCTCTCAGGGGATGAGGGGCTGGTGGAGGAGGCCTGGAGGCGGCTGGGGAGGGGTACGCAGCTGCCACCCCTCACGGCCTGCAGCCATCTCGCTCGCAGCAGCACAGGGCAGCTGCTGTTGGCCAGCTGGAAGCAGTTAGGGCCAGAGTCAGCTGGGGAACACAGCGAGAGGAGATCCAGGAGCAGGTGGCTGTTGGTGCTCCTCACCACCTGTCCGAGGAACGCTTTGCACAGAAGTGATGGCAGGCGCTGGTTTGCCCTGGGCACAGGATCCCACGTGAGGCTCAGGGCCTTCCCATCCTCATGGTGAGAAGATAACTGGTGGATCGAGGGATCCCACCTTACTGTGCTCTCTCAGGGGTGACTTCATCTTGCAATTAACCTTGACTTTCCACAGACTTCTCTGTTTTGCCATCCCTCTGCTGATGAAGCCAGTCAAGGTCCATTGTAGTGATGCAAAATATAATAAAACTCTTTCTCATCACATGTACCATGTCCCTGCTGGTAAGCTCTTCGTCAATATTAACAAATTAGTTGTTACTTTTTATATGTATTATCCTCTTTTTAAGAAGGGGATGCAGAGAAAGTCGCTTTCCACCAGCTCCCAGGGCATTACAGCAGGCTGGTGTTGGAGATCCCAGTATCCTACATGCCTTCCAGCAGCCCACCCTCAGGACCTCACCAGAATCAGAGAAATACCAGAGATAACGAGTCCCGTTCATGGGGAAGCAGAAGGAGATTCATTGAGCTTGTTTTATGTAGACCAAGTAGCAGCTATCAGATGTGATTAGCTTCTTGTGGTTACCGCAGTGAGTTGGCATTTAGATCAACAAGCTGCAACTGAAGGCTTCACATCGCCAGGACGGTCTGATCTTCCTTTACTATGATTTTTGTACAGCAATGGACTGTTGAGATCTCACCTGGTAGTGTTCACTCAGTTTGATGATTGCATTTACTCAGTAGCTTCCATGCTTTACAACTATTTTTTTAGAGTGTGGCTGAATCTTTGTGAGCATTTCCGTAAATAACTTAAATATATAAAAATGAATTAGCTGGAGTTTGTGTGTGTGCAGGGAGATGCTCCAGATTTTTCTTGTGTACAGGGGCAATTTCCAGCAGAAGCTGAGAAAAGTTTTCAAGCTAAGTTCTCTCAGTGATACCTTTCTGTTGATCAGAGGAGTTACACTGGGACAGTGCTTTCTCCATGGCATACTGTCCTTGCAGGGGAGGAAGCAGACTATATACACGAGAGTGTTGGCACCCCACATTTCAAACTTGAAAGCAATTTTAGCACTGGGTAATGCCAGCTACTTGAGAGGGTGAATTGATGCTTATGTATCAGCTCATAAAATGGAGAGGAGGGAGGGGATGGACTGGTCAGTGACAGTGAAGATGATGCACTCTAGCTTTGAGGATCATCCCATCCGAAACCTTCCTGCCCTGCACAGAGATCACAATTCCTTTTTTTTGCTTCTGCCTCGGGAAGACTTCCTTCCTCCTGGACGGCAGCTATTGTCAGAGTTTCCACGTCTGCTGGGGGCACCGAGATTCTCGCAGACTACGGTAAACATGATTTGGCTCCCGAGCACTCGTAATCAGGCTTCCTTGCACTGAAACAGAGATTGCTCTATTGCAGTGCCAGGCCTCTAGCAATACCAACTGTTAAATAATAAACAGGCCCTGGTTGTTGGCAGTGCCTCCCCACCCTGCCACCCCCGCCAGCACGCAGTACCCATTTTCTGGGTCTACCTGCCTGCCCGCCTCCTAAAGTGCAGCCCCTCGCCTGTGTTTGGTGGAGGTGGGAAGCAGCACGGAGACATCAGTCTATGTCTAATCTGCTTAGTTTATTATTCTCCTAGGACCTCGGGTGATATAGCAAACATGCAGTGCTTTGGCAGCACTAACAATGGCTGTGCTGTCGTTCTAGATAATATTACAGACTTTTGCCTAATGCATGGGATCCTTTTTTTTTTTTTTTCCTCTGTTCATCTGCGCATTCTTTAAGGTCTTTTCTTTTTTTGGGGGTGTTGGGGTTGCTGGGAGGGACTGGTTGCTCCTTAAACAGCTCTGATTTTATTTTTTTTCCTGTGAATTAAAATAAAGTAACATGTTTAACTGGCTTGTTCTTCTGATGGCAGAATGGTATTTATTGTTTTATTGCATTGAGAAGTATTACCCAACCTTTTTTTTCTGTACTTCATGGTTAAAATGGGTACTGGAACAATCAATTTCTTTTTTTTTTTTTTTTTTTTTTTGGGTGAATCAAGGGACTCTGTTATGAAAGACAATCTGCCAGCAGGGGAAAAATACTGTAAGTAAGCCCCTGTCCTTCTCTCCATTTTGGAGACTTCTGCAGTTTTCATTTGATTTCCTTGTTACTGTGTACACAGTACACATGTGGAAAACAGTATGTCCTGTTTTATGCATAAGTGAAGTTCAAGAGCTTGGAGATAAGTTAGGAAAAATATTATGATATTGTGAAGAGGAAGAGATTATATTGCAGAGTTAAAATGTAACTGCATGAATAGATTAGAGTGTACATATTAATTTCCCTTTCGTTCTCTAAAACCT
The DNA here is from genome assembly GCF_009819795.1 of Aythya fuligula. Classification (NCBI taxonomy): domain Eukaryota; kingdom Metazoa; phylum Chordata; class Aves; order Anseriformes; family Anatidae; genus Aythya; species Aythya fuligula. Next base: position 87,539,437 of record NC_045559.1, read on the forward strand.
TGAATGGAACAAAAGCCAGAATTTTCACTTGGTGGGAGAATAATTTTTTGTAAACCCATATACGAAATGGATTTTAAACAAAGTATTCTTTGCTTATCCATACAATTAAAAAGCCCTATATTTGGAGTCAACTGAAACTTTTTTTTTTTTTATATCTTTGCACGGTATAGCTGATATTTTTTTCCCATCTGTGAGGGAATTTTCTGAACTGTGGATTAATTGTGGCATGGATGCTGAGAAAAGCCTTCATGTTTTCAACAAATATTGTACTATGAAAAGTCTGGTATTTTTGTAATGGTCTGGGGGGCATTCCATCAAAATTTCCTATCAACTCTATTTGAAACTCCACCCTTCTATCATAATTACGGCAGATGGCAAATAGAAGGGAGCAGTTGTAATTAGTACCTGGACTTGGGAGCAGTGCTCTGTCACTAGCTTTTCTTAGCAGTCGTTCCTGTCTACAGCTTTACCATTACCCTCGTTAAAGGGTTTGGGAACCCTTTATTTAATAAAGTCCTTGCTTTATTTGTGCTTAGTGTCTAAGAAATGCAAGATCGTGAGGTCTATGAACGATCAATGTTGTTCCTCCTTAAAATATATTTTGTTTTATATTATATATCCACTTTACATTATTGAGTTACGTTAAATACTCTAGAATCAGGTAGAAAAGTTTGTCTTAAATCCTCAGGCCAAATGTTGTCAGATGAGATTTTCAAAATACCTACTTAACATTAGGAAAACAGAAATATTGGCTTCCCATGGCATTTGTTTTCCTAGCATACTTGAGCACTTCTGAAAAGTTTGTGATATGTTTGTTGGTTGGCTGGTGTTTGGTTAGCTGTTTTATGTGTTTTGTTTTCTTTGTCTGTTTTTATATTTTTTTATTATTTTTTATTATTATCCCGAAGGCTTTGGCCTGAAGAAGCATCTGGAATTTGACTTGGTCTACGTTGAGACAGCAGCAAAGATGACTACTGTCTACATTTACTTTACTTGATCTTTACTGACAATCATTTAATTAATTCCTAATAGGAATAAGTTGGAGTTTAGTGCTTCTGAAAGCCTTCGGGATATGGGTGAAATATCAGTAAATGAACTTTTTGGTTAAGATTTTCTTTCTTTCTGAAAGGTGCAGAATTAACATAGTTTGAGTGTTTTTTTAATTTCATAAGAATATTGAAGCAATGCCAACAGATAATTTTTAGGAGGCTAAAACAGGGCAGCGACAGGTATGCAGGGAGAGGCAGTGCACTCAGGAGATTAATGAAGTGCCTTTGCAGCTGCTATTGTAGAAGCTGGAAACCTTGTTTCATTAAGCAGAAAAATAAACTACAGAAACAGAAGACTCCCTCTCCTTCTTTCTAAAAGTGTTTCCTTTCTTAAAATGCACATTTTAATCCAGTGGGAAGAGTCTTTTCTTACTGCTGACATACTCCTTAAATCATATTGTTTTCAGGCAGTAGGTAGAGTGTGTAGATGAGTGACATTTGCTTGTAACTGTAACTAAAACATAGTTTTAGTGACATCAAGAAAAAATTATTGCATTTATAAGCTGAGCCATTTTCAGCAGGTAGAAGGAAACCTCAGAACTAGGGGTAGCAACCGAACATCTCTTACCCCTTGCGGTGCCCGTGGCTGTACCACCTTGGGGTGTGATTTATTTAGCAAAGGCAGTTGTCTTGGTCAGTAATTGGTCAAGGGAATTGCCGGGATGAAATGCAGGGAGCTGTAAAAGTGGTTCAGTAGGTGGTGCTATTCCCTTGAAGCCAGTTCTGATGCTGTGCCCAGCAGTATATTTGGAGGGAGGGGGTCTATGTTCCACAGGTTTAGCCTTCAGATAGGACCTGAAAATCCGTAGTTTGTTGCAATACAAATCTCGCTTGTGTTTTTTGTTAGCTGCAGTAGTATTCTTAGATGCACATTTGAACTCTCGGGAGTGTGGGGGTGGGAAATGCAACAGAGGATAAAAGTGATTTCAGAGTCATGTCATACATACTTGAACCTGAAGCTCGAAGCAAATTTCACGATCTGAGGGATCCAGGAGTCATAACCGAAAAGAAGAAGGGAGGAAAAAAAAAAAAAAAAAGGAAAATGTTACATGTAACAAATCAACAGCTGCAGAAGGGAGATTTTTTCCTAGCTGTGTGGATAGCATTCTTTCAGGTAGCATCAAATTTGGCTTCAAGAACAAAGCAGAGTTGAATCTAGAAGCAGACTCAGTGAGAACTGCAAACATTCCAGAGCTGGGAGTTGCTTGAATGTGAGCTCTCAGCGATGGCTCTCCACTGAGCTATGTGCTAGTGAAATAACTAACAAAGAAAGCACCGCATTTTTCAGAAGCCATGAGCAGTATCTTTCCAAGCTGCCTCCAGATGCCAGAATTTTATTTTTTTAAGAAATCTTCAGAACCGACACAACTGGTTGTGTGGTGCTGGGCATATACAGACCCGTCTGTGAGAGGACCATTTGTTAAGGTCACTCAGAAAGAAGAACGGTCTATTTGCAAGTTGCGTAAAAATATATAATCAGAAACTTCCTCTCATATGGTTTGAGGTCAGAAAGGACCATTAGATCATCTGCTTTGACATTCTGTGTCACAAGTTGTTATATTCGACCAGCCATTTCTGACTTGAACCCGGTTACGTGCACACACAGCATCTCTCCATCTTGAAGCCATCAGGAGGTTAAAGCTCCTCCCTTCCATTGGTAGTTTTGTCCCGATGGCTAATTCCCTTGCTGTTTCAAAATGTGGGACTCGTTTCTGGTTCGATTTGACTTTTTCTTTCTTTCTTGGCTTCGTGTTCCAGACTTTGGTTCTTGTTATGCCTTTCTTCACCCAATTGAAGATCCCTTCCGAAAACAATACAACAAAGAAAAGTAAAAATGCCTGCCCAAGCCTACCCACTACCTCCTGTTTATGCCTCCAGGGATTGTGTTTAGCCATCTTTACCACATTGCACTGGGTGTTCTTGTTCAGTTGTTTGTTCGTTGTGACCTCTAAATCCTTTTTGGAGCTGCTCTCTTCCAGGATGTAGCACGTTCCCCACGCCCGATGCTGTAGATACAATATATGTTTCTTTTTCTTAAGCAGATGCCAAGCTAAAAAGTGTGTTATTTGAAGGAGCTGCAGTTGGTGCAATGACTGATTCTCCCCACCCACAGATGCCCTGTTCTGCTGATCTTTTGTCAGTCAACCTGTCTTCGTGTCACCTAGAGACTTTTCTCAGCAGTGCTTTTATAATGTAGGAGTCATTGTTCCAAATGCTGAATAATGTTGGGGGCTATTACTGTTTTTACCTAAATCTTACTCAATGCCTCCGTATGAAGATCCCCCAAGTAACTTTTTTCTGAGGGTTTTCCATTAGCTAGCTGTTAAGCCCTTCCACATGTGCTTTCATTGGCAGAATTGGATTCTGTGCAGCTAGTACTGAGTCAAGTGCTTGTGAAACTGTAAGTGTATCGCATTTATGCTGTTATGTTCAGTAAACACGTATGCTTACCAAAGAATGAAATCAGGTTTCTTTGACGAGCTATCTTCCATCATAATGCCATGGTGACTGGCATTAATTATATTCCTATCTTTATCGATAAATTCACTCTTGGCATATGTGGGTGCAACTTCATCTTTGTCAGTGGAATTGTACGTTTTGCTTGTCTAAAGTATATTTGAATGAGCTTGTATTTAAGAAAAAAAAAAAAGTAGCAAAGCAAAAACCAGCAAAAATGGGAACAGCAATATAAGCAAGAGTACCTTAATGTTTGGAGAAGCAAGTCTGTAACTTCTTTGTGTGGCTGTGAATGGAATACACTGGTCCCAGTGACTGCAGGCAGAGTGGGGAAGGTCTCTAACTGGACCTTTAATCTACCAAAAGGCATGTGGAACTTCTTACAAAAGTTAGTGCTGGATCTGAATTCTTCCTGTATCTTGCATAAAGCATGTGCTATGTGGGCATCTATGCTGTACTCCCACTCTCCTCCCTTGTTTGTACTAAAGCTCAAAGTAAAGTTTGATTTTCCTCAGCTGGCCTCCTTTCACAATGGAGACCTAGAGGGGAAATTCTCAAAAGTACAGCAGAGTTGTAGGTGTGATGAGATGGCTGTGAAGCAGCTGTTCTGATTTGGAGGTGGGAGGTTGATGTCTCCTGTAAACATCTCAGCCTTCCTTTCAGATAGCTTGAGACGTGATTTCCACGCCCTGTCCCCCCAGTCAGGTTTTACGATGTTTTTCACATTAAACAAACCCTATTTTGTCTAGGAAGCCTCAAATGTCTTCCATTTACATTAGTCTCCAAATGAAAAATATTGAAGGGCTTTGCAACCAAGATGCATGGACGATTGCAGTTGCTTCTGTATAGCATATAGAAATTTTCAAGGTAGGGATGAGAGTTGTGTGTACAGACCTATTCTAAAATAAACGTGTCAATTTTATTTTGTCTCTAGGGCGTGGAAACTTGGCCAAAATTGGGCTGGAATGGATGGAGGGGGGGAAAAAAGAGAATTAGAGTACACAAGAATGACCTACTTAAAAAAAATTAAATTGGAAAAAAAGACTAATGGCTTGTAGCTATGGGATAATGGAATTTGGGACACTGGTGACTACTTCATCCTAATCTTACTTTTAATTGACAACAAAGATGTTTGTGCTTTGTTATGGAAGGACCTTGTGATCAACATACCGTTGTGTGAAACATCCTTTTTAAGAAGCTGTTCAGAGCAAATAGCTCAGGATTCCTATGTTCAGGGCTGGGATTTTCATTTGGATCCATTTGTATTACCACTTGTATTATGTTCTGAGGGAAAATCACTCTGATTTAAAAGAAGTTTCATCCCTCAAAAAATAAAATAAAAATAAATCTCTACTTCCTTTCTAAACACTTAAACTTCTTCCTGTCCAAAAGAGTGAAGGTCACTATTTTTCATGGGTATTGTGTGGCAGGTTAAGGTTATCCCTACTGAAAATACTTGGGGTTGGGATTCCTTCTGTGTGATGCAAGGGACTGTTGTTTCTGATCCATTCCTTTGGGCGTTACTGTGATACAAATATTTTAATTTGCATAACATACAGGTTGGAGAAGTTGAAACAGAATTTAAGTGATCTCAGTGTTGTAATAACAGGTAAAATTCATGCGTTTCAAGCCCACTCTTTTAGCACTAGGCTGTTATTTTACTTAGTAGCCATATTCTGAAAGTTAATGAAAGCCTTCTGTTTTCGGGAGAAGATGCCTTTACAAGGAAGTGCTTAGCAATAAACCATTTGAAATAGCATTTTTTAGCTTACTACAGTTTTTCACCCTCTAATTTATTACCATTTTCTTATTCTTGATGAAAGTGGCATTTTATGTCTTAGCAGTTTACCTGTAAATTCAGTCTGCAAGCCCTTCTATCTTAAAAGTTCGTAGTAGTTTTGGTGTATACTACATGCCCTGGGGAGCCTGAACAATATGTTAAAATCCCCACCCTTCATCCCCTTCCAAATACGACAATCAGGATTCAAAGTGAGAATAATTACAGCTGTGCAGTTACAGCACTTCTGAAAGACAGGGTAATATGAAGACTCCAGAGGAAATGTTAACAATTCTAATAGTTTTTCATAAAAGACAGAGAGACACTGTCAAACCAGAGGTTTAAACAAAGAATAGGTTGTTAAAAATAAAATAAAATTAAAAAAAAAAAAAAAAAAGACTTAAAGGCCATGAGGGGCCGGCTGAACCTTAGCACAGAGTGTAAGCAGCCAAAAAGTTCTTGTCTAAAACATTGATGTCTTGCTAGCAAAAGAAGACATGTCTATTATCTGCCCCACTAGATAAGTCACAAGGGGACACCAAGGAAAGAAATAAATCTTTCACTGCCTTTCTCTGAAATACTAAATTAAGGTTAGTGGCTACGTTTAACAAAGGAAGAAGTGTTTCATCTGTGCTGCACGGAGTGAACTATTAGCAGGACTGCTGCATTTTTACAAACGGAACGACGTGCTGTTGTCCGTCATCTTTCTCTTTCTCCTTTTTATCCTCATTTTGAATAATTCATGGAAAAAAATGATCACTTCATAATGCCACAAACTCACAGCAGGCAAAACTAATTTTACATGATATGAAAACAGATTTTATTTATTTAAGAGTAATATTTAAAGAAAACAACAACTTTTTTGACACCAGCTGCTGGGAAATAAATAGAATATTTTATGACAGAAAAAAAAAAATCTAAATGCGTTAAAAGCTGTTCCTGAGAGATGGATTAAAAAAATAAAATATAGAAATTGAGCAGATAAATTTAAACGTATCGGTCACTGATGTATTTCTGATCTTTAAGGGAGGGAAGGATAACTTGCCGTTCCTGCAGCACACACACAGGAATGGTGAGTTGTACACAAGATGGTTTCTGGATAGCTGGTCTCTGTGTGCTGCTCAGGTGACAATTTGGAGGACCTTTTCTATTCTCCAGACCAGATGTTTTTTTTTTTTTTCAAGCGCCTGTTACGTAAGAAACAAGCTTCTCTCTTTTTTTTTTTTTTGTCTAGTTTTTCCATATCTGAGCTCAGCTCTTAAAGTAGGAGGGAACACTGAAGAACTGGGATGCGATGTTAAGCTACGTCTTTTTCTCCTTGAGGTGGTTTGTGAGCGCAACAAGAAGTATTCTGGAGGGGAAAAAGGAGGAGAAAAGAAAAAAAAAGGATCTGTTAGTGGTGCCGTGGGCTGCTTTTCCTTTGCTCTCTGGAGTAAGAGGACCGAGAGCCGCTGCACAGCGCCAGGGGAACGGCGCCGTGCGGTGCCAAGCGCCTCTCCCCACGGTGCAATGAGGTGGCTGGAGTTGGGCTGAGGATGGATGGGCTGGGTGCCATGGGCGGGCCTGGGTTTAATCGGGGATGTACGAGAGTCCAAGGATCCGTCCATGCACGGCGAGGGGAGGAGGGGATGGGGAACGGGAGGAAGGCTGTGCCATCGTTTCAGTTCAAAAGCAGGGGGAACGAATGCCCTCGGTAATGTAAATGCTGTTGACTGCGTTTTCATGTAAAACTGTTTAACTTAAAAACTCTTAGTGACAGAGGGAATGTAAATTTGAGGCTGAGAGCCTGAGTCATTGGCAGAAGTTTATTATTATCCCTGATAACAGCTGAATTCCAGCCTTCCTGCGTGCTATAAAATGGGGCAGTTTTGTCTATTATTGGCGCCGCGTGCACCGCTATACTTACGGGTTTGTCAGCAGTTCAACTCTAAGCCCCTATTTTCACGGGTTTATAACTTGACTGTTAAAAATTCACTCTGGGCTGAAACTTGGCACGTGAGACAAAGTCTCGGCAAGTTATGCTGAAACTTAGGCTGTCCTCGTGCAGCTTCATGACGTTCAAGCACACTCGGTGTTCAAAAGGCAGGAGGGAGAGAGGGCAGGGTCCCAGCTTTTTGTGCCTTTGGAAAACGGCGCTGTGGTTGCTTAGTGGCATGCTTGGAAGGACTGATGTTCTCGCACACGTCTCAGACCCGAGAGGACTTGCATCTAAATTGTGTGTAACTCATCTCTTCTCATTCTTTCTAGTTTTACATGGAGAGAATCCATCTAGCTATTTCCGTGGGTTTGTTTAAAGGGGAGTTAAGTGCCCTGCTGTTTTGCTGTACCTTAAGGTTTAAATACCATTTAACCAGCTCCCATTAATAAGTTAATATTTGTGTGGAGCTTGGGCAATATAATATATTCAAAGTACACGAAGTAGATGGTTATTCAAGACCTCTAGAAAATATATTTTCGAAGAGGTGGATTTCAAGGCTGTAACACAGTTGTAACTGTTGGGTGGTTATAAAGATGCAACCTTTGCTCCAATCCAAGGTAACTTGGTACAAGGCATGCTGTAATCGTGCGAAGAGCACTGTTTGGTGGTTTTGTGAGCTCTGCTTTGTCAAGGTATGTGGATCAGCTTTGTGTTTTGTGTTTGTTTTTTGTTGTGTTTGTTGTTTTTTTTTTTGTTTGTTTGTTTGTTTTAAGGGGTGTTCATTTTGCAAACTGATCACATGCTTTTATGGAGTTGCAATACTGAAAATAATGACATCATGTTATTTTTTGATTTTCCAGCTGGTCAAAGTGACCAGGGAGTACCTTTGCTGCAAATTGGCAAGAATCCTTTAAACAAGCAAATAAATAGTGGTGACTCTTCACGTGATTATTCAGATTTATAAGTAGGTAGGTTTGGCTGTGAAATCTAAATTATCTTGGGAAAATGGACCTTTCTATATGTCAGAATCAAAAGTATGGGCAAAATATTACAAAAGAGAAGGTCTGTTGGGGGAACACTGAGGGGCAAAGGTTATATATATATAGAGAGAGAGAGAAATCCGTTTGTTTAAATTCAGCTTCTGACATGTATGGGAAGATGCTGCTTGTCTTGCTATAATGAATAAATACAACTATGTATTTGAAAGAAAACTTGTCCATACTTTGTCCATATGCTTTTCAGCACTTGTCCCATCGGGCATCTAATTCCTGGCTTCAATCCAGTGATTAAAGAACAGCACTAGAGAGGTGAAATCTGTCCAGTAAAACAAATTTTCTTGTCTTATGCAATCATAAATTCTGGATTTTCATACACGTCAGTGTTCTGGATTTACTCTATATCTAAGATCAAAATATGGTTAGCTATCTAAAATGCGGGAGTTTAATTAACTTTGTGCTATAAGGTAGCAGTTTGTTGGCATAGACCTTCTTCAGCTGAGGTCATAGGATCTGTCCGCCAGCATCCTCGCCTGCAAAAAAAAATTTCATTATCTTAAAATCCCCCATTCTTGGTGGATGACTCTCATACCTATCCAAGATTATCTCGGGAAAACGTTAAATACAGTCCTCTGGGATTGGCTAACAAATATTTAAATGTCTTACTGCAGTGGAAATAGAAAATCCACGTAACGAATTGTAATTAGCAAAGAGGCTGAGGTCCATCATCTGGAACTAACTTTTTGCTAAACTTTAGATGAATTCAGGCACTGTTGGCAGAGCTTGTGAAAAGGTCAAGGGGGTGCATAACTGATAGAGTTCTGTATGATCAGTCTTTGAGGTCTCAGTTTAAAAAGCATCATTAACTCAGTGTTACCTTTCAGTGCCTTTCTAAAATCTTTCATTTTAGACGAGAGGCCTGCGTGCAGAATTTAAGAGGCTTATTCTCTTACACAGAAATAATGCTGCTAAGCTGCTAGAAATCTCAGCAGCTTAATATAAATGTTCAAATAAAAAGTTAGTATTTTAACTGTATAACCTTCAAATATAATTAATAATGAAATCCTAAGCAGGAGCCTAGGGGAAAGCATTTGGATTCTTTCTATTTGTGGAATAGGTGCAGGTCTCTAGTGTGCAGTTGAAAATAGGGACTAAATATGAGCTCGATGATTTGGAATTCAGTAATGTGCACTGCCGAATACAGCCAGAGTTGGGATATAAAGTAGAGCACAGGAAAAAAAGAAAACAGAAGGACCTGGGCCACCAACTTCACACTCGGATAAAATTTCAAACTTTTGTACCAGTTGGAGGTACTCAGACGCGGAGCTTTTCACATTTGCCCTGAGGATCAAATTGTGTCGTTCTGCCAGTGCAGGAGACAGTATGTTACTTTTCTTCACTCCTTTACCGGACCACCCAAATAATTATTCCAGAATATAATTACGGGAAACAAAAATCACTGTAAGAGAATGTGTCGTGACCACCTGCAACAAGGACCTGTAATGATTTCCAGCGCAGCAAGGTGCTTTCAAGAAATCAGTACTTGAGCTCTGCAGCAGTCTTAGTTATAAACAGGAGCCATTTGATTGCGTGCCAAAATTTTGGCCTCAGTAATGAAATAAGCATAGAGGTAAACTGTCTGCAGGTACTTCAAATGTAAGGGATGTCCGAACAGCATTAGTGCAGGTGGGAAAGACAGAAGCCTTAAAAATGACTCTGTTTTGTTTCAGGTTTTCCAGCTTCTTTAGGCAGCTTGCAGCACATGCAGCAGGCCTGATTAAGGTATAAATGAGGGTCAAATTGTGGGTTACTGCATTGAAATCCCTGGAGACACATGATTATAAAGAAGATGCAAGTAGAAAATAAAGTTCCGTGTGCACAGTAGTCAGTATTTACACACTGCTGTCATGCCGTGAGGTCTGAGGTATTGCGGTTATTTCCTATGTAGGTATCAGTTGCCATTTTAGTGACAGCCTCTGGAGAAGTGATAGCGTTGGCTAATGGAGCAATCATACTACTTGTTGAAGAAGAAAGATATTTTTAGACTTGTCTTCTATGATAACCCCTTGAAATGGCTGCTGATGCCTAAAAGGGAAAGCACGGAAGTCAAACAGGTAGAAGCAAAAATCTCATAAAATGTGAAAAGGACACTGCAACGTAACACACAGTCTACTCTTGCAGCTTCTCCCAGCTGCAGCACAGCACCTGCTAGAATTAGGGCTGCATTTTAATTTTGAGGCCACCTTCCATCTTGCAGGCCATGTCATGTTGCACCTTCTCCATTCCCATATAGCGGCTACCTCATCCCTCTTGGCATCTTTGCTGCCGTGGCTGAAACCCAGCTTCTTGTGAGGGTCTGGGGTAGCTGTAGGAGAATTGCTCTTCTGTGTTGCATTTTACCTGAGGGAAAAAGAATTGAACACACCACTGAAAATACTTGCTTGTCTGTATGTAGCCTATTGCTAAACAATTCATTAACGCTTACGGATTATGCTGTCTTTCCCCCACCTCAAGCAACTGAAGGGTGTACTAATGAATGACTATTTAACAGCTTCAGATTGTTTACGCAGTCTTGAGGTCTTTTATGTAACCCTTCCCAAGTGATTGTGTCTAAATGTGCCTTGTGCAATTAACACGTTGTTATTCTTTGTTATTTGAAGCCAGAAGCTGACCAATGGGAAGCTGCAGAAACTGAAATACAGTGGAAATCAGTTTTTCCCCTTAATCCAGATTACAATAATGTCCTTGACATCTTTTGAGACATCAGCAGATAAAGATAGGAGATCCCACTAATCACATATTTTAGTTTTGTTTGAGAACCTTCATTCTCTTTCACAATGTTTGTTAAACCTCATACAATCTCCATAGGGCATGCAAATCATTCATTTTAGCCAAAATAAAATGGTAAGTACTTAATAGATCAGGAATGCAGATCTAGTCTTCTGACATCTTTAGCTGTTGATTGAATGCAGAAAATTTATTTATTTACTTGTCAATATAGCGCTTCTTGGTGACACTTCTCCCATCTCAAGAAGACTTCTACTCAAAGGTGGTTCACCACAACCACCCTAGGACTGTGGAAGGGTGGTAGAGGAAAAGAACGCATTTCCAGTAATTTTCAAAAAAAAAACCAAACATTAATTCAGTGAGCATGAGAATTCATGAGTCAAGGTGTGAACTGAAAGGTGTGAACTGGTACTGCTGTTCTTGTCTGGGGGAATTTTAGTGTCTCTTTCTACCCCCTATTTTGTATGAAGGTAGCAGGAATAAGCTTTTTTATTTTTTTATTCATGGTTATTCTCCTCTAGCATATTTTCTTGAAATTGGTGTATTTATGTAAAAGATAATTAGGGAGAGGATATATCCAGGCAGCACACTTTTAGCCTGAAGAAAACCAAGAGAAAAAGCTGGTATCCAGAGATGGATATCCTTAGTTATTCCAGGTTTAACCAATGATTTGGTCTATGACCTTTGGCAAACCACTTGTCTCTTTATGCTTGATAAAGATTGATTGATTGAATTGATCTTCTCATGGGATGAAGGCCATTTTCAGATTGCTGATTGAGGTTCTCAGAGTTCTTTATTGCAAAATACCGAGAGGGTAGAAGATAATGGTAAACAGTCTGTCAGTATTTTCTTAAGATATGCTAACATATATCTTGAAAATGATTCATACTGAAAGGTTTGATCAGGTTCTGCTGATTGAATAATGCAGCTGAAAATGTTTCTCTGAATTAAGGAGCGCTTGGAGTATGGTCTGAAATGTCTGAAGAAAGGAGACCTGAAGGCAGTTATGGGTTTGGAGAGGTTTACCTGAACTTTTACTTTCCATTAATAAAACAATCTCCCAGAAAGAAGGAGGGTTTTAACTCTTCACGTGCTATCTATGACTTGCTGTCAATTGAAATTTGCCATAAGAGAAACAGACTATATAAGTTTACTTGCTTGGGTTTTTGTTTGTTCTGTTTTTCTCCTTATCACTGGCAAACCTATGACAAGGAAAGCATCAAGGTATCTTTTTCATTCCTTTCATCTACCTAATGTATGCTAGAGCCAATTCCTTCCCCTCTTTCTTTTTCTATTATTTGATAATGTGATGCAACATGTGACCAGTGTAGTGGGAAGCCAGGTATCAGCATCAGTTATAACAAATTCAAGTGCTCCTCAGCTTTTTAGCACCCAGCCTATTGTGTCCAGTGTATTGCTTGATTAGACAAGTTGGTAGCCTATAATTTACTCATTAAAATCAGTCCACTGTGGAGCTTGCCTTACAGCTTTCCTGCTGCTGCTTTTGGGGGAGGCTTCGGGGACTTGTCCTTCCTCCCTACTGTTGCAGCTAAATACGTGCACATGTCAGGGAATGGGATATTTCTGTGATGAGAGCTTTAGGAAGACTGGTAAATCAGGCCAATTTAAAGCTTAAAAGCAAATCTTTATAAGACGCTGGCGTTCATTAACAATGCATATAGGCACTGGTTAGTTCTTAGTCATTATTAATTACTCTCACTGCATATTCAAACAGTCGGTGCTTAGCAATCACATCCTCCATTAACTACAAGCATACAATACCACAGTTTAATACCTGCTAGTTGTCCTACAGTCCCCGGTGATCTTAGTCACGAAGGTCGAGGTCATCAAAGTTGAGAGCTTCTTTATGAGGGAATCAACCTCTTCATTCTTTGTTTTCAGTTGCTCTTACTTGAGGTTTTTATGCTTCTTGGCCCTCTTCCTGCTCAAAAGGGGGGTAATTTCATCTGCTCTCAGTGCTGCCTTATTTTTAGGGTAAGCACTTGCTTAGTTGGTGTGGGAGCTGTCATCTTTAATGCTCCTTGGGGGGGCAGGATAGTAAGAATAACAGGTACAGTTCTGCAAGAAGATAGTTTATTGTTTGTAGCTTTTATTTGTCCATTGTGTGATCTCCCAGAGCCCATAATGATTCTGATTAACTGAGTTTGTTATCAAAGTTAAAGGATGCATGGGTATTGCTTTGTTCATTCAGAGTTTGAGCTCTGTATGAGCATCAGGCATGAAGATGAGCATTTGATCTATCATAAATTTGACCTTTCCTGATTGTGTAATGAAAGGGATGGTGCTTTCAGAATTTGCTATAAAGCTTTGTAAAAGGGAGAGGATCTTCAGTGAATATTAGCTAACAGACATTATGCAAGAAATCTCTCTGATCATTGCTCAGAAGTTACATTTGGCTATGCCAGATTACACCTAATATATTAACCCCCCTCCCCCTGCCCCGGGCCTTGTCTTATTTTTACCAACAGTTATTAACAGAGGCCCAACTTGTCCCATTTGTCAAAAAATAATGGGAGACTGGAATGTGACAAAGACCACATAAGGATGTCTTCATAAATAAGGTGTGAAGCCCTTGAGCTCTGTAGCCCTTGTCTATAGTGAAGAAAAATAGAAGGATGCTTCTGGGCATCTCTGTGGAAAAGGAGGAGGGTGGGTAGGAGCTTACCACTGGGTAGTTACATGGCGTTGCTCACACGGTGTTAGTCTTAAATACAGACTATAGCACTGACTATGAAGAGGTGGTTAAAAACTACAGAAGTTGTAGTTTAGAAAGGGTCCTAGACCCTATTTATTGTCTTTGCGTGGTTGTTTGGTTTAGGTCAAGCAGAAAGGACTGCTGTTTTGGTTCTCGGTGCACATCCCACTTGGCATGGTGTGACATGACATTATGAAGAACCGTGCTACTTGACTGCAAGAAGAGATCTGCAATATGATTCACTTCATTATACTGCTTCTCTTCACCCTTGGCACTAAACCTGGAGTGCATTGTTTTAGCTTTTAATCTTCTGCTAATGGTACTGATATTCAAGGTTGAGCAATAGTAACAGTTATCTGTAGGAGTTTCACTGGCAGGAGTGCTATTTCAGTTCTTTTCGGATAGAAGTGAGCTGTGTTTTGGATCTTTGTACTTTAATCTCCATTTGAGAGAGTTCAGTATGATGAGAAAAGAAGGATCAGATTGTCTTTCTTACTGTCCAGTCTGGCTTATCTGTCTGTCTCTCCTTCAAGTAATGACAAGGACAGAAATAAGTTTTATTTTACAAGAGTTTATGAAATCCTTAAATGAGGTGACATACTGCTTCAACTCCATATTGAAAGTTCTAGTGGTTCTTTTAGCAAGATACGTATTTTTCCAAGTATTGATTGAGAAGTTGCAGTAAGAAACATAACAAACAGTATTTTGGACTGCTGGAAGAGTAAAAAGCTGTTTCCTGCTTAATGCTTCCAACTCCAATATTAAATACAATAGGCCCATGCTCTGTGTCCAACAACCCGAAAGCTGTCCTTTCAATAAAATTGTATCATAACATTTAAAATGTAAAAGAAAGGTACAACAGAAATGGAAAATAAAGATTATTTTTTTAAAAAGTTTTTACTCAAGGAAACTGCTACAGCATTGTAACCTTAACCGTGATTTTCTAGCTGTCTTTTGTAAGCTGTCTATGACAATATAAAAACACTATTTTTGCACAAAAAATAAAATAAAATTGGGGATTGGTACAGGTCACATTCTTCAGAGATGCATACAAGAGTATGAAAAGAAAAACACTTGCATTTCTCTTGTATATATTACATATACAATATGTGTAAACAAAAAAAATCAAAGCAAAAGTGAAGTTTGTTTCTGCTCTCCCTCCACCCCTACTGCTGTACTTATTTATTTCAGCCTCGCCCCCACCCTTTTTTTTTTTTTTTTTCCTCCTAGGGTTACAAGCTATCTTTAAAGATCCCTTCCACTTAATATTTCTGGCTTTCAACCAATTGCCATTTTACCTAAAAGGGCAACGTGTTTACAGACTGTATGTGAAATCACTTTTGAGAGTAATGTGTTTCCTGAACATCTCTGTTTTTTAGTACAGTGATAGCTCAAAGCTAAGAACCCTTGCTAATTGATGCTGTGTTTGTCGGAACTTAAAGATAGGGCTCTTAATTTTTTTCCTGCTATGGATACACATTAATGTGGGAGGCATCTTACCAAATCTTGGCCAATTCTCCTCTTAGTCATAGCTGTGAGAATTCTCTCCTCTCCAGCTTGGATTTGTGTAGTTCTCTGAGAGAGAACCACTGTTGATTTCAGTGCAAATTTAAATGTTGAATGCATGTTTGGATGTCTTTTTTTCCCCTCTTTTTAAATGCAGCTAAGCAACTGGGAATAAGATGAACCAGAATAAAGTGACTAACTAGTTTCCTGCAGGCTATCAGGAAGAGCCCCACCAGTGGTACATGAATTATCATGCTACTTTTAGAGAAATAGTGGACGTTACTCTTCAGAAGTCTACAAGTAGACACTGACCTGGAACATCTCATTAATGTTTCCCTAAAAATAAAGGAGCGCAGATTTTATAGGTTAGTATGTTTAGGTGGCCATGGTATCCATCTTACTTAACACAGTGAGATTTTCAGCAGCTTACAGAGGTAAGTAGTTCTATATACACTAATGTGGGTCTTTCTCCCTTTGGACTTTATGTGACTTAGAACAAAGATAAAACAACTCCTGGAATTCACCAATGAATTGGTAAATTCTAAATACAGTTATTTTGAGAGATCTTCGGCTCTCTGAATGTCAGGGCCCTACTGTACTGGTTATTTTATGTTAATGCAAACTTCCAGTCAATGAAGACAGGACCGTTGATTACTTATAATTCTGGGCTAGTTTGTGGTATGGCTCAGGAGATGGAAAGCTTCTCTTTTCTCCAAACATGAGTTCCAGACACAGTTAGGAAATCTAAAGCTATTAATATTGTATGCATTGTTTAAAAAAATAATAAAAATAAAAGCTTAAGCTTAAAGACAAGAATGCATGAGGGAGGGTCTCATGTTAAGTGGTTACAGCAGAGGACCTGGTAGCTGGAATTTCAAGTTCTGTCCAAGCATCTCTAGGTCGCTGAGGGAATAATGTAGCTGTAGTCAGCATTATTGTATTTGTTTGTGGGAAAAGAAAGCTTCTAAATCATTTTGAGATTCAGGGAGGAAAGGCTGGATATGTCTGGAAATTTCTGCCTAGTCATTGTACCAAGTGATTGTAGGGGCATTTGACTATGCGTAATTGAAAACAAACCTCCATTCAATTGACATTAAATGATGCAGTATTTTATGTAACAGTCTTCAGTAAACACAGATGCATAATGAGAATTTATAGGTGTATATAAATCCTAAACTCTTGTACTTTTTCTTGTAAATTGTTGCCTTTAAGTTTGGCTTATTATCACTTTTTTTCTGCTTGCACACACTAGAGTAAACATGCAACAATCTTTAAACAGATCACCCCAGAGTAGAATAGCATTAGGAGTTTTGTTTCCTGGCAGGCTTAGTGTATTTTTCAAGCACCTTTCTGATGGATCTTGTTCAGATCTGGTTTGGGTTCAGTTCCTCAGTTCCCATGCATTGCCTAGTATTGGTAGGAGAAGAGTGGTTGGTACTCATCTGCATTGATTCAGAGTTTCTCAGCGTGTAAGATGGAATGAAACAGCTCTTCCATGATATTATATTATCGATATCTTCTGTATACTATTTGTAGAGAGCATGCTTTAAGCGTGCTGAGATCTTTGTGGAGGCTTTTTGACCTTCTATGTGAATTACAGGCAAGGTCCACTTTGGTATTTGGAGGTGCATCTCAGAGTTGTGATGACAAAAGGTCTTGAAGGATCTCTGGTTTTAGTTCTATTAAGGTATATTGAAGAACTAAAGAGTTTAGTTGAGTAATATGTAAACGATACTTTTTTTTTTTTTTTTTTTTTTTAATTTGTGAATATTATTTTCACTGTCTTAGTAATTGGGCCTGAAATATTTTTCTGGGCTTAGTGGCAACACAAAGGCATTAGATCAAGAATGTTCCAAGATTCAGATTGGCTGGTATTTGCTTATATCACCATGACTGAATGTTACCAGTTTTAAAATGCTTTTTCTGTTGTTCAGGAAATTTTAAAACAGCTTTGATTTCAAACATGAAACTTGGCAAGTGACTGGTCCATAATGTGTTCTAATCACTTCTGGTATTTTGGAAAAGGCTTGAAAAAGATTCACTTGTTATTTTATTACAAATCTAGTTACCAATTGCGTATTTGAACTTTTCTTCCTCTTTACCTGAAGCAATACTGAAAGATAATTAGCATATGGTCTTGTAGTCCTTTCCCCAGTGTTAATGTTAACATGCCGGAACTTGATTTTGCAGTTTAACAGTAAAAAATATTTGTACAGCAAAAAAAAAAAAAAAACTTCGACCAACTTCAATCCTGTTGTTTTGTTGACCACCAGGGGGGTGCATTTGATTTAATCTGTTTTGTTTAAACATAGATTCTAGAACAGGTTGAATACATAAACTTTTCTAATGATAATCATTTACTGTCTATTAGGGGTGTGGTGTGTTGTTTTTTTTTTAATGCAGATGGAGCCAGAGTGAATTTCATTCTTGGCACTTCAAACGATTCAACCATTGCAGAAGCCCTACTAGTCTGAGCTCATACATAGCATTATACGTTTTATCACGTGTATTTGGAGATGAATATCACATAGATGTAAGCATACGTACACTTTATAGTAGAGAGTCAGACTGAAGGCCCCTGGAATGACTACAAACGTAATTTGTATTGGACCAGCCTGGCAGGATGCTGAGGTCTCTGAATCCAGTTCTGCAACATATTTAGATATCCTTTGCCTCCAGCAAAAGTAGGCTATTCTTTTTACAAATTTGTTTAAAACTTATTTAGTCATTATGCTATTGCTTTATTAGTTAAATCTTTGCAGGATGTGGCTGGCAGTATAAACCTTTTTGTTGTTTTTACTAATAGTGAAAGTAAATGGAATGCTTTTTTCTCCTCTTTCAAATACTATTTCCTGTGCTGAAGCAATGATCGGTTTGAATCATTGCTGATATGCTTTCTTTTCTGTATTGTTTCAAGGGGGGAAAAACATTACAGTGGAGCTTTACCAAATCGTAATGCAGGAGCCGAACTTTTGTACTGCCTCAACTCGGTCTCAGTTTCACTTCTTGTAAAATGATGTCTAATTAAACAGGAATTATGTATGTGGACTTCACTGGGAAGTATTTGAAAGTTTAAGCAGCAGGTTTACAATACAGTCCAAAGGTCTCAAAGTCCTTTGGTATTAAATTTCCAAAGATTTCTGAGATGAATGAAATGGGGGGGGGTTTAGTAGCATTGTCCCTGTAATATTGAATCTTAATAGCCTGTACAATAAGATATTGTTCAGTATCCTCCTTGGGCCTTGAGCTTAATATGGTAGTTACATAAACTGAAATAATGTGAAACTTCTGGCCATGGTTTATGCATGACATTGTGCGAGTTGAGGCTGGTTTTAGACTTCAGGTTAATGGCCTACTGGCAAAAGTACATAACGTTTCCCAAGTAAAAGTGCAGCGATTTGTGCCTCTGCGCAAATGGTAGGATAAACCTATTCCACACACAGCCTGGAAGTGTCCTGGTACCACTTGAGGTGCACCTGCTTGCGTGAAATCCAAACCTAGCCCGTAGTCCTGACTTTACTTTCTATTACCTGTACATTTTACTAAAAGATAACTTGTCCTATCTTACATGTCCTGATTAGAAGTTAGTCTTTATTCTTGGAGTAGCACAAGTAAGTTGGGGCTGCGCATTCTGTGCAAGGAAAAGGATGCTCCTGTGTTAGTAAGAGAAAGGGGGAGGGGAAAGGAGGATGTGATGAACTTCATGCCTTGCTGCTGTTATGGAGTTTATCCTGAATATATTCAACTGTCATATTTAATTGCTCAACTTTAAGGGACGTTGCAAATTCAGAATAAAGATTTATCACTCTGATCTTCTCTGCCATATGTCCAATGAGATGAAAAACCACATAACAATGAACATACATTTCATCTCAGAATAATGCCTGTCATGCGAGATCTTGCCCTTTAATAGGTAAGGGTCAGACTGAACCTCTTCAAGGAAGGTCTGTAAAGGAAGTGAAAGGGAGAGGGAGTACCTACCCATTATACAGCAAGCGTTATGTGCATACAGTGTCTCTATGGGGACAGCTCAATGTCACCTCCTGTACTACAAATCAGCAATGAAAAGGCATTGACTGTTTGGGGAGGGTGGAAATTGAAGATGAAAATTAAAGAAGTACACTGTTTACAACAAAGAACTTAAAGGCATTGTATGAGATTATTTTAAGCTTTAAACTTTAACCATTAGAACAAATATCCTTACTCTAAGAAAAGAAGCTAAATGATCTTGCATGACCACAGTGGCAGCAATTTTGTTTTTAGTTTGCTTTGCAAGGGAGCAAGTTTCACAACATACTGGTGCAGAGTAATGTGACATGGTCATATGCTCACATAGAGAAAACTCTGTATTTTGAAGTTCAAAACCAAATTTTATATCAGTATTCAACAACTTTAAATGTTAAGATACTATTAAATACTGCATTGTTCTGGCTTGTACACATCTCTGTTATTTGGATCTTAAGATTTTGATCCTTAATACCCTTTTGCATTTGACACACATCTTATTTCTGAATCATCAGTTTAGGATGCTGTCAACATTTACATTTTTTTCTGTTCCTTAATGAATCTGTTTAATGATAATAATCCTAGCCCCATTGCGAGGTATATGAGTAGATTTTTCTTTCTATTCTTATCTAATACCATTGATTAATAACTCATTGCTTCCTATCTGTCAGACGGTTCTTATCCACCTTATTGTATTATTATCCAGACCATAATTCTCTAGTCTCTCTATGAGCTTCCTGTGTGGTACTGTGTCAAAGGCCTTGCTAAAATCCAAACAAATTATATCCGCCACATTTCCTTTATCCGCCCAGTTTGTCACTACACTGAAATACCCATCACAATGAAACATTTATTGATGTAAGTTTCTGTGTTAAACCAGAATAAATGTGAAGGTTCTGCTGTGATTATATGATAGAGCCTGCTTCTTAACAGGTATTATCATTTTATGCACTAAAGATAATTTGAGCCATGGGAGATGATACCATTCAACAGGAGCAGTGAGGCTGTGAAGATCAAAGCATTATGAACCTTGAAAAGAATTGGGAGAAGCTTATATGCTACAGTAACTTATGAAGGGTATAAGCGAAGACCTCGATCTGTATTCCAAGAGATGTTCAGAGAATATCAGCTTCAGAGCTGCTTCGCAAAAAAACTGTGTCTTCAGAGGAAGAATTGTTTGGGCAAGGCCTCGTGAAAGCTGCATGCTGTCACTGTTCCTGTTCCTTGGGAACATAAACAGGATCTAGGGACAGCTTGTGCAAGAAAACAGTTGGAATAGGGAATATCATGGTTTTCAGCAGCCAACTTGATTACCATCATCACCCCCGCGTAGGAGGAAAGCTTCAAGAGGTATTTAGAAGGATGCTGGGACCCACCTGGCTATAGCATAACCATCGGCTGAACTGCACTTTGGGAGTCCAGGGCAGGTCTTAAGTGCAGTTATAAAGAGACTAACTCTTCAGTGGGTTGAGAAGTTCAGCTACTAATGTGCTGTCACAGCTGGGCTTCTCAAGTACTTCTTGCTTACTCTGTTAATAGTAGGAATAAATGAGAGGGGTGGACTATGGTATTAAGGGATCCAATGCCTTTAAAACCAGTACCTATTTTGGAGGGACCACTAGGGTTGATTATGCATCACAGCTTTTTTTGTTTATCTCTGATTTTCTGAAATCTGGATTTCAAGGTGTGTTGGTCTTAGCCTATAAGCAGTATTTTTCATACTCGAATAAAAACAGTTTAGATGTGTTGTTTTTGTTTTTGTTTTTGTTTTGTGGTGGGGTGTAATTGGAAGAAAAGTAGCCAAAAATATGCCTTTTTCCCCATCAAAATGCTTTTCTAACTGAAACAACCATGGCTTGGAAGCTACAATTTGTGATGGAGAGCGAGTCTTCTCTGGGAAAGTAAACTTGACAGGTGAATGCCATAAGGAAGATGAAATCTCTGTGGGTGCACAGATTTGCAGTGAACTAATAACAGATGGAAATTTATTGTTTTGACAAAGAAACCTTCAGTCTGCTGTTGTCCTTTATTGCAATGGCAGGAGTTCTTGTTCCCAACGTAGTGCTGGAGGTTGTCTTCTGCTCTTCCTCTGCTGAACCACAAAACCCAGGTTTCTTCCATCTGCAGCCCTGTGAGCCAGGTTGGAGCCACAGTCCTGGCTTTGGAAGATGCCCAGCTCAGCTCCCTGGCTGATAGTGGGGCTGTATCTGAGATTGCTGCTATACCCTATAAATGGCCATGAGTTGAAAGAGCTGGAAATGAGCAAAGCTCATTTGTACACTTTTTAAAGTGTACAAAGGGCTTCAGTTCAGGAAAACATCCCTGTTTGGGAGGATTCTTTAGGCACAGACGTTACTTTTTGTTTTCTTACACTATCCCCTCAAGACAAATGAATGGTGACACAAAATGAACCTATATATGGAGAAAAGACTCTTGGACTAATAGCAACTGAAGTACGTTCACCTTAAAAAGCACAAGAGCGTAATGCTGCATCTACGTTAATAAGATTTATTCTTTTGCATTACTAATGAGCCTAGAGAGAACATAGTATATGCGGGTTCCAATTTCAAACTTTGCTTGTTTGTTCTTACATGGTGAGCCTCTATGGCATAGACCTCTCTCTCTGATTTCCGTGACACAGTTAGGGACATGACCCTGTTTACGTTTTCAAACCTAAAATGCCAGAAAGTAATCATACCCTAAGTCACTGTCCATATTCTGAAGTTGGAATGAAGTCTCTTGACTGGCCTCTGAATTTATTTGAAAATTATCTTGAAATTAATGGGCTTGATTTATTTTTTTCTTTTGTTTCCCAGGTTCTTTAAAGGGGCTTTCTTATTGTAATCAATGAGGTTTTTTCAAAAGTAAGGATATCAGTATTTTACACTGTGTGAATTGTTATTTGTGGCAGTTGCTTCAGCATTGATTTGCAGTTCTAGGAGCGAGAGCAATGGTATGAGCAATTGACTTACACCATCAGTCAATTGATCGATGTCAATAAGCGTTGTGCTATATTCTCTCCTACCCTTGTCTCTCCCCATAACTAATCAACTGCATATGATTTTCATTAACCTCCTCCAGCTGACATCAGGTATTCAAAGTAAATCAAACTCTTGCAGATGCAGAACTTCCTTATTGCTAAGAGACAGGTTGCAAAAGGCTGAAATCTTCTGAAATGTTTTCTGATAACAAATGACTGTTGTTTTTTATTTAATTTTTAGGTGGAGTGAATGTGATTTTTATGAATGTGGGGGATTGACCACTAATATTTGTCAGGCACAGCAGAGTTAGGTGCCATATAAGCCATGAAATATTGCTGATAAACTTGTCATGTACACTCAGTAGCTTTGTTTTCACAATTTTCAGGCTTTATGGCAAGCAAAAAAAAAAAAAAAAAAAAAGAAAAAAAAAAAAAATAAAAAGAACAGCGAAACATGTTTACCTTTCTGTGATTTGTTTTTGAAGCATTTGCTGAGAGCCAACACTTGTTCTCCTGTTAATGCTCTACAAATGTACCTCATTTCATACTCCTCATTCCTGCAATTCCAGCTCTTGGGCTTCTCCAAAGCAGACGTTCACCAGCTGTTCTCGAGGCAGGTTTGTTTCTTGCTTTTCACCAGGGGACGACGGCCCTCTTTTAGGACAGGGGTCTCCTGCCCTGCAGTGCTAGGCACACTCACCAGCAACATCTCCGCTTTTACTCCTTGCTCGTGCATGCTTTTCCAAATCATTTCATCCCGAGGTCATGAGTTCCTTAGTTTGCAAACATATGGTTAAAATGGCAGCAATTGGTATCCTGTGCTTAATGAGGCTTTCTCTGGGTTTTGCTTTGGGTTTACCTCCAACTCGTAGCTAAAATAGCTCTTTACGGCGCTCTGGCTGTGCGTGTTGTACTTCAGGTGTTGTGTTAACTACGGTTATTTAATTGAAGTTTTTCAAGATGGCAGTTAAAAGGGTCTCACGGTGAGTTGTTTCCGAGGCTCCATTTCTTTTAATTGGTGGGTCATAGCGTGTGCCGGTGACGCCTGCCTTGAGGAGAGGGAGTGCTTTCTCTGAAAGTACCGTGCCCTGCTGCTCAGCACGCAGGGTAATGCTAGATGTTGTGTTTCCTTGTTTCTCTTTCCAATTAGAAGAACAGAAAGGACTTTGGGTTAGAGCTCTTCGGAAAACGCGTCAACGTGCGGCCGTCAGGAGGGTACGGAGCATGCGGAGAGGGGGCTGTATCTTTGTGGTTTCATAGGAGAGGGAAAAATGCTTCCTCGTTCTCTACAAGAAAATGGGGATTTGGACAAAACTCACTGCGATGAAGTTCATGTACCAATTTATTCCTATTTAGGTCATCAGAATAGGGCTTCAGTGGTGCAGTCTGTATGCTGGCTCTCTATACAGGGATACATTTCACCCTCAGTGAATGCTCTTTGTTTTCTCAGTTGAGGTCAGTTTTTCATTGCATTCATTAAAAGAAATAGCTCTGGATTGCAAATACCACTGCCCCTCTCCTTCCCAGCCAGCAAGCAAGCATTACAGTTCTTAAGATGTTAGAAAAGGGGGTGAATTTGGAAGGAGAAGGACAAGAAAGGAATAGAAGTCCAGAGGCTGAAGCTGTTATCGCTCATCTGGTGGTTGTGCCACTGCCTGGTACTGATGGACTCTACAACTTTTTTGCCTGGATTTCTCCCCTGTTCTGCTGTGTAGCTTCCTAGATGCTGATCAGGAGAGAGAAGGGTAGTTACGTGATGTAAAGATGGCATAGGGAACGAGGAATGTGTTTCTCAGATGATTCCTCTTGCCAAGCTACTTCAAGAAAAAAATCATCCAAGTCTTCAAAGGTTATTATTTATCCTAGGACCTCTTGTTGTGCAGTCTTGTTCTTTTCATTTGAACATTTAAGATTTTGTTCTGCGTAAGATTTGGTGATCCTTGTTGTGCTCTCCCTTCAGGTGCTCTCTGCATTGCCTCCTGCTCTTTAATACATCTCATCTTGACAGAGTTAAGCCTTAAAATAAGTTCCAGAGCTCGCTCACGTTTGTAGAGTACCCGTGTGTGTGATGATGTTTGTATGACAGCGTATCGCATGATATAACTTTCCCTGGTAAATGTTTGTGGGGCAGGATTAGGTATAACACTGAAGCCTGGAGAACTGTTTTGTGTCATTGCTTTTTTGTTGTGGTGCTGGGTTTTGTTTCTTTGGTTCTTTATTTTTTTTTTTTTTTTTAACTCATTTGAGAACAAAAATAAAATTTCACTTAGGAATTGCCCACGGACTGTGAGATGTTCAAAATCAGTATTAGATTTGCATCCAGAATTTGTTTGCGGGTCTCTGTCTGCGTGCTGCTGGTGAAGAGAATAGCTTTGACATTGAATGGGGTAAATTCAGAAAGTTCTACTGTCATCTTTTTAAAATAAAATTTGAGCAAGTTTTGATTTATTCCTTTAATGAATCATTGCTGTGTTGCATGTGTCTGTGTATAGGTGTCCGGTTTGTTATTATGAGGTCAAATCCTGACAACTTACTGCAAAATTGTTTTAATTTATTATCAATATTTTTTGTTTTTCTCATTTCTCCTAGGTTTGGAGCCTTTATAATTAGATATAATTAAAACCACAGGTTTTAAACTCCAGTCTAACATTTAAGCTCATCTTTATGGTGCAACCCCTGGAGTTTTATTGTCATTCTAACTGTATTTTGAAAAAAATATATTTTTTTTGCGTTTGTTCAAATGCTTCGTCTACAGCTGCCACTTCTTAATCATCTGTTTTGTGCAGTGGAACGACGTTTATTTTACACGATAAGAAACTTTGCAGTTTTGTAGAGTAGCTATTTCATATCCCTTAACAAATGGGTGCAAGGGACCTTTTGCCTCGTACACTTGAAAAACAGCTTTCCTCTTTTGGAATTTGTCTTTCTTTCTCTGCTCCTCCATGCAACAGTCTGAAAGTGCTACATGCTGTAGAACGGATTTAAAAAAAAAAAAAAAAAAAAAGTTGGCTGGCATTATGTAAAACCATATTTTCCCTTTTGGTGCGTATGTTCTGGTCCTAGCAATGTCCTTGTTTTGCTGAAATTAACATTTTTCCCCTCGCAGTCATTGGTATGTGATGGTGTTTTTCTGTCTTCTTTAATTGTGATGCTTTTTTTTTTTTAATTATAAGTACAAGGTTGATTGTTAAAATTAAGTGGCAGAAGGCTTCTTTCCGAGTTATTCAGAGATCTTTTGCTGTAGAAATATATTTTACTACTCTCAATTGCCTTTTTTCCCCCTTCTTCTTTCATAGCAAACTACTCTGGGAAGAGGTTCTTTTAACCAAAAAAAAAAAAAAAAAAAAAAAAAAAAAGAGGGAGGAAAAAAAAAGGCTACGCTTGACTGATAATGCATTGCTTTGGATGGTGAAACATTATGAAAGTTTAATTTTTAATTAAATCTGAAATACCAATTATAACTGAAAGAGATTTTAACCTGTTTCTTTTCAGACTGCCTGAAGTTACATTGTAGATGCTGAAATCATTGCACCTTAAAAACAAAAAGATTAAACTGCACTGCATTCTTGTAAGTAAAAGCTTTTCCGGTACCTTTTGTGTGAGTATTTTTCCTCAATATGCATCCAAAGTGTTAGCACAGTAACTAGTCTTGGATAAAGGTCAGAGTCCCCTTGAATAGGATTTAGAAGTTCAAAGGATGTTTTATTTAAAAATTAGAACTAAACTTAAATCGTTCAGATCTTTAATTTCAGCCCCCTGAATAGATCTTTCTTTTTCACTTCAATTTGAATATTATTAGGATTAATGTGTGTCTGTTGACGTACAGTTCCTGTGGCTTTGTCAGTGAGGATTTCTACACTTCGGTGTAGAAAGAGATTCCTCATAAAGTATAATTTATTTTCTTTTTCTGATGTCATAATAAATTTTCGTCCCTTATATAGGAAAAAACTGAACAACTTTCTAATGACATCACAGGAGGCTTCATCTGCTTTAGGACATGGATGAAAGCAGAATTCTCATTTTGTCTGTTCTGAGATGCAACAAAACAGTCAAAATAATGTCTTGTGTCTCAGCAAGAAAGGAGTCTCTTTCTAAAAGCATAGTTGCTCCATAAGTGCAAGGCAGATTGTACATCTACCCCCATTTAGAATCTGTTTACCAAATGTATTTGGGTAAATAATTATGATTTGGAACTTCAGTGACTGACGAACAGGCAGGCAAAACAGTATTGAGAAATGTAGTAGATTCAGATGCTCTGAATTTAATGAAATAATATGTGAATAAAAATCCATGAGTTTGTAGATAGTAAGAAAAAAATGTTTTTTAGTTGGGCAGTGCAAAGCTGTGGAATATTACAAAGCAAAGTCAGTTTGTTTTCTTGTTTGAGATCAAAATGTACAGTCTGTAATGAAATCCAGAGACTTTTCCCGAAGTGGTACTTTTGTACTTCAGTATTAAAATATTTTAACTATTCCATGGGATTTTTCTTCTCTCCCTGCACCCCTTCTCCCTCCCTCCCCCCATTTTATTTTATTTTTTTTTAATTGTATTTTAGTGATTTATTTTAAACTCGCTGAAGGGTACAGTACACTGTGGGCAGCGAATACGTGCCCCTTCCAGTGTGGAACGCCAAGCATGACTCAGGCAGGCAGATTGTGCCATTCTGGCTCGACTCCATTGTGTTTTTACATTACTGGCAAGGGCCATGCCATTGTGTTGCTTAAATATTGTGCATTAACTGCAGGCTGTGGCCAGTGAATTGTATTTAACATTTTCTGCTCATCATTGCTGAATATCTGCCACGAACAGCTTCCCTGGCCGTGAGAGGTTAACCTTACAATTAAACCAGTGGCCTAAACTGAACACACTAATGGGTCTGTTGGGTCCAGCAACAATTTAAGGGGAGGCGTTAGGGATGGGGGGGAAAAGTTAGGGGACACTTGTGAATCTGAGAGTACTGAGTTGCAAAGTTGTCTTGAAATTTTGTGTGAACGACCAGGATAATTTTTATTGGAAAGTAATAGTGTTTCTCTTTCCAAAATGCAACAGCAGAGCAAGGAGTGAATTAAAGCATGTTCTTTGAATCCATAGGATCCAGATGGTCAGTAAGTCCTGTGCAGACAGCCCTAAGGCAAAACACCAGGTAGCAATATAAGGGCCTGATGGATGCTGCTGGCTGGAATGGGCTTTTTCAGTCAGGGAGGAGATGACAGTCTAAGCTTTTGAGGAGGAATAAATACACAAGTGTAGAACTCACGTGCAGGAAAAAAACAAGCATCTATCTTATCAAGGGTGGCAAATAAATCAAGGCAGAAATGTTGAGCAGTGTAAATTAGAAGTGAAACTGTGAATGGAGTATGGGTGCATGACTCCAAATCTCTTCTGTTCAGCCCAGTTCTACTTTCCATTCCATGACATAGAGGTGTCCAAGTGTCTAATCTTTGAGTTTCTTGTCATGTTGGGGTTTTTGTTTTTTCTGATGTTTTCTATCCTTTGCATGCAGCCTGTAATAGAGAAGAATAAGGAGGGAGAATTTTTATGTATGCACACGTATGCTGTAAAATGAGGCCGTGATTCTTGCTGTACCTCATATCTACCTAACTATGGGAAACCCTCATTGTAAACAGAAGTGTCCTTAAGATTTTTCTTACATATGTTCACTGTAGTCAGGTGTCTCTAATTCTGAGATCTTCAATTAAGTGAATTCAAGTATGGGTTCCCTGTATTAACCTGAAGACAGTATGAAGAAAAGGAAAGCCATGCTCTGGTAATTTTCTGGTGTGTTGTTTTGTTTTTTGTTTTGTTTTGTTTTAATTGGAGTTCTTTAATTCAAGGGTGGAAACCTTGTTTTAGGGTGTGGATGTCTCTGAAGTAACAGCTTAATATAAAAGAGGCCAAATTTTCAACTGGTATAAAAACATTCTTGACTTGATACATGGCATTAGAGGAGAGCACAGATTCACAACACGTGAACATCTGGCAGGCAATTGCATAAAAATACAGCCTTTTAAATGGAGTGCAGGCATGCTCCTAATGGGAAAGGTCTGTGGGCTTGATTCTTCTTATGCTGGGTGCTCAGCTCAGCTATGTACTAAAATTACATAGATTAATAGGCAAGTAGATTCACTGAGCTCCACAGGACTACTCAAATGCTTAACTTTAAAGATGTGCTTAAGTACTTTGCTGTTTGCAATTAACCCAAAATAGGATAAAGTCCACTATGAGGAGTTAGTTACCTCTGCTGACATTCAGCATGTACTTTAGAATGAGGCAGAAGGGAAAGGATTTTGTGTGTGGAAGAAAAAAAAAAAACCTGTACGCACAATGAAAACATACACAAGAGATGCACTGGATGTGCTCTCAAAGTAATGGTTGTAGTTATGCTGCCGTTGGCTAAGACCAATAAAGAACATACAATGCATTATTTTGGTTAAAAAGTGAGATTTTTTCATAGTTTCAGTCTTATGTGGCCTTGTGATCTGATTAATGACCAAGAGATCTGCTGATCTAATTTTGATGGATGCTGGCTCCTTGAGTGGCATTGGACAAGTCATTTAACCTCTTGGCGCCTTGTTCAGCAGATCACTTCAATCTGGTTCGTGCTGATACAGCTCTGTGAAAATTATTGAGGTTGCTTTTTGCAAAGCTCTTACAGGAGAAATAGTAACCATTGTTATTATTAATAAGTATATTGTGTAGACAAAACACAAGGGATGGAGATACAGCTACTCATGGGGGTGATCTTTCACAACTCACTTGTGCCTTTGTTTAATTCCATCACTCAAAGGTATCAAGGCCAACTCCAATTTACAGAAGTGTTCCTCATGTCACTCTCTCCACTGTTGAGTATTTTATTGTTCGTGTTCTCTCTGTCTGTTTCCCTGCTACTTCCCTGCATGCTGAATTAACCTTGCATACCAAACTTTATTCCCTTTTTCTGTATTATACAGCAGAGACATTTGTGTAGACTCCAAATTACAGAGAACAAATTCGTTTTGTCTACTGATTGTTTGCTGTTGATGTATGAAACAGACAGAAGACAGTTTGCATTTTCATAAGTTCAGCTGAGCTTGCAGGCATAAGGAAAGGAACAGGCAGAACCCAAGCCAATGTGACACAGTGAGCTGGCATCCCCGAGTGCATACGGCGTGTGTAGTGTCAGGACGTCAGGGCTAGGAAGGGCTACGTCCATCACAGCAGTGCTTTTAAATGAAGGAAGAGTTTTGAAGCAACAAACAAGGTACCCTACCACGTTCTTCACAGCACAAGGATCCTTGTGGATCCTGATGGATAAGGGCTCTGCCCTATCCTTCTGTAACTAGCTGTTTTAACTAGAATTGCATGTCTAACACGTGCTTTGTTGAGCCCTGCACATTCCCAGTTGCTATTCCTCTGACAAAATTTGAGCCCTCAATAGTTTACTAAGCCCTTTTTAGATGCAGGAGTGGCTCGTAGAAACGGCATTGGAGAAGACTTGTTTGAATGTGAAATAAATATGGAAGTATGCTTCCTTTGAAGAAAGATCAGTATCTTGAGGCTGACTGCCACTGAGGAATTGTTTCAGCACTAACAAAGAGAATTAATTTTGCCTTTTCCCCTTCCTGTACCAAGGCATTAATCCATAAAGTCGTGGGGATAAATTCTGCCCTGATTTCTATCTGTGGAACCCCAGTGGAAATGAGGAGAGGTCATAAATGTTTGTCAAGGCAAAAATTGTCCAAGTCTTACCATCATTTAGAAACCAGAAACTGTTTGATTGTTACCTGGCTCAGGGGCATAGGGATACACAGGAGTCCTACATGGCAATATATGCTTCCAAAAGTGTTGCTTTTGTTGTATATACTAAAGAGAGTAAGAAAAAATATTCTAGTGAGTGAGAAGTTATAATCAGGAGCACAGTGATTAATTGTTCTTCGTATCCACTGGGAGAAAGACCTAAAGAAATCAGTTCAATGAACAGTGAAAATTACCAAGTTACATATTAAGAACCATGTTCTGACTGTGTAGGCAGTAAAACACGCAACCTCTAGGTACTGTGGAAGCAAGGGAGGTTTCTTTTTGAAGGAGTGGGTTGGAAAATCACCTCTGGGGGTGTGCCATAAGACAGATGCTGGACTAGATGATTTTTGTTGTTCCCTTGCATTTGTCTGATTCAGCATACCGTTTGGGAATGTTGGTATGTGGCTAGTACATTCCTGATTAATAAAGCTTAATGTTCCCAAAAGATCCCTAGGGTTCTCATTTTTCCATCCTCTCATAACTGAAACCATACTGTCTCTTCAAAGATTTCAGTGGGCTGCCAGCATTTCGATTTGACCCTTCTTTTTTTAGAGAAGGACAGGGGGAGGAATTGTGTAGACACCAAATGACGGATTTTTTCGGTTGCTGTGAGCCTAGTTTTTTTCCCCCAGTCAATGTACTAATAATGCTGATTTGTTTGTTACTGTTGTTGAAAATTTGGATGACACTCCAGGTATAGCCTAGTACAAAAGTCTGTGATACAGACCATGGAGGTGGTTTAAAGGTGCAAATACGGCTGATGATCAGAGCGAGCATGTAATGAGGCTGGAGTAAAGCAGTCTGCAAAAAGTAATTTCTCAGGAGATAATGAACTTTCAGTTTTCTGAATTTCCATGCAAACATACTTGAAAGATATTTTCACTTTGTGAAACTGCCAATCTCAAAGTACAATTGTCCAGCCTGATAATGTTTTTAGCTCTCAGGCTGGTTTTAATCAGTCCCATCCACAACTTAGCACAAAGTAGCGCTGGAAATGATTGTTGATCAAGTCTATCATGTGGTGGTTGTTGGTTTTTTTTGTTCTCTTGCAAATGTTTAAGGGTGGTGTTTGTTATTGTTCCAGGTCTCTATGTTAAGAGTATCAATTGTAGCGTACAAATGAATAGAATTCTGACTTTTATCACAGGTGGCAGCTCTTGTTTTTACAGAATAGCGGCCACAACAGATGAAGATAGGAAAATGGCTCTCTAGTGTGTGGTTGCTTTAGTATATAAAGGAATATGGGTTGTGATTCACTCGTATTAAAAAGGCATGGGAATATCAGCACTGATTCCCTCAGTAGCACTACTGCAGTAAGTTGTAAAACACTTCGGTATTTCAGCACCTGAAGATATTATGGTGGAAGTGGAAAATATCTCACTCCATTTATCAAAGCATTTGCTGGTCTAGCTTCGAGATAAAAGAAAGACTACAGATTATTGAGCATATATCATGATTATAAAGACCATTAAGCATATATTATCTTTGGGCAGAGATGCCCCTGGATAAGCTACAAAAGGAGAAAAAAAAAAAAAAAAAGATGATACAGGCCTGGCCTTTTCCAGTTCCTGGCCCTCTTATTTTGTTCTATCCAAACTGAAATTCTTCGGCTAAACCAGTATATAATGGGAGGGACTCCACAGAAAGGCACTGTGGTTATTCCACGTTTGCATCAGTGCCCCTGGGGAGACTCTCACTGAATCATTTTGAATTTCAGAGCCTGATGTAGGGCAGTCTGATGAATGTCAGTTACCCAAACTTTCTGGTCTATTTTCTTCATCAGTGTAAGTGGTCTTACTCTGAATTTCACTATAGAGGATCTGGTTCTTTTTATTGCCCTCCTTTCCATCGTTGCCCCTGTATCTAAATAATAGATTAGAATAGATTTAAATCTCAGTTGTATCAAAATTGATCTATTGTTTTCATCAGTTTCCACTGGCACAAGAAAGATCAGAATACTTATTTATTTTTAAATAAATCATCTGCAGAGCTTCGCTGCTGACACGTTCGTGGCTTTGGTGCCAATGCATGCTCTGCAGGGTCTTCAAAATCCTGACAGGATGCGCTGTCATTCTGTATGTGTTTTGGTAGTTCTGTATTTCCTCATGACAAAAGAATCTCTCGTTCTGTGCGTGTCATTATCCTATAGCGTTTTGGTGATCCTGTGGTTTAAAAGGACCTAGCTGTTGCTCCTTCCCTCCTCTTTTTATACCTGTCTCGTTTAGGAGCCTTCAGATGTCAGCAAGATAGCCAGGTTGGAGATAGCGAGCGCTTGGCAGGTCAGTCTGTGCTGTTAAAGGCTATTGCAAAAGTATCTGGCTTTGCAGAGTGTTTGTGTCAGTAATGCTGAAGGCATCACTGAATCAAAATTTCACTGAGCTTTCCCCAGCAGGCTATTTTTTTATTATTATTATTTTCTGTCTACATAATGTTTTCTTAGGAATTTCATTCCAGCTCATGTTTGCATGGAAATTCTGAATAATGTAATTACTTTGCAAAATGGAAGAGCGTTATTTTATTTTGCCTCTTTTAAGACTGGCAGAACCTTTCCATGGAATTAGGCGTGTAATTCCCAGCAACGACAGGATTTTTGCACCAGATTCCTCAATGTCCTCTCTGAATATGGATCATTTGAGGTCGCGATCCTGCAGTCCCAGTTCATTTAGGTGTGGGGTATAGTGGCACAGTTCCTGTGAGCGTAGGTTGTAAGATCAGACCATCAATGGGAAAACCTGCCAAACTTCATTCTCAGAGTCTGAGCCAGAGACAGATGAATTCTCATCTCTGCTCGGTTTCCTTTTCCATTCATTAAGATTTCTAGTGTGGAGGGTAATCTGTTTTGTCATGTCTCTTGCCCTCTTTTAATACAAAACTGGCCTTCTTATGTGTGAATGGCTGTCATTTCTCCAGAACAAATGATACCGGATTCCTGAAGCAAACAATTATAAAATGATTACCCCTTGAGCTGCCTTAGTGTGCAGATGACAGCTTTTGCCTAGATGCAGTTAACAACTGGAGGGAATTTCCAGCAGTCAGACATCACACAAGCCTGAGGAATGCAGAGAGGGAGAGGAGTGCTGAGGAACCCAGAAATCAGGTGACCGTGAGGGTGTGGGCTTGCATTAGTGTGTCATCCTGATGGAAAATACAGCATGATTACAGGTGAGAAATCCCCGGGTCTCAATAGGCAAGGCACCTATAGGTACTGATTTATGCATGGATAGCACTTGAGTGTGCCGTTGGATTTGTGCCAGTGCCTCTTTGCCATATGATATTGACCCCAGAAATGATACTATTTGCTGTCTCTTCCTTGTGTTTGTAGTTTAGAGAATACTATTCTTCACAGCTACCTCTGCCTGTATTCCAATCATGCTTGCCATTCACGAAGACATTTATTTGCTGTGAAAATCTCCTGTTCTGTTTACTGGTCTTGGTTATGCTGTGGTCTTCCTGAGCTCTAGAACTTCACTGAAGAAAATCTGCCCGCACCCCTCTAGGTATCTAGCAAATATTTTGTTCCCTCGGGATACCAGTCACAGTGACTTCAAATGTTTTCCTGCCCTGTCCAGAGAATTTGCTCTCTGGTAAGGATCCAGGATAGTTCTTAATACAGGAAGATAATCATAATTGGTATGTATGGTTATAATCTGTAGTAAATATGAAATCTCCTACATTAATGTGTGTGTTTTTTGGAATGGTACTGGGCCAAAGTTTTGTATTCGGTTAGAACCCCAGAAATTCAGGGACGTTATTTTCTCATATGTGAAACCTTATTCTGTTGCAGAGATGTGGAAATGGACGGTGAAAGGCCCCTTGACTACAATGTCCAAATTTATCACAGGGGCTTTCAAGCTAGGTGTAGTAATTATTCAGGTACTTGACTCTGAGGGGAATTCAAAGCCCAGAGGTAGGGTCTTTATCCACTATTTGGCAAGTACTGAGGGCAAAGGTAAGAATCTCGCTGGGTGGAGTGCTGCCTGGAGGAAGCCAAAGGGAAGCTCTAGAGGCTAAAGGTTCGGTGATCCTTTCACGGACAGGATTTCCTACCAGCAATTACACTGAAACACAGAATGGATCCTGTCCTTGCCGCAGCCACTAGTGTCCCAGAGAAATCCAGGTGTGTCAGGTTAACTCTACTCTTTATGAAATTACCAGCTGCTAAAGCACGTTTTTAGATCCCCCTATCCTTTCAGCTGCGTGAGATAGGCATATATTTCCCATGCCTTACGATGGTGGAAAACATTTCTGATGTCCCCGCATTGTCAGACTGTCAAGGGCACAGCTATGTGATTATCATTATTGTGATTTAATTACATTTAAAAGCATTTACTTTCTGAAAATCTTGTACGCTCTCTCTGTCATAATGTTTAGAATGTATCTTTACCATACAGTAGTTATTCTTTAAGGCTCCTTATACCTAGGAAATCTTGTAAAAAGAAATACACTGTATAGCAGAACAGACATTCCTTACCTAATGCTGAACTAATTCTTAGAGCTGCGTCGTGATTACTCTTGGAGGCACTGGTGGAAGTCTAGAAAGGGTAATGGACTTTTTCTCCTGATTTCTCCATGATGAGATGGTAGGAGTCACAAAAATCTATCTTGTAAAACACTGAGGCTCACTCACTTCTACGGCTCCTACTGCTTCATCCCCATGTCTGAATGGGATAGGATTTTGCCTGTAACTTCCTTCTACTGCTTTCTAGAGAGAGCAACAGGGGAATGAAGTTCTGGGCTGCAGGTAAGCTGTGTGACAAAGCAAGTTTTCTTTGTAGCACATGGAGAGGTTAGGCAAACAGGATGTCACCTGCAATTGCCACCAGAACTCTGTTTACAATTTCTTTATTGAGTACAGCCATTTTCTGATTGCGCGTCTTACAGATGGAGAGAAATCTTGGCCTCGATAAAGTCAGTGGGACTTTTCCACGTTCCTTTCAGTGGAGCCAGGTTGTGTTGCAAATATATGTGCTTGAGCTGCCTGGCTCTGCAGGGTAGGTTATGGGATGCCTGCCGCATTGCACATGTGCATCAGTTCCCACCTCTCCAGCAGTGCTGCCTGGATGAGGGGCAGGTGCTGACTCTCCTGTCTGTTGTGTTATCAGCCTCAAGGTAAAGGAGGAAATGGAGGAAATTCCTTAGGTGATATAGAGAAAAACAGTTTACAGCAGAAAAATAAACATGTGATGCTCTGTTTAAACTTTTTTTTTTTTTTTTTTAAATAATGATGTAGAAGTTGTCATGCATGTTTTAGCCCAGCAATGGTCAAATTAAGGTTTATTTCGCTTTTAATCTCCTCATTTTAGGTTGTCTGGAGTTCTTTTGTGAAAGTTCATAAGACTATATTGGTTAGAAATTATTCTCCCATCTTATCTAGCCCTGATTTAATATTAGCTAACAGAACAGATCTTTCTTCCATGGAGCCAAGGAGGAACCAGCAAATTCCATGCCCAGTTCAGATAAACTGGTCCTCTGTGAGGCAGGGGCTGTGCTGAAAACCAGGTGTAAAATCCCCAGTCCATGCCTCAGTTTGGCTTTTCTGCTCCTCTGCAGCGCTGATCTGCAAATGGAGACTCCCGGGCTGATCGTTTTCGATGCTGAGCTTTCAAAACGGAGCGTGTATTTGGCCTGGCTTTGTTTAAACTTAGAAAAATTAACGGAGCTCATTCTGCACATCTGAAATCCCAGTCTTCACACTTCCACAGAACATCTTACCTAATACAAATTACAGGCATTTTGTTGTATACAACAGATTCCTCTGTGATGGCCACACTTACTGGCTGTCACTGCTCAGTTTACTAGGCTGAGTTAAAATGGGCTCTTCGCTGCCCTGTAGATCTCTACCTGTAGACAGGGAAAGGAATTGTGTCCCCTCGCTCTCCACTTCATAACTACAATCCCAATTATCTTGTCAGAGGGATGTTTTTTATGGGAAAAAGGTAACATATCACCACAATAACTTCTGAACAGAGCTCTTGCCTGAGGACTTGGTGTAGCAGAGAAGGTTGTGTTTTACCTTCAGGCCCTGTACAAATAGAAATAGCTTGAACAGTGAGCCAGCAAAATGTGAAATTAAAGAGGGGCAAATGTACATTTACTTTTTGTATATTCACATTAATCAGGCATATCATTTTTATTTGGAAAAGACAGTTTCGAGAAAAAGTAAAGCCGTATCAATTAAAAATGTGAAGAGGGAAAATCAGAATATTGGTTTTGCGTGTGTATATTGTGTGTCTTTGTTTTCTTTTTTGCTTAAGTTCATCACCCGTATGTCATAGTAATGCATGACATTACATGGCAATCTATTTGTTAGACTGGAAGAGGCACAGGTTTAGAAAAGGTGAAGGTTCAGTAAACACTAAGGTTATGCCTAGTGAATGTTTTTTAGTCATATGGCATGCTGCTAGCTTTTCTACAGGATCATGCAATAATGCAAATACGAAAGCATGGAAGGGCTTACGTGGAAATTCTGATGGATTCATTTCTGTCTTTTCAATTCTGTGGGAAAGTTCAGTGTTGTTTCTAAATTCTGACTTCAAAAGGAAATGAGAAGTCCAATTTTCTGATTTTTAGATGCATCTCTAAAATGCAACAGAAGGCATGTTAGCTTACTAGCAAAAGTAATGGAAGGCCCGAAGTGTAAACCTCTAGAGACACACACACACAAAAAAATATTAAACAACCCTGGGATCTGTTGCTTTTAGAAATGCTGTAAGGATAACTTGTGTGCTTTTTGCAATGCTACACCCTGTATCTCTCGCTCTGACTTTCCTCCGTCATTCTTCTGTCCAGGTACACCTGATTCTCTGTGTTCTTTTGGGTTTCAAATAGTAGAATTCAGGTGAGCACCTCCGTTTTTGCTGACTAAGGCTGCTCTAACAGATAGCTGAGTATTGTTGTGAGTGCCAGGAGGAATGACTGCTTTGTGGACAGATATTGTAGCAGACAGAAGTATTGATTGGGTTTCATTGTAATAAACATTGCCAGATGTTATCTCAGTGTGCACTGTTTACATTAGTAAATAAATAAATCCTCCAGAGCACAATTATTCTCTATAATGTTTTTTCAAAAGTTTACTATTGTCTCCTTTTATATGTCTAAAGTGACCTTCCTCTGCTCTCTGTGTGGTTTGAGAAACTAATTAGGACACTGAACCTAATTGTAAAATACAAATCCTGATCCACATTCAGATATATTAGGGCTGAGTCTAGGGTGCATGTGTACTAGCATCTTCTTTTTGGGTACTCTTTCTTCATCTGAGACCTTTTCTCCTAGGAAATACGTGAACAGGTTTTTTTCACTGTTGTGTTACTGTCCGTGCTGTTATCCAAGATAAACACCTTGTCATGCAAATGTCATGGTAAACATCTGTGTCCTCTTATCCTTGGCAAAGCCTCTCAAAACTGGTGGGTCACTTGGTACGCAAAATAATGATGGAATTCCAGCATAGGCGGAGTCAGCAGTGCACGCAAGGCCAGTGTGTTAGTTATTAAATAAGCTAAAAGAGTTCAAAGGATCTGAGCTTCCACAAAGGCTAAGACTCACGAGAGTCCAGATTTGCTCTTCAGACTGTGAATGCACAGCACATCATCACAGCGCACAGCAGATCAGCGTGGGCCTGTGTGGAGCTCCTGCGTCTACGCTTGGCTGGTGCTGCCTTTTTCCTTGCAAGAGGCATGGCAGATTGAAGCATACTTAGGTTTTGAGTTCTCTTGATCCCTGCTGTAATCAGCTCTCCCCAAAACACCCAGCAAGTTCACAAGAGGTTTTTCGAAGTGTAGCTAGTAACCATAAAACTTTGTGCTAAATGAGAGCTGAAAATGTCTGCTGGGCCTTCAGAGAGTGAGGTTTTTTTTATTTCCAGTGAAACTCTACCTATTATGTTGAAGTACTGGTTCCTTGCTTTGCTAGATTAAGCCATCGTGTAATTTATCATCTTGAGTAATGTGTGCTTCCACAGACGTACAGGTTCCCTTGGCAAGTTGGCTCCCTCTGGAGACTCCCCAAAACATACTTAGAGCAACTTCTGTAGGTTTAGAAAGATGCCAGTGAGTATCTCGATTCTTTGCCAGTGAACCAACATTATTAACCTTACATCTCCCAAATTAAATAATCTTTCTCTGTCATATCTGAAGTTTAAATTCATATAAAAGATGTACTTTTTCCCCAAAACTCTTAATAGTTTTGGGGGATATTGTTTTTGTGTTTCTTCTGCTTAATCAGCTGAATTTAACTGTACTCGTTCTCTGTATTTAGCTATGTGTATAATTATTCTATACGTTTTACTGAAGCTTCTGTAATAGAAGCACAAACAAATTTTGTGGTTATGAGTTATCCTTTAAAATTTGGAGGGCTACCCATTTTTAATATTTTGTTTTAGTGGATAAAGACCATCAAACCCATATTTATTTTTCATTTTTAGTGTCCCCCCTTTTCATTGGCACAAAGGGGAAAGAAGAAAAAATGAATAAATAGCCAAGGAAGAGGAAAATCTCACCTTCCCACCTGATTTCTTGTTGTGTATGTGAATGCTTTCAGCGATGCCTCTGAAAACTTTGAAGAGAACTACGTGCTTCTGAAAATCCCTGTGTGGCATGAAGAATAGCTGTCCATTTAAAATGTGGCTCTATTTCTTATCTCTCTTTCACTTTGAATAGTCAAGTGCACGTCCAAACAGCAACCACTGAAGGAACAAATTCAAGTTGCATGCAAACATGGCTCATCAACTGTGCATTTTTCCTGTTTCTAAGGAATAAAGATCACAAGTGTGAAATGAAACATAACAGGGAGGCACTGGAGTGCAGATCTGAAGGTGGAATTTGCATTGGCTGCACTTCAGCACAGATGGTAGAAAA
This sequence comes from Aythya fuligula, assembly GCF_009819795.1. Taxonomy (NCBI): domain Eukaryota; kingdom Metazoa; phylum Chordata; class Aves; order Anseriformes; family Anatidae; genus Aythya; species Aythya fuligula. The sequence goes on from NC_045559.1 coordinate 87,578,258, forward strand.
ACTTAAATCTACTCTTGGGTCCTGAGACCTCCCCCCCCTCACACACACACACCTCAGGTTAGTGAATGTATCTAAGGAAGGAAAGTGGAGCAGGTAATTCCTGAGGGATTCTAGCCATTCATGCTCCCTAAAAGAAGGAGCCATGGGAAATATGCCTCAACATCGCTATTTTGTTGGCTGCAATGGGATTTTTGTTTAGAGCAATAGCTCTCCTAATCACCATCTAACCAGTCGTGTCCCTAATAATGTAAAAGGTGTAGCACAGCCTTCCTCAGGATTACTCTTCTGCGAAATTAAATGCCTTAATTGGTCCTCCCATCTAGGCAGGAGAAGTAAACCAAAGAATGACTGAAGTCTGCAGTCAGTCTGTTTGTGCCCCTTTTGATTTTAAGGGGGGGAAGGAGTGTGCATAGGCTTAATGCATCCTCCTCAGTAACTGGGATAAAAAACCTTGGCTTTACTCTCCTTGTACTGTCCTAGTCTCTTGGCTCTGTCATAATACAGGGACATAACACCAGACCCCTTCTGGTTTGGGGGAAAGTTAGGACTCCTGAACTCTTGGAGCTCACATTTCAGGTAAATGTTGCAGCACTTAGCAGATGTGACTGCAGGAAAGTTGTTTTTTCTGTTTGGTAGAGAGGGAGATATACATTTCCCTGTTCGTGCTCTACATTTGTATGCACCAACCCTGTCTCTTAATGATCAGTTCCCAGGATAAGGTGGGATCTGTGTATCCAGGACCAGTTTGGTGGTGTTTTGTTTTTTTCGTTTGGCATCTCCTGTGTTGCTGTGTGCAGTGATGCCAGTTAATGCTCATTGAGGCAGAGGATTTGCGATTCTGGTTCTTGGCCTGAAGTGGATTGAGATTCATAAAATATAATCTCAAATCACAAAGCCACCATGGGAGGTTTACAGCTTCTGTGACTATCTCACTTGGGCTAGATTTGAATCAGCAATCAGGAGGTGAATGGTATTGTTCTTATCCCACTGCCAATTTCCTGAGCTAACATAATCTGTGTGTGTGTGTGTGTATGTGTGTTACAAAACTTTATTTTCCAATTGAATGCATCCATCCTTTAAAAACTGGTTAAAAAACAAAAGACAAAATGTAAAGGAAATTTACCATCCAAAAAAAATACAGAGCAGTGCTAAGGACTTTAAAATATATGTAAACATCAGTTCCTGCCAAGTTAGTCATTACTAAGAGTTAACAACACGGGGGATTGATTGAGAGAATGATTGTTGCTGTAGAATGATGATTTAATAAGAGAAAATCTGATAGATTTGACATGCTACATAAAATGTGCAGAACGGTTATTCTTTGGGAAATTGCAACTTTCATTTGCACCCTTTACAGCCGTGTTTGTTCTGTGCCTTGCCACGTTCCCCTTCTTCCCTGTTATTCTCTTTCATTGCCGTAAATCATTAGCATTCACCATTGTTACACGTGTCACAGGAAAAAGAAAACGCACGTGCCATTTCCCTTCCTCTTCTTGCCTTCTCTTACACCTTCATCTGGTCTGTTTTCCAGTAGTCACCCACCGGCTTTGTGCCATAGGGCGCTGCAAAATGTCTTGCTCCCCATCTTGAAAAGATGGCTGCTGAGAACTCAATTTTATTTCCCTTTTTCTACTGTTTCCTTCATAAGCATCCACTCCTCACTGTTCTGGCTGATTACTATTTACCCGTTCCTTGGTCCTAACAACATGCCTGGTGCTTTATAAGCCAGAAAATAGAGGCTGTCTCAGCTCAAAGTTGTTGTTGTACAGGACAAATAGACGGAAAAGCCCTTCTATTGTTCCCATCTTTATTGATGAGCTGGGCTCTGTCCTTCAGTTTTTCAGCAATAATTTATGAGAAGGTGTTTTGTTGTGTGTGTTGTTCTTTTCTTTTCCTAAATCTGAAATGCCCAATGCCTCTGAAGATCCTGTTGCAAGTGTTGTCAGTGTGTTTAGTCTTCTGTAAAATGTGGTGGCTCATGCAGGCCATGCTCAGGTAATAGCGCGACCTAAGCTTCTGTGCCCTTTTCCTGTAGATAGGGGATGCTGATGTCAAAGGTTGGGCTAAAAATGGTCTTCTCCTTGCCTCTGTAACATCTTGGGCTAGCTTTAGTGCCTGTATTGTATGAATCATTTTAAAAAAATAAATAAATCCTAGAGTCTGATTACAACAAATAAATTCCATAACACCCTATGCACTATATCTGTTGTCATGCCAAAGAGCGTAATACAAAATAATGACTGAGAATGACAGCAATTAAAAATCAACAACAACAACAACAACAAAAGCAAACAATAGTGTAATTTGACCCTAAGAACATTTGGGAGAAAAAAAAAAAAAAAAAAGATTTAAAAGAAAACAAGGCAAAAATGGGAACATGGACTGGCATCACGGCCAGTATCATGAAACTACAGTCAGAGGTATGAGCCTAGTAGAAAGAAAAAGAGAAGGGGGTTGGGGGGCGAGTTACTTATGAATCAGTACAACTGTGCTTTGTTCTGCATGAGTGTTTTAATAGAGCAAGTGTAATATAAGGATCAGGTGGGCTCGTGGGAATGGAACAAAAGGTTTTGTAAAATTAAAGCAAAATAATTATAGCTCTAGGTGTAGAGTGAGCACACTCCAGCAGTTGATAGCGGGAACCTGCTCAGAATGGAGAAGGGAGGAGGGAGAAAGATGCAGTTGGAAGGTTTTTTTTGTTTTGCTTTGTTTTGTGATGTATACGTGCACACACACACGTGCATAAACATGCATAACGTAAACAGATTTATATATGTACGTTAGCAAAGACTTTTTAATCCCTGACAGTTGCAAGCAACTTTAGAAGTGATTAATAATACCCACACACAAAAACGCATTAAAAAGAAAATTTAAGGAATAGTCTCAAATGAATTAATTAACAACACAAAAAAAAATCACAGTGGAATGCTGTCTTTTTAGTCAAATAGAGGACTGTAATCTAAAATGGAGACAATCCTCTGACATGGGATTCAGAGATGATCTTCCTGTAAAAGCCCAACGAGGAATATACACAGAGTGCCAAGTACACCAAGGAACCAAGCTCAAAAGTCCAGAAGTGGACATGATGTCCCGGGCATCATGAGAGGGCTTTCAGCAATAAAGGTGTTAAAGGATTTCCCCTCATGCTTAAAGGTGTTAAAGGGTCTCCCCTGTTTGGGCAAAGCGTTTTTGCAGAAGAGCTGTTTCCTACCTGAATTTAAGAGCAGTTTTGCTGGTACGATGACAGCTTGGTTGATCCCACGCTGGCCTCTCTGTATCTAGTTGTTTGCTGTTTCTTTCCTTTACCATTTATATACGTACCTAAGTACACGAGGGTGTGTACGCTTAAGTACATATTTATGTGCCTGTAATGTAAAAGTAATAATCCTCCCCCGAAGAATCCCTTCCTCAGGCTCACCATCCTTTTCTCTCTGGGTTGTTGGTTGCCTTCAAAGGTGTAGCTAAGGAATAGTAACTTATGAGTAGTGAAAGGTGTGCATCTTTCTCTGTCATGTTAGGCTCAAAATGTCCAGAATCTCTTCCTGTTGTGGGCAGTGACTTGCTAACAAATATGTAATTTTTCTTTGGAGATTTATCAAGAGAGTTAACGAACACTAGTTCCATTAACTCCCCGTGGCATCTGTGGGTTGGGATGGGCTCCCTTCTGCTTATGTGCCGCTATGTGGAGTGTTACGAGGAGCACAAGCATGTACCTGCGACAAAAGGGATCGGTTTTGTTCCCAAACTACACTAGCTTCCCTCCCGTGGTGGAGAAGGCTTCTGACGGGTGCAGTGAGAGGCAGGCAGGCTGCGGAGAGGAGGCTCTGCGGAGCCCACAAGCTGTAGTAGCAGGCACAGCTACTACAGATGGCTGGTGTGTGAGATAAGGCCTTGGCGAGGGAGGGGGGCGATCGGCCCTACCTCCCACCACATTTCCCCTTATTCTGCCGTCAGATTTCCCTTATTCAGAGTTTGTTCGGGATAATTGTTCACAGACAATATATTTTTTTTTTGCGCTCACGCTGTAATCAGAGGCTGTTGTCACTTGAAGCAGAGCACATCTCTTAGGTGGTGCTTTCTGCCAGAATGTGGAGGCTGAGATCAGAGTGAAGCTTTATGAGCTCCATTTGGTGCTTTTTACTTCCGTCTTGTTTCTCTCTCTGCAGGGGATGTGAAACTAGATTTGTCCTGTTTCCACAGCAGGGTTTTGGTTTATTTTGTTTTTCCATAGCATTTCATTCTGTGGCGCAAATCCAGAGGAGAGTGTGTTGCAGAGATGGATTTGAATGTCAGACAGAAAGAGTTGTGTTTAATAAACTCTTTGTTGTAAATTATAGAAACTAGGGAGCAGGAGGCCCATGTTTAATACAAACATTCTGTGGTTAACTTATCACTTTAAGTGTTTACCCCGTAACATAAAGAGCAGTGAAACAAGATAACTTTGCTAGAGGGGTTGCTCATGGGGTATGAAGCTCAAGACTGAAATTCCTTCATTGTGGGCAGGCATCTCAAACTCCCTCCACCTTCCATCTTTTTTTTTTTTCCTCTGGCACATAAATTGATTATCATGTAATTCACCCTGAAATTGACTTCCTATATGTTCTCTTTGTGTTCCTACAAGAGGTATGTGGTGATAAGGAAGGTTGGTGATGTTTGGAATAAACAAAAATCCCATTACCCCCTGGTGGTTCAGTATTGTGTCCTGCTTGTATACCTGCCATCATCTTAGAGGTGGCTGCCTAGCAGAACTGAGAGACAATATAGGACTAGATCAACAAAAGGAAAGAAATTAATGTTATAGGCTTTCAGGAAAAAAAAAGGTGCTTTAGCAATATAATACCATACTTGAGGATGTCAGCCCAGCATGCAAACAGCTAAACGTGTAACTCCCCTTATACATAATGACTGCTGCTTGTTTTCCTGTGCTCACCAGCTTTTGAAAACTCCGTTCTGTTTGTATCGTACCATGAGTTACATATCTATGTTGATCTCATTTCGAAGTGATTTGTCAACACGAGCCTATTGTGAAATTAAAGGTCAATAACAGGCCAGGCAGTTGACAGGGTAAGCACTGCACACTGGAAAGGGAGAGGTCAAGAATAGCACATCAAATCCTAAGTCTTCAGATGTGCCTCGTGAGTAGTGCGTTTTGCTGTTTAGGAACAGAGACGCTATAAAGCTTCAGAGTCAAGCGCTCATTCACAGCAGGACACAATATGCCAGTATCTGTCACATTCCAAGTCCTTGCAACACTATTGAAGTCAGAGAATTCAAGTCCCAGATTCCTGGCTTTTTTTAAAGATCAGCTCACTTTCTTTCTTGTTATTCCAGTAACTCTGACATATGTGCACGCACACACATATAGGTGCACTGATATTTTTCCAAAGTATGAAATTAAAAACAAACAACAAAAACATGTTTTTTTTTCTTTGTCCTTTTATTTTTTTTGGCAAAAGGCACTTCATAAGTAGTTTATATTCCAGCTTCATTTTCTTCCATTCACCCTCTGCTGGGAGCTAAGTCCAAAGGATTAAGACAGGAACAGGCCTGTATTATATAATTTAATAAATTAAAAGTGTTCTAAATAGCTCTTAGAAAAAAAAAGAAAAAAGATAGGATTTCCACTTTTGCTCGGAAAGAACTGATGCAATACTGTTTGCAATGAAGTGAGGCGATGCTGCTTTCCCTACATCTACTTTGGAATTCAATGAGCAACAATGTACAGACGGCAGTAAAGACTTCTATCCCTTTCTTTGCTCTTTCATCTGATTCTCCTGCTCCTAGTCTATAGGAGAATGAAGCTAGTCTGGCTAGAGAATTTGCACCCTGCTTTTCTCATAAGGAAGATGAAGTTTTTTTAGATAACAGTAGGGACAATTTCTGGTCTCATTGAAGTCACTGGCAGTTTTCCAGATGATTTGTTATGAGATTTGGCCTTGAGAAAAAGGATCAGTCACACTCATCTCCTTTTTATTCTGAACTAGAATGACCCATATCACTACCCAGTGATGGCTGCCTAGGATACTAGCAGTGAATTTTTGGAAAATGATCAAAAGTTCAAATATATGCAAGAATGCATGAAACCCACTGTCTAAGCAACCAGAGAGAATGCAGTTGGCCTCAGCAAAATACGTGATTAAATAGAACCAAATAAAATTGGAAGCTTGTTATGAAAGACCATCTCTATCCATTTTATTATTTGCCTATGAAATATTATGTTAGGGTGAGGCCTGGAACAGTCATCTCAAACCTAAATGTAAGTACGTATCTTCCTGCAGTCTCTGAAATTTTTTGATTGCAGAACACTATAAATGGTGCAAAACAAAGTCTCTTTTCCAAGTTCCCTACAGTGAACAATTTAAGAGCATTTAGTCTTAGCTGGTATTAGGACTTCATGTCCTCAGAGAATAAATGCTGCCCCTTTGATCTCTAGATATAAAAGTCACTATTTCCCAGGAGCTGGGGAAGATCTGGGGCCCCGGAGCAGAGACAGAGACACAAAATGAGAGCCTGGCAGCAGTGGTCCATTCCCAGCGTTGCTGCTGACTTGTTGCAAACTTGGAAAAAAAAAAACTATCAGTGGCCCCCAGTATTCCCTATTTTTGAAATGAATTTAAGAGTATTCATCTGTCTTAGCAACATTGATTAAGGAAGGAAACAAAATAATGTTGAAGAAATAGTCATATTTTCTGACCTTACTGTAGCTTCTTCCATTTTTTTTAAATTTTATTTTATTTTTGTGTAAGCAGGTAGTTTGCAAAGTAAATTCACAGACACCTGGTTTTGCATATCTGTATCCTGTGCAGTGCCCCTTCCTCTGGGTGAGGAGGTGAAAAATGATACTTGAATCTAAGACTCTTCCCTGTCTTCTGGAGGGGAGAAGCTGAATGCAGAGGTGGCAGGTCAAAGAGAATATAAGATTTCATTACAATCGAGTTGTGTCTGTATTTGAAAGCATTTTATTAACATGTTGCTATCCAGAGTTTTGCCTTTCAACATTTCTTGTAGGAGGTGAATTTTCCGGTTGGTTTGTCTTTGCTGTCAAAAAAGTCAAGCTGATTTTTTCTTTCTTCTGATTAAGTGAATAAATGTTAAGAGTAATTAAGCCAAGGAGAGTTTAAAATGTTTTTTTTGTTTGTTTGTTGTTTTTTTTTTTTTGTTCACTCTTTAATTCCTAACCTAATAAACAAACTGCTTGTATCCATCTTTACAGAGAGATTTTAAAACCACTGTGCTGAAAGTGTAGTGTAAAAACACCAGTTCTCACTTCAGAGTCAAAACCACTTTGATGACCGCCAAACCTCATGTGTTAAACTTGCAAGTAGAAATCATGTTTTTCATTATTCGTTACCTCAAGGTTACTTCAGGGCTAGGGTTTCCCGTGAAGATCAAACAAGGGTTTTTTTTTTTTTCCCTGTCTTGCACGTCCTCACTTGTGCCCAGATTATGCCCTCCGAAAGTACTAAGCGTCAAACTGTGGCCTTGAAGCTGGAGGGAGGATTGTTTGGTGTTTTTAAGGCTCTGATCAGCAGACCAAGAGAAATCTGGGTTCTTTTCCTCGTCTCCGTCTCTGTAACCTTGGAAAAGTCAATATATCTGTGCCTGTGTTCCCCGGCTGCAAAGGGCAGGGGATGCTCTTTCCCTGCTGCATTAGGGCCTTTGAAGATAAACCTGCTCTCCGAAACTGATAATGAGCACTAGAAAATGCATGTGTTGGTCAGGTTCCCAGTCTGTGGCCTGAGTGGGGAGTCTTTTCTCGCAGTGCCTAGTCCTGGAGATCTACCAGGAAACCTTCCTTACTCTAAGGCGATCACATAGGGCCTCTGTGCTCCTTCCTGAGCGCACCTTGTCAGCAGCTGCTTCGGGAAACCTCTGCTTCTGCCTCCGCTGTTGCCCTGGCTGTTGACATACAAAAGATTTGTGTGCTCCTCTCATGCTTGAGGGATGTAGAGACTGAAGTTGCCCAGCCTGGCTTAGTACTTTGGAGCTTTTGATCCCCTTTGCAGGGTGAAAAGGGCTGTTTCCAGAGCTCTAATGGAGCATTTTTCTGTGATTTATTATCTGCAAATGCTCGCGTTCCTGATACACTTCTTTTGGAAATGTTTTGCTGAAGCCTTATCCGCATAGGCTGATCATATGTGCCCCAGATATAAACAGGAAGGAAAGGTTTCCAGTTCCATCTGCTGCAGTCTAGAACAATTTTATCCACCGTTGGCTGGGGGGAAGCAATTCTGATTTAAAGGGCATGTAAGCTCTGCGTTATTAGTCTGATAGGATAAGGCATTACGGTTTTTTCTCCTGGTGAGTTTTTAAACCTGAGCTGAAAATAAGTGCACTGCGTGCTGTAAGTGAAGATGGATAAAACTTTAAATAAATAAGTAAAAAATAAAATAATAATAATAAAAAAAAAAAAAAAACAGAGCTGGAACTGTGCATCAGTAACGTCTACTGGGCACCTGGACTGTTGGTTAAAATCCCATCAGGGAGAATCTTCTGCCAAATAGCCAGCCAGCTTTTCTCCGGCAACTTTCAACAGAGGTAGGTGGGAAACCCCAACAAAAACAGTCGAGCACATGCAAACTCTTTGTAGCCAGCCAATTAATGGATGCAGCCTCTTCACCGGGGCCCAAAATCCCTTTTCCACTTGGTAACAGCCCGTGCAGGCTGACCTAAGGGACATGTGCTGCTTACCAAGCCACTGTTCAGCCTTCCCAAAGACATCACTCTTTGGGTCGGGTCTGGATCAGAGGCACACCTTTGTAAATTCGGTGTTGGTGGCAGGGATTCAGGTAGAAGTAGCTCAGGTTTGCCTCAGGGTTTTCTGATCAGAAGCTGGTCTGTGGATTTAGGTAGGGATTTACTGGATAAAGGCATAGCATTCAGCAGCTGAATTTTAACCCTCCCGGAGCACTTAAATCATTTGTTACCCACTTAGTGTACCTAAACATGGGTGTAATTTGCAGGATATGTTTCTCTTTTCCTCCAGGTTAAGATGTTCTTCTAAAGTTACTATTCTGAGTTCTGCTTTCCTCTGCTGTAGCAGCTGAAACTGCTCAGGGATAGTGCTGTCGTGGTGACACGTGGCGTGGATAGTGCTGAGGGTCCCTTCTGTGGGGAGATGGGATGGGGACGTTAGTCCTGTGAGTTGCTGTGGTCCCCCAAAAAGCACCAAGACACGTTAAGAGATTTTTCTTCCTGGACGTCGCCGCAGAAAGTCTGGCTGGCTGGTGGAAATAATCATAAAAAAGCTTTGAAACTGAGAGCAAGTAGGAGCTTCTAGCAGGGAGAAAAAAAAAATAATCCAAAGGGGAAGTTAAAAAGTGACGGTGACCACGTATCCGTGTTTCTGTCAATTGAATTTGGAAGGGTTTCTCCCCAAAAAGCGCACGGAGATTTGCGGGGCTGCCGGCAGCCCTGCTGCCGCTGCACGGTGCCGGTGCCACGCGAGCGAGGAGAGGGCCGGCTGCACTTCTGGCCTCCCCCGGGGGACGGCTGTGAAGGAAGGAGGCCGATCACAGTGTGCGAAGTCTGAGAAGTGACAGTGTTTTGCACTCAAGGCAGCTACGCGAGGTTACCTGAGGACAGTGTCTGGCTCTACTGGCTGATTGCTTTGAGCATGTTAAAAAAAAAAAAAAAAAAAAAAAAAAAAAGGCAGCTAATGGGGGCACCTCCTAAGCAAACCAGATATCCCTTTTACCGTGCAGTCCCTGTTGAGAAGAGTATAATTTTACATTAATTACACCGGATAAGTAAGAATTTGTTATGTTCTGACTTGATCCAGTAAATTCCCATTTAACCCAGTTGTTCCTATTAAGTGTGTCAGCTCTTCTTTCAGAAGCTCGGCTCTGCAAAGACAAATTAGTGTGTTAACGTGAAAATACGTGCCTTAAGACAACAAAAATTAGGAAGCCCTTATCCCCCTTTTTTCAGAAAGAATTATTTATTGTGGAATATTGCAACGTAGTCTGGTTGCTTACAGTTGTTTATAAAAATCAAATTTATTTTTGTTCGTGCTGTTTATTTTTTCGCTTGCAAGCCTTAACAACAGAATTCTGCTTGTCACTTTCATTTTCTTTAATGTACTTTCATTTTGTTTAAAGTTGATTTAAAGTTTCATTTTCAGATTCTCATATAAATACTGGAAAAAAAAAAAAAAAAAAGACCTGAAAGTACCGCCTAAGACTGATCTCTTCTCTGCTCTCTTTTTAAATTATACATAACATATACTAGACAATAGATCTAATTCTGGACTGCTTTGTTTATGTCAGTTTAAGTCAAAGCCTAGGGGAAAACCATTAGTTTATCTTGCATGCAATTAGGATGTGACTCCGTTCATCCAAAGTTGAGTATATTTTCAAAGACTTTCCCTTTGGAGTGCAGGTCCACTGCTTTTAAGGACTTACGGAGGAACTGACCCTTTCTGAAAACACGGTCTCAATTGCAAGGTTCTTTCTCTCTCTTATTAAAAGCAATGAAAACTGTGTTGCTTATGTCCACGGTGATGTGACAGGACCTAAATGGGCATTTTGAAGTTGTCCTGTTTTTTGAGGGCGCCTATATGCTAGGTATATTGACCTTCAGGTGTATTTTGTGTCATGTTTTCACAGGGAAATCAGGTTTAGGGAATAACAGAGCAATGTAATTGTAGTTTTTTTGTTTGCTTCTTTTACCTTTCACATGTCACTTGTTTCATCATTCTTTCACTTTTTTTGGATGGTGTCTTGCGTGCAGGAGGTGGTTTTATAGATCTCTTTCTGTTACGGGTGGACAGGTGGGTTTGGGGAGGAAGATTAAATCATTTCTAACATGCGATAATCAATTTGAGCATATGAGATATAGACGTACAAGAATCCCAAAGATGTCTGGATTGATTGAGCACATTACCCACTTGTTGCTTTTTAGCAGCTGATATATAGCTTAGACACAAAATGAGTGCATTATATTAGGGATGTTTGATAGCTCTGATTCTGTTTGTGCTCAGAATGTGGTATTTTAGAATGCACATTTGTATATGAGGAATTATTATCACAGTTTATTGTTTATTATACATTTTACTGTTTGAGTCGAATTTTTTGCCCAGAGAAGCTGTGGATGCCCCATCCCTGGAGGTGCTCAAGGCCAGGCTGGATGGAGCTTTGGGCAACCTGGGCTGGTGGGAGGTGTCCTTGCCCATGGCAGGGGGTTGGGACTGGGTGGGCTTTAAGGTCCCTACCAACCCAAAGCATTTTGTGATTCTGTGAATTTGACAAATCTGTTTTTCTGCCCTATCACTGCATCATACGAAATGCATGCCGTACTTCTAAATGCACCAAAGTGTCCACAACGTGATGTTAATGTTCAGTCTTTGGCCCACATTGTAATTTTCACACACGTAATAAGTAACCAGACCCAAACTGACTTTGAAAGATGACCTGCTTGTATCCTAAAATGGATTTAAATGCATTCCTTCTCATATCGTTCAATCCCAGGTGGGTCACTTTTTAATTCTACTCCCTATAAGGGTGTTCCTGTTTTGTATTTCAAAACCTGGATTTTCATTTAGCAATTAATGTGGGTGATTCAAGTCACTCCTTCTGTATTTTATTAATTTTTGCCAAATATAGTATTTCTCTGCCTACTGTTGATTGAGCAGAATGGAACTTGCCTACACAAAATTTCTTAGGAAATACAATTTGCACATCCAGATTTCTAACTACACCCACTCTCCCCATTATTGCAAGGTGTTAATCTAGTTGTATGATGCTGCCTGCACAGATGCATACCCTCTTTAAAATAGGTTATGTGCCTAAATCCTTGAGAGAGAGCTCTAATACTGAATTTTTCTAGGTCTTTTTGCTCACTGAATATTTAGCCCTTGTGGTTACTTTAACAATTTTTGTGAAGGCTTTTCCGTGTTTTTAGAAAGTGCTTTTAGTAAGTAGTTTAATCCTAAACAGCAACCGAGTTCTGTTGCAGCAAAAGCAACTACTGATTTTAAAAGTAATTTTAAATTTACACATATCCATTTTGGCAGTACTTTTGATTTGAGCAGTTCTCTTCCAGAAATCTACCCTGGAGAAAATGTTTTTAATCAGGTTAAAATGGAGGCAAGATAGGAAAAAAAAAATATGTTTGCTGTGGCTTGACTGCAGCAGTGCTAATGAGCTCTGCTCTAATACATGAAGGAACATATGGCCCCCATCTGAATACAAACTGGACACAAAGCAGTAATTCAGCTGAGATGTCCTGAATATTGTAAACTGGGTGAATGTGGTTGAAGGTGTTTATAAACGGTGGCTGAATCCCACACACTGACTCACTGCTTTCTAATGTCCGGGGCTCAAGGTGCTATTTGTAAGAGTATAGAAAATGACCAGTAGAGGGAATTCTTAATTAATGCTAACAAAATAGCTAACTGAAGTGTTATGTTATGAAGAAAAGACTTCTTGTGCTCGTGACGCAGCAAGAGACGGATTATGGAGAGGGCGAGTTAGGAGAAGAAAAATCACAGGACAAGCAAATTGAGTATTTACTGGCAAATAATTGCTCTCTTAAGCTGTGGCTCTCTTCCTAAATTCTTGGCATTCCTGAGCACTAGAAGCATTTTCAAAAAATGCATCGTTACAGAGTAGATGTAAAAAAAACCCTCAAAGGCTGATGTTACAGGCTTGTGCAGGTAAGAATGTGTGTTACTGCATATATTTCTTCTGCAGCTTTAGATTGACCATTGTTTATGGGAGTGCTCGTTGTGTTTTGTTTTTTTTTTTTTCCTGTTTCTGAAGAAGTGATATTTTGGTTTCACAACTCTATTTCGTCTAAAAGTTGGAATAGTGGAGATAGTCTTCTAGGTTGTAGTGTATGCTTTTGTGTCAGCAAAGATATACCGATGTACAAGGAAATAAAACAAGCTTTTGGCAGAGAGTATGCGGCCTGATTTTATTTAGTTTAAATGGGTTCCAGCTTTTTCCTCTACCTTAAACATCTCCACAGCAGCTGAGTGTAGGGCAGAAACATATGCCCTTATGTGCTTGCATTTTGCTACAGGCTGATTTCACTGGAGGAATGCTTGGGGAGATTCTGCAGGGACAGAAGTTTTTCTAAGTAAGTCTCAGAGGCTGCCTGCATCTGTACATCTTCCCTAGGCGTGTCTCCCCGAGGAAATGAGATTTCTGGGAACCCACTCTGTTTGCTCCTGGATGCAGTTAGTGTTACCTGTCTCCAATTCTGTTATTTTATTTTATTTTATTATTATTTTTTTTTAATTTAGCCACATTCAGCCAAGTTTGATGAGTAAAAGTCTCCAAGATACCAAGGCTTCCACATGTTTTGTGGAACTAGGCAGCTCTTTAAAGGGGAAAGGCTCTGTTAATGACCCCACTGAGGGAGAGGCTACCTCACAATTTTACCAAAATTATACATCGGAGACCCAGCGTGGACAGAAATCCATGAGAATGCAGCCTCATTTGGCTGTCTGTGAACTGGTACAACTTCATGAGAATCTGATTTTTGTTTATCCCACATGTAAACTTCTTTTTATAATAGTAAAAAGGTCTGTTTGAGCATGGAGATCTGTAGATGGTTAACAATGCTTTGCCTTAAATTTGATTCTTTTTCATGTCTTAATTGACGAATAAAGAAACACTATCACTAGCTTTTTTTTTTTGTTATATCTACAAAATATTCTTCTTCTTTTCTGCCCCCACTTCATTACGTGCATTAAAAGAAATGGCCAAAATAATCTCACTTTTCACAAGTAAATAAAAATAGCTCATACTCCTGAAGAGCAGAAATGTTCTTTGATTTTACAAGGATCTGATTTTGGTTGTACAAACTCTGTCGTGTGGGGTATTTAAGTTGAACACTGGACTGAGGAGCATAATACGCATTTCAGACACCACTCTGGAAAGCTATACCATTAGCATCACAGAACCCAGTATCAGGTCCTTCAAAAAAAAATTGCAGAGTTTCCAGTAAAGAGTAAGTGATTTAACCTTTCCCACAAGGGTAGTTTCTCCTTAATAGGTATCAAATTGAAGTTTGCTTTTGTCTTTAAACACGGTCGGTTTTCAGTCCTCATTCCTTATTGTACCATAATTGCGGATATTCTGTTTATTGACTACTGCTAATAATTATTTCTACAATTATATTATTCTCATGTTTTTATTATTGTTAGTATGGCAATAATTAGTCCTTTTTCAAACCCTCATAAAATCTTGGCCCTTCCGCTGTCTTGGGTGCAGAGTCCTGCAAGTTAATTATATAGTATGTGGATAAAAAAATAATAATCCTTTTATTGGTTTTAATGTTCCGCTTTTTAGTTTTAATGACTGTCCCCTCTTTTCTTGGGAGGTCAGATTTATTTTATTTTCTCTGTGCAGCTACATTTATATCACTTCTCCTATGTTCAGTCTTTTTCATTGTCTCTGTCAGTTTGAAGCTTTCTAAACTTTTTGCATATGGAAAGCTCTTGAGGGCTTTAATGAGTCTTTCTACTCTCTGAACCCTTTTTGTTTCTTTTACATCCTATTTGAGACAGGGTGATCAGGGTTGACAGCAAAATCCAGAGGGATGGCATAACACCAACTTACATAACAGCATTATAGTATTCTCCAAAGTATTTCCTTTGGACCACCAATCTGCACGAGGCACTGAGCAATCCACAAAATCCCCGGTTCCTTTTCCTGAATTGGGTGCTGTGAACTTAGTGTGCCTCGTGAGATGAAAGCGATGCAAGTTATTTCTTTATTCCTGATAATAATGGGAACCTGATAGCTGAGGAAAAGCTAAGTACAGAATCCTATGACAAGTTTTTTAAAGTCAGAAGAGAGATCTGTGGAGAGTGATCATTGTACCTTGTGTGTAGTAAACTGGAAGGCTTCCACAAGATGGTGATGGCTGACATCAAAAGGAAGTACAGCTTGTTCTGTGGCTTCTAGACCATCTGCAAGTGACTTGCAAGAGATGAGAGGATGCCAAACAAAAGCACAATTGTGATATAATGGAAGTATGAATCAGGCATTGGTCTTCTCTTCCTGGAAAAAACAGGCAGAGCCTGGGTGGCGCTCTGAGACTTCATTCAATCAAAAGAGATGAGTTTCAGGCAGTAATTCAAGACAAGAAGTCACATTAAAATGGCTGGATCAAGCTTTTTTATTTAAAAATTCTGACGAGTTTTTACCAATTTGTTTTTATTTCTGCAACTATATAGAAGCACGTTATAGAAATGTGCAATAAGTCACTTGGTCCAAGTAGAGCATATCAAGTTGACTTTTGTTGGAAGCAAGCTAGTTCTTTTCCCATTCATTTCCCCTTGGTTCATCCCTGTGACTCTTTTCCCTCCTCTTCTTGCCCCTCTTTGTCTTTTTACCTGGAATTTTCTTCCTTAGTAAAACTTCTGACTGGCCTTGTACATTATAGTACAGTATAAATGATCACGTCCAGCATTAAGGTGATAAAACAAACTTTACTGTCTTCTCATTTGCCCAAGAGATAACACAGTTTTTGAGAAGCAGATGGTTGACTAGAGAGCCCTGAGGTATCACAGAGCTAACAGGTGCAGCTCCCTATTCAGATTCTGCAATGCAAAGAAATCTTGTCAGGAAAAAAAAAGAAAAAAAAAAAAAAAAAAAAAAAAAGAGGAGAAACAGTGAGAAGGTGGACTCAAAGAGTTCAAATGCATACATTTAAAAATTGTTTTTGTGGTAGATGATGCAGGGACAGCATTTGTATGCTGAAAGAAGCAATCTATTGCTAAGAACAAGGTAAGCTTTATGGATAAAGCAGAGTGCTGAAAGGGAGAGAGCTGCGTTGAGTTCTGTTGTGGTTGTTGACCAGCCAAGTAATTTACACAACTCTATGTAGGTCTGTTTTCCACCAAAAAAAAAAAAAGGAAGAAAAGAAAAAAAAGGAAAGCAGAATGCTAGCTGAGGAATAATGAATGTATGCTTCTACAGACCATTGTGAACCCTGTATTGGGAAAAGATAAGGAAGGAGAAGTATATTACTGTTGAAACACTAGATACTGAGGCAACTCAAATATGTTTCTGCGATGTATTTAATGCCTCAAGCAAAACACCACATGTAGGTCGTCAGTAAAGAAGGAAAAATGACACCACTGCCGATACTTCTTCCTAGTCCTGTATCTCCCAACTTACAGGTTTAATGCAGGATTGTCATAAAAAATACAGCCAGCATTCAAGTGGTTAAGGAGCTATGGCTGCACCTTTTTTGTTCCTCACATTTTGACAGAGCTGGGCTTCTGTGAACTATTGATAATTTCAGATGCAATTTATTTGGGGTTTTGTTCACGTTACCATAAATCCCGATTTGAAATGAAAATGGCCAGAGAATATAAATGCTTCATTATTAATAATATTATTAATAAAGTCATTAGGCTCTAATTTTGTGATTTTAAGCTTGAGCTGTCCAAGTGAAATCTGTGGCCTGTGCTTATCGAATAAGGGCCGTAGTGCAGCACTGGGAGCACTTCATTGTCATGGGTGCTTTAAACACATTTGATCTTGGGATACTAGTGGACTTTGTGATGTTATCTTTCCCTAGAGATCACAAGAGTTATACTTGCAGAAGCAAGCAATTCATACAAGGTGACAAAATGATTCTTACAGTGCTGGTGAAGGAAAAGATGGAGACCTTAACTTCTTGCCTTCTGATTTAAGTACTAGAGAAACAGGGTCTTTCATTTCAGGGAAAAGTAAAGGTAGAGGAAACCAAGAGGATAACTAATCAGCATTTTATCTAGTCATGAGAAATTAGGAAGGAACAAATAACGAACTCGGTCATTACTGCAAGCATTTAAGTCTTTAAATTTTAGATTGCAAGGAAAGTGTGTATTTAGTTTATTACAAAACAAATTCACAGTAATCATAATCACATTTTAAAAAGCAATGAATACAGGTAGGAGAGCGTATTATAGATAATCTGATGCAAAAGTTTTTCCAAGAGTTATGGAATCTGGTACATCACATTCACAATTTTTCCATAAAAAGATTTTTCCATTAGTCATCAGGTTGGAACAAAGTTCATAAAAATTGGAAAAACAAGTCATGCGATCTATAAAACATTTTGAAAAGTTGAAATGAAAAAGATAAATTGGATGGAAAACTTTCTGAGCATTTGAGAGAGAAGAAAGATTTTTTTCTGCATTTGTTTTAAAGATGGAGCCTTGATGGAGAAAATACTGCAGCCAACTGCAAATACATGATACTCTTAAATAAAAGATTGCTCTCCTTTTCCTATTTTCAGACAAATTGCCTTCGTGGTCCTGGTCCTTTGGTTCCACACAATCATCGACTGAGCTGAAGGAGATCTCCCTATAGCTGTGAGTAATAATAAGGCTTTAGCATTTCTTTGCACATTGCTACTAGAAAGTGACCTCTCTCACTAGAAGGCTCACCTTTTCATTATAAAGGTGTTACTTCTTTTCTGCATATTTAAAGCATTGCTTGAGTTACTATGCGATTCTTTTCCTATGAAGCAGCAGAAAAATTCAAGGTAACAGAAGTTTGAGAGAGCTTCTTTAACCCTGGATGTGAAAGGTGGCCAGTGATAGAAAGGAGCTTTGAAGGACAGCAGAAGAATGATTACATTTAGGATTGTACTTAGAATGGTGTACAAATGATGCAAGAAGCCCAGAGAAATGCCACAAACACACCCTATTAGGGAGATGTCAGTGACACAGAATGAGAGCTACTGTCCAAAACTGCTTGAGTTTCAACAGCCTTGTGTGATGACATCTGAAATGTAAATAGATGTCAGGCAGTGATAGTGTCCTTTTATGAAGACATTTATTCTTTCTATGGTGACTTTTCCCCTTGTACCAGTTCGTGTACTCTCCTGTGACATAGAACCGATGTGACCTCATGAAATTCCAAGAAGAGAGGAAATCAGGTAGACAAAATGGATGCTACTGCAAAGGACAAATTACCTAGTACTCTAAGAAGTAAAGGACATGGTGGAGTGAGTCAGTCTTCACAAAATGGTGCCCGAAGTGAGATGGATAAATGGTGATTGGGCACAACTTGCAGCTCTAAGTGCTGTGAGGAGGTGATACCTTGTGGTGGATTTACCTGGGATTTTTGAGCTGGCAGGCAGATGGGTTTGGGGGAAGGAAGGCTTTTTATGATCAAGGAGTAGCGTAGCTCAAAGCAGCACTGGTTTTATGTGTGTGAGTGATAGGCAGTGGTGAAATGGAGTACAGCAGAATCCTAAACCAAGTGATTGTGATAGGGCAAATTATAGGGGGGATTTATGCAGGGATCTCTGCAGCTATAGCTCAGATGATTCAGCTGCGCTTTTTCTTTGTCTCACCCTTTTCCCAGTTTATTTTGTATTATGTATCATTCCTATAATTGTGTTCTTTGTTGTTTCTCTCCTGACATGTTAAATCCCACAACACAGTCTAGTCTTGATGTTTTCCTTCTCTTTCAAAGAGTCCCAAGAGAGAGAAACAAGGAAGGTAGATGTATTTGACTTTGGAAAATGAGTTGATGCCAGTTGCAAAGGAAATAAAATATATCACAGGGGTCTGCTAAGGGGTGGGGAGTGAAAATATTGCTCATTTGTGACAAAAGATTGCCTTGAAGATTGCTTCAGCTTGATCAGTCTGAAGCCCATGTCTCACTGTTTCCATTACAAAGGCTTTAATGTTCCTGTTTCTTTTGGAAAAGGACTTCATCTATTTTGAAATAAATCCAAGGTTCCCCAAATGTACTGTTTGCTTTCAGGCTCAGCACATGAGACCTATGCATTGGGGTCACTTTGTAGAGGGGTTAGAAGAATGTACATGATTTAGGTCATGATCCAGGATAGCCAAGGAGACAGCATGTGACAGCCCCATGGCAGCTGAGGAGCCAGAATGTTCTACTGATAGAGTGTGTCCTGCTTCTGCAAGGAATTTCAATATGGGGCATTGGAAAACTGCAGTACAGGGCCATGGCTTCCACCCTGCTCTGGGCGAGGGATGTAAGCAACGTGCTTAGCAGACAGGAGAACAAGCTGCCCAGCTGTGCCTGGCACAAAGGACCACAGGGTGGGTGAAAAGCTGAAACGCTGCTGTGCAGGGAGTCTGTACTGTGGTGGGAGACTGCAGGGCTGGAATCAGATGAGGAAAGCTCAGGCAGAACAAGTGAAACCCAGTAGATCTTTATTTTACATAGGACTTGTCTGGTTTGCCTGTAGGAGGCAGGATGTAAAGTGCCTATGTGACGCATGAAGACAGAATACTATTCATATGATGCCTTTTTGCTTTCAAGTCTGTAAGCCAGTGCTGATCATTCCTTTAGAGGATCTTGGTCTGGATATGTTCATTGGAATTGATCGTTATAGAGCCATAATACATTAATTCAAGTCCTCAGCAAACAGTGGCTTAGTATCCACCCCGAGCCTCCCACGGCTTCCTGTTGTGAAGACATAGCTTTCTGATGTTGTTTTTTTTCCCTTTTCTGCTCCTGAGATATCCCTAATCTCTTCTGAGCACCAGTCCCTGTTTTTCGGTTTGCAGCAAAGAACTTTTTTAGTGCATACCTGTGGAGCTCATTCCTAACCTATCATTTTGATAGCAATAGTTTAACCTGGTGTGAAAATACAGCTACTGTCCTGATACCTAGAAAGAAAGAAAATAAATGCACCCTCTAGTAAGGGACAATACAATCTTTAAATTAGTGGCAACCATCCCTTGTGGTATCCCTGGTGATATGTTTTGAAGTTCAGGGTCTTTTTTTCTTCTTGTTTTCCTTTTTTTTTTTTTAGCATGTTCACCTGTTTGCATCAACTACTGATGCTTTTATCTTTGGCTTTTTTTTTTTTCTTTTAGAAATTTTACAGTTCTTTTTTTTTTTTTTTTTTTTTTTAAATTTCCATTCCTTCAGTTTTTAAATGATTTTTTTTCTTGTTTTTAAATAAACGAAAGCAACTCTTACATAAGATTAGCTCAAGTGAGCTGCAGCCAGGAGGTAATTTCTTTGTAAGCGGGCTTCTGTTTCACATGGGGTAACCACTGTGGACTGCGACAGCTCTGGGTAACAGTATGCACTCGGGATGCACACAATAGTTGTCCTGCCAGGAGGACCAGTCAGCTCACCCAAACTGGCCTGGGAGCTAACACTTGCGCCCTTCAGCATGTCCTGGGTGCCCTGCCACTAGGGATGGAGGAGGGAGTTGGAGGGGCTGCAAGTGTTGGCCAGAGGGAAGCACGAAAGAGCATGGGAGGGAGAAGTGGGAGAGGGCAGTCATAGCTGGGGATATTGTGGCTGGGAGAGGGGGAGAAAGTAAAACGAAATCCAAAGAAAGCCAAGCCTCGCTGCTGCTGTTGCTTGTGGGATGATTTGTTTTATTCAGATACCCTCTGGTCTGTCACCAGATCCAGAGGTATTTTAACCATGAAGCATTGCTTTGAGGTTAAAGACTGCAACTGAAGGGGAAAAGACATAAGTTCTGTTCTTTAGATAATAGGTGTGAACTTGACAAACTGATTATAACATCTGTGTCTCATATTCTTTCTCTCTGAGAGAAGAATAAAAATACATGTGCGCTGCAGAGGGGAGCTGAGATGCTTCATCCATTTGGAAATTATTTTTCTCCTTTAGGAGACGGATGCTTTACCTTTTTCCATGAAAAGTTGTAAATGTTTCAGAAACAATTAATGAAGCTTCCTGACATCCTCTTGGGTGAGGAAATATGATTGCTGTGGGAAAACTGAGGCAAAAATCTGTCATGTGAATATTTTATTTTAATAGTTAATGAACAGGGAAAAAGAAAGTATTACTATAAAACACATGAGCAAGATTGTGGAAAACTTTGGCAGAGAAAGGTACTGAGATAAATTCTGTCTTGATTGACACTTCCTGAAGGTCAAAGTATCTACCCACTGTATGAGGCAGGATTAAATTTGGCTCATGGTGTATATATGATCAGAAGACTTGCCTCTTAGTGTACTTGATTTCAGAATACACGTAAGTGCATAAGGCAGGCTTGTAGAGTAGAAGTAAATACTTTGGAAGTGACTACATAAAAAGATAAGCTTTCTTTGGTTTTACATCAGTAATAATACCATTATTTTTTACATGAAATCCTCAAATTGTTTTGTGATCAATACTTAATCCCCTGATAGCATGCCTCTTCAGGAGATCTCAAAAGACCTTCATCAAAATACACCACAACACTTCACGGTGTTTGTGTTGTGTACAACTGGCATTTCCTATTCAGGAATTTGGAAATAGGCACAGAGAAATAAAGTAAGCCGCACACCAAATGAAGTGGCAATTGAGGAAGAAAAACCAGATGCCCTGACCTTTTCCTCTCGAAGTCAGAAGATCCATAGTCCTTGGAAGCACGCACATCTGTTTATAATTCAAACTCATTTTTGTTCTTGCAAGGATGTGTGATGCTTCAGATGATCCAGTTGTTTTGACTCCCTCATCCCAAGAGCCAACCTGTCAAAGCAGTAAATCCTAGGTAGTGTCACTTGTCCGCTAGGGCAAGCCTGCCTTTCTTCACTTCTAGTAGATTTAGACTGAACAAAAAACATAAACATTGTAAACTGTATTTACATAATGATACTGAGCAGATTGTAATTGCATAGATGTGTATGTACAAGTATATGTTGAACCACTTAACTCTAATACCTGTGGCTTTCTCCAATTAGTCTTCTTTGTATCTTTGTACCTTTTATATCATTTCGGTATGAAAACTGCATCTGTAGTCAAGCATGTTATAAAAGAAAAAAGAAAGAGAAGCTTCCTTTGGTAGGAATTGAAAAAATATACGGTGAGAAAAGACAGGACCACCTATAAACATCACGTATACGCTGTCACTAAATGATTATTTTAGATTCTGTTTGTTTTAATGTAAGCTTTTCAAAAGTCAGCAATGGCTTTATTTATGTCTGCTGAAGTCAATGTGGGAGTACCATGCACTTGAGGTGAATTGTATCAGTATTGAATATTGTGAAAATCTCACCCCTAAATAAAAGCAGGTTCACATGTAGGAAAATTAACAAAACAAAACAAATAAACACCCCAACAACCAAATAACTCACCCACCTTCACTTTTGGATTCTTGAATCAGGTTTGGGAAGACAATGGACAGAAATGGGCATTATTTCTTACCCAGGGAGAGCTAGCGCTTTCCAGCACACTGTCCTCATTTCAGAATTGCTGTGTTTTCAATTGTCTTGCAGCACAGCTTGTCTGTGCATCCAGTGGGTTTTGTCTCTGGCCTTTTAAAATCCATAAACTTGTGAAGCAAACTAGACAAGAATCCTTTGCTCTTGCCTATGCCATTCCTAGCTTGTAACACAAATAGAAATATAAAGCTAATTCTGTGAGGCTCTCCTGGGAGAGGAAGGTATGTGAGGAGAACACTGTCTAGCCTTCTGAGGTCAGAAATCTCAGGCTGGTTTCTTGGATTAATTCCTCAGCTGTGTCACGAGGTTTGGACTGCTTCAGTCCCTCTCCCTGGGCCATGCTTTCCAATTCTGAAGTCATCTAGATGCTGTACGTGGCAGTATGTTAAACGGCCGCTATTTTCTCTGTCACTAAGAATCTGAAAGGTCTCTTTTTTTGTAGAAGTGGAATTCACTTCCTAGTGATGTTAGTGGCAGAAATATGTCAACTGTCCACTTCTGTTAGCATCATGATGAATTCTGGGTTCCCCAATAACTGTATCAAAAGGAGGCTGAAGATGGAGAGATCTGGCTACCAACAGGTCTTTACTCGTAAGAAATAGGCATTTGCATTCTTTGTATCCCCGAGTCGTGAATCAGGAGGGAGAATCATCATTCTGAATGCCATGCTTATTCTCAGCATGATGTGTGTGGTGAAGAAAGCACTGAAAGAAAGCATTAAGGCTAGGATAACATCAAAGAAAATGCTTCAATTTTTATTCTCCCTTCCATGGCGGATTAATTAAAACAGACTGAAACACCAGCTAACTTGAAAATAAAATCAAATGTGTGTATGTAGACTATGGCAGTTTATTCTAAAAATCAAAGTCAATTCTTCTCTCCCTCAAACCACAGCTCTAACAACATAATCCTCTACCTTGCTTTCTTTGACGTACCTTCTCAAATACACTGGCCAGCCCATATGGTTGCTTTGAGATTTTTGCTGTGCTGTGTCACTTGCTCGGCTTTCAGAGCTGTAACAGATAACTCTGCTGGACCTAGCATCCGCTGATAATACGTTGTGCTTGGCATGTGATATGAAGGGATGTTAGTGTATTGCACCAACCCTCTCACTACACTTTGAAATAAAAAAGTTCAAACAGGGTTCCCACTGAGTGTTCAACATGCATGGTGGTGGTAACTATAGGAAAATGGGAAGCAGGAGCTTTTCAGGCAGAAGGAGTCTAAGGAGACAACCTCAGTCTGTGCCCTCCTTTGAATTAGGAGTTGCGTGGCACAGGATCCTTTACATCCAAAAAAAGTGTGACTAATCCTTTGCCTTCCCCAGTCCTTTATTTTACAATGACTATATGCTATATGACACTACCCATGCAAACATTGCTGCTGAATACAGTCCTGAGCACCACCAAACCATTCCTACAGTCCAGACAGGGTTTTCTTCTGCCTCGGGACACACCAAGACAGTCACAACACTGAATTCAATTCAGCTGCAGCTATTTGTGAAAATAAGAATTCTAGAGAGTAACTAGATGAGCTTTCAAGTAGCAGTCAAGGTAAAATGTGTGTGCATAAAATAACTTTTAAGACTCAAATCGCAAGCATGCAATACAGAAGCCAGTTGTAATCAACAGCTTGCTTTTCATATGCTCAGTGAGGAAATGTTTGGTTGTTTTTCTAGCTTTATGGCAAGGTGGGCTACTGTTTGAAGCATGCTTTGTGCTGGTGACTTCTCTAGTCAGGCAAGTTAGTGATTCTGTGTGTTTTTTGTTATCTGGAAACGGTAGTACTGATTTCTGCCATAAACAGCTCATGAAAATTGTTGATATATTGGGGGACCAGTACACATTGATCTGAGTAATATATCTGTCTGAATAAGTGTATAAGCATTTGGTACATTGCTAGAAACACCTTTGTGAGCTCTACTCCTTTTCTTTTCCAAAGAAAGTGTGCATGCATACAAATAAAACTACATTTGTCTTTTATTTCAGTACATGAATATGGAGACAGAGTAGAGACATGCAGTTGTACAGTTGTGCTAAATACGTCCTCCATTATTTGTGGCAAAATTAGTTTTTAGACCATACTGATTAGAACAAGACACACAGTTATTACTGAGGATATCAACCATAGGAAAGGAACGCTCTCAGCTTTATACCACATATCCCATTCTTTTGTCAGCTTACATTATAAATAAATAACAAAGCAATTTGACACATGCCCATTGATTAAAAATAAAAGTTGTCAGAGTGAGAGGAGAAAGACAAAAATATGAATTATTAATAACAATATTAAGCAATGCAAAAAAGATGCTTAACATGCAGGAAAGTCCCTGAAAAGTCACTTAGTGAAGGGGAAAGAAAGGACAGCCACAAAGACCTTTCTCCACTACTTTGTGGCCAATTCTTTGCTACTTGGTTTAGCAATTTGACCCTTGGAGGTCAGTGTGACCATATGAGAAAGAAAGGTGATTATTAATTTTATATAAACTTGTTTACCTCATCTCTAGTATTTCTAGCATGTACACCCAGCAAGCATGTATATGTCATGTAGGCAGTGGAGTAAATTTAAATCAATCACATTGTCGTGATTAGACTGGCCATTTTATGTTTCTGAGCAGTCGTCTTGCCCGTGAGGTTTGAACAACTGATTGACAATGCTGACACTTTCATGGCAGAAAGTAGGCTAATTTATACTCTTTCTGATTTGGTATACCACATGTACCTGTGATTTAGTAAGCAGATATTAAAGCATGCAAAAATATTGTTATTGCTAGTAGTAATCTGTGTTCTGTGTACTATGTGATGCTCCAGTTGGTATAACAAACAGTACCCCACTAGCTGGAATAATTATGCATTTCTTTTCCCACCTTCTGTTGCTTATTTTGGTTGCAACTATTTAAATGCTTTCATTTATCAGGCCAGTTTGAATGGCTGTTGGGTATATTGACCATCCTGGCAATACTTAATTTTCCATCTGTGAAGATCAGATTTCTTTTTTCACTCAAGAGGGAAGGAGGAAAAAGAATACTTGCAAAGAGCAAGAGAGGCAACTGCGCAACTTCCATGAAAACCACAGAATCACATTTAGTGACAGTCCTGCTTGCTGAAGAATGCCCTTACTGTAAAGCAGATAACACTGTCTGCTATCACAATGGAAAAGCTAATCAGAAAGTTTTCCTGGTAGGATAGCACTAAAAGTCCTGTTGTGGTTAAAATGATGGTGTATGTAGTGGAACATTGAACATTAGACTTCCTCATGGCCAGTCTGATTTCTGTATTACTTGTAGCTGAAGAGATGACATCATCTAAAGAAAATGACTGCAGGAGCAGTAAAGCTCCAAACTTATGCTTATGATGTTAATGTTTTGAATTAACAAAGTGTTAATGAATTCACAACGTGATCTCCCAGTTATTGTGCTTTAATTCTGGAAATCTCCATTTTAAGCATCTTCAGTTCAAGTAAGGGCTAAGGACTTGTAGCTTTTATGGATTTCATTAACAGTCTGATGCTCAGAGCTTCTGAAAGCCAGGTCAAATGATCTTCTCTCCGGTGTTTAGTAGCATATGGTGCAGGTACCTCCATCTTATCTCCTCATTTCAACTACAGGTGTAGTTAGGTGGAGAGTAGTAGATACTTAGAGGTAATTCACCCTATCACAATGAAAGGCATATGAAATACTCCTATGTAAGTGCTCACTTCTCCTCATTGATTATAAAGAAGGTCTGGATGAAGATGGTAAACTGTTAAAAATTGTTAACTGAGATTCTTCTATATGGTGCCTTGAACTGAATAAGTGAAATTAGGGAGTTGTCCTAGAAATGTTAGTCTTAGCTGTTTTGGTTCTGTGTGTAAAATGGGGGCACTATGCTCCTTTGCAGGTTGTGAGGCCATTGTAGAGACATAGAAATGTTTGTGTTGGAAATGACCATAAAGACCATCCAGTTCCAACCCTTCTGCCATGGGCGGGGACAACTCCCTCTAGGTCAGGTTGCTCAAAGCCCCATCCAACCTGGCTTTAAACAGTTCTAGGGATGGGGCATGCACAACATCTCTGGGCAGCCTGTGCCAGTGCCTCACCACTCTCACAGCAAAGAATTTCTTCCCACCATCTCATCTAAATCTACCCTCTTTTAGTTTAGAATTGTTAATCTTTATCCTATTGCCACACACCCTGACAGAGTCCCTCCTCATCTTTTTTCTGTAGGCCCTCTTTAGCACTGAAAGGCTGCTATGATGTCTCCCCGGAGCCTTCTCTTTTCCAGGCCTAAGAACCCCAACTCCCTCAGCCTCTCTTCACAGAAGAGAGGTGCTCCAGCCCTCTGATTATCCTTGTGGTGCTTCTCTGGACTTGTTCTAATAGGTCCATGTCCTTTTGCTGTGGGCCTCAGAGCTGAGCACAGTGCTCCATGGGGTCTCACAAAAGCAGAGTAGAGAGGGAGAATCACTTCCCTCGACCTGCTGGCCACACTTTTCATGCAGCCCAGTATACAGTTGGCTTTCTGGGCTGCAAGTGCACGTTGACAGCTCACATTGAGCTTTTCATCCACCATCACCCCCAAGGTCCTTATCAGAGCTGTTCTCAATCCATTCTCTACCCAGCCTGTATTTGTGCTTGGGGTTGCCTTGGTCCAGGTGCAGGACCTTGCACTTAGCCTTGTTGAACTTCATGAGGCTCACACAGGCCCACCTCTCAAGCCACTCAAGGTCCCTCTGGATGCCATCCCTTCCTTCCAGTGTGTTGACCACACCACGCAGCTTGGTGTTGTCTGCAAACCTGCTTGAGGGTGCACTCAATCCCACTGTCCACGTCAAAGACAAAGATGTTAAATAATACTGGTAAGAAGGACACAGATATAATAATGAGACTTCTTATTAGCTCCTAAATGGTTAGCGTTTACATTTTATGAGTTCTTTCTACTTTTACATATTGTATGAGTAAAAATTAGCACTGAGTGGTTGTGTCAGTTGTTTCAGCATGGGTACTATACGCTATTGATAAAATTGGCTGTATATGAAATTATTGTTTTCTTTTAAATATTAATTGATGTAGCGCAACTCCCCTTTACTACTTCTAATCTTTTAGATCTGATCCTCAGGGTTTTGGTGAATATAAATTTGTGCATTAAAAGACTGAATTTAAAATAATGTCATTTGTTTATAAAAAATAAAATTGCACAAACCAATAGTTGCTTAGCAGAGCCCAAGCACAGAACAAGCTGAATGGTTTCTGTGGCAGGACTGAGGCGACGGAGAAAAAAACAGCTGTCCTTTCTCACATGTACCCAGAACTATAGCTAAAGTGGATAAAGACATGTAAAGAGATACTAGCATATTAGGCTGGTCTCTGTTGGGACTTGAAGGCAATCATTTCATAAATCATTTTAGTCTACTGGCACCATATTTTGCCTTATTCTAAAATCTTGTACAAATGTCTGCAAGGAAATCTTTAGGTGTTCGAAGAATTTTGTCCTCTGAAAAGGAGTTTCTTAAGAAAATGGGTAGGCTTTAAAATTAAGCAAGGAGGGTTAAGAGAACCTTTGATAAGGAATTTTAAGAATCTGGGAGAAAGCACTTTAATAATACTGTTATAGTACTTTTCATCAGTCTTACTACACCCATGTGCAGTATTTCAGCTCTGTAAACTGAAGCATATTTATGTTAAATGATTTGCCAAATATCCTATCATGGGTAAGTGGCAAGCTGGAAATGGAACCCAGGAGTCCTAATTTGATTTCTTGTAGAATTCAAAGACAGTATTCAAAGCCTCTGAAAGAAAAACACTCAAGAATTCAACGGTAACAGTCTGCATGAGGAGTCTCCCATTTCAATAAATGTGTGGTTATGATATGTCTGTACTTCACTGACCAAGGTCCCTGAGGTTGCTTTCAATCCAAACCCATGTCTCCTTTGTGGGTGCACATTGCACTACCAAATCTTTCAGTGCTCTGAACCAAAAGTCTTGTTCTTAATGGACATACTGGGGAAAATACAGCCATCTAAAAACACCACCACTGCCAGTGAAAAAAAGCAAGTATGGGTGAAATAAAATCTGTAGAGTCATAAGAATATAAACTGCAGCTTGAAAGCTTCTATCAGTGCTGGGCTTCCTTTTTTTAAAGTGAAGCAGAGACAGCAGATGATATTATTTGCCTTAAAACCCTCGTCTAACAGTATTTGCGATCTCTGTGAGATCTTGAATAAATACAGATCTGTCTCTGCATTTTTTAAATTCATGTTTTGAAATGTGACGACGCACTGGGTGAGCCTTACAGAGAGGTATTTCTGGTTTCTTTTGATAGAAGTCTCTTTGTGTCAGCTGGTCTCCCCGGTAGCTTTTGCAGTACGTGAAGACAGAAGGTGAGAACAAGAGCAAACAATACCATCTTACGGAATCTGGGCAAACATTTGCAATCAGTGGGTTAAGTGCGTTGGCTGGTGTAAAAGGCTTGCACAGACTCAGGATCTAGTCCAGAAAATCCAGTCTCATGCTCTTGAAAGGAAAATTCAAGAGTCAGGGGGAATGCAGTCCAACACAATTTGTGCAGTCAGGGTTTTTGTTTGTGAATTTCTGTCAGGATTGAGCTCAATGTTTTTATAAAATATAAAACTGATGTTCTTCCTTAGAATTCCAGTTTATGCCAGAGTCAGAAGAAATTTTGTGTGTTACAGCGAGTTTACTTTGCAGAGATAGTGTGAATTTCCTGAGCCAAGACATGGAGGACATAAAAGGCAGTTTTGTGAACAGAGTTTTTCATTAATATCTAATTTTATGTTTGTTTGGCCAGAAATTGAAGGAATTTTATTTTCTTACATCGGTGCTGAGAATAAGAAGGTTTGAAAGCAATGAATAGATGGAAAGCTACAGCTTAATACACGTGCTCTAAAGCTACAGCTTAATACACATCCACTGTCTGTACAGTAAGTAGTCACTGCAGTTGCTTAAACATTGGTTCTTGGTACAATTTGAGATGTTATGACACATCTCCTGGCTTACAGCTGCTTTTCTCAAAAGACAAGTATTCCAGAAGTGGTAAGTCATATCTGCTAGATGTGTCCAGATGTGTCGAAGCCCTAGGGCTTCTATGATGGCACTTGGAAGCTATGCTTAAGCAAATGACTTAAGCCCTAAAAATCAAACTTTACACATTTGTAACCACATCTGGCACATGATTTATTGATCATAATCCTAATATGCAATAATTCAGGAGAAATCCTTTTCCTAGCACTTAGTAGAATTAAGTATCATAAAAAGAACGGAGGTCAGATGTAGACAAGTTAATTTAATTAATGATTAATTGATTACAATGTTGATCCTCCGGCATTTTAGATCAGCACCTACATCAGGATTTTTACCTATAAATGCTCATTCTATGTGTACTATATACAGTGGGTGTGATGGATAGTTAAGCATACAGTTTAACCATTAGTATATCTGACACAGCATAAAAACCCCTCAGCACTTTTGCTGACTGGTATAAGTACGACTTGACTTCCCAGGTTGCTATGCATTTGTGCCTACTAGTCACTGAAAAAAAAAATTACTGGAAGTTGAATTGTTGTATTGTAACTTTAGTGTTAATTGCAAAATGTATCAAGCAAAAGTTAAAAAACAAACAACAACAACAAAAAACACGTGAATTTATGTCCATGTTACTGAAATCTGTGTAGGAAGAGAGGATCTATTAAATATCTGCAATTTATTAAATTCTCCACTAAAGCATATATTATCTGGTGTTACCCAAAGGGATATACCATATGTTTTAAACAACTGGATTATAATTTTAGGTACTGCACAATGTATATTGATCTTGTCCTATTTTACAGGTGTCATGAATGACATTATTTCTTTTTAGTTGTTAATACAAGGCTATTTATGATGTCAGGGACCAACTACAGTTTGACATGATTGGTTTGGCTACCTGAGCCCTTTTTTTGAAGACATTATCCTTACTAGAAGTAACACAGTGAAGCATGAATCTTTTCCTTCCATTTCCTGCACTCTTCAACTATTTTCTATCATGAAAACAAGAATAATGTCTTTTACAAACTCTCTTCTTGGCCCCTATTCCAGCTCCCACTGACTTCCGTAAGTATTTTACCTAAGTAGAGACCAAATCAAGAGTTAGTGAGGTACTTCAGGGTTTTATGCTCTATTTACAGGAACTTGAAAGGACAGATTTCTTTGGTGGTGAAATCTGAGGAGCTCTTGAATATTGCCCAACACTGTTTTAACCTTTTTCCAGCAGGAAATCTATAGATTCTTTTGGCAGGAACCTGTCTTTTGTTGATGTTCAATTCTGGTTTAACTTCATGAAACTTCACCTAGAACCAGATTTGGAGATTTGAGGTTACCAAGATCCTTTTTTTTTTTTTTTTTTTTTTTTTTTTTAATGCTGTACA
The DNA here is from genome assembly GCF_009819795.1 of Aythya fuligula. NCBI lineage: Eukaryota > Metazoa > Chordata > Aves > Anseriformes > Anatidae > Aythya > Aythya fuligula. Next base: position 87,608,778 of record NC_045559.1, read on the forward strand.
GTTTTACCTGCTGCCTTTAAGCATAGCATAGGAGAAAGAGACTCTAAATCTGTCTAATGATAATGCAGTGGAATGAGGTACCATAACCCTTGCAAAGTTGGTGTTCATTTAAGAAACTATAACTTGTGCTTTTTTTCAATTATTTGTAGTTCTTCTGATTTTATTTGTTCTGCCTTGATGAATACAAAGTTTATGGTATCTGCTTTCTCTGAGAAATTTCTTCTGATTGTACAGTATTCAATGAATTGGGGGAAGAACTGTCAGTCAGTTTTATGACTTGGTGATTTGTTTTCCGGCCATGACTTGGGACAGGCAATAAGAAGGCTGAGGTTCACATCCCCAGCTATCATCCAAGATCATTGTGTAGGCTCTGGCCGACTATTTCTGATGCAGAGGTGGTAGTAACATTGATTAATTCACGATCACAAAGTGCTTTGGACTCCCGGGATAAAAAGCAGAATAGAAGTGCAAAGTGTTATTAATGGAAAGGATGCTTGACATGCTTAGTATACTACATTAAATATCATTTAAGGATGGGTACGTTACGAGAGTGTGACTCAGCTGAAAGTAATTATGGTTGTCTTCAATTGAGAAAAACAGATTCTTAATCAGTGCATCACAGTTACAACACTTGTGGTAACTTCCTGGTTAGGTTTATGGATCGATTCAGTTCATCTGAGTAACATATGGCCTAGGAACCAAGATGCTGACAGCATCTTCCGTGTTTGGGGAACACCTGCACTTACTTTTGGTACTGATGTCTGGGAATTTCTCTTCCTGTCCTAGCTGGATTTATCAAGCTTTCACCTGTGATATAATTTCAGAGAGTATCATTCTGCAAGGCATGTATTTTCCCCTTTTCCTGGTGATTGGTAGAAGAAATGTGTAGTTCTCTAAAATAAGAGAATTTATTTAGAGTTCCTCCTCTCTGGGGTAGAAAGTCTAAAATACAACATGGTTGTATTTACACTGGGACAGATTTTGCTCTCGTTTATATTAATATGAGATTTGCCACTGTGTCCCCAAAGCTGGGATTCAGCATTTTAGGGTCTGTTCCTCTGTAGTGGGAAGCACTTGCTGATTGAACGCTCTTTGTGAAAACATGGGTATGTTACAAAACCAGCTTTTTTCCAGAGCTACTTAAAACTACAAGGCTTTCTTGTGGAATTTCAGTGCTTATGCATGATATGTACACCTAGATTAATATTTTACTTTGCTGGCAATAGTTGCGGTTTTACTGAAAGTGTCATAATATCTCCTGCTTTCCTTAAAGATTGAAGTAAACAGATAATGTCCAGATCTTCAGTTTCTGTTTGTAAAATGTTTCTAGTCCTCATGACTGGAGGGAAGACACTCTATCATGATCAAAGCATCATACAGCGACTCAGAAATGAGGAAAAAACATAAAACCTGGTACTTATTAGATTGTTAGTATTTTTAAAAGATGCTAGAATTTTCAGGGGAAAACTGTGAAAGACGGGAAGGGAACAGTATGAAATTAGGATTGGCAGTATTCATTTGCATTTTGTTTTCAGTTTGGTCTGAGGAATAGTTTAGTGGTCTGAATACTAGCTTTGAAATCCCTGTGCAAGTTGAGTACGTGTCTACAGTATCAGCAGCAGGACTGGGAACAAAATTTGTACCTTCACACCTCTGCAAAGAACAAGTACAGCAGTGGGATTTTATTATATACTTTGCTAGCCATTTAAACAAAGATTGCTGAAACGATCTTCTGTCTGTGCATATGTCCATTCATAGAAATATTTGTGTTACTTATCTGTGTTTTTATTAGTTGAACAAGAGGTGCACTATTCAATGATCATTTATATGATGCTTCTGCATGTCTGCCTGTTTGCTTGGCTAGATTTTCTCTTCTCCTCACACTCACAAGTGTTTGGGCAGTGAAAGTACTTGTTAAATTTCCAAGGTATTTTGTGATATTCTGCTGCTTTAACTCCTTAAATTAAGTTGGTATTCATTAATAAAAGGTATGTACTCATTCAGACACTAGTTATTAGGATTGGTATAAGAATTACCGGGTGAAATTCTATGTTCTTTATTGTATGGGAATTGGGCTGCAGGATTACAGAGGGTCTTCTATGGCTTTGAGAGCTGTGAAATAGCTTTCAAGATTTAAAATGAATGGTTATGAATCATTTTTTTTCTGTATAAATTCCATTACAAAAATAACAATAACAATAAAACTGCAAATAAAATAGTTTGTTTGCCTAGGGAATTGTTTAGTTTGTTATTTGGATTGCCGTACTGCCCCAGTTCCCAAACAGAATTAGGGTCTGTTTGTACTAAATGTTTGTGCAGAAATTAAGAGATTGCCCCTGCTTTAGGTCTTTGTAATCTACGTCGGAGATTCATACAAATGAGAGGAGACATCGCTATAGGCAAAATGTCAAAGGACATTTTGGAGATTATCCTTTTGTAGAGATGGGCCAAGCAATTCCAAGTCAGATTTGAATCATGCAGACTGTGGTAGGCACGGTACCTGTTCTGTGGAAGAAACAAAACGGCATAAAGTAAAACTTTCTTTTTATTTCTTTCTTTCTCTTTGCTCTTTTTTTTTTTTTTTTTTTTTTTTTTTTTCTTTTTGGAAGGCTGAAGATCTCAAAGAACTCTGTTGAAAAAATTAACTTCCAGAGAAAATACTTCTGATTTTCAGCTAACAGATTTGCCTTTAACAAAAAAATAAATATATATATATATAAATATATATATAGTAATATTATTAATAATAAAAATCTTAACACTGCCACTAAAGGCATTCTTCTTCAACAGCTGCAATTTATTTTTTTTTTAATTGAAGCTTTTACAAGTATATACTTTTAATCAGCATTTGCTGGGGAAAAAAGTTGGAACCTAGTAATAGTGCCTGTGACTCACTGGTTTCTGTGACTACCGTGGCTTGAGAACTTGTTGAAATTAACCTAAAATGTAAAATGTATATGACTTTCTAAAAGCAAATGCCAAATCACCCTCCAGACACTTTTGCAAGCCATTGGGATTTTTACATGGGTATTCCCTCTAGGTCTAACCAGAAACAGCTTTCTCTGCAAGAGATTTTAGGTAGAGAGTATCTCCAGAATTTGAATTTGGATCCTAACTGTTTTGCGTATGGGAAGGAGAAGTAGTAGTGTTGTTTCTTTCTCTTCCATTTGCTTTTTTCTGTTTCCTAAACATAATGCCTACTTCCAGGAGAAAGGAAGAAGAGATATCCATTACTTTTCCCTGCCTTGCTTCCACCTGTAGATAATCTTCTCCACTGAGTAAATCAGGGCATCTGCCAGGAGTGCTGTTTCCCCAGCCAGCAACATAAGGAAACTGTCTAGCTGTACACTGCAAGATTTCCCAGCTCTGTGTTTACAAAACTTGTGAGGAGAAGCAGGAGCTTTGGAAACTTTTTTTTTTTTTTTTTTTTTAAAAAAAAAAAGCATCAGCTGGCACTTGATGTTAGGAATTTTACATAATGCTGACACAAAAGCAAAATCTGAAGTCTGTATTTTCATCCAGTGAATCTTAGGAGCTCCTTGAAAGCTTGAAACTTGATTTGCTAGAACTCTTTAGAGCGGTTATAAAGCTATTACCTTTTAAATCTGAATTGTTGTGTTTGCCAAGATCAGGTGGACTTTTTGGACCCTGAAGAGTAAAAGTGAGGCTGCAGAGAAAATTTAGAGTCAGACCTATAGTTTCAGTGCAGTTTAGGGTGGAGGAATTACATGTTAACAGGTCTTAAACAAAAATCTTCATACTGCCAAAGAAAGACACAGAACATTGTAATATTTAAATCAATCTGAATTTCCTTGGTCTAAAAATAAAATAAAGGAAAATAGTGCAACTTGGTGAATACATCTTGACCTCATGCTATTTTTACAAGTCAGACAGATGTGCCGGCACCGATAAGCTGGTACCCAGGACTAGCTATCAAATCAGAAATCTGTGGACTCACTCTTCAAATCCCAGCACTAATCGCAATGATAAAGAGCTACCTTTCGATTAATCCTGCCCTGGACTTTAGACGAAAGATACTGCAGTTTAATTACTGAGTGAAATCCACTTTGTCTGATCTGCCAGTCTGCACTGTAATGTCATAATATAATCAGCTTCACCCCTGTCTGAAGCTCCAGGGCTGTGAAGTCCAAGGACTTGTTTGATTGGAAGAAATAAAACGATGTTCAAACAACCACCAGCCTCAGTGCTGTAATTACCAAAATCTTGTTTGCATCTGTCTGTCATTTTTGCCATTGGTTTTTTATGACACTAAGAGGCAAGGAGAGATTGTGGTGGATAAGAACAGAGACCTGACAGGTGACAAATAAGATGTGGGAGGGTTCGCTTGTAGAAAATAATCACTGTAAAATATTCAGGCTAATTAAACTGGGTCTCTTTCTTACATATTTCCCATCGGCTTCAGTGACACATGCCGGTTCAAGCAAAGCCAGCCATCGGTACTGTCATCTCATAATTAAAACCTGTAACTGATCTGGGAGTGTCTCCAGCAGAGGTTCCAGTGAGGGGACAGAATCATGCGAGCGAGAGAGAAATGTATTTTTACCCATGTGAGAGCTACCGCGGGGCTGCCACTGTGTGAGACGTTCCCTCCCTCCTTCTCTCCCTTCCTCCCTCCCTCACCAGGAGATACCAGCCGTGACTTGGAGGGACTGTTCCTTCAGACAAAGGAGGCAGCCACGGTTTACTGATACGAATCACTTAATGAGTCCTGCACAGGCGTAGGGCTCAGCTCCCACAGCTCTTTGGGAACTCATAACGAGTCCCACTGGAAGCAAAGGGAGGATTTAGGGTGCTCCTGTTCTGTTGGTGTCAGGCCTGCCTTCTCCCTGACCTCCTTTATGGAAAGTGACACCAGGGAGTGTGGGTAGTAATTTCTTTTCAATATACCACAGGGAACTTTATTCTCAAGAAGTTCATTACCTGCTCCAACACTGTTTCACAGTGCATACGGTATACCAGTTGGGTAGCAGTGATGTCCTGTTACCCCTGACCTCAGCTGAAGATCATTAACAGGAGGTGAGAAGATCCAAATTTTCTAATGCATGCTTGATTTGGATACTTCTCTGGCCATGCCAGGGAAATTGTGATAGTGTACAAAAAGAAGAATAGCTGACAAAGCCCTCAAAAATAGTTTTCTCTCAATTTATTGTGAAGACATAGATGCTAATGACCAGAAGAGGAAACACAGCTTTTACCTAGCTGCAGCTTTTAGGGAGGATGTTACGTCCTGTGCTGGTGAGGTGAAGTCTGGTTGATTTTGCTCGTGTCTTTAGAATGCTTAAGCTTTCTTCCCCTACCTATCCCCCAAATCCTGATTTATCTCATCTTTCTTATTCTATGTTCTCTGCTTTCGTCTTTGCGTCTTTTCTGTCTTGACTGTTTCCAGCCAGATCTTCCTTTTCTCACGTGATGTATTCCGTGCAACCCACACCATTTGATTTGCACTTAGGATTTTTTGTTCCACCCTTCTAGCGTGGAGGTCTTGTACTTTCACTCTTCTCCCAGCTCCTCTCCCCTAAAAACACTTGCAATTTCCATCTCTATCTGTTCTCTATCCATCTGTTTTTAGAGAGTGAGCTGGTAGACTATCAGAGCAAATCACAACCACGGTTTGATTACGGTCCCTGAGCCACATCCTCATCAAAGGGTTGCTGTGTTCAGCACCTATGACTAAAGAGGCCAAGCACAGGGTAAGATGAATACTCTCAAGGTAACCTGGAGTTATAGCCTGTGGGTAGATTTCTGTGCAAAGACCAATTCTCCTCTGTATTGCAAAATCAGAGCAATGTCTTAGGGCAGAGACTGGGGATGAGGAAGAATATCAGACAGCAGTTGTTAGCAGTATGTGTCTCTGTCTTAAACTTGCAATACATTTACTTTCTTCCTCTTCCTTTTGTACCCTGTAGCTGACAGCGGTGCCTAGCATTGCCTGTCAGCAGGGATGGCATGCAGGGTGTTTTGCAATGGAAATCTGGCTTTAAACCTAACTGGGTTTGTCACTAGTGTTTTAACTTCTGAATAGTATTTAAACATTGCAGACTGCAGACTCAGTTCCAGCAGGATCTATCCAGAGGAGACTGTCTAGAGAATCATCTCTGAACCAGCTTTGACCAGCAGCAGTAGCCCTGGCGCTTTATTTGTACAGTACTTTTGCCCTCAGTCTAATCCTTTGCTTTAGAAACAGAAATGTCAGAAGGAAGATGTGCACAGCTTCTCTTAAATCCCAAGAGAGTATTTTTCAGCATGAAGGAGTCCATCTAGTTACATGGCCTTGCTAAAACCATCCCTCTGCACTGATGATCTTGCTTCCCTGGGGAAAAATGCCAGGGGAACCTGAACAATAGTTTTATGGCCAGTTACTACAGCAATGATTTCTTTTCTAAATAAGAGGATAATGGAGGGCATAGGGTAGTGTATAATGTCACTTACTAAGAAAGGAAGAAATTAGTGTATATTGATCAGAATAAATTGTGTTTCTTTACAACAGGAGAAGGATACGTGCAGGTGGACAAACAGAATTTGTTGAAAGTAGGGTGATATTTGTAAATATCAGGAGCAATTCCACTCAAATGTGTGAATCAAATCCAACTCAGGGAGAACCAGGGGCAAGAGCTGAATCTCAAGGCTACTCCTTGAGTAACTCCCAGTAACTCCTGCAAGTTACTGGGAAATGACTTGCTTTCCAGTTGAAAATTGCATCATTGTGTTACTTTATTAGTTTTAGAGCTGGTAAGAATACTATTGACAAGGTGTCACTTCATCATAATATTCTCTTTTCTGTTTAGCAGAAAGACTTTGAAGAGAATTTTCTGGTCACTTTTGATGACAGAGAGATTGAAAACCTCAGGTTTTTAGGACTGAAGGCATTTGGCCACCTTACTGTTTTTTAGCATGCTAGAAACCTGTTTTTTTTCTGTCCCTGTGAAGAATCCAAAACTCTCATCCACTGCCCAGCTCTAATTAAAATGGACCCCTCCCCAGCAACAAGCCTGATGGCTACTCCACGGTCCTTTTAGTCAAAGCACATCTCTTTGTGCACCAGGGAGAGCTGCTGCTCTGAGAACCCCAGGAAGGAGAAGGAACATCCTAAGCAAACAGGAGGTGGAGCACACCCTGCAACGGCACAGCTCGACTCCTCATCCAGGCACTAACGAGTGCCCTGCTGATAACACAGGGCCATCAGCCAGGTTGCTTTGGGATTCACTAGAAAGCTTATCAATATTTGCACTGCTTTTGGCCGTGCTCGCCCCACTTTTTAAATGGAGGCTAAAGAGATGTTGAATTTAAGCCCCCGAGATTCTGCAAGAGCCAGAGGAGAGTTAATAGTTGTGGTCTCCGGTCCTTCCGATGCTGCTAATAATATTTTAAGGGCAGAAGGCAACTGTTAATTGTGATGTAACTTGAATGATTTCATCGCCCTACTCCTCTCACCCGGTTGGGACATTCATCAGCTCTTCCTGGTCACTGCTGACCTGGGATGCCAGCAATCTGGCAATCCTGAAAAGCAACTTAGCCAACCTGGAGGTGATTTATCCACTCTGGTCTGTTTCTGCAAATGTTTTCCTTATCCGATTATACGTAAAATGCACTCATGCTTATGATCTTGTGGAGACTTTTGATGTTGTTTTGCTTTTATATATATATATTCACATATTTAAACTATTATCATGTCAAGGGTGAGGAAAAAAATCATTTAACACCTTGTTGCCAGTCCCCTAAGCTACGCATTTTTCTCAAAGCCCACTGCTCCAGTAAATGATAAAATACCCTTTTGGGGAATTTTATCAGCGGTAGAATCTTTTTCCCCTTTAGCATAAAAAGTAGTTGAGAAACCAGGGGGGCAACTTACATGACTGTCAGAGCCTCTATTGAATTGGTCCACAGGTCTAAAGAGATCAAAATTGTTTGAATTGACCCTTTCTGTTGCCAGTGTAAAGAGAAATCCCTTAAGCTTTTTGCTTTCTTGTCATGTACAGTCTCCCTTTGTCAGTTCACGTCCGAGGTCCCCGTTTTCATTTTTCTTAGGGCTAGCAGGAGCTCTCGCAATATCTGTCTTTATCATGTCTGCAGTGAGAGAGCAAGAGACTGAGTGTGAGGGTGTGGGGAGAAAGGGTAAAATACACGAGGTATCTGACCCTCTCGTACCTCACGCTGTCTCTGAGAACCGCAACCTTATCAAAAATCACAGCTGTGGCTTCTGTGACAGAGGATGACAACAAAAGCAACTTTGCCCACAACAATTATTATTCAGATTTTAGACCTCTGCTTTAAAACAAATGCATTTGGAGCAGAGATGTGGAAAGGAGGAGAAACACAAGTGTTGCTTATTGGGGGCCCTGCAGACAGAAAATTATTGTGTTTCTAACGCTATTGATTTTTTGCAGCAGCTGATATTTCAATCTGGGTGCAGCATGTCTGAGAGTCTACGCACACTGTCAAGAAGAAATATGATAGTGTCTTAAAAGATTAATAATATCGCTGGTCCTCAGGAGGCCTGTCTTAATTCACTGGCCTGTTCCTTGGCATGTACTGTAATTTATCTAGTCTGATTTGAATAGCAAATGGCAATCGGCTGCCATTAGGGAAATAGGCATCAGTCTTATTGATCCAGGATGGGCTGGATTTTATTTAAGGAGAGCTGCAAAATGTTATTAACTTCCGGATGAGAGGCTGGAGGTGGAGAATTTTTTGCACTGTTCCAAGGGGGGAAATTGCACCGAATCTGAAAAAGTCCTGAAATAGATAGGAAGGGGGCTGAGGGGATCAAGGGGGCATGGGTAGAGGGGTTCAACTGCTACCAGTTTGTTTCTAAAGACATTCATTATTTCCAACACAAGTGTTTTCTTTTCTGGGTTCTCTGTAAGGTTATGTCAATGCGGTACTGAGTTGTCTTTAGGTGAAGGCAGGAGGTGCTTTACATTTGGGGAGAAGAAAGTGTGGTGGTTGATCTTCAGCACTGATTGAGTTGACTCTTCAACGTGCTGAGTGAATTGTTTATTTCCCAGTCCCCCTCACTATGCCTAATAGGAACTATACCATTAATCTCCAGACATCAAGGGAAACGTACTCCTTGCTGGTGATGGCTTCACGTGTTTGGAAATGCCACCAGTGCTTCCTGAGGAGGGTGGCTGATGTGGCTGGGAGGGAGATAATGCCAGAGCTGCTGTAAAGGTCCTCTCTTGGTTTCCTGTTCATACCAGGTCTCGTCAGAAGTCACAGCGAGGGGTAAAAAACAGTCTTTGGATAACTCAGAGGTGCTGCAAATCCTTCAGGTGTTTTTTTTTTTTCCCCCCCCAGTGGATAATATTGTTAAATTTCACAATAGAGCCATGGATGTGAGGAAAATAGAACTGGTGTGATTTCAGTCTCTGCTAACTGAGGGGATAAATCATTTGGTATTATTGGGAGTCTGGAAACTCATGCCTGAAAACGAAGTGTAAAGAAGTAAAATCACACTGAATACCTTGGGAAACTTATAGTCTCGTGGCATATCACTGTGGAATAACCTCCCCAGGGAGGTGGAGAAAGCCCAGCTATTTGGCATGCTTTAAAGTTAGACTAAATAGAACATCAGAAAAAAAATATTGTAAGGAATACCTTAGCTCAGGTGGGAGGATGGAGGAAATGATTAAATACCATAGGTCTTTCGAACTTTAATCACTGTGATTCTTTGATACATCACATTCTCCCAGCAGGAACCTCTAGAAAGAAAGATCCAGGAGTGCTGTCTATTAAAAAGCTTATAGATACCTCAGTTCCAGCAGGAGACACTGTAAGGAACAGCAGAGGAGGGTTGTATGTAGAGGGCTTCAAAGCTACCTTCCAGTCCCTGTCTTGCTGGGAAGCCAGCGCTTTAGGGAGCAGGACGGGAATGGGAGCTCCCAGCCCTTCCTGTGCCAGGTTTTCTGCAGGAGGCACTGGGAGGACTGGGCAGGGATTGCTCTTTCAGGAGGTGGGAAGTACATAATGGAGAAAGGGATTGGGGAAGGGAGGGTCCCCACAGCTGGTCAGCATTAGCTTTTGCCTTTGAGAAGCTTCTTGAGGCTTGCAAGACAATCTCACTGCTTTTTCCAACAGCGGTCACAGTAAGGAGAAAAAGGTGTGGGAACGTTTAGGAGAAGTCGCATCTTGTTTCCTGTATTTCTTTTGAATCTGAAATATGGGCATAAACAATCAAGTGCTACAGGAAATGGCCAAGCACAAAAGCAATAAAATAAATTGAAACTGACTTCGGGTTTTTTTTTTTGAGCAGCAGTAATTGCTATACATTGTGATGTTTGCATAAGAAATTAGTTAATGTGTAGGAGAATGACATGTGATACATTTTATTTGCCTGATGACTGTAGTCTCTGAGTGAATGACTTATTAAGGTTAATAAAAAAAATTTGCTTGTGACTTGTAATAATCCAATTGCTAGAATTTAACATCCCCTTATGCATAGTTGCCTAAAGGGGGGAAACTAAATTACACATACGTTCTAATGACCGACTGGCTATGCTTTTATTTATTTCTTAATAGCGGTTTGAGAACAAACAATGTGTTCTAAATTGTTGGTCTGTCTGTCTTTCTGCCTGCCTGGGCAGGAACGTTATGGCTTTCTTAATTCTCCTGTGTGATTTATCATCCCCAATTCATTGTTTTGCATAACTCTGCTCAAAATGAAGAAATGTCATTATTTTGCAGTGAAAAAGTTGTCATTTGCATAATGCCTGCCATTAATTATTGTGAGACTAATGCAGTTGTTGATATTTTTAGGGCACAGTGGTACATCCTGCACCTTGTATAATGTCATTCTGAAAACATTGGTAGTTAATAGGTGCCACAACACTGCACAAATGCAAGAAAGGAGGAGGAGAAGAAGAGGAAGGGCACATAATGGAACAGGCTGTGATCTTTACTTAAATTTTTCTTTTCCTGAAGTACATGGTGAGAGACATCTGCAAACGGAAGCAAGAGATAGGAAACTGTGACACTCGAGAGAATGAGGGAATGAAGGAACAGAAACGTTTCCTTCTGCATGTGTTAGTCAAGATGGACCTAACTAAAACTCTCTCATGCTGACGTTCCCTGGAATTTGAGAAAACTCACGTTGGTATTTAGTGACTGTTATCCCATAGCTGGCACTCTTCCCCCTTGAAGTCTTTTGTTACTGTTTTAGTGGCTTATTTATTTTTACTTTGAAGTTTTTTTTATAATTTCATTTCAAATATATAAAGTGAAAGCCCCTGCATATGCATAACAAATATTATTTTATAATGTCCTTTGAGTCTATGAGGGGAAAGCAAAACAAACAGATCTGACCCCTATTAAGAATTTAATAAATCTAGTTACTGAAGTATAGTTCCTGATCTCATCTTTGCAGCTGTTCACTGCTATTTGAAAGTCTCTTGATTCAAGCCACCAGTGGTTGAAGAAAAATATCATTGTCCAGTCAGGCTTGCACATTGCCAGAGGAAAGCAGCTTTTTCATTACTTTTTTCATTGCAAAAGTAGTTGATTTGGCCGACAGATATTGGAAATGGGGAGACAGAAAAGCAGTCTTCTATAGATCTGTAAATAGAGAACATGGGATGAATTTTCCACTTTTCCAAGGATTTCCATTGCTCCCTAAGTAATTAAGAGAGCCTGTTCTCTGAATAACATGTGCACGATAACTATAATAACTATTAATAGTCAAATGGAACAAATATAAGGGTCTCAGGTTGGCAGAGGCTTTCTTTCCTACATGTCTCGTCCAACCAGTACTGCATATGCAGGATTGCTTGAATGCAATAGCCTTTCTTCTACCCCTTTTCTTTTTTGGTCTTTACTAAGAAAATATCGGTGAGCAGTGTCTGAGGCTGTGGTAGTGGCTGAATGCTAATGGAGAGAAATTAGTTCAGAAGGCCATAAACCATGAACAGAAACTACGGCTTTTGGTATATTTAGCAGTAAATAAGAAGCGTGGCATCGTCTTGCCATTCTACACAATTACTACGTTGTCTTTGTTTGCTGACATATCTTAAAATGCCCGTAAGAGAAATCATGGCCGTTTACTCTTCAGATACTGCGATTCACTGCCTCCAGAGGGATGTTGTTTCTTCTCCTGTTTTCTGCCATTAGAATTAAAACAACAACAAAGAAAATTAAACCACAAAAGTTCAAATAATGCTTAAGAGTCTAACTGAAACCCACAAAGGGCAGGAAATTCATCTCCAAAGATTGCCAGTCTGTCCTCAGCTCACCCTATTGTCACAGAGAACTGAAAGTTGTTCCTACAGTGGGTGATCTTACAGACCACAAATGCTGCAATACGTAGACACAATAGGAAACACAATAGAAGAACAGAGACTGAGCTTTACTCTTGGTTTCTTGGCTTTGTTAGGTGTGAGACAGACTTCTCACGTACATTAGGGTAATTTTTTGTGTGTTTTTGTGCACTTTGAGCACAAGTGCAGTGTATAAATAGTCCACAAAGTTGTAATTTGTAGTTACGAACTACATCACAACCATAAATAGCAATCTTTAATATTACAGAAATGCTCCATGTGTCAGTTGTTGATATCTTATACCCATACCACTACCCCTTCTTGAGACTTTTTAGAAAAATATGAAATACCTCGTGTTGGCAAGAATCCTAGAGGATGCAAATCAGGAGGAGAAATTTCTGCAAAAGGTTGTAAGAACTAAGTGCCAAAACTTTGTCCTTCATCATCCTGATAATTTGAGTATCTCCAAAGACTTTGCAAATCTCACAGCAATTAATCCTTAGAGCAGCTTTTCCCAATTGACAGAATTAGATATATGTGTGATGGGAAAGAGGCTTCTGTCCCTGCTATCCCATCCCCGTTGGAGAACTTTTATGCCATGGATGAGCTGCAGGTCTGCTGGAAGAGCATGAATCCTCAGAGTGCTCCTCCTGTAGGATAAATTTAGGAGATGCTTGGCAGCCGTTAGAATGAAAAGATCTAAGTTGTCTTCCTGTCTTTGATAGAGACTTTCTGTGTGGCCACAAAAAAGTCACATCGTTTCTCTCATAATTTTCTTCAATGAGGAATTATAACCATTCCAGACATCTGAGGGTACATTGTGAGGATTAATTCATGAAGATTGTTGAGATATTCAGACGCTATAGTGATGAGTACCACAGAAAAGCCAGAAACAAAAAGCCATCTTATTTCATGCAAGACTTGGATGCAACTCAGTAAACAAGGCTTGGGGCCACACACTGAACAGAGAGGATTAAAAAAGAATATTTGAACTAGTCTCATTCCCTGGATGCTGTCCATTATGCAGAACACAAAATATACAATCATAACATGGAAGATTGTATTGTGACACTACAGTTGTTGTGACAGACTTCATTTTGATATTTTCCTACTTCTGAGTGCTTTGCTTTGTGGCCTTAATGTTTTTACTTAATTTTTGAAAGACATCTTTGGGTGTATCATGGACAGTAGACTATCTCCAGCTCCCACAGACATCATTCCATCATTGTGAATCTTGAACACCCATTTGAACCTAAGAGGTTATCACTGGTAATGAAATGAGGTAGATGGTCTTCATCTCAGGAATGAAGACTGCCACCTCAAATCCAAGCCAGCAAGAAAGAGCTGCTGTATCCGTATCACAAGTCTGAAAGAATGCCTTGTTCCCCAAACATTGCTCTTCCTGTTTCACTCTGAAGTCTTTGTCCTTAAAAGAGAGTTTAACTGTAGTTGTACCTGGTAAGGATATTAATCAATACCTAGGAGGTTGACAGCGCAATAGTAAATCATCAGTTGTGGCCATAATCCATGTGCTCCATAAATTCATTTTAAAGCCAGAATCTCTGTGATCTACACGTTAGCTATGTCAGAGCTTAGCCGCTGTCTGATATGTGTCAGATTGGTTCATTCTGCTGCTTAGAAAGTGGCAGGTGAGCCTTCCTATTTCTTAGTGCAGGGTAATGTTTTCTGCTTTTGGATCTTTGTGTTTAATTGACCTGGTAGACCTTTCTGTTGAGATTTTGTCCAATTGCTTTTTGAAACCGTTTTTACTTTTGGCATTGAAAACATCCTGTGCCAGTGAATTCCATGGTTTAATTACATATTGTGTGAAAAAGTACTTCCTTTTGTTTGCCTTAAACCTAGTGCTTGATAACTTCTTTGGACATTTCCTAGAAATACGTAATGAGAAATATGGAACAGTTATTAGCAGTTCACCTTGTTCTTGTTTGTTATGATTTTATAGAACTCCTTTATATTTTCATCAAGAATTTATTTTTTCAGGGCAGAGAACCCAACTCTTTTTCATCTCTCCTTGCACAGAAGATTTTTCCATACATTTTTGCACATTTCCACGTCTGTTTAGTTTGCTTATATCCTGTTTTGCACTGGGAGCTCAAGCCTACATGTAGCATTCAGGATGTGAGTCTACTGTGGATTTATTAGAGGGGCATAATTATGTTTTTAGTTTTATTTTCTGTTTCTTTCTTAATAGTCCCAACTTTTTTTTTTTTTTTACTTTTTTTTTTTTTTTTTTTTAACCTTTATGATCAATGCTGAGCATTGAGCTGGTGCTTTCATAGATATATCCACAAGGATTCCCTACTCTTTTTCCTACGTAGTGATAGCTAATCTAGATCCTATTGTATGAATGTGAGGTCATTTTTTCTATGAATATTGCTATAATTAACCATTTAGCCATTAACCATTGTTATAATGGTTAAAATTTGTTTTTCTCTTAATTGTCTAGTATCTCCATTTTACCAAGTCTTTTTTTCACAACATTTCAGTTTTAGCTTTTGTTGTGGTATATTTTTTTGGTAAGAAGTGCAAATTTTGTTGCGTCACTAGTCTTCTTTCCCTAGTCATTTATGAAAATGTTGAACAGTGTAAGTCTTGCTGCAAATTCTTACGGGACTCTGGTAGTAATCATCTTCCACTGTAAAAGCCGAATGTTTATTCCTCCCATTTACTGTGTGTCTTTGAGACAGTTATTAATCTGAGAGGCTTTTTTCTCTTATGTCATGATAACTTACTTTCTTTTAGAGTCTTTGGTGAGGCTTCTCAATTTTACTATTTCTTTTAGCAACTAGTACTACTTGAATCTCTTCCACATACGCCTATTCACTTCTCCTGGGAACTCTGCAAATTTGCAAAACAAGACTTCCTTCTACAAAAAACTCATGTTGTATCTTCTCTGTTTTATCTGCCCAAGTATTTTTATTATTTTTCTACCAGTCTCTATGTCGTTGATTATAGACTGATCTACATTGGTCTTTCTAAAGTCCTTTTTCCGTTTTTGATATTGCCAGCAAGTCACTTTCTATTATTTTGTTGTACACTAATTTTCTTTTGTTGCACTGATTATGTGCAAGAGTTATTAGTAAAGTTCTTTCATGTCTGATTTTCTTTAGAACTGTTAGATTAGAACCATTTTTTTTTTTTCCATTGCACATTTTCTCGGACTTTTATAAACTTCTCCATAGGGAACACAAGTACAATGAATTAATTTTGGATTTTTGTTCTGTCAACACTTTTTTCACCTCATCTGTTGGCCTTACAGATTCTGTGCAGAGTATTTGGAAAAGTTATTTATGGCTTTAGAAAGTTTTTCTTCAACATTTTCATGGGCCTACTTTATTCTACATACTAAAAATATATATATATATTCTGCGTTAAATATGGCTTTCTCTTTTTGGATGGTAACTTTTTACTTCTAGTAAAGAAGCTCATAAAAAAAAAAAAATCCTGTTAGAGATTTTCTTTTTTCACAGGTGATTATATATTTGTTTTGTGAATTCAGAGTAATGACTAGATATGCGTTACTGTAGGACAACTTTAAAAGTTCCTGCATCCAGAGAGATATCAAGCTTCTCTCCTGGAGAATTTTGCCACCTTGCAAAGGATTTTCATCTAAAGTGGCAATCGAATTATGACAGTTTACAATCTAGCATATTCAGGTAAATCAGAATGGCTTCTGGATTTCTTTAGTACCACAGGCTGTAATTTTCTGTGCCTGCCAGACAAACTGCTGAGATGTTTCTCAAGATGATCGAGGCAGACAACTGGGGGTCAAGATTATTACAGCTACTCTAAGGTAAGGCTTTCCTTCTACTTGTAAGAGACTTGAGTCTCTGATAACGTATCTTCTAACAGTAACATCTTAAAGCATTTTACTTTTAACTTTTTTTTTTCAATTTCCTTTCTACTAGTTTCCTTATTCTAAATATGAGTTTTTTAAAAACTTTTTTCCCCTGAAATTGCATATTGCTGTAGTAGGTTTTGCTATTATTTTTCAGTCCTATAGATAACTGATTTTACATGCATTATAATCATAAATACAGGATGATTCTTTAATACAAACATTTTAAAGTAGGTTTAGTGTTCTTTTTTAGCACTAAATTGTACTTCTTTTTTCATAGGTTTTCTAACTAACTGCTGCTTCTCAAATCTTTTTTACAATTCATAGGCATTGTCAGCATTTTGGGAAGATGTTGCATAATATGATTCTAACACCTATCCCTTTCTATGTAAGCCTGGAATTGAAAAAAACGTAGTACTTCTTAATTTTAATTTATTCATTTTATTTATATATGCTTTCTTTAATTCCTAGCACCCATCTCTCACCTGTGCATTTTACTCAGTCATTATTATGAAGCGCAACGCACAATGTCTTCTGTAGCAGCTCAAGTTGTGTCATATATAAGTCTTTGAAAAATAGGCATTGCACTTCTCTTATCTCAGTCTTTAGACAGTTAGTTTTGTACTGCAATGCTTACATATTTGACCTGGCTGTCTGTTTAGATGCTTTGCTTAAAGCGTATTTAGTCTATTGAGGCAGTTCTTTGCTATTCAGTACCTGAGTTTTGCCAACTTCTGGTCCATTTTGCTATAGTTGGAACCATTTCTTTTTTGTAGGATTTTGTAGGATCTAAAGGAATCTTAAGCTACATTTGTCTTCCCGTGAATGGGACCAGCTGGGGAGGGGGAAGAAAAAAAAGAAGAAGAAAAAAAAAGAGTGAGTTTAATGTAATATCTGACTTGCTGGCATCCTATTCAGACAGTCACTCACTCACTCAACCTGATATACAGCTGGGATCAGAAATTGTCAGATTGTGCTCAAGAAGTAGTTTTACTTTTGTTCTACATATTGGCTGACACACTTCCCTGTCTTTTGGCTTGTCAAGGGTGCTGCCTCCCACAATCTTGGGGATGCCTCTACCCCAGAGGATGAACAAGACCTGGAAGCTCTCCCAGTAATACATTGTAAAAAATGTTTTAAATGGTTTTCAGAGTACATCAGAATCGCAATTATCTGAAGAACATGGAAAGAACACTGAATAGAACTCGATAATCGCGTTTATGAGTAACCAAAATGCCCTGCATGCCCATGGATCTGTGGAAATAATTAGTAATAGAAGCAATTTACCATTTAATTAATAAATGACAAGGGGCAAAACCTTGTCTGGGTTCACTGAATTTGGATAATTGAGGCTCCACTGTATTTTAGAATCTGAAATATTAACTATTATTCTGTGTGCTTGAGATAATAATCATTTAAAAAATGTGCACATACCAGGATCTAAGTCTTGTTGTACTATTTCTACAAAACAAGGAAGAATTTCATAATGCCCTACATGCAAAGATTTGCTCTGCAAGAAAAGTTCATTGTTTTTTGTTTTTATTTGCCCTTTTTTTTTTTTTTTTTTTTTTTTTGAAGTGTCCAGAATCTGTGTCCCTTTATATATAGGTCTGTCAATTTTGTATCTGTAACTACATTCAGATGCCAGTAAGGGATTTCACAGGGCAGTGAATAACCCCTCATCAAGAAAAGGAAGAACCAGTGCAGCAGAACATCTTGAAGCTGGTTCTTATCTCAGCAGTCCACAAAGCAATTTGAGATCGATGGAGATAACTTAAATTCTGTAATGAAATAAGAAAGAGATAAGAATTGGGCCCTGTTACAAATAGCCATTCAAAATATGCTGTAGCAAGTGAAAGGATGGGATTGAAGATAGGGGTTCCTGGGTCACAGTACATTCTAATGGTCTTAAATGCTGTAAAGCACTGCTTTGGTACATCTTCAAATATAAGTAATTGAAAAAAGAGTTCCAGACTTCTGCCTTCCTCTGCTTTGCCTGTGTCTCTTGCCATTTTGCATGTTTAACACCTTCCTCTGAGTCATTGAAGCAGGATGGCAGAAGAACAAGAATTGAGCTCCTAACAGGCAGTGGCCTTAGAATCACTCTCATGCTGTCAAAATGCAATGTTCTTTCCTTTTCTTCTCTCCTTCATGGTATTTGCTGCGATCTGTATTTTCCTCCCTCAAATCTTGTCCATTCTGGCATTGACTGGAGGGATGCTACACAAGAGAACAGGTGTGGTCAAAAACAAGACACAGCATTTAAATGTGAAAGTAGAGAGAATGGGATGAGTCTAGTCTTCTTCACTTGGGCTAACTATTGCTAGAAAACTGTTGCTGGAAACATTGTTTTGTACCCAGGAGACATACCTTAAATCGATTTAATTTGTGCCATCCTTTTCAAATATATCGCAATTATCCGAGGACAGGTAGACTTTGCAGTAGCTTAATTCAAGCCCCACCTGGATGTTTGATTCACAATGAATTGGAGGAACGCACAATTCAAACGTGCTGTGAAGTTCTAGCTGTCAGCATTCTGTCTATTGCTTCTGGAGAGGTAAAAATAAAACCGGTCATTTCATTCAAGTTTTGATTGTGCTTGCGTCAAAAGTGTCACAGACTTTGCTGTGTACAGAAGTCTCTGCTCAAGGAATCCGTTACCGGAAAGCAGGGAGGGTTGTGTCAGAAATGATGAGTTGGCACCATTCATGGTGGTAAGGGAAGCTTGATTATGCAATGAGCCACATCCTGCCCTCCTAACTCCGTGAGTAGCTCTATTGAAGTCAATGGTAATTACATCTATTTAAATCAGTGGAACTACTTGCATCAATAAGATAAGTAGGATTTGGCCCAAAGGTTGGTTAATATCAATGTTTTTAATCTCTCGTTTTCATAAATGCTATATTCATTCAGCAATATAAAGTGAGGTGAATAAAGAACATTCTGTGCTTTGAATAGTTTGGCATCATACGCAGATAGGGCATGTGATTAATACCATATTGTTGGCTTTGTTCTTTGCTTTTCAGTTGTGGCTGGCAATGTCCTTTTCATAATTGCTGATATCCCCCTGAGCCTATATAATCACTCACTCCAGCTTTTCTACGATGCCCTTAGATTTTTCCTGCACTAAGTGTAATAAGTTTATGTATTCACTTATCCCCGTAATGTGTTTCTGATGTACTACTCTGACGTGGTCAGAACTGACGTGGTACAATGTATTGACCTGACAAAGTTTCCAACCCAGACAACTTACCCATATATTCATGTGCATAACCATCAGGCTGCAGAGTCATGCTCTGTGGTTGTGCCTCTGGGAAAATCTGTGGAACTGCAGCACAGCGGTTCAGTCAGTGGTGTTAGATAGGAAATGTTGCTTGGATTTGAGAGAGTAGACTTGTTACCTCAAAATAATAGAATTAGGGGCTAAATAATAAAAATGGAGAATTTCTGTTCTCATTGTAGACTTAGAAACATAGATGCCTTGTTGGAGCATGACAATCCTCATATTTTCTACTGAAAACAGCCAATAAAAGATGCTATTATTAAAGCAGAATTATGATTCATGTAGAAACGTGACCCAGCAATCAAGTCACTGAAGTTACATTCTGTTTTTGGAGTTGGTAAAATTAAATAGTTAAAGGTATGAGCCTCATTCTTTATGTATATATATTTTTTTTCAGTAAGTAATATCTAGTGTATTTCTTTTCCTCCAGTGAGTTTCCTGACAGCATTTAACTTCTTGGATGGCCGTTTGTTGTCACTAGGAAACTCCTTTTGTAAAGCAGACTGTAAGGACTGGTAGCTGTCTGTGCTATTTAGTGTGCATCAATGAAGTGAAAGCCTTTCCACAATCAGAAAAGATTCATTAATGTGCCATGAAATTCTGCACTGCCTTCTCACAAGAGATTTCCGTTTTGTTAAACTCTCACTGATGTGACACTCAGGACCAGAGTCTGCTTTCAAATAAATGTGAGGTCATTTGACTGGCATTAAAGGATTTTTACTGATGTAACAGCAGAATGCATAATTTATGATTACACATAAAGTGAGAAATACCACCAATATTATAATTGTTACATAGGTAAACTTGCTTGCATTCATAGTAGTAATCCATTTATTGATTTATTAGCATTAATTCCCCTAAGAAATTTCAGAAAATCTCCCTACATATATGCCCCAGGGTGTTCTTTGGAAGACACTGTGAAATTTCCTGGAAGTCATTAAAAATCTGAAGCCATGCAGCTCCCTACTTATACTGTAGGCAGTGTTGGTCCATATGTCACTATGGTGCAATTTGCTCAGTTTTCCTGGATGTTTGAGATACCTACTGGTAATACACAGAAAGGGGAGATAAGATTTGGATCAGCAGCTGAGGAACATGAAGGATTCGTCCCTGTGAAACCAGTAAACTATTACTCAAGTCTTTGTGCAATGAAGTATTGTACATGTTTACAGGTGCTGTAAATACTAGCCTTCTTGCAAGTTGCATCTTGAATTGTTTATCCAGCTACGCATATATTGATGACACACTTTAAAGGAGTTCATGAAAGCTGATATATGATCGATCAATATTCTAAGAATATTTTTGATATGCGTAGTACATATTATACACTTTGTTGGCATATCACAGATGAATCTATAGGTTATTATAAACACCACCTAGTTTGTTCCACGTGGTCCTTTATAAAACTTAATAAGCCATTTATTGAGCCCTTTATTGATCATCTTCTAAACCTTCAAAAGTATTCGTAGTAAAAGTATGATCACCTGGCCATGTAAGGAATTTAAAGGTTCTGAGCTGAGAATAGAAGATGGACAGGCCAAATGCAAATTCTTCTTAACATGGAATTGGACAGTAATGATGAAAACTCTTTTTAAATTACACTGCTGTCCAAGCGTTTCTTCTAATCAATTGTTGTAGAGCATATTTTTTAGCAATCACATCTGAAAAGATTCTCACTCGTAGATACTTACAGAAATCTCAAGAAGGCAAATTAATTTTAATTCTGAGCAGCTGAAAATTCAGTAGCACTGTGCTCTAGTAAAAGCTTGGAAAGATTGATATGCCTGAGAATACTGCCTTTTAAAATTAGCATCTTGTAGACTGGTGGAAAGCCAAAGGATTCTGATTCTGTTGTTATATTTATCCATTATCGATTTTCCTCATATTTCTGAGGAGTTCAGAATATGGCCCCCATATTTCTGAGGAGATCAGAGTTTGTGAGTGAAAGACAAAACTGGTGTTTGCTGTTTTCCTGTTCATAGCTTTGTCATGTATGACTGGTTTTAATTCTTAAGAACATAGGTAGCTACATAGACATCCAATTGGGCCTGTCCAAAATGAGGTTTTCTAGGAGAGGCTTCTATTTTCTAGGCTTCGAAGCCTGAATGAAATTATTATTGTTTTATCTCTTTCTGTGCTGAAATTGTTGTGACTGTTTCGAGTTCCTATTTGTACCAAAGGGAAATAATGGAAAGATGTTTAGGAATTATATAATTATTTTATATCTGCTTGTAAATAAACATACTTGTGGGAATTTAAGGTAGGCAAGAGGAGCTTCATATTAGTATTATTGATGTAAATCAGTTGGGTAGTATCTGTTCATTCACATGTTGGAATTTCAGAAGAGTCTGTTAGCCTAGAAAAATAAATCTAGTTGAATGGGTGCAGAAAATCATTACTTCTATCCCTGACTTATTTACATCAGATGGATAGAAGAGTTGTTAGGCTTTGTTGAAATGCAGAATGAAGATTTGATTTCAGCAATGTAAAGCAAGGTGACGTGTCAAGATAGGCAGAACTGATGTGTATAGATTGTGGTGACCTGAGTATCAGTCTGCAGCAGCTATCATAAACAAAGTACACGATAAAGGATGTGACTTTTGCTGCTCACAATGGTGTTCAGTATGCTTTTATGCATACTCAATCTTCTACCTGTTAAGCTTACAGGACCTACAGGCAAGTTTTATATTTCTGGACAGGACTAAGTCAAATAAAGCTATGCACAAGGAAATATTTCAATACATTTTAAAATAACTTAGTATCTGAAAAGAAAATTTCATAGAATCATTGAGGTCAGAAGGGATTAATGTAGATTATCTACTCTAATTCTTCTGTTCAATGCAGCATCACCTAAAGCACGTTGACCAGCATTGTGTCCTGTTAAATTTTGAATAGCGCCAAGGATGGAGACTCCCCAGTCTCTCTGAGCAACCATCCAGTGTTTGACCACCCTCACAGTCAAAACTTTTTTCTTATGTTTAAGGGGTATTTCCTGCATTTTTGTTTGTGCTTATTTTCTGTTGTTCTTTCACTGGATAGCTTGGAGAAGGGCTTGGCTGTCTTCTTTACTTCCCCGTATCAGGTATTTTCTACACATCGATAAGGTTCCACTTGAGTCTTCAACATAACTCCTAAGGATAATTACCCACAAAAGCCCTATTCGGTATCTTTTCAGTGCTTACTGCAGAAAGGAAGATACTTTTCTTTCATTGTGAAATGAGGCAAGTGATTTGTAATGTTTCTCCAAGAAAGCTGGGATGATCAGTTAAAGTCAATAGAGATAGGATTAAGATAGTTTCCTAAAGTTTTTGCCAGCATTTTATTTGTTGATGCAAATCAGTATTTTGGGCAAGATGATCTACAGACCTAAACAACTGGTTTCTACTGGCTTCCAAAGAGAAATAAGGCTGCTTTTTTTTTTTTTTTTTTTTCTGTATTCAAAGAACCACAGATGATTTGAGGACAATAAAGAACTAGAACATCCTGAAAAGATACATCAAGCTCAGTGCTAAAGCCCTGGAGCATTGCCATTTGGGAAGGTCTTTTATAATATTTTGAAATTCATTTGCTGATATCTCAGTGTCAAGAGTTTATTTTGTTCTTCAGTCATCTATAGTACTTGGGAATGCTTCAAAAAAAAAAAAAACACACCTCTATGCATGCATTGTGCTAAGCTAGGCATTCCTGCAGCCTTCAAATTTTAGTACAGATTTGTTGTTTCTTTTACTGAATTTTCTAAGTTAGAATTCTATCCTTCTGTTATGGGTTAAATAGTTGAGATAGTGCTGTAATGGCATATTTCAGGAAGATGCTGCCTACTGTCTTTCCAAATTTTAATTGCTGTTGGCAAAATAGGAGAGCTTCTTTTGTGTAGAGAGACGATAATAGGACCAAACTGTACTTGTATATATACAACTTAAGTTTTTGTTTGTTAGAAACCACTATTGATCAGTTGTTGCTGATGAGATTTCAGTCTTTTCTAAGAAGAACTGCTAAACAGACTTGGTTGGTTTACAATGTGCATGTCATTCTTTGAGTTTGTCCTACTATACTTGACAAAATATTTTCTTTTTATAATTTTTCATTACTGTTTGCCTGTTGAGAAATTGAACAATTATTTTATTTATTTTCATCTTTAAGTAAGCATTGTTTTCTCTAAAATTTTGATTGTACTTGTTAGTGTGTGGCCTGTATATTTTCCTTGCTTTAAGTCCAATATATATCTGGGGCAGTTTCAGATTTGTCGAGATTAATTAGGAATTGGGTGTTTACCACTTTGGCTTAGGTGGTCTCATCAACTAAGGCCTAGTATGTGCATAGATTTTATACTAATATAATTGATCTGATTAAAAGGATTGATGTTTTTGCTGAAGCAATTATACTAGATCAACTTAATGCATGGATATAGTTATACTAATACAAGATTGAGTTATATACCTTTTCGACTGCATCAGCATGAAATTATGTGACTAGTTTGTTGTGGCAAGGATAGGCCTTAAGTTTTTAAATTTTAATTTATTTGGAAGTAGAGGTTTCCTTTATCTAGTTTGAATTTTAACATACCATTAAATCTTCTCCAAGAAATAATACAGTATGTTTAAGATCATAGATACCAATTAGGAAATCTAATGGAAGGATTCCTAAGGAGCGATAGATGTATGTCAGATATTAAGATATATTGGCAGACAATGTGCCAAGAATTGAGAGGTATTTATGTATTAACATAGCTGTTCTCCTTCAAGCAATAGAAGATGTATTAGACATTTGTCCTAGCCTATATTTTTTTAGTACATTGTATACAGAGAAAGGTAGATGCATTTCTTGAACTCTGGTAATATTCACTCTCTTTGTCAAAAGAAGGAGGGAGTTTGCATTAAACAGATCCCTTTTATGTTCTACCTACAGAATTTCAAAGAATGCTGAACAAATGAGGTAGGAGTTTGTACTTTTGTGCATCAAAGAAATGCTTAAATAGTTTCTTATATGTATAAAGGTACAATGTAAGGCACAGTTTCTCAAAGAGAAACTATATTCTGTAATCAATCTGTTGCCACCTCAATAATTAAATAATACTTTTCAATTTGGAGATGCTCTTAAACACGCTAAAACTGTAAAATATCCTGCTGAGAAAAAAATGAATGGACTGTTTGCTAAATGGTCACTGCTAAGAATAGCATAAATGTAGGCTCATTACAGTTATCACAGGATTGTTATTTTTAGCCGTATGGTAGTATTTTCATAATAGATCCTACCAGATTGGTGGTGGTCAGATAATACAGAAGTTAACTAAAAATCCTTTCTCTTCTTTTTCAAATTAGCATTCTATTTCTAGATAGATAAACTTTTCGAGTACTGTCGATGTCATGTCACTACATATATTGTGCTCTTCAGTTAAAAAAAAACCTAGCAAGTTAAGAGGAAAGAATGATATTTTGTAAATTTTAAAATGGTTAAGTTAGTCATCAGTGGGTAAGGAATAACTTTAACAGTGAGGAAAGTTTGAACTGAGTTTTGTTCAATAGCTGCAGTTGATTTTAATGATCAAGAAATTGGTGTATTAAGACCAAACAGAAATTAAGTGAAGATATGTAGAAAATTTGGTCTACACAGAAAATAGATACATACTATATTTAAACTCCTTCTTGTCTGTAGATTATCTAAAAACCTTTTCAAATGGACCATCGAATACCTGTTAAACATTAAATTACTACAGGACCAGTTTCCAGATATTATCAAGTGGATGAAAGAATAATTATCCAGCATTCTTTGATTTAGGAAGTAGAATTTCTGTTTTAATTAGCCAACACAATCTTGACATAAAACGTTTTTTTAAGGGTGTTTTTTTTCTTCCTGATACTGAGTTGCAGGATTTTAGAACTTTGTGTTTTTAAATATACCCTTTTTTTTTTTTTATCTACAAAGTATATTGTCAATATACTTACTGTGTGGATTTCTGTGTAGACTTTCTTAGACTTGAATACAGTTTTTTACACCTATAAAAAGAGAAGGTATGTTGTGTGGTCAATTTTGAAATTTTTGATCTTATGGGTAAGGTTGCCTTTTTCAACTGTCCTTCATACCCAGTAGGTTCTCTTTATGTTTGTGTCTTATCTCTGTAGTCTGTATATCCAATAGCTTTTGGCTCAGGGTTTCCTTCTCCCTTCAGAGAGCCCAGAGGTAACATACTGAATCGACAGTTCATTTTCACTGTCTTACGAGGAACCGGAAACCCAAAATACAGCTTCTCCAGTGAGAGAAACAGATGTCCCTGGTGACTGTGTTGCTTGGCTTTGTTGTTATCTTGTACAACCTCCTCCTCCAACACACCTGTGAGATGATAGGATGGGAACAAATAAAGTACTGAATTAAGACGTGAAGATCATCCAGTGGACACGTGCTATAATCTGTTTCCATAACTAGCCTAATGCAGGCTTTATCACGTTACAACATCACAGAGACCTTAGTATCAGAGACTAAAGTTCAGTCAACTCCTTTTGCAGCTCTAATAGACTTAGCAGAAGCCTAGCTAGCAGGAAAATGGTTGAGATGGACCTAGCTCCGACCACAGTGACGGGACAGACCAACTGGAACCCTGCCTAGTGACGTGGGGAAGCGTGGCATGCTGGTTTCTGCTAACAAGAAGGTGAATACCCCCGTTTATCCTCTGGTAATTTGGGAAAACGCTGTTTATTCTTAAGGCCCAGGGAAGCGCACTACTAATGTTTGGACTTAAAACTGCCAGATTGACCTGGATCTGGAGTCACACCTTGTTCTTTCCCTCTAGGGGATTGTCTCCTGAACTGGTACAGGGTGACTCAACTCTGGCCTCTTTAATGAATAGCCTGAGGGAAACTGCTAGTGGTACCAACGGGGAATCAGGCTGCAGACAGGCTGGCAGTGATTTCACAGCTGTGCCAAGCGAGCTTACACAGAAAAACTCTAGGCAAAATAACAGTCAAAATTGTTACTGCTTGCAAAGCTACGGCAACAGACTAACGTAAAGGAACCCAATTATATACAGTCCTCTTTAGAAGGCAGCCTACTGAATAATAAACCTTCCTACAGCCAGCGAGGCATATTCATTTAATTGTTTATGATTTTCTTTGTGTATGTGTCTTCATTTTATGTTGTGTATGCTGCATATGTTTATATTTATACAAATCTTACTGTTGAACAGAAGCCTACTGTAAGTATGCATATTTTTGGGTATACCCGTATGTGTGTTTATGTATGCCTGTATATTTGTGTGCACGCACGCGCGTGTGTGTATATATATGTCTGTGTGTATGAGAAACAGATGCACTGTAGGCAGATAAAGCAGATAAATATAGATTCAAATAGAAGCATAAGCCTATAAATATAGGCACTATATAGAGTGAAAGCAAGCAGATCAGCACAGTTTTATTATTACTTTCATTCTGTATGATGAACGAGTAGCTGACATTGAAATGACTGGGGAGATGACACTGTTGGCTTTCAGCAAACGTAGTAAAAAGGTAAGGGAACTTTTATTTCCAATATGAGTAGCAATTAGGACAGAAGATTTACCATCTTTAATTATTTGCTTAATGCAAGCTATTGTATAGTTTCTTCCAGAGTTGAAGACAGAATGAAAACAGCATAACATTTCTAATTTTACCTTAAAATAAGTAAATAAAATAAAAATCCTGACCCACAGTCTGAGAAAGCGCAACCTCTAGTTTCTATTTTTACAGTAAGCCTCACACACGGTGTTTGTCAACTTTCTGCTGCTGCTGTACCCAGACAAACTTCTGTGGCAGAATATTGGGAAAAACATTTAAGTTCACAGCAAAATTAACTTAAATAGTTTGTGTGTGTATGTATGTATCTTAGCCTTCTGTCTGCAAATTTCTGATGCCAGTTTTTCGCAGTCAGCTTTCTCTCTGTTGCAGCAATTTCACTTTGGCTAATCCATAGCTGTAATATAGGTAGTTAGAGTCAAGAAGGTCTTAATCCCATTAGAAATGAAGAAAACCACTGTAGCTGTTCTGGGTGATATGGAAAGCCATTATTGTTGTTGTTGTTATTATTATTATTATTATTATTATTATTATTATTATTATATAGCATTTTGTTGAGGGTGATCAGATAAATTAGCAGCAGAGAGTTTGGCATTCTGTTTTCAGCTCTGCCACTTGCTTAGCTTGGGATCTTACACAAATTGTGTGCTTATTTTCCCATTTGTAAGTGGAATGGATAATAATTATGTCACAGGGTTGGGTAACTGAATAATACCTTATTTTGTTAAAAGGTCTCAGTTTCATTGGAACTACTCATGGAACAAGGTGCTTAATATGAGTGCATCTTTTTTTACAAGGTGCTCTGACAGTCTTGGAGAAAAAATAAGATATAATGGTACAAAAGACAGTTGCTGCTGCTCTGTAGTGTGTTACAAATTATTCACTGATTTTTAATTTATTTACTTGTTTTCAAAATATGTCATTAGCTGATGAGTATTGTCACGTTTCTGTATTCTGAACAACTCTCTGCAAAGCAGGAGAGAGGTAAATGCCACTATGTATGCACACTCAGACCAACAATACTCAATAAGACAAAACATAACCAAAGACAGAAAATTAAAATGTCAAGTGGTGGAAGCCTTGCTGTCATATTCAGCTCATGTAACTCTCACTTTCTTATACTATCTAGTCTGAGCTAATTTCCTCAATGGATAAAGAAAGAAAGGCAGCTTAGAGCATCTTAGTGCATTCTGAACTTGTTGCACAGTTTGCTGCAAGCTATTTCTTATTCAGCTTTCTTATTTTGCTGCCTGAAAATAAGCTCTTCCAGGTATATTTTAACATTTAGATATCCAGGTTAGACCCCCATTTCCAATCACCTAGGTGCTGAAGTACCCTATGAAGTATGAAGTCATATGAAGTACCCTGTTCCAGCAGCTTTCATGTGCTGTGGGGTACTGCCTTGCGCTCTGCAGTTTGAAGGCTCCTCAAACTTCTGACCTACCCTTTGTCTGCACATCCCTGAGTTATTCAGGCCCCTGTAGGATCAAACCTGTATAGTATAGGGGTGATATTTGAGAGGAATGAGGTGAATGAATGTGATGAATTACAGTACTTCAAAGATTAACAAACATTATCATCTATCCTGCAAACTCCTTTGGGTCTCTTGTAGTCTCTTCATATTCTGCTACCTATTATAACATCCAGAAGAGCTTCAAAATAGGATTTCGAATTTAGGGACCAGAACAAAATTTAAGGTTTGTTCGACAGAGCCCCCAGCTACTGTATGGTCTTTTCAAAATCTCATAGGGAATATCTGGTAGGGAAGTTATGCTATCCCTGAAAGCATTCACAGTGATTTCTGATTTTTGTCTTCTGTATCCCTTCTCCTTTCTCTCCTTAATTTTGTTACATTAATAATTCCTCGCCAGATTAAATTATAACAGTAGATTACATTTGCAGTAGGGAAAATACATTTAAATATATAGATAAATATTTGCACATGATCTCAGTCCTTGTATGTACCGATTTTAGTCTGGATTGGGTCATTGTAGCTGAGTTACAGAGTCTTGAAAAATGAGGTTTATTATGGAAACACTGACATAATCTCACTTCTTTTGGTTTTGGCAGACATGGCAATAATATCCAGAGACCATTTTTCTGCCTCTAAGTTCTTTGCTAGTCTCCTTGGCCTTTGCTTTCCGAGTCTTTGCCAATTTTACTGCCATTCATTTCAACTAAAACTGTCTCGGAAATATGTTGGTCTGCAGGAACCATTAGGAAATACACCATTACACGTTTAGTTGGCTGGTTGGGAGGTGGGGAAAATTTAGTAACTTTTGCTGTGTCATGGTCATTTCCAAAATGGTGGAGTCTTAAAGGTTCGTGTGAAACAGCAGCCTATAGGAAAAAAAATCAAAGTAAATTGCCAAGAAAAGCATATTTGTTGCGAGTTTCTTTCATTGCAAGAAAAATCATGTTGCAAGAGGTCTGCAAAAGGTTTATTGATTCTTTAATTAGCAAGACGAGTTGGCAAGCATCTCTAATGTATTTATTTTTTGTCTCTATCGTTTTAATATTTTTTTATTATTCATTTTGCCATTAAAAGCCCATGACAACCTAGCACCATGCTTATCTCCTCCTACAGTCATTAAAAAGACAGAAACCGTACTGAGAAACATTAAGTTTTCATGCAAAATCATGAAATTCTGGAGTAATAACTTGTTTATAAGCTTAGTCTCTCCCTTATGATACAGTCTTTACTGAGAAGTCACGTTGTTTTTCAGCAAATACAGAGCTATGGAATCTTTGATACATGTAACTGGCATCTGCAATTAATGTGTTTCTCTTATCAACAAGCAGACAAAAAAAAAAAATAATCCCAAGCTCCAAACAACTCCCTTGTATAGTGACAGATAAACCTACTTTGAAGGTATGTTTTGTTGTAGGGAGAATGTGTATCAGAAGTTAAAAACTGTTACGTACCCCAATGCAAAAACAAGACAGTTTGTTAGCACTAACAAAATTTATGTTTTGATTTTCTGACCTAAGTATGTGTATATGATGCCCTTTGTAAAATATTTAGTAGGATTTCATAACTGTGTGGACTTTTTAGAACTATAATGTTTTCATCCTAGTAAAAAACTTATTCTTGAAACTTGAAACTAGCCAGTAGTGGCTTTATAAGCTTTGAGTCCATTCATATTTTCAATTTTTAATGCTTTATACTATAGATAGTTTAATCTCTTTTCTTCACATTTCTTTTAAGTCTCTGGATGTTCTTCTTTTCACATTCCCTACATGCAAAACAGATGAACTTTTGTTTATTCAAGATCTCATGGAATTGCATATGAGGTAAACATTAAGAATAGAAAATTTGCACAGCAGTTTCCAACATTTTTGAGTGATTGAAGGCAAGATGATTTTAATGGAAACTTTTGTCAGCTTGATAGCCCCTGAAGTACAATGTACATGAGAACTGAACTCCATAATTTCTGTCCCCATATTTTTATTGGATTGTGATCTCTGTCTGAGCCTGTTACGTGCCGTCCACTGCTGGATGCTTAAAATCTAGCATTCAGACTAGTGCTTAAATATATGTCTACTCTGGATGTTGGTTAAACAAGCATAGCACTGTTGGAACTGCTCTTATTGACATGAGAGCTTGCTTTGCCCTAGCTGACATTTCTTTATTTTCTCTGTGTATCTCTTTTATATAACATCCCATGAGATTAATATATTTTAAGCTTCTACACTGCATCCCTGATGAGGACATAAACAACTTATGAACTAACTTTAAGTGTGTATTAATTGATGCTGAAACTTTCCTCCTCACGTGCAGTCTATTCAGAAGAAAGAAGGT
Source organism: Aythya fuligula (assembly GCF_009819795.1). Classification (NCBI taxonomy): domain Eukaryota; kingdom Metazoa; phylum Chordata; class Aves; order Anseriformes; family Anatidae; genus Aythya; species Aythya fuligula. The sequence goes on from NC_045559.1 coordinate 87,639,532, forward strand.
TAGGAAATAATTTTTTTTCTAAGTCTGTTCTGTAGATCAGTCTTCCTGAGATACTCATCATGTATAGCATCACTCAAAGTTTAATTATTAGGCATAATTTCTAATGTCACCTTGAGAGTCAGGGAGAGTTTGTGTCTCCTCTGTATCATTTCTTTCTCCCATTATTCTCCAGTATGTCTGAACACATTTTTTTGTTGGCCTGACCTATTGCTAAAGAGTGCTAAATTGAGATTGCACACCCAGGTCCCTCTTTATGAACATCTTACTCTTTTCCTTTAAGGATCAGTTTCATTTTAAGACAAATCAGACTAGTTAGGCCACACATGACTTTGTGTGTAAAACATTTCTGGGGTTATTTCAATGCAATTTCAGTTTTGTGCAAATAAAATGAATAAGCATGTGTGAGACGGAGAATTACTATTTTCCTTTTCTCTCTAACCTAAAATCCCAACAGAGATTCTGAATGCATGCCAGCTGGTAGTATCATAGTTAATGTTAGTAGATGTGGATCTGCAGGAAAAAATAAAAATCAACAAACCACTCAGAAACATTGTATATATGTGGAATTTCCTTAAAACAGGATCTACCTTTTTTATAATGTCATTTTTTATTTTGTTTTGTTTGCTTGACCTGTAAACAAAAGCATGTTGTCTATTATACAGAGCTTGAAGAAAGCAACATGGGGGATACGTGTCTTCTGGCAAAGATGATAATGCAAAGGAAGCTTTAAGGGCATTGATAGCTGCGGGTTTGGGCTTTTTGATTTTGGTTGTTTGTTTTCTTGTAATCAGCATGCTCTTTTTTTTCTGCCACTAGGCTAGATGTCTGCTGTGGCATTTAGTAAACCTGCTATTTTTGTCTTTCAATCTTTAAGTGTGCTTTAGAAACTGTATTAACAACCTCTACAATCACATCGACATTATTAGCAAAATCCCCAGCCTAATATGAATAAGTGGCATCTAGCAGGCCACTGTCATGCCAACCTGGCAGTGTTTCCTTGCTTTGTAGGACCTAAAGGTAAGTGGAAGCAGGCAGAACTTGGAAACCCTTGTCTTATCTTGGAGGCAAAGGATTCAGGGCATTCACCTGTGGGAATGAGAGAATTTCACCTTCTTGACTGGATATGGCTCTCATTATAGAGCTAGGGGTGTGCTGCCGTCTAAATTGAGGGCTCCAGGCACGTGCTTGCTCAGTGATGAGTGAGCAAAATAGGTTGTGTTCCCTGTTTCCATTCATCTCAAAAGATGCAGGGCTTTAGATGACATACTGTGTTAAGGATCTACAAGCCTGCAGATCCTGAATGAATAAGTCAAAAGTTGATGTAGAATAGTAATTAAAGAAGGTTTTTCTTAGTGATAATCCTCATGTCTGAATATGAGCTTCCTGTGCATCATCACAGTGAGCACAAGAAGTGCCACAATGGCATAAGTATATATTGTTCTGTAGTTTCTCATGAGATTTGGGCAGTGTGTGTGGGAGGGAAACCCTGCTTTTGTCTGGAGGGGTTAGTGGCTGTTGTTGAGCATCTGTGCTGCCAGAGACCTGGTGAAGGGCACCAAAATGATGAGGCTGGGAAAAGCCTGTTTGGTTCATAAAGGCATATTTCTGTTCCCAGATGTTTCGGTCCTCTCTTTCCATGGCTCTTCTCCTCACCCGTCCTTAAATCCCCATCTTGTCCCTCTGTCTTTCTTCGTGTGCGTCTCTCCCTCAGAGCTCTGAATTCATTATATGGAGTAGTGTAAATCAATAGTAAATGCTAGCCGCCCACTCGGTGCTCAGTTACGCAATATCACATACCGTGTACACAGAGACAAAAAGGGAAAAAAAGCACACACAGGCTTTACATTCAAAAGCTCTTGCATAATTTTGCTTTTCTACAGCCAAGAGGGGAAAAAAAAAAAAAAAAAAAAAAAAAAGGAAATAACAGATGGGGAGACTTGCAGTTTTTTTCCCTTTTCTGAGACTGTACTGAGGGGAGTTAGTTTAACATCCATGGTCATTTCAAGTGCCCTGTGCTGCAGATAAGCAAGCCGTCCTTGCTTATGCTTTAAAATAAGACTTTCTTCCATCTCCCATGATGTGGTGCACTTCCCAGGTAATACGAGAAAAACTATTACAACATGTTTAAGACAGAATTGGTTATTTGTTTAGGTTTAATAGGAAAAAGGAGAAGAAAAACCTCCCTTGAACTGCTCGATGCATGTTACAAAGCGAAAGAGGGACATGGAGTACGGGAGGCTGGATTGAATTTTCTTGTGCCTTTTAATATCTTTTTTCCTTTCTGAAAAGCAAAATACCTCTCACTGCAATATTTATGTAAAAAGCCAGTTATGTAACTCTCGTCTGCCTTTCACTTCTGCTACCTCTCCGGACTGTATAGCTCCACTGTTTTTCCTCACGACAGATCGCATTAAGACCTGCAAATCCCGATGAAAGGAAAGAGCGACTGGGTGCCGGCAGCACAGGCTTTAATTTCTAGCCTTTTTAAGGGCTTCAGACTGGAAGACAATGGATCTATTTAAGATCTTTTTTTGGCTGCTGGAATTCCTATTGAGTGTTTTCCTGTCACAGTGTGCTCTGGAACATCCATGACTTCTGCACAGTGCTGTGCTCTCCCTCCTCTCTTTATTTTTTTATATTTTTTCTCCCCCCTCCAAACTTCAAATGTACAGAATGAAAGTGTCAGGTCATTCTCCACGTTAACAGCAGCAAGTGCAGAAGCTGAGTAAAATTTTATGCTGCACTTAACTTTATTTATTCACTTTTTATTCACATTTAGGTGATTGATATCCATAGAAATCCAGAAATTCTGTTGATTAGGATTGGTTGGGATATTTTAAATTGATTTCTGTCAAATGCAAGTGAAAAATATGTAACCCTGCTAAAAGAATCAAAGATGAAGGGTTTGGGCAGGGGAGGGCAAATAAAAGGGGGAAGAAAACGGTCAGTAGTATGAAAATTTCATGCTTTTTGATCACGTTTCAAGAGGAAAATATGCTTATACTTATTGCAACCAATTTATTCATAGTTGTATCCTCTGAGGATCTGACCTGTTTGTGGTTGTGAGCATTGTGTCGGGGTTTGTTTTCTTTTGCCCTTTACAAATAGTTCTTGTCTGTGTGCACATTCTTGGGCAGATTCTTCCCTAGTGTAATGCTGCTAATTTTGTTGATATTACGTCAGGGGTGCATAAGGTCAATTAAAAAGTTATAGGGCTTGACTCTTGGTTATTTTAAAGTGTTGTCCTGGCAATGTAAAGCAGTCATAAAGTGAGCACAAGCGTAAATTTTGCCCACTTCAGGAATAAAAGGAAATAGTTGACATCTTTTGACAATGATCCCTGAGACAATCAAGAAAAGCTTTTTGAAAACAGGAAGTGGAATATTTTAAGCTATATAAGTATCTTATATAAGTACACTTTGTTATGAGTTGATTATATAAGCTGTATTTCACAAAATTGCTGGGCAGTACGTAGATCTTCAGAAGGATACTAGAACACCTGGATTCCTTCCCTGATTCTGAATCCAATTCTTGCTTTAGCTCTGGGCAACCAGATCTTCTGCCTCTATTTCTGTCTTGGTACAGAATCTCTTAGGGATTATCACAGGTACTTGGTTTATTGTGCCCTACAGAAATATTCTAAAGCTATTTCATTAATGCTTATAAAGTGGATTTAAATGTAAAGGCAGAAGGTAATGAGATAAGTCAAAGAGGTTAAAAGAAAAAAAAAAAAAAACACTTCTGACTGCTATCGCCACAAAAACCAAATTGTAGGGACTAACTGTAAATAAATGTTAGCTGCAAATTAAAGATGACCCTGATCTTTAGAGGAAGAATTCTGGAAGGAATTCCCTATAGGAATAATACATCCTGGAAACCTATGTAGTTGTAAGGATGGAGCTGAATTGGTAGCATTTTATGACATGGTTGTATGAAGTGGAGGCAACTAACCTTCCTGAGCATGACAATCCCTAATCCTGGTGTCCTTAATTGCTGTCAACCCTTTGTAAAATACTTGGAAGGTGTGTATGAGATGAATATGATTCCGGTGTTTAACTTGATCAAAAGAGTGGTCATATGTCTTTGAAAGAAAAGTGTTTTCTGCCATTCTTCCCGGAGGTTTATTCTGGAAGTTTTTTGTCTGCACTGGAAGATTCTACAAAACCTGATAACTTCTAACAGTAGACAAGCAGAATTCACTCTTAAAATCATTTTCTTACTTTTCAATTACGGAAATTTCTGTTTGTATCACTAGGTTACCTCTGACTTCCCGAGTCTTGAGTACCCAGCTTTGATTTGTAAGCTTATGTAGGCTTGTAACAGGGCACTAACCTTCCTGAATGGTCCAACATGTTTAATTATTTTCTGAGTACTTACTAATTAAACAAGGTTAAAAACCTTGGAAATGCATGTAGCTAAAATTCTAGTTATATCTGTGCAATCGAATGGCATCCAGAATGGTGGAGTTCTGTGTTTTCTGCAAAAAACACATTAGATGTAAAATCTAATTTTAGTTTATGAGGGTGATTTGATTTGACCAGACATTAGACATTCAACCTGTGAAGGAAAATACTGTCTTCCTAAATTCATAAACAGATCAGACAAAAATTTGAGCAGTTTCTGAAATGGGATGTTAATATTCAGTTTTAACAAACAAGACTTCATTTCACAACTTAAGAAAACTGTAGTATTTAAACAAAGCTGTTCGAGTCCTGCCACTATGCAGATCTCTGCCTTATTTTTCTTAAACTCAAGTTTGTTATTTTAGAGAAAAGGTTAAATATGAGCCCTAAGTGTTTAAAAAGAGCAACAACAATAAAAAGAAGCTCTATGATAATTTTTATTTTAAAATTTCATTATTTTTCTTTCCTGACACATGCTTGGGGTTGAGTATATTGGAAAAATAGTTAGCTAATATGATTTTGCTATATCTAGCAATGTGCTGAATTAGATACAACAGTATTTTTTCTTCTATCTATTAATATTTCTGCAAGGTTAACCCCCTCCTGTTCTTCAAAATATCTTTTCTTTTTGCAGCTCTGACACTTTGTTTAAAGTTTATGACAATTTTTGTGTCCTTCACTGTCAGTAAGTCATTGCTCGTACCTTCAATAGCTTCACGGGTCTTTTTGACTTATTTTGACTCATATTATTTTGACTCACATCCCAAAGATATGATGCCAGAAGGAATATATGTAGAGTGGTTGTAACTAAAGTATCAAGTCTAGCTGCACTGCATGTTCTTGTACACCTCCTTTTAGAAACTGTTATCTTATACTTTCCCAGAAAACAAGGCCGAAGGTTCCTTCCTCCCATCACAAGAACCTACGTATCCTTGTCTTCGCTCTTAAATACGGTTTAGGCAAGTGAGCCATGGCACCTGCAGGGAAGGAATCACTGAAGTCTGGTGATGTGGAGAGGTTCTCAGCATGGGAACAGTGCTTTTGGCAGAGGTTATTTTGAGGAGCAGGCATCTGGATGTTCCTTGCTCCTTCTTCTGGACAGTTGCTAATATTTTCCTCTTGCCATGAAAGGAAGTGTGTGCTGTTTGGACTGAATGCCTGTATCCGTGTGAGTCCAGTGAGAGGATGGCCCGTGCAATGTGTCATACCCACTTTGGGGAAGGTGCATGTCCTCATTTGCTCGGGGGGTTCACCTCCTGGATGGATGGATGGATGGTTGGTTGGTTTCATCCCTGGCAGTTACTTTGAGCTGGTGCCTGAGGTAGGAAACACAACAAAGCTCTTTTCACCTAGCTGATTATGAGGCTTTAAAAGTACTCTTTAGGACATGACTTTTATACCTAAAGTAAAAGAGAGAAGGGAAATATAGACTTGATCTTCCCGACAGTCTGCTTCAGGGTAAAATCTTGTGAGAAAAGTAACTGTAAAAAATTCAGTTTCTGTGGAGACTCGGTTTGGGGTATTAACTTCATAATTTTGACTGAAGATGCTCCCGACTTGTTTGGCTGTTAGGACACATGCTGAAATTCAGCTCTTTAAAGCCGTTCTTGTAGAGACAAGATACAAGGAGAGCTTGTCAATGTGGGGAAAAGAGAGAGGATTGTTTGCTTCCAAGCTTTTGGTGTTTGATTTGTGATCGGTGGCAGCAGATTGGATGGACTCACTGCCTTGGCTGTGCTGCAAACAGGAGTATGACACACTTAGTTGATAATTTTTGCCATCAAACTAAATAATATTGCCTTTCATGGAAAGATTTTGTGGAAAGGTGTGAATAGAAAATGTTGTAGAAAACATCTGAAAGCATCTTCACCCATAACTTTCACTCCATGTATTTCCTAAACTTTTTCTGCTTAAGGGTTTTATTAAATATCCTGGTTGCTTTATGCTCCTGACATCACTTTAGAAAAAGATCACGAAGTTTCAATCTAGTCATCTGGGGTACATCTAAATCTACATTTTGGCTTAAAAGCGTCAGTGTCAGCTGAGGCTGGAAATGGTCTGTTCTGCTCTGAGAAAGGGAGGGGCAGACCCGTAATGGTTGTTCGGGCTGTTTCTGAGAATCAGCTGTTTTTTTCTTTATACTGCAAAGATTAAACAAAGAATGTTAAACATTTCCCAATTTAGCATTTATAATGGAAAGCGGCTGTAGGGCCACAGCTCGCTGCTGCAAGGGCAGGCGTTCGGATTCGGAGTCGCTTTAAAAGGCTTTTATTTTCTTTGAAGACCTATCCTTTCCTCTTCCAGCCTGGCTGCAGTACTTTGCAGTCAGGTGGAGGCAGCTTTAAATTTTTTACTTTCATTTAAGTAGGAGCTAATTTACTTTTGGAAATGAAAGTTGAAGCGACTCAGCTATCTGCAAAGTGGAGGAGGAGGCAGTGGATTTCTTTAACTTTTCAAATGTCTCTGATTCTATTTCACACCAACAGGCAAGCAAAAATTACCTTCCTGAGCTCCTATTAGTAACAATATGTAGTATTAATGATCTAATGTCTTAGCTTCAGCTCTTCATCTCAGTTTCTAAAAAATATCTATTGGCTGTGTTCAGTCGTCTTTATAGTTGCACCCAGCTCAGGAGCTTTGAAGTTAAATGTTGTAGTTTAATTCCTGAGAGCAGCAGAACGACAGTTTTTGACCTACTGACAGCACAGCTTTTTCCATAGCATTTCACTAGTGATTGCATGGAGAACTTGGAGAACTGTGACTTTCTGTTCCTCATAGCAAGGAGAAAGAATTCTTAAGGGTGACTGTATATGACCAAAAAAAAAAAAAAAAAAAGAAAAAAAGAGTTTGTGGGCAGTTTTTTAACATCTCAGTGTTATATATGTTTTTCTTGTTTCAGCTGTTTGTCAGCCTTTCTTATTTTGTCTTACTTGAACAGGCAGCCTGTAATCGAAACAAATACGTAGCTCCAACTGTCTTAGTTGGAGATGAGGGGAATTTCAGCTTTATGCAAATATATGTTTTACTCTCTGCTGAAGTGAAATAAGTGTTAATAAAGTTAGTTTTTAACAGAGCAGCTAAGAATGTCCTTTTGCTTCTCGATTGGCTAGTTTTCAGAAATTCGGTAGTTCTCTGTCATCACATGCCGACAAGATCTAAACATCTTATATAATTAAAACATTTTCAGAAAAAAAAATATTTCTGGTTTCTTTTATAAATTGTAAGCACTGCAAAAATCAGATATCCATTTTCTGCCTTCTCTAGCCTGCCTGCAAGTAGATTTTGTCTAAACAAAAGAGCCTTGCACTCAGAGCTCACAAACATTTGTGTATTACTTAGGTATCTACATGAGTAATTTTATTTGCCTCTTAGAACAGCTTAAATATATTTGTAAATATTTGCCCAGCTTTTTGTTTCTTAAGGGAAGCTTTTCAAGAATTCCTTTTTATTTTTTTGAGCACGTCAAAGTTTGAGTTTAAAAAATATTTCAATCTTGTGATTGCATTTCTTACAGAATGTTGGAATTTTTGGACTGTGCATCTGTTTAGGCACGTGGAGAAAGACAAGACTGAGATCATGTAAGTCATGAAACTGAGGGTGAATAATCCATACTTTGTTCTTTCACCATTTTTATAATTTATACCCAGATGCAAGTAATAAACCAAAAAGGAAATAAAGAAAATCTAGTTAGCATTTATTTTTAAAGTGATTAATGAAAAGCAAAGTTCAAATGAGGCCTCAAATCCTGGTGGTGCACAATGAGTTGATTTATTTTGTAAATAGACCATGGATAATTAACCATAAAACAAAACTTTTTTTTTCTTTTTTTTTTTTTTGAAACTTGCATAATGACATTGGTTTCTTTTAGTTGCTGTGAGTTGCACAGAGGGATAACGACTTATTCACAACTGGTTGCAACTGGTTACAGCCAAGAAAGGAAAAATCCCAGAGCAGCTAGAGGAAAAAGGCTGTTAAAACCCTGCTACACTTGTAGTTTTACAGTAAGGCATTTGCTAATGGCTATAGTGGGCAAAGCTGCCCTTGCATGATAACAGAAAAAGAGTAGATACGTACATGCTCTGATGATGCTTGCCATGTTATCCTGTGCTTTGGCTTGAAACCTGTTAGCAAAAGACAGCCCCTGCAGCTGGCCTTGTGGTTCACAATTTTGTATTCACTTCTAAATAACATTACTTTATGCTCTGTTATAAGCTTCTATGATGCCTGTATCTTGCTACTCTGGCAGTGGGGAAGAGTCCTCCAGATAGTCAAAATAGTCTGACTTGCTGCCAAATCCTCTTGTGAGCCAGACAGCGATGGTAGTTTTTCAGATATGTGATGTGACAAAACTGCCTGCCCAATGTCCCCCAAATTTGCTTCTTCGTATTCCACAGTCATCTGTGGAAGGGATTGCTTATGCCCAAGAAGGAGAAGGTCCAATTTGTTGTGTGAGCACATTCACTACTAATCAAAACTACCAGCTGGGGTTATAGCCCTGGAGAATGTAAATAAACTGGTGCATGAGATGTTCAGATGACAATATGGCAGCTTTTGTGTTGGTTTGTTTTAGTTGTCCATATTCGAGTTTAGTCATCTCGTGCCAGCTTATTAGAGTGAAGAGAGGCTTTATATAGGTAATGGTCAAGATGCAAGAGGTTGGATTTGCCACAGATACGTTGTCTATATGGACACTTTAGCCCGCTTTCACACACCACAATGTGCCTTAAAATTCTTTTGTCCGTGTATATAATAAGTCTTGCAGTTCACATGGAGCTGAAATCTGATCATGATGTGTTCATGTGAAAGTTGGTTTATAGGTGTAACTGGGCTGTTTCACAGAGAGACTCTTAAGGTATTTGCAAAGAGGCCCTCCCTCATTAACAATTATAGCCTGGATAGGCACAAGTAGTGAGTAAAAATTACTTAAAACCAGCAGAGTTTTACATGTGTTGAATAATTTTATCACAAAAGTGTTACGGACTGATGCTTGTAAGAGTTCTGTGTCTTAAATTGATTTTGTAGGCATTAGTTTCTTCTATAAATAAGAGGTATTCATTGTCAGCAATGTACTGTAGAGACTGAAGAGAGGAGAAGCAGATCATTAATGTCAGACTGTCACCTGCTATCTCTGTGAGCTTCATGTAGATAACTGGGTATAAGGGTTGTGCATGGAATTTTTAGTCTAGATCCCAGATGCAAGGCAAGGCCCTTAGATCAGCTCTTTAAAACCCATAGCAGGATAACTGCTGAGTTCCCACTGCATTACTAACACTAGTAACTACAACACATGGGCTGCCACTTCGAATCTTTTTTTTTTTTTTTTTTTTTTAGGCCAAAGAGTCAAGTTAAAATAGCATTTAATTTGAGCAAGAGACTTCTGTTTGTGGGTGGGAGTTGTGCTGGGTGCAACATTAGCACATTACTTTTGAGTGGCATTGCAGTGAAGACAAGACCCCAAAAGTAAGTTTACACTTTTCGGCTTCTCTTTGGGTCCTATTGGAAAGGAAGCCAGTGAGGATCTACTGTGGTAGCACTAAGTGGATGTGCTTGTCCCATGGGGTCTCCCTTGAAAAATGCTGTTGTCAGACTTTTACTGGGGAAGTTGTGATGATGTATGGAATCTGCTACGTACTGTTTATAAGTTTGAACTTGATTTTATTGACTAACTGAATCCTTTTATCTTGTGACAATCTTTTTCTGTGCTCTACATCATGCCAAAGAGACAGGGGAGTGGTGTTGGCATATCTTTGTATGAATAGGTCTGTCATTAAATATTTGAAATAGAAACATCTGAAATAGATCTTGCCTGAGAAGAACAATGGGGTAACTAGAGAAAGCTGGTTTTCTCCAAATTCTCTTTTGGGGGCTGGAGTTTTAAGCAAACAGAAAAGGAAAAAAAAATAAAAATAAAAAAGGAAGAAAGAAAAAAAAGAACGAAGTGATCAGGTATCAGCACAGGGTCTTAAAAACACCAAAGCCTGAGAGGCGTGAAGGGAGACACAAAGGAAGCTGAGAGAGGAGAGGGGAGGTATTAAATTTAGCAGAGGGAGGTTTTTCTTCATTTTATTTTTATTTTTTCAGTAAGTTTAAGACCAGACAAGGGAGAGGAAAGCTGGTAGTAGAGAACCGACAGTCCCTCATTTGGAAAAGGCAATGTGTGTAGGAAAGGGGAATTTTTTTCACATAATGTTGATCTAAGCATAAGGAACTTGTGCTGAGGATGCTGAGGCACAGAGGTGCTTTTTGATATTTTCAGTTTTCTCTAGTTTCTAAATCGGTGTTTTTATTTTGTGAAGGTGAAGAATAAGTGAGTCGGTCATCTTCCTCAGGCAGGGCAGCTAGGCTCTGAAATCTTACTGCTGGGAAGGGGTTACAGACAATCTTAGCTGAAGAAATATGCAGGGTGAAGGAGAGCGCATTCAATTCATTTCAGATTGTGGAAGCTGTCAGCCCGTGGGCCCAGTATGCAGAAGGCACATTCAATAGTCCGCTTGGTGTGCAGTGGGGAAAGCTCTGTTAGAGAAGTGACAGAGGTAATTGTAGTTCAGGCATTTGAACAAGCCTTTGTATTTCTCTCATATGGTAATGACCTGTTTGTAAAGATATGCAATCCAAACTCTTTTTATTTTGCCCCCCACTCTCTTCCCATACATTGCTCCCCAAATCTAATACTTCAAAAAACCACAGGAGAGGTGATCCCAGCAGCCCTCCCCAAGACTTTCCTCGTCTCTGCTTTGCAAAGTGTGGCATCTGATGTTCCAGTAGGTAGGTTCAAGTTAGAAAGTGCTTTCATGGGGGACTAAACAGTAAAATTAATTGCTTGAATCCTTGGATTTCTGCTCCAAGCACTGCATTTAAAAATGCGCTTTATAACAAACAAATTATTTGATTCTTAATGAGATTCCATCCATGTCACAAAAAGCCCTTCACCAAATGGCACAGGAGGCAACCACTTCTCAAAAGCATCTCAACATTGAAATATCCAGGGGGTGCCAATCACTGGGAATGATGTCATGTTTACAGGCCAAGCCATACCTCAGCTCCCCTTCTGGTCTTCCTAAGTGAATACTTTCATATGCTGGGGCTCTTGCTGCTACCTGATTTAGGTGAATCCTAATTTGAATTCCTCCTGCTTTAGGTCAGGACTCATCTTGCAGTTTCAGTCAAGCTTGCATTGTCTTCATGGTATTTTGCATTTTACTCGTTTGGAAATGTGTGAGCAGTGAGCAAGAATCTTAGTGGTTCAAGAAAAAAGAATTCTTGGTTGCTTAAGCATCTACAAATCTCAACTATACTTCTATTTATCTATAAATTAAATTTAAAGGAACAGACCAAATGACAATGGTAATGAAGAACACTTGACCCAACAAGACTTGTGCTAGTTGCTACATAAATGATTGTATGAAAAGCTTTTTACTTTTCATACATCAGTAAGCTCCACCAGTCTAAGGAGTAGACAGGAACAACATACCACCTAGATTATTAATAATAATTAGATTGTCACTGATATATTGATAGAATTCCAGAGGTATTACAAGCTGCTGAGGTTCACTAAAGAGTATGGAAGGCGAGGACTAGAATTAGTAAAAATAATTATAATAAAAATAATAATCTAGTGGAATTCTCTTCTGATTGAAATACTGGCTCATTGTATATATATATATATATATATACATACATACATATATATGATTGTATATATATATAAAATGCACACACACACTCCTAAGACTCAATTTATTTTCATTATCTATATTTACAGGTAAAGCTTTTTTACATTTGTGGAATAGAAATGCTTGTTTCAAACTTTTCTTTCAAAAATGTGCTCTATGTTCTAATATAAAATTTAAATCAAAACTGAAAGCAACAATCAAAACAAAATTATTTTGTCAAAACAAAACATTCAGTTGATTGAAATCATTTTTTATATTTGTTTCATGGGCAACTTTTCCATACACTGTTTAATTTAACTGTGAAACAAAAGCAAATTTCAAAGTCTGTAGCTATCCTGTAAAGCAGAAATATGGGATTGTGTTTGGGCTCTTCTAGGTGACATTTAGGGGAGCACATCATCAGAATTCTACTGAACCTATTTAAAAAAAAAAAAAAAAGTAAATCTCTCATATTCTATTGAAACAGCAAAAATATTAAAATAGATGTGGACCCTTAAACTTTGCTGAGGTCTTGTATTGATGTCACTCACAGCAATGGACTTCAAATACACCACTGTTTTTTAAATGCTTCTGTTGTTGATTTAACTCTCTGTGGATGTTCATAAAATTACAAAAATGGTCCCTTGGATTATTTGGGATTTTATAATGGGACTTTCTGATCGACTGTTACAGAGATAGTGTCTGTCTCTGCATCTACGTGTAGGTGCCCCCTGGAGATATGTTCTTTCTGCTCTGCAAATTGAGAAGCCTTTGATACCATTTCAATTCTACTGGCTTCCTTCACTGTGGAGTGCTTACAGATCAAATTTCCTCAGTTTTGGGTGCCTGTCATGGCACCATTGTTTGCAACATCATGGTGTGTCTGTGAAACGTATGTAGTTAATATTAGTGTATTCAATTTGTTGCTTCTTAGGTTTGATCTGAAAGGGACCTTCCCTTATTAGAGCACTTCTGGTTGTTGCTGTCTTTCCTCATCCTGTGTAACATCCAAAATACTCTTGATTTCTCTTCTTAATGTCTTGGATGTTTTTTCTGCTCCGTTCCTCTTTCTCGTGTGGGGTTGGTATGCTTAAATACTACAGTTCTTCTGGCAGCGTTCTTGTCCAGGGCCACAATATGGTGTGCCTCGGAGGCATACTACTTTAGGTTATGGTTTTGGCTGATCTTAAGTTCCTCAGGACTGGCATAAACCCAGCTCCGTGGGAGCACTCTACAAAAGAACAACATGAATTTAAAGGGGGTATTTTTGAGAAGTAGGGCTGAGGGTAAAGATTAAAAGCAAAACACGTAGTTAAGGATTGAGCTGTTGCTGGAGGCACTGTTTCACGTGAAATGTAAAGGACCTGACCTTGTCTCAGCAATGTGTGGATCCCTGCTTTTCCAACAAGGGCTGCAGTACTTCCCTGCTCACACGATACCTTGGTTATTCTCATCTGGCTTCCTTGAATTTGGCTAGATACAGCAATGTCCTTTGGCTTAGAAATATTGTCACTGGGACTTTTGTAAGTTAGGGATAGAACAGTCAGCATCTGATCACCCCTGCAGAAGAAACGCATCCTGCAGCTCTACTTTGGAGTTTGTGCTCAAGTCTGAGGTAAACACAAGGCGACAAAAAACAAGAAATGAAAAGATTTTCCATTTGTTTGCCCACCTAACCTTTTGTTTCTGTTTTTCAGACTTGGTAAGGGGTATTTTGTCATACAGAAAAGCTGCTTTTAAACAAATACTCATTCTGGGGATAATAGTGTAGTTGCTTCGATATTTCTCAGTCACAGACCAGTGATGAGACAGACAGGAATATATGCTTTGTCTAACAGCTGTCTCCTCTATTCATCAGAATTTTTTACGTGACTAAGCATGTAACCTGCCGTATCAGTATATATTGAATTTAGTCTTAAGAAGGCTGATTTAATCTGAAGAATATATTTTTGCACTGGTCTTGAATGTGAAGAGCTGGAATAATGATATTTTTAGGCTTTTTTTTTTTTTTAAAAAAAAAAAAAAAAAAAAAAAGCTCTGCCACCACACTCTATAAATAAATTTCTGAAAAAGTTTGTTGTGTATATGGGACACACAATATTCCTTGCATGCTGGTAGAGCATCACACATCACAAAGATAATAATAATGTAAGCAGTAAAATATCCCAAGCAAACAGAAAGCATCTGTAGATCTTGCCTAGCTGGCTAGTATTATTGGGATGGTTCTTTTTAGCTTAACATACCATTAATGCTTTGCAAATGTATATGTGCATGCTGAGGGCTGGCCAGGAGTTGAACTGCCTTTATAATGGTTATATTGAATTGCTGCACTGTGCCTGAATGCTTACAGACACATAAGAGGACAGGAAAGGTACTCAAGAAACTGATAGACCATGCCGGATCTGGTCTACCAGCTCTAGTTACAGGAGAATGTAATGTGCTATAAACAAGATGTGAAGAAAAATTTATAAAGGTACTTGGTGAAATGCTGCTATGCAACTGAAGTGTTTGTTAGCTGCTGTCCCAGGATGGATTGTCTATGTCCCTTTGTTGTGCTGCTCTCTTTAATAAATAACACACCAAACTCAGAGATATGATTTAACTGGAAAGATTTGTATCATTAAAAACTTGTAACAGATGTAGAGAGAAAGCTATTCTGCCCCCCATTCTCTTCCAGTGCCTTTGCTATCTGTAATAGTTGAAGGCTATAACATATCTCTCTGAGCCTTCACTTTCAGACTGATACTTGCCAGTCTGTCTTTGGAAAGTCAAGGTCATTTCTGCAGTGTGCAGGAGTAAATATTAGAGGTATAGCCAGGAACCGTGGCTGTTTGGTTTTCTAATGAACTGTGCTTCTTTATAGGCAGCATTTCCTGTAGAAAAAAGGTGAAATATTCTTTTGTAACATATATTAAACCTGATCTAATTTTTTCCCTTGGCTTTAGCAGGCTGTGGGGATCAAGTCTATGTTGGGGATTCTCCATGCAGACTGTGGATGCAGTCAGAACCCACAATTGGCTTTCAAGCTCTTTCAGCCTATGCTGCCCTCAACCCAGGTGGGCCAGCTCTGATTGCAGATACAGAAATTAGAAAACTTCTGATGTTACCTTGAAATAAAGTGGCCCGTGAAGAAATCCTCTCTTGGGAATCCTAGATTTACTGTTGTGTTCACAAAATCTTTCTTTACTTTCTCTAGAAGTATGATTTTGCTGGACAATTAAGATTGTAAGCATTAATCTGAAAAGGTTCCCAATGGGAGGATATTGGCAACACAGGTAATAGAGCCATACTAAGACAGGCCCCCTTTCAAGAGTCAAAGATCTTTAGGTTAAGAGGTAGAAGACTTTTAGAAAAGTTAATTTTGCATCAGTACGTTGTGGATTGTAGTACATCCAAGAGCACTGTCTTTCACAGGTCCTGACAGTCTGGTGTCCCTAGAGATCCTGCTGCACATATCATTGCTTTCAGTGGTAGCTCCTGGGCAAGAAGGACGAGTTTATCTCAGAACAGCTCCCACAAAGTGGTGGTACACCAGACATGGAATTTGTCCCATCTCTGCTGTGCAATTCGAGTTCTTTTGGGGTTCCCTTTCTAGATTCATCTGTTTAGTAGCACTGCAGTATGAGCTTCAAAAATGGCTGATTTCTGTCTCACAGACATATGCTTAAATTCCTTCTTCTATAGCAGTTTGTAGAGCATCTTCATTTTCAGTCTTCTACTGTTCAGTGAGAAATCAATTTAGGATTAGGGTCCTTCAGTAAGGAGCCTGTTGCAGAAGTCCTTCAGACATTGCATGGTACAAGAACTTACGATTCTTATGACTGAACATTCTGATATAAATATGAGACTGCTGTATTTGTGGCAAAATCTTGATACAGTCTTGCTGCTATGTGGGGCATTTAAGAGATCCTGAAATATCTTTGAATCTGAAACAATGGGAAGCTGCATACTTCATGACATCATAAGATAAAATAAGGTCAGGAAAAAAGTCATGTTTGCAAGTCCAGTAACAGAGCTGCAAGAATTATTTGCAAGAAATAATTTAGTTGCCAAATATAGCAATCAAATATCCACGAGTTGATCAGTCTCTGATTCAGGAATCACTGGAATTTATTTGGTGACTACCTTCAATATTTATATTCTGTGGACTCTCTGTCACTGGAGGTGGAAGAGGGATAGCTGTGGTTTTAATACTATTTGCAAAAGCCTATTCTGTAATTTTCCCCTCTGGCATCTGTCTTTGCATTACATGAAGCCAGGCATTTAAGAGACTACAGTTTTGATGAAAAGACTAACAAGTTTAGTGTTCCTACCAGAATTAATTTTTAGCATGTAGGAGGCTTCACACAGGTTCATGAATCCTCACAGATCCTTCACATTACATTTATTTTATTAGCCCTACGATTGAAATGGTAAAAGAACAAAACTTGATAAAGAAGACTGTTGATGCTCTATGAGCCAAGTGGGGGACGTGGTTCCATGAGCCCATTGATTCAGAAGATCAGCATGAAGCTCAGTGCACAGACGGGCAAAAACACGTCAAAGGCTGTTGCAGGTAGTGCTGCATTCGTAAAGGCAGCATGGCCACCCATTCACTTTCCAGCCACCACGTAGCAGAGGAAAGACGTCATGCTGCAGACGTCTGTTACTCTGTTTGCTTACCCTTACCCCGGTTCCTGAGAGTTTTGGAATAGGTTCTGACGAGTGCGTATGGTAGTCATTGTTTATGACCATACTTCACGATGTCCTATTGACTTAAAGAGCCCAAATTTGGCCCTCTGTAATTTAACCAACAACATACACGGCGAACTCTCAGCTAAAGAGCTGGGAACAAAACTTAGTTCCTGGTTTCCTGCCTATTAATTTAGTACATATCTGATTTGAAATCTGTTTTCTACATACCCTTGCATGCATATTCCTTGGCACATGTGCTTCTTGCCATTATGGGGCAGATCCCATAGATTTTCTGCGTCATTAGTAGAGAGAGCCAGTCATTAGGAAAAAAAAAAAAAAGCTTATTTGCCTGAGCCGTTAAGATTTTTTCTCACAGTTCTGCCTGTGGCGCCTGTCACTAGCAGTCAAATAAGGACAATTTTACCATTCTCTCCTGCTGCTCTAATTTTTTTTTTCAGTGCCAGTACATGTATTTGTTATTCTTTATAACTCCCTTTGAAGTTGGGAATCCAAGGGGAATCTAAAACCGACCAGATGTTTCTGCTGCTGGAGACACAGAAGACAGCAAGGATTAAGTTTAACTGAAACTTACTTCTCTACAAAGCCCATTACAGTCAAAATTCTTCCTCAGATAGATTTATTTATTATTTATATTTGCACTTGCCATCCTGGGTAGGTGATACCTCAAGTCATCTTGCCCAGGAGGAAAATGGATGATTTATCCAAGTAAATAGTGTATCAGCAACTGCCTGTGTTGATTTCCCTTATGGGGTTTCAGTTCCATTACACTGCATATTTCCCACCCACACTCTTTATACGGCATTTCATGTTGAGGGAAATCATTCCCATCTCTTTAGCTTCAGAGGACAGATATGTGGAACCATCCGGAGGGAGGGCAGCGTCACTTGCATGCGGAGGGAGGTAACATACATGAGAAAGTGCTGTCTGGAAGGCAGCGTGATCTTTAACTCCTTCTCCTTTCACTGCTGGGAGATGGGAGAAAGGAACAGAAGCAGGCACAGGTGGGGAGGGACAGGAAAAAATGCTTTTATGGACACATGAGTTCAGGTTGTATGCTTTTGAAGGTGCAAGACATGGAAAAAAATATTTTAAAATATACTGTGATGTAAAGGCATTAGGAAATCTTACACGTTGTCCAGGTCCAAATTCTGGCATGGCAGATCCTGCTTGGCTGTGTCTGCAGTCATGGCCACAGGAGGAAATAGCAGAGTCAGAGCTCGTGGAGGTCAGGATAGGGAAGCAGCAAAGAGTGAGGCTTTGGTTTCTCTTTGCTAGGCATGGACTTAAGCTTCTAGATTTTAAACACCACAGATTTCTGCTGTACTTTGTTGCCAAGTTATCTCATGTAAGTTTATGGGACTCTGTCTCTATGCCTGTCTGTCATGACCATACACAACTTTTGAGCATGCTGACCATTTTCAGAGAAGTCTGAAAGAAAAGATAATTCATTTTCTATAAAAAGGGGGTCTAAAGAGAAGAGAGAAAACTCAAACTAGTGCCACTGCTGGGCAAAAACAAGCAGAACTTACCATTTAACCAAGCTTAGTGGAGGACGGCTGGCTGGCCAGCACATGCTTTGCTCCAGAGCAACCACAGCACGCTGTCTTTTGCTCACTGAGAATTTTATCTTTCTTGTAGGAGGGGAGACCTACAATAATTGTACTCGTATTGTGTAGAGCTTGCAGGCTCTGATCACCAATCTGCAGGAAGATGGGCTTTGTTAGTATTACTTTCATGTCTGAGCCATTTTTCTTAAAGTCCTGCCCTCTTTCTTGCAGGTAGTCAAGGTACATCTCTGGCTGATAGCATTTTCCCATTTCTCTCTGCTGAGGGGTTACAACACCTATTCCTTGCTTTTCTCTGTTTGGATTCACAGTATTATTTCACGCTAAATCTCACTACTTCTCAAGTCTCGATGTCACAGCCACCATAATTGAGAAATAGTATTGGGCTCTGCCTAAGTTGCTCTTTAATTGGCCAGATGGATCGCTAATGCCTTTGCTGAGGCACTGTCCTCCATCATTAGCTGTTGGAGATGCCTCCTAATATTCCAAGGCCCTGTACAACACCCTAATTTGTTTTTAAACAGGGAAATCAGAACCTTTGTAATTATATAGAGCCTCCTGATAAACATCAGATAAAAGCATTTATTTTTTTCTGATTTCAAAATATAAAAGAAATAAGTCCTGGGAACACTGAGATTTTGGATTTTCTGCGAGTTTTTGAGGAAAGATAAAAAGAAAAGAAATCATGGTTTTCATTTTATATTTTAGGACCTGAATTCCCAGCTTTATATTAAAGGGAGACAGGTTAAAATCGGGGAATTTGGGATCTACATATTTTCTCGTCTTTATTTTTTTGTCAAGGCATCGAGGCAGATGGTATGAAAAGCATTTATATTGGTCTCTCTGCTGATGGAGCTTAACCTAATAATCCAGGACTTGGAACTGGGTGCTTCGATAAAAACACTTTCTGAGAGATTTTTCCATTCAAAACACCAGCAGAAGTTTTTTAATTGACAACATCAGAAATTAGTATCCTGCCAGGACTACATTTCTTTGCACCTTATTACTCAGAACAAAAGGTTAATATATACTCATTCCAAGCATGAGAGTTTTCAATATTTTTTTCCTAAATTAAACCAAAGACAAAGTGAAATGGTTTACCACAGGATTGTGAGAGTGAAAATGGGGAAAGTCCCAGTTCCGTGTCAGTTATTACTTTGTCCTAGTTTAAGCACTTGACTCTTTCTTCTGGTGATTGCTCCATTTTCTTGTTTTTTATAGCGTGCTAGATACTTTGAAATTTGCAGACTTAGCTCAGTCTTTGAAATGAAGTAATCCTAGCTCTGAAAATGCCAAATTAAACTGTGATTCAGAATTCCCCTTAATTGTTAGCAACTTCGTATACAGAAAAAGCTGCGCTCTACTGGGGTTTTCCTTCATTCAGCTTTAGTCTGAACTTCATTTCCTATCTTCTTCCTGTTGTCATGGGGCAAACTGAAAGACCAAAACCAGTGCATAAGAAAATAACATGGTTCTCTTCTAAAATTTGGAGCACAGGTCTGTGTGGACCCCTCCCACTTCTTGGATTTCCTTATGTGTATGCTCTTGAGAAATTGCATTTAAAATATATACAGGAAATTAAGCCTAACTGAGAAGATTATACCTTGTAAATATTTTCTTCTGTATATTTTGATAGAACAGCATGGGCGTGGAGGGCAGGGGTGTGGATTTTATAAATGTTTTTATGCTTTCATAATGCAGCCCATAATCCATTTTAGACCGTTCTTCTTAAACAAAGACATTCAGATTTGCTATAGAGGTTAGCAAATAATGAAACAGTACCACTGAATTGCGATGTTAACACCCCAAAGCAGCCAATCCAAGTGGGATAGCATGCACCCTGTTTTCTTGGGTCAATTTCTGATTTTTTTTTCCTGCTTCTGTACAGCAGTTTTAAAGGTTACTTCTTGTGTCCTTTACAGTTGTCATTTTCCATACTGCAAGGAAGAGTGCACTGTGGAAAGGATCTGTTGTGGAAACATCAGGTGCAAAGACACAGTCTGCCTATCGTCTGTGACATATTGTCTTATAAAGTCAAACAGGAATCTCTATCTCTTGCAGTCGGGTATTAGAGATTAAGCAATGAGTCCAAACCAACAAGGAGCCAGAGGGCAGATTGCACATCTGACTGTGAAAGTCATCATCAGGCCAAGTACTCAATCAGGCCAGTTGGAAAAGCATCTTGTTTCTCAGAGGTAGGGCTGGATTTATGTTCTGCCCAGCACACTCATTTAGAGAGAGAGGATTAGATAGCCCATAATATCACTGCTAAGACTCTTGAACACAAAGGGGTTACCAGGGCTTCATGCTGCACTCACTCTCCCAGGGTGGCAAGTGTATGGATGAGGTAGGGACATGGATACAGCCCCCAGTACCCCCAGACCAGCCGAATTATTCCAGCAAAGTAGTCTGAACCTCAGTGGAACACGTTCTCCACTGACTCCCAGAGGTTTGTGTTCTGGCGGTCACCGAATCAGAGGAATTATGCCTCCTGTGATCTCTTTCTCAAACAATGCTCCTACGTCCCTCTCCCTCGTGATTTAACAGCTGTCTTGCAATTGCGGTTCTTACATCTACCTTTATTAGATCTCCAGCTAGCCCTATGGCCTCTTTCATCTTCCTTTCCCAGGGCCCTGGGCAGATTCCTACCAACTTGCCGTTGCTTTGTATCTGCCCTCGGATCGCTGGTGCTGCTGTTCTGACAGCCTACCCAAATCCTTCTTTGCTCAGAGGAAATAATAACTCTCATTCAGTTGCTTTCTTAGCATTTATTGTGACATCCAAAGACAAATGCAAACTCATCTCTAGAATCATTATTCTCTTTGAAGAACAACGGATTGTCAGGGGAGGCATTTTTTTGTGTGGATTCACTTAGAAGTTCTGTCCCCCAGTGTGGTTCTCCAGCTGCCCCTGTCATATCCTCAGTTGTTGTTTATCCAACTTTTAATAATTTCCTTTTCATGCTAGAAAGGCCCACATAATTTTCTCTGTGTGTGCATGTATTTGTATTTACTTCATGTTTTTTTATTTCTTTAAATTCATAACATACAAAATATATAGAAAAAGACATCCATTGCACTAGATACATGCATTATGCATGCATAAATTTTATATATATATTGGCCTGAATTTCATAAAATGTCTAGGGATTTTGTGTGCCTACGTTTTCAGTGCACTGTTGCGGTCTTTAAGGTATCTCTTAATCACCTCACATCATGACTAATTCTTGGAAGAAACATACTGGCATGTGAATAGCTAGGCTATGCCCTACTTCTATGTAGAGACGAGTGGAGGGAATACTTCTTTGTGCTACTGAAAGAGATGAAGACTGTGGATATTGCTTCACTTCATCAAAAGAAATAATATCACTTATGTTACCAGCAGCGTTGCTTTCTACACCTGGGCATTGGCTATTTATGTGTTTTTTTGGATCACCAAAGGTACTTAGAGGTTCCTGTTTAATCCTGCGGTGGCTTTGATTAGTGGACTCTGATTTTGACTAATCTCCATTTCATCCGAAAATGGGAAATCAAGCCTGGCCTGAAACCAGCCCAAGGTGGTATGAAAATCCCTAGCTTAATTTGCTCTATTAACATAAGCTTTCACCTAAAAGTGTTAAGATGAGATCAGCACGAGGCTTGCCATTACAGCAGTGTGCACAAATATGAGGGTGGAAAATTGCTCAGAGAAACTGTCATTCAAGTTCTCAGGGTAATGTAGGAATGTTGTTTATTCTCCTCTGAATAACAACTGCACCCTTACCTGTAGCAAAAGAAATGGGAAGAAGCAGCAGGGAGAATATCCTTCCAGCCATGACTTCGGGTTTGATAGTCTCCAGTGTTATTAATGTTTATGTGTTGGCTAGCTTTCTAATGGAAGGCCATCACCTTTTTTTTGCAACATTACTGGTTAGAGTAGAGGAAAGAGGAAGAAGGGGACGAAAATCATGAGGGGATGTTAGAAAGGGCAGCCTTTGTCTTACAGGAATGAGTAGGATTTTCATTGAGATCTTTTTTTTCAGTGTTGTGTCCCTTTAAAGAAAATGAATATCAACTTGCAGAATGCATTTGAGAGAGAAACTGGAGGGTTAAGTTGTCAGGTACTAACCTGAAATACATAAACCCTGGGCTCTTACCCTTGCTTTGCTACAGCTCTCCCGGAGGACCCTAGGGAAGCCAGTTTGGGCATAACAGTTCTTTCTGCCTCCCAGGGAGGCTGGGCGAAGAGACACTGTAGGTCAAGTGCAGCTGTGACATAATGGTGACAGTGGCCTTCCAAGGGGTTGATAGAGATACCAAGGTGTGATAAGATGCATGGGATTCATCAAACTGAAGGTACAAAGCAGGGATCTGTGCTGGAAAATGTTTCCTTTTGTAAGGATCTGTGCCACTTGTGCACCTGGCTGCAAGCTGCTCATAGCTTTTCCTTCTGCATTTCTTTCAAAATTTACACAGTGAAAGTGTTGGAGGTTTTCTGTCCTGCATTAAAACAAGGGAAACCTATATATTGTATTTCTAAAATAAGAATTTTACAGGCATGAAGGACATCCATCCTATGTTACATAAACGTAGATACTTTTTGCTTCCTTTTCTTCCTTTTCCCTTGTTTATGCCATACAAAGAAATTATTAAAGCAAATACCATTATGGACATTTTATCTCTAATCTGCACAAAATTTTAAAACCTTTTCTCACTTTCCAGCATATATAACTATTACATTAAAGGCAAAGAGGAGTTCTGTGGCTGGGAGCTGAGGAATATGAAAGGTTTAGTAGCCTTCCTGTGAGAGGAATATGATAATGTTCACTGACAGAGGAACTACGAGGAACAATTATCCCAAGCTGTGTCTTTCAGACAATGCTGTCAGATTTTCCACTTCCATGAGCACAGCTGGGCATGTGGTGCCAGGGTGAGAAATTCCACAGTGGCTGGAAGCAGAGTGTGCTGGGTGCAGGGCTGGCCTTTGGTGCTGGAGGTCAGGAGCAGAAACTGGAGAGGAAAAGAGGATGACTTTCTCCAGCTCTGAGACTGAAATTTTGAAAAGAAAAAAAAAAAAAAAAAAAAAAAAAAAAAAAAAAAAAAGTTTGGTAGTGTAAGGAAGGAATCTTTCAAAGATGTTCCTTCCCAGACTGCTGCTCCTATGAGTTTTGTCTCTGGGTTCAGGTTCTTAACATACCTGTACTGCCTTTACAAGATATATCCCACCTACTTCCAGCTGTCTTTGGTCTTGGGCAAATTTGCATCTTACGTATAAGTCTGCTGAAATGTTTGGGGTTTTGTTATTTGTTTATCGTTTGGTTTCTTCCATGCAATTGGTACTTTACATGCTTTTGTTTGTTTTGTTAATTTTGTTTTATTTTTTGTTTGTTTGCTTTTTAATTATGTAACATGTCCAAGGTTAGCTAATAGAATGCGGGAGCTCTGCAGGATGAGGAAGTGATCCAGGTCAAACTCCAGTGGATATTCAAACCTGAGATCTGTTTGGATGCAGAGTTTCAGTCCTACCTGGTTTATTTGGGTCAGCCAGCAATTTTGACTCAATTTCTGACTTTTGTGTATGTATAGCAGTGTGTGCGTTAGGTTCAAGCTGATTAGGTTGGTTTCCTACAAGGAAACAAAGAGGTGAAGAGATTCCGAAAAAACAACAGTGGAGGTGGTTAACTCGGGATCTGCAAGTGCTTCAAGTGCTATAGATTGCTTCTCATATACACATCACGTTTTGCTTTATGTGGTGTTTGAAATATTGAATGGTACAGCTGTATGTTACATCTCCTGATTTGATCAGTGTGTGCTGTTCTCGGTAACTTTTCAAGATTCTAGCTTTTTAAGAATGGTTTGCTAAATGCTTGAGTTAGATAATCTTTGGGACTCCTCTTAGATTACCATCTTAAATTATCATATAGATTGCTTGTTACATCAGATTACCTTGACTTTTGCCTACTGCTTTGCCTTCGTGCTTGCAAGGAATGGTCTCTTTTCTCATTCTTTGTGTGAGTTGTTTCATAGAGATGTTCCCTGGCCTACCTTTTTAATGTTTTCTAATTTCTCCGTAGAAAACTTGGGAATTCTGGATAATTCCCTAGTCAGTCAGACAGCTCAAATAATGGACCCCCAAATGTAGGCTGTTAATTATTTTTCAGTGCAATGGCAATGTAATGTGTGACAATGGAGCTTTTTGGTAACAAGCAAAATCATTTTGGACATGCTGAAGACTAGAGTGATTAGTACTTAAATAACACCACGCTTTTGAGGATATCAAAACACTTCATAGCATTTAATGAAGGAGGCCTTCCCTCTGTACCCAAAGGATATACTTCACTACTACTAGCTGTCTTCATAGGGAAGAGAGAAAACTGGTTCAGGGAGAGGTGAGGAACTAGGCAAAATTATAATTAGCAGCTGTGTCGTCTGATCAGGGTCTCAAACTCAGAGCGAAAGGCGCTGTGTTTTGGTCCTCTGCATGCACCCTACAGGGGTCCGTTGTCAGCAGAGAAGTCCTGTGGGAGCTACAGCATTGCTGAGGCTCTCCACAACCAGACAAAAAGGTTGCTCCGTGGGGAGAAGAGCCTGCCAGCAGCTGGTGGGGTGATGAAAGAGAGAAAGGAGAACAAGAATGCCAATAGACTAAATCATTCCGATTCTATAAGGAGGAAATTCTTCACTGTGAGGGTGGTGAGGCCCTGGCACAAGCTGCCCGGAGAAGCTGTGGATGCCCCATCCCTTGAGGTGCTCAAGGCCAGGCTGGATGGGGCTTTGGGCAGCCTGGGCTGGTGGGAGGTGTCCCTGCCCATGGCAGGGGGGTTGGAACTGGATGGACTTTAAGGTCCCTTCCAGCCCAAACCATTCTGTGATTCTAAAAAAATGGATAGCTGATTATGGAGGGAGAGCCTGGATGAGTGCAAGAAATGAGTGAAAAAGCAGGCGAAAGAAAAGGACTGTGTGGATGAGAGGGTGAACTATTGAATACGTGAGCCCAAATCATCCTGGGCAAAGGAGAGAAAGATGTGGAATACTAGCATATATTTGCTTTCAGCTGCTGGAACATAGAAACTCATTTTGTTTCCCATGTAATGAGCACTGTGAAGCTGAGCATTTTGTAATTAATACTCAGCTTTGAAAAATAAAGTTGTCTGCATGTATTTTGCAACACCTTTGAATTGGACACATGTAATAAATATCACCATGAGATGTCCTAACAGGATTATTTTAGGATAATGGTCAATTTGAAATTTTTAGCCTTTATGTGGCAGGGGATGAGGCCATTAGCTCATGGTTGCTCTGGCTAATCTTTCTAGCAATGTGGTGATTTGTTTTGTTTGTTTTTTACTTTGCCTTCAGCGCTATCTTTAAATCACTGTACTAGGGATTTGTTTTTAGGAGAGAACTTCCTAGGCATAGAAATACAGGACTAAATTTGCTCTCTGGGCATTAACATAGCTCCTTCCAGTGCCCTATCTCTGGAAGTGCTCAAGGGCAGGTTGGATGGGGCTTTGAGCAACCTGGTCTAGTGGGAAGCATCCCTGCCCATGGCAGGGGAGTTGGAGCTGGATGAGCTTTAAGGTCTTTTCCAACCCAGACCATTCTCTGATTCTGTGACAAAGAGGACATGGAGAGATATACCTGTGTATGAGTCTCGGGATTGACTTTGCTGTACTAGACAAGTTACCTTTTAAATTCTGCTTTTGAGAATGGTCTGTGAGGCAGGTATCTTCAGCCATACATGTGTGTGACATTTAAAAATTATATTATTTGGAAAATACCATCACTGGTACAATTTATTTATTCACTTCGTAAACATACCTACTGTTGAGAAGGGTCTGCATGATGATTAATGAGACAATTATACACATTAATATCAGAGTAATCAGACCTCGTACTTTTAAAATAGCAACAAAAGATACAAATAAATTTTTGAAAAGCATTGTGCTGTCTGTAGTTGTCACTAGTTGGTTTGACTGAGATGTACGTAACGATAGCTGGACTTCATAGTACTGAAGCACTGTCTCTTAAGACATGTTTTACATG
Source organism: Aythya fuligula (assembly GCF_009819795.1). Classification (NCBI taxonomy): domain Eukaryota; kingdom Metazoa; phylum Chordata; class Aves; order Anseriformes; family Anatidae; genus Aythya; species Aythya fuligula. The sequence continues at coordinate 87,665,871 of NC_045559.1, forward strand.
TGACAAATTAAGAAAATGAAACACCAACAATTTGAAAGACTAACCGAAGCCATAAAGCAAATACTGACACTCAGGCCCAGGCCACTGGTTCTCAGCTGTATGTCCTGGGTCCTGAATAGGTACAACATGAGAAGTCCATAACTGAAAAAAATATATATATCCTGACTATGTTACAGTGAAATAATGAACATTTTATCAGAGAATCAGAGGTTATCAGGGAATTCCAATGATTTTATAATAAACTGGTTATCACCAAACGAATACATATTCAAGTCCCACTACTCTAGTCAGCCAGCAAAAGAGTACCTCTGAAGGCTCATGTATTTATTAGGTAAAACACATTTTCAGGCAGAACAGCAAGGTGTTTCTTTAATTCTTCTTGTCATAGGAAGGTGGTCCTTGGCCTAATTTCATGTTGTCTCTGCACTACCCAGCTGATTAACCTTGAACATCTCAATTAAGGGATTCTTCTGCACAACTGTCCTGTGTTTGGTTTTGAATATTGGGCTGCACCACCATTTTCAAAGATGGCTTTAGTACATGTCCATTGCTTCTCACTGGCTCCTGGGAGGCCTTTTGGTTGTACATTTTGTTATTTGTACTTATTATTTTCACTCTTATTACAGTTCTCTTTTCAAGCAGTAGACAGAGCTGACTCACTGCTGCTGACTCCATGACCTGCTTCCCATTTCAACCTCTACCTGCTTAAAAAGTTTAGTAGTTGGTGGTTCAATCTCCTGGGACTAATGTCTGAGCAGTGGGCCATTGAAAAGCAAAACAAAAGGTAAAAATCCTTTTGGCTTGCGTGGCAGGAGCTCCGAGGGTGCAAGTAAACACCCACTTTGCTGATCATTGAAACTAGGGAACTGAAGAAAGAGAAGGAATGTCTTTCTAAGCAAAAAGACCTACTGGAAACTTGAAAACCACCTCTTCCTTGCTGTATTAGCAGATAGGCACAGAAGTGAAAAATAGCTTTGTTTGTTCTTCACGTAAAATACATTGAAATATCAGGAAGATACCAAGTAGCTTAGTGAGGAGTGAGCAGTGCAGGCATATCTATATATCTAATATATAGATACTTGGTTTTATTATTGACTCACTCTTGTGACTTTGATCATTTAATCTCCCTGTCTCAGTTTTCCCCAGTATTTAGTGAAGGCTGCAAAAATGCATACTGCAGTTTTTGATGTTGCAGTTGATTTCTGTAGATTCCAAGAGACGCAACAGTGCTTTAGGTACTGTGCGCCCATTCTGGAAATGCAGCGTATGTTTCAACAACTTCCAGTTTAACTAAACTGTGACTGGTAGAAACTTCATTATGTTAACTTTCCCCATCAAAGCCGAATCTCTGTTTTAAGCCTCTGTGAACTCTGTGAAGTAGCAGCACATTTCTGGATATCTGAAAAGGCTCAGATATAGTTGAATGAATTTATTAATGAAGTATTCCCTCACAGCAAACAGTAAAAAAATAAAAAAATAAACTCCCGTAATTAAACGGTGAAGAAGTAATACTTCTCACCTTCCCTTTAGAGAAAGTGAAAATAAGCACCGTACAATGTTAGATAGTTTTCTCAAAAATTAAAGTTTTATTGCTGTTGAATCCTTGCAAGTCTTATATTAACAAAACCATATGTTTTATTTTCTTAAATGTTAATATAGTTTTTTGTTTGCATTTAAATGTTCTCCTGGAGTGTTTATACCACTCCAAAGAAAGAGTATCGTTCACACATGAAAATCTGTAAATGAAACCAACTTGAAATAGAAGTAAAGCTAGCACATCTGTTTTAATATCTCAGAAAGTAAACCAGCTGTGTATATATAATATATACACGCTAGTAGTAGATGTTAAATTAGATTTTAAGAATTTGTTTCAGCTTAATAGCCTAAAATGTTATTAGTAACATAGATAAGGAAATTACTTAATAAAAAATATATGATTTTTAACCTGACAGTGTCCCTCTTAATTAAGTTATGAGATCCTTAGATGAATGATGTTATAAAAGTGCAGTGTGTAGCTTCTATTATTTATAACAGAATGCCAAAGAGCTAGCTCAAACCGATTAAAGCAAGGAAAATCTCATTGAAACTTGCCATTCTGACTAAATGAATGGTGAGTATTTCTAGAGAATTCATACAGCTTTAGCATCTCAAATATAGCAACCAGCTAGCTCCTTTTGATGCAAGAATTAAACATGTTGGGAAAATAATGATGATACTATTAAATTAATAAAAAGGATGGTCTTGGCAGGTTCTGGGATGTGAGCAAAAATACAAGTATTTAAATTGTGATGAAATTTAAATTAGAAGTCTGGATATCCTCACCTGCCTTACAATGTCAGCTTTGCACTGATTTTTTTTTATTATTATTTTTAACACAAACTTTAAATATTCCTATTAGGCAGGTAACTTTTCTCCCCTACTACAGACCAGTATGGGGCTTGTTTCTTCCTGCCCTATACTGGTTGTCTACCCTTCAGCACAGTGAGCGTTGTAGACCTTCAAGCCTTTAATCCACGTCTCCTAATAATGACAGCAAAAATTTGGAGTTTCAGCACTTCGTGTTTGACTCTGTTGCAGGGTTGAGGAGGGTTGATGTGTGATCCACAGCAGGGCTGTGCTGGCACAGGGCACTGCTGAATCATTTCCGTCCTTCATGGTGGGGGAGAAGTGATTTGGCAGGGACCACGGAGGCCAAGACTAGCAACTCACCCAGGATCCCAGCTGCAAGCTCCATTCTGTCTGCCCAGTTGTGCAGTAAAACAGCAGGACCCTTAAGAGAGTTTGTGATCTCCAACCTCTCAGCTGCTTTTGGAAATCCCCTACCTCATCGCTTTCTTTATCTGTAATAAGTGTCTTTTAGCTCTATAGAGATCAGGTGTGGCACACAGCTTTAAGGACAGGAAGGATCTTGACGTAAGAGAATTAAGAGGGTAAATATTCATTTTGTTGGTGTTTAACTTATCATTAGTGAACTTTTACCTCTGCTCACTTACTGTAGCAATTAGGTACCTTGGAAATTAAATTATCTACAATTTAAGCAAATAAGAAAGCTGAAATCTAAGCTAAGTTGAAGTCAATGTGGTGGTGGTTTTTTTTTGTTGTTTGTTTTTTCCTTCTTTCTGGTGCCATGATTTCCTCCTAAATATCCAAGTCATTGAGGTAGGGTTGATTAGTATATCTTACTTACTCTTACCAGTGCTTACCACTCTCTTGAGGGCTATAAAAATAACTTATTATATGGAATTTAAATCAAAATATATGCAGCACAAGCAGATTTTAGAGAATTTGTATTTGAAATGTTTCTTTTCCTAGTCTGCCTTCAGAAAGCTCCTAAGCAGCACAAATAATAAAGCAATTCATTTTAAAGGCTTTATTCTAGGAATATGGTTGAAGGACTCAAAAGACAGAATTCCTAAGCACGTGTTCAAGGAAATACATGCTATATCTTAACATGATTATCATTTTAAGCCAGTTTCCTATAGTAGTTTAAGCTCTAACCCGCAGAACTGATAGAATATAATCAAGTCTTATGATGATCATGCTTGGCATGGAAAATGAATGTATGCAAGGCTTCAGCTTAGATTAACCATGCGCCACAGATGCATTCATGAGCCCGTTTCCTGTTTTGCTTTATAAGCACCCCCAATCCAATCCTTTAGAGACATTTTTATCTGCTAATAAGCATAATTACAGTCATTCCTGCTGTCATTTATAAAATTATAAGACATTTATTTAGTCAGTTGTGGTGTTGAAGGCTGCAAAGTTTCCCTGACCAGGGAAGTTCTGCTGAATTCCTTGAGAAGTCACCGGCAAACCTGGTCTGGCAGCCCTCTCTCCGCTAGATCATTAGGCTGTAATGAACCACTGACTGCACAGAGCTTTCCACAAGATAGGCAAGAATTTCAGGTTCTCACCTCTGTCTGCTTTGCGCCATTTATTACTGCATAGAGAGGATCTAATTTTCTGAATCCTGAGGGTGTGAATCTAGACCAGCTGCCCTGACACCTGAGGGGTTCCGGCGGTGTGCATTTCTGCAGGCCCAAGGCCTTTAAAACCAGTGGGGAGGAGGGTGTAAATTTGGCTGTCTGCTGAGAGTTTTCAGGAGCATTGCAGAGGAGGGGAAATGACACTACTCCACTTTAAATGGCATATCTTGAGTGACTTCAAGGTAAGGAGGCTGTCCTGTAGGCCTTCTGCTGCTCAACACAGCTCGTGGTGCTACGCCTAACTTCAGCCATCCTTTCCCCAGTTGAGAAGCTCCTTTGGCATGCTTTTAAAATGCAAGTAATCCACACGATTTAGAAATCTAATGTTATTTTCCAGGACAACAGTGTTTCCTTTGGACACTCATGACAACAAATAGAATGTGTCACTTATATTTATAACCTTTTAATCCTTCTGTAGGTATCCAAATACTTGCCTCAGATAGTGAACAGATTTTACTCTTAGTAGCTCCACAGACAATAAATTGCAGTTGTCTTCTTAGGCACTGGACAACGGCAAGTCAGTGATATGAATATCTAACTGATGACTTCTTGTATGAAGGAAACTTAGGCCTCGTGTGTTTAAAGTCACACACACACAGAGTCCACACACAGAATTGTAGAGGTTGGAAGGGACCTCCAGAGATCATTGGGTCCAACCCCCCTGCCAAAGCAGGTTCCCTAGAGCAGGCTGACCAGGTAGGCATCCAGATGGGCCTTGAATATCTCCAAAGAAGGAGACTCCACAACCCCCCTGGGCAGCCTGTTCCAGTGCTCCGTCACCCCTACCGTGAAGAAGTTCTTTCGCATGTAGTCCTGCTTACTACTCAATATACTACCACAAAGTCCACAAGAAGCAGGGTGGTCAGATGACAGGTTACCTGAACACATCCAGAGTGTGGACTTTGGTTGTGTACACTGATGTTACATACAAAGCATCTGATACGCTTCTGTGGGCCCCACACCCTGTAACAAGAGTTTGGCATATCTTTTTAAATCAGTAGGAGTTTTGTCATTGACTTGAATTTAAATTGTGAAAAGGCTCTTGTTTTGAGGAAAGATATCTAAAAGTTCCAGAATAAGCACATCTGTTAGCCAGACGTCACTTCAAAAACCTAACTCTAGTAGAAAGTTTTAAAGGCTTTGTGGAAAATAATGGACCGCTCTGGGGAACTGCGGAATATTCAGATTAATCATCTAGACAGAAGTTTGTGAGTCTAGGGACTGTTCAGTATAGAAATGCTGAAGTCACTAGCAAAATGTTATGGTAGGTCACTCAGTACTACTAAAAAGGAATATCGTCCTTTTAACTTGTGAAATCCTGCTGTCTATCTAAAGGTGGGTCAGAGTAGAATAGTTCAGAGACAGCACTGATAAAAACTGTGACTGTTACTAATTTCACCCTCACTGATATTTGTTCCATGCAACTGCTGTTTCCTCTTCCTAATTCACATTATAGTTGAGGATTTTTTTTTTTGTTTATCCACATGAATAGACAAGCTCATGAAATGGTCTCAAGCAGCAAACGGCTTTGGAAGCCAGACAAAGTGAACTAATCTCCAGTTTATAAACGTATTGCGATGCTGAAAGAGCAAATGCTTCAGCAAGCAACTTTAAAGAGGAGTTGGGGTGTGGAGTTTCTGAAGGAAAGAAGTTGGAGGTGACAGAGTACAATAAGGCCAGAGCACAATGACAGCCTGACTAGAGAAATTTGATTATATAAAGAGGGATAATAGATGAATCAACTAGAAAAACAGACACCAGAGAGAGCAGACAGAATACAAGAAAAGAAGCATTTGACCATAGGAAAATAAAATGAAGAGAACTTAGCAGTTTCCTACTAGCCAGCCTTTGAAACTGAATGGAGTATGTGAGATTTTTAAAATATCGTTTGTTTCTTAGACTGCTGGAGAAAGGACACTGCAAGGGACGAAGTGACTCTGCTATCACACAGCTCAAACTGCTTCAAAGGTCTGCCCAGTGTGGTAAGTGGCGCAAAGCACTTTATGATCTCTGGATGAAAGTCTCGATAGTAAGTCCAAAATTTTTTTTTCAAAGGGCAAGTCCAGCAGTCCTTAGCCCCAATTCAGGCAAAACTGCCATTGTTTCATACATGAGCGTCTGGAAAACAGAGGATACAGAGGCATTGAGCCAACTGTTCTTTTTTTTTTTTTTTTTTTTTTTTTTTTCTCTCTCTCTCTTTTTTGACTTTATTGTAGAAAAGGCTGAAAGACTTTTCAGGGTGGAGGACATTGTGAGAAAGGGAGGGGGCCACCCGCTGGTAATGCGAGGCTGAGCATGTTCTCCACCACTCTGTCCACCTGCCCTCAATTTGCCTTATATTTTGCATCATTCAGTTGAGGCCAATCTTTCAGCCAGATAAAAAGGACTTTGCAGAAAGTTATGGGCAAGCAGTCTGAATGGAAACTGTTCTGCAAACTTAATTACAGTGTTTGCTGTTAAATGCAAACTAGTAACAGCACACTGGGATTAGCTGAGTGTTCAGCAGAGAGAGTCCAGGTACAAATGCTTTAGTTATATGAATCTGAATTTGAATTAGACACCTTTCAGCTTCTTAAAAGAAACTTTGTCTCACCTGTGGTTCAGGTTGTATCCCTCCTTTTTTTCTTTTCTCTCTCTCTCTTTTTTTTTTTTTTTTTTTTTTTCCCTTCATTACATGTGTGTACAATAAAATCACAGTCAAAGCAAAGCAAACAGCTATGTTTGATTCTCCTTAGGGCTATATTGAAATCAATGAAGCATCTTCATGATCTATTGTTCTTAAAAATGTACACGCTGAGTCACTCCCTCAGCATCATCTTCTTGCAGTTCAGGGTAGGATTTCACCTCAGGTTTCAGTGATTGTTTTGGAGTCTGGGGAGCGATTGTGGATGCGTTCCTTTTGCTTGGGAGTAAGATTTCCTGCTACCATTAACCTTTGCAATTGCTGACTAGTAACAAAGAGACTTATTTGGGTGCCACTCTTTTCAGGTGTTGAAGCTACTGCTAGTTTGAAAGGGCTGAGCAGAACGCCGAGTGCATTGCAGAGAGAGGCTTCACACTGTGCTGCACAGGCAGGCTTAGCTTGGGCAAACTCTCCCTGGAGTCAGTTGAGGTTTTCCCTAAGTGAGAAATGAGTTAAAAAACTGAGGCAAGATTCTGATCTTTTACCCAGGCACAACTCCAGCAACTTTGGAAGAGTTACTTTTGACTTACAGCATTGTAACATGGATCAGAGTCTGGACTACAATAAGGACTTCAGCATTTGGCCCTGCTTCTGTGTAGGCTTTTATTAATTTATATATTCTTTAAAAAATGGACAATTACATTGACTTTAATAACCCTTACCTCAAAGTTCACTTTAAAGAAAACTAATAAGGCTTTTTATTTAAAGGGAAAAAAAAAAAAAAAACCTAAAAATAAAAGTTTAGCTATGGTCAGCCAGGGTGGGAAATTCCATTGTGGCTGCAAGCCCATGGCAGGTAGAGTGGAATTTAATGAAGGAAACTGCTGTGTTTTTGTGTCTTTCTGTATGTTTTTCCTTTAAAACCAAGAGCTGGGCAGGCTTCCCATTTGACCTGATGTGACCCAAGCAAATTGCTTCTTATATAAAAACAACTGCAGACTTGGAGAATGTGAAAATGCACTGTATCCTTTTTCCAACTCAGGGAAAATGAAAGCCTGAGAAACAGGACGGCCCTGTCAATACTCGTTGAGCAAAACTATCACTCAAACCCGATAAAGAGAGATTAGAACAGGCTTCCTTATGCCAGAGGGATTCATTATAAGTTAGATCTCTTTATGTGTTGTGTGGTTTTTGTTGTGTGTTTTTTCTTTTTTTTTTAAACAGACACACTTACCGTCAGTAAGGGAAAAATCCATTTTTCAAATAATGTTTTTTCTCTGTGTGAAGGGAGCAGGAAAGGAGCACTTGTAAAGGAGGACAGAGAAGGAAAGAGGGGAAAAAAGGGTTTTAACTAACACATCCGAACTAAAGAAAGAAATTGATAATGGTTAAGATGTAGGCAAAAAGCCCAGCTTTTAGCTTTTGCTGTAACTTGGGAGAGCACAGGCGCAGGGATTCAGGGTGTGTCTGCTGATATTGTATTCAGATGTGTTGCCTTGGCATGTGTACTGACGGATTTATTTAAAAAACAAAGCAAAAAAAAAAGCATTGTGTGCTCGTGAAATGACTTCATAAAATCCTTCCCTTTATGAATTATTTTGATCACAGGGCTTGTTGTTTAAATTTCTAAAGTACGGCGCTTTTTTTTTTTAATTGCCTTCTTTTCAGAACTGTCTGTTCTCAAGTTGGCACCTTTCGCATAACAGCATGCGGAGATTAAAGGAGAGGAGAGGGAGGGGAGCTGGGGGGGGGCTCTCGTCAGACCAAGGGGGTGACACAGCGCATAAATCAAACGAATGTCTTCTGAGGGTCACTGCTGAAACGAGCCTTGAGCTCTCAGCTCCTCATCTGCTGCATGGGCAGGTACAATCTTCAGTGGAGAGAAGAGCAAATACTCAAAATGTCGCGTGCTGCCATGTTGCAGAAGGCAGAATAGGCTCCTGGTTGCTCTGCGTTGCTTAAAATGGAGGTGAAGGGCTTCTCACCCAGGGAAGAAAGATGCTGTGAACCAAGCCTGGTCCAGTGGGGCCTGCCTTTCCGAAAAATGGATTTTGCTTGTGCTCAGTGAGCCTTCTGCCTGGTGGTTGGGGTCTTTTCATGCCATGGCTTGTGAATATACACTGTAAGCACTGCAGGATTGCATGCTAAATGGGCAGATGTTCAGAAGGAGGCTATTTGGACGGTTTTGCTCTAAATATTGTGTTAAGGACCTGCAAAGTCAAGATCCACCACCGTCATCATACAAATCCTGTATTTATCCAAAAGTTGCAACGGTATTTTCAGCCTCGGCATGAAAGTCAGAAGGTTTTCCTGGATTAAGGCTCTGTACTAGGGATCAGGAGAGCTGGTAGTCACTTGCTGTTTCTTCTTTTTGTTTGCTGGGGAACATTCTCAAGCTCTCTAGTATTTTGTTGCTGTTATTTGGTAGGGTCTGAAGTACGATGGTGCTTGGGACTACCCTCCAAGACTATTCCTGCTTGTGTAAAGAAGGAAGTTAGGGTAGCCCTTACCTGAAAAGTAGTGTGAGCTTTTTATTCTAGCATTGTGTTCAAAGCATTAGGATTTATGTGGTAAGCTGTATTTTCTGTCAGGAATGCTTGTCTTTTCAGAAGGTCGCATGCAGAACCATGAGCCTGGTATCTGAGGACAGGAATAATAGTTTTGTGTTATGTGTATTGATTTATTTGGTCCTCCTCTCATTGCATTGTCTGCTAGGCAGGGAGATCACAGCTGCACATATAAATGTGTGTAGTATCATGGCAAACAATGACTTAGGGTTCTAGATTATGATGCAGAAGATGCTGATTTCCATGTAAGCAAAGAAACCTTGTTTGGCTTGCTGGACATGATATTAGAGCAAAATACATTTTACTTTTTTGCTGCATGGAATTTTTCTGTTAGTAGCAGAGCTTCCAGCTTCTGGCAGATTTGCTTTTAACTGTGTACAGGAAAGTTTCCAAAAAGAGACAAAGAGTGGAAACCCTATTATCTTATTCAAGAGAATTTGTCTCTCAGTTTAGAGACACTTTGTTCCCAGAAACTCTTTTCCATAGCCTAATATATCTTAATTCTCATATAGACAAATATGGCTGTACATAGATTTTTTTGTTGTTGTTTACTTCAGGACCTTTCCTTGTACAGATTAGATACCTCTCTCATTTTCGAAACTGTACTTTGGGTTTCTGGAGATGAGTGCCATTCAACTAGCTTTCCTTGAAGGCAGGTCTTCTTGACCCTTAGTTAGGAGAGTCTATTATGTTTGACATGATGGACCTTGTGTAGAACTATGCTGATCTAAGTGTGTCTTTTTACTTCCTGTGCATAAGCATTAGTACCACTTCATGTATCTTCCGTTCTGGGCTGGACACTGAAACCATCTAATTTTCAGTGTATATTAATCCATTCATCCAGTAACAGCTGACTATATAACAAGACTGAATTATTTTTTGTAAATATGATTTTCTGCTGCTTGTGCATAAGGTTATAGTAATCCACTCCAGTTTTAGGTTAGTCTTACTGCTTCTCATGGGTGCTTAGAACAGCATCTATAATGACAGATTGCTTTTTTTTTTTTTTTTTTTTTTTTTTTTTTTTTTTTTTTTTTTTTACAGGGCAAAGCACTTAGCGCAGTGATGAGAGCAGTTTAAGTACATAGATGTCTTTCTGAGAAGGGATTTAAAAGTGAAGTGCTGTAAGGTGTCTGCATTTTTGGCAATGGACTTTTCAACTGTTTTGAATTCTGGTGAAAGGCCTAAGGAACCTCCTAAGCAGAGTTCAAAGGGCATTTGGTGGCTCATGGAAAAAATCCTGTTGCATGTCAGTTCTCCCAGTCTGGGCAGAATGTCACAGGACATGTCATCATGCGTCATCTGTTATTCTAGTTAGATAAATTCTCAGCTGCTTTTTTTGCCCATACTCTTATTGATTTCAGAGGGAGTTTTGTCCAAGTTAAGAAGTGAATAGTGCTTCAGGATTCAACATCGGATTTTTATGTTCATGGTCTTGACCAAGCATGTGAGCAGATTGCTGAAAGTCAGGACAAAATGAAGATATTACTGCATGAAAAGCAGAGGAAGAAATTTCTCATTTAGAAATCCAAATTACGGTGTCAGCAAGAGATGTTCAGTCTGTTTAGAATATTTCCAAGTTGTCCTATCCACGCCCAGAGCTTCCTCTGGCTTCAGTGCAATTATTCTTACAGCTTCAGGAACTTTCCCAATAAACCTGCATCGAAGACCATTTAGCTACATGGGAATGCTTCCAGTAATGTCCGTGTGCCCTGCTCTGGGCTGCACATGCATGTGCTTCTGAACTGAGTACTACTGGAGAGACTCTGTTCTCCTGTTTGAAAGATATAAAACAAATTAAATTCTCTGGTCAATAGTTCAGTTTTGATGTCAAAACTAGTGACAAAAGTGAAAGCTATTGATAGGAATTATGAAAATAATACGATGGGTACTGCAATTTGTAATACATAAAGGCTCAGAAAAGAGATTTATTTCTTACTGAATTTGAGAATGTCACTGATTTGGGGATATCTCGTTTCTACTGGGAACTGCATTTGTAAATATTGCAATATTTACACTACATACATATTTTACTTTATATACTTGTTATATTTTTAAGAACAGTGACAGTAATATAAAAACTGGTAATAGTATCTTGAATTTTTATAGGTTTCTTCACCTGAAAAATTTATAAAGGACCTTATAAACATAGTTCTTGCTCTTGTGAATACTTACCACTACTTACTAAATTTTAAGTGTGAGAGTAGTCCTGTAAAGCTAAAAATTCAGGGGAATAGCTAACCAGATGTAAGCTAAGTATGTGTGTACATGTTTTTGTAATCAGAGTTTTACATTTTTAAAGAAACTGCACAAAAATCTTATCACTTACTTAAAAAAAAATACTTTTGGAATAAGACGAGAACATTATTCACTAACTTACAACAGAAATGCATAAAACTTCACTGTTGATACTGCAAAACGGACTTGAAAGAGAAAATTATATTTACCCAACAATTTGGAATGTGGCAAGCACACTGCAGTACTTTTTCTTCTTTTCCTTGTCTCATGCGCAAAGACTTGCAGGATTTCAGTTCAGTCTACAGTGAAAATAAATAGGATACCTCACTCAAGAAGAACCTACGTCATTTGCTTAAGAATGCATATAAAGCATTTGACAGGGTTGAGTGGTATTTTATTTGGTTAAATTAGGGTTTGAGGTATGTGCAGTTTAAACTCCTTCCCCTTCTGAGAATGATAAAAGACAGGAATGCTGTAATCGTCTGGTTATATGAGGCCAGAACAGGTGCAGGATATGGAAGAATGAATGCTCTTTCCCCTCACATCTGTTCTCTGATGAACTATTTAATTCTTCTTGCAGGAATCTGTTAAAAGCTTTTCTAAGGCTTCCCTGTAGGCAGGCAGTTCACTGCAGCACCCTACATGCAGCACCTTCTGATGCATGGGAAGTAACATATGCACATGTCCTTTCCATTTCTCAATGTGGAATGAGAAAAACAGGAATGTATGCTTAGAAATCCTCTCTGTACCTTCCTTCTGGGTACAGCAGAGGTTGAACTGACTGAAGAGTAGCATCATGATCCATCTCTGCTGGTGGGAATAACATTGATTTCTTTTGTGTTTAAAACAACGGTTAGAACTGGATTGCTTTACAGAAACTGTTTGAACTGGATTGCTCATACAGAAATGTATGAGGATCTGTCAATTTTTCTAGTTGGTTTTTTTTTTTTTTTTTTCAATATCCAAATAAATTATAAGTGAAAGCAAAAACTCATAAATGCTTAATTTGAAATTGTTTCTGCTTCTGGATCAAGACAACTTGAGTTTATCGGACTAGATGTCCTCTTGTTGGGAAAATAAGCTGTGCTACATTCCTTATTTCTTTGTTTCTTTGTGATAGGTGTGCCCAGATGTTTGAGCTTTTGGAAATGATGTTTGAGTTTTTGAAACTCAGAGCCATATTCTCTTCTTAGTACAGATTTCTTCATAATACTTCTGCTAATTTTAATGGGATCCATAAATAAATCCCTTTTGTAGATGGAGAGGAAGGGATCTTGAATGTTTTATTCTTCCCATCTGTGTATTGGGAATGCTATCTGATGAGGAGGACGAAAGGAGTGCCAGTTTACAGCAGAAAAGTATTAGAGGAATTCCCACCACACACCTCTCCTGCAGTGAAACAGAAGTATATGCTTACAGAAGAAGACTGTGAAGTTTGGTGTGAGCTTGGGTTTCAACTTCCTCCAAGTCTTGACGTGCTGGAATCCAGCATTTGAGTCCAGATCATTCCTATTTGATGGTCCAAGTCTCAGCTATGTGTAAAAAAATCCTGCTTAACCTTGGAAACTTGAAAGTCAGAATTTTATTTTTTTTCTCTAAAATAACTGAAGATAAATGGACCCTATCAGAGGGTGATTTATTCTGCTTGGGTAGACCTCTTATGATGGGACAAATTTCTCTTTAAAGGCACCTTGGTATCACAGAAAGCATTTAAACAAAAGATACTAGGCTGCAGTAATTCATATGGATGTTGTCATTAGGTATTTTACTACCAGTGTGGTCCTTTTACGGGGCAAGTTAGTCCAGGACAGAGGAGAAAACCAGTCACTAAGTGTATGCTGTGCAGTTCAGCATAGTACAGTGAATGTAAGTCTGCAGTGAACAAACCACCTCTAAAAAAAAGAAGCAGCATAGGTCTGATAGCATGGCACGCTACCCAAGTTCATAAGCACTGCTTTCTCAAAGTGTTTATTTGTTCAGGTGCACCATGATGCTATTCTGCTTTTGAGATCTAGGTTTGATTATCCATGTTGCACTGTACTCTGCTGGCTGGTTATACAGCCCCTTTCAGACTGACACTGGGGCTAGCTGTAGCAAAAAGAAAAAGTATTGTCTAAAAGAAACAGTTCAGTTAGGTATTCACAGTTCACAAAGCAGTTTTTAAATAGAATATTGCTATATGTTTACAGCTGGGCTTGTGTTTTGTTTCCACTTAGTGATACTTATGTTTTGGCTTACTAGTTTTACCAGCCTAGTTTAACCCCACCTGCAGGTATAATGAGTATACATTATGAGTCCACAAACTATATATGAGTCCACAAACTTTTTAAAATCACTGATGGGAAAGAGGATATCCTGGGAAGATATCACAAGAGGTTTGCTTTCTTTTTATATCTTTTTATACCATTCCTTCTAGATGCATGCTCTTGGCCTCCATTAGAGTCAGAGGACTGGGTTAAATGGACCATCTATCCCCATGTATTACCATGTGCTATTCAGGAGACCTTATATACATACCTGAATATATGTATGCATATGCAGCAAGCCTTTCAGTCTCCAAGGTGCAGCGAATAATTATTGTCATCTTGTCCTGTGACATGGTTAGCAGGTCACATGAAGATACTAGTTGAGAACGCAGAGTCTCAATCTCTAGTTGTGCCTCTTACCTACACACGGATCCTTCCTGCTTGAACTCTTCGGTATACTTCAGGCTCAACTTGAACTGCCTAGCCCAGTGATGGAAAAGAAACCCTTTTAGATCACTGTATGGGGCTGTTAGGAGATTAATGTGAGAAGAGGGAATGTAGCTGCCAGTCTTCCTGCTGAGATGGCAGGAGTGCCACTTTCATGCTTTGCAGCTGCTCTTTGCTAAGGCCAGTAGAGAATGAGTTGAGCTTGCTCATGGAGCCCAGGCATGTAGTGCTCCTACCAGTGCCGCCAAATAATCATACATTAGTCACTTCATATTGTGTGTGTTCAAATACATATAGATGTATGGTATGCATAGTTTTTGTATAAATATGTAAAAATATACAAGTGTGCCTACATGCATCCAAGGGAAGCACTGGCATTTAGCTGCTGCGGTTCTAATGGCCTGGGGGCTAAGCCTTGAACATAATTTAAATACCCATAGCAGTCGTTCCTTCTTTTCTGCAAAAGGGCCATGCATGTTACATGCCTTTCATGCAAATTCAATCTTTCTAGACACTTTTGAAAAGTAGGACCAGCACTTTATTTGTCTTAAAGAAACATGAGTGTTCTGAACCAGCGCTTTCTATGATAATGAAAGCATGTTTTAAACACAAGGAAGATTTCCAGTGATACAAATTTCTAACAGTACTGTCTCTGACAGTGATTTCTTATTATGTTCTTAAGTAGATCACATCACTGGTTTTCCACTGTTTTCCCATCTGAATGAACCATTGTGAGCCTTGATTAATAATTGGAAGGATCCTTGCAAATGGAAGCTAGTTGTGAAAATGGGTGAATAAATATATAGATGTACGGTCTATAGACATTCTGATGAACTTCACCTGAAACAGCTCAATATCTCTGAGCTTTAAAAAGCATAGGAGATATTAGTAGTATTACATTGAGTTTTATTCATTAAAAAGATGTTTGAAATGCATTATTCTGTTTAGTTCAGCAAGCATTCACCAGTTAAGTGATGAGTTATGGCCTTTTTATGGGACCAAAGCACAACAGGAGAAAGTATTCTATTTTCCTTTTCCAGTTTTTGCATTGTGACCTGACATTTATGTATATTGCATAAAGCAAATTCTGAGCACTGCAGCTTCAATGACTTGGGAACTGACAAATATTTTTTGTCATTTTTACTTTCTTATTGTCGTTTTCTAAGAAGTTAAACATACTGTGCTATGCAGCTCTTTCCAGATAGCATAGAAAGGCTTTGATGGAGAGGTTAGAGGAGGCTACACCATTACTGTTCCTGTATGTCCAACTTTTCAGTATAAAAATAATGTGTACCTGAGTATAACAGAAATGGTTGTGTCTGCTTGATTGTATCTTTAGAAGCTTAAAAATCTAAGCTATGAATGATATGATGAACTAAGCATGTAACAACAAAAAAACTTCCTCTAAATTACTCAGGTCTTTGATTCAAGAGTCACTTTAGTTGAAATGAGTCAGTCTTCCTCTTGCTGGCACTGGGAAATTCAAGAAGAAAAGCAAAAGAATTCCTCCAGCATAACAATACCATCCATTGTAAGTCAGTGCCAGCCGGAGATATCAGGAAGCAAGGAGCTAGGCCAAATCAGCACTTATTTGTTAATTCCAGGAATGTTTCAAATATTTGAGGGCAGTTTCCGGACAGAGTGATGATGGTGGAGGGTTCTGGCATTACAGTTTGTCGGGGCATGATGGATCTTGTCTTTGGATCTGTTCACATTCAGGCACTCATTTCATTGCACTTTAAGTGATTGTCCTTCACACTGTTCCAGCAGGAGTGGCAAAAATCTGAATGGACAAATAAAGCAAAGAGCCCTTCGTCAGAGCCCCATCTGAATGCTGAGCTCATTTTTCCTTTCTGTCTTTTTGAAACTTAATTTTACATCAGACCCAGAGGTCAAAATTCAGGCATTGCAGTTCCGGTGTGCTCACCTAGCAGCTACTGTATTGCAGATACTGTATTTTTAGGTCACTTTGAGGTATAGAGGGAATTCATCTTTATCATTCCTTAATCCCTTGCTGTCCTAGTGCTTCTTCATTGTATTTGTGTTGCAGATTTATCAGGTCTTTTGCAAGTACCTCCACTCACTGTGCAGACATCTATTTTTTCAAGTGGTCCTCTGCCTTCATTACATCTACTTAACTCACAGTTATTCTGCCATGCCCGGTCTAGTACACATTTCCTTGATCTCTTTTCTGTTTTTTTTTTTGTTTGTTTGTTGTTTTGTTTTTTTCTCATTCTCACAATTCAAGTAAGTCTCTGACCCTATGAATTGAATGCAGACATAACCAAGTGAAATTCTATGGCTTATATTACTTAGTGGGTAAAACCATGCTACTTGGACAGACTGCTGGAGCAGTAAATCTTGTAGTTTGTTCATTTTGATTCTGTGGATATTTCCTTCTGACCTCTTAGTTGCATCCAGACTTTTGCAGGAGCAACGTTTTATATCTTGATATGCAAAAAAGATGCATACACAGCAGTGAGTTTCCAATCTTGATAGCATAAATTCACTCAGATTTTTTTTTTTTTTTGCTTTAAATCTAAATAAATTAGATTAAATTGCAAGGAAATCTGTAAATTGCAAGGACAAAAACATGGCTGAAAAGAAAAATGTTCATTTCTATTTTGCAGATTATTGTTCTGCAGTCACAGTATTTGAGCACGTCTCAAAAGTTCATTAGGCAATGCAGCTAGTATCTGTCATGAATTTACAGTCTTGTTTGGCTTTTGCTTTTCCTCATCCTGCTTCTGCTTTTCCTCTTCCAGCAATGCGATATGGTACCCAACCTGCAAGGTTTTCCATGCTGTTTTGCTAGAGTCACCATGCCTTTTCCAAATCTGTTTCTAGGCTATTAACTTCTTCTGATCTGTCCTGTTTACTCACTTATCTAATTTTTTTTCCCCTAATTCAGTGAATGTAGGTCTAGCATGCTTGCTGGAGACACAGGTCTGAATTTCTTTAAAGCAACCTTTCTGCTGTGATATAAGCAATATTCTTTTGTTCTCTTTTAGGCATTCCAGGTGTTAGATTTAGTCTCGTAGTTTTTCAGACCTGAATGAGCAATGTTTATCGTAACCTAGTTCTCTGCTGAGAAAATTGTTTCTTGCTGACTTTTTTTTTTTTTCTCTGAAGCCTGATGGAATTTGCACCTTGTTCCACGAGATGGTCAAGAATGACTGTTTCCCAGTTACCAGCCTGGTCTTGTCTTCTCCACTTCTCCCATTTCAACCATCAAGTGTAAAAATAAGGTTAAGATTAACTGTTACCCAACAGCGGTCTGCATTGCCAAGCAAGATAACAGAGAAAAACACAGCTTCCTTCAAGTTCACAAAATTGCTTGAGCTTGGAATAATGCAAGACCGCTGAGTTCAATTCCAAGAGGAAGGCTCTTCAGCAAGTTCAGGTTGACCGAAGAGCTAGCCAGAAATGGTGGTTACAGTGAAGCCATTCTGACACAGAAAATAGTCACGGAAAAAGAAAAAACAAATTAAAACTGAGAACAGTTATGGTTTCGTATTTTGGGAGTGGTGGGGAAACAATGGATATTCAATAGTAGAGTGTTGGCTCAATAAAATGCAGGGATTCATTTTGAATTTATATGGAGGTCAGTCTCGGCTGGCTTTCTTGTTTCTTAATGTATTAACTGAGCGTGTAAGAAAGAAAAAACACACAACAAGCAGCATTTGCTTTCTGCAAACTTGCAGTGCACCAGCTGTGAGAGGGTATGTGTTCCTGGGGACAAGCAGTTTTTATACTCTTTTTCTGACAAGCACTGTGTAGTTACATCTTCAATCAGTAAATGTATGTGTTTTTAATATATATATATACACACACACGTACATATATATCATTTAAGTAAATAACTGTGGAAAGGGGGAGAAATAGTTATAAAAATAAGCATTCTGAACAACAAACAGGCTTAGTGTACAACTAAAGGAAACTTGGAAGAAACAGGCCTTCATGAAGGAATAACATTGTTGAAACCATATGTTTTCCATGTACCGGGGAGACTGTTTTAATAGTTTACAAATGCATATAACCACAGAAAGACTAAAATTAGTCAGTGCTTTAAAGGGCTAAAGATTGACACAAGTCATTCCAGTCAGTAAAGCACTTCTTTTCATCCAGATCCAGTGAATAAACTTATGTGACTGAGCTGAAGGGAGGTGCTGGGGGGGGTGAGGGGGAACATGGTGTGTCTCTGGCTTGGGGGGGGGCATGGTGTGTCTCCAGCTGCTGAACAGAGCTGTCCAAAACTTTGCACAGCTAATTTGCAGTATCCAGGAGAAGCATTTTCCTCAGGCATTGTGCCTGGTGGGAAGGATGGTGGGCTAGACCACAAGTAACCTGAGTTCTGTCCCTGCTCTGCCACTGGTATGCTATAAGATCTTGAAGAAAGCATTCCTCCTCCTTGTAGTAGATGTGCCATCATAAATTATCAAATCCCCCTGTAGTCTAGACTGCTTTGGGAATGGCTGATGAAAGGTGGCAGCTAGGAGTTTTCTTTTGCCAACCCTTTCTGCCAAAGTTTTTTTGAACTTAGTAGCCTAAAGCAAAACTCAGGTGAGTCTCTATAGCCTCCAGGGTTTGTGCTGAAGCTGTACAAAACCTTCAGTACTGCACGGTATCATTTTAACAGCTCCAGGGTTACTCTGAGCTGGGCCCACCTTCATTAAAGGGGTTTGTAAATCTCAGCAAATCCTTCATCGTCTGATCTGAATTATGAACTGGCAATGAAACCAGGATCTTCTGTTGAGCTGTAAAGGCTTTATCAGTCTGTGTAGGCCTGTCGCCACGAAAGCTTAGCTGTCTTTCAGCAGCGCTCGCATGGCAGCTTTGCTTTGCTGCATGTCCTGTTCAGTCTTCTGTTCATCCCTAGATAAGCTTCATCCCAGATGGCTTCATCCTTCATCGATTCTGGGCTGTGTATGACAGCTGAGGCATGCACAGTGATGTCACCCAGTTCTGTGATATCACAGGCTGGATGTGAGCTGGGTTCCTTCATCCAGGATCCCTTGTTCCCAAATCCAAAGTAAGGATGTCCTTCCAACCCACTTAGACATCTTTCTCATCATGACAGCTATTTGCATCGTGGTTTGAGCTACTTACAGAGAGAACTAAGTTGCCTTCTATACAGCCCTTGGTAGGAGCAAGCTTAAGAAAATGTGATTTGTCCAGAAGAAGGGAGGAAAGTGGTTTTGGTCCTCAATAGATAGGCCTGGCACTTTACTTGGACCAGATCCCTTTTTTTTATTATTATTTTCTATGATGAAAATGCACTAATGCAAATAAACCTGCAAACAGAAAAAAAAAATTATTAGACCTTCTCCATTACTAGAAATCCTCTCCAGGTCTTTTAGTGTAAAACATGGTCAAAGTGTACCTACGAAAAAGTCTGTCATTGTATTATTTCCTTTAATGAAGTATTCCATTGAGTGTCTGTCAAAAACAGTCACATGGTAAACATTGAACAGGAATTTGAAATGTTAAAGGAATAAAACTCTTCAGGGAATAAATTATTTTTACAAGTGGCCAATATAAAATAATACAGTACAAGTCTCTTAAAGTAGTAATTGATAAAGGAATAAAACTGCTAAAAGAGTATATTTTTCATTCTCTGAAGGAAACCGTGCAATAGCACTCAGCAGTATTTAATCTCCAGGGGCCTCCAGAACAGGCACAGAAGTGCATGTAACTTAAAATTGACAGGAGGGATCTTCCACGAGGTCCGTGCTACCCACTGCCGGCTGTCGACAGCCACATTACAGCAGCAGGCCCGCTCACTCAGCACCACCACAGTTTGCCATTCCCAGGCTTTTTTTCTTTAATCTGGATATTAAGCAGATAATTCCCAAGGCTACATCCCTGTGAAGTGGAAAAACATGACTCTTCCAGCCTGCCATATGGGGAAACTGAGATACAGAGAGGGTGAAGCCTTGACTGAGGTTGGCCTGTTTTTTCTGACATGTAATATGGTTGTGCAGGGCCTCCGTCCTTCCGCAGCATTTTAACAACCTTCTTAAACTGTGGTTTCCCTGCATACTACGAAACAGGATTGCCTTTGAGTTACAGCTGTATTGTAACTGGGTCCTTCGCCTTCCTACGGGGCGTACCCAACTCTCCGTATGGAAGCAAAGTATCACATTCATCTTGGTGGCTGCCTAATTAAAGAGCTCTTTCAACATATTGTAGGGCTCTGTGAGTGGGCTTCAAAGGCTGACCTTACACAGGCAAAAGGAGAGCATCCCAAGGGGGATAAAATTATCCTACTACGTGGCTAGAGTGCGATTCTCATTTACCTTAGAAATCGGTCTGTCCCAGAAACTTTTGAGACTTTCATTGAGGAAAAGAAGAGAATTTTTTCATTAGGTAGATATATTCAGAGAGATTCTTGCATGAAAAGAGCAGGGAAAAAAAAAAAAAAAAAAAAGTGGGGATTTAGGAGAAGGCATATAAATGACATTTCATATATGCTTGTTATAACTTGGTGGGTCTGTGAGAGACCAAGTGATGTCAGTTCATGCAGGCTTAATCCAGTGATGTCCTCTCCCCGAGTTCTCATCCTGTTTTTCCATCCACTGTTCAGACAATCTGCCCTGCAGCACTTGTTTGTTCTTCTTGAGATTGGTCACACTGAAGCAGTTGTATGGAATTAGTTGTTTGGTTTTTTATTTAATTATTTTTTTTTACTGCATCTGTCAGCTAGTTTTTGGTTTGGTGGTGCTTTTTTTCTTTTGCCCCTATTTCTCTCCCCCCAGCCATAAACTCGCTCTCCATAAGTTTAATCAGAAATAAAACCAGCTTTTATCTGAATAGTCTCAAACTTGGGTATGTTTTAAAACCGAGTCTTTTTTAATATAAAGTTTACAAAACTACCTTTTGCAGCATTTCTGGTTTTGGTATTCCCTAAAAAAATATTTTAAAAAAATGGTAATAACTATGAGGGATTTTTATTTTTTAATTCCTGCACGGTTTACTTTGCTTAGTTATAGAGAAGATGCAAGAAACTTTGGGTAAAAATAATAGAAGGTAAAGGTGCTTTTGGAAATCAGTAGACTTTGTAACAATCTACATCACAGAGTATACTCCTTGCATCATGGGGTATACTCTCCTAGCCTGTTCATTGTAAACAGACTGCATTAATTTCAAGAATAGTGGCATGCTCTTATCAATAATATGGAGATTGTTTTGTTTTATAATCCACGTTATCAGTTACAATTTTCTCTCACTAACTATTTTAGGATTGAAATTGTTATACTTTGTTTGAGACCTGGGGACATGAAATTTAAAAAAAATCCTTCAGTTTTTCTCTTTTTTAATGGTGGTTTTGATCATATAGAAATAAGGAAAGGAAGAATGAGAATGAATTACAGTATTTCTAACATATCCAATAATATATTTTGTTTCTGCCTCATTGCAAAATGACCCAAATGAATGTTGTTTAAATTTGGCTTATTTTATAGATACCCTAGAGAGTCTGGTCATAAATCAAATGCCAAACCAGTTAGTTCAGTAGTTTCAAAGTGGTCCGTACGCGTAACATATGTAGCCTGAATATCACTTGTGCCTGTACCTCACTGTTTTTCTCTGTTGAGATCTCTCCATTCTCATGGAAACCAACCACTGATTGACAGTAATGCTGTGAACTTCCATTTATTAGCTAATGCGTTTTCACTGACTTTTCATGAAAATAGGAGCAGAGTGGAGCATTATGGAATATTCATGGAACAAAATTCCAGAGAAAGAGGTCTTAGGGTCAGGAGGAGGGAGGGAATGGGAAACAGATGCCAGATTGCCTGTAGAGAGTCCAAGCATGTGTTTTTGTTTGTAGCAATGATGCACATGCCTTTTGCGGGTGCAATTATTGCTTCTGCCTTTGAAAGTTTCACCATAAATCTGTTTCTCAATCTCCCTTCATTTTTGACCCAAATTAACCTCTTCTCCATACAGTTCTGTTACTTAACCTCATTTTCTCTTGGGAATATCTATATACAACCATGCTGTAGGTGTTCTCTCCTGAATTTCAGAGATCGCTCTGAATTCAAATCCATTTCTGGACAGATTTAATTAATTAAATATTTATATTTTTTCATAATCTGCATGCACTGGATCTTATGTTTCACTGAGTCACTGCAGTGAACAACACCACACGAGTGAAAAAAAGACATTCGCCCTTTATTTTTGGTCTCTGCCTAGCATCCAGCTTTACGTGAAGGCATATGATGTGCAAGTAGCTGAAAACTGGGACCTAGAGTATTTGAATATCCATTTAACATATCGTGACACTTTCCTTTTAATCTATCAAACACTTAAAAATCTGATTTCTCTTGTTCTAGCAATAGCTTGTCTTCTTTGAGTGACACCTTGGGTCTAATGAAGCTGACTGCAGGTGACTCACAGATAACTGCAACAGATGTGGGGTGAAAGCTTTTAGCAGCCGTGCACCTCCAAGTGGGAATTCCCAGCCCGTCATACCTGTGACATTGACACTCTTCTATTTTCCCACATCAGACTCAGGCTTTAGCACGGACCTGACAGGTTCAAAGTGACATAAGCTATGCCTGGGCTTGGAGTGTTTTAGAGAGGAGGGAGTTAAGTGCATTAGCATTCATTAGTTTTGTTTAGGAAATGGACAAAGAGTTGTAACTTAATATTCTTGTACTCTAGGGAGCTTTGAGCCTCCTATGAGTTTTCTAACTTGGGTTTAATCAGTAGGCTGGGATGCTTGCAGAAGTGTTTCAGCTTGCTGCCAGGTGGTTAAATTCAGCTGCTAGTCAGGCTGTATCCTGCTGAAGAGAAAATGCACTAGCTCGAAATGTAATGTAAGCTGCCACGAACAGCTACGTATCAGAATATAGAGCCACATCATACTGTATACAAAGTCAGGAACTTCTGTGCTCTCTCCTTCTGAAAAGAGAAGCTCTTCAGTAGCTCAGAGGCTTGTTTTTGAGAGAACTAGCACATTGCCTATGGTTTTCTCTGCGTGCTTGAGGCGTGTCTCCCGTAGTACGTCCTGCAATGTGCAGGACTGATGCTGGGAGAGTAAGAGCTGCGGAATATCCTACAAATGTGAGCCCTGCGGTACAGGAGAAGTTAGGGAGGGTCAGATGGATTGGCAGGGTTTCACGGTTTCTAATGTGCTGCCCACAGTGGTTTGAAATAACTGCAGCCTGTATCAGATCTGTCAAAGCTGAGTGGTAGCCTTCAGCCCACGTGGCGCAACCAACCCAATGGGGTCGCTCACTCGGGTTAGCTGTTGTGTACGGATGCTCGTTGTACTAAGGGCACTGTGAGCTTAGTGATTTCCAGCCAATATCTCTCCGCAACGCCATTTGTCAAGAAAGCCGTTCTTTTGAGCTAGAGGTGTGTATCTGGCCCCTCAGAATGGAAGTAATTTAAATGCATATATATGTATTTTTATTTATTTTATTTTATATGGGGCGAAGTTGCCTGAGGCCTGTTTATTAGTTAATAACCCCCTCCAGGTTACCATCTCTAATCTTGTAATGAAATTGAGTTAATAAATCCAAGATATTATTAAATAAAGTAAGTATTTAATATTACTTGTCCTCTTTGAATCCAAGTTGCAATACAACAGAATTTCATTTTATAAATAACACCTTTCGTGCTAGCACCACAGGGCATGATTCAAAAGAATCTAAATAGAACATGAATGCTGTAATCAAATGCAGACCCCAGGAAGGCAGATTAAAAAGGCATGTTGCTGGTTAGCGCAGCAGACAGGGTAAGTATAGCGGGTCACAGCAGAAAAGCTAGTTACAAAAACAAGGGCACAATCAAATGAAAATTGTTTGCTTGCCCACTCCAAACCATGACTGACTGCTTCTGTGTCCATGACCTATTTTTTTAATAAAGGAATATTTAGAGAGGCTGTTACATTTTAATTGCTTTGTATTAAACAAGAAAACAACAAAAATCTCAACCCTGTGTTTGCATCTGGAGGACACTAGTGGATTATCTATTTATAGATAGGGATGCTACATCTGGAGAAGACTTTTCCACTAGGTTTATCTCATCTTTCTCTGTTTATCTCTCGTCTGCTCTATCTCTCTTTGCATCCACTGCCAAAGCTTATGCATCTCCTCATACACAGAGGAACATAGAGCAGAGGGGAGAGCTGATGGGAAGTGCCATGAAGCTTACCTTGCAGAGATCCTTCAAGTGTTCACTTTGGAGGACAGGATTGACAGGAGCGAAGGAGACTTGTCTCTAAATCCTTGGAAACCCAGGAGTCCAGAGATAGCTGTGCCATGGTACGACTCCACTTGTAGTGCTGCCCAGCCTGCCGCATGTGCCTGGCTGTGTCACCTGTGTCATCTTGCTATCTTTTCTCCTCGAGGGGGATTACAAAGGTGGAGCAGGGGTTAATGGAGCAAAAAGCAGAATTAACCTCCGTGTGTTTATCAGCAGCTGCTCCCGAGGTCTAGTCTCAGTCTCTAGCTGTATGGAGAAACGAGGGGAGAAAAGTCGTGTCTCCAAGCCTCTGGTGGGTTTCTTCCCCCTTTCTTTGCAAAGGTGTGGGAGAGCCTTTGGAGGCTTGTCCTCTCTAGGGCTATATAAGGCAGGCAGAGAAACCCACAGGTTGTACTGTT
Organism: Aythya fuligula; assembly: GCF_009819795.1. Taxonomy (NCBI): domain Eukaryota; kingdom Metazoa; phylum Chordata; class Aves; order Anseriformes; family Anatidae; genus Aythya; species Aythya fuligula. The sequence goes on from NC_045559.1 coordinate 87,690,591, forward strand.
GTTCTTAAAAGGTTTCTGGTTAGCTCTGTGTGTGTGTGTGTGTGTGTGTAGAACTGCATCCAAACACATTTAGCGTTCAAGAGCTAACAGCCAAGTCAGGAGGGAGAAATAAAACCACGATTATTTTCTTTATATATACATGCGAGTATGTACACATATGTATGTATCTATATCTCTGTGTGTAACACTGTTATGAATATTACAAAATACTGCCTAGATAAAGCATGTGTTTTAGGTGTCACCTAATTAAAGCTTTTAAATTACATTAAATTTAAATTATTTGAAGTCAGGTCCCAAGAAGGAATGTCAGTACAGTTACTGTGCTGAACTACATAAACGGTGAAAATATTTCTGTAGGCAGTCTGATACTTCAACAGGTAGGATCAAACCAGCCAAATGCAAAATAATGAATTGCAAAAAACTGGTCTGTAAAGACTCTTACAGAAAGAAAAAATAAATAAAATCTTCTGGAGTGGTCTGCTGTACTCAAGGTGAATGAAATATTTAGTGATGGCAGCAGTAAAAAAAAAAAAAAAAAGAAAAAAAAATGAAATATGAGATCTTGCATCCCAAGTTATTAGTGACCTGTTAAAAGACAGGCTGAAAAGTGCCTTTACCAAATTAAAACTTTGAAAAAGGGCACAAATGGGAAATGTCAAAATAAAAAATCGGAGGAAAATGATTGTCCTCCTGGCTCTTATTATTTTGCAGTTCTGAGGCAGCGGCCACTGTTAACGGTAGTGAAACAAGAGCGGCACAATTCAGAGTCTCTCCTGAAGTCTGTAATGGAAATAGTCTGTGCTGACAGGCAGACAGTTGGAATTTGCTGAGATTTTGATCACAATTGCGTGATCTGTTTGCTGCATGTGTTGTTTTTTTGTTTTTCTGTTTTTTTTTTTTTTTTAGTCTAATTTTTTAGAAACCTCATAGGTTTCTTTTTTTTTCTTTTTTTAATGGAAGATTTCATTTGGTTCTCTGCTCCCTGTTTTTATAGTTCAGGCATCCCTAATGCTTAATGATACTAAATAATCAGAATGCCAGAGTGCTTAATTTAATGTCTGCTATTGATCTCTGGACTGTTTAGCAAATGACTTATTAAACACAGAGGGCCATATACTGCCTTCACTTTCATCTATGTAAATCCCTTAAAGGCAGCTTAAGTTATTGGGAACCTAAGGTCAGTTGATCAGCTTGCTAATCGTGGTTCCTGCTTAGAAATGGGGAAGGTTTTACTGGGCATGGTCAGGAATTATTTTTTCAAATTCTGCTCCATTATACTCTGTGCACTGCTGCTTTCTGAGCACCTCATTCTCTGGGCACCCCTCACTAATACGGTTTCACTTGAAAGTGCTTGAAATTTTCTTAATTATCTTAAATATTCCTGGTAATGCTAGTAAACACAGCGGTAGTGAGAGGTGAATAATGAGCCAACCCAATACATGAGCAAAACAGTTCTCATGAGATTAGATCAGCTGGTGGCTGCTCAAACAGAGCAGAAGCCATCGGCTTGTGGGGCTTCTCCCTTTTTGGAGAATGGAGTCACCTATGGTTCTGCCTTGAAGCACTTCACATGGATGTTGGGAAGGGGACACATGCCTGTCTGTGGATTCCTGTAATCTGAACACGTGCTATGGGCTAGTAAAGTCCTTGCCAAGCTTCTCCTTGAGGATTTTTACTGAAATATCCGAGCACAGGTAACGAGCTGCAGCTATCAGGCTGCTAAACTGACCTTGGGTTTAGGTCAGTCATTTTACTGTGAACAGTGTTGGGCAGGAAGAATGTTTGGACTCAGATTACACGTTTTTAATTGTTTGGTTTTAGCATGTAAGAGCCAGATGGTCAAATTTACAATTTACCAGTCAGTCTGGTATAATCGAGTCGAGTTCCTTCCTTCTCACAGCTCCTCAGGTGTTGTATGGGTGATGTCACTTTGATTTTTCTGTCTTAAGAAATCTCTTGAAAATTCTTTTGTTTTATGAAGATCACCTTGGTATTGTAGATCTAGAAATGCTTTAACAAGAGCTTGCCCAAAAGATGTGAGCCCGACAGAGCTGTGATTTATTATAAATTTTGCATTAAATACTCTCAAGTTTTTCTTTCAACGGTACTTCAGTCTTAAGCGTATCTCTGCCTTATCCACCTGCGTTCGTAGACTGATTGTTGCTAACAAAAATCAATGACAGCATTGCTTTGCCAGCAAGAACACAGAGATGTAAAGCTAATCAGGTTAAAAAACATGTTTTCATTTGTGTCTTGTGCATACAGTAGTCCTCAGGTATTCAACAGACTAGGGAATATTTTTCAGATTTGGGACATTGAGATCTGGGAGAGGCATGGATGAGCACTACACACACAAAGCATTGCAGCTCTGTCTCAAATGGAGGAGTCCCTGAGAAACAAAGTGAAAATTGGGACTGCCAAGACATTTTCAGTATCTCATGATCTTTTAGTCTTTTGTCCCCCTTCTCCTTTGAAGTCACTCCTCTCCTGCTGTACTCTGCTGTTCTAGTCGTGACCCAAAACACAGCATTGCCAAGCATCTCGGCTCCCATCAGCAATCCGTGATCTTCTAATGCTGTACATGCCAGGCAGATTTAATAAGCTCCCTAATAATGACTTGTAGCATACTGGTTTCTCATAGACTCAGGCCATCCCCCCATTCTAGGTCTCCAAATATGCTTGATAAATTATTTGAATTACGCTTTCTGTTGCCATCTGTGGTTCCTCATAAAGAGACTGCTATTTGCCGTGCATTGTGCCAAATCACGCAATAGTTTTTGCAAAGCTAGGGACTGTACTGAAATCACCAAATTCGTGTCACTTGTGACCTGCAGTGCAATCCGATGTGAGCTTTGTGTAGGCGTCAGTTCCAGCCTCGTGAGATGAGAGCGAAGGCAGAAGGTCTCCAGCCCATAAGCCTCAAAAGGAGGTGTGGGAGAAGAGAAGTTCATGTATGTATTTAAAAAAAAAAAGCTTATATATAATGTTCTTATAGTTATGCATCATAAAATGCATAAAGCGTTGATATTATATATATAAATAGACATGGACACGCATATATGTGCACACACACATGTATACCGTGACCTTCTCCTCCTTCCCCTTGCCTTGAACTTCCTCCCCGAATCTGTCCGAACGGCGAGGCGATGAGCAGTTCTAAAGAAATTTAGCACTGCGTGAAACCTTGGAACAGTGACATCTGTTGAATTTGGACAGTTTTGTTTGTCTACTGGGAAATCGCATGAACTTCCCAATATTTTTTTAAATTATTTTTTTTCCTAAAGTTTGTGTTGCCCTCCCTCCCTCCCTCCTCCCCAGTAAGGGAGGGCAGCTTCGGGAGACATGGCTGCTTTCTTGCCTTCTGGTGCGGTGTAAAGTTTTCCGTCGAGAGACAATAATGTACATTCCTCTGGCAGGACGGGATGGATTTTTTTGTTTCTCTTGCTGTTGTTTATTTATAAGACATTTCCTCTTGCTTAGTGGAAGTTTGATCATAAGAGGCTCCAGTGATTTTCCTTCCCACCTCTCCCCTCCCTAATTTCTCTGCCTCGGCACTCGCTCTGGAACACAGTGAACTCAAAAAGCCCATCGGCGCGGGGCGCGCTTAGCAGCCAAGCCTTGCCACTCTCCAGAGACTGTGAGGTGATTCTCCTTCGTCACCGCTTGGACCAGGAACCACAGCCCTGGTGAGTGGTGAGCTCCCAGAATTTGATGTGTCAAGGCTTCTATTCTCGGTGCCGCCGAGGCAAAGCAGGAAATAAAGGGTTTTTTGTTGTTGTTGTGGTGTTTTGTTTTGTTGGTTGGGTTTTGTTTTGGTTTTTGCTTTGCCTTTTTTTTTTTTTCCTTTTTTTTTTTTTTTTTTTTTTTTTAAAGCTTTTAAAAACAAGATCGGCAGCAACCACAGAGGGATACGGAGCTGGGAGCAGCCGAGGGACGGGAGCTCCGGGCAGGGGGAGGCTGCGCCCCGTGTCCCCGCCGCCACCAGCGGGGGGTCGGGGTCGGCAGCGGCTCCCGAGGTGCGGGGGCTTGGGGATGGGGGACGGGGGGAACAGGGAGGGGACACAAGGGGGACGACGCTGATGAGAGAGGGCCGGGTGAGCTGGGAAAGGGAGGGTATGGGAGAGGGGGGAAAAAAAGCGTTAATCCTCCGCTTGGAGTTTCTGTCTGGCAAGTTTTCATGCCTCTGTGTTCTGAGCATTTACATTATGCTCTGAATACCTGATTGCCCAGCCAAGCAGAAAAGAAACTCTACAGTGGATGCATAGTAAAAGAAAATGCTTCTGCAGAAGCCACCTCTGGGAATAGGAAGAACTGGTTGGTTTATAGGCTGCTGGTCCATTCGAGGGGGAGGGAAGGGTTGCATTTATTTTATTTTATTTTATTAACTCTCTCAATTCCCTTCTTTTCCCTTTGTATGGGGAACTGGCAGTCGGGAAAAAATATTTTTTTTGAAAACTTCACCTACAAAATTTTGGCTACTAAAGAATTAAGTATCTCAACCGGCATCGAGGCACTTACGCAGTTATTTCCAGCAGATGGATAGGGAAGCTGAGGCACAGAAAGTGAAGTGATTTGGTCAAGGCTGCATGGGAAAGCCAGTGAAAGAAAAAAGGAATAGGATGTGCGTCTCTGGTTCCAGGCCCAGATTACTCAGGGTCTCCTTTTGTCCTCTCCTGCCCAGCTAAATGTATCGCTTCTGTAAATCTTTCATTGCTGCAGTGCTAAAGAAGGCCAGGGCAGCGCGTGGGTTGTTCCATTCATCTTTTATCATCTCCCATGTTATCTGAGTTGAAGAAATGAATCATTTCTTGACTAATCCTTTCTACTGTTAACAAAGTAGGCATATAAGAGACACAGAGTAGCAGTCAAAATATTTGTATTTTGAGGTGTTATCCTGTTCTTTGAAACATGTTGTCCCTGGCAAAAGAACAAAATGTTTAATGGCACCAATGTATCTTACATGTGGTATTAATTAGAAGGTGTTCTTCTCCACGTAGTCTTGCTTTTGACTTGGATTCACTCACTAGGTGTATCAACAAACACACATCTCTGACTCCCCTGGAGATACCCCCTCACCAAACACTGCTGTTCACCTGTGACACACAGAGGAAATCAAGTCAGCTTTTCCCTGCTTTCATGGCCAGTGCAAATTGTTAAGGACAGCATACAAAGTCTGGCTTTGATCAGTCTTTCAGTGGAGTTATCGGAGGCTTTGCCATTGACTTTGGAATCGACCTTACTGTCAGATGAAACTCAAGCCCCATTAAAGTACTTGCTATTTCTTATAACCAGTAAGTAAAGCCATGCAAGACTTGGTGGTTTTACTGCTTGGCAATTTTTGCAAATATTTTCTTTGGTCGTGATCCATGTGGGGTTCTCAGTCCTTCTCAGTGTTTCAGTTTCAGCTTAACATTTAACTAAGCCCAAAAACTGTAGATGGAGCATAGACAAAACCTCTGAGTTTCCTCTGGGTTTACGTTAGAACCATAGAAAACTGTGGACTCCTCTTTTGTTTTTCATCTACAGACCCATAAGATGACTGGAGATTTCCTTCAGCACTGAGCAGCGAGGGTTAGCTCTTTCTCTTGGTGCACTGCGACTGTGGAACCTCTCCCTGAACCTAAACTAAATCACTACTTCTTAACAAAACCCACAATTAGGCCGGCCAATTCCCTCAATAAAGAGTCGTATGCACACACAGAGTAATCTTTACATCCATTGAAGCCCTAATCCAAATGGTCCCTGCTTTTGACTAAATGGATGTTAAGATCCAAAGTTGGCATTTGCATCACCTTTTTACAGTGTACTCAAAGAAGCTGACAGATCAGAACATCCCAAACTTTCAGGCAGTTCACATCACAGGCAGAAATATAATGGATTTTTTCTTTTCTCTAAATGGGCTATACTGAACGCCCACACACACTTTTGGGTCTGATCTTTGAAGCTTATCTCTGATTTACTTTCTCCCTCCAGGCAGTGTAAGTCTGAAAGACATAAGTACTTCTGAAATGGAAAGTTCTCAAAGCACAGCACTAAATGTCTGAAACTTCAAACTTCTGCCTATGTAACACTTGTTCTCTGGATATACGGTAGTCAAGGGCTGTCACTCTGGCGACTTCCACCAAGAAGGCAAAACAGTGTTTTATTTCTTTTTTAAGAGTCTCTGTGTTGTTCTAAACCTCTTGGTGTTTAAATTATTTAATTAATGTATTCTGCAAGTCTCTGCGGAGGTAAGGGAACTTGTCTTCACTGGTATTTATGTACAACAGTGTGGAGAAAATCAGCAGTCTTTCTTATTATGGTATAAGCTGCTTATTGACTCTAGTCCAAGGTTATAATGGTTTGTCTATGGTCTAAAATCATTAGGGTGAAAATCTGCAATTTCAAATCATATTTTGACTGTCTGTTTTAACGCTCTGGGACAGTAAGATGATAAACTGTCTCATTAGTAGTAACTTCTTTGTTTACCATGTAATAGTTTGCCATAATTGCTTTAGAAAATCAAAATGAATGTTCTTTTACAAGTGCCCTGTTTGCCTCTACTGGCAACCATTTTAGTTACCCTTCCAACCGGTAATCTCAAAGTGCTGAACAAGTCCTGCTGAGTTAAACCTCCCCGTGTTACCCATGGGTAAGGTGGGGAAGGTATCGTCTCCTGCCTGACACAATCAAAGAGCAAATGGTAGCCTGTCATTTGCCTTCAAACCAGCGCACCGATTGTGTTTGATGTGATGTGTTTGTGCTGTTGACTGCATCAGGCAAGAACAAAGTACGGAAAAGGTTGTGATGATAAAGATGCACAGTTTCGTAGGTACTGGAACAAGAACTTAAGCCATACTGATAATCAGGTTTTACAGTAAAAGCAACTGCTTCGTTTTGAGTATCTTGCCCCTTTTAAGGTATTACAAATGGTTTTGATTTTTTTTTTTCCAGAAGACAAACAATGGCTTATTTCCTAGGGCCACAAAATTGAAACAGCACTATTTTCACTTTCTGTAAATCGGAAAAGAAAGTGAAGCTTGATTTGAAGGCAAATAAGAGGGAAAGTTGTGAAAGTAAAAGGGATTTTGCAGGATGGAGCTAGGTGATCTTCCTAGGTCTCTAGGTCTCTTCCAACTCAAACCGTGCTATGATTTGCAAGTTACCCAGGGAAGGTGGCCATGGACCACTGATGATCAGCTCCAAAGCTGTGCTGTTACTTGGAGCATTAGAACAGTTAACTCGTCATCATAGCTGAAGGTTAAAGGAAAAACAAGGTGTATGAGTTGGAAAATGAAGGCTTTTCTTACTGACCTGGGCAGGGAAAAGGGGTGTGGATGAACAGTGTAATAAGAGCAAAGGGAAACAGAACAGTCTCTGGCAGACATGAATCTCAGCTCTGTCACTCTGTACCCTTTACCTCTGTCTTTATCTTACTTGCCCATCTGTAATGTGGAAATATTATTTTCTGACCTTATGGGGCTTCTTCGAGGGAAGGGAAAACTTCTTCCCATTTAGCGATGCTCAGACATGCTTTAAAACCCTTTAAATCCAGTGCGTAGATCCCCCTGGTGCTGCATTGTTTGTTTTTCCCCCTGTTCATGTTTCAAGCTCCTAGAATAGATGCAAGTTCCAGAGCTAGCATGGGTTTGTGCTGCTGGCAAAACAAAGCAGGTGCAAATTACGGTGGGAATGAAATAGCTGGTGCTTTGAGGCGGTGGAGTGCCCAGTTCACCTCAGGGTATGTGTCTGAGTTCACAAAACATGGCTATCATGCACACCCTGATTCATTAGATGTGTTATCCGGCAAACAAGAAGCCTAATCATATTTTAGTGGGAACATTCTTATGATAAACTCTGCTTTAGTGAAACTCCATATATAGTGCAATTTCTCCCGGCCGCGTATATTACACGGTGAAGAAAAGCTACCCTGCTGCGTATCAGAAGGCTGTAATTTCATTTAGGGGGTCTATTGACATCGTAAACTGCGAGAGCAGAGCTCAAGTGGCTATTTAAGTCATAGGAACTTCAGACTGAAATTACTGCCTGGCAGTAATTGCCCCTCCCCGGCGGGCATGCGGGCCCCTATGTACGTACTTAATGTTTTCATCCATGTGCCTATAAATAATACATCTCTTCCACGGCCCCTGAAGAGAGCGGTTCCAAAATACGGGCGTTATCTACCCCCTGTGCTGCAAGATGCAGCCCAGACAGCGTCCTTTGGAGCAGCCAGGGAAGGAGCAAGCGTCCCAGGCTGAGGCGGTGGCACTCGGTAGTGGGACGTGATGCCCGATGCTCCCGAGCTGTGCCTCAAGCACCGCGAGCAGCAAGAGGTGAACGCACCTGTGCTGGCTGGTGAGGCTGTTTGTTGCCATCGTAGCTGACACGTCTGACCTTTCCCACTTCTACGCTGTAGATATCCAGCCTGGCACACGCGAAGATAAATGTGCTGTGCCACCTGTGATCCGCAGGGCTACGGCACATCTCCTATTTATACCGTGCTTCCCTCAAATCTGTGTGCACAGCCCCGGGGCTGGCGTGCCACTGGAGAGGCAGTGGTGGTGGGGAGATGACTTGGTCCTGCCCCGAATCTGTGCATTTGGGGAGCAGATCCAAACCTGCCAGCAGCAGTGCCCAATACACCTGAGCAAGAATTTCCTTTTTGTTTTTTTCATGCACAGAGCAGCAGCCATGTGGACAGAAGTTCATGTATTTCACCCGCTTCGGTTTGTTTCAAAAAAAGAGTGAAGTCAGAAAGCGTTTGTGTTTTATCAGGAAAGCGAGGTTAACCGTTCATTATAGCTTGTCAAGAAACCTCATATTTATCCCAGGCACGGGAGGAGACTTTGAGTAGGGCTCTGGACAAGAATCATTAGGATCATGTGCCTTATATACCAACTTAGGCATTATAATTTGTATATTTAAAAACTGAAGCATATGAAGTGCATGTAAATTCTAATCTTTGGATCCCTTTTCTTCTCTCTCTGTGTTTTTTTCTTTTATTTTTTTTTTCAGATGGTGGGAAAGAAGTATTTTTTGTACTCAGTGTGTCTGAGACCATGGTGTGCAAGAGAGGTGTTAAATTGCTACTGGGAACAGAACGAGTATTTATTTATTTTCTCTGAACCAGTCTGTCCAGTCTTACATTGCACTTACCAGAATAATTGTTCAGCATGTTAAATTACAAAAAAAACTACTCGGTTATAACATTAGTGTTTCCATTCTTCGTCAAGAATGCTTTATTTTGGTTTCGGAGTTATTTTTTTCTGGAAAATTGATTAAACCACTGCCTCTCCCTCTTAAATGCCACCATCCTGTGAATCCTATGGCAGTGGTATGGCTTACAAAGACACAGCAGTGTTGAAAGTAAATAAACAAGGTTTGTGTAGTTATTAGACATGGCAGTAGTAGGACAGACTTTTCTGGTGTGAGGAGAAGCTGTTCACGCTTGCATTTCATCTGAGTTTGAGCAATAAACCGCACTTCTTAGGTTGACTAGCCCATTATCCTAGAGAACATGCATTAAGTATTCTTCAGAGAAACTTCTGTGCATGCACACAGGGTAAATGGGAGAAGTGAATTCTGAACTCTGTGTTGCTGACTACAGGGACCAAGGATGCGGATACCAGTAGAGTCTGTGCTTTTTCTGACTCGCTTTCAGAAAGAACTAGCCAGGTTTTTCTGTGCCGTTCCTTACCCACCTTCCTCTCTCTACTTTATTGACTTCTGAACTTTGTTATGACTGATGTTTTTATGCTGGCTGTGTTAATACTGCAAGTGGGAAAAAAAAAAAAATGAAGTCCACAAACTGTGGATAACAGCAGATCCCACAATACAGTGTAATCAAAATAGGATGCTGGATGCCAAGACTTAGAGTTCTCATGGTCCTTATCTCTGTATGGAATAACTGGAAGTGGTTACAGTTTCCTTCGTTTAGTATAACTAAATGTATTGAGGGCAGCATATCTTTAGTGAGATATTGACTGCCTGGTGGCATGTGTCCTAATTTCAGGACGTGATGTCCTGGCATGAAGATAGGGTAGCCTTTTGTCCCACTAAATCCTGAGTGTCTGAAATCTAAAGCTGTGTTACTGTATTGGTGTCTGTCCAACAAAGATGTGTGTTCTACTTGTAGCATGTGGAAAAATGAATAAAATATCTAAAGTTAAAAAACAATTCATAAACACCATATGCACATACATACTGCAAGCACAACTTCTCTTTGAAAATATTACAATGGGACACCCTTCCAGATTCTGGTTGCAAAAGACTGCAACTTAATTTCTTCTACAGGTTTTTAGTCAAGAAATACTGCTACAGAGTCTGTTTGCTTTCCAATCAGCAAAAGTATAATAGAATAGAGAGTGTTCTCTAAAATGAAATATCAATCTGTCTGTCTAATGCTTAGAAAGATATCAACCCTATGAACTGGTAGGTGCCAAGAACTAATTCATGCTTAGGGATACTGAAGCAGAGGTTGGTGAGGTGACTAACATAACACCAAGCCCTGATGTAGTCCCACTGATTCCAAGTCCCCTGCTCTAGATGCTTTGGTTAACTTGCCAGAAGAGTTGGTGTAGCCTGGGTGTGAATGTGGCAGTGGAGGGCCCTGCAGGTCTCGTGTCATGGTGAGGAAGCTTGCTTCTTTGGAGCCTGAGTCTCGTAGACCCTGTGTGAGAAAAAGGACTCTGCTTGGCACCAAACTTCTTGCTCCACATAGTTTCTGGGCGTGGTGTCATTGTGTCTGCTGAATCCCTGGCTCACCAAAAACCTCAAAGAGTGGCTTGAGTGCTCTTTTGGTCCCATCTCTGTTTGTCCACTACAGCAGTACCATCGTTTGTTTTGCTGGCACAGTGCTGTTGTTTGTTTGTAAAACTGTAGAGAAGCTGTGGCACCGGGTTAAAAACGAGACGGATGGCACTGTTACAGCAAGGAAAGAAGGGAGGCTATCTGACATACTCGTTCTTCCCAACCCTGAAATCTGCATCTGGGTTTAATATTAGATAGGATCACTGAGGATAACTGTGGTTGGCAATTTTTACTTTTTAATGACTTAAAACGACCTGTGATGTATTAGGCTCAGCGGTGTCACTCCGGAGCATGACTTCATTGTGAGACTTCCTGCTTCCCCAAGAATGAGCGGTGCAAACAGTGCCACTTCATCCACATTGGTGCTTTCAACATGCGATACCCTGTGGTGTAGGGAATGCTACAGCTGTTTTTACTCTAGAAATATTAGCAGTCTGTTTGATATTGTATCAGTGGGACTTGCTGCTCCATAAAATTGACTGCTCTGTAGAGCAAAGACACGAGTACAAGGGCACGCTGAGTCACTGGCTGTATTTGGATGTGTTTTCACATACTTTTGTGAGGAAAGAAGTATACTTGACAGGAGGAAGGCTAATTCTTCTCTGTCAGTCAGTGGAAGGCAGAAGGTTTAGTGAGAAGAGATCAGATGGGCTTGAATGAATTTTGTAATTCTGAACATATCTAGGAAATAGAGCTGAATGATGTATAGAGAACTCCTCTGTCACTGTGGAAAATTAGAGATTTGAACAAGATGAGTTTAATACTGAAATGAAATGAGAAGAAGTTTATGATTAATAGGGTCTGGCAGAGACAGAATACTTGTATATAATTTTGGAGGGTTAGGAAATGATCCATTGGCAGATGTGAATCTAAGGGTTTAGGGGAGAAGGGTAGCCCCACAAGGAATACCGCCTGGCTTGGCTCTTTCTAGTGAAAGTTCCAAAAATATTTTGTAACAAAAGTAAAAAGAGTTAATCACCAATTCCAGAAATCCCAGCAGCTTTTAAAATATTTTAAAAGATAGGAAAGATAAATTAGGAGTATTTGCTGAGCATAAAAAAGGCTTTTGATTCATCTTATCATTAGTCCTGCATCTGAAGGTTGCTTCTGGGGAAGGCCTTTTTCCTCTGGATACTGAATCTACACAACAGAGCTATACTGGACATGGAGGCCAGCTTCTTTCTGCCCCCTGCAATGATCAGCTTGCCATCCTGAAGCATCAATTTGTTACATTAACTCATAAATGGCAAAATATGCAGGCAGATTAAATTTGCTTTATCTTACATGGCTACAGATGTAGCTCATTATCATTAAAATTACTCATTGGTCTGTGAGGAAAACATAAAGAAAACTATTTTGGAGAAGCTAACAGAAAAGGGTAAGATTCACAGCTCACTTGTTATCTTTATTCTAGGTAAATAATTAGCTATTTTATTATATTCTAAGTAACTTCACAAACTTTGATTGTATTCCCCTCCAGGACATGCTGAGATTCTGTATATTTTGACTTGCATACTTCTGCTTTGAAATTTTCCTTCAGAGCAAGAATTCCTTCTCCTTTGAATACCTTTAAATTTTTCCTAGTGCAGAAGAAAAGATCTGATTTTGTGCTGATGTTTTCTGACTTAAGATTATCCATGTAAAGTCAGCAAACACAAAGTAATTCATTCTAATGCAGAATTTTCAATAAGCAAGTTTTATTAGAAATGAACTGCAACTCTTACCTTTGCACACCTCTCTCCAGAGTCCTATCCTAGTGCACTTTCCTTTAGGTGGCACTCCCACATTAACTTGTGTACAACCCGAACAGCTGTTTGTGATCTGTCATTTGTGTCCTGAAATATGATGGAGAGACTTAGAAATTATATTAATTGTGGTGTCCACGTCCTCTCTTCATTAAAAGTTGAAAATTGCTGTTCAAATATTTCATAATCAAAAATTAATCCCAGTCTACCTGCTCCAAATCATATATTACGTCCTCTGGGAATGAATCCCAAATCCCTGTTACAATTTGGATGTTCTCTCCTCTGGGTATTGATTACAAATTCTGGTTATTGTTCACATACTTTGTCATAGGGGGAATTAATCTCAAGTTCCTGTCTACTGTTCTGGGACTGAAAGCTATCTATAATTAAGATTTTTCTATTAAATGGATATTGACGATGAGCTTTTCTGTCTACATTTTTGGGTTATCTTCTGGCTAGAAAACTCAGTCATGGCTCATGGAGAGATTATTAATGCTGAGTATTTGGACCACTGTTTTTTGGGCCACTGAGTTCAGGCATTTCAGAGGAGTACATGGCATAGCAGGAGTGTTCTCTAATGTTGACACTAGGTAAGAAGATGTAAAAATTTTCACAGGGACTCAGCAAAGTGGAGCAAATAGGACGGCTGAATAAAACCAGAAGCGTTGCATCAGAAATGTAGAGGAGTATGTGAGCATGTGCTTAGCAATCTTGAAGCACCCTACAATTGCAAACCAGTTTCCTCATGAAATCAAAATGATCTTGGTTATGTGGAGAGGAGGAATAATCTCTGCTCTTTTTCAATGGTGGATAGAATGAGAATGAACACACTGTGGTGAGAGATAGCAGTATAAAACCACCAGAAAGACTGTGTATTTTTGATGTGTGGATCCGTGTTCTGTCTGATTAGTTTCAGCAACTTTGTCTATAAAAACAACTGCTGTATTTTTACATAGGTGTAGTCTTTTTGTATAACAACGCACAGAATAAAAGCATTCAGTTCCATAGCTCTGTATATCCCTGTTTCTCTAAGGGAGGAAAATCAGATTAAAACAGCTCTGAATTTAGGAAAAATTGGAATCTGGACCTACGCTTTCTTGTTTCAGACCCACTGCCACTGCTAATAGACATGGTGTTTCCAGTGGCAACAGTTGGCTCACGCATTCTTTCACACTTCAGAAGAGATCCCAGTTTCCTTTTTTTTCTTCTTCTTTAGCAGTGGGCAGCCCTGCAACCTTTTGATCATGCCGACTTTATACATTACATGACTGAACTCAGCTATGCCAAACATCCTTTTAGAAAGTTGACATTTATGCCATTTGAAAAAAGAGAGGGAGAGAGAAGTAGAAAGGTAGAAGAATGAATCCTGGCTGCTTCCTCCTGCCCTTTTGATTAGGAGAGCAGTAAGTCAGCAGAAGAGGTGGGACTTTTAAGAAGCAGGGATGCGTGCAAGCGAGTTGTGGTCTATGATGTGTGCACACACATAGAGGAGAGGAAAGAAAAGGATGGAAGTTAGACAATAGTAATTAGAAATTATTACAAAGAATTAATTAATTGATCAAAAGCATAAGGAGACAGTCAAAGAGAGGAGATGAGATCAAGGAGATGGCCTTTGATACTACCCTAGACTAGATGAAGAAATTTGAACTCAAGAACTTCCAAGGTCCCTTTCATACCTAATAACTTTGATTCTGTAACACCTTTTATCCTATTACTTCCCTTGCAAACGATATTTTGTGTGCATTTATAATTTATTTAATTTTGTACTTAGTACAATTATTATTAAATTAACACTTAGTACTTCTAGTTCTTGCAAATTTTTGCCCACTTTTATTATCCCAGTCTTGGAGAAAGCACAGAATTTATGGAATTAAAACGGCTGTTGTAACACGTATAGCATAGAGAGAAAACAGAGACAAGACTTGTGCCTGTTTTTCTTTGTTGTTGTTGTTGTACTCGTATTTGCAAAGGAAGACAAGGAGAGAAGCATCTTGCATAACTTCAGACAAGTAACAAGACTTTGTTGCATCTAATGCAGTCCGTTCATTTAATTAAAATGCCAAAGCCTTCTTGAAAACGTGTCCATCCCTGCAGTAAGTTAGAAATTTGCCCCACTTGCTCCCTTTCCAACATGCTCACTTAGAATTTTATCTTTTTAAAGAGGGGTTTTTGCATCTCTTCAGTACAACCAGTGCTGGCCTTTGTTGAAGAGGAGCTACTGGACCGAGAGAACCACTGGGTTAGTGTTTAATAGTAGTTCCTTGGTTATTTTTTAATAAAGAGAGAGAGGAAGAGAAGAGAATGGAAAGAGAGTGTGTGAGGAGACAGGGAAGGCCAGAAGGGGCAGTAATGTTAGGCTCTTTAAAAACCCTCCAGAAAAAGTACTGTTTAAAAGTAAGCTTTCAATGATGTGTAAAATACTTCCCTGTGTGAAAATCTATATTGATTTTTTTCTTTGTTTGTATAGAGATTGTTCTCAGAATAGAAAGGCTTTGACATTTTGCCTTCTCATATACTTAATCAGTCATTTGTGTCATCTGCTTTTACATGCGTGTGTGCTCTGCCTTCCCCCTGGCTGATCTGCAAAGGATGGCTGCTTGCTCCTTCCTCCACATCGTTTGTAGAGCTACAGGTACAGGATAACAGTGCTGTAGAGCCTGCTGGCAGTCGTGGCATGTGTGGTGATAGGGAAGGCCTGCTTTAGGTGATGGCAAGAGTGGGTGAAGCAAATGGCTGTTTGCTGTAGTCCATGTTGCAGTTGATTACCACAAGTGCCAACCTGAAGGAGCCTGTTGGCTTTCAAAACACATTTTTTAGTTGTCAGAAGCTGGAGCTTAAATTCAAAGACCTTATACTTGTTTCCAGTTGCCCTAACAGTCAAAAAATTAGCTCTGTCTTTTTATTTATTTATTTATTTATTTATTTATATTATTTTTATTTTTGCTTTGGCAAAGGTAGTTCCAAATAACCTGCCTGACAAGATGAAGTGCAAGCAAGCTCCTCTTGAACATTGCTTGTGCTCGTCCCTGTTCTTACATACAGTGAGATTTTATAGCTGCTGTGGTCAGCAAAGCCTTGTGTGGCCAGATAGAGAGGATACTTAGGAGAAATTTTTTCAGTGAAGAATGTTGCCTTTTCTGCAGCAAAAAATGTAAGTGGAAAACCACTGTGTCTCACTGTGCTGCTGAAGCTGAGGGATGCTTTGCTGTGTGTATGCAGCCTACTTCACCAAGCCAGCCCCGCACATCAAGGCCACGTTGGGTACAGTTCCTGCTCCTCAACCTGGTAATCCCACACCAGCTCATGCTGCCCTTCACAGAGGGCAGCTGGGCCTTGTGGGAATCAAAGCCCGTGCCCCTGGAAACAACCGAGCAAGTGGCTTGTGGAGCCCTGCTTCCCAGTGGCTGTGTGAAGAAGGGCTTGCTGAAGCTGCATTTTTAATGGTTGGCTATAAATGGCCCATTTTTACCTTTGCATACATCATCTACATGATCCCTTCACTTCCTTCCTCTTTAAGTGCTGTCTTATGCATAGATTTGTCATTTACGCTCCAACCACATTTTGCATTATTACATTTTAATGATATTTGAAGTTTTCATACATATTTGAGTTCACTGATATAAATGAAAAAAGATAAATAATCAGCATACTTAGTTTATCTGATGACATAAAGATGTTCTATCGTAACTGCCTATTTCTTGGATAAGATCAAACACAGAATCAAGTACTAAGAGAGGGTCCAAGTGCAACTGTCTATCTGAATGACTCTGAAGTCAGAGTCCTTCAAAGGCAACATCTGAACTTTGCAGTTTGGCCCCATTTGTACCTCAAATAAGAACCATAAGAACCATTTAACCAATTCCACCCCTTAAGCTGTGTAACCCATGGGTTTGACTAAAATAAAAATAAGATCTGCCCCCCTCTTTTTTTTTTTTCCCCTTTGGGAATGATCATCTCTCATTTTGGCTTTTTTTGAGGATGCTCTGCATGATCTTGAGGGTCTACCTTCCTTGACCCTGCATCTACTGCTGGCTCATGATCTGTTACAATCTATTAGGAATCTTGAGGCTTGAGGGCAGAATTTTGTGTAGGGATAAAAGATGCTTTCATGTTGGTGCTGTGGGATATTTTTTTTTTTTTTTTAATTCTTTCTCTCATTCTCCATTTCATGAAAATTCATTAATCTGTGACATTTAAAGACTCTGTCTGAGAGGTGTCTGGAGCAGCGGCCGGCTGCATACATCAATAGTTTCTCAGAGTCTGGCACTCTGTCAATATTTGGGGGCCTCAGTAACAGCACTTAAATGCACTGCCTGCCAGCCGTCACGCTCTTAGCATGTCTGTAAGAGTCTGAATGAGCGGATATTAGCACGTCAAGTCCTTTCACAACTGGCAACACTTTAGAGACAAACTGCTTGGTAGGTATCTCTCCTCTTCCCTCCCCTCCTGTTTTCTGGCATGTCTTCTTTGTTTATCTGATGTGATTTATGTATTTACACACAAATATGCATCCTGCGAGGAGGCATTATAAATCCTGAAGCTGGGGGTGGTATTATGGCATAATCTATATAACAATGGAAATGGGCTGAAGCTGGATTTGGACCCAGAACCAGATTAAGCTTGGGTTGACTCCTGGGCCAGTTGAGTCAGGAGCGGAGTTTTGTTTGGATTTCATGGTGCCAAAATCTTTGGAGTTTAGTTCCAAATAATGAGAATCTTGGACAAAAATTTTACAGGAAGTGCTACTGTGGCAATATTTCAACCAGCTCCAAACCAGAAGTGGAAAACAAGCCATTTCAAGACTTGGGTTGTATTCAAATCAAAGCTGTTAGAGCAGGTTCAGAATCCAGACCTTCTGTTCCTTTTTTAATCCTATCCCACTGCATAAATTGGATTCACAGCTGAATATTACTCTAGAATACCCATGAAACCTCCCTATTTAGTGGGGGAAAAAAATCAGGGAAGTAAAATACAACTTTTTTTTTTTTCTTCCCTGTGTGGAATAGAAAGTACAGTAGCAGAAATTTTGATTCACAAATATTCATTGTATTCCTCCTTTCCAGTCTTTTATTTGGTTGAACATTATGGGCAGAGAGCAATTGGTTTATTTTATGATGCAGTCACATTTATTTTCTCTTTACCCATTGTGCTTCGCCTTTTGCTTATTATGTTGCTGGGACCGTGTCTCTGAAACCATGTTGTCTAGAGAAGTGAATGCCTATAGTGCAGGGAGTTTCAGCTGGCTTCTTAGAGCTGAATTTTAGGCAGAAAGCAGTCTGTGAAACTCCATCTGAATGTTTCTAAATATCCTTCTTGGAATATTCTTTTGCAATTGTATCTCATGCCATGTGTACCGAAAGGAGATGAAGGGATGGCTGCAGAGTGAGCCCTTCGGTATGAACATTTCCACTACTGAATTTTGGGAACAAATTCTTTGAAGAATGAATTTGAACTTGGGAGCTCTCTGAAATTACATCCTTATCATTCCTCCTTCACCAAGTCCAGTACCACCAGCCAGAGTCCCTCAGCTGTGACCTTCAATGCTAGCTTGAGTCAACAACTTCTTAATCCCTTTCCAATAACATCCAGAAACTTTTCTTCAGTAAACTTCCAACCTTCCCCCAGTAACACCTGCCAAAATTTGGCATGATAACAAAATAGACAAAATTATTCTGCTAGAACCACCTTGCAGGAGTAAGTCAGAATTATAATAATAGTAAAAGCTAAATACCCCTTATCAAACATTTCTTCACTCTTTTTAGCAGTCTCTTATCAGCTACCTTTATATTGAATTTTCCCATTTTTTAGCTACAGCTGCACCCGATCTACATTTTCCTGTTCGCGTCCCCAGAGCAACTGCACTTGTACAGTATTTTGTCACCTGTTGAAAACAAAACAAAACAAAAAGGAAGCCTCTGTGAAAGTTTACAAATGCCTCCATGGAGGTAGTGAGTAACAAGGGAGGCATTTATCCCTGCTGCTAGGCCAGCAGCAGAGGGAAAACAAACAGGCTGAAGGCTTCTGTGAATATTGGTGATGCTTCTGGCTAGATGGCAGCAATGGCCAGTAAGTACAATCGGCAGGGAGAAGGATTTATTTTTGATTATAAGAATTGCTCCTTTAGCACGGTGTGGAAGGGGGAGCAGGGGCACTAGTGTGCAGGGAGGGGAATCGCTGCCTGCAGAGGAGGTTTTTGGATAGAGCTCGGCCAAGAGCAGCAGGGCCGGGAAGCCTTAAACAGTCCCCTAGCAGGAGGCTGCGGGTGAGGCTCAGCCTCACGGGCGTGCAGGCTGCGAGATTGCACTGCTGTCTCCTGGAGCCTGTCAGCAGCAGCGTGGTTTTGCCTGCTAAAGAGCAGTTGTCAGGAGGATGGAGAGAAATAGTACTCCAGGATGCCTGAGGCACAGAGGATCGGGCCCACAGAGCAGATACAATTGCGTATCCTTCTTCTTTCTCTGTCTGTACTTTGTTCTGCCTTTTACCATCTCGGCAAAGTAGCACACGAGCTTGAGGTAACCCACGCACCTTTTGTACCCAGGGAGTACATCTCAAGGCATAATGGGGCACATTTTCAGCTCCGTCCCCAGTGTTTTAAAAACGTGACTGACTTTATTGTCAGTGACAGCCCCGTGTGCTCTGAAAAAACTCCCCACCCCCAGCCCCGGTGCTGTGTGTCGAACTTGAAGGGTTCGTCATGGTGCATTCGTTTCTATTTCTGGATTGTTTATTTTCTAACGAGTTCTAAAGTCGTCTTCGGGGTAAGCGAGTGGGCCCTATAAGGGGTATGGGGTCTCCAAAGCAGAGGCAAGCAGACTTATTTCTTTCTGCCTCACAAACTGCTTCTACCTCTTTACAGACCTGCCCTAGGAATACATTAGGAACTTGAATTTCCTATTCATGTTGGTTGTAATTTTGTGGCCAGACACCTGCACAGAGAATTTGGAGGTTCTTTCAACCCAGCTACCTTGCCCTCCCTAGAGGGTTGAATGGGTTTGTCCCCAAATAATGGGGCATAAAAGTGCCAAGGGGATCTTAGGTGACAGACTTCATTCAGTACATGTCCCTGTTGGTTTCTAGTAGCTGTAAACAAGATGCTTTCTTTTAGCACTGGAATTGATGAAACAGGAAAAATCTAGACTTGCTATCCGTTCATATTTTACCTCTATTAATAAGTAATTAATTAAAAAGAAACTGATGGTCCCATGATGGACTACTAAATATATGCAAGTGAAACTATTGGCATTAAAAAGAGATTTGACTGCAGTCAAGCAGTTATTTATAAGATAAATAAATCATGGAGGCCCCAGCTGAGATAAGCAATCTATTGTGTTAGGTGCCGTACAGACACACTTCAGGAGGCAAATCTAAACCTGAAGAGCTTGGAGACAGCAGAGGCAAAGTGTGGACAGAGAGACAACCATAAAGAAATGAAATAACTCTCCTTGGATGCACGGGCAGGGGCTGAACCAAGGAATGAAGGCAAATCCCCTGCCTCCCTGGTCAAACCCATTTGCATTTGTCAGGCAGGTAATTCGCTGTTGTGTGTGTGGGAGCCATACCGTCTCTTCCCATGTAGAATGAATATTACAGAAGGCTGCAGTGAGGGCTGGTTTGCTCTGGTACGCTGGAAACGAGAGCTGACAGAAATCTGCTGCTTGCAGCTGCTAACTACAAAGAGTTAGGAGCCATCCCCAGAGAGGCTGACACAGGTATGCAGGAGCATGCCCATAACCTCAGCCATCTCCTGTGTCTGAGCCCTCTTCTTATGCTCCTGCAACCTTCTGCTGGCCTGAGGTTCACCATCAGGCTCCCTCCAGCAGCCAGCACCAATGTCCAGTGGCTAGACTGCCTCTACACCTCCCTAGCAAAGCCTGGAGCTGATGGACTCAAACTTTAGCCCTTAGATTTAGATCTGGGTAAAACTGTTGAGCGTAATATTTTACTCACTGAAAGCTGCTAGTCTCGGATATGGGTTATCCAAAAGTATGAAAAACAAACAAACCGGGGGGGGGGAAATAAAAGAGAAATGTTTTGGAAAACCAAAGAAAAAAAAAATTTGGTTTTGTATTTCTAAACAAGATTCCTAGTTTTGTTTTGAAACAAAGTCTGCTTTAATTGAAACGTATCTAATGCAAACAAATGGCTACCCCATTTTATAAAACTCGTAGGTGTTGTTTTTCCTTTCAGTGTTCGCAGTTTGGTCAGCAACCCAAATAAATCAGTTATTTGCACAACTCTGATTCTAATTAGAATGTAGGGCCCTGGGGACTTGGGCTATATATTTCAATACAGTACATATTTATAATGCCAAATACCCTGCAAGGTACTCCGTATATAATAATAGCAAGCCATCGAGTACCCTGGGGATATGAGGGCATTGGGGAAGACCCAGTGCCTTTTAGCTGTTAGTTTTTTATTTTCAGTTGTAGTAGTATTTTGGAGGGTATTGCTTACAAGATAAAATTTGCATTTATTTGAGCTGCTTACAAATGGGATTCACTGCAAAGCTATCATTAAAGGGAAATAAAGCAGAAGAAGGAACAAAAGACACGTTCTCGGCAAAGTTTGATATGTAGACACTTTCAGAGATCCTTGGTGCCACAGGAAAAATGTCGTCATCCACTCTAGCACACCCCACTCCCCAAATCCTGGAAAGCAAGCAGGTACAGGGGCTGTTTGTAAAGTGCTGTGATGCAAATGCTGGGCATCACCTATCCTTGATGAGGTCAGCTTTGTGCATTGTTTCTGGATATTTCTCTTGACATCCGTGAAGGTCTTGCATTGCTGTGTCCATAGCTCCAAATCTCTGGGGCATTGCTGGACAAAGCAGGGGTCTGTCATATTTCTCTCTCACTTCCATCACCTTTCAGCTGCCACGTTTAAAACTATCTGCTAGTGGGTGCCACGAGATTCAAGATAAACAGATGTGGTAGAAAAAAAAAAGGATAGATGAGATGGGTGGGACTAGAGAATTGTGTAAGAATTGTATGAGGGAGCTGAGAGCATGCCGTGGGAGCATGTAGGAGAACGGGCAAACATGCACATGCATATAGGGAGTAAGAAGCTGCTTTCACTAGTATTCATTTGTTAAGGATTTCTGCTGTTGTATTTTGGCAGTCCTACATCATTAGTCCAATGCTAACACTCAGACCGTTCACAGTGTTACACATTGCCTCTGAGACTTGCAGCCTCAAGGAGAGGTGCAGGAGCATGGGTTCACCTGCTGTTGTGGTCAGTGCCCTGGTGTAGAAAATTTTGGAAAAGTGGAATTTTTACTGCTGGAGGATGCTGTTTTCTTTGTGCACCGACTGCTACTAAGACCAAGCAAAGGCTTGTCTAGACCAGAGCTCAGGGTTACTTATTATCCTCATAATCCCTTTCCTGTTGCCAACAGCAGTGGCTGATGTGGGTAAGTCAGGAGGGAATGCTCACATCATGGGTAGCCTCTTTCCTATGAACTTCATTAAGCTTTGGACAATTAGCTCAAGATGCGTGATTATTTTGTTTGTGTGAACAGCAAGACAAGCAGAGTCTCCTCTGAGTGTTTCTTTCAAGCAAACCAGCATGACTGAAAACTGGGAGCTTGCCAGAAAACGTTACGTGAAATAGTAGTGGCAGGTTCATCTTAGTGTGGGCGGAGAGAGAGCTGTACCCTCTCTTTTACTACTTCAAACATGCAGTGTCCATATGCCGTAGACGAGCTGGTTTAGGGATGGAGTATGAAGGCTACTACTCGATCTCCTTCACGCAAACGCTGTGTGTGTGCTGTAGATAGATAGTCTGGTGGAGATGAGTATCAGCTGTTGATGCAGTCCAAACACACCGCATCAATATTCAGTGTGCTATAGGCAGCCCCGTTTTTCTCCTTTATATTTACTGTTAGTACACAGAGCCAAATACTACCCAAAAAAAAAAAAAAAAAAAAAAAAAAAAAAAAAAAAAGGAGGAGGGGGTGTCACATGATTAAATTAATTCCATTAATTATTTAGAAACAATCAAAGGAAATACAAGACATCTGGCTTTAAGCCCAAACAACTCATGGCACTGCTGTTGCCTTGTAACCTCATCAGCTCTTAGTCCAGTCATCTCTCTTCTTCTTTCATTAAGGACACAGGAGATGGCCCCCCTTCTTTCCTGCCTTATTTCTGGCAGCTTGGAACACAGATCACAAGACTGGACTATACAGTTGTCTGACTCTGTGTGTAGAAAATCTGATTAGTTCTACGATGAAACGGCACCCCACACACATCCCTATGGTATACAATAGTGTTTGATTACCAGTGTGTTGCAGCCATAGGTCGCGTTTTTCCCTTCAGCGCAGCATCGGGAACTAGCTGCTGTAGGAGGAAAAATATTGTTGTTACTGCAAGGGCTCAAAGTCATGAAACGTGCGTATTACGTCGGGCAGCATACAACATACATCCCAAGGTTGTGTAAGAGGACCGTGGCAGCACCAGAAATAGAGCCTGGGACTTGGGTTACCCAGTCCACTGGCCTTGGCATTCTCCTTTCCCTGGCTGAGGCCAGTGGTCCGAGCCTTTGTAGCTGTGGCCAGGCATTTTCCATTGGAATGATTTTTCAGTGGAAATTCTTTTTCTTGAAATATAAATTTTCCTTGGGAATAACTGTTTTACCCAAGAAAAAAATCAAAACAAGTATTTCCCAACTGCTGGTTCTGGAAGGCTCTTTACTCTCTCTCTCTCTCTTTTTTTTTTCTTTCTCTATTTTCTAGCTAGTTAACAGAAAAATTCCATTTCAGTTATCTCAGAGGCAAATTTTTGTGGGAGCACCTTATCATAGGAAAAAAAGACCCACATTTCTGTTTTCTCATTCCAGCTCAAGAGCAGGAAGCTTTTGCCCCCCAGCCCCAGTGATTACATCTTCATGATAAGACAGGGCCATTTTCTGTTCGTCTCTGATCCTCCGTTTTGTTAGGATAAATAATTTAATCATGCAGTTCTCATGTTCTGTAGCTAAATTAGTATATACAACTTCCTAAAACAGTTTTACAGTTATTGGGGCAAAACAAAGGTTCTTACTGGTCATGAGGATTCCACTTTTCTGTGCGCTGGTGAATGTGGACCCATTTTGATTAGTAGCAGCTGTGTTGAAGCCATTCTCATTATGTCTACTGGTAGTGGAGAGGCAGTGACTTTCATTTTCTTGCTTTAATCGGAGAAGCGTAGTTTCACTGGCTGTTGTTCCCTTAATGGTTGCTGAGAATTGCATTGAAGAACACTTGTTTCATGAAAAGGCATTGAAACTTCTATCACAGTAAGGATATCTAGGCCGTCTTTGCCTACTCTTGACTACTGTTTTGAAGATGCACATTCCCAATTATCTGTTAAAAAGTACCCCTGAAATGAAATAAGCTTCCTTGTCTCTGAAAAGCTTACTTGAGACTACTGCTCCCTGTTGCTTGTACTATTCCATAGCCTACACTTTGTCCTCAGAGAATGATGGCATCAGATGAACATATTGGCTGTGATTTTTCAAAGTATGCGGTTACCCACATTTGGTTCCCACTGCATTTGATGTGTGTTAACACTACCTTCCACAAAGGCAGTTAGACCCATGCAGAAGGCTTTAAACACAAAAACCAAACCCCACTTCTAGCACCCTGGGCTATTTGCAGGCAAGGACATATGTTGTAATTGCTTATGCTGCTTTACAGAGTGTTTGTCGGAGGTGCTTAGCCTGCTCCATGAGTAATAGCATAGTTAATTTTGACGACACGATAGGTATATTTCTTTAATGTTGTCCTTTTAAGTTTATCGTATGTTTTCAAAATATTGTATCCCTTGGAGCTGAATCTAAACAAATATCCTGTAAAATAAAAAAAAAGCTCTCAGTTTAAGCTATTCCAAGATTTCATATATTTATTTCCTCACACTGAAGGAAATTAATATTGTTGTCCTTAAAAGCAGTCATTATGTGCAGTTTGTTGTTCATGTAAAACTTACATTTTTCTTCCCTTTTTCTTCTCTCCCTTTACTTTGCCTTTTCCTAACATCTACATGGTGTGCTGATGGCAAGAGCAGCAGTGGTTGGCAGTTTTCCTCAACTTTGCAAGAGAGACAGAGAGATTTGGTTGGAATGAAACCTTGCTCTCCGAACAGTCTGCTTGAGATGCAGCATTGAAAGGTATCATCTCATTTTCTGTCTTAAAACCAAAGATGAAAACCACAAACAGGTAGAAATTTCAGTGCCAAACCACCTGTTGATTCACAGCAGAAAAGCCCTTTGGCAATACATTTTTCACTGTTTCCAGTTGGAACATTTGTGTGGCAGGTACCCACAGTATCTGTCTGTACCTGCAATTTCGGTAAAGAGGCTGATTCAATAGGGAAGGTTTGGACTGAAATTTGGGTTATTAGATGGACAAAGACTTCTCCAATTTTCAGTTTGTTTTTTGACTAGAGGAGCATATATCACTCATATAAATTGTTCCAATATTGAAGGTACTAAACCTGAAGTCACCTGCTGTGCATCATAGAGCAAAAAGAGATTCATTTAAAGTGCTGTGTGTGGAGAGTCCAGATTTGCAATTGCATCATATCCTGGTGTATGGTGAAACTGTGAAAACAAAAGTTGCGCAATACCCTGTTAGTAGCATCATTTCTTCATCTTTTGAGAGCATTAGAAATCCAAAAATCATTCAAAATTGAGCTAAAATGTTATCCTTGGACTGCTATACATATGCTCCCTGTGACACGTGCGTTACAGAAACAGCCACTGTGTGTTAATATGGCATTAAGATTTTGGACTCCACCCACAAAAATTAATAACATCCTTGAAATAAGAGTGATGTAGGATGCTGACACATTTATGTCCATATGTTCTTGGACATGTGTCCTCCAGTGCATGATAGAACTCGAATTCCCAGATATTCTTATTTTTCTTATTTCCTGTAAAGCCATGCTGAGGAACTAGGAGAATGTAAATGATGGCAGGCTGGCAGGCTTTGGCCCAAGGAGAGCTGTACAGCGGAACCATATTTTACATTTTTACATGCTCTTATCTGTTTTATTCTGCTAGTAGAACTAGTTGACTTCCATGGATTTGCATAAGTATAATTTAGAACAGACTTGGGCCATGCTATTTATATTTGTGCAGATTGCTTCATGTTTGTGAAACAATTATTTCCTGTGGATCTGCAGCATTGACCAGTGTTGTGCAATGCTTTCATATGTATATATGACTGGTTAAAACACAAAATGTGTTTTGAAGCAACATGACAAGGACCAGTAAAAGCTGCGCAGTAACTGAGCTACCCTTGGCTGTCCATATAATGTCCAATTAATGTGGTTACTGTGCTCTGAAGCCCTTCCAAGGCTGAATAAGACATTCTGAAGCCTGGCAAAATACACAATTTTTTTTCCCAAATTTTCTAAAGATTCCCATTACAGATGCTACAATGACATGAGGACACTGTAATCCATATCTTCGGTAGCAGTAACAATGACGGGTGTGAAGTATATCCCCAAAATCTGAAGGTGTGAATTCTAACCATCAGTGAACTGTGTGTGAGAATTCGATGTAGTAAAACCTAATTCTGTGCTGAAGGGGAACACTGTGAACTCCCAGCATAAAATAAAAGATGTTCTGTTCTCTACTGCACTATCTTGAGCCAAACTCAGCATCTAAAAGCCAAGCAGGGTTCTTTCATCACCAGTCATAAAGATGCTGTAAGTCAGATTGTCCCCTCGGGCTATATTTTGACAATGTAGTAAATCGAGCTTTAGGAACTTTCTACCAGATCGAGAACTCTTGTCACCTCAAAACACAAAGCACAGATCCATTATAAATTCATTCTTTCTGGTGAAGATTTTTTTTTGAAAAATGGTTTGACGCTTTGACTTTATAGCAGCAAACTGCATGCCTTACCCAGTATCTTATGTTCCCTGCTGCTACCACTAAAACATATAAGAGCAAGTATAAATGGGATCTCATGCCCTCACACGATCCAGATGAAATCTGCACTGTGGAGTTAGCCATTAGTGCACAGCCTGTTAATGTTGTTAATGATCAAGCACCATCAGCTCAGTTACTCCTCTGCATTTCGTAGTCTTCCTGTTGTTCCCTTATTACACCACCCTACCCGGAAAGGTTGCACAGGCAGCAGTAAAGCAGTAAGAGCAAAATCTGATCTGTGTTCAGAATGGGATTGGAAAGTATGTTGGATTTTGTATATGTGTATCAGCACCTCCAATTCACTGAGCTGTGTTGAGAAGAGTGCAAAAAGCGAAGTCTTGTTTCTTTCACTAAATGAAGCCAGACTGATACAGGAAAAGTACAAGGACAAATTCCTTTTCACATAAACACTAGAGAAGCTAACGGACAGACAGAGCTTCGGAGTTTTGATTTTAGTATGAGTTTGGCCAGAACTGAAATTCGTCTAAAATTCTTATTGTTTTCTTCTGCCCTCCTCCCCTTGCTTTTCTTTGCTGTGAGATGAATGCATCATGCCCAGATTTTGCAATTGTAGCTTTGTGCTTAAAAGCCACACTGGCACAATGAATGCCTTTACTGAATTATATTTCAGAACTCTGGGAGTTTGTAGTTTGGAAAGGCAGAGCTGCTTGCAAAGTTTTCAGTTTCAGAAATGTTGTGCACTTGAACCTATGTGATTTCCTTTGTCTTGGAGGGCAAAGGTGATTCTCAATCTGATGACCTTGGTCTCCTGGAATGAAGGGGGGAAGAGGAGGGAAGAACTTTCCAATGATACTGTTGATAGTGCTATCTTTAAAATATATTCTTTGGAGTTTTGAGAAGTTTTTTATTTGCTTTCATTTTCTCTCTGACCTAATTAATTTTATAGGACCTCTCCATGGACACAATTTATATGACAAATGAATTGCTTTAAAATTTGCTGTCAGGGTACAAAACCCCTTGTTTATGGTAAATTTAAGATATTTCTGCATGCTTTCCCTCTATAAATAGTGATCTACCAGAGATACTTTGTCTTCTTTATTCTTCAGATAGTTTGGAGTCTATAGTGACTTATTGCTAGTATTAAAAATACTGAAAAATATTCATAAAAAGGGGAAACATTATTATAATTCATCTGTGGTTAGCAAAAAGTGTCACTAACAGGGAGGTTAAATTCTCAGCTTAGTCTAGAATACAAACTTTAACCACAAGTCCATGTGTTGTAGGAAGGAAAAGGACAGACCATCTTCATTGCTGTATTCAGGACTGTCCCATCTGCAGCATTTGTGTTAACGATGCTATTTAAACCTTTGAAGCCCGTGAATCTTTTGGATACCTGCTCATGTCCCCCCTTTTTTTCCATATCTACACAATCTACCGATTTCAGTAGGATAATGCACACATTAAAATATTTACCTTTGGCTTTCAAGGCTGCACA
This sequence comes from Aythya fuligula, assembly GCF_009819795.1. Classification (NCBI taxonomy): domain Eukaryota; kingdom Metazoa; phylum Chordata; class Aves; order Anseriformes; family Anatidae; genus Aythya; species Aythya fuligula. The sequence continues at coordinate 87,718,494 of NC_045559.1, forward strand.
TGCTTTTCTGAAGGGTTAGAGATGTGAGGGATGTAATACTCCTGGTGAAAAGAATCAGTGTTTTACTAACAAAAGCAAGAGCTGGTTTGCTGTAATTTTGGGGTCAAAATACAATGTTTGGAATTTACTTGGATTTTTAAAAAATCTCCAGTAGCATTGCAGTTAGGTATTTATTCCTGAGGTTGGGTAGTGACACTAAGTTTCCTTTTCCATAGAAAATGAAATGCAGAAAATAGTTTAAATGGGGATAAAGCAATGCTCAGTAAATCTTTTAACAATTTTTGCCTTGGTTATATAGCATAATTCAAGGAAGGGAACTTTTCTGGTAAAAATGCACTAAGCAAGGCAAAACATTCTAGCATTAATTCATTAAAATATTCAAACCAGTGCTTAGAATTAAGGCTATCCTCCAATGCTATATGGACGTGGGATGTCTGTGCCCTGTCACAGGTTCTTTGACCAGAACGTGGCCAGGCTTCGCTGGCCAACCAGCATCCTGAGCAGGATTTGAGGAGCATCTTTTGTTAACTTTGTTAACTGCATTGAGCTGTGGAGCTGGCAAATTTGCCTAAGGCGATGATAGCAGGGAAAGGGTATTGTGCCTGGAATGTATTTTGAAACACTGGATGCACTTTTTTTTATTTTTTTTTTCTATTTCCATCTTGCATTCCCTGCTTTTATAAAGGACTCCTAAGTAATTTCAGAATTAAATTACCTCACTAGCAGTTTTGTGGCCCTCATAAATATGATGAAGACTGACTCCCTCTGTCTCACTTTTTCTTGTGGTGCTTAACTGTCTTATGGCACGTTAAAAATCTTCCTTCGGCATCAAGACAGCATATTTCTTTAGTTAAAGATAAGGTTCACAGGCAAATGTAAAATAGTTATTTATGTTAGATCTGCACTAACTCTGACTTCTTCCTTTTTTTGCGATGATAAGTTATTTTCCTTCCTTTAGATGGATTAGAGAGAACGTGGTGCTGTCCCACAGTCCCCAGCTTTAATTTGAAAATGGATCAAGTTCAGGTTCTGACACACTTGGCAGAGCACCATCGTTTTTCTACCCCTCCCTCAATCTGGGCCATAATTGTGGATATCCTGTGGACTGCAGCCCAGAGACTGCCAGTACTGGGAGCATACGGAACGGAAGAGATGATGGCAATAGCTGCGTAGCTCGACCTGACATTTGCCTTGTTTCTCAGCCGCAGAGTGCGATGGGGGGAGCAGAGGGTCTAGTGTGAGCTGCAAGAAAGTCCTTGTGGTTTTGAGGTACAGTCACCTTACCTGACTCGGATATTGATACTAGGTGCTGTTGGCACTTGTTATATAGACATACAAATAAGGGGTGTTTTAAAGGAAAAGAAAGGAAGCAAATAGATAAAGTCACACTCTAGGTAATTCCACGGCTTACAGTGAAGTTGCACTGGGGATAGATGTTAACCCCATAAAATCCCGAGGTCACAGATAGCCTTATGACAGACCCTGATAGCTTTGTGGAGACAGATTATGTCAAGCCCTCAAATTTGGAAATGTAGCAATTCCTCTGTAGTAAGATTGCAAATGAACACCCATTTGGAGATTGCCAACATTATCACAGTTTGTCAGGGTGATCTCACAGCCCACAGAGCGCCGTAAGAGATTGCTTTACAAGTTCTGAAAGATTAGAGTGTTGAAGTATGTGACACTGGAATGATGCTTTGATGCCTGGCTTTGTCAGTCAGCCAGACAAATAAATAATATCCACTTTTTATTAGTGTAAAGCATAACAGGTAATGTAAATGTATAGAGAAACATTTCCTTGCTGCAGCTACGTGGAGCACTAAAATGTAGGCTAAACAAAAATGGGATGTGTTAATGTCAAATCCTTGGAACTGGCAGTTGCATGCGTACATAGGTCAGTGGCTGCAGTACAGCACTTATTACTATTTCAGCAGGTAGTACTTTAAAGCATGAGCATTATTGTATGGCTAAATGAAACAACAAAAATAATTTGTCAGTCTTGGGTTTTGGTCATCTACTGAAACACGAAAACATATGTTCTAGTGAATGAGGAATGGAGTTCTGGCTAGCAAGGAGCTGGAGTGCAGAAGCCTTGGGTTCTGCTCTTCGCTTTGGGAGAGAGCAATGCAGCTGTGCAGTTAGGATGTGGCATGGAGGTTAAACAGCAGAAGAGTACAAAATTCAGTATTTCTTCCATTGTAGGAGCAATGGAAAAGCTTTTGGGTAACGTGGAGACTCTCAGAGTTTTGTTATGAGTTTCAGGTACTTAAAACTTTAGAGACCGAGGTGAGAATAATCTCAAAATGTATTAATTGGCCTTTTTGACTTTCTGCATCAACTGAATTTAATAGGCTACCTTTCTTCCAGATTTGTTCAACATTCAGCCCAGGTTTCCATAAACGATACATGGTCTGAAAACCACTTGTGGAGCCTCAGATAGGAACCATTTACATTGTAAAGGGTTCCAAACAAGGCAAATTTGTCAGTCCTTGTGCCAGTCCTTAGCAATAGATCTGATTTATGACAGCTCTCAGCCTTTAAACTTTGTGGAACAGGAGGTCTAAACAGCACATTTGTTGCACTTGTTCATTCTTACACCATTACATTGTAGGATCAGGATCAGCTACAAACTTCTGCATCACTAATCCACCTGCAGGTAGAAAACCATCATTCTGCAGTTGTGTCCTGCCTTGATACCAGATCATAATTTATCCTTGACCTTGAGAGTTTTTGCCCCTATTTCTTCGTCCTTATGAGCAGCAAAGTACTCACAGGTACCCAAGCATTAGTTAGTGATTGCTTACACAAACCTTGAGAAGCTTGAATGCAAGACCCTGTGTAAGGGCATAGAATTTTTATGACTGTTATTAACTGAATGCCTAAACCTAGACAATGTATTTGCACATGTAAGTAATTATGATGCACTTCAAGGCATTCTGTTTGTAATGCTTTGTAATGCTTTGCTCTCCATTTCCTACAAATCAAATTACTGGGGGATAGATTTGATTTCCACATCATTTTGAAAATATTTTCTTTTTCTTTTTTTTTTTAATTTCCTTTGTATTAATTTTTTTTTCAAAGTTCAAAACACAACCAACTGTGACTAAATGCATAAAACCAAACAAAAAACCCCTAAAGTATAACAAAATTAAAGACAGCCTAAGATGATATGCAGCAAACAATGTAAATCATACCTAACAAACATGGTTGTAATAATATACCTTATCCATGTCTGATCCACTAATAACAAATACTTATTCAGAGAACAAATAACTCATTCTTCTTCTTAGTGAGAGACAGAGAGAAAGGCAAGCCCCAAATTCAAATTATATCTTGCAGTCTAAACAAATACGAAAAACCTGCCAAATCTTCTTATAGACAGCCCAGCAATCTTGTATTTTCATTGTATCTTTTGGGAACAATAAGATTGGGAGGAGGGGAAAAAGGCCAGTTTTTACTGGGAACGTGGGGCCTGATTTTGTACCTTTTCCATGAGAAGTCTGTACTGCCTTCTGTTGAAAGGTTTCTGCTGTGGATACTGGACTCAGACCAAAACCAGAAGGCACAGGCTGGGGCTACTTTTAATGACAGGGGTTTTTTCCCTCCCTCATGAGAAGTTTCTTCAGAAGTGTAGGCTTGACAAGATTTCTTTGAGAATAAAGATTGCTACTAGAATATAATTAATACTTTCCTCTCTGCAACATGGCCAGATAGGTTTTTGCCATCTTCCCATTTCCTTTCTGGTTGCAGAAGTAATTATTATTTGTTTAACAGAAAAACAGCATCCTCCCTGTCCTATATTCAGGGTGCATCACCATCTTCTTCAGTCCCCTGCAGCACTCCACTGGGCTCTGTTTGCTTCAGTTGAGTTCTGAGCCATGAGTTGGTACTGGTGTGGTGATGGCAGAAGGTCTTGCAAAGGGGCAAAAAGGCAGATTTTCAGGTATCATGCAAGCCGTGGTATACCTTATGCGTCATGCAGTGTCTGTTTGTCATTTGTGACCAGATCCTGACCCTAGGATCTGTGCTAGCTGTGATGCCAGCTTCGCCATTTCCCCCTGCTAGTGTGAGAGCAATTTTTGCCTCATTACCTTCTGATGAGAATTCATCTCTAATAACATTTAAAAAAAAAATGCAAGAAAGATTTGCCTTGCTCTCTCTTCCATCAGGGACTTTGGGGTAGAAAACACCTGTCTTTCTCGTGACTCTTCTGTCGACATTTTTGTGCTTTGTACTTGTCACCCCTTCCCTGTGGGCTGTGGTCACTTGTTTGGGAAGAGCTTCAGCTCTCTGCATTTCTACGCTGGGGAAGCTGCTGAGGTTGCGGGGGCTATGTGCAGGGAGGTGTAGCAGGGTACTGCTGGGTGTCTTTGGATTTTAACTCCAGGTCTTACGTAATTCCACCCCTCCCAAGCCAGCCTCTTTGCCTGCACCTCTCCTGCTGCTCCAGCATGTTCCCTTAGCTGTTGTTCTACCCAAAATGGTGGTGCTGCAGGGCTCAGCAGTGGCAGGGTCGAGGAGAGAAGGCCAGGAGATGCACTGGCCTTCCCTAGCCTTGCACCCTGTCCTTCACAACGTCTTGTGATGAATGCTTCGGAGAGAAGAGCAAGACGCTCAGCAATGATCAATGCCAGAATGACCTAAGCACTTGATTTATGTTGGAAACTTGAGGGGAGTTTCTCATATATTCTCAATATATGTATAAATGCCTAAATCATTTTGGGATCCTGCTATTCTCCTTGCCTAGGGTATTATGGTCATGAATTTTACAATTTCCAGATGATATTTCTTGCCACTATTATTACTTGAGGTTTAAAAAGCTCCATCAGTGCATGGTGCTCCGCACCTACCCAGGAGTATCGGCTGCTTCTTGCAAAGACCCACAGTCCAGTATATGCATTGATTCCACCAAAACATGATTTCCTAAAACACCTTTTCCCTTCAGGCTTTAAAAAAAGAACTTTATTAGCTAGAGTGTAAAATAAAAGAGAGAAATGGCGGTACCAGCTGCAGAAACAGAGGTGCCAGCTTCAGATACAGAGCAATCTCCTAGAGGTGGGCAAGCAGTCCTTACTCCCTTCTCATTGCCAGGGAGAAATTCTTAATGAGCTTTGTATGTGTTCTCTTTGAGGTTATTATTAAATGTAAGATACCTGGCCTTTTCCCCCCTGCATGTGTATAACATCCTGGCAGGGGAAAGAACCCTTTAAGAAGGATTTGGGGAATGGAAGGATGTTTGTGGCACTTGTTGAGAGAGGCTGTGGAGGGCAAATTGACCTCTGTGGTGGATGGACTTGATGGGGAAGGAGATGAGGAGAAGAACAGGAGAAGAAAATGAAAATTCAAGTATAGGCAGGGCCTCAAAGGTCAGGCATAGATTAACATTTATCTTTATAGGTTCTGACTTTTCATTGCAAAATCATCTCCTTTCTGAAGCAAAGGCCTAGGTATTTAACCTGTAGTGTTTTTGTAAAAATGCACACCTATTTGTAAAGAGACAATGTGCCCAGAACGTGGTTTAGTGAACGCAGAACATGTCTATCAGTTACATCTCAGCTGTATTTTCTTCTCTTTCGTTTTTCTTTACAGCCATGAGACGAAAATTCTTTGTATTTAAGAATTTTTATTTCTGACAGGGAAATGGTCGCATGTATGGGAGATGTTTAAGGAGGCTGCATTCGTTTTCAGTGACCATGTCTCCTATTGCACTATGACAAGGCAGATTGCAGGCTGCTTCTGTTCTGCAAGAGCTTAATTCTCTAAGTCCTACTGGCAGGGAGTCAGTAGTATATTCCATGGTAGAAGGAAGGATTTGCTTAGGTGTTGATGGACCGAGGTGAGGCCTTAAGATGCAAGGCTTCCTATAGCACAACCCAAATACTGTATTCTCCCCAGAGGGTGGCAATAGCAGATGTTTGTGTATGGTGACACCTAGCCCACAATATGATTGGGAAAATAATTCTCAGTGGAAATTTCACTCCATTGTGCTGAAGGGAAGTGAAGCACCATTTATTGATACGACTGAAGAGTTTTACATTCTGTCATGTTATGGATAGAGAGGAATAGTAAAATAGCTTCCACTTAGCATGTTATCAGTGCAGCCACCAATTATAGGGAATTCACTCATGCACAGTGCTTTCTCACCAAGAAAAGTAAACTTCTGCAGTACCTAGCATAGTCATCAAACTCTTTGCATGCTCATCTAATATGTGCAACCATTCTCCGGGTTACGGTTTTGTATGAAAACGGGTATATACCACTGCTTCTCTTAATCTTGCCAGTGGACAGCTGGAATAGACATACAAAGTCTTAGGAAGGCATGCAAACAACCATGCAGATGTTTTCCCTCTCTCTCTCTCTCTCTGCAGTCACCATGTATCAAAAAATACACATATGATGATACATCTTATGTCAGGGGAAAAAACAGACTACACCCCATGCAGCCATCACACCTTGAAAATAGACATAAAATGGTAAGTCAATATGAATACACAGCTCCTAACAGCCTAATAGAATAGATCACACCACAGCCAGGTACATCTGTTCTCAGCACTAACCATTATCATTAGTTTAAAACACTTAAAATCACTGAGCTTCCTTAGGTCTGGGGACAGATTATACCAAGAAGAATCTGCTAAATAGATTTAGCAATGTAGCAAGCAGGGACCTTGACTACATTAAAACAATACATTTCGCATCTCAAAGGCTGTAGGCTGTTTTCAGAGGAACAGTCTGAATGAAGAATGACACTAACACCGTATAGCAATTTCTTTATCACCGTTTAAATATAGAGCTTGAAACTCTTGGACAAACAACTGTGCCAAACTGCAAAACAATTTGTTTGTGAAAAATCAGCTATCCTGTAGCACGTGTTCTCATCGGCCTTCAGCTTGAGATGCAAAGACCTGACTGTGACTGGACTTCATAGCGTGTGGCTGACACAAAGAATCAAATCTCTCTTAGGTAGGAAAAGAAATGAGGAAACAGAAGAAATAACAAATTTCTTCTTGTCTATCTTCCCAGTCTGGTGTCTGACTGCTGTGAAGTCAGATACAGGATCTTGCAGAGGCATTGAAGTCAGTCAAGTCTTGAAGGCTTCAGAGAAGGTTTCAAAAAAATAAAAAAGTTTGATATACATGCATCAGTGACTACTCAAGTAGTACATTGTTGCTTGTCTAAGACTTGCTGTAAAGGAGCTTTTGAGGAAGGTATGTTACTGATTCAGTGGGAATCAGAAGAAAACTGTTTGGCTCTTCAAAAGAGGTGGAAGTGAAGCTAGGCAAAATGATGGTGATCAAATTAAACATATGAAATACTGGGTTTGATAGTGAAAAATGTGAAAGATGTGGAAAAAATTCATGTACGTTTTGTGTTTTAGTTGACAACAGGTCCAGGAAAATAGGTAAAGGTTTAGCTTGTATTCACATAGGTCAGGATGACAAAGAAAAATGTTTGAATTTTATTAATGTCGGTAGGGGACAAATATGTGGAAGACCTTCAGTACGTGGTTCCATATATCTTCTTCCAGACTCAGAGTTCTTCAAAAATACTCCAACTCTTAAGAGAAAAATCAATCACAGATACGCGTGAAAGGACATCTCATTTCTTATCAAGCTGACTCATTTTAGAGTCTCAACAGAAGGTTGAGATCCCATGCTTCCCTAGTGTTGTCTTATCCATATCAGTTCCACTCCCAATGCCCCAAATTAAAGAGGAGTTAAGGCTGACCCTATCTTCACCAGTTTATTTTTCCACCACTAAGTAAGCTGGCTATTCTGCCTGGTGCCAGTATCAGAACCTACTTCACTGCTCTGACAGGGTAACATACCTTTGGTGTTTGCCAGCTTGAGCTGCAATTTGGTGAGCTGCTATTCTTGTTTCTTAGAGGCTACATCATACCCTTCCTTTTCAAAGTCCTGGGAATGATTCTTGATGAGGGAGGTGCTGCAGTGGAGACTGAAGGATTTTTTTTCAGGGAGTCTTCTAACACGGAGTTTGAAGAGTCGTGGATTTTTGAGGCAATATCAGCAGCTTTGTGGAAAAAAGATAGGCTAATAAACAAGATGCAACTAAGCTCCATCAATATCCAGTAAGATCAGCATTGTTTTTGTGCAGAACCTACCTCTGGTGCAGTACAATAGCAGCACAAGAAAGCTTCTGTAGTTCTAGTTTCATCTTCTGGCTGTCAGTTCTCTGAATTTTTTGATTAGTGTTTCTTCCACTTACGCTTTGCCAAATCTTGGAAGTCCACTGTGAAAATAAAATATAATGTCTTGTCGAGGGCACATGATCCATAGTGTAGATGTCTTTATGGAGCAGAAGCTAAGGTTCCACAAAGCATCATGGAGTACCACTTTCTAACCTCTCCTGGAGGCTGAGTGTATCAATCTCATCCTAATGGGCACTGCTTTCACCTTTGAGGTTCATCCTTTTTCTGCTAGAGTACGATTTATTGTAGCTGGGCATGAAGACTTCAGGACTTAGAAAACTCTGCCTAGCAAAAAACACCAGATTGTATGTGCTTGGGAGCACAGATTACTGTAAAAACACTGGGTATCGATGCTGCTTCCCCGTGTAGGTTAAATCAAATCCTTGCCTTCAGCGTACCCACATAACCCGCACATAATGCATGGAGCCCAAAAAATTACTGTCAACAACTGTGCTTCTCTGGCACAATCAGTCTCTCTGTGCTAAAGGACAATCTGTAATTTTCTCAGGAGGCAGTCGGAGCCTGTGCAGTTAATTCCCTCAGGAACTGGTGGGTAGCGTATACCTCACCACTCTCTGCTGCTTCCCATGGGAAGAGTATATCTTCCATCATGCTTTCTTAAATATAAATGCAGGGCATCGAGCACATTAAAATACCCTACCAAAATAGGAAACCATATTGCACCCACTTGTATCTCTGGAGAAAGGCGAGAGGAAGGAATAATTCATGGTAGATATGTGAGATGGCACCCTCAAAGCAATATCTGGACGGTGCTCTGGTTGCACGGCGATGGTCAGGGAACCAGAAGCTGAACAGAATAGGTGAATACCATGGACTCTGGTAGGAGGAAAGGGCAGCTTGTGACAAGAAATAACCCACAGGGTGTGCCTGTTCATTCAGCCCCAGGAAGGGGATAGGTGGGATATAATTTTTGTAAGAAAAAAAAAAAAAAAAAAAAAAAAAAACAACTAGTAAAGTTGCCAAGAACAGATATTTTATAATCTGTGCTAAATCTCTGCTGGAAAACATGAACAGCAATGAAACTGAGAAGACACTAAAAGAAATTCGGGGCAAAGTGCCAGACGCCCAGACGGAAGCAGAATGTGGACCAAAAAGCTTGCGACAATTGGGTAATTATGGTTTATGAATTTCAGCTTTAATCTGTAGTTCAGTGAGTCCTGATTAAATATCTGTTAAACACAATTAAAGTTTGTTTTTGTATTTCACCGTCTTGATCAGAATAATTAGAGACTGCGTGTTTCATGTCAAAAGTAGCAAGAGGAATTTTAGTGAATGAACATCGTTTTTAAAAGCCATTTGTAGCACCAGCTGTTGGCATTATTTTATATTTTAGTGTTATCAGCATAAAGACGGGTCCTCTCAATGCTGAATGCTTTCCAGCAGGGCTAAGATTCTGGGAGAGGCATGATACAGTAGGAGCCGTGCCTGGCCATGGGGCTACGCAGAGAGCCTCAGATGAGGCTCGCAAGCCACGACGTTAGACCATACGCTGAAACGGTGGAGGGTGAGAAGTGCTGCATGCGGGTCATGTAGCACCCAGCCCGTGCTTCTCTGCCAAAGATGATTTAGATCGCGAGTGCGATGAGTGATAGGAAAGATCGCTGGTAGGGGCACGTATCTGATGAGCTGAATTTGGATTCTCTCGTTGTGGTGTCTTATCAGAAGCTCTGGGTGTCCCAAGGGTTAGGTGTTAGAGTGTTAAGGCAGAATGATAATTGTGGTGGAGTCACAAACGCTCTTGGGAAGGAACCCTTAAACTGTGCTGGTGGTGCCTTAGCGAAGGCAACAGGCTACGGTGCTGACCCTATGCAGATACTGAAAAGGATGGGTATGCACATGCTGGTTGTTGCAGGGACTTCCTAAGTGTGTTCATCTCCTTTTATAGCTGTTTCATGTTAGTGAGGAGGGGGATATAATGTCCTCTAAGTTCTTTCTCTAAAGGATAGGAAATAAAAAAGGACGTAGTGGGAAGAAAGCGGGATAGTTTCAAATAAAGGCACACCAAGTTACAGCTTCCATAGGTGGAACTTTCGTTCTTTCTTTTTTCTTCAAGAGCCTGAAATGTATTTCAATGTTACCTGAACATGGTTAGGATGCATAAATAAATCCTGTAGGGCGTGTGTGTGTGCATATATGGCTGACCTGTTTTTAGCCTTCAGATGTCTATTTATCCCAATGAACATGAATCTTCAGTCACATTTAGTGGTGCCTGAGGAGGGGGAATAAATCTCAACTATCATAAGCTAAGAATTGAAAATACCTACTAAAGAGACCTGAAAGACAACACCAGCTTCTCCTCTTGAGTAAGTGTTCTACTGCCTTGTGTTTAGTTTACTTCAAGGAATGTAGTTCCTGTGACCTTTTCAGCTTCTGCCTCTTTGCTGAGCGTCAAAAGAAGGGGGAATGCAACTGTCATATGTGGGGGAGATTTCATCTACAAGCATGGGACTGAGCCTACGGTCCTATCGAGTAGTCATCTATTAGTAACAACTTTCAGTCACCAGTGACCTAGTGGAAAGTCTGTGTGGCTCGTTATCATCATGCAGAACCATTTCATTTGCTGGCAGTCTAATGATTCACTTATGCAATAAGCTTGAAAATGCAAGAAAAGCATTAGCTTATGTATAATTTCTTTTTTTTTTTTTTTTTTTTTCTAACGCTGGTCAGCTTTTTGTAGTGTCACCTACCTTCCCAAGTAAGAGGGAAAAAGTAGCGAAAGAGAAAGCAGAATTTCTAAATTAGCTTTCCAAGAAAACTATAGATCTATTAATTCCTAAGTGAAATCAAGGTTAATGGCGAAAGAGTTGAACAGAACTTAAAAATCAAAGATACTTTGGAAGACAACATCAAAGGCATATCAAAAATATGGTGGTCTTTTTATAAGCTGCAAGCCCTGAAGAGATGGTACCCCTAATAGAGCAGAGGGAGAAAGGATCAAAGCGCTGATCACATGCGTCTTTAAAGCAGAAAGAATATCTGGAGTGAATCTATGAAGAGACAGGTTTTGGATGAAACTTTCATAGCACTGGGATCGTTTATCAAGTTTTGAAGCCCAGGTACAGTACAAATGATCAGATTTCACCAGAGAAAGAGGGAAAGGATATTTGATTCAGAATAGGAAAACTAAGACTAATTGTTATTTATCTGTAGAATGACAATACCAGTTTTTAAATGTGTGTATATTTAGACATATATGAGAACAAATACCTTTTTAAGATGTGTATTTTATTAATTTGAACCATGCTGCCTTTCTTCGAGAGGAATATATTCTGCTGAAACAAAAGACATCCATGGTATTTGGTTAAGTATGTGATTTTTTTATTTTCACTTCATAAAGTTAGGAGGAGAGGGGAAGTGGAGTTAGGGCTTTTCTTTATCTTCTGTTGCATTTCTGAATTACTCTGATTTTCCCTCAGAACCAGCTGCTTAAGTATATCTCATCAAATGGCTGAGCTAGTCCAAATCCACTACCCTTATGTCTGAGATAAAATCAGGACAGCATGTAGGTCTCTAATATGAGTTCCTTTACACGGGGGTGGGGAGGGAAATGGAAGTACTGACTTATAATTCTGTGTGTATAGGCCTTTCACAACGTGTGTGCAAGCCCAGTGGAAAAAAAAAGAAAAACAAAAAAAAAAAAAAAAAAAAGGAACTATTCCTGCTTTTGGCAATGGCATACGTAATTCTTCTGGAGAGTTTTACACTATGCCTAAGGGTCCTTTCTCGTTTAAAGAAGCACTGACAGCTGTGATGAATGGTGTTACCTGGGAAGAGGGGATATCTAGATGTTCAAACAGATCAACTTTCTTCTTATAGAACAGTAAACATTAGGTCACAAATGAGCCTGTTCTACTTTCATGGACAATCAGGATCAATTCCACACTACCTAAATGTGAACTGGATAGACTTAAGTGTAGCTGCATGCTGACATTAACAGAGGATGGTAGTTTATAACCTGTGTACATTGTCACAGCTATCCTTTTACATGAAGTCATGGATGAATGCCATGTACCCATGTTGAGTTGCCTCCTTGTCAGCAGGCAAGATTGCCCGTCCATCACTATTATCTACAACGAGGCTCATTACCTGCCAGCCAGTAAACATCTCACTCTCACCATCTGCAGTGAATTACAAAGTGACTGGAAGAATCAGGATCAGTTTGCCTTGCAGAATGATTGTCAAGTTCATTTTCATCTTTGGAGGCCCTTTGGAAATGGAAAAGATGGTGACTTGGATGGGAAAAAGGATGATGTCCATTACCCTCAGGCATACAAGCTGACTGACTGACGCTATTCTTACATACCTTCATTTTACCAAGTGCAGGTGGCTTGAAATTTTCACAGCATGCAGGTGGAATAGTATCTTTTATTCTCAAATGGCTGTATCATTTGTGATATGTAGTAGTGCCATTTTCGCATGAGCAGACAGTGTCTCATTCACAAAAGTGCTTTTTTTTTTAATAAAAATATTAATTGTACTCAGTTCAAAGTCATCTCCCATTGATAAAGCTGATGTCCAGCCCATCAGGATCCACTTAGAAAGGAGGATAGTGTACTAGGGTAATTTTTGCTGTTAACATTTTGCCAGTCAGTGTTTTTTTAAGGCCTCCAGGTAGCTTGACAATGATTGCAAACCTTAGCGTCGCTAAATGGGCATACAATGAATTCTGAGCATCTGCTTTAGGGAAGACAAAATCTATTTTGTATGCCTTTTAAGGGAAAACATATAACAGGAGGGGCAAATCAAGAATGCATCAATACATTTCTGGTGAAGTGTCTGTTGGTGATGGGTGGATAGATTGGGCATCCTGCTGTCGATTGTAGGAAGGCCAGTGGAGGATCAGGAGCATTACTGAACAAAGATCAGTCTTGTGGTTTCTCCCTCTGGCCTCCAGAACGTACCCACGTAGTGCAGAACCTGGCCTTGAGCTTGGATGTCTGTCCTTTCTCTTTGGCCTCCCTCCCAGCAAAATGCAGAGTTTAAAAAATAAAAAATAAAAAACGGAGTGATATGTTTGGTATGTCAGCCAATGGCCACATGTGCAGTGAGGAAATTTTCTCTGAGAGCTCCCAAAGCTCATAATCATTGTGCAAGACATAATTATACTCTTTAGAAATCCAGATCAGTCCACAGCAAGGGGAGGATGGGAGGGAGTGTTGCAGACGGATTTTAACAAGTGTATGTGTCTCCTTTCTGCAACAATTTTGGTCTTAAGTGCACTTGGCTAAATTCTCATTCTCCCCCGGGAGGGTTACTGGAGGGATTTCCAGGCTTTTCTGTCTGCCTGTAGCAGGCTCATGGGGAGCGAACACGCTGACTACCATTCTTTGCACCTGCTTCAGAAAGGGGCAGCATACACTCCCAGATGCTTGCCTCAGGGTGCCAGCAGGAACGGGGGAATAGGAAGAGGCTGGCACTGCTGTTAAACAGACAGTCATCCCTCTCGGGAGTCACGAAATGCCAGTGGGCACGCTATAACCAGGACTTTGGAGCTGAGCAAGTGCTAATGAGAGTGTTTTGCCTGCTCCTGGTCAGATAAATAAAGAGGTTTGGAGGATGGAGCTTTCCTGAACCCTTACTACCGTCTCACAATACTTCAGAGAGAGCTACTGTTCGGCTCCCTGTACGAAAAGAGCTTTGTGCTGCTACTTTGGAGACCGAAATCTAATTAGGGTGGATAGCAACCCTGATTTCTGACTGTTTTTAACCATATGATTATCCAACCTAATCTTTGTTTTTAAGCTTTGTCTTTTATTGTTGACGTGGAGAACCTATTTAGGTCCTGTGACTTTCTAAGCATCGCTAAAAATTTTCTGAGCAGTGATTTTTTTCCAAAAAACAGAGCTTTGCAATGGCCTGCTGTCCTGATTGTTGGTGATACGCAGACATCTGACTGACTAGGGATGTTTCATAATTCTCAGATTTGCTATATTTTGAAACTGGAACAAATGCTTTCATAAAGTAAATGAACAATAACCTCTGAACCCTTGAAGTGAATGCAGGTTTTGCCTGGGGCAAATAATGTCTGGAGATTCACAGACACCCTTGCTTTCTACAGAAACCGAATAGTTTGCAGTTATTTCTTGAGAATAGGGTTTTGCATGCAGGGATGACCAGATACCTAGAACCAGACAGTGGATCGCTGCGTGGCAGTGTAGCCTCTCTGGATTGTACCTCAGTATTTGGGATGAGATGTGAATATCAGCTACAGTAGGGCTTCCTACACTGTGTTTGGCTACAAGTGTATGTTATTGTCACTTTTTCCATTTAAAGAGACTCTGCAGTAGAGTAATCCAGTGGTTGGATGCCAGATTATCAAAAGCATGTACATGTATGTGCTTAACGATGTCACTGATAGCCTGAAGGTGTTGTCAAAATGAACCTTAGCAGACTAGGGTATGTTCCATTGACACTGAATGTTGTTTCAAATCCTGATTGCTGCCTGCTGTTAGGTTTGATTATAGCAATTCACCTAAAGATCTTTGCTGCCACCTCCAAGACTTGCCGCCTTGCCCACCAGAGCAGTTTGAAGTCATGTCAGGAAGCATGTCAGGGGCTGATATGACTGCAGTCTACTGCTCTGAAACCAAAGAGGTCTTTCAGCAGCTTCAGTCCGAGCTGGAGGGACCATTATACTCCAATAGGGAAGATTTCTTTCTCAGGAACATACTAGAGGAGCCTGGCACACTGAGGAGCTGACATTAGAAACTAGCCAGGAGGAAGGCAAAAGACAAGTATTGAGGAGAAGAGGGCATAAATAAGAGGGAACTAGAAAAATAGAAAATTTCAACTGACTTCGTAAAGGATAGAGAAATCTTGTACAATGAGTGTTGCATTGTAAGTCACAACAGCACAAATACTGTCATTATGCTGTTTGCTGAACAGGGAAGAGATAAACCTGAAGGACAGCAGGCTTGCCGGGCATCTTGTTCGCACTGAAATACTGAACAGACAAATCAGCTGCAATGGGAACAGCTATTCAGCAGGACGCATAGCTTGGCTTGATAAACAGCCTCTCAGCAGAAGATACCTACATCACCAGCCCAGGCATAGAGAAAAGCTAGTGACTGTAGCTCTCCTTTATATTATGTTTTGGCTATTATGTGCTTCCAAATGGTACATTTAGTGACACTGAGAGAGAAAAGATGGCTCTAAGAATCAAGCAAGAAGGAAATGATAAAATATCAAGCTGTCGAAACAGCATATCAACTAGCCAAAAAGAATCTTTGGCCATATATTTAGGTGTTGTAAAACCAGAATGAATATTTAGATCTTAGTTGAAACATACTAAAATTCATTTGCAAAATACACAGCCCTTGGTTTGAGATAATTCGTTTAGTAAGATCTTTATTCCCATGTAGGTTAAATGTTTCTATAGGGATGTTCACTTTCTAAAATTTCAAACATAGATTTTTGAACTGAATTAAAAATAAATGTCACTCTTATTTGCAGGTGTCAATCTTCAGAGTTTTTGAATCATGAAACAGATAAAGAAAAGAAAAACCAAATCTATAAATTACAAAACCTCAGATATCTTTACTCCAACAAAATAAGCATAAACCATAGAGATTTTCTAGCAAAGCTGTGCCAAATAGCAATAGAACTGCTTGTAGTTACGAGGAGGAATTCAACACACTTGACATTTCATAAGAATTTAGGAATTTTTATAACTTGGAAGTGTTTTGGAAGTGCTTTAGATAGCATGCTATAAGAAGTAGATAAAAATTGAAATAACAAATATATCATGATTTAATAAATATCTTTTTATTTAATGGTATTTTCTAGAAGGTCCAGATAAAAACCAATTGGAGTTGACAGAGAAATTCCCACTGAGTTCAGTGTGCCTTGAGTCAGATTATTGGCAATTCAGCACCCCTAAAAATAGAAGAAAAAAATTATTTTTTTTAAAAACCTTTGAATTGGGAAAGTGTGATCTCACAACACAAGCATTAAATCATTGTTCTTCCTAGAATTAGTTTGACAGTTAGTCTAGTTCTTTTGCTACTCCCCATAAAAGTTATTCAGAAAGAGATGAGGGTGGTATTTTATACCAAGCGTATGGTGGAATTAATTATACAAGGAGAAATTTCTAGGATTTTAGCTAGCAAAACACCTGCAAAAGGCAGCTTAGATGTAGGATTTGAGGGGGACCTTGAGTGAGCTAAAGCTTTGCTGGATTAATGTTTAAATAACTGTGGCACTGTTTGCAATTGCAACACTAATTAAGGCGATTGTGGTTCATTACGTTACTTGCTTCCTTTCCTTTTGTGCAAGATAGTAAGTTCAGCAGAATGGGTATAAAGAAATGATGATCCAGTATCCTTAATAGCATCTTTGTTGTTAGAAGTGAGATGGTACAAGGATCCCAGCATTGTGATCTTCCCATCTTTTCCTCATTCAAACTCCCCCTTGACTTCACAGGCTGGAAAGCCCAAATACCAACTGTGAAACTGAGTTCTGATTTCCTTTCACGTAATATTTCACAAGTTAAACAATTTGTTATAGTTTGCCACAACTGGAAATTTGGTTGATAGTTTATTTTGGTGTAGAAGTTTGTAAAATCCAGTTGAGGAAGAAATAACTTTCTATCACTTGCTAAATCCTCCTCAAGCAGCCTTAGCACATGGACATCTACATTTCAGTTGATGTATAGCGTTCCACAGCTGAACCAAAAAGGCCCTGCTGAAGTATGGGTGTGGTGGGGTTTCAAGGCAAAACCGATGGTCATTTTGAATCTTTCCTTGTCATTTTCTGCCTATGTATCTTGAACCGAAGTTTTGTGAGATTATTTTTCTCCTAAGGATTCTGCATTATGTTTTATTTTTCAAGAAGGATAGCTGGAGAAAAAAAATTAGTGATATCTAATGACGCTGAAGAACATGTACCTCCTCATTATATACAGGGGAAATTTCAATCCAATATAAAATAATTCTACCCTTTTTGTAAAGGATTTTTGAGACTGCATGCGCATGCATATAAGCAGGGACTTGTGACTATGCCGTAGATGATAAAGGTGTTTGAAAGCAGTGCCTGTCTTAGTCTAGTAGGAATGGCTGGGCAGTCTTCATCATCCAGAAACCTGTCTGAACAAAAGTATAACCTCTAAAAATCATGTTCTTTTATACCTAAGCCAAGTAATTATAACTTCTCTATCTTTTCTGTTTGCCGTGTTATCAAACGTACATGTACATGTATATTTCGTTGGCTATACAGTTCTAGAGCACAAAGACATGATGCGTACAGATAATAATACTGCAGATATGTAAATATATCCCAAGGTGGCTACAACAGGAGTTATAGGGCTGCCATACAAAGAGTTGCCATTGGAAATACAATATCTTTCTGTTTGAACGTGCAGATTGGTGCTGTTAGAGCATGGAAGGTTTTGGAAGAGAAAGAAAGTAGGGTCTTACCACGATTTCAGTTAGAGATTACCAGTGCAAGTAATTGTAGTAATACGTAAGCTTTGATGCATCATTATTGCTTGCAGGCATTGGATGCAACTGCTGTTAATAAAGGAGAGATTTTCTTCACTTTTAAATGTAGCTATACTGCCTTTGGATCTTGAGGTCCTTCACTGAATCTTCTGCAGAGATGAATTCTTCAGAAGACATGATAATCCTTCATTTGACATTTACTCACTCGATTACCTTCTTGCATTTTGTGCAGGCCACATCAGACTTTTCAAATTGTATTTCTTCTTGCCAGACCACATTTATTCATTAGCTGTATTTATTGTAGTTATGGTTGAGACAGCACTTTTATTGTAAGCCCCCTATCTTTGGTGGTTTATAACTTTGTGAAACAATTACCTTTTTGGCTGAAATTTCTCAAGCTTGTTCTAAGCTCAGAGGTGAATAATGTTTCAGTAAGTTTGAAAAAAATCCATTAAGCCATTTATGAGGACTAGACGTTCCAATAAACGTAGGCGCATTTATTTTTTGATGACCTACTTATTCCAATAAAGTACATTATTATTCTGTTTTCTCCTGTTTTAAATTATGTTGTCTTTTAAAAGAGAATGAGGACATTTTATACTGGATTTTCAGACAGGCTTCAGCGGAGGTTTGTTGACATGCAGTTCTGTGCAGAGAAGCATGCTTGTTGGCTGCACTTAGCTCAGAAGCAGGACTGTTTATGGGTGCAAAGCTTTTGGGTGTTCAGTATCCTGCTCTCTGCAGGAAAACAGCTCAGTCCTTTGTGGTTGCACTGGATAGTCAAATGAGTGCATATGCAAGTCTGACCATGCAGCACAAGGCTAAGTAGACAAAATGTGGCCATCTTTGGAAAGTGCATCAAGTGCATCCTTACTTGTGCAATGATGATAATTCAGTGTGAAGATTCAGATATTATTCGTGCAAAAGTACAATCAATATACTTCTGCTGTCTTGCAGGCACTGGATACAATTTTTCATGACGCTGGCCTGGACAATGTGAAATAATTTGACAAATGATAAAGTGTCATGCAATTGAAAAGGCAGTGCTTTTTTTTTTTTTTTTCACTGAACTTCTGCACAGACTGTAATTAAATTTCACTGTACATGTCTACAATGTTATTTTTTAATACACATATAGTGTTTTGTATTATATGGCTTGTGTATTGCATATATTGTGAGGAAGTTCGAGTGTTTATACACGCCAATGTGGAATCGACTTCTGCCTTCCTTATGCTAGCATGATTCTACTTAATAAAATAATTCATTTTAAAATTATGAAATAAATTCATTTTAAATATTATGAATATAAAAAAATTATGAAATAAATTCATTTTAAAATTATGAAATAAAATATTTCATAAAATAATAGTATAATTCTACTTAATAAAATAAAGATGCTCTAAGTTTATGCCAATGTAACTGATAACAGAATTTGGCCCAATATGTTTAATTGCACTGATGAACTTTGATGCTAAATACCATGACCTTTGCACAATTAAAACCTCAACTTTAACATTGCATTAACCTGGCTTTTCATTTAATTATATGTATTTGGTTGAAAGCTTCAAAAATGTTAATATTTTAAGTCTCTTCTCCTGTTTATAATTGAAGTTTTTTGTGTGATTGTTTTCTGCAGTAATCAAGAGGACATTAGCATGGACAGGAAATGAATCTGGAACTCTAGAGATTAATATTAATCTGCTAATGTCCTGTCCTGATGTTCTCAGGAATCCTTTCTTCTCTAGCACATTATGGTACTTTAGTAATCAGCAATTAGGGTAAGGTTTTCTCATGCCTGAACTACGTCTTCGTATGTCTTTCATTTTCTGATTGCTATGGGAATGATGGTTCTTCTCCCCCACCGGAGTCAGCGCAAAATGCAATGCTTCATCTTCAACAGCCATACTACTTAGACAAATGCAGGGGCTGAGGAATAGCATATCAGCAGCAAGGAGATGTGAGGGTGAGCATTCTGGAATTTAACCTCAGGTTATATTTTTGTACGGTATTTGCCGTGCCTCCACGTTTTGAAATACTGATCTTGATCCTCATGCCAACTCTGCATAAATAGGCATGGGCTTCGTAGTAGTGCTGTAGAAACACAGAGCCATCAGGCCCTGATCCACAGAAGCACTTAGGAGCCTGGCTGTGCTGAAATGCATGTCAGGAGGGACATTCTCATCCTTCCGTTACATAGCCCGGGCAAGGCTTTTTTGCAGATCCAGTCTTGTGGTGTCAGGCAAAAAGTCAGAGGGACTATGTAACCTTGATGTATCCGGCAGCTTCAGTAATTCCCTTAATATTCATTACTTCTCAGCCCATTTATTCCCTTCTGCAAGGGACCTTGTTGTCCCAGCCCACAAACTGATTGATGCCACTGCAGAAATTATTTGTAGCCTTAGGACTACAGTGGACTCCACTGATACTGCTTCTGTCAGGAGATCCTATACAGAAGACAGCTCACTAAGCCATACTCCTTCTTCCCTGTCATTTCTTCTTCTTACCAGGCCCCAGATGGTCCTGAAACAGCACACCTCTGCAGCATTTCTGAAACACAGACCTATCTCCATGTATACTGCTCTCATTTACGTAGCAAAGCTGAAGGGATTTTTTTCTTGTATTGTGTATGCAGAACTAAGAATTGGTTTTCAAGTTTTCAGAGAGTTGTAGGATTCTGTGGGTTTTTGTTTGTTTGTTTGTTTTTCATTTTCTGGCATAAGTGCCCATGATTTTGCTCCAAAAAAAAATTAATTGATAGTTCATTAAAAGCTCACTGCATTTGCTCTGACTTCTCCTTTTATTTTTGTTTTCTATTGTGCAATTCCATCTGAATAATAAAAAACTCTCTAAAAGGTTCAATACTGAGATGCAGTATTAACTTGATTGTAGAAGATCATTCCTTTTCTTCTTAAAAAAAAAAAAAAAAAAAAAAAAAAAGTAATTGAAATTGTATCTTCAATGTTTCACTTTTGATAAATCAGCATCTTCCAATGGCCATATGTTCTATTGGAAAATTCTCAAGTAGTCCTTGTTGTATGCACCCAGCTGATACTCAGTTTCGTGATATGTTCCATCGTATGGTATTTAGTACAAAAAGAAGAAAACAAGAAAGTGATAGTGTAAATGACACTGAGGCCTCTGCTTGCACTTCAGAATAACCAGTTTTGAGTCCAAGCATCACTTACAGCTTTCGTTTCAGCAATTTTTATTTTAGCTTAGGATACAGAATAACTTTCATGTATCTCAGATTGGTATGTGTCCTTTATAGCCTGTTTGTTCCTATTAAAGCTTCCTACATTATCTGAACCTTTGACTGGCCAAACTCTTACTAGTATTTTTGTACGATATTCTGGTAACTGAGCTTACCATGTTCTTAGCAGATGAAGTTGATGATAAAGCTAGTTTGAGTGGAACAGGTTGACACAGTTTAACAAAGCAGAAGATATAGGGGGAAAAGGGTGAACAGTCATTGCAAGGGGAACATTTCTAGGACATCTGTATCAAATGGCACAGTTCCTTTCCACTCTTGTAGCCCACGAGGAGATGGTCTGGGGTCTTAAGCTGGGTGTTGAGTTCAATTAGCTGTTGTATTGTTTTCCTCCTGCTTGATTGTCAGCTGGAGTAAGGTCTCCATTTCAGCACCTAACTCCCCTTGTGGTGCTGAATATCCATAGCAATTACTGGGAAATAGGAACAAAAATACCTTTTTAGAGCTCAGCCTTAGTTTTTCTGTGCCACTATTTCCAACCCGTATGTACATCCCTCTAATTTATTGTGGGCTTTAAAAGATAGTTGTGGCAAGAATGAAGAAGGGTTCAGTGTGGATAGTACAAGTACTTGAAAAGATAATGAACACAGAATCTATTGAGGGAGTTGGGGGAAGCCCAGGTTCCTCTGGCTGTACAATTTCTGCTATGGCACTGAAGCTTAATGGTGAGAGATTCACTTCAGACAAGCAGAAAACCCAAGATTTTTGACTCAAAAGTGGGGACAGCTTGCAGTGGTCTGGTAAATGAAGTTATTTCCCCAAACTCAGTGCTCTGTCCCAACTCTGCAAATATCTGAGCTTGTTCTAAAGCATCCCAAACCATCACAATTTATTACCCAAAATTTTGAAGAAAACCATCACAACTTCTAACTTCCTTTATAGTCTTGAACTGTGAGCAGTAGCATTTCAAAATCTGCTTCTTGAGCATTTCAGGCATCACTGTAGCAGTGGTGGATAGGGAGCTGGGGGTGGCACCAACATTAGACATCCCGATGCCCAGGACTGATTCTAAGTTGTACCAGTTCCTTGTGCTCTAGCTTTGAGGTCAGGTTGCTTCTCCATCTGTGCTCCATCTGCTCAGCAGGAATGCTGATCTGATGTTTTGTACCTAATGCAGTGTATCTACCTTACTATTAGATTTGGAAAGACAAAATGCTCTGAGGAGATCCACAATGTATATGTATTTTTGAAGGCTTGGCTGGAAACATTTAAGCTTCATGCTTCAATGGTCAACAGGGGAGTTGCAGCAAGCAAGATTTCTTTAAACTCCCTTCAGAGCCCTTCTTTTCTATATTGATCCAGTTTTGCTTTTCCAAAGGATTTCTGCTTCTCAGAAATATAAGCAGAAGATGTAAGAAAGCTCACTACAGGCACAGGCTTTATGCTAAGGCGCTCAGTATCTTGCTGAGATATTGACTGTGTTAAGGCTAGTGGAATTTCAGTTTCTTCCCTTCTTTGAACTTTTGTAGTGATCCAGAACTTTTCATTTTGACCATGACATATTCTCATTTAAAAACAAGAGTTCATTTTATGGCTGAAGTTGTTCCCTGGTGACAAGGGGAAACTGAGGCAGGAAATGTCTAGATCATACAAGGGAGTGTCAAAGCAAAGAATGTAATCCCACATTTAATGCTGCCTTCTTTAAATCAAAGGCAAAGCTGATTTTGAGGGACCAGACTTTCTGCAGATAATGCCAGACTCCTCACCTGTTTTCAGTCCATTTGACTCTCCTCTGAGTACTAGTAGCTAAAGGACTAGAAAGATCGGTTTGGCTAACAATCCAGAGAGGTAGGCACTTCGTTGAATGTTTTTATTTGCAAAACTGGACAAGAAGTTGTTTAAGGGCTGTATTGTACAGAGTGTTTTTTTTCACTTAGTGTCACAGGCCTAGCAAAATGCATTGTATTTCTAAACAATGTTTTGTTTTGTTTTCTTCCAAAAGTTCATTGTATGTATTTAATAACAAGGAGCTGACTAATTCCACCAACATTTTTAAAAATTGAAAAAGATTCAAGGTCCAAATATACAACAGTTCTCAGAACAAAATGCCTGGTGCCTTTGTTGTTCATTCCCAAACTGGAACGGCTAAAGGATTAGTTACTCAGCAGCGTTCCGGGTAAAAGATCAGACTGGTTTGCATTTATTATTTTTTTTCTAATGCAGTTCACCCTTCCCTGTGGCAGAAAAGGACAGTTGTATTTATACTGACAAGAACTGTAAATCAGACTTGAAATAAACGTTGGCACTGGCTCTTAATTATTTCTGGGAGCTGGGATCAGGTATGCCTTACGTTTATGTCCCAGCTCTAAAAGGCCACAGAGTACTTTCCAAAAACTAAACAATGCACACGTCCATTTTTTGTGGGTTTCAGCTATAGTACGTTGCAGCCCACTGCTCAAACATCTGTTAAAGGAATGGGCCAATTAAAAGAACACAGTGTTGCTGCAGTGTGGTGATGCATTTTAATAGTCTCCTACCGTACTTTTTCATGCTTTTTTAACTCTGTGGAAAACCAAGTTCTCCTCCAGACGACTTCAGGAGCATTTGGATGAACTTATTTGCCCTGGGGTTCGCTGTGGGTTCCCATGGAAAAATGGGGTTACAGCTCGGGTGTTCTTGTTTCGTGGTGTTCTAAACAACTCTTGCAAAACCTCGGTTTTCTGTAGGGTGCAAGGATGTGGGGGGGGTGGTGAGTTGTTGATGGCGGGCTTAAAAGATCTTCTGTTTCCACTGTTGCTCATCACAGAACTATCAGATTGTTAGTGCCAGATAGCCATGGCAGGAAAACTGCTCTTAGGTAGTTATTTGCCTTGGGGCTGGTAGAATTTCATGGTAATTTTTTGAAGCCTCAGTAGCCCCTAGACCATGCTTCCTTGTCTACTTCCACTTAAAGAGGTGGCTGTAACTAAAGCGCTTGCACGTTTTATTGCAAACCATCATGTTTTCTCAAGCATTTACAGGTTTGAGCCACAGCTTTCCCATTTCTGGCAGCAAACACTGATTTGAGAATGGAAGAGAGATTGCTCCCTTGATCAAATTAAATTTTTTTCTTTGCGTGGTGCTCCAGCTGGAAATTACTCGTTTTTCCCAGAACAACCATGCTCTTCTACCCAGAGAGATACTTCCATACATGCATAAAAGGTGAACTGAAGCTAGGGGAGCTGTACCGTTGGTTTATTATTATTATTATTTTATTAAGCAAAAGTGTGGGTTTCTCTCAATTTTTTACTGGTGAGGATAATTTCTGAAGTTTAAAATCTAGAAGCTCAAAATACAGGTGACTCCACAAGATAAGGTGCAAAGCACCCACAACTTTACTGAGAACTCAGGACCTTCTAGGATCTGTCATCTAAGACCTTTATCTAAGAGCTTTTGAACCAACATCTGACTTCAGCTGCACAACACACAAGATTTATACAGTTGTAAATGTAAATGAAGGCACATTTTAGCCTCTTGTCTTGCTTATATTCTTATAGTTAGGTGTATACTGCAGGTTAATTTACTGTGTCATGTGTTTCATGCTGTTGATAGTCACCGAGAAGGGGTTAATTTTGCATGGGCATTTTGTTTCATCACTGTTTTCCCTAGGCAAAAAGCATTTTAAAGATTTGATCAGGACCAGAGGCTGGACTCAGACTCAGATGCCGTTGCTTTGTAGGCCTGGTGCAACTCCTCACTTTGGGGGCGATGGTGATGTATCGCTTGGTAATAATTAAAGCTATGGGGACAATGTCATAGTTAAGCTCAGATCAGACCTTGCTCGGCCTGAATTGAAGGCTACTTAAAACTGGGGCCTTTCAGCAAACTGAATCCAAGCTTTGCTTTTGGGAAAATGAGGTGAAAATGAGGTGAAAAGCATCAAGGTGGCTGCATGCAGCTGGCAGCACAAGGCAGTGACTCAGTGCCATTGTGGGAGACGGCTCCTTGGGACCCGAAGCTTCAGATCCTCCAAGTCAGGAACCTTAATGTAAACAAGGAGTATAAAGAATAGCGCTGCGTGTGCCTGTATAAATAGTCTACAAATCCGGTTATAATGAGACATTCCTGAAGTGATTTCTAAACTCTCTCATCCCAGACAGGCCAATTCCCTGTAGGTTATGCCCCTGGAGGTGGTGGGGTAGAGCAGGAATCATCGACGGTGTGATTCGTAGGCCTCGTGGTTGTAGAAGTGTGACTGGAAGAAACATCTGCAGATGTCTGGGTTGTGCGGGAGTAACAGAGGGAATAGCTGAGGCCACTGAACGTGGATAGTTTATTGTGGCCCTATTGTAACTTTTCTTATATCATGAGGGATTTTATATCTTCTGCTGACTGCATAGTCCTGGGACCTGCCTTCTGGCTGTGATTTATTTTTCTAGTTAAGTCATTGTTCATCATTATGAACCGAGATTATTTTTCTGTGTAAATTTGACAGAAAAGTATTCTTGAACTTGCACACATTTTTAATTTTCAAAAAGCAACAGAACCCCCTTTGCCCTCCTATAATTACGATACTAAGTAATTATAACTCTTTACCCTTTGGTCTTCGCGGCATTCTTGTCAGATTAGTACAGAGATAGGCTTGAATCAGAGCACTGCCTCTGAGCAACCCAACCAGCTACGTGCTCTGAAGAGCTGTTTAAGTCTGGATCCAGGCACAATCTTGTCTGAACACCAGGAAGTTAACGCGGAGACATGCCAGGGAAGCAAGACCATACAGTCACCAGATGCAGAAGTAATTTTGTTGTTCCTGCTAAGGCTTAAATCCTGAAGGAACAAAGCTTGGTTGGGGAACCTGTTAAAAGGGAAAGAAAGAGGCCTGTTAGTTGACCTGGACAGATGTCAGGTGAAGGAACGCAACTGACTCGTAAGAAGACTTGGAAGATCATTCGGGCGACCTGAGCGGGCCTTCCTGGCCACCCAAAATTTGGCATGAAGAGAAGAACAGGTGCACCTGAGCACATCAGAGGATGTTGCACTTTGCCTGTGGTAGTAGAACTATCACTGCATGGGCCTGCAACATCTGGATGCTTTTCAGAAGGGAAGAAGACACACGGTGCCTGAGAAGGACCGAGGAGCCCTTGCTGGGACAGCAAAGGTTTGGCAGGCTGAGAACTCCCTCTCTGACTGGCTTTTCAGTTGCAGCAGACCTGTTTCGGTGATTTTTTCTCTTACGCTTGAAATTTTCTTTATACTTACTTTAAGCATAATGATAGCCTCTCAGCTAATGCAAAACCTAATATTTATTAGGTGGAAAGGAACAATCCAAAAGCTGGGTACATGTAAGAGCATTCAATCGTCTTTCAAAAATTTTCCCCTCATGGTACTTAACAACTTTTTGCTCACCACTCGATGCATCTCTTTGTCCTAGTTTGCAGTGTATATTTTTCTACCAACCCCCAAAATCTCCCTAACCTTTTTCGCCTCTTGTTTGAGAATCTTTGTGGATATATTTGTATCTCTCTTCTCACTCACCCCCTCTTTTCCTTTCCCTTTCCTATCCACATGTAAGTTTGTCATTTGTTCTATGGGTAAGGAAACCCAGTTGTGTTTGTCTCAAATTTTGAGGTCTACTGAAAGGGGGCGGGGGTAAAAACTAAATTAGAGTGAGTCATCTTTCTTGGCTTCTTGAAAGTTGGAATCATCTTCAAGGGGAGTCTCAATCTGGGGGCAGTTGCACAGATGAATCCCAAACCTTTGTGAGTCCTTCCCTTTCCTCCTCCTCTCTTCTCATGTAGTCCTAACAGATTTGGCAATTTCAGTTAAGCACGTCTGTGCAGTTTTTTAAAATCCATTACATAAGTTTGTTAGTTTAAGACTCTCTTTTTCAACATATGAGCCTAAAAAGGCTTTGAATTAAAAATGGAACTTGGCAGGGAATTTGTTCATATGGTAAGATTTTTTTTTTTAGTTTAGTTTCGTTTATAATATGTTTTAATCATTTTTGGTGTTTTCAAAACAAATGGTGAAATATGTTTTTTTCCTTCTATTTTTGGCTACCCTCCTCAGAAAGGCCTTACTTCTCTCTTGTGTGTTTAATTTGGTGTTTTAAGAAGCCTTTTTAGATAGAGGGGCCTTATGCTGCAAAATTTAGACTTAAACGTCCCTACGAAGTGGGAAAATTCAGAGAGAGATTCTGCTGTCCAGGTCTTTGCATCTCAGGGCTTTTCTCTGATAACAAGCAGAAGGGTCACTAACTGGGGCTCAGGGTATGTGCAAATACAGAAAGTCAATGGAATACAGGAACGAGAAAGGGGGGAAGGAAGGGGAGACAACACTGTTTCTATTTTCACAATCAGAGCATCCCAGTTATCTGAGCAATTATTATTTTAAGGATATTTGTTCACACTCTGAGACGCAGCTAAGCAGATTGCCACCAAACAAAAGTATTTCTTCTAGTCCCGAAACAGAGGGACTCTACACTCCCTGATTGACCCTAATTCCCCTGAATTTTCTTACAGAGGTTTTCCTCCCTGTTCTTCTTAGCAAATGGAATAACTCTTAGAAGAGATCTTTGCCCTTTAGCAGGTGGTTCAAACCATGCTTGTTTAACACCTGTGAAAATCTGTACAGTGGAATTGGGTCCTAATTTTTCAAGGGATCTTCTCTTCGAATACCCAGGTCCCAACTTTGTGGGAAGTGGGCAAACAGGATATGAGTTGAAACCTCCATGCCTGAGGCAGCTGTCCTCTGGCTGGAACCTCAGCCTAAACGCTTTTCAAAGAAATGCAAGGCTGATCACTTGGCCTGCCAGTTGCACCCAGCTGTGCAGGAGAACCTAGCATGCATTTATACCTAGTCTAGCTGAAACAGAACACGTTCATTTCCATAAAGGACAGCAGAAGCAGTGAACATCATGAAGCTGAAGAGCAGCTCCTTTTTGATAAGAGGCAAGACCTGAGGAAAAAAAAAAAAAAAAAAAAGTCTGCTCTAGTTGTCCTTTCTGGGAAGCTCAGTTGCCTTTCAATTCAGGGTGGTACAATCTGCATGACTAAAGCAAAGGAAGAGGTGATCCACCAGAGGAAGGCATGGTAGAGGGGAAAAAAGTTGAAATAGCACTTCAACCCCATTAAGGCTGACATATGAGGTAGAGGGAAAAATCTTTTAGGCTCCGAGATGGGCTTTAGAAGATTAGCCAGAAACAAACACACACAAAAATAAGAAAGCAGAAGGCGTGGGTGGTTATGGGGATTAGTACTGACATATGGAGCCTATCAGCTTGAAGTTACACGTTTATATCTGACCTAGGTCACTCATGCCCCAAAGTCATTGCTGTCAAACAGCTGTTGGGTGGCCTCTGTGAAATGACTTAGGGGTCTGAGCCTAGTTTCTGGTGGCAGGTGTCCACATTACGCAAAACCCATCTGTATTAATTGGCCCCCTATATCTGGAAATCTCGGCAGAAAGACCAAGTACTAACTTCACTACACAGACCGAGCTATAATATTTTATCTTGGATGGCTCTTCAAGGAAGGGGTTGAAGAACTTTGGCAGAAGTATCATAGGGGAATGCAGCACAGCTCCTTGCCTGCCTGTTCCATGGGTAAACTCAGGCCATCAGTTTTCAGATCTCTTGGACCAGCAGATTTCACCAGTACTGCATTCACTCTTGAAGTATGCAGAAAGAAAGTATTTCATTACTGACAGCTCGTGCGATGTTGAATATACATCCATTTGGTTTCTACTTTCGGATCATAATAATATAAACAGGAAAACTACATTTTGAATTCATTAAGTTCTTCCTCCGCTGTTTATAAAAGATAAAAACTTCTCTTTTTTTTTTTTTTTAAGGATTGATTGGTGTCATGTACGTATTCGTTCACTTCTGTTTATGCAAGATAATAAGAGTATTAACATGGAGGTGGAATAATGGTGTTTATAATTCCATCACCACTGTTTATATAAGATAAAAACAGTGGTTTGTTTTTTTTAAAAAAAAAAAAAAAGGAAAGAAAAATAGTGAGAGAACATTTGCTGTTATGTACATATATTATTTTTTTTTTCTGCTTCTGTTTGTAAAGAATGTGAAAGAAAAAAAAAAGTGTAACAAGTTGAAGAGGAGTTGGTTTTGTTTATAATATTTCTGGGATGTTTACCTAAGATAAATTAATTTAGACTTGATGTAATGAGTAGCTGGGCAGAAGAGAATTGGGGTGAAAGAGGGACTAGTGGAGTTGTGCCAGATACTTTTAGTACCTTATAATCCTTCCCTTATTTAAAAAAATGAAAGATGTGTACTGAACCTTCCTAGTGGGAATATGATGGCACCTGTGTGGCAGGGGACACATGGCAATGTCATGCCAGTTAATACAGTGGGCGCTGCAAGAGGGGTTGGAGGCACTCTCAGGGAAGAGGATTCTGAGAACAGAGAGGATGCTACAATAGTCTGAAAAGATCTCATGAACGTTAAACCCCTTGGTATCATCATCCGTGAACTTAGCCTAATAATTGTGTGCCTGTATGGCTCTGTTTTGTTCTGCAGCTTTGAAGTCTAATCCTAATTCCTTAAGGAGAAAGGCTTGTAAAATGCCTGCATTTCACAGAGGCAGAGAATACTACCTTTGATGCAAGGTTTTGTTGTCAGCCCTGCATCATCTTTAGGAGTCACCCCAGCTCATAGCCTCGACGTGGCTGTATTGACAGAGGAGGGAGGCTGGCAGATGTGAATATTTCCTTGCGATGAACACTGATGTACAGTTTCTCAGTGTCAACCAGAAAGGCCATTTATACCTAATAAAAGAACAACTGTGTGGACATTAACGCATGCACACACCAAAAGTCCATGAGTATTCGCTTACTTTTACAAATGAGTTTGCTCCGGCTGCAGTCACACCCTTCATGTGTTTGCTTTGTGCAAACATACGAGCAGGCAGGCTTTACTCTAGCAAAGGTAAAAGGCCCACTTTAAAATCACATGCTCGTATTCTCTTAGATAGTGAACTATCAGCTCGTGGATGTATTTACTCTCTAAGTGGTGAGCGCTGTGAGATGTGGCTTTACACACCTTTCTCACCTCCGTTGTGCAGTCTAAGGAAGCAGCCCAGAAGCTGTCCTGACCTTCTGCAAATGGCAACGGACATACATATGTGACTAGCTTAAGTAGAAAATGTGAGAGAAAGTTAAACTGCGTCCCTAACCAGGAAGCTACAGAATGTCAGTAAATCTAGGAGTATTGCATCAAAAATGCTTTCTCTCTTCCAAAAGAAGTCATTCACTTTTATAATTCCATAGAAGCATTTCTCTCCCCTCTCGTCTTGAATAAATCCAAATCCCAATGATGTCTTCATCTCTTCTTCCCAATTCTTATTTCAGCTCAATAAATTGTCTCTGCAAAGCAAGTCATTTAAGCACATGCGTAAGTCCATTTCTACTCACTAAAACCTGAAATAAAGGTTAAATTTTAATTACATGCTTGAGTCCCATTGCATTCACACATTTGAAGTTAAGCACAGGCTTGAGTACATGGTTTCAGGGCTCAAGGGTTTAACATTAATCCAGTCAGGAAGCAAAAACAATGCTGTTCACCTATTGTGTGACGTGGTTGATTGCATTGCTTGATCCCACCTCTGCACCCCTGTTCCAAATCTCAAGTACTTGAAGCAGACTGCAGGTGCTTAGTGAACAGTATTGCCCAAGGTAGATAAAAAGAATAGGCTGCATTGAAAAAAAAAAAAAAATATATATATATATGCAGTCTGCTAGTGGACATTCCAAAAGCAAAGGACGTGAATAAGCCAAGTAAATGATTCCCTGAAAATGTTTCTGTACTTATTACCAACCTCTACTTCCTTGAGTGCTGACGTAGAGATGGAGGAAAGGAACAGGGATAGATGGATCAGCTAGTTATGGAGGAAGCTTAAAGGAGCTACAATCAGAAACTTTTGTTTTTTTTCGATGAATATAAATTGTCATGGGTACAAAATGTCATTTCCTGAAGTGAAGGCCACTGCGTTGCTATCTCGGAGCATTCCAACATACGATAATACGTATCTTAATTATGGCATTTCAGCACAAAAGGCACAGAAATTTTACTTTTCAGAGTTGTATAATCAAGTTGCTCCACCTTGCTATTAGGCATGAATGGCAGTCAGTGCTCCAGGGAAGCCTGAAATTGAAAGAACAGCAGGTGGGGAGCAGTGGGTCAGGATGGGTATGCATTTAGGAGAGCTGTGTGGGGAGTCCAGAACTAGAATAGCGGGAAGTGCTGTAAATTGGATTGAACACATCGCTAGTGGACAGGGTGAAAGATTATACAGCATTTGTCTGTGTGACCGTAATGAGCTTCTTTCCCATAAAAGATTTGGGGAGAAAGTACTGTGTATGAATAGGGTCCCTTTAAGGAGCACTTTTAAAAGAGCTCATTTTCGATTCCAATCATGTATATGCCTCAGCAAGACTGTAGCCAGATGCTTGTAGATCTGAAGAAAACAGCCCAACCCTTTTCTTATCATCTACCGGAGATGACAGACTCTAAAAACTCAGTGGCACTTTCGATAACTTCTAACAAGAACTGGGACTTGCCTGGCTCCATTTGTCTGGTCAAGGCTGTATTCCTGTGATTTATCCCATGGAGGTTTTCAGCAGAACCTTACACTTAGTGTCTAAATTAATGATATTCCTTCCTTTTTGCCATGACAAAAACCACTCTGCACTATATACGTTATGCTAAAGTTTTTTGTCATGGACATATTCTGTAAAAGCTTTTTCAGCTTCATCATTTTGACAAGCTGATTCCATTAAATCCTTCACAGTGATCGCTTTCGTACGGTGCGGGTGGAAGCGGTTGTTTGCTTGCATGAGTTTCCCTTCTTTGAAGCTAGAAAACAGTGATCATCTGCAAGGTTACATGGTATGTCTTATCTCTGTCCTTTCCCCAGGAAAACATATTTTGAGGAAGCACAAGCATTTTCTATATAGCTATCGTAGCAAATAGCGTCTGTTTATTAGACTAGTACATAACTTTTCCTGGAGGGTCTTTCAGGATATTGACACGAGCTTAGCTCATAGAGCACTCAGGTTGGTTTGTTAATATCTGTGTGTATTAAAAAGTTCTGGCTAGAGAAGACATTGCTCTCCACAGCATTTTTCACTGTTTCACCTGTGCCAACAAGGAAACTGTTGAGTGTTTTGACAAAGGAAAACTCCTAGTTGTTCTCAAATACGTGGTTAACTCAAAATCCTCCAGTGAAATTTCACCAGGGTATAATGATACCTTTGTCAGGTACCTTGCTCTGTCTCTAAGGTACCAAATGAGTCTGGGCAAACACTGTCAGCCCTTCCCCTGCCATTCTGGTAAGTGCTAGACGCTGGTGAAAAAAGCTACAACTGGTAAATAATAGAGTTGATAAGGAAAGAAAAGGATTCTTAATTTTCAAATGCATTCCCTCACAATATACCATCTGAGGAACTGAGTTGTTATAATCTCAGTTTTGTGGCATGAGAATACTAAGGTTTTATGACTAAATTGACCAAGGAGTCTGCGGGGGACCAGATCCCACAAAACCTGCCCTCATCTTCAAGCAGTGCTTTTTATCTGCCATTGCCACAAACTAGCACACGGTAGTGTAGAATTACCTCTGCTTTGTTTTTCATGAAGCCAGTAGGAGTTTTCATGCTGACCTCAGTGATGGGCATGACCACTGGTCTTTTTGGGATAACTGTCAGAGCGGAATAGCATTGCATACACCCTGCTTTTGCATAAAGAGAAATCTCAGTATGCTGCCAAAGGTACAGAAGCATCTCAGATTCCTTGATGTATTTATCTTTGCCACAAACCAAAAGCAAATTTTAAAGCCTTTTTTTTTTTTTTTTTTTTTTTTCCCCCACCTGCTAATAACTTCACTATCCTTCCTTTTCCAGAGTGTTTCCACAGATACTCATATTTCTCAGGCTGACAGCTTTCTGATCCCCAAGACTGAATAGCTGGTTATCTCGGCTTCCCATCTTATGTAGAGTTTATCTCCCTCATTTAAAATAGCAAAAGCGCAGTCTGCATGCACAGACCATTATTCTGGTTGGGTTGTTAAAGTTACTGCAATGCTGACTTTATTTTCTGTAACAGTTCTGAACAAAATGTTTCCTTTGAAAGGTCTCAGACCTCTATCCTCCCAACTCCTAATCACAGTAATAACCAACCTCAAGGAGTCATTAGTGAAGACTCAAACAATATCCTGTAACAAGTCAGCTATGAAGAAATTGGCATAGTTTATCTCTTTGATTCATGTTCTTATGAAAATAATGGGTTGCAAAATAAAGCTAGCATTGCTCTTGTGCTATACAGTGTCCCTTGGATCTGATTCTTTCCTCCTCCACCCACTTGTCTCCCAAACTAACGTTGAATGTAACTTTGCACTTGCTTTACAAGATAGAGTCCATCTATAGAAGTGACATGTTCTTATACTATGTCAGTTTATTGTGCTGCTTCTTAAACTGACTCACCTGTGAACTTCCTTTTGATTGCTGTAACTTGTTGCATTTTCAGTTGATCTGGGAAAATGGTATAATGATTATATTCAAACCCAACCCATAAGGAAAGGTTTACTTTTCTGAAGCAAATGGATGCAATGAACTATGTAAACTGGGTTTGGATGAGTTCTTGGAATTGTTTGCTTTTGGTTTTGTCTTTGTGAAATGGACACTTACGCTTTGTAGGAAAGCTGATAAATAATGTAAACTATGGCCAGCCACTAAGAGACTTTGTGAAATCTCTGTGTCTGCTGTTCGGCTTGGCTTCAGCAATCAAAGGGATCAGCTTTTCTTCATTGAAAGCAGTATGCAGATGGCTTTTCAGGTTTCCTTAAGGATTTTTATTCTCACTTCATGTGGCTAAAGCTCTAAACTGGGCATCAGAAGATGTGAGATCATTTCTCAGTTTTGCTTTACAGAATAGAATAGAGTAGTTCAGTTGGAAGGGACCTACCAGGATCTTCTAGTCCAACTACCTGACCACTTTGGGACTAACCAACAGTTAAAGCATGTTATTGAGGGCATCATCAAAATGTCTCTTGAACTCTGAGAGGCATGGGGCATCAGCCACCTCACTAGGAAGCCTGTTCCAGTGTTTGACCACCCTTACAATAAAGAAAGTTTTCCTAATGTCTTGTCTGAACCTCCCCTGGTGCAGCTTTGTGCTCTTCCTGTGCTTCCTATCATTTAGCATTGATCGACTTCAAGATCAGTTTAGCTTCCTATCCTTTCATTTGTTCATTCCATAAAATGGGAATAAGGATGACTTCTGTAAAGCAAAATATAGCATTCAGCTCATTGGCAGATATTTTTCTGTAAATTAAACTCCGGTGACTATGCATATCGAGCTCCAGAGCTTCAAGGCACGTTAGTTCCCCCCTGGATGAATTGTATAGATTTGGATAAACCTGGAAAATTTGGAAAACTCCCAAAGTAAGTCAGATATTCTTGAAGCCCTTCCCACCATTCATTTATAAATATTATTTCCACTTGTTGACTGAATGAAATTGCCAGGCTGAGATACCTCAAAATGTTTTGGTGTTTCAAGAAAGGAAGTTCAGGACTGGAACAGTGTCGCTTCAGATAATGAGACCAATTAGAAAAGCTGCTAGGGACTTACAGTGTGGTTACTTTAATATTATGACTGACTGGGACATGCATCTTTTCTTTTCAATTACATTTTGGAATAAATTGATTCAGCCAAATAGCTGGTATCATTCTCTAAATTATCAAATGGTCACCCTGGTTAAGACTGAAGATTTGGAGTGAAATGACCATCTAAGCTACCTGGCTGCTGCACCACTTAAAGCCCTCTTTCTGTAAGGAATGATAAAAATAATAATAATATTAATAATTATTATTATATATAATAATTATTATAAGGAATGAAAGAGAAAGGTTGTTTAGATAAATCTGCAGTAACATTTAAATTTAGGGACAGGATCCTATAAAATGGCATCAGATTCAATGTTAAGAGGAATCAGATTCTGTGATAAAAGACTACATTCTTGCCTCTTCAGGCACCCATCCCCATCTAAAAAGGCAACGAAAAATTTAGTTCCCCTGAAACTCAATTTTCAGGGCACGTGTCACCAAACTAACTGCATGCTATAGAGTACGCTGTTCTCATACCGAATATAAAATGAAGAGTATTGTTCCCAGAAGCTGTTTTAGTGGGTCTTTATATGGTAGTTTTGATTTACTTTAATAGGCATAGAGTGAAAAGAAGCAGGTGAAAAATAAATTCCAAAGTATTGATTATGGCCTTTTAGGAAAAAAAAAAAAAAAGTTGGACATCCTTCTGGAAAACTCAGAAAGGGCACATATTTCACCTGTTTTTATAGATGCTGAGGGCTTACTACTGCACACACCGGCGCAGCTGCATAACCCTGGTGACTTCAGTGGGCCTGTAGGGGTTTAAAGGAAAATGAAATACTTTCTGTAATGCTTTTTGTCTAGTTCCAAGCATTGCATCCTGTCACAAGAACACGGTGTATGTTTGAGGCTGTACAAATTGTAAAGAAGAGAGCACAAACCGTATGGTACCTTTCAAGGCTTTGCTCCTCCTGGTATCTGTCAGGTTAGCATTTTCCTATAGGTCTTCATATATTCACGTCATGATTTCTCTTCTGGGTAGGCCGTTAGGAAAACATCCTGACATTTTCTTTAAATGATTGTGATTAGGGATTTGACATCGTTACACTTTTCCATAATGATCTTGCTGCCACTTGGTTCCTGATTTCACAGACACCCTCATATTCAAGTCCTAAAACACTATATAGACTACGCAGCTCTCTCCAAAGAGAGCAAGGTAGATTTTTCAAGCCCAGCATAACCCCAGGCTGGGGCTTCTGAGAGCTCTGCACTGCCCTCCAGTCCCCTTGCAGCTTCCCTCAGCCAAGCTTCACAGTGCCCACCCCGTTATCTGAGCCTCGTGGTGCTCGCAAACTCAGTGCCCTTTAGTTCTGATCTGCAATGCCTTCAGGGAAAAATGATATATCGGAGTACTTATGTCCCAAATTGAATGTTAGTCAGATGTTAAAATGAAAGAAATATTATGGAGAGTCAGCACGTCTCACTTTGGAAATAAATTACGTAAAGTACACTGGAGTGTCATGGCTCTTGGGACCATGCATGATCCAAAGATACCATTTAGAGGAGTGATCACAACATTGCTAGATTTATCAGATCATCCTAGAGGAACATCAATACCCAGAAAGAAAGTAATTAGCAACAGAAAGCTCCCAACCAATAACTTAAACTCATTTTCCAGGGTCACTTCCTCATATCAGTAACCTATTTATATGTATCACTAGAGTTTAGAGCAATTATCTCATTATTAATAGGAGACAACAAGCCAAACTTCACTAATTGCTTTTATTAATACAGATGCATTTGGTTCCTCGTACCATACTTTTTCAGCTTAACATTTCAGTTACTCAAGTTTAGTCTGCTTAAATAGTTTGGTGTTATTTGACTGTACTTTCTTATAGCGTGTAATCCAACTTTTTGGGCACCGCTGAATTCAGGACAGGTACTTAAGAAAGGGCGAAGGGAATGTGGACTGTGCACTGGAGCTGCAAATCTCCAAGTAGAGAAGCAGAAGATATGCTACAGCACAGCACCCCTGGGCACTCAGACGTAGGCAGTATGGGTTATTCTGGTGATGGCTGCTCATTCCCAGGTAATCTGTTTCCATTCCCAGGTATTGTTTCCCAGATTTAATCCCCAGGCACATAAGAAGCACAGCACCTGCTTGCCTGTGCCCATCTCTGGGGCAGTGGTGCACAGAAGTGCCCTGGCACAAGATGGGTGGTGGTGGGCAGCTTCCTTCTCCTGCCAGGCTGTGCTGGGAGGTACCTGCCAACCCAACGTCCTGGTTTCCCTTATTTTTACAAAATCCTCAAAGACACAGTCAGTAGTCAGAGTTACTGAAAATTAATCATAATAATGTTTCATGCCATCTTTAGGTCAAGATGCACACTCAAAATGCTACATTTAAATTTTTAAACAACTATATATTTAACCCTTTTTGGGGGGGGGTAGTGGCTTTTTGCTCATTTTGCTCTCACCCTGAACCTCTTACAGCAGCTGCTGTTGAAGCTGTAACGTGATGTTGCTTCCGAGAGTTCTCCTGCTCTTCTTTGAAAGATGTTTTCCTCAGAGGTGCTTTATATAGAGACCTTTCTTGACTGAAGTTCTTCTTGGGGAGCTGGAGACCTCTGATGGATGTTAATTAGAGTTCAGTCTGCAAATGTAAGAGAGTCCTTTTCTTATTTCATCTACCTCATTGTTTTCACTGAGAACAGCTGGTAGGACTTATTTTGGGCTGAGTTAGCGACAGAACAAGACAGCTCTTTGACTTGGTGTCTTTTTGAATTAGCTTACAGAAACATAAAAGTCCAAACTTTGGATTAATTTCTTTGGTCTTATCAAAATATAACATTATCCAGTCCTCCTGGCAAGCAATGTGTGTTGAAAAATCTATTCCTTCAAGACTTCTTTTGTATTTTCTAGTTAAGGGTCCGTGAAGTTTCTGGTTTATAAAAGCATTTGTGTGTGCATGCACGCATAGCACATATTTAAAGTATCCCTTGCCCATTGCATATTTCTTAATTTGAAAAAGACAAGGCTAACATTTTAGCTATTTTTAATTGAAAAACAAAATCACTACTCTCCTTTTATTATGCTTTCTGGTCCAGATTTAACAACTATTTTAAGTAGTTACTTACATACTAATTAAAGAAAACATAAGATATGGCTATTCATAAACCCATTAGAATATGTGATAAGGTAAACAGCAAGGCTTTCTGTCTTCTAGTTCAAGGGAGGAATAAAAAAACAGTTAACCCTTTCTGTTACCTTTTGTGGACTGTATCTTCTAAACAAACAATCTAAACAATCTTTGGAAAACGAGTAATGGGCATATCCTTATTAATTGTGATTCAAAATTGTTCTCAGGTTTCTGTTACATTCTCTGCAGAACCACTAGTTGTTTTTTTTTTATTTCATTAAAAGGAGTGTGCACACGTTTAGTAAGGAGTACATTCAATTTTTTTAAATGATTTGTAACCAAAGTGCATGTGAAATTACATTTCAGTGTAATATACCGTACTTCTAACATGTACAAATAATCCTTGTCATTTTTTAAAAATCATTTTATTTTGATTCTCCAGTGTAGTAGGCTAACAATTGATACATGACCATGTAACTGCCCCTCAAGCCCAATTTGCAGTACCCTCTTCCATTTGTGCTTTCTCCCTCACTGGAGTAAGCTGTCACTTGTAAAACCATCTCTTCCGTTCATCACTTCCCTAGCACTAAGTCAACAGAGTGATGCTTATTTCCCTTCCAATTAGATAAAGCAGACAGTCCTTCTCTTAATATATGTATGAATGAATGAATGAATTCACAACTACAGGGGCTGCACTGTGGCATTGTCCCTCTTCTCATAGGCACACAGAAGTAAAAATGCAGAGGAAAATGGGAATTGGCCTATATAATCCTTTGAGAAAACTGTTGATTTCAAAGGGAGCAAGATAGGGCTTCTGAGGATGGCCTTTTGGTTTGTTCTGTGCTTTAACACATTGTTTAAGTAGGTGTCATTATCAGTCCCCAAGCAGATACCATTGTTCAGTGAAGCTTATTAATATAGACGGCAATGGAATTCTAGGTATTTTGGTTGGTAAAAGAGGTGGTCACCTCAAGTAGCATGACCACAGAGAAAGAAAGAGAGAAAGAAAGAGAGAGAGAGAAAGATAGGAAGGAAGAAAGAAGGAATGAAGGAAGGAAGGAAAAGAAGATATTTAAGATCATTTTCATCTATATGTCACTTTGTTTGATGTAGTTCCCTGCCTCACATGTGACATCTGTGGCTAAGATGTTCTCATACATTTGGTATCACAGAATCAGAGAATGGTTTGGGTTGGAAGGGACCTCAAAGCCCACCCAGTTCCAACCTCTGCCATGGGCAGGGACACCTCCCACCAGCCCAGGTTGCCCAAAGCCCCATCCAGCCTGGCCTTGAGCACCTCCAGGGATGGGGCACCCACAGCTTTTCCGGGCAGCCTGTGCCACCACCCTCATGACAAGAAATTCTTCCTAATCTAAACCTACCCTTTTAGTTTAAAACCATTAAGCCTTGTCTTATCATTTTTATTAGTGATTTATTATCCCAGTTAAAAGTCTCTCTTCATCTTTCTTAGAAGCCCCCTTTAAGTTTTGAAAGACCACAATGAGGTCTCCCCAGAGCCTTCTCTAGGCTAAGGAACCCCAGCTCTCTCAGCCTTTCTTCACAGGAGAGGTGCTCCAGCCCTCTCATCATCTTTGTGGCTCTCTTCTGGACCCACTTTATCAGGTTCATGTATTTCTTGTGCTGGGAGCCCCAGAGATGGATGGTAACATAACATTTAACTGCCTTCCTTTGCATTTTTGCAATTAACTTGTAATACTAAAGCAGTTTCCATTTCTGGATTCCTCAGCAAGATGATTGAAAGGCAGTTTAATTGCACAGCTTTGCCAAGAAACTTGTTAGGTGATTGTTGGCTGTAGTAAGAGTTAATGTGGAGGTAATAGGAGATATCACAGGGACTAAGATCTTGCTGGCCATTAGCAGAGGTGATTTCAAAAAGCAAATGATAATTAGTATAGGTTTCACTGAACTAAGTTTCCATCTGCTGCTAGTCGCTGGATCTTGAGCTGCTCTCCTTTGCTCTCCTATTAAATATTTGCATGTATTTTCCTGGATTCTCGATGAAAAGAACACTTAAGGGGAAAGGGTATAAATCAACAAATAACAATGTAACCTGGAGAAATATAAATCTATGTAGATTAATCCATGTTTCCTAAATTGCATACTGGATTGTAATTCAATCAAAGGGTTGGGGTCTTGTGACGTTTATGAACATTTATGGATAGTACGAGCACTCAGATTAAATGTCAAACCTGGTATTCAGTTTAGAATCACGTATTATTGTTGTTCATTAATATATAAAAACAACAATTATATCCACTAAAATCCTCAATTTAATTTTACTGTAATCTGTCTCTGCTATGTCAGAGACATGTCTCTGCTATGTCAGTGTAGCCTCTCTGCCCCCTCAGATCATTTACAGAGCTCTGCTGAATTTCAGCTGAAACAACCTCCCATTTTACCATTTTTTCCCATCATGGCAGTGGCTCAGTTTGGCCTCCTTTGAACTGAGGGATTCTCTAGTAAATTATTGTCTTCATCTTCTGCTAGGATTAAATTCTAGTTTATATGCAGAGCAGGTGCAGTGCATCCAGAAGAAAGGGGTATGGCAATACTCTACATCTCAGATTCAATACCCTGAGTAGGTGTCATATAAATCTGTGCTCTTTGCTGGTTCCTTGTTGGTAAAGGCTGAAAAAGTTTTGAGGGAAGAGCAGTCGGGTTGGGATTATCTGAATCTGTTGCCACCCTGTTTAAGGTAGTTCATAACCTGCCTCCTTTTTGCCAGCAAAGGGGTTGAATGAAAATCATTTCTCATCTTGGTAATGCAATACATCTGAAAGAGCCTAAATCACTTTGCACAAATGAAGCAGAATCTCTGTCCTGATTTACCACTACGAAGAAGGCACTCAAAGCAGGTTAACTCAAGCCACTTAGTGAATAAATTGTTAGAAGCAACTAAATGCCAATTGCAAAAATGACTTTGGCACCTCAGATGTTAATTTAATTGAAAGTAAGTGCTACTTAAGTTAACACAGGTAAAACATTCTGAAGTCCCCAGGTGGTTTACAGCCAAAATTTTACTAACTTCCAGTAGAATTTGATGTGAATGCCTAAGTCACCTTTGAAAATTGTATTTAGACTCATAAA
Source organism: Aythya fuligula (assembly GCF_009819795.1). Lineage (NCBI taxonomy): Eukaryota > Metazoa > Chordata > Aves > Anseriformes > Anatidae > Aythya > Aythya fuligula. The sequence continues at coordinate 87,759,215 of NC_045559.1, forward strand.
TCTATTACCTGCATACATAAAGTAGCTCAGATGACTGGATTTCACTATCTTAACTCCCCGTAAGTAGAAATCATTGAACATTTAGAAGCCTAATTCTCATTAAAATCATGGGGAGATAGATTCCTAAATATCCTTAATGTTTAGGCCTTACTTGTCTCTTAGTCTTTGTGATTTAAATGGAGTTTATTCACAAGGCAAAGAAAGAGAAAGTGGGCTGAATCTGGCCACAATGACACAAGGGCAGATTTAAGATTTGCCCCTGGCTATCCTGTCCAATGGCCAAAACAGCTTCCAAGTAATAATGATTAATTAACACTGGGAATTGAATATGAAAAAGATCAGTGGATTCCTTTTCTCCACCCCACCAGATAGAGCAATACTGGGTGGGAAACAAATGACATAAGTAGAGAAGGGTAATTATTCTGCTTATAACTTGGAGGACTGAGAAAAATGGTCAGCTTTCTTAGACTTCATTTTTTATCTATCATGTAATAGTATATCTTGAAGAAATCTACTGTGTTAATATAGTGTAATTAGGTTATGTCCATCTCTAGTGACAAAGAGTGCCATATGATGAAAAGTTTCACCCCAGTTCTGCTCATGGCTTCAACCAAGACTGCACAAGGCTGTGAGAAGAGAACTTGGCCCACTTCTCTCCAGCATACGTGTGCTGCAGTTATCTAACCTGGAATGAATCATAGTTTCCTCAGACACGTCTTGTTTTTCAAATACTTACATGGAAAGTTTTGTTTTTATGTATTTTCTTTTGAACAAAACTTGTAATCAAGTGTCCAGACCAATTGCGATCATTTAAAAAATTATGGTCTTTCAGTTCTGACGATTTGCCAGCTTCTAGTTTGCAGCTTCTAGTATATTCCTCCTGTCTAAAATTACCCTACAGTTTTAATTAGGTATGACAGTCTTGTTCATTCCTTACAGCAAATTCTATGGTAATGCTGGTGTAAGTCATTACTCAGCACCTCCAGAGTCTCAGACCATAATTTGTAGAATTCTTTGGCATCCATGTCATCAAAGTTGCTTGATGCTTTCCCTTAAGAGAACTTGTTTTATATTGCTTATAACACAGCCAAACTCTAACCACTAGGCTAAAATTTTCCATTCTGTGTTTTTTTTTCCCATGCTGGATGCCTCCTACTTTTTTTTTTTTTTTTTTTTCTCTTGTCTTTTCTTTTTTTTTTTTTTTTAAGCTTTGGGTCTCCAAGACACATTCTTTGGCTCAAACTTTTTGTCTCAGGTTCTGTTATGGTGCAGCTCAGTGTCCCAGCTGCCCAAAACCCTAAAAAAGTACTTCCCAAATAGCAGCCATTGCAGTCCTTTGCATACAGTCTATTCCAGATGTGTCCGTGAGCCTCATGTTCAAATCTTCAGGAGCCATCTAAAATGCAAATAAGGGATACATGCTTAGAAAAGAATGTTTTTTTCTACCTGAACTTCCCTGTTAAAGTTTATCAGTTACAGATTCTTCAAAATAACATAAATAGTGACCTGTTCTCTACCAGCCTGATCTTGACCATCTCATATCTTGAGACACTTCAGCTCTTCAGTCTGGGCAGAATCCATCCTGTCATCTGTCTCATACAAATCTTTCTTAAATGTGGGAGTAATCAGTTTCCTCTCTTCTTTAAAGAGAAATCTTGCAGCTAAATAGGGCCTCTCAGGATAGTCTATCCAACAAATGCTATAAATATCTTGTTTGCTGACCTGCAGTTTTGATGATTCTCTCTGCTCTTTGCTGTATTTCTTCTACCTTCCTGGGTAGATGACCAAACACTAGATAAGCATTCATGCTTTTTCTCATACTCTCCTCTACCAAGCCCAAAATTCCTACAAATAATAGCTATAACTCCGAATAGATTTTCTACCTGACTTCCTTCTTTCTCTCCTGTGACAGCTCCTCATTTTCCTTCGCTATCTCAACTTAGGTTCGTACTTCTGTGAATATTTTTAATTGCTTTGAGTAATGAGCTAATCTCTCCCTGTACCTGGACAGGAAACAGTAGATGAGAGCCATGGCTTGAATTAAGTACTAGAGAGCACCGTATGGATCCCGGGGCCGTTATGCACCGTGCTTGTGGTCCCCAGACCAGCAATCTTTCAGAGAACACTGTCTGGTCTGACTGCCTGAGTTTATTTCAGCTTGATGAAGGAAAGGCAGGACAGGACTGATTTGTAGCATAAAACACTTTGGGGGCATCTGCCTTTGTTTTCGTTGTCAAAGAGGCGTGTATCTTCTTCTTACAATTCAGAGTTTTAATTCATTTTGTCCATTCCTTAATCCTATGTTAATACATTTTGGCCGTATAGCTTAGTATTCCTTAGTAGACTTGGGAAACCAGACCTTTAGTCTACCAAAAGTTTGTAATCCTTTAGCCTTTCCGCTTTGATACATCCGTTTGTTGTGTTGGTTTTTTCTTAGGAGTCTCTGGGTAACAAATCTGTCAAGTCCAAAAGATACTGTGTTGACAGAAGGAACTAAGACAACACAATTTTTCTGTGCAGCTATCAGCTGTAATGTAAGCATCCTCAGCCCTAATAATATGCCTAACCCCTCTTCTGTGAAGGTCAGGATCAAGAAGGCGAGTTCTGTTTCAGAGGCCTATATCATCTGGCACGGCTGCTAAGAAGGATGCCGTTCAAATCTGGCAGTGTTTTTGTGATAAGAGCATTTGTCCATAGGAGCCACAAGCCTATTTCATGGAGACTGTTGAACAGCCACCAGAGGATATTTAGTCTCTGCTGGCTTGAAATTATCACAGGACTGAAAAGCTCCTCCGCCATTAACAGTTTTCTCAGCTATATAGTTTTGGGGTCAGGTAATTTCAAAACTTCCAAAATGTATACATTTCGTGAATTTTAAGCACTTTTTTTTCTCTCCTGTGGGAACTGCTACCATCTGTGAGCCTCCTCAATCCCTTTTTTATCTTGATATCACTTAGAGTGTTTATTATCACTTAAATTCATAATTTCTTCTTTTTTTTCTCCCTTTTCTTTACAGATCACTCACAATCAGTTTGTGGCCTTCCTCCGAAGGAACCTCTCCTGTCTCTTCTGTAAGTATTTGTTTCCAAACATTTTATACTTTTCATTAATATGAGTTATACATTTTGTTCAAGTTCCATTCACAGCAGTAGAGAGCCCTTGTGAACTTCTCTGTTACTGGCCATAAGAGTGAATACTGAGTTGTTTTACTGGTGCAGCAGTCCAGAATTATAATGCAGCATCAGCTTATGGGACTCAGGCTTAGTTCAGTGACATTGTGTGATCAATTGATCTGGAATTAATATGTGCATTTCTGGAGGACTTCTGTTAAATCTGGGGACATATTTGATGTGATGGGTATTGTGTGGTTGAGCTCTGAGAATAAAGCGTGTCGTATTCCGTGCTGTGCAAGAGTTAAACAAGTGTAGGAATCAGTCAACTAGCATTTCAGCCCACCCCTGCTGATACCTCCCCTCATGACATAGAACCCTTCCTTACCACAGTCCTTTCCAACCTAATACCAACCTGCTCTTCTTATCTGGGTAAACTAAATATGCTGTATTCACCTTGACACCTAACAATATCAGAACTAAAAGCCTGTTAGTAGTTTCTTTGGAAAATATTAGGTAGGGTTCTGTTTTTGCCTGTTCTCCTTCACTTGCGTTTGGCTGCTGCTATGTAAGTTATCAGTGCAGTGACTTTTTTCATTGGAGAAAATACAACATAAATCCAGATAATTGTGTTCTTAAGAACTGGAACAGGAAGATTTAAAAAAAAAATCATTTGAGTTTTGCTTTTTCGTTTTTGGGGGCACGGGGAATGGAACTTAGGGAGAATTTGTTTGTTTTCTTTTAGTTTTTAATCTTGCCAGGCTCTAATCTGTGATGGTTTTGTGTATTTAGAACAAAAGTTTACATTTTGCATTGAGTTTTTAATACATATTGGCAGTGGAATCTACTGTTTTGTAACAATGAAGCTTTTTGTTGTGATATAAAGGGAAATATAGAACTACCACATCATAATATTTACTAAAGTAAAGATAGACTAAAGTTTTCCAAATGTCCACCAGCATTTTAAGCCACTGTTTTGGGGTGTTCAAGCTGGAGCTATTGCCAAAAATAATGAGGACTTCTAAATTTATGTTTAGAACTCCATGTCCAAATCTGTCTGGACTTTGTGTTACTTCAGATCTCCATTTTGCAATTTAAATTCGTGTCTACTACATGTTCAGAGAGGAAAGTAGATGGCTGTTAAAGTGCTGCCTGGAATTAAAATTTAAAAAAAAAAAAAAAAAAAAAAAGGGCATAGCACAGTAAGAAAAAATAGCATTTTTATATTTGGGAGAGAAATTAAACTGCAACTTTTAGTTCAAGTTGAGTTCTGATTGTTGGAATTCCTTCAAAGGCATGCTGAAGTGCAAAGAGACATTCAGAATTTTTTCAGGTGCATGCTGAAACAAAGAGCTTTCTTTTGCTGATGGCAGAGCTAAAATATGTGACTTTAACATTTAAAGTTGACTCGGTACATTTGCCATGCAGAAAGAAATGGCAGACTTGCTTCTCCCCCACCCTATGGGCAAAAACATGAGATATGCTGCAGTGACTGCCAAAGGTGATATGACAATGCCAACTACCAAGGAGACGTATTTGAGCTGACCTCTCATGCCAGTGATCTCCCCATATTTCTTTCCATTCCCCTTTTCCTTTCATTATAAGGTGTCCCAAATCTGTAATTTACAACGTGCTGTTCCCGTTTTCCTCTGATATATTTGCTACAAATAAGTAGGAGTCTATGCGCGTGCATAGCTCCCCGTGGCAGTGTCAGGCCTGTGAGACGAGGGGAGCAGAGGCCCCCACAGAATACAACATGGCTTACGTCTAATGTGACATTTATTTGACTCAGAAAGGCAATTGATTAAAGTCCCATCAGACCTTTGCCATCATGTATTATGTATTTATCCAGCAGAGGCGGTTCATAACGGTCCCTGACAAATCCTATTATTTTTGTTGCAGAACTTCATGATATTGATAAAAAGTGTTAATGATACTCAGGGACTCGAAAGGCACACCTCTTGTGTGAACACTTCCTGCAGCAGCGGTGCAGCCGTTTATTTCTGTGGCAGGGACTGCATGCCATCAACATTTGTACAAATTCACCAGTTTATCCCTGCTCTGCTTTGGCAGTGTGAGGTAGCTGTGTGCAAGGCAGTTTTGATGGAAGCAACAAGCTAGCTTCGTGTTGGATAGGCACGTGGAAACCCAGAGCCGAAATCCCTCTCTAACAGTGCTTTGCTGTGTGACCATGAAGATGTCGTTTCCCTTTGTTTCTTGATCTGTAAGGCTCGAGTCACACACTTTCTTGCTTCTTTAAGTCAGGCTTATTCTATAGCTGAGGGCTTCTTTGTGCTCCTCCATTCCCATCCCAGCCAGCTCCACAGGAGCCTCATGTTATTTCAGGCATGTGTGTAAAGTTTGTATTGCTTGTACTGGCTCTCTCCTTTCTCTCTGTAAGGTAGGTCCTTCAGGCCACTGATCTTTTAAGTCCTTTTGGGTAACAGAAAAGAAAAAAAAACAAAAAGTAGAATTGGGACATTTTCACGTTGGAAGCTGTTAATGGTACCTGTCAATCTATAGATAATAATTGATTTGTTCTGCCCTCTGCCTCAGTATCCACTGCTGGGCTTTCTTCTCATATCCCTACCCACAGCTTGCTGATGATTCAGTCATCCTCCTCCTCCCGCAGGTTATGTACATGTCTGTCTGTCTATATGTCATCTGGTTTTTGGAGGTGGAGGGATTTCATGTATCTCTCCCCAAGCAGTATTCCCACTTAAGAGGAATGCAATTAATCTCTGCTCCACTTGAATGTCTTCAGGAGTTTTGAGAGAAGCAGGTGGATTCTTTGTCAAAAATATACCTTTTCATGGAAGAAAGTCTTCTTACCAGTCTTGAGCCTTTCTATCATATTGTCAACACCATCTAACAGTATTGACAATACTAAGGTGCTTTGCAGTAAGATAGGCACGTACTGTAGGATAAGTAGCTGCAGTAGGATGCTCTTTTTACTTCCAGAGCACTACCCATTCAGGTGGAACTCACACAATATTGAAGGATTACCTGCTGTTATCTTTGGGTAAATACAAAGCAAAAATGCCCCAAAGTGATCCAGATACAAAGAAGTTGCATGTTGTGTTAACCTGATTCCATGGACATCTGTTCATTTCATTGGTCTAACTGGGGTGTACTGAACTCCAGCATCATTCCGATTAGATTCTGCACTGATCCTGATCCTTGTGCTTTGACATCCTCTTAAAAAAAAAAAAAAAAAAAAAAAAAAAAAAAAGTGTCATTTATTCCTCAGCTTCATGAAGATATACTTGGTCAAGTAATGATGACCTAAGGGAAGATGAGCAGCATCTTACTGATCTCATCATAGTTATGAGAACCATCCATCATATGATCAGTGATTTGTGTGTCAAAAGACACCCAGCAATGTTCCAGGCTGCCAGTTGCCAGTTTCTGAGAGTACGTATTCACTTTATCAGACATGATGATGCTCAAATAGCCTTTGATATCTCTCTCTGTACGTGTTCTTGCTGTTGGTACTTGTTCACCACCAAACTGTCATCTGGTAGCAATCCAAACCATCATCGTGAAATATCTACGAATAGCAGCATCTGAACCTCTTTACTTAGTTAGTGTGCTTCATATTATTTTGCAGATGAGGAACTTTAGAATAACAACTATGATTGCTACATCAGGAACAGGGAGGAGGCATCTTTTCTATTCTCAGGTTTCTTAAGAAATTCTCCATTACTTCAAAGGAAGATAATAACCTCCAGATCAAGCTTATTAATGAATCAAAAATGAACATTTGCAAAATGACAGAAAAAAAAAGTCTAGATGTACTAATTCTTGTATTTACAACAGCTTTTGAGAGCTGTTTTCATTTTTCAAGAATTAGCACATTTAGTGTAATAAATTGACATACAAATTATCCAGAAGAATCAGTTTATCCACTTACAAGAGTAAGGAGTTGGTTCAAAGGGAATTGTCACCTACACAGCAATTTAAGACAGGAAAAGGACAGTATTTTCCCAGCTATTGTATGTCTCCTGAAGAAAAGGAATTCTCCATAAAAAGCAAAAAACATGGGCAGAGACCCTCTATTTGGTGTGTGCAAATTAGAGAAATGGTAAAACAAGACAGAAACAGAAGTGGAGTAGAAATTATATTCTGAAGTGCTTATAGAAATCAAACTGTATAACTGAGAATCCACCCCTGCATGAATATTCTTAAATAATTGCCAGGACTTCAAACTTAATTCTATGTCTGAACACATAACCATCAAATGGACTTAAGCAATAGACTTGCATGAAAAAAAAATTATCTTCTTTAAAACAACTCTTATGAAGTTTGAAGTTCATGGTTTTGTTTGCTTGCTTGTTTGTTTGTTCTAAAACATTTTTAATAAAAACAGACCAAATATCCAGAAAACCAGAGAAGTAGCCGGGGGAAAAAAGGCCACATCTGATACCAGTTTTTAATTCAAGCATTAGTTTCACTGTTAATACTCAAATTATTTAACAAATAATAATGGCTACCCACAGCTGTGAAGTTGATGTGAGGATTATGACAGAGGCATGTAAGTGACCTGCTTAGGCTTGTAATACCTACAAAATATCCACAGAGGTTGAATGAGGTTGAATTTGAGACTGGCCAGCATGACAGCTGGAAATATCATGCCTTTCTGCCATTATGCTTATTGGAGATTCTTTTGTTCTGGTTATTTTTCATCAAATTAGTGTAATATAATATATTGAGTGTTAGCTTTCTTTGAAATGTAACAGGTTACAGCAGAAAAATTGGACATTAGACTAGAAAATTCTGGAAGTATAGTATTTAGATTTAGCTAGAAAAAAAAAAAAAAAAAGAAAAAAAAGAAAGAAAAGGACAAAGAAAATGTAATCGTCTAGTGCACCTTTTTTCTGTCTTACTCCACACTGGCATAATTCAGTATATTTGGATAGAAAAGACCACCTTGCTGAGGCAGTAGCAGCATTGCCTACAGCAGTTTGAACAACATCAACCATCCAAATATTGAGACAGTCCAGTTTGTTAGGTCTGAAATCACTGTGCAAAATGGCACGACTACAGAATGTAGCAGAGCTTTTCAGAATATTCCCTTTACAGTTATGGTAAATTATCTTCCAACTTGGGCAAGCATGTTGCTGTTCTACATTTATATCACCACATGTCTATCTTTTTTTTTTTCTGAAATGTACTGTCAGTCCTTCTCCTTATCTAAAAAATCTCTGAGGCACTCAGTTTTAACATCATGTTACATAAAATGGGCACATACCTGTCTCCATAAAATGTATGCACCAGATTTAATGTGAAAAAAAAAAAAGTACTAAGAGAAAGTTGCACTGGAGGAGTGGTTATTATAAAGCCAGGTAACCAGAAATGGTTGGTTTCCCAAAACCCACCTCTTGATCAAAAGGTCGTAAATTTGACTACTGGGACTGACACTGAAATGCAAGTTCTCACAGAGGTCTAAATGCCGGACTAAGTCTCCACATTTATGCTAAATGTCCTACATATAGGGCACCATGATTGAAAATGAGCTTTAAAGAGCATCTCAACCATTTCCCTTTTCTTTCCACCTCTCTCACTTAAAAAAAAGAAATGGAAGCCATCTGCTATTTAGTTTACCTGTGTGCCATTACACAGATGTACATGGCAAAACATATGTGACCATTGATTAGTCCTCAGGATGTGCTTCATGAAGGCTGGCTTACCTCTTGGTGGGAATGGGAAATTTTAGACATAAAAGATTCATAGTGTATTAAGAAATAATGTTTTCTTCCTCTGAACTTCATGCTCACTGCTGCTTCCCTCCATCATTTTGGATAATATCGTGCTGAATATAATTCATGAATAGAGCCCCCCAGGTAATATTTTCATTTCATGTGTTTGCATGCCCAAAATATTAGATTTTTGAACACAACCAGAAGAAAATGCTTTTGGATTTGAATAGATCTTGCTGACTTCTCTTCCATCAGATTGAGTTTAAATTTAATAGAATGGCTGTATCCGTTTTCTGAATACTGTTTTCTAATGTTTTAACTTCTTAAGCATATGCTAAACAGCTTGATTGTCAGAGACAAAATTGGAATCCCAACTTCAAATAACATACAATTTAAAACTATTCATGCTTCAACCAATCACGAAAGTAAGGATCAGTTGCAACATTTGGACCTGGATATGTGTTTAAATTTCATATTCATCTGTCTTCACTTATCCTTGATACTGGTAAAAGAGATTAATTGAATTTCACTTTTTGCAGTAAACTCCCTTTTAGATAAAAGACAAAAATTAATGTGTTACATTCTGAATGCTCTGCAATAAGCACTGAAGGGTGTGAAGGATACCTTCTATGTGTGATCAGCATATAACCAACCTCAAAGAATAATATATTTGACAAACTGTTTTTCAATTCTTGCACTTAAATCCTTCAAGTTTTGGTTCTCAGTGTGAATTTCTCACTGTGAATGTCCATGCATGCTTAGCATGATCTAGTTATGACACTAAGGAATAAAATTCTGCCACAGAAGACAAAAAGAAAAATGCAGCTTTTCTTCCAATGAACTTTAATGGAAAGGTAACAATTCTAGTCATTGAATTACCTGTAGACTGAGGCATGCCTCAGGGAAGATTGTCAAAAATCCTGGTTTTTTTTTGTGAGCTTGTTGAAAATATGCTAGCAGATCATTTCTTTCGGAGCCTCAAATTAACCTCATATTGGTACCTTCTACTGTGACTTCTGTAGCGCTGCCTTCACCTTACTTCCTGGCATGGCTATATTTTGTTGCATATCATCTTGGTACTGAGTGTGCCATTGCAGTATCGTAGCCTTGCTATCGGGCTGCCCAGTTTGTCCTGTTGAAGAAATTCACAAAATGTGATAGCCTGAATAGATCAAGAAAAGCATGTGACGTGTTCAGGGAGAAGTGGTGCTTTCTTTTTGTAAGTCCCTCTGTTCACCGAATATTTCTCCTCCAGATCTTATTCCAGCAGCATTTTGCTGGAAGACAGGGTCCAGTATTCAAGCAAGAAATCTGAGGCATTCAACTAGCAGATTAGTAGGTGAATGTGCTTCCTGTTCTGGGTGTAACAATATTTTAAAAGCATAAAAATGAACTGGATGCCTAATTCAACTGCACAAGTAAACTGCTCTGGCATTTTTGAGAGACCTGTGGCATCTTTGAACTTCCCAAAGGACAGAACCATAGAAATAACATGGAAATATTATAGAAAGTTATTCTCCTGCCAGGTGAATAAGGCCTAAATATTGTTAATGAGCAATTCGTTAAAGGTGATTGATCCTTTTATGTCTGTTAAGCATACTCTTTCTTTTTCCTACTTTATGATGTCCCCTCCTTTTATAAGGGGTTTCATAAAGAAAAATCACCCACTCCTCCCAAACCTATTAATTTAAAAAATGCTATTATGTTTAACTAAAAATTATGGAAATATAGCCTTCACCTTGCCCAATAATTCTTTTTTCAAAACTCCCCTTCAGGTAAGCATTTGCTCACTTTACAATCCTTTTACTAATCTTCATCTTAATTCATAATTTCCCTTGTGATACTATATCAAATGCTTTACTAATAGATTAAATTTACTGCACTTCCTTTGTCTGGATAATCAGTTATTTATCAAAGAAAGTTACTGGGTTAGTCTACTACAGTCTATCTTCGGAAACTTGTGTTGTGTTTTATCCCATTTTCCATTTACCTCCATGTCTTTCATTCCTTTTTCCTCGAGTATTTGCTACACTCATGCTATTGAAGCTCATGATGTTACATCAACATCAAACAGGTGTAAGTGAGATGCAAATCAGTTTCAATACACCATAGTACAGCTTTGCAGAATCCTATTCATTCTGACACCTACAAAGTGTTAAGTTCTCATCTGGCACACAAATAAAGTATCATTTATTATTTTTCATTGTCATTATAGCAAAGGGCAGGTGAGCTGATTTTGAGCCTTGGCTGGTGAGTGTTCGCATGATTTGCAAAAGGGTTTCTAGAGATAAAATCAGAGACATCTACCTACACATGACAGTGCTTGGGCACTTGCATTAGCAAAACCTTAATGTATGTATCAGTAATGAAAATCTTAATTAAGACTGCTGCATCATTGTCCACGAACACTCTTTCTTTCTCTGTATGTGATGTCCTTTGTGTATTGCAGCATCTACCTGGTCCAGACAGACAGAGCCCTTGAAGAGTGTCTGGCAGATCTGATGATGATTATTAACAACTAGCAAATGGCAAACTCTTACCCATATTTTGTCTTGATACTGAAGCTTAGAATAGTGGGGCATGCAGCATAGCTTACTTTTTATTTTATTTTATTTTATTGCTTTTTCCACTTCATTATCTTATTAGTTGGTTTCAGAATCCAGTAGCATTGATTAGAAGTGAATTATGTAGCTTACACTTGCCAAAATGTGCAGGCATCTATTTACCCAATAACATACCTTTTCCTTTAGAAACAATGCACTTGCCTAGGCCATGTTCCGTATACACAAAAAGTATGCTAATGTAATGTGAAGACAGATTTTAATCTCCGTAAATTCAGGAAATTTAGAGTTAAGGTTCCCACAGCAACCTTACCTCTGCCCCTTCCATACAATAGGGTCTTTCACTGCATGTTCCCTAGCTGCGGGCTTACCAAGGCAATATAGTACATAGAGAAGACAGTTTGATGGGTAGGAGCTGCTGAGTTTTTTCCCTGAAATTATAATACAGTGACATTTTGTTTGTTGAGCACTGTCCATGTTTGCTGTGGTTTGAAATACATTGAAAAAGCCTCTCAATGTAATGGACATAAGAACAAGTTATAGATATACTGATAAAAGCACGGATAGTGTAAAGTGAGGAAGGATGTATTCATGCACATGTGTGCACACATTTATCTCCATGAAAGCCATCAGAGTTGTATCTTTTACTTCCAGATGAGTCAGACTGACTTCTCAGATTCACTGTTGTGTCACTGACATTGATAGTTTCTCTGGACTCACACCTGCACAGTAGGAGAATATGTGCAGCTACTGCTGTTTACTTTGACTGAGAAACAGCTACTGAGCCCCTTCTTGGCTGTACAAATCACTTTAGCCCCATACAGAAACCTGCGCTTGCAGTGACTTTCCTTTTGCATAAATGTTGCATAGAAAGAGTTATTGCAAACTAATAGGAGGATTCGTGCTGAGGTTATTTGTTTGTGCAAGGCAGAAAAACTACATATGCCTTTACATCATCAAATGAGAAAATAGTTTTGAGAGCAAAGCACATGTAATGCAATAATCAATCAAACTGCAGCTCCTGTTTCAGCCACCATTAATATTCTCTGGACCAATATGTACTTCACTAAGACATCAAAAACTGAAATGCTTCAGGTGAAATGAAATGTTTAAGTAAATGACTAGTTGGTATCAAGTCATTGCACTTATATCTGGACAGAATGTAAGCGAAGAATCTTCTCCAGTCAGATTTGATGCCATTCTTTACCCAAATGCAAAGATGCAATAGTAAAACTGCAGAGGTATGCAATGGTAAATTGAATTCAGAGCATTTATGGAAAGCTATTGCCACTGCAGTGAGAGCCCACATATTGTAGATGAAGGGAAATGATACAGTTGTCCTTGTCCCACCATAAGTGACAACTCCAAATTTTTTTGGAGAGAGGATAACCCTAGGTCTGTACTGCTAGTTGAAGCATGATCTTGAGAGGAGAGAGAGCAGGAGCAGCCTGGAGGCACCAGCCAGCAGACAGGGCTGCCAAGCACAGAGCTCCAGCCATCGCCATTCTCTCCAGCGAGAAGATCATGCCAGAGCTTTAGCAGTTCTCCTTGAGAGTGTGTATGTGTATACAAAGTGCACGATAGGCAGGACTGAGCCTGATCCCATCGTAAACAGTGTTCACCAGTCTTCTGTGTTGCATCTTGCTCAGATTGCAGGAATAATGATTCTTTCTCTTCATTTGTTTGTGTGGTGTTTTTTTTTTTGGTCAGTTACACAATTGAGAAGTTTCAGTGGTGTCTAAAGTTAGAAATCTGTAGCTTAGAGTCTGGGAGAATCTTTAAGAAAAGAAAGATATTTTAATATGGTAATAACCTTGTTATTTCAAAACCAAGTGGTTTCAAACATGGCAGCACAGCTACTTCTCTTTCAGGACTATGTACGTGTCAAGTTTGATGTTTTAAAACAAAGCTGTGTTATAATTATACAAGTGTGTTTAAGAAAAAAAAAAAAAGCTTATGGAAAACTTAACAGCTGGAAACTGTTTTTTACATACTTGGATGACTCAAAAACAGCTGAATGGGTTTTTGCAAAGCTTTACCAAAAATGTCATTTCTGGATTGAGACAAGGCATGAGAAAGGTAACTGTTTCAGAAAGATATAAGCAAATATAGACAGAGATTATTTAATTCATCAACTTCCACTGTACGGTCGTTAATGTAATGCTAGAAAAATAAAAGAATTCATATTTATATAGTTTTTCAAAGATTTCAAAGATCTGTACCAGAATTTAAGGAACTAAGCTTTGTAGCTGTGAGTTAATCAAATATTAATATTTATATTTCATTTGAATATCACATATTCAAACAGAAAAACAAATACATAGAGAAAGGTACAGGGCTTGCCAAAGTTCAAGTAGAAAGAGAATACATCTGTGTTTGAAATCACAGAACGGTTTGGGTTGGAAGGGGCCTTAAAGACCATTTAGTTCCAACCCCCTTGCCAAGGGCAGGGACACCTCCCACTAGACCAGGTTGCCCAAAAGCCCCATCCAACCCTGGCCTTCAACAGCTTCTCCGGGCAGCCTGTGCCAGTGCCTCACCACCCTCACATAGAAAAGAATTTCTTCCTAATGTCTAACCTAAATCTCCCCTCTTTTATTTTAAAGCCATTTCCCCTTGTCCTATCCCTATACTCCCTGACCGAGAGTCCCTCTCCAGCTTTCCTGTAGGCCTCCTTTAGGTACAGGAAGGCCGCTGTCTCTGCCAAGCCCCTTTTCTGGGCTGAACATCCCCAACTGCCTCAGCGTGTCTTTATAGGAGAGGTGCTCCTCTGGTCGTGATCAGCCCTCTGATCATCCTCATGGCCCTCTTGATAGCACAGAGACCTTTAAGCTGGGCCCCTGATGAAGGTGCTTTATAGCCTGGAGTAGCTGAAATTCCCTTGTGCTGCTCTTCAGGTGCTCTCCTGCTGACCTGTGGCCCTTTGACTGTGTGCCCTGCATATTGGCCATCTTGCTCATGACACCAGTCACAGAGGGGCAAAAGATGAAGTGAAAACAAAACCAAGGCCCTTCATGAACACCCCCATGCCTTCAGATTGCTCAGCTTTTGAAGTGCAGCTGCGCTCTGAGGCACACTTGGCACTGCGGATCCCTGGGCTAGGCTCTCCCAGATTCCCGTGGCAGGTGAAGAAAGAACCTCATTCATCCACAGGCTCTGGGCACAGGTACCCAACCCACCTCTTTCTGTCTCCCACCTTAATACCAAAGCCAAATTCTGCCCCATCCTGCCCCCTGCAACCGTGACACTTGGCTGAATTCAAGCATTGCCCCTGGGCCTAAGCCACAGGAGGGCTGTCGAGGTGACAGAGCTGCCACCGGAGACGTATTCTGGGGTCTTGTTCAGGGCACGGTCCAATCCGTAACTCAGTAACAATCATTTTACTGTTTGAAACCTCAGTCAGTGAATAAATACCATTTTACTGCTGCTTAGTTTGGATGTGGAGCTGTATTGGAGGAAACTGCTCTTCTTTCATACTGAATTTTGTTTCAGGGCGGTGTGTGTGAAAAATAACACAAATAGGAGTATTTTTGGATGACCATACTGAATAGTCAGCAAGAAGTACAGTATGGTGAAGGGAAATCTGTTTGTAGTAAAAGCAATATGAGCTTGTGGTTTGCTCTTGGGACTGAGACATGAATTTTCACTTTAACCCTAGCAGAAAAGCTCCCTCCGATGCTGAGGAAATCTCCGGTCATTGCACCTCGCTTTCTCCCTCCGTATATTAGTGGTGATCATGACCCAGCTCTCCAGAATGCCGTTCATCTCGAAGTTCAGCTATTATCTGTGGCTTTGTAGGCATGCTGCTCACACCTAACAAGCCCACTCCTTGTCAGAGTGCAGAGTGCCAATGTCTGGCTTTCCAGATCAAGCAGGCTTTTTGGTGCTCGCTCCTTTTAGCTCTGCTCAACGCCCGATGGTGGAAGGGAGAGCCAGGCTGCCTCGTGCATTATGCAGAAGATTTTCAGCAGCAAGCCCAGGTTAAGGATTCAGTGCTGATATTTCAGCGGGACATAAATATCATTTCATTTTCTAAGCACAGCTGATCTGAGGTCCTTGAGAAATGGTAATCGTGAGGCAGACTTCAGCTTGCCGTTTTTCCAGGCATATTTGCGGCAGCCCCAGATTTCATTAGATTTAATCTGCTCACCCAAACTATGGAGTCACATGAAGAAAAAAAGATGTATCTAGCCAGCTAGGAGCACTTAACTCCACAAATCCCCTCGGCATAGCAGGCCACCATCAATCTTTTCTAAGCTGTTTGAAAGCTTTGTCTGCGTGCCCTACGTATTGACCATCTTTGCCAATGAAGGACCTCAGTTTTGTTTTCACCTCATCTTTTGCCCCTTTGAGATGACTGGTGTCGCCAGTGGTTCTCACAACAAGGTGTCCTTGTTCTCCTAGTGTCAACAAAGCTACAGCTTATGCCAGCCTTTAACTGGGCATTAGAAGGAACCAGCCTTTAACCGGGCATTAGAAGGAAATGAGGCTCTTCACATTTCACTAGCAACATTGCTTCATCTGCTTTATGAATAATTTTCTGGTCCAAAATTTCTCCACTGTTGCATTTTGTGATTCTCATGCTAAAACGACTCAAATGCTGGGCAGTATTGTTACAAAACTCTCTCTTTCTTGTATGTACATACCCTGTGCAGCAGGAAGTTTCAGGTTCATGGATATTTTTATCAGAAGTCATTCATTCTTGCTTTCCTGAGTCATCTTTTAGATAGTATGTTGTGTTTTTTGTTTTTTTTTTTTAATATTTGTTGACCAGAGGATGATGTGTTGAGATGACTGGATAGAGGAAAGAGGAGAAGGATTAGTAAAAGGCAGAAGTCAGTGAGTTTGCTAATCTGTTGGAGATAAATCCTTCCCTGGAGAAAGAGTTGCATCCTGTAAAGCCCAGAGCAGTTTCAGTACAACGGACTTGCAGGCTGGCAAATTCTCTGCTTTCTCACTAGCTGGTATGAACAGCACTTAAAAAAAAAAAAAAAAGGAAGGGAAACAACAGACCTTTAAAGACAATTGCATTTAAACTTTGACAGAAATAGGAGAAACAAACTAAAGCCCAGTAAGCAGAGTCTTAGAAAAAAAAATATTTTCCGTAACAGTATGCTGTATACACGAGTTGACATCATTTAAATAGCACAGGTGCACATGAGAGGTATGTTAGATGCAGCAGAAACTTTGGAGCATCCTCTTTATGGCCCTTCCACTCCAGCAGGGATTTATGGTTTAGCGTGTCTGCCTGTGCTGGACAGCATCTTGAGCGGTCACCTTTTTTCATTGAATTTTTTTCAAGCTTTACCAGGAGTGGTTGAAAAAAGCATGGAGAGAGAGCAATGAAAATTTTGTTTTTCTTGCCTAATTGAAACAGAAAAATCAATGTTGCCATTTTGGAGTGAGAGGCAGGTACCTCTCCATATGCACATAATGGGTTTTGCAACCTATTTTGAACAGAGTCATAGGCACAGGCAGGAAAAGTAAGAGCAACAGGTGGCAATGTGCAGGCATGCTTTCCATTGTATGTCTTTAATAACAATATTGACTCTTTCATACTATATGAACCCAAAGTTTTGTCGAGCTTGCATGACAAGGTTGTGCTACCAATGCATGTATAACCCACCTGCACATGTGCTCTTTGTGAAACATTTTGCCAGCCCATTTGCAGTTTGCACTGGGATTTAGCAGAGTTTTGCAATCTCAGAGAATTCTGGCTTGTCAGATACAGTATTAAATGAAATTGGTTTGTATTGCAACAAGGCTGGTGGGAGGATCAAAGCCTTGGTATAAAATAAAAGGAGCTACTTGGCTTCTGTGTATGAAATTTCTCTGTTTCCCTCTATTTTTTTCATTAGTATATTCGTCTCAAGGTATTCAGTTCTCCAGCAGTTAGCAAAATATTGTACCAAAATGGTTATTAGAGGGGATTGTCTCTTTAGTTGCCGTAAGCAGGGAAGCATGTTATTTGTACAAAGGGTCTCAGAAACTGTGTTTTTCTAAGGTTGATCAACTTTTCATTTTAAAATCACAGAGGCATGCACCTAGACAACTTCATATATCTGATAATTCTAGCTTACCCTAAGAAGTCTGTGGCCAGCTAGAAATTTGGCAGATTGTCTCTCAGATGAGGAAGTAATTCTGGTTTACAAATTTAAAAGCCAAAAGCTGTTTTAGTATTTCTTAAATGTCAAAACAACCTTCTGACCTTGAAAATGACTCTCTCTGTATACTTTTTGTGCTTTTAAGTAAAAAACAGTCCTTTTTTTTAGTGCAATGTTGTAGCCTGGTAGTCATCAGATCTTAGAATTTAGGGAACAAAAAGTGACATTAACTCATCTATTCTTTTGTATCAATGGCAGCTGGAGGGAAAAAGTCTTAGTAACCTTTAACTATGCTTCCAGTTTATTTCAATAATGTACATCGCCTGTCTTCTCTGTCTGCATTGTTTCAGACCTCATAATAATCATACATGGGAGGACAAGATTTTCTGCTGTATATCAGAAGAGACCACCTGTTCCTTGATTTTGGTCTGTACCTTTCAACCCAGACTGATCATTCCCAATCCTTCATATGACCAGCTGAACTTAAATATGACATTTGAGCAGCCCATTTAGTTTACGTATCTCCAGTATTCTTACTTCATGTAAAGGCCTTTTACCACTTCTGAATATTTAGTGGTTTTCCCTCCTCTGAAAATGTGCCCTTCCTTCATCACTTCTACCTCTTTTTCTCACTCTTACTTTTCCAGTGTAGAAAGGAGACATCTGTGTGGTAGAAAGGAGACATCTTTCAACAGAGTAGAAGCAGTCTGTGGTTCTCACTGGTAATAAGACATGGCATTAATGAAACAAGTTTTGAAGCCCTCCTTTCTCCTGCGGTAGCAGAGCACAGCACATCTTCAGCATTCTCAGGCCCTGCTGCTCTGCCCAAACAGCAGTTTAGATCTTCTAGGTTTTGTTACAAGGAACCTCCAGACTCTTTGCAAGGTGAGCTCTGGCCCTCTTCTGCCTCAGTTATCAGTAGTATCTAACGTGACTCCACCAAGACTTTCTGCCTGAGAGTTTTCTGTGGGTAATTGCTAATGAATTAACTTTCCGTGGATTTCCCTGAGTAGAGATGTCATATTTTCAGCATTTCACCATTTATTTACAGAGGAAACTGAGGAACAGTTCTTGATTTGACAGAACACGTAAGCACGTATTTATTTTGATATAAAGGTCATTTTTAAGAGATTTCTTGCAAAATCCTTTTAAATATCTACCTCAAGTAGTCTGCTGAAATGCATCTTAAAAAGAACTTTGTACTCTTTATAGCATTGATTAATTAGGTAACAGTGTTATGTAGAGATGGGGAAACTGAGGCATAGCATTTACCTACAGTTATACAACCTGAGTGCTGCTGCTCAGAGTTAAACAGTTTTCTTTGCATAGTCTTTTGTGGTTCCGTTCCTCACCTTTTCGAAAGAGTTGACCATTTAAAAGGCTGAACAAGACTCTTTGGAGAAGAGATTTGGAGCTGTTGGCTGTAGCGTGCTAAGGTGATGGTTAATCTGCCTGCCAGTTTACAATGTAATGTTATTAGTTATTAAGTACATTGAAACATTAAAAAGTAATACCTGCTCAGTGATACGCCAACTTTATATAGAGCAATAACCTACTACTGGTCTATAGTTACATTATTTAATCTAGACCTAATCTGCCATTCAAACCAGTCATGAAATGAAGTAGTCATACTGTGAAAAATAATTGATTGTTCAAACCTATAGGGCTAAATTCAGCAGTGACCTGATTGAAAGAAGAGAATTACACTTGTGTGCAAACACAAGTTTGTGGGAAAACAAGTGACAAAATAATATACGTTGCCTTGACTCTCTCTTTTCCCAGATGCTATCACGCAGTAACGTTGGTAGCACTTTCTGATGTGCTGGCTTTGCCCCCTGCTTCCTCTGTCCAACATTCAAGTTCTGGCGGTTTAATTAACATCTTACCAGGAGAGTTGGTACAGGTTTACATTTTCTCTGCCCTGCATCCATTTACACCTATCCATGACCTGGCCCAGAGCTTGAACCATTGCTGTTCTCACTGAGCAGTTTGGAGCAATTGGCCTGATCCTGTGTTCAGTGAGGGGTGCTGGATGCCAGAGCACTTCCAATGACCTCAGTGGAATTGCTACTGGATCACCCTGATGTAAATACGAGCACATCTCAGGCCAGCAGACCTTGGTGATGAGCTGTTTCCAGCATCCCATTTCAGGAAAAATAGTGAGCCCCTTTGAAGAAAAATTAAAAAAAAAAAAAAAAAAAAAACTTTTCTCTCTCTTTCTGAACGCCTCCACAGAACAACGTGGGGGAAAGGAGGGGAAGAACAAATATTCAACAGGAATTTTTTCTTCAGCCTTCTTGGAGAAAAACATACCCCCCCAAATCAAAACAAGATGGAGCCATGGAGCCCCACCTGCCGACTTGAGGAAATCAGGAGAAGAAAGGGAAGATGCCTGGTCCCGTGCCAGGCATTCAGCACTGCGCTTGTAGCACTGTGATGTGGCACTTAAAGCTCTGGGGGACCTGGAGCAAGCGTTACAAATGCAACAAAACCTCTCATGAAAACGAGCCTCTTAACAGCGTGTTGAGCTGGTCTGCGATGGCCTCAGGAAATCCCCCTGGCTAGACAGGGCCTTTTTATCCACTACATTGCTCTGACTCAAAGAGAAATCTCATCTAACCTCCTTGACCAGAATTTGTGCGAGCATGTAGAGCTTTGCAATTTCCTTATTTTCAGTTAATCGTTTCCCACCTCCCTCTCTGAAAAAAGTCCATCCTACCTTTCTTTGCTATTGCATTGCTTTTAGCACGCAGAGCCCAAGCCTGCAAACACGTGGCACGTCCTCGGTCATCCTGCTTCCTGCCATCCTTCCTTTGTGGTCAGATCCCTAGCTGATGTAAACTGGCCTAGGGCCATTGATTTGAATATTTTCACTGGCTGAACACTTGGCCCTTTGATTCTTAGAGAACTACTCATTTTTAATAGCACCACGACTTGTTTGCAGGCTCAGGACCATCTACGAGCAAATGCTTGCGTATTAATTACAACAAAGAGCAAATCTACTTGACATTTGATTTTGTTTTTCTTGTTTCCTTGCAAGCTTGAAAATGAGCTGCTTTTGCCAAAAAAAAATCGAAATGCATTTCACACTTTTTTTTTTTTTTTGACTTGAAATAGGCCCCTTAAAAAAAACTGACATGTTAAACACCACCAAGAAAATGATTATTTGGACATATGGCTCTTCTTCCTGAACTTTGCGGAGAGGTTAGATAACGCTCTTTCACATCTTAAAAGACTAGACTCCTGCTACATTACTAACATATTCTTATGTAATAATCCGGCACTGGTGATACTTTATCCAGTCCCAGTAATGTAAGACTCATTTCTAGGTTGGTCAGTTATGAGGGAATTCTTTTTTTTCACAGATTATCTTTTAATTATTTTTTTCCTTACTCTGTCCTGAAGTAGAATACAGAATAGAGTAGAATCATAGACTAAAATACCTTGTAGCTCTATCTTTTAACAGGGCTTTGCCATGTTGTTTCTATTAACCATTGCACATTTAATACAAAAGTAAAAATCAATTTTAAAACCCCACCCTTACATGAAGGCAAACCCATCCAAACTCATACAATTTATTTTCAGACTGGGATGTTTCATAAAGTTGAAAAAAATATAAGAACTAAAAGGAAGTATCAAATCATCCAAAGTAGTGACATTTCACAGGAGGGTTGTCATAGAGCCACATTATTACAGACTGGTTTGGGTTGGAAGGGACATTAAAGCCCATCCGGTTCCACCCCCTGCCATGGGCAGGGACACCTCCCACCAGCCCAGGTTGCCCAAAGCCCCATCCAGCCTGGCCTTGAGCACCTCCGGGGATGGGGCACCCACAGCTTCTCTGGGCAGCCTGTGCCAGCGTGCACAGTGCCTCACCACTCTCAAAGGAAAGAATTTCTTCCTAATGTGTAATCTAAATCTCCCCTCTTTTCATTTAAAGCCATTCCCCCTTGTCCTATTGCTACACTCCCTGACCACGAATCCCTCCCCCTTTGGCTTAGACCAAACCCTGTTCCTGCACAGGGTAGGGACCCTAATTCTGCTGCCCTGTGCGTACCACTGCTCTCTGTTGTACACAGGGCGTTTGACTAGATGGAGCAGTGGTCTAATCTGATGTGGCAGCTCCTTCATTTTTATCTTTTAAGTGCTTTACTTACATGAATTAATTCTGAAAACACTCTTGTGACGTTAGTCATTGTTATGATTCCCATTTTAGAGACCCTGTGTCTAATTCTTAATTATACTAATTCTTCCTTATGCTGGTGAGGTTCCAGATCCGTGAAAGGGTCTCCCAACTCAGGGAGATGGATTGCAGAAATGTCAAGGGCAATATGAGAGTTCATTGCCCTACAGCAATATTCTGTTTCTCTACGGTCAGAGAGAAATATCGGAAGAAGAACATAAAAGAGGCTATGTTGATTTGTGCTAGGGGCTACATAGGAGTTTGCATAGCTCAAGCCTGCAAGAGGTGTTGTATTGGCCAAAAAGAAATTACTGATTTATATTTTTTTTTGGCATTTCCTTCAGTGTGCCCCCAATCTCATCAAAAGAAAGCGAAAGCTGCCTCTGTTGTCCCTTCTTTTCTTTTTGTCAGAGAACATTTAATGGAGAATTGACACACACCAGTAAAACCAGAAGAGAAGCAATGAGTTGGAGGGAGGGAGGAAGAGTTTGAGACTTGCCCCAGAATGAATATAGCAAGCCATTTTAAAAGTAGCCATCATGTGGTCAAACCAGAAGGATCTGTCTTTCTGTATTATAAAGCTAACAGTGAAATGTATTACAAAATGATTAGGAACAAACAAGCAGGAAAAATGAGTGATGAACTACTCTTAATTTCTTCCTGAGGTTGTCTTGTTCCATTCACCTTGCTGGTAGTAGTTGTGTCTGTGGAGAGAGCGGAGGTGGCAGTCAACCTATCTGTGTCCTCCTTCCTCATGGCTTCCCCCAGCCCAAGGATATGATGGACAATCATATCTGCTACAGAAGAGACAGAACTCTACACTCTCATCTGATTCTTTGGCTACATGCTCCGCTCATATCCAAGCCTAAGAAAGAAAGTGGTATACACAGAGTAGGGACCCTTGTAGCAGAGAATAGGCTTGGGAAACTGCAGAGGAGCAAAGGAAAGCTTGGAGATAGAGCATGGAGAAATTCACCCCTTGGTGTGTGTCACAGAGCTCGGCAGAACTGATAGAGAGGAGGTGCTGGGTAGTTTTAGACAAAATTGTTGTTGGGCAAGAAGCCAGAGCCCCTCAGTGGGATCAGTATTCCCCTGTGGTATTGGCAACACTGATTTCACACTGTCATCCGGGGGAGAGCAAGAAAAGTTAAGAAGTAAGATGGACCAACGTAGTTTCAGAAAACAGTCTCATGATTTTGGTGGGAGTCTCGTGGTTTTGGCATGCTGAGGCTGTGCAACTCCTAAAACTGCTAATACTGTAATACTGTTCCTACAAAGGTTTTGTCTTGAATGAAGAATGAGGAATAATTAAGATTTTTACTTAGCGTTGAGCCTATGGAAAAGCTTACAGAAACGAGACGTCTTTAGGTAGGGAAGACAGTGGGTGCAGAGGCACAGTATATGTCACATGGAAGTGCAGGAAATGAGATTTGAGAATGTGCAACAGGACCAAGGTTTGCAAGAGGGTTATATGGCAGGTCTCACATCAGCATCACAGAAGTGGGGCAGACATCTGCTTTAAAGTTCTTCACATCAAAATTATAATTGTCTTTCCATGCAAGTATGAGAGAAAATTAAGATGAGAGAAAAAAAAATAAAATAATTTAAATAATAATAATTTAAATAATAAAATTAAATGAGAGAAAATTGAGGCTCCTGACACCCCAAGATACTTATTTCAGAAATCACAGAATAGATTGCAACCGAACAGACCAGCGTAGAGTAGACTGAACATAACACACAGTTCTGCTTAAGTCATTTTAATTTTGGAGCAGACATACTACAATCTGGTAACAACAGTATGGATAGCGATGGAGGGTGGACCAAGGTTGAGAGTTAATGTTTTTGTTGTTTAGAAGTCTTCTGAGGCCTTCACGATAAGCACCCACAGAATCATATAGAAAACATATGTTGCCTGCAAAAGCCACCTCTTTATTCATCTGCTTTTTAATCAGTGATCAGAGTTCCTTAATTCATTAAGAAAACGCTCACTGAAGAGGAAGAAAGGCAGCAGTCTTGCTCTTCTCCTATCTTCTCAATCAGATGTTTCTTAGAGCTCCCATAGGTTGCGCTGTTGCTTGTCCAGTGAAGGTAAGGGGATAACACTGGTGCCTGTGAGAGCATGGCTCGCTTTGCAGCATCTTATTGCTGGTGGTAACCTGCAAAAAAAGAACAAAAATATATCTCTCAGCCCAATTTGCAATATTTTTGTTTTTCATTCCACAACATAGGACGTTATATTTGTATTGTTTAAGTGACAGAAAAAAACTATGGAGTCTCTCTGATGCTCCCCTTAATACTTCATTGCTGTCAGCAAATCTCAGAAAGGAATTGTCGTGGGAACTGCCCAGTGTCAGTACTAGGTTCTTTAGGAACCAGTCCTGGATACCTGATAGAGATTTAATACACAAGGCAGAGCCAGCTCTGGTCATCAAAGCAACAGGGAACAGTCTTGTTTGGTTTGCCTCAGAAAATCAAATTGCATACAAGACAGAAGTGAACTGGGTTAGGCGCAGAGCAGGGTAGCTTTCTCACCTTAGCATACAAAGCTATCTACCAAGCATAGTAGTGCAAGTTAGGCATGATTGCATGCCAAAAAGATCTTCTTGTGAGCAAGGAGTAGACTTCTGTAAGGGGTGGAGTTTCCAGTCTTTTTTTTTCTGATTTGTTTTGAATGGGATGCTAACCATATATTCACCCTCTGCAACATGCTGTGCTGGTTTACATCTCTGAAGAAAAAGCAGCAACTCCGTTGCTTATGAGTACAAGCCAATAAATCTAAAGGAATACACTTAAACAATTTATCCTGAGATTACATAGTTACACCCCCTTTTCAGGTAGACGGAGCTCTTAACTGTCCTTCATTGCAGAGCACTTCATTCTCTGTAGAACCAGATTCTTCTCCGTGCCACCCAGATCTCTTGATTTCCCATTAACGTCAGCTCATGTCAGCCGTGCTGAGTGTTATGAGTTGCGCTGCAGAACACTTCATATACATTAAAGGAACGAGCGCTGTGTCATTTCCAGGTCCTTCCCAGTCTGCTGCTGCTTCGTGTCCTCCTTTTGGCTGCCGCTGTGTAATACAAGTAGAAGTCAGAAAGCAAGGAGCTGTTCTGGTGGCTTTTCCCTTCATAAATCCTGCCATTTGCCACTGGCAAATCCATTTACAGTTCTCATATTTAAACATCTATTCCAATTCTGTTGCCACATTGTCTTCCTACAGAGTGGGTATCATGCAGGAGAGCTTGAAAGCTTGCTGCAGCACTGATTGCCTTTTCCACGGGAAACAGCAAACTTTATTCAGCGGCTCAGATTGAGCTTTCAGATCTCGCTTCTTGGGCTAAACCTCCCTGATGCATGCAGTGATTTATACGAAGGAAGAGCAAGCAAGAGAGAGCAATGCAAAGAAAGAGATCATCATCATGTATCTAAATTAAAAGCTGTGGTAAAATCTCAGGAGGGGAAGATGCTGCACATTTCTGGAGCTGTTCTTGTTTGTTTGGTTTTTTTTTTTGCATTTAGACTCTGGGTCTGCTCTTGGTTGAAATTCTCATAGAAATCAGGAGGTCGTAGACTTGCGTAGCTTCTAGTAGAAGGGGACCTTCTGAGAGCAGGACTTGACAGTAGCACTTTCTACATGAAGCACTATAGGAGATTTGGGGATCACCACATGAGGAAGACATGCTAATAAAATATGTGCCACATAGTAAAAACTCACCTGGGTGAAATGCTGCTCCTTCTGATATCAATGGAAATTTCCTTTTGACCAAGGGTTGCTATGGCAGCAAGCACTGGAAATGAGAACAAGGACATTTTGATATGTCTACACTGTGGATTGCAAATTATGATACCCGAATTACTTTTAAACAGTCTTGCAAGAAGTGGTCTAGTTAAGGCAGCCCGGAACGCCACGGAGCCTCATTTACCGTGCTGAGCAGCTTGCTTTCCTGTGCTCTCAGTGCCCATCCATGCCTGGGGTGGAGGAGAGGTATTTGGGGGGAAGCTCATTTTAGTTTCATGGGACAAGGAACAGACTGACAAGGAGTGGTGTAGGGAGGAAGAAACAGCATGAGAGAGGGCAAGCTAGAAAGCAGGAGAAATCCATGGAGTCAACTGGATGGAGGGGCTGGAAGCAAAAGTGACAGCAACAGAAGAGGTACAAATTACTGAGTCCAGAGACCAAAGGGTCTCTCCCCACAGCCGTGCGCTTTTCTCTGCTCTTCGGCACTCAGCCTAGGGCTCCTGTGTCTCAGCGTTTCCGTGGTCAGGCAAATACCACCAGAGCCATGGAGAAAGCATCACGCTTCCAGTGGCTGATCACGTCGTAAGCAGGTTCGACTCGTGCTGCCGAGGACGCTGCCGGCTGCGGTGGTGAAGCTCTGTATTACAGCTCCGCAGGTGCCTCAGCATCGGTGGCTCCGCGGGAATGGCATTTGGTTTTCGAGCTCGCTTTAAAAGAACACCCGGAGAAATTATATTGAAAGCGAATTACGGTTACGTTAATGTTACAAAGTCAAGCACTTAAAAGTTCGGAAATGCCACAGTTAATGTTGCCCGTGCAACCTTACTGAGGGCCCCTTGTACCATTGCTGTAGCCCGTAATTACATGACTGCACACTGCTTCTTCCACTGAACTCCTGCATCAAGTGGTCAGAGCCTCTGCATATTTCATTAGAAACACAGCCCAGGGCTGTTTTGCACCCTGCTGGATTATTAGTTTGGTACTGACCCAGAGAAGAGAAAACTGCTTGTCTGTGTCACAGTGCTCTGCAAAATCTCGTCTGGAAAGCAGTTGAGGCCTTTGATGGCATGGTGTTCCTCTGAAATCTCCTTTATCGTTCTTTGGTAGTGCCTTACCTCCCACAATCCTGCTAGAGGACTGCATGTATTTCAAACGGGAGCAATTCGTATTTCGGGGAGGCTGGGGGCACAAACTCACAAATAGCATTTAACAGACCTCATTAAGTCCAGTGCCCCATTTGCATCTGCAATGCACCTCTCTCCTGCTGAACCTGGCCAGTTCTCTGCTGGGTAAACGGGCACCAACTGCCTGGTAGGCAGATGGGATAGGGCCGCCCAGGACATTGCGTTTTAAGGGGTGGAAAATGGCAGGAACCCACCTTTTCCCATAGCAGAGGCTGATAGAGGGAATTAATAATTTTGTCACCACCTGGCAGTTCTCCATTAACAGCGAAACCCATAAAAAACGATGTTAATTTTGCCTGGAGATGTGCGTAGAAAAGATGATGAAATTAACGTAGAGAAGTTGCTAAGGCTTCTGCCTGTTTTTTTTTCTTTTTTTTTTTTTTTTTTTGGTATCTTTTTTTAAGCATCCGTACCCAAAATGCAAAGTGAGAGGGAATCCCAGAGCTCCCTCTTGAAGACCAGCAGCCAGCTGCGTTTTAAACTCCTTCTCTGCTTTCTCTTCGTATTGAGAGCAGCGCCTGCAGGTTAGCCGTGCCCGTCTAAAAGTTTGTGTACAGGAGATGCTCATAGCCCCGATGGGGAATTTATGGGTCCGCTGCCGTGGCTGTAACCCTATTTGCAATACAGAGGATGTATTTGAAGCACGGGGAAGATTACCTGCCTCGCACCGTCAATTCACCCCCAGCCTTGCTGCCACAAGCTAGGGGAGGGGGGCAACGGTGTGTGTGTGTGCCCTGAAACACGGAGAAAGTCCCCAGCCTCTGACAAGGGATGGTTTTGGCAGGGTAGGGTGCCAGCAGCTGCGTTACCTGCCGTCTGGCTTCTGCGGGGGAGCGGGCGCCTGTCCGCACCTTTCCGAAGAGGACTTTGCAGAAGTGTCATAAATACCTCCCCTGCCTGCCACGCAGCGCTGCCACCGCGCTGTTTATCGCCAGGATTAATCCATTCGAGCTGCACTTCAGATTGCAACCCGGGCTAGAACGGATAGATTGCTTTGCCACCTATTTTTAGGTATAACTTTTTTTTCCGTTCCCGGTGCCTGGGACTCATCTATTCCACTACCTGGCACTGCCTTCTCGCAGCATCTCTGTACGTATCGAGCAGATACTCAATTTATCTGTGTGGATGTAGACATCCGTAGCCGAGATACGCTCCCGGAGCTTGTGTAGTCCCAGAATCAGAAATTTCCACCGATCCACCAGGAAAAATTCAGCTGAGCGGCGCCGCGGTCTCGCTTCCTATGGCCAGAAGTAGCAGGGGAATCTGAACTCCCCTTGCCACCCTGCAGGGACAGGTAGATGTGAGGGCTCCAGGAACGTGTGCATCTTCGTGTCGGTGAAACCTCGTGGGGCGTGTAAAAAGGCGAGGGAAGGGATCTCCCAGCTTTTCGGAGAGGGCCCCCCCGTATAACGCCATCTGACTCGGTACTTTTTTGTTTGGTGGTAAGTTTTAATAGTTACCCTTTGAGGATTTTCCAGGCTGGCTTATCTGAATACACCAACAGTCTTTTTTGTAATATTCGCATTTCCCCTTTGGTTCAGCCGAGCCCACTGACAGATCATTCAAATTCAATTGTTTTATGTCTAAGCCGAACAGCTAATTAAAGTAGGGATGATTAACCTGACTGGCAGTGTCGCTCTCTCTCCCTCGCTCCCTCCCTCCCTCCCTCCCTCCCTCCCTCCTGTTCCAATCAGTCTTTTTCTCACACTCTCTCCCTCTCTCTCCCTCTCTCTGTCTTTTGCTCTACTGTGTGTTTTTTTTTTTTTTTTTTTTTTTTTCCTCTCTCCTAAACGTGGTCTGCTTGCTGATGGCAGAATGGCACTCGGAGATTTGTGCATTGTGTCTGGTTTCCTACGGGCAGGCTGACCCAGTGCCTCTAGGGACTTATCAATAGACCACTCAGAAGAGACAGAGACAGGAGAAAGGAGGAGGGGTGGGGGGGGTGGGGGGGAGAGAAAGAGAGAGAGAGGGAGAGGGAGAGAGAGAGAGAATCAATATCAAGAATAGAAGGAGCTCCGAAGCCATTTTTTTTTTTTTTTTTTTTTAAAGAAGTATCAGGACTTGGGAAGAGGGTGACAAAGAAGGTTTTTCAAAGAGGCAGTGGAGGAGGTTCTAATAAATTTGGAAGGAAACAGTTCCCTGTCTTGGGAAAAAAGGAGAACTCCTGGCTGATTAGCATTCACACCAGGTATGAGATGTTCCCTACCCCTTATCACTGTCGCAACCGAGATGGGAAAAGCTTTTTTTTTTCTCTTTTCCTTTTTTTTTTTTTCTTCTTTTTTCCTTTTTATTTTTTTTTTTTTTATATTTTTTTTCCCCCCCTCTCTGCTCTGTAAGGAGCCGGAGCGAGCGTGGTATTTTGGTATGTCTGTGGCTGGTGGCAGGGGGAAGAGAAGAGGAGCTGTGGGCATCGGTGGTGCCGGGAGCAGGGAGAATGGAAGCAGGGCAGCGGGGAGGGGGCGGCGGGGAGCAGAGGCTGGCTGGAGCGCGGTGCTGCGGTGGCTCCTCTTTGTGCACCCCCGGGGGGGACTTGGAGGGGGGGGGAGGTTTGCCCAAGTTCATCGCTAGCAGGTGGATTTAGGCAGGGAGTTACTTAACGCTTGACCGCCAGTTTTGAAAAAAAAAAAAAAAAAAAAAAAAAGGAAAAAAAAAAAAAAAAAGACCTGCTTCCTATGTCTATTAAAGGAAGCTCCAATTTTTTCCCTCTCTCTCTCTCTCCTCTCTCTCTCTCGCTTCCCTCTCTTCCTAACCAGACAGCGGGAGGGTTTCTGGCTCCCAGCCAGCCCAAAAGCCTCTAAGTGTTTTGCACTTGTTTCAGGGAGCCCGGGGATTTTTTCAGCATTTTCACTAGAGAACAAAGAGTTCTTTACAAAGGAAGGGGGAGAGCGAGCTTAACGCTGGAGATATGTTTTTCTATTTTTATTAGGGATTTTTTTTTTTTCCCTCCTAAAAAGAAAGAGACAGAAGCAAGGCAGAGAATGTGTGGCAGCAGCAAAATAGATTGAAAGGAAATTCAGTTCCCTTACCTCCAAATTGTAATTTGGAATTAATAAGAACAGGAATGGAAGGGGGACGAGACCAAGTGAGTTTGATATGTCGTTCTTTTCTCCCTTTTTTTCACTCTCTCTTTAAATCCGATTGCTGTTTTGCCAAGTTACCTAGTCTTTTTTTCTTTTTTTTTTCTTTTTTTTTTTTTTTTGGCATAAAAGTTGTACTGTGAGCAGTTTCTGTTTACTTAAAAAATTAAACAATAAATTCTTACCGGGGGAAGAAAAAGAGAAGGGAACGGGGTGGTTTCACTGAGAAATAAATACGTTAGTGAGAACAGAAATCTTTCACTTTCTGTCACTTAGAAAAAAAGTTGGTAATGGCTTGTTGAAGCTGGGATCCTAAAATACAGATGGGGCACCAACGTCTGTGTCCATGGACTCAGCTTTTCCCTGACCATCTGTCTAAAAGTCACCTCTCATTGGCAGCTCAAATGATTAGTCGGAGCTCAGGGATTTTTTTGTTTGTTTGTTTGTTTGTTCCTCCTGGTAGATGGGACCCTCTCTCCAAGGGCTCCATTTCGTCCTCCGAGTTTACTTCTCTCCTAGAGCCACAAATTGAGGATTTTGGGACGGACCTCCTGGCACTGGAGATTTTTTGTTCTTCTGACTGTGTTTTTTATATATACACTCTTTGTGTATTCGCTACGTGGAAAAGGCATAGACCTTTCCACGCACTGTATAGAAAAGGAATAATGCATCATATTTGAGGAGGTGTTTAGACTGGAAATTTATTGCATCTGGTATATAACATACATGATATCTTCTCTACACTGTCTTCTGTGCAATGGTTAGGATTTGAGAACATGTTTGAGAATATATACCAGTGCAAATTCAGTAGCTTGGGGAAGTGCTTTATTTAGCCAAATTCTGCCTTCCTTCCTTTATTGATTTGTATTTTCAGGGCTTTGACAAATTACCAGTCTCGAAACTGCATCGTATATCAGCTGTAACAGAAAACAAGAGAGGAAGCTGTAGATTATATCCACCCCGTAAGAATCATCAGCACGCGCTATATAGAACTAGGTGAAATTACCAGAGAGTTACAACAATCGTTCCTGGATGCAGAGCGTTGTTGCTACAATACCTTTAATTTTATATTCATGCTGCACGCTTCCCTCGGAAGAGGTCGTGTGTAACAGCAACGTAGGTATCACAGATGTATCTGTGGCACTGTTTTTGAGCAACATCTCTGTGTCGTGTGAGTGTACACTGAGAATTAGTGCGCTTACAAATCCTCAGACGATGAAAAGGGGGGAAATTGCGTCCTTTCGCTCTGCCTGCACCGCTGTGGGAACGCCACTGTGCCGTAGAGGCAAAAAGTCCCGGTGGACACAGCCCGTCCCTTGCAAAAGTGAAGTAAAACCAGGCATGGCGAGGGAAACCACCAGCTAAAACACAGCTTGATGTTTGTAGGGGCTTCCACCCCACCGGCTGTGCTGGCAGGGCCCTTCCCTCCCCAGGGCTCTGGCGAGCACGGCTTTGGCAGCAGCAGGAGGGTGGTGAGCGGCCTCGAGCCCCCTGCTCTCAGCCCAGGATCCCTTCCCTGCAGGTGCCCGGGGTGCCCTGCTTTTGGGTGGGTAGTGGGGAGAGCAGCCTCCACTCGAAAGTACTTTGTGGGCTCCACCGGGTTTCGTAAAACGCTTGGTGGGGGACGGACGGAGCTCCAAAAAGAGCTCGTTGTTCTGTTGGCAAACCTAGGAAATAGATGAACTTTTGGCAAATCGCAAATCCCTTTCTTTTATTTTAAATCCTCCTTTTCCTCCTTCCTCTGGAGAGCTTTCCCAACTCCTGACGGTTTTCATGGTCTGAGTGTTTTCTGTGACTTCTCTCTATTGCTTTCTCACTCTTAAAAAAGAAAAAAGAAAAAAAAAAAGAGATAAAAAAAAATCAGAGGAAAACTAAACAAAAGAGCCCTGAAATGGGACTTGGCCTTTGAAGTTTTCCATAGGATAAGCAGTCTCTATTTTTTCCCTCCCTGAATCTTTTTTCTTCTTCCCTCCCTCCCTCTTTTTTTTTTTTTTTTTAATATAACATGCTTTTGTGAGCATTTTGTATCTGCAACCATGGAGCTGGTGACAGAAGAGGGAGGGCAGAGAGAGCTGAAATCTAGATTTAGTCCCCCTCAATCTCAACCAGAAGGCATCTCCCAGCGACTGTCCCTGCTTCCAGAAGTGCAGAGAAAGACGATAGCCGTCTTTTGGGGACTCTTCGTGGACCTGACCTGAGAGCAACACGTTCACAGTACAGGAGAAAAGAGAGAGAGGGCAAGAAAAAAAAATAAAAAGGGGGGAAAGAAAAGCTCTTTGAGCAGTCACACACTGGCTCTTTCTTCCTGTAGGCAATCCGCTCCAGCTCCTGGCGACGTGTCCTGCACTATCAGATATCATATGACTCTTTATTTGGACTCCCGTTAGCAGTATGGGCCTGTTAGGAGTCTGTTTGTTTTCTTTTCCTTTCATTTCCTTCTCCCCAGTTCCCCCCCGGTTTTACGTGCGCCTGTGTGAGTGTATTCCTTTTATAATCCCTCTTTCTGTGCTGAAGCTTTAGAGAAAAGAAGAAGAAATAAAAAAAAAAAACTTAATTATTTCCAAGGGCTGTTTTTAATCCTCTGCCAAAATTGGAGTTCATTGTAGAGCTGAAAAAATAACAAACACCTTTCCTTTTTATTTCTCTCTTTTACCTCTTCCTCGTCCCTTTCTCTCACTTGTCGATGTGTCCACACACACGTGTCTGTCCTTCTGGCTTTCCTGCCCTGGTCGGTGAAGTTAGGATGCACCTGTATCAGTCTCAGCAAGAACACGGAGCTGCCTATGGCTGCCCCTGCTAACCTGCGCCGTTTGTTCCACTTCCCTAAACTTTTACCTGTTTGTTTATTTAATTTGGGCACCTTCTACTCGCTGACTTTGAAAAGCTGCTGGGTAGCGAGCCGCATGCTGGGCTTTTCTGCATTTAGGTGAGGAACGGGGAAGTTAGCGCCGTCAGAAAATGAAATACTGCGCTCCGGGAATACAGGATAAAGTCCGAGGTATAAATTAGAGCTGCTTCATGCATGCCATCCACACAAGTTTGCTGTACCAGAACGCTGGTGCCTAATAATAGGACGGAAAGAGCCAGACAGCAACTAGGAATCGGAGGTGGATAGCCAAGTAGAAGAGCAATATTTATGATACTGAGTCACATTTTAGTTAAGCAAGATGACTTCTGCTCCTATTTGTGCTGGTTTTAGCAATGCATTATTTAGATAAACACTGCTCGAAAACTTTTTACCTGGAAATGCAAAGTCACGTCAACAGAAACAATGAGTTGCCATAAAACATTAAATTGTTGCGAGAAAAAAGGTCTGTCTTTCCAAAACAGAGGTAATGTTTTGTTTTGATACTTTCCTATGCAATGTTTTCATTTCTGTTTTTGAACTAGGGATTTATTTTGACAATTGTTCAGAATTGATTTTTAAAGGAAAAGGAAAAAAAAATCCTTAAACACATTTCAAAATGAGAGGGTTGGGGGGGGGGGGTGTTGAGAGTGTTTGGGAGGAATTCAGTGTTTGTTTGTTTGTTTCATTTTTGTGCACCCTGAATTGTAATATGCTTTGGCAAGCAAACCAGAAAACGAGCTTTTTACACTACTTTGCTCCCTCTGTAATTTCTGCTGTGTCTTTGTGAAACTCCGCGTTGTTTCCATCTGAATTTGGTACGATCGTCACAGCCGAAATCCTGTTGGCTCTGCAGAGACACAAAGGAGTTAGTGACACTTTCTGTAAGAGGTGGGTGCTTTGGCTGGCCAGCCGTGCCACCACTCACACTGCTCCGCCGCTGGCTGGGCTCAGGCTGATTGCCCCGCTCCAGGGAGAAGCATGTGTATGTGTTTTTGCCCATATATACAGTTTGTACTGACACTCCTGTTAGCGTAGCTGACTATATTCTATAAGTTTCAGCATTTACTTGCTGGTGTATACTTAGGCCAGTGTACAAAAGCAGTCTTGTGTGCAAGGCAGGTACAGAGTACAGATTTTTTGTTACAAATCCAGGAACAACTGTATTTCGCTCACGCCGTGTTGAACCACATCTAGGTGGTGTTGTTTCTTTTTTCTTATCTAGCTGAGGCACCTTCCCACTGAAGCCAGTACAGGTTTTCCTGAGAAGGGGCTAATTAAAAACAGAGCTAGAACATTGGGATTTCGGGTGATCCCCTAGGGCTGGACACCAGAAACCACAACATGAGGTGCATGCGCTCTGTGGTGGCGTTGTTAGACCTGAGTGGAGATGTCTCCTGCAGTCTGAAACTTTATATTTATATGCTCCCAGATCTTTCAGAAAATTACCAGTTGTCTAAAGTGTCACTTAGTTGCTCTCAACAACAGATCTTTCCTTCTCACTGGTAATCTGAATGAGAAGGAAGAGAGTCTTTGACCTCAGACAATATTTTGAGGCTCCTTGCCTTTTCTCTCTTACTCTAGAAACTCGAACCTGGCTTTGTTTTAACATTTTGTGCCGAGGCACATTCGTGGTCCTGAGGCAGGAATTCCGGACTTTGCTGGAAGAAATTTGGTTTTGAAATAAGTGTTACGAACGTTTCAAAACTGCATGCTGTTCATGCATGGTACATTATGTTCCCTGCTACCCTACGCACGCTCCAGCCGTCATAGCTGCCGATATTTATTTGTGAGCTCGTTCTCATAGCCGCCCGTGAATTCGGTTGCCTCAACAGTCAGCAAACAGCTCAGCAGCAAGGCCAAAGCTCGAGAGCCGTGGCCACATGAGGTCTTGTGGGTTTGTGGCTATTTCGGCAGCTTTGGTTAAAGAAAAAGCCTGCTCTTCTCAAACTTCTGGGACTTTGCGTCTTATTTCAGCGTTACTCTAAGCTCAAATAATGGCAAGACACATATTTAGCTACCTGGTTGCATAAATACGGTGAAGGGCCGCAGAAACTTTCAAGCCAAGTGCTGCGTTTAGGTTTCCAAGCACGGCTCTGGGCTGGGCCGGGTAGGCCAGATCCGTTGCTGATGAAGTTTTGTTAGCATAACTTGGAATCGGTGGAATTGCACCAAAGTTGTGCTTTGACTTGGCTTAATTTCACAGCTTTCATCTGACTTTTTTTTCACAAGCCAGCCCAATCCGGATCTATTCAGTGCTTGGGAGGGTGATAGCCAAGGGACAAAACAGCTTGTCTAACACATGTCTCTTTAGTGCACCAGTGTGTGGCTCGTGGGGCCTCAGACGGGATCACCACCGTTAGAGAAATACATTTTCCAGCGGTGTAATAAGTTGTCCTGTTGCTTCCCGGTGTCAGGGATCTCTAGTTCAGCACTCGGTGAAAATGTCTGCTTGCAGAAGAGGTTTCCCTTTCATTTAACGTTTCATTAGTGCATAAAACTCATGTAAATCTGATGTGGCCAGTAGAAGGAATAAATTCAGGTTTATTTTTGCCAGGACGCATGTATTTATTCTGTGTCTGTATTAGTGTTATGGTGAGATGATATTTCAACCTAAACACCAATTTCAGTGGTTTACCACTAAAAAAGCTAGCTGAGTTGAAATGTCAAGGACTCATTCCAAGCTCAGAGGTGAAGCTTATATTATTTTGGAAAATATGAAGAAAGTCTTGGTTACTTTTTTCTTTTTTCTTTTTCTTTTTTTTTTTCATGTGTGTTGTACAGTCACACTAAGACAGGAGCATTCTCTGGTTAACTAATTACTGAAACCCATTAATTTTTCCCCTTTCATTTTATTTTTAATTTTTTAGTGTTTCTTCAATACAAAATTAAAATTATAAGGAGCTAATTTCCTTAAACTAATTAGACTTAGAATTTTAATCTCACAAAACCCAGGAAATTCCAAGCGATGTTTTTTTGTAATTCTGCCATGTTGCACATGCCTCTCTCCTCTTTGAAACCCTTGTATTGGCCTTCAAAAAATCCTGGGAAAACACTCAACACTTGCCTGAGCCAGCCTTGTCGGTCCAAACTCTCCTGAACTTCTGGCATTATTAGGCATCCAGATCCAGATTTTCTGATTCGAGCTCATCTCTTTTGAAAATAATAACATGGAATTTCCAGACATCTCTTTATACGAACTTAATATTTAAAGAAAAATTAATAAATCTGAGTGATTATGTTTCCACTGAAGCCAGCAGAAGCAGAATCCACTTCCTCTGGGTAAAATTTCTCATGGCACTTTCCAGAACTTGATTTTTGCTCAGATGGCCTTTTCAGTTTTGACCATCCGAAGAGCAGTAAGTTAGTTACATAGGATATTCTTTATGTAGTCCTTTGAATAGAACCCATAACACTCTGACCTGGTAATTTCAACTACATATCCCATAAAGCCTAAAAAGCTAGCGTGAGAAACATTTTTTTTTCCCCTCCTCCCAGAAAAAAATGGTTTTGTGATGATTTCTTTGGCTGGAGAATCAGGAAATACCAATGAAAACTGTGTAGGAAGATGCCAGAGTCTTCTTCAGTGAGATCAGCTGTTCTTTATTTTATTTATTTTTTTTTTTTTTTGCGTGGTTGGTTGGTTGTGACTTTTTTTTGGCTTGTTGAGATATATCCCCATAATCTTCAGAAGCCACAGAAAATTGTCAGTGCCACAATAACCCTATAAAGCTGGAAGGAGCAAGACAGAGCTCATCTGAGGATGTCTTCCCCACTAATGGTATGAGCCAGCAAGTTGGTTTTGTGCTTTAGTTTATGCTATTCCCTGCACGTTGCTGAAGCACCAGGCTGTACACTGCAAGGAATCTTCCCCTCTGTTACTGGTCATTTTTTCCCTCCTGGTCCACTTCTCCAACTTTTGTTGGCATGAAATTGTCACCAAATTCAGGGTGAAACGTCTGTCTGGAAAGCATGGCAAAATTGATGCTCTTATAGTGTCTGCTGCTGATGCAGTTAAAAATGCAATCTATCACTCAAACAAACAAAAAGATATATAGCAGAAAACAAAAGGGAACATTTATTTTGAAGCCTCTTAATTTTGTGTTAACCTCACGTCAGATATCGTAAGACTGTTCTGATGCTTGCTTTGGAGGACTTTCATGAAACTCTGTAGAGCTGCACAAAGCAGAAACAGAGACTGAGAAGCTCTCTTTTTTTCTGATCAAAACGAAATAATGTGCCAACGAATGATGACAGAAACCTGGAGAGCTGTAGGTGCTCCCTTTTGTCGGAGATATAAAATAGAGATTCAGACTGCCGTTAAAGATTGCATAATGTCCTGGCTAAATTTCAATTAAGGTAATTATATTTGGCCTCCTTGAATTCCCTCTGAAGTGTCAGTTGGGTACGGTGATATTCACTTCCTGGCCTGAACCATATCATTATGGTGTGGAGCGTAGTTAAGCAGCTGCCACTTCCCGCTCCGGGGACGGCTGCATTTCAGCGCCAAGCAAAGTAACCGCCTTGGAATTTGGTCAGAACAGCATTAGCAAACACTTCTCTCCCGTACCTTCACTTGTCTCACAATGCTTGTTATAAAAAGTGTTGACCTGAGCCTCTTCCCTTGTGCAGCCTGGTGGTACTTGTACGATTTATCTCTATTCTGGAGATGAGGAAACCGAGGCATGGAGATGTTGAGTGACTTTTCTCAGTGCACAGCAAGTCAGCATCAGAGCCAGGAAGATAACATGGGAATCCTGGATCCCAGTCCCGTGCTGTAACTGCTAGGAAACACTACCCCTCCGAATGCAAGTTATTGTTATTAAGATGTGGTTTATCTTTCATGTGAGTTGCCATCTGTTATATTGCCTACTTGCTATTAGTTACGAAAGCTATTCACATTTTAAACTGTTTTGCATTCTCACAGCTACTTAAGTCCACAGTAGACTTTTTGACAACAGTAACAGCACTTCTCATGTGAAAGTACTGGACAAATATTAACTCATGTTTTCTTAGTAAATTTTTGCAATGCCATAAACCCACGGTTAAAAATGAATTTAAACAGATCTTGAAAAGTCCACTTACTTGGTACTGGTTCGTTCCATTTCTGTTAGTTGTACCATAGTTAAGACATGACTCTATTTTCTCATAGTTATGATGACGAAGATGAATTTCCAAATGGTAATTGAATGTAAATTGAGTCATTGATAACTCTATGTATCTTGGGCCTAGCAGCTCTGTGGCTGCTAAGGTCTTTCAAAGATGTAGTAGAAAAAAAAATGTATTAATCTTGAGCTCTTCCTGATGCTTCTGGGGACCTCACTGAGCCACAGAGAAGTAGGTCAATTTTATTGGAGGCAGTCAGGAAAAGCCCCGAGCAGACACTGGGGCAGGGACTGGAGCTGTGAAATGAGAAAAGACTCTTGAAAAGTAAAAAATCCTGTGTTTTTCTCTCTGCATATGGATGGGTTGTAGGGGAATGCAATCACCATTTTTAAGACAACCAGAAAGCCTTGGCTTGGGAAGCGGAAACCCCAGCAGAAAGGGAGAAATATCCTTGTAGCTGAGGAGGGAAGAAGGTGTCCCAGAGTGTCCAACATGTACGAGCAGGTGGGAGCAATGGGTGAGACTGCCAAGCAAACTCAGAGGCAGCTTGGATGCTGGTGCCTTTTCATCTCTGAAGATGGTCAAGCAGCAAGGACCCTTGTGGTAGTCCTGTCTATTTACCTTCATGTGGTAAAGCCCACTGCATTTCTTAAAGCTCACATCTTCTGGTGAGCTAGAACGTATCTTTCAGAAAGACAGGTAATCCTGAAGTCCTTAAGTAAAGCCTGACCACTTATTTAAGTCAGCTGTTCCAAAGTCTAATGTGTGTTTCATTTCTACTGAATCTGAATTTGCCGTCTAACTTCAGCTACTCCTTTGCCTGATGTATCAAGGAGCCCTCTACTGTCAGAAATCTTCTCCCCATACTTGGTATCAATAAACTTTACTGGTCAGGCTGATTGGTGGTGAATTTTTGACAGCCATGGTACAGTTTGAAGGTATGGGATACTGACTAGTGGAATTTGAAGTGAGATGTGAGGAATTATTGGTGTCAGAAAAAAATGGCAAAACCTAGAAGAGAAGCAGTATGCAGAAGCAGTGGGTTTCTTTTTTGTGAGGTGAGGCAGAAATGAAAGAAATACACGGGCAAAGGTGAAGATCCAGTTATAAAGAGGGAAAGAAGCAGGAAAATAAGAGCAAAGGTCTTCAGAATAGATACAGAAAATAGTGTGAAGAGAGAAGCATCCTAAAGCTATTAAAATACAGTAAAGAAACAAATGTAGTCTGTAGTGGTCAATAAGGTCAGGACAAATGGGGAATACCAAATTATGTTAAGAAAGTAACAAAAAGTAGCGGTAATTCACCTTGGGTAGTAGGGACTAATGCTTCTCAGTCAGTGGGTAGTTTCCTATCTCACAGGAGGCCACCGGGCTTAGCTCATTATGGCTTTGAAAATGTACTGCTTAATCTTCATGTTAGTGAGGGGCTGGTATGGTTTTAAAGGGTCTGAACACATTCAGACTCTGTGAAAAAGACTGGCCAAATTTTCTGCCCAAGGCCCCTCTGTGTTCAGGATTAAAACTCCAGTGTTCAGGGCATAACGAAAGGGAGGCCTAATTAGGCGAGAGAAAGCTCTTCGTACATACATAGCTATTTTTTTTTCCTAATGACAGAGGAACAAAGAAGAGGGTAAAACTTTCTGAGGGTAACTGTACTTTCGGTTTTCTCAAGTTCCCTCTGTCCCCATCAGCCTCCTCTGTAGCAGGACCGCTGCTCGCACCAGGGGCTGGAGCATCACGGGTTGGACCCGTTCCTCACCCCAGCGCCCTCTCTCTGCTCAGTCTTGGACAAGTCCTTTAGTACCCTTGTTCCAAGTTGCTCCAAACCACTCCAAAACTAGCCAGTGGTTTCCTGCCTCAGGGGCAGCTGAGAAGATTGGACCGATATGGCCTGTAAAATGCTACGAAGCCATTAGGCACAAGCAGTAAGGTTGTGTTCACATTTGGTTTTCACATATCTCAGTATAAAGAGCTCTTGCAACTTCACCTCAAATTTTGTGTCGTTTCTCTCGTCTTCCCTTCACCACTGCAATAATTCTGGTGCTGTTTGTCACTGGTGCTACAAAAGTGCTGTGTGTGAGTGTAATTAATTCTTTTCACTTTGAAGGTATTAGTGTTCTCTTCTCAGATCTTGATAAAATCCTCCGGCCAAGGTAAAATTCTGGTTGTTTTCTATTATGAAAAAAAAAATACTTTTTTCTAAAGGACTTAGGTTTTCTTTTCAAAACACATGCCAACTCCTAACTGATCTGGGAAAATAGAGTGAGACAAAAGATAATTTCTAAGTTGCCATTGTAGGCCAAGCACTGAAATGCTGCCAATCTGGACCAATCAGAGTTAGCTTTCAAGAAGATACATGCCTTTGTCGTACACTTAAAGATGGAAAGAAAAAAAAGAAGAGAAAAAAAAAAAAGCCAGCCCTTCAGACTGGTTTTGTGTAGCTGACTTGTCACTGATTTGAATGAAGTCCATGGAAGTAAACTCCACCACACTCACTACTTGCTAGAAACACTTCTCTGGGTATTCTTGTTGATTGATGGATCACTGAGGGTTGTATTCTGACATCTTTCAAACAAGGCTATCCCCTTGCAGTTGTGCAAGAAAAGAAAAGGAAAAAAAAATTTACTCGGAGAAGAAAGCAAAAACTGTTGGAAACATGAAAGTCATTTCTAAAGCCATTTCTGCCTGTCACTGGTATGAGAAGAATTTTCATTCTCTTTAAGGCTATTTAAAATATACTTTGGGGCTAAAATAACAGAGAAGATGATCCAATCCATTCTCAGTCCTGAAACCATAATGGGTAACAGATCCTCATTTCCACATCTCATCCAATGAGATAGCTTACTGGAAGAATTGGTCAAGAAACTTCATTACTGATTGCAAAAAAAGAAAAGTAAAAAATAAATGAAAATGTTCTCTTTCCCTTTCCTCTCACTCTTTTCTTCAAGGCAGAAAAAAAAAAAAAAAAAAGTGTTTTTATTATTTAATCAAAGATAACTCTCAGTTTCATTTGTTTCAATTTCTGTGAAATTTAGTTTTCCTTTTTCTTTTCCTGAGATGAAATACCAGGAAACTGTGAAAGCAGTTAAAATTTTCATTAAAATTTAGCATTTTTAATTTGGTATAGAAGTTTGTTCTCTCACTTTTTGCTGCCCTCCTGCCTCTCTTTTCCATATTCATGCACAGACTCCTGGCTGACTCTGAATGGCACTTAACTGCTTCACTCATTAGAATGAGCGAGTGGCAGCTCCATAACTTTGTTGATTTAAGGTGAGATCATGGTAGGGACCACCCTGGATTCTGGAAATCACACTGCTTCTTGAAGATATTCTTCGTGAAGCAAGGAAGGAAAATGATAGCATCACTTCTAATCGGGATGAATATCATTGCAGTCAGCAGTAGGTGTCGCAAGCTATATGGGTACATCAGGGATCTGACATTAAAACTCTTGTGTACATAATGTTTCTGTCAGTGTTTCTGTCAGTCATGCACAATCCCTGATTTCTCTGTTTTGGCTTGTTTTCCACATTAGGACATCTTGGCACAGGTAATAAACCTATGTTTCTTTCATTTATTAGAGAGATTACTTAAGTAGTTACGTATGTAGATGGCACCGATATTTGGAGTCATTCCTGATGAAAGACCAATGCTGCTGGCTTGGTCTGAGCTAACATTTATCTCCACGTTGAAAGCATGCTGTTTCTTCAAAGTATTCAAAGACAACAGTGAAATTAGGATGCTCTGTGATGATGAAATTAAAAGCTATCATTTTAGAATAGGTGTTGATACTGTTTTTCTGTCCACCTGTAGCACCTTTAGTACTCAGCTGAATGGTAGGAGCATCAAGGAGGAAAACTGAATGTACATTATTGACCAGATGGGTGCAGCTGCTTTGTTAATTTCCCACTGTTTTGTATTTGAGCTGTTTATTTCCAGTGTCTGGCTGTCAGTCATCACATGAAGTAGAACTGAAAGACTCTTCCCCTGCTATCGGACCTCAAGTCATGGGTGGCCCGGTCTCCCCAGGTTGCTCTGCCGTTTAGTTCTGTCTTCCCTAGTTTCTGTCCTCTCTAGGTACAGTTCTGCAACTGGGATCGCAGTTGAATCTACTTCCAAGAAATGCAGACAAAAGAGAGACAGAAATTTATTTCAGTGGGATTAGAGGAAGCCTTGAGTGATCTGACCCGGTCAACAAACGTCAGGAAGCATTGCTGCTTGTGGAAAAATAAATGTTTCGTTATTGCTGTTAGACAGATCCACCTCCATAAAACACCTGGAAGTGGTCCGCAGACCACAGACA
Organism: Aythya fuligula; assembly: GCF_009819795.1. Classification (NCBI taxonomy): domain Eukaryota; kingdom Metazoa; phylum Chordata; class Aves; order Anseriformes; family Anatidae; genus Aythya; species Aythya fuligula. The sequence goes on from NC_045559.1 coordinate 87,801,125, forward strand.
GAATGTCACTGAGGTTGATTTTTTCAAAAATGAGGAGAGAGAGCAGATTTTAGAGCTAAATTGATTATCAAGCAGGGTGAGGAAGTAATCTGTCACATCTGAGTCTCATATAGAAACCAAGTCTGTTATAGGGTGATGTCCCTTTCATCGGATGTTGACCACTGTAGGGGGAAGGACATCAGACTGCCCAAAGCATTACTCTGATGAGAGGAGCTCACAGGAGAGATATGTTGCTTGCGGCGAGGCTGAAGGTGAATGAGGTAACCACAGAGTGCGCTGCTACGGATATAGATTGTGGAAAGCACTGCTAATAGAGGGGGCAGCTGGTTGGATTGAGCATGGCAGCACCAGGGACTAGCTGTTCTCTTTCACCATCCCAGGGTGAGCTTAAACCTGCTGCTGGTAGTAATGGAGAATAGTTGATACAGATCAGCCTCGGCCGAAGTAACAGCATTGGCATCGGGAGTAGAAAGTTTTACAGATTTCTGTATGTGCACTTGCTACTGGTGTTCCTGGTGGGTGGCTGAATCATCCTGATGGCATTCAACAGGAACCAGCTGCTGAGAATATTAAAATGCAAGCATTTATTCCTCTAGAGAGACAGTAGCATCTGCAAAGTTTTCCTGTCTTGATAGTACAGATAATCCCAGGGAGTATTCTCTAGTAGTTTTTAACTCTCAATTCATTTATGCATTTTCTTTAAAGCCGTATGTGCTTTGTGTCTGCTCAGAGAGGCAAGCCTAGTCTTAGATCTGAGGCCTCAACAGGTCCCAAGCAGATAGTTTGCAAGCCCTCTGCTCAGGCTGAGGAACCTTATGTGTGAAAAAGAAGCTGGGCTTTCCCTTCTTCCCTCTCCCCTGTTTTGTTTTGTTTTGTTTTGTTTTTTCACCCTCCTTTCTCAGAAAGGACGCCTTGGAGGCTGGTATGCAGCGGAGCAGGAATCCTTTGCCATGCCACAATTCTGTGACTTGCCTGTCAGTGTGAGGTTTGGCTTAAAATTCATCGTGACAGCAATTCTAAGAAATGGTAAAAATGGCAAGAAAGTGATTTACTGAGCTAATAGATGAGGATGTTGAGCACACACCCATTGTTTTTTGTATTTGCTGTCATTAACCCCATCAGGAACAGGGAGTGCTCAGCACCCCCCAGAAGCAGGCTCTAAAGTCTGACAGCCATAATACAGAAACTCATAACCAGCACATCTGAGGGAAGGGAAAAAGAAGGTAGTAGCAACAGTGGGAAAATAAGACGACAATTTCTCCTTTTAAGCCTTTTGCTCAGCTCTGCACATCTCTTCTGCTTTCCTTACAATGTGTTCTCATGCTAATAGTGTGTGAATTCACATGCTAACGGTATTCATAAGAAGGGAATGGCAGAGATTCTGCCCGTGACATATGATGTGAGAAAAGGTGCAGGATTGTTTTATGGGGAAAGGGAAACGCAGTTCTTACAAGTGCGGCTGCAGTGTTGGCACGAAGAGGAGAAACAAGCTGTAGTCAGCCAGAGCTGTGGCAAAAGCAAGGGTGGGGATTGTGAGTTTATTTAAAAGGCAGCATAATTTGGTGTGTTCATCCGTGTAGCATTTTCTGAAGGTATTTTAGCCTTTTCTAAATAACCTTGTGTGAAATACCTGCCTAAATGCAAGGCAGTGAATAGCCTGGCCCTGTTTTTTCCAAGCTGGGGCACCAGCACATCTGAGTTAAAAGAACCAGTTCTCCCAGCACAGCAAACCTCCACTCCTGCGTCCACCTCTCATCATCCCCAGTCATCCTCAGAGCCTGGCAGGATGTGTCAACAAGTCAAGGTTTTGACAGGATCTTACAGACACAACAAGAGAAGCTGCAAACACTACTCTCTAGCGTTTATTGATAGCCTCTCTCGTGATGTGACAGGCCAAGGAAAGCTGTTGTAGGAGAGGTGACAGCAACAGCAGCACTTTATAGCCTTTCCTGATTTTAGCTTTGCCTTGGAAAGAGCTGCTGAAACCTCTTAGCGGTGTTAAGACATATAGTTTAATCTCAGTGAGGCATCACAGTGATGATGCATACATCAAAGACTCTGTTGTGCTTTCCCCTTTTTGTGTGAATTATGTTTGCTCATTTGTTTAAAAAAATAGCATAATGATTTCAATTTTAAGAGGCTTAAGCCCAAAGCTTTGGAAAGTCTTAACAAAGAATGATTTAATGAACTAGCTATTGTGTTTATTGTTATGCTCAGCTACTTAAGTATGTCATAGGCTCTGCAATACAAACAATTAATGGTCAAGCTTCTGAGCTCAAGTGCTAAGGTCTTCTGCTTTCAGAAAAGGAGAAGTAGCATTTGAGGTCTGTTCCCACTTAAGCAGTAGTGCTATAAAACTCCAGTGGATTTAGACTTAATGGCTTGGAGTTGGATTTGTTGTTTGTTTGTTGGTACAACAAAATAAAGTCGAACTTAATCCTGAATAAGAGCAGCACCGGGAAATTTCAGAAAAAATACTGAACGATACCTAGCATTCTTTCACCCCAGCATTTCCTCTAAAGACACATCTCTCTGTTAAAATTGTCCTAAGCAAAATATATTCTCAAGCTTTACCTCAGTAATGCTGAAGATGTGAGTGAGTTTCACACCAAGACAGTCATGCCCACCAGACCTAGGGAGGGGTCTGACCCACATTGCATACCCTGAAAGCCCACACTCTTAGACCTCAGGGCATCAGGTGGCTCTTAATGCAGCTCAGCTGATAGTATGATGTTGGTAGGTTGGTATGCATTTTGAAAGCTATACAGCATGTTTCCCAACAACTCCTGGAGACTTGGATTCTCCAGTGCAATGTAGGTTATAGGTATTCTTTAAAAAAAAAATCAAATCTCTTCTTGTTGTAACTCTTTTGCTTTTCAGTTTTATTATTTCTAGAGGGTCAGCTAACTTCAGCTGTAAGTAAAGAAGATAGGAAGCTTTCCTTTAATGCTTCTGTGTTTTGTCGTGGGTACTTCATGTCTTCTGTTTTCACTGCTTGTCTGCACTTCATATTTACCAATGCAAAATGATAATGAGGAGATGAGGGTTAAAGAGAAATAATGGATTTTTGGAGCTGTTTATTGTCCTCAAACAGCACGATCCTCTAGGGCAATAGCCCCCACATAGTCGAAGCAGGCAGCACAGAGAAATCTGGGCAAAGAGAAATCTGGACACAGCTTCAGCCACTAAGAATGAAGTCAGAGCTATGATAATAAATTCCATCCTGAGAAGAAAGGAAAGTCAGAGGCTGCCAGTGGAGCAACTGACTTGGAGCTATCTGCGGAGCTATGACTTGGTTCTCCCTTTGCCATGCTGTGGCTGAAATCAAACTACGTCTGGGAGTTATTTACCTCTCTGGCCACAGGAAAATGGCAAGCCTGAAATTCCCGTCATTGCCGTCTGCACAGCAAGAGCTGCCCCATTTTAACCTCGGGATACTGTGACACCTGAGTGGGGAACTACACTAACACTGTAGTAAATATCGTGATGGTGATTGCTGCTGTGTTATGTTTTATTAGGAATGCTTTGTGCAGCTATTTGGGTCGAGCCCTCTGCTTTCTCCACTCCCATCCAGCCAGTGGTTGTTTCCCCTGGCTGCTGTCTGTTCAGTCAAGCTGCTTGCGGTGTCCTGCCTTCAGTCTGTTGTTCTTCAGCTTCCACTTTGTGGGTGAGAGGAACGACCAGCAGTCACTGTGAGAGACAAAACCGAAATAGCTGAGAGTTCAAAAGTTGCCCATTTCGGGTCATTGTTGTTCTCTGTTTCTAGCTACGGAAAGAAAATGTAAACCCCAGGGGAAGCACTGCTGCAGGTGTTTGGAATTTAGCACATCAGATTGAGACCCCTGTGAAAGTTTGTTGAGGCAATTGGAGGGGGGAACTGAAGACCAGGGCACAATCGTGTGTTTGTCATGAGATGTTTTAGGGAGATCTGAGTGATCCTTCACAGAGGTTTAGCAGAGGACTGAAGGATCCAGGAGTCATGGAACATTTTTGTCTCCTTGCGGTCTCTGATGTCCAAGTGCACAGAGCACAGTGAAAAAAAAAAAAAAAAAAAAAAAAAAGAGCAGTCAAAAAAGACACCTCTTCTCTCACATTTTTTTTTCTGAAAATCTCAGTCACCCTATAGGGTGACTTCTGCATTAATAGCTTTCATTTCCAGCCGCAAGCAGTAGAACCACAAAGATAGACATTCATTCAAAGATTATGAAGACTTCATTATTTTTAGAAAGTTCATCACAGCGCATTTACAAGAACACTGTAAAGTATTTTCACAAATTAAACCTAAGCAGTTGTCAAAATAAATGAACAAAGTATGCTCTGTGATGCTTTATCCTTTATTTATTTATATTTTGTATTGTCTGTTCAAGTGTTTGCTAATTTGAAAAATTCAGTTATTTGTGATAGGTCAGCATCCTAGCTGTTAGCTCGAATTAGCAAGATTGTATTATTTTGTTCTGACTAGATACACTCCTAATAGCAAAAGTATTAGCTGAAAGACATTTATGTTTGGGCTGGAAGACCGTGGTCACTAATCCAAAGGATTATTCCATGAGGCATTATCCTAAATGAATGTTTCCCCGAGCTGCCGGCTCTCTAAAAGGTCATGTCACTTCTGTGCTAGACTCCGCATCGAGCCACATTTCAGTGTTTGCAGGAGGAGAGATTCCAAAAGAAAGTGACGGAGGTGGCAGAACTGGGTGACATGTGGTAGGCATGTCAGCGAAGGGAACGGCATGCCACACACCTGCTTTGTGGCTCTGCCGTGCCACAAGTTAACATTTTGATGAGCAATTTCCATTCTGTTGTTTTCTCTCAACACATGGGGTTCAAAAAACAGTTAAAAGAAAACTGTACCCATTTGCTCATCCCAGAAGCCTGCAGATTCAGACGTCTGCCAGATTAATTTTCACATATACAGTATTTCAGAGTTGAAATACACAGAGGAGTGCAGTTTATCTTTTGAAACTATAGTGTGATGGCTAAAGAAAAATAGGTGTGCATTGCCCTAACTTCATGAAAAGCCTCTGATTGATGGTTTATAATTGTCAAAAAAAAGAATAATATTCTTTTCTGTAGTCAAAACCTTCTGAAGTTTCTCAAGTCTGTATGATAATTATGAATACGGACCTCTATAGGAAGATTTTTTTTTCTCAGCAGCTGTATACAAAAATTAGAGAAGCACAGCAATCTTTTTGCTGGCTGCATGTCTATAAAGAGCCTGCTTATAAAAGAACTGCCTTTAAGCTAACCCTATGATGACAGAATATAATCATAGAATCATAGAAACCACAGAACAGCTCGGGTTGGAAGGGACCTTAAAGACCATCCAGTTCCAACCCCCTGCCATGGGCAGGGATGCCACCCACTAAATCAGATTGCCCAAAGCCCCATCCAACCTGGCCTTGAACACCTCCAGCGATGGGGCATCCACAGCTTCTCTGGGTAACCTGTGCTAGTGCCTCAATAACCTATTCATCTGCTATGTTATAACTTTTTATTTTTCCCCATACTTGCTCCTGAACACCCTTTTCACGAGGGGAAGGAATGAAGAATGACTGCAGAATTTCATTGGCATGGGTGCAAGAAGGGATGCAGCTCTCAGAAACATTGTTACCCCAACCATGTATTTTAGTCAGAAGAAAGCTTGCCCTTTGCAAATTTACCCTGAGAAGTAACTGTCATATGTCAGAGGAGAGAATTAGACTTGTATTTTCTAGTTAAACCTCTAATCTGATACTCATATAGCAGATCTTGTAGCAAATTTTGGCTACTGAAAATTATCTGGCTAGCGGTAGGCCTGTATCTGTGTAATTGGAAAACAGAAGAGATTCTCTCACTTTAATCTGACGCTTATCTCCATCCTCCTTAAGGCAGGAGAAAAGCCAAGGGATTTAGCATCTTCCTTCTTTTCTTGCAACCTACTGAGACTAACTGTGGTTAGAAGCTCTTCTTGATGCATTTTATAGCAGGATGTCCATGCTGCTAGAAGCCTTCTGTTGCTGAAGTTTGAAGCATTAAATCATTCAATAACCCCTTATTTTTGTCTTCCAAGAGAGCGTCAGCATGTAAAATGTGACATGATCAACACAAAAGTCAGCCTTTGACATGCCCTTTCACCCGCTGATCATGTTCATGTGCTCACTACTAGAGCAGTTTAAAGGTTTTCAGTGACCTTTTAATAGAGGTAATTTCACCGGTCCCTTTCAAGGGGTCCACTTGATTATATATCAGTAAAGAGAGATGGTATTTGAGAATGGTTGATACGCTCACAATTTTTGTAAGCAAAGACCTTGACGAGTTGCTCCACAGTCAGTCTCCTTGGGCTAAAATTTCAACCTATTACATGGGGATTTAGCCACTCATTTCCCATAAACATCAATGGGAGTCATGTGGCTAAATCCCTGTGCAACACATTGAAAATGTATTCCCTTATGTTTAAACTCATTTTGATGCAGATGCTTTCTTCTGCAGGAAACAAGTGAAATGAAGAAGCCATTCATTTCTTTCATTTGTCTGCACCAAATCACCAAACCCCCAAATTATCTTCTCTTCTGCCTAGGTACCAGCGTATCCCACAGGATGTGCTGAATCTGTGTGTGACACTAAGTTAAGAGGGCAAGCTTCAAGACATTAGGACAATGGATGCTAATTTGTATTTATTACCTTCTCATGTGTGGAAAAAATTGGGCGGATGACAGGCTGTCCCTTCACCCATGAGAACAAGATTTCTCATTTCTCTCAATTCTCCATCGTCTGCTGTATTACATATTAAAGGAGGGACCACACACTGCTTTTTGTGGATTTAACTAGTGATCTTTGGCTGCAAGTTACAGTGTACGGTCTGCTCTTGGTCGATGTGGCTTTGCTGTACTCTCCCACAAGTTTAATGGATCTGCTAAGATCACAACATGGAGATCATTCTGCTTTATTAGATTCCTTAGCAAGGAGGAGGAGGATCTTTTAGGCCAATTGATAGAGGGAGGGAAAATGAAAGGCTATCAGGATGTAGGCACAAATGCAAATATACTATTTTGAAATCATCGGGCATGATTTTCAATAATGGCATGTGTGAGTTAAGATGCAATTTTGTGCCCAAAAAGAATTGTGTTCATAATAAATGGCAGGTGCTTTTAAAGCATTTAAATATTGCATTTGCTATTTCCACCTGCACACCAGGTAACTGGGTATTAATATGCTCCTAGTTGAGCCCATGATTCATTGCAGGTGCAGTGCTCTGGAAATCAAGGATTGCATTGAGGTCCTGATGAAAATCATGCCCTCAGGCACATCTGATCTCCATTTTGATCAACAAGCCAAAAATAAGACTTTTACTTCAATTACAGTTCATCTGATTTTGAACTTAATGATGCAACTCGAAGTCTATTGGCTTAGCTCCTGAGACCCAGGAAGGAGGATGTCTGGGACCTTGTCTATTCAGTGGAATAGAGGTTCCCATTAAATTCACTCTGATCTCATTACATGTCTTTTATTTGGTCAGAAGCTCTATTTTTGCTCTTCCTGGCCTTATTGAATCTGTTGTTGATTCATTGTGCAGACTTGGTATTAATGAAAAAGACTGCCTCACTCAGGTCTCTCCGGAGGGTGAGATTTTCCATAGCCCTGTGTCTGTACAACACGTTGGAAGCACAGACTCCGATGGCTTGCCTTGTGAAACTAGATTCGAGAGCAGCTTTATTAATAGGCTGATGAGATGTACCAGCTTGGCTAGGCTGTCTGCCTCCATAATGAGCGAGGGCTGTATTTTACTTACTTTAACGAACAGAAAAATCCTCAGTTATGCCTTTCCTGTCCCCCTGCTCTCCCTGCTCCACATTCCCGTTTCAAAGACCTCTTTCAAGGTCTCTATTATCCCAGCTGCCTTTAGGTGTCACTCGAAGCTTTGGGTTCCTCCTGTTCTTCCAGCCCTTTGTGTGCTTAGTTGTGCCCTGCCCTGCCATTCAGCTGCACTGGCAGATGGGGACCCCACTGGTCACCCCCCATCTACTCAGTTCTCGATTGCCCCAGTTGTCCACGCTCGCCGTGTGTTTTCTGTTGCTAATGGAACATTTTTATTCACGGGGTTGGTGCAGTTTGGTGGTTAAGTAGGGCGCTTAGTTGAAGAAATGAAGGTAATTCATTTCAGTAGCTTTTCTCATTCTAAGGAATGCTTGGTGTCAAAGGCTGGGTCCATATTACCAGATTTGAAACTGCTGCAGGAGAGCATGGTTGTCCTAAAACATGTAGGGGATGGTAGACCTGTATTTTTAACTTTCACAGGAGTGGAAGGGCTGACTTCTGTCCTGCTTTTGTCAGGCACCGTCAAGCTGTCCTAGCTCCCTCAGCTACTAGGCTTCAGGAACTGTTAATCTGGTCTTTTCCGTTTTGGGGCCGATCTGAACATTTTTGAGTGGGCCAAGTACTTTCTTGGCCTTCTGACTAAGCTTGGGTCGCTCATATGGTAAATCATTAATTTGGAGACTATATTCTGCCTTTGCTGGGAGTTAAGAATGGTGTTCTAATAGCTTCCTTCCATCTGGAACAGTCATAAACCAGATGGATAAAGGATTGGCACCACTTATTTTGACTCTTTACCCAATTCACCCTGTATAAAGGGACCTTGCAATATTTCCCAGACAATTGTTGCGTGTATCCAGAATCACAAGTGAAAAATATCAAGATCAGATGTGTGGGCTGCCATTTGGGGAAAGTTTTGGAGAGGTGAGCAATAAAAATTATCCCTTCCTTTAGCAATATTTTGTTGGAGATCATCATTAGGAGCCATATGCGAGATGGTTTTGTATCTAAGACTTATTTGAAAATTTAATTGTCTAATTTGAATTCCAAAGATCGGAGCACCTTGGGTTAAGCCAGTTCAGTGCAGGATTTATTTCTTGAACAGAATGGGAAGAGGTAGGTTTCCAAGGTTGCTGTTTACAAAGATCTTGGCATCTTGTCTTACTGGATTCATTCTTTTCCTCCCCGTTTTCATGAAAATAAATTCATCACAATGCATTTCATTGCATTCCCTTAATACGATTTAATGAAAATGAGAATATTGTGAGAGCCTAAAAGTTGCACCTAAAATTATTTACTTGGGTAAATTAAAATTATTAATATTTTCATTACAAAATGGCTGGAAGGAATCAGTTGTTGCCAATAGTATATGTTATAGGAGAAGACTTCCATTTATAACATGTCTTTAAAGAACTGGTCTTTGGCCCAGGCCCACACTGAAGTGTTTAGGAATTGTTTCAGAAACAGTTCTGATACTGCTGAATACCAGAACAGACACATTATGGTAGCCTACTTTATTTTTGCTTAAAGAAATGCAAAAAAAAAAAGATAATCCAGGGGAAGACCGTAAAACTCAGGTGGCAAAATAAAAAGATTCACAGAGGCTTCTTAAGCAGCCCAGAGGAGTCATGGAGACACGCATTGCTCAGTGCAGGAAGGAAGGGTAAGCATGCCTACATGGGCAAAGGTATAGGAGGCTGTAGAAGCCCAAGAAGTATTTTTCCTAAAGCACAAGTCTAAGCAGAGCCATCAGAAGGGTTGATAAGCCTCAGATAAAAGTTACAGAAAACAGGACTCAACAGTGACTGGAAAAGAAAACCCATAGAAAGAGGTTCTGCACTTATCCTCAGGAGTCTGAGGGGGAAAGGGCAGGGCTGCTAGAAAAGAAGAGAGGAAACATTACAGGATAGGAAGGATGCAACGTTGTAAAGAATTTGTTTTCATTTGTCATCATTGTATATACTGGAAACTTTTATGACTTTCCACTGATTAACATCCTCTTTAGACCACATTCGGAGAGAGTGTACAGAAAAGGAAACAACCGTAAGTAGTGGTGTATCATCTAGGATCTTGCTGCATATGAATCCTGGGGCACTCAGAGGACTGAGAAGAAGATGATGGTGCTCCTAGCAAAATAAATAAATAAATAAATAAATAAAAATAAAATTATCTGTTCTTGAAATTAGCTAGAGATGCAAAGAGTTTCAAGGGTTGCTCTAATATTTTGAAAGACCAGGAGGTGATCTTATAAATGTATTTAGTAAAACGTGTTTCAGTAGTTTCTAAATTGTTTACTACTGTAGTTAAAAACATCTACGATTTTCGTAGGCTTCTAAGTCTTCACTGGCTGTTTCCACTTGCTTGGAAGAATCTGTCAGTGCCTGATTGCTTAAATTCCTGCAGACTCCTGTTGTGAAGAGGAGAGCCCTCTGTTCTCGGCTGTCACCTCCATGGAAAGGCACCTTTCGAGGCACAGAATGCCAGGATATTCTGCTGCTCGCTGCTACCAGCGAGGCTCTGTTCTATGAAGCACAAGCTGACAGCTGGTACCATGTATTGCATCCAGCATCCATTTCCTGGGATATCCACGGGGATAGGAGAGATGGGGGAAATGTTATCACTACAGAAGTTAATAATTGAGTCCAGTCTGTCTTTGTGGTTTCATGATAAGGAGTATACTAGAAGAGCCAGTTCCTTTTAACAGTTTCTGCCTGAAATGTGCTGGAATGTGAAGTACTTAGATGAAATCCTTCCTGCCAGCACCTCTCTTTCTTCGTCTTCTGCCATTCCCAAATCGCAAATTTGTCTCAAGAAAGATGGTAAATTGAGGCACTGGGTCAAGAAATGTGTCCCTTTGAGTAATTCATCAGAAAATACTCAAAATACAGCTGTGCCTCTTGTTATAAAGTCAAGGTAGACTGAGCTACAAAAAAAAATCTAAGAAAACAAAAGCACCACAGTAATAAGCAGAAGCATGCTGGCATTCAACGTTGGTTCACATAACCTTCAAAATGTGGAAATACTCCGTTTAATCGGTTATTTACAAACTCCAGAAGAGAATGCAGCCTGCTAACGGCAGTAGTCCAGTTTCCCTGTTGCTGTGTTTGTAGCACCAGGACACAATCCGGAGAATAAAATTTACACTTGCACCTACTATTTGCTACTAACTCCTTAACTTGGTGTGGGATGAATGCCAAAAACTCTTCTCCAACAAGGGACTAGCAGGAAATTAGCAGCTTTTATCTCTTAAAACACCAGCACTGGTAGGAACTGCATACCAAATACCAAAGTTGTCAACTTTCTGAAGGCACTTAGGCTGCTCTTCATTATTCGTCCTAATCATTCACGGTATTAAAGTTACTCTGGTGACTGTCTTGCCTTTTGCTATGTTGGTTCAGTACATCTCAGTCATCTGTTGCAAGCTGGAAAAACTGGAATCAAAAGGCCTGATCCTGCTCAGAGGGCCAGTGTCCGTGGTGGTAGTGAGTACCAAAATGAGAAAGGCCTGTGAGGAATAGGCTCCCAGAGCTCATACCAGCTGAAAATAAGTTGGGATCTGATTCAGATCGTCAGGCAGAAGAGGCAGCTAGAACTTCTTGATTTTGAAATCTGACATCTTCCGACCTGCCTGCGTTAGAGACACTTCTGTGGCCTTGTAGGAAAGCTTTCAAGGCCAGTAAATTGTTCCAGCACCAGTCCCAGATTATGATCCAAAAAAAACAAAAAAAAATCAAGACAATTTTCTCTGTCTCAATGCAACAAAACAGTGCATAAATACAGTCTTGCAGAATGACATCTGCTGTTCAGAGGAACAAAAGGCTGAAATGGGAAGGTCATCGTTTTGGCTTTTCTTGCTCATGCTTGCCTGAATTCTAACCTTAGCATTATTAACGTAAAGCAAAGCTGCTTTGCTTGTCAGTTTTCTGTGAGCATTGGTGTTATCTTTAACAAATTGTTAACGCCTTGCGAAAGTGTTTTCATAGCTCACCATAATGATCAGTATGTTGGAAGTAGGGATCTCAAAATATGGATTACTGATGTGATCATTTGCCCCAGTTGCAACCTTTTGCGATAATCTCTAATGCAACAGGCATTAAAAAATACAGCATGTGATAACAGGGGCTGCTTAGTTATTCCCTAGCAGAGCTAAGAAGAACTCTGTATTTTCACTTTGCAAACCTTGGCAAAAATATAATGCTGTATATGCCAAATTTTCAAAAATGATGGAATTTTGCTTTCATGCCCAGGAATAAAACAGCCCAAGGTACCAACCAATAGAAAAATTGATTGGGGGAGGGGGAGGGGAATACCCCGAGAGCCTTGGATGCTATTTTTTTGACAGACTTTAGACATTAGCAAATGTTGTCTAACGACTACAGCAGGACAAAGAGTTCTCTAGACTTTTTGCTCTGAGAACTACAAAAATAAGCATCTGACATTAAATAGAGCAATTAAAATACCTTCTCAGACTGTATCCTGATTCAACAAATCTCAGCTGAAAGTAAATGAAATAGCTGAAATGTCAACCCTGACAAAAAAAAAAAAAAAAAAAAAAAAAAAAGGAAATATATTAGAATGAAAAAATGTATAATTTAGGTTAATAACTGCTTTCCAAGTTATTAAAACTGAGAGGACAAGTTAGTTTATTCCTGGATCGTTCAGGTGTTAGCTTACTTAATAGACCGATGCAGAAGTTTTCCAAATTTCTCTCCATTTTACAAAACACTAGTTCATTGCTGCAACCTGGAGTGAAGCTGTTTACAGCTCTGTGCTAAGTAGAAAGTTCAAATCAATTATTGTCCATTAGAGTTAGGTATAACTGATGAAATATCCCCAGAGGAGTATTGTAAATGTATCAAGATGTCCTCCCCCATTACAGAAATGGGGAGGCATGGTGAATTACTTACCTTCTCTCTTACACTTAATGTCTCTGAAACGCTGCCAGGCAGAAAAGGCTTATCTTGTCTCACTGGGTTAAGAGAGGTCTACACTGTAGTCTGGGATATAGGGGAGGGGAAAAAAAAGGTAGTAGTAGAGGGCAGACCCATCTTAAGTTTTATTCCCAGACAGAACCAAGAGCAAAAAAATTGAGAAAAGCTGCTTAATAACCAACAGTAGACTCCAAATACATGCAGAAAATATCTGATCCAAAAATCAGTACTAGGGAGTTTTCTATAATATAACTGAAATCTTTGTGCAGTGAGCTATATAATAAATGCACTCATTAACATGTACATTGCAACAGCATTGGGCCAGAACATACAAACACTAGAAAGCAAGAAATCCGTGCATAAGGATGTCTCCTAATGCCAAAGCACAGTGAGCATGGTATTGAAAGTAACTGGTATTCATGCTTTGTTTCCATCAGGAGAAGAACCTTCAGCCTGCTTCTCACTTGCTAGCCATCTGGCTCCAGGACTGTTCTTGAAGTTGTAGAGAAATGTGCATAGACAAGATTCTTGCACCAAGGGAGCCTCATTTTGTAAAAGTCCTTTCCTGGAGATGTAATGAAGCTTGTGGCTGCCAAACATGCTTTTCTTTTTATGACACCTGACCATGATGGTCTCAGTCTACTGTGGTATCTCTGCTGGCATACAAGGTCTCTTAATGATGGGTTTGAGTGATCTAAATTGCACGTGACTGTGCCACCAAGCGCATGGACAGTAGAGCTGAGGGAAAAACACACTGTCTTGAGACCAACCACTCAGAGATTGAACAGAGCAGTAGAACATTCTGGCAGAGAACGGAGGAAAGGAGGTATGGGTCTAGGAAACAGCCATGCTCTTAAATGGTCTGTGAGAGTGAATCTTGTTGTAGGCAATGAGTTCAGATGTATAAAAGACTCAATAGGTGTTCGGTGCTCTCTGTGCATCTCACCTTAACACCATGAGAAAATGCTGCCAAAACAAAAAATAGCTGATGCTGCCCATAGAGAAACTCAGACTCAAGCTTGCAAAATGTTTGGAATGCATGGAATGTTAAGCAATTCAGTGAAGCAAAGGAAGAAGGTAGGGTCAAAAGTTAAAAGTCCTGTGGGGGTGTTTCCTGGCTCTTGGGACTTTCAGCACTACAGCCTCGGCCAATACCAGCTACAATAAGAAATGACAAAGCTGCAAGATCTGATTTAACGACATAGGAGGAAAGGAGAAAAGGGTCTTGAGGGTCTTTAATCCTGAAGTGGAAAGCCATAACTATTGCAATTGTTAAATCGTCACTGAGTTGGAATTCCAAAGTCTGATTTTCAGATTTCTGCATATTAAAAGTGACTCTTAGGCAAGTAACTTAATTTCTCCAAGCCTTAGGTTCTCACTCTGTATAATGGAATGCTAGCACTTAGTGATCTACAAGGATTTTATGAGACAAAACATATTAAAGGTTTTGAGATGAGCTGATGCTACAGCTACATGATGCCACATAAGTATCCAGGAAAGAAAGAAATGTTGGGAATGCAGACCTTTGGAGTGAGACGTAATATGAAAGCAGTAGAGTATAGAACTGGTTGTACAAAATGCTTTTCCCTCATAAGAGGATGATGATAAGATGAATGGTGAGGTCCAGCTCTCCTCCCAGTCTTAAGTATAATTTTCAAAGCATTGTGCAAAGGAGTTAGTTTTGTGACTCATATCAGAATACATTAATCACATCTTTGGGTGTTGGAATCTGATGGATACTGAGCTACGCACAGGTTTCTACTGATGTCAGTGGTATATGATCTCAGCAGCTCTCATAATCAGAAGAAATCATTGTTGACAGCTTTTGGAGTTCATCTTATCCTTTTTTTCTCCTTTATTTTCCCTCCAAGTCACAGTGATTAAGACAAGCAACTGTCGAGAATGCCAGTCAACAGGTTAGTGGGTGCAAAAATTAGTCTGATCATCCTGTGTAGCTAAGAAGAAAGAAGTTTCTGCTCTTCGCTGGCCTCGTTTTGCTCTTGTCAGCGGAAGCCCAGGGCTGCCTGCTCTGTCCGTGGTACTAGGGGAAGAGCTGGCGCCGCTCGCCCCTCCAGCCCCAGCCCCACGCAGCGTTCCCCTCCTGCGCCACTCTTGGGTGTCGTGGCCAGGTCTTCTAGGGTGAAAACGGAGCTGCCTTAGGGAAAAAGCGGCTCTCTGCCAGCCATATTCTTGGTGTGGTGAGAGACTATAATGCAAATGAGCTCAAAGGCTTCTTTTTTAGAAGACCAAGGAATAAACGTTTAAAGTCGCTGCACTCCAAATTAGACTCTTCTGCTGCCACCACCATCATGTACTACTGCAGAAATCTGTTCTCTGGGAAAGGAAAGCTGTGTGTGGCTCTCAACCAATAACCAGATTTGTTACCTCCACTTCTTTCCCACTCCTTCTGGATGGAGAAAGCTCAAGGGCCTGAAGTGGGATTGCCAGGAAACTACAAAATACAACCACAGGCTAAAATGATTAATAATAGGAAGGTTTCTCTTAGTGGTGTAATGTGGCTGAACAATATTTGACACCTGACATAATAACATTTTTAAAGGCACAAGTTTGAAAGAGTCACTTTCCTGGACAGTAGAGAAGTCTATGATAAGTTAGTAACATAAAACTTTCCACATGATTTTATCACATTTTATATCACTGTCTAATTCATAATATGAAAGTTGTGGTAAAGTAAAACCACTTACAAAAATGTTACAGTTCCCCATTTCAATTGTTTGTACTCTTCTTCTGTCTCTAAAATGTCTTTAATCTCTGGCCTGGCAAAACATCACAAAATGGTGTCTGTGCATATTTGTTCAGATTCTGCTTTATTCTGCCATAATTCTCTCCTAATGAATATTTCAGAAATGTGCAGGTGAAGACTTTTATGATTATGAATGCTAATGCATCATTTGGAATCTATCCTCCTGTTTGAAAAGTTTGTCATCCAGTTAAAAACAGGAAGCATATGACTTAGATGACCAGACACACAGCATAAATATGATGGTAAAAAAAAAATGAATCCTTCATATATCACCAAAGGGATATAAACCAATTATCCTAGCTGCTCAGCACACACAAATGAATAACAATATAATTAAAAAATAAATAAAACCTGGGTAACATAAGTAAAAAGGGGTTACATTTTTCCATTCTGACTCATCTGTTCAATCAACTCTACTGGTCCTTCATGACCAACCTTAGAGATAGGGAATAACTGTAAACATATTTTAGAATAATTTGAAAATTACATCTAGGGCTTTTCTGTACATAGTGTTGCTATATATAGTGTTGCTGATCTCTCAGGACTGCACGAGCTTCTAACCCTGTTCCGTGTATCCTCTTTGAAAATGAAAGGATTGTCTTGTAGACAGAGAAACTCTTATTGTCATAGCAAAATTCACACCTTGTATTTGTCATTGTTTCAGAGATGAAAATTTATTTTCGAGGGCATTGGACCACTTTAATTTACAGTCAGATATGTGGTGAAATTAAAAAAAAAAAAAAAATCTATGCAATTGTTAAAATCTGAAAAGGAAAAGAGAGAAGAAAAATGAATTTGGGAGCAGGAAAAAAGGCTGTTTCTTTGTAAGCATTAAGGAGCTTGAGATACTAGAAATTGCACTGTGGAGGAGAGGCTTGCGAGCAAAGGCAGAAGAGTCAGTGCCTGCTTCAGCTTGTGTTATGGAGAATGCTATAGTAGAAATGGTATTCCTGATGTGGCACACAGTGTTATTAACATGAGTTTGGGAGATTCGTAATCTCCATTTCCAAATGGTGTTGCTCATTGCAAATAAAAGAGGATGGAGGGAACAGTTTTTTGTATTCTTTAATGATACATAGATTACAGAAAAATATTTCAGGTAAGCTTTAGGCATATTGGGTCTCTTTTCTTAAGTACAGGGGTAATTCATCTTATCCCTTCATCTTCAGCCAGATACTTCAGATATCACAAAAGAGATAGCACAAAGCTCGGGAAGAAAGCATTTAATGAGTGTAAAATGCATACAAGCTGTGTATGTGAGTGTATGCATGTAAGTATAAATATATACTCAAGTCAGTAATTATATATACATGAAAAAATAAGATTAGTCATTTATGTGTATGCATGCATGAATATGTATTATTGGAGGTTTTTGTGCATGTGTGTGTGCAGACATATATGTCGATATTTATATAAGAAACATGTGAAATCTATTCATATAATCACTAGTTTTGATCTTACAACAGGGTCAAAAATAAGCATGACACATCTGATTATGAAACCTGCTGTCTTTTCCACAGCAGAGACGTTCCATTTCTTCTAAGGTGAGATAGAAATTGCACACGAATATAAAGACAACATTTTGAATATAGACTGGACTTTAGGCTTAGGCTGCAGGTTTGAGGAGGAATGCTATATCTGTAACGGCAAAAAAAAAAAAAAACAAAAAACTTGTTTCATTGTATGGGAAGAAGCGGTTGTTTGGAGTTAATCTAATTCTTGGGGGGAAAGGTTAGCCAGCAGGAGATGCTAATGTAGAACGCTTAAAATTACTCCTGTGAAAAATTAATTTAGAGTGCACATGTATGATTTATTACATGCATATCCCTTCCACATATGTGACATACGGTGGTTTCTGAAACAGATATTATTAAGAGATGAAATTGGCTGACAGAGAAAGGTTGTGGCTTTATAGATTTCATTCTAGCAGTTTTGAGCTTTGAAAGCAGTCTCTCTGAGGACACTACCCTCTGCAAACAACTTATTTCTGGGGAAAATAGTGAGAGTGGATACTACCATCCTTACATATGCAAGGATACTTGTCCTCCATTCTTTGGGCCTCACATCATCTTGGGGCAGGGGGGGGTGTCGCTGTGTTCATGACACAACAAGTGTTCTTGTCGATCTATTTCATCAAAGCCTGCTCCCAGCCACTCTGATCCCTGTTGCCCTTGGTGATCATCTTCACTGGAAGGCGGTGTTGAGGGAGCTGTAGCTTTCTGGGCTTTGTGGTGAGGGTGAAAAGCCCCTTTCTCAGAGTTCAGAGAGGGGACTTCGTGTATCCCTGGGTCAACTCTGTACCATTATAAATAGGCTGCTGTAAACAAGAGGACAAATTACCCTGACTTGTTCCAGACAGACATACAGTACGTGCAGCTTAGCAGGCAGCATTCTGAGTCACTGTATGCAAAATAAGCTTCCCAGGAGACTTTGCGATAAAAAAGAAGAAAGCAATTTGTTGTTATTTCAGTAATCGTGACCAATGAGCTGCATAAACTAAGGCTACCCACAGAGCCACCCATAACCCGGGAGATTGACTGCCCGTGGCTTCTGCTTTCTCTCAGATCATTAAACACGCCGGGATTCCCAAGAGCTTCTGGGCCACCTTGACTTAGTCAACCCTTGTGTTTGGTTAGACTAGAAAAATGGCCTGTTAAAAGAACGATCTGTCCTATGCGATCATAGGAAAACTTCAACACTTCTGAGTCAGATTCCGAGTCCAGCCTGGCTGCTGCTGTGCGTTCCTGTCTGGCTCACCTGGCTGCCAAAGCACAACTCGCTGCTGAAATAGCCAAAGCCCCTCTCAGCCTCTCACTGTAACGAGGGAGGGAGTAGCAGAGGCATTATTAACTGAGGAAATGTCATTGGAAGTGGTACGTGGTGCCTTGCATCTGAGCAGCGAGCAGTCAGAAGAGTCTGAACAGACAGACCAGCACCATGAAAGGTCTTCAATCATGCTGTGTGGATAAAGGCACAAGCTCTTTCCACGAATCCAGGATGCAGCCATCCAGGAGAGAGACACCCATGGAGGGGAGTTGGTACATGAAATTGCAGGAATCGTTTGAGAAAGTGTTTGTGCTGATAAATGTAATGAATTTCCTTTTCTCTCCTTTCTCTTTGTCATCTTCCCCATCTATACAAAGCCACAGTTTATCTTTCTGTCCTCGGGAACAAGGAGGCTGCCAGGCACAAATTGAAGAGCCCGCACTAGCACAGAATGGAGCGCAACATTCTCCATCATCAGTACAGATCTGACCAGCCTGTATTTAAGTTTTTTTTTTTTTTTCTCTGTGCAGGCACAAATGCAATTAGGAAACCTGTGATTTCTCCTGAGCCTTGCCAGTCTGACAGCTTGGGAGAAGGAAGTGAGGAGAATGCAGGGAGTCACTGGGCTAACAATGATCGGCAGTCACACTCAAAACGTCTCTCCAATCAAGGAGGGCGTAGCGGGCACTGAGGTCTCCCTTCACTCTACAAACTGCAGCATCTCGGCACTTGCAGGCACCGTGCTCGTTGTCAATCAATCAGTGACAGCCAGCACTGCCTCCACAAGCACTTAATTCCCCCTCCTGCCTTTTCTGGAGTGGTATGAACTGAAGAGGATAGGAAATCAGAGTTAACGAAAGGTGAGGGCGGGAGACAGAGAGTTTATCATAATAAATGCAAGGTAAAGGTAAACACACAAATTACAGCCCAGATACTGTGGTGGCATATGACATTGACAGTGCCAGGAGTGGTGAGTAGGAACAGCAGAAGAAAAAAAAAAAGTGTGCATTAGAGAGTATTACAAAATATGTATCTGAAAGCTGCAAACAAGTGGAAGGATAAGGGAAAGACTGGAAATAAATAGAGACAAAAAAAGGAAAAGCAGATGAAGGAATAGGCAGAAAGAAAAGAGTGGCAAATAGATACAATGGAAAGGGAGGACGCAGCTTACAGTGCATCCTTTCCTGAGAATATCTGCCCAGAAGAGGTGGATGGGATCCTTGAAACCTTTGGAAGAGATTAAACTCACAATTTACCTTGAAATAAAGAGAGTTGTGAGTGTAACGCACTCAGCTGGTCTTAAAAATTCTTCTCTGTATTCATAGCAGCATACAGTACCATCGCAGGAGCTGCATGACTTAAAGCCCTACAAATCAAAGTTAGCATGGACCCCAAACACTTCATTAAACACTAATGCATATGCTATGCAATGTCAGTGTGCACTGAGAGGCTGGATATTTTTTCTCAAATGCAGGTATGTGTTGCCTACATGCTATAAATAACTTCACGTAGGTAAAGTAGCTTGAAATTGTCCATTCTTAGATTTTGGTTCAGTGCTGATTACTTTTCAGCCTTCTTTGTGGGAACTATTCTGAACACACTTGCAGCGATGCAAAGACCTCCAAAATCTAGTTACAAGTATTTCAGGTTGGGTGCCTGCAATTAGTGGATGTTTATTATTTTACTTTCTCCTTGTTTCTCTGTAAACCATATAACTCTGCTGCCTGTTCCCAAAGGGATGTTCTGAAGACCAAGGAATGAATGCAAGACACAGATTGCATCTAGGTTTTAAAGAGGAAAACTGTTTGGCCACAAGGCAGTCCACAACGAAGGCAGGGAACTTCTACTATCTTGAATTTCACCCCAGTTTTGCTTCCAAAGTTGCATCTGGGCCATTCATGGAGACATAAAACAGAAGTACAAATGCGTTCCCTGAAGAAGAGGTGATAAAAAGTCTTTTCTGGGGGAACCAGAAGCTGGATGTGAGTGAATGGTCCCATAACTTCCACAGGTGACATTCTTAAAAGAGAAGTGGCAGATGAAGCCAGCTGAGCTCCCACTTTGCAAAAAGATGCATTAGAGCTGAAAACCAAAGTCTGATTGCACACTTCTCTAGAGCCCCCATCCTGTCCACAGGAATGGGAAAATCTGTAAAGTGACAGCAGGGTTTTGCTCGGTATTTTGTGTATAGAAAGTAACAGAACCATGTAACAACACTGATTTTCTCCAGCTTCGCCTCTTTCATAGTTAATGAATCCCTTACAAAACAGATCATTGGGAGCTTTAGGTAGTGAGGTATTCCCCTCTCATTTTACAGGGATATAAATAATGGCATATGGTAGCAAGCAGCGAAGGATGGGGCTTTTAATGTCCTAAAGGCTGCAGTGGGGCCTCAGGCTGAAGCCTCGCACCAAGTTTCAAAGGGCAGCAAATGTACTGACAATTACACCCCTCTGAAATAGAAGGTTGATTGTGTACAGCCAGGGCAGATGCTCACTTAGCTGTAACTGAGCTGCTAAAACAAAAGCTGCATTTACCTGCTGCTGCCCAGCAGCTTTGAAATCTAACAGGCCTGTTAGCAGCAATGCAAGGGGAGCCACGTGTGTGCTTTAGGTTTAATGGTATACCTCATGATGGGCCCTGAAATATTGCTCTGGGAGGTGAAAAGGAGGTGAAAATACACTCTGCTCAGTCAAAAAAAAAAAAAAAAAAAAAAGCATCTCTGGACCATGAAAAGCAGAAAAGCACTTTGGATGGGAAAAGGTGCATCAGAAGAGTGTCAAAAGGAGAATTACAACAAGGGTCAATAGAGAACCATGGACAAAATCTGCCAGATTTAACAGAACATTAATTCAACATGCTAGGCTTCAAAACCAAGCTTTTCTTTAGCTGATTTTTGCAGGAATATTAGCGAAGAATGTAAATCAGAGTCCAGCTGATGAGTCGGGGCATCTGTGACGTGATTTATTTTTGTAAATGTAAATAGTAAAAGGACTGTTCAGCAAAAACTAACCTGTTATGTTCCGCTTTAAAATAGCCCCTTTTTAGAACCAGTTGCTTTTCTAATATATAGCACATGGGTTTCCATTAGCATCATCAGGATGACTTCATGCATATCCTGGGGCAAGTTTTGGCCCCAAATGTTCTATAATTAAGTTCTAGTGGCTCGCACTGCAAGCTTGTGTTTTGGCTAACTTACTTAGGGCTGTTAGCATTTAAATGGCCACAACTGGGGCCTTAATGTTAATGCCCCATTAATCCTTCCGCGCTGGGAGTCAGGTTTTCCTGCTTTAACATCTGTTGCACCAGCAGTAGGTGCACCTACGCTGGCAGCATACAGAAAGTCAGTAGCACAGGGGAGGCTGTGCAGATCCCTGCTAAAAAGGGGCTGTTCGAGCAGGACCATGGTTCGTGTCGGGTGCCGCCACGCTCGTTGCTCCTGCCTGAAGAAGCATCTTTGTGTATCATAGCCAGTCAGGCCTGGCAATAGCTCTGGGGTTTCTTGAAATGTCCTAGCCTCCTATTTGGATCCGCCGGCATCTCTTATTTTAGCAGGAGCTGAATCAGCCATAAATTAGAGATTAGGTATTCTGGTACTTCATACTTTATGTACCAGGAAAAAATCCTAATTCACCCTTCACTTGTTAAGATACCCGTATCTGGAAATTAAGACTTGCTTGCATTTGTCTAGCTTTCGTTTCTCTGGTCTTCAAAACTCCGAAGACTTGTCAGGGATGTAGATGCTTTCTGAATATAGAAGCGTGGTGTTGTTTACATTAGTGTTTGGTGAGGAATTGTAACAAGATCTTTCTCGTTATGGATCTTACTATGATTATCTCTGTGGGGGATGGTTTAAAAACTTCAGCTCATGTACAAAGCAACTTCTTGCTTGCGTAGTATATTTTCTGCCATGGCATTTAATGTGTTAGTGCTCTCTGGATGGCAGCGACTTCCAGGTTGTTTTCAGGCATAATCTAAGAGATGTTTTTGGATCTTTGAGGGACTTCAGGGGGTTTGGTCTCTTTCTCAACAGACAAATTAGCTTGATCAGCTCAGACATCGAATCTCTCACACTCCTTGTCTCAAAGGTTATCACTTTTGTTTCTCTCCCTTTCTCAGAGGAAGTCAAAAATTGTTATGTTTGGGGGAAAAGCCCTATCTGTTTCCCAGACTTTAGGGAAAAAGGAAAGTGGGAAAGTGAGCTGAGTGTGAGGCTCTGTAAACCAAGGGAAGGAGATCCCAAGTCATATCTGTGAGTTGAGAGACCTTTTTTAATGTTGATATAAGGCACAATCAGACTGTTCTTTGGATGTGATTTCAAAGATCAGTTTACATACACCCATCAAACTTTTAGGCAGGATCATTTTATAAATCTTAGCAAATTTTAAAAATCCCTTTATGCTTAAAGAGAATTGTCGTAAGTATTGTCAAAGTGATAAAAATCGCACCATTTTAAGCAGTTTGAGTTGCTAGTGACTGCAGTGCTCTGCTTGGTGTTTAGAAGAGCTCTCAGCTGTCAGTCACGTCAGCACTACCCATGGGGTTAGGAGCGCTGGTTTTGGGCAGGCTGATGGTCATTAAAGCATCCCATCTCCATGGGCTTACAGCATTAACTTTAAAATTAGCTTGCACTTGAGGGAGCGAGCAGCATTGTGTTTCCTCCTCATATTTAAGTGTTACCCTAGCCAGAATGGCTGTCAGAAGCATTTTGTCTGTCAGCTGCTTGGAAAGTCCGCGGTGACATACGTGGGGTTTTAAGATACGGGGCCTGTAGAAGCTGAGGTAAGCAACGAAACATTGCATGTAGCTTCTAAGTGCAGAGGTCAAGTTATCAATGTGTATCAGCTGGAAAATGAACACACAAGCCTCAAGCCACCTTTGTCACAGGACTCTGCAGCACCAGTGAGACACATGGCAGCCTTGTCTTCCATTACGCTCAGCAGGGATTCCTTTCTGTTCTTTCAGAAGGAGCTATATTTGGCTCTGCAGACAGACAGGTACATACAATTAGTTAGAGGGGAACTGCAGAAAGTGCAGAAATAGGCTGCCCAGGCTGGGGCTTGACGATACGTGGGCTGCAGGGATCAAACCAGTTGAACAGACATCCCGCTCTGGCTACTCAGACTTGCCAACACTTTGCAGCTCACAAGTCCCCCACTTGTGCCAGCACAGGGGGTTGTGGAGTTGGGCTATGAATGGAGACAACCAATCTTTCTTTAAATCATGGGGTTTGGAAGGAATTGCTATGGTCTGAAGACTATTGAGAATACATTATCTGATACTGATTCTGAAATCTCCATATTGTTGGACCTTCAGTTTCCAGTGCATAATTTGCACAGTAAGCAGCACTGAGTTTATGTTTAGGATTTTGTGCAGGAAGCACCACTGAGTAAGGTAGAACAAAGGGAGTCTTCTGCGTATTGTATTTGAGCCAGTGAGGAGGGCTAGTGCAAAAATAATTCACAAACAGAGATGAACTTTGTGTAATGTCACCTGAAGTGTTGTGGGATTTTTTTCCTTCACATCATAAAAGGATCCCATAGTCAGTAGAGGTGTATTCCTAGACCTTAGGCTAAGCTGACTGTGCCAGGAGGTGGTGCACTGTCAGGGCTACCTGGGGTCTGCAATAGAAACTCCTGTGTAAGGCGACAGGGGAGTTAAATCAGCGTCTTTGGTCCAAAGAAACTTTATGTTTTAGCCTTGGTTCTAAAATATATAAAAAGAATAACAGATGACACTCAAATAGATAGGCCACTAACCTAATTTTCGTCTTTAATAACACCACTGCTATAAAGACAGAGTTCATCCTTGCTGAAAATTATCAGTAAAATCAAGTTTATTTGTCTGTCTCTACCTTCCCCTCGCTTTTCATCTAAAAGTTCTTTTCTTTCCCATTTAAAAAGCTAAGGAATATTTCCAGAGCAGGCTGAAATCAGTCAGGATCTGTTTTGCTTCATGTATTAACTTTTATGTCTCAGGTTTAGCTGGTGGTTTTCCCAACTGCACTCCTTGCTGCTGGGGGGTTATGGATGGGAAGTGACAGTAGCGTTTCATCTCATCATTTCTAGACGCATGCCCTCCTTCCACTGCCACCCCCTGCATGGATCTGTGATGGATTTTGTCTGCATGCAGCTTTTTGCTGTGTTTTAATACTTAAGTAATGGGAGTATTGTTGTTTTTTTTTTTTTCTTTTATAAGCTTATATCCACTGTTCAGTAGTATGGAAGAGTGCTAGGCTTGATCTTTTTGTCATTGACTTTTTAGGATGCTTTACAAAGAGAGCCTAGGTCAGGTTTCTGGGTTTGTGGTGTGGCCACTTATATTTCCTCAATACTGGCTGACCAACTCACAGCTCAGGAGGTCACATATTCTTTTAAGCTGTTTCCCCCACGTTATTGTAAGATCCGTTGCTTGATCCATACATGCTGCTCCCTCTTCATGCAATGGATTATCCACTCCTCTGGCTGTTCCTGATTGTACCATCTGATGCTAAAAGAGCCACCTCCTCAACCCTTGAGATTTTGCTCCTTGCTGGTCTAATCCTTTCTTCTTGTGCAACTCCATCTAATTCACAGGGTTATCCACCAAACATTAATTTTAGTCTCCTTCTGGTTAATCATCATCTAACCTGCCAAAGTGTGTTTCGCGGGTTTCCATGTTTTTTAAGGATGGTTTTTAGGCCAGAAAAACACAGTGTACCTTGGAGTCATCAAACTGGAAAAACAATCAGGACCTGCTCAGCCCATCTCGCCAGGGCCAATGAAGGATTGTGTGTGCATCACATGTCTACTGTTTTGTCTAGGGCAGTCCTAAACACACAGTCAACCTTCAGCTCCTTCCCTAAGGAGACTGCTCTTCTACACTATTTGCTCTCGGGAATTTCATCTTTATGTTACTGCTCTTGATTTTATCTGTACACCTTTTTGTTATTAGTTATCCTCTCTCCTTCCCTTCCCTTCCCTTCCCTTCCCTTCCCTTCCCTTCCCTTCCCTTCCCTTCCCTTCCCTTCCCTTCCCTTCCCTTCCCTTCCCTTCCCTTCCCTTCCCTTCCCTTCCCTTCCCTTCCCTTCCCTTCCCTTCCCTTCCCTTCCCTTCCCTTCCCTTCCCTTCCCTTCCCTTCCCTTCCCTTCCCTTCCCTTCCCTTCCCTTCCCTTCCCCTGGCATTTTCATCTTTTAATTACACCCAGCTTGTTTTCCTGCTTTTCCCTTCGTCTGCTAGCCATTGGCATGTAACTGGGCTATGCAGATGTAGCTCTTCGTCTCCTGGTAGCTCAGTCTTTCCACCACCCTGGCGGTTTATGTGGCTCTTCTCTGAACTCTCTCCAATCACTCTGATGAGGAGGTGCCCAGAAACAAATGTCACATTCCAGGTGATTTCACCTCCGAGCCCAGACAGAGAGACTGTTGCTGTATCTCGCTGTTATGTGATGTGATTACTTAGCTTTTAATGGTGCTGATTTGTCTTGACTCTTCTCTGTGTGTGTGTTAGGTCTAGACTGTGGCCATTGTCTGTGGCTCTTAAAAGAGACTTTTTAGCAGCCTCCAGGCTGCTTCCATTGATCTCAATTTATTAATTTTCCTTTCAGGCTCCTCCAGTCCCCTTGCTCCCCCTTTTTTTCCTAAAGTGTAAGAATATAAGCCTCTCACGTTACATGTACTTCAGTTATTGCAGTTAACAGCTACACCTGCTTTCGGAGCCAGTCCTATGGGCTGGGACTTTGAGGCCACTTGCTCCAACGTGTAGCAAATACTGGCACTCACCTTTGGCTACCTAAGTCCATCCAAGGCAGGGAAGGATGCTTCCTTGGAGATGTTAAGGGAAAGAAATCACATTGACCTGTAATGAGCCTTTGTGAGACTGGGTTTTAAAGTAACATGAGCCTGCAGCAAAATGCTCGATCTGGTCTCCAGGTGACTTGAACCACAGTGTTTCACTTTCTGGTGTTTATATATGTATATATGTATGAATGTATGTATATAAAGAACCAAGAAGGAACACCATATTGAGATAACCTGGAATTTTTTAAGGTGTTTGTATTCCAGTTGAAGTTTTGCTCTAGCACTTACTGTCAGCAGAATTGACGTCAGATTAAAGTAAATAAATAATCTGAGCAGCTTCTAAAAATGCATGAAATGTAAAAGGCAAGACTTCGTTTCTCTTCACAGTGCTCACCACCAGGTAAATTTATTTTGTCCATCTGGCAATTAGATATTTTGACCGCTGTTGTGCTTCCCAACTTTGTTTTTCTCATTCTCATGTTTTCATGCTGTTTGTTACTTAAATATTTACTCCTAGCATGCATATATGCAGACTTATAGAAGCTTATACCTTTCCATACGCCCGGAGTGGTTTGGGCTCTTGCTTTACTCTAATGTGGAAACCCCTGAGTAGCCGAGCTGCTGTGACCTTTGTGCTAACTGCAGTGTCACGACCTCCGTGCTAATTGCAGCCTGGTATTGAAAAGGCAGAATTTATGTCCTTGTTAGTGAAGCCTGGTCAGGATAAGATAAGGGAAAGATACATACCTCTCCACTGTCTGGTAGCTTTGATAGTGCAAGATAGGAAAAATGTGCAGAGTAGAGTGGAAGGCACCATATGCTGTAAACAAGTAGCTATAAATATAGTTGCATCGAAATGCATGCTGAGATTCCTCCATGCTATAGGTGAACGTGGTTGTGCTGGTCCTCTTGAACTGGAAAGATATCACTGCTTGGATTTATTGGTAGACTGTATTCCTGATCATTAAACTAACCCAAGTATGGGCAGTTCTGCCTCTCGAGTCCTTACCTTATAATTAACTCTTACTAGAAACCAGAGTTATGACAATGATAAACCCAAACAACATTATTGGATGGATTTGGTACTGCAGGTCCATCTCGTGGCTACCTTGTAGCTTTGTCATTTACATTTCAGTAAAATGGTTTGGAAAAGTTGCATCACCTCAGAATAGTTTTGGTTTTTTTCTTATAACTCTCTTGATTTTAGTCTGCTCATTTCATGTCTCTTTCTTCTTTCTTTCTAACCTAGTTTATGGATTTAATCTATCATTGGCAATCTATCATGTCTACTATTACAATACCCACAAGTTTTAGAAAGCCTATTTTAAACACAAGCAAAGCAGATAGTTGCCTAGAGTTGAGGAATGGTGGGACAAAAAGACTGAGTGTTTGGTCCCCAAAGTCTTAGAGCAACAGTTGTGGCTTCTTGCCCGAACTGCTGCTGGCAAGAGGCTGTGCTGAGCTGTTTAAGTAGTGAGGAGGGAATGGGAGATGTGGTTGGCCATAACTTCTCCTCAGCACTTTTCCCACCAGGCCAACTGCACTGCGCTGCCTCGCTGGGACGGGGCACACGCAGACAGTGCTGCAGGGTTGCAGTCCAGGAGGGAGCGAGGCTGAGCAAGCAAACAGCAAAGCCAGAGCTCCCAGTTACCGCTTAGTTGCTGATTTACCTATTTTGGAGGGGAGGTAATGTTGGGGAATGTACTGAGAACATTGCCCACTTGGCTGGGAAACTTTAAGCTTCCTTTGGAAATAAAATCCAGGCAGGAAGTGCTTTGTTCTTTTCCTGTGATTTCCAGGAAACGGTTGAGTTGTGGAATCTCTTTTTTAAGCGTTACCTGAATCCTCACATTCCTTTTTGTCTCTCCTTCCTTACAATAGTTTCTACATAAAGAACTCAAAGCATTTTCTCAACACTCATGAATTAAACTTTGTAAGTTGCTTGTGAAGTTGATCTGTTATTAACTTGACTGGCCTTACAGAGAAGCTGAAGCACAGAGCACTGAAATATCTTTCTCAAGGCCAGGCATAGATTCCCCAGAAGAGGTGTAAGTAGGACCCAGATTTCCTGATTCATAGAGCTGTTCTTTAAAATAAATAAAATTCCCTTTTGAATTCTGAAGATGTTCTTTGATGGTGGTGACGGCAGCATAGCAGTCCTTGTTTCATATTTGTAAAACTTTTTATTTTCCTTTTTGATCTCACATCCTTTAAACCTTATTATTATTATTTTTATTGATGCCAGCTCTAATCTATTTCTATTTTTATTTTGGCAGCCCTGAGTTTTCCATCACATTGGTGGAACTGTCATTTCCTAAACTTCTTCTTAGTATTAAAATTGATGAGATTGACTTGAAGCTGCTTTTACTTTTTTTTTTTCTTTTTTTCTTGCTCTTTTAATAAAGGTAAATCAAACTGAGATGTTCCACATTTACACCTGTTCTTTCTTTCACTTGGTATATTCTGATTGATGGCTCTGTTTCTTACTACTCCTTTTCTATTATCATGCGTATCCATTTGTAGTAAAATACCCAGCTATCTTCACTGTTGTATTTTCATACTCCAGTCAAAAAGCTCACTGCCTCTCAGTAACCAATTGCAAACCCTTTTCTTTTCCATCCTTTTCAGGGGCTTTGTGTGGCAGCTCAGTCCTGCTGCAGACTAAAACCTTTGCCTCTTTTTTTCCTTACTCATGCCATGAAGTCATATCTGTCTGTGATATCACAGTGGGCTGCTATGGGAAATCTTGTGATATCTGAAGCAGAGGATTATAACTAGGTTAACAAAACCGTGGCAGGACTGGAATGATAAAGGTGTTTATCATACCATAAAGCATCTTAGTAATTAGAAATTTAAGCACAGACGTTTCCTGTTTTTTTTGCAGGAGAGCTGGAATTTTATCTGCTTTTCTCTCTTTTGCTTCATCAAGGAAGTTTGCATTTATAAAGCAAGAAGAATTGAAGCTGCACTTTGTTTTTCACACAGTAAGAGGGAAGGGAAAAATGTGCAGGCAGGCTAGGTCTATAACATTGATTTGTAACCAACAAAGGAAATGTCTACTTATGAGACACAAATCAATGTAACCAGACTGTGAAAGTGCAAACAGAGATGTGAGAAAATTATTTGATCGTTAGTCTTCCTTTGGAAAAGACAGAGGGACGGATTCTGCTCTCATTTATGAGGATGTAACTTTCATGAAAACTGGAGGAGACTCACCAGTATAATTATGAAAAAAAATTTGTTCGGTGTCTCTCTGACGGCTGGAGGTGTAAGGCATTAGTCAAGGAGAAAGGGGCTAGGTGGCAAAGGGAGGCAGAGGAAGGATGCTGTAGCAAAGAGGATATGAACCAGGTTCTGTTATTAATGAATTGTAGGTACAGAAAATATATTGATGTTCCTTCCCATGCAGAGGTGACCCACGTGAACTGTGCACCTGCTTAATTCAGCTGAAATCATAAAACAGTTTGCATTAACTTGAGACTTTCTTGCCACAGGCTGAGATATTTCTGTAGAAATGAACTGCTCTCCTGAGAATAATCTAGTCCTGCAGGTTCTAGCCTACAGGGTCTGTTATCTAGGAAAAACACATATTAACAACAAAAGACACCATATTTTGAAGATAATCAGAGGATATGGTGTTCTTAGTCTGTTTGGCCTGTTGGCACTAGTAGATGCTGATTTGGAAGTAAACCCCTTTATTCTGTACTAGGGTAGTCTTTACAAGGACCGCCTGCTTCTCAGGTATATGGGAGCTCCTCTCCCCTGGAGCTGTTTGCACCCCCAAATTTCCTGTAGATGGATGAAGTTAGTTGAGCCGATATAACATCTCTGGGATAAACAGTTTCTGAAGCTGTGGTTTGGTGGTACAGTGGATCCAGGTCATAATACCCGATCGAAAACACCGTAGCCATATAACATGAAGTGTTGATCTAGGATAAATTCACATACCAGTTCAAATGTTTTCAGAACAAATGGATTAACTTCATATGGCAGGCGTTGTGCCAGATCAGATATCACCTGTCTGCGCCACTCTGACTTCAGGCTAGATTATATATCGTCTGTTCTCTCGCAGCAACATAAACTCTTGCTAATTTGATAGTAATGTGATCACGTGCCTATGCCCAAAGCAGGCCAGATCTATATTGTAGGGTGATCCAGTGTTAAGGGTTGTGAACTGATAGCCTGAGTCTGTTCATTAGTGGGGAAACTCGTCTCAACTTCAGCACCAAAAACCCTCCAAGGCAGAGGCAAACTCCCTTCCTTTAGTTAAGCACCTGGCTTCACTTTAGGTCTCAGTCACCCTTCTTCTTCAGCAGTTCCCTGTGCTTGCAGTGATAGTGGGCTTTCCCAATACATCTCCATTCGGCTCCATCAGAGAAGCAGGCCAACTCATACATACTTACCCAATTTAAAGGCTTGGAAACCCATTCAGAGGTAGATATTTTTATTCTGGTGAAACTATTCTAATTCCTGTGGATATTGTTTTATTTATGTCACAATATGAGATTAAATCAGGCCATGGCTTCCCAACAGACAAACAAAGTGAGTCTAAACAAATGATGTTTTTAAAAGCTTTTGGGATAGGAATAATTTTGAATCTAAAACACATTAAAGGCATATTAAATAACAACAAAAAGCTTACATTCATTACAAGTTAAACTCCCCTTTACAGAAGGAGATGCCACAAGTTCTGTCTAACTTTGTAAATCAAAAACAAAGTACTCTTTTTATTTTTTTTCTAGTTTCTAACCTGTACTCGGTCTTTGAGATGGAGGCAAAATTCTCCCTGTCACTTGCCCCCAACTCTCACATACAGTGAATATTTACCCTTGGGTGCTCTTCGTGTCGTGATATTTTAAAGTAAATGCCTTTCTGTCAGGGATTGCTCTTATATAATACATGTTGTCATCTGGAGTGAGGCACAGTTGTGCATATTTAGCTGGTTTACTTTGTAATGCATCATTACAAGTGACCAAAAACGTGGTACAGGAAGTTGTTTGTGTGCTTTTTTTTTCATTGCTTATGCAACTCCCAAGCAGAAAATGTTCTTGAGAGCAGATGGCACAGAACAGTCAATTGCAGGCTCCATTTTCCAGATGCAGAGATGTTTGGTGTCTACTTGAAGCCAGTTAGGATGCCTTTATAAACTTGAGATCAAGCTTGGTTTAACCCTTTACTGTGTGAACATTGGTGAACATTTTCAATGGGAGTTGCAGTCCCATTGGTGTAACAAGGTGTGTTGTGTTCCCAGGTGCTTAGCTGGAATCTGGGACATAGCACTGTGATCAGCAATTTAAATATTAATCCTGTTTTTCTAGAGGGAGTGTTGCAAGTTCAGCAACTCATGCATGATCTGTGGTTTCTGTTCATTTCTCTCTTTCTTTCAACTTTCTAAATAGTACGCTGTAACACAGTGGCCAATATCTGAATTTCTTACTGCTTGACAAGGGGATTACTAGATAGTGAAGGCAAATTAATTTGACTTCCTGCAGAAAAGGTAAGAACTTCTTACCCTAGGGCAGTAACACAGTCAGCTCATCATGACTGCATGATACTGATAAACTACAGTTTACAACTCAGCAGGTTTCTTGTTTGATTTGTTTTTTTCACTTGCTTGGGTCTTTGGACTTTTCGCAGTAGGCTTGTGGCTGCTCAACCATTGGTTTTTATTTGATAACAAATAAAAGTACCAGTCTGGTTTTTTTCCCAGTTGTACTCACAGAAATCCGTCTGAGATCATATGAATATTAGAGACTAACTTACTTGGAGGGCATCCATGAAAGCCAGTGTGCACCCATTGACCAGTCCAATCAGTTCATGAGTTCAAAAACTATTTAGCTGTAGTTCAGTTCAGACTTTACTGTCCAGTGGTTGGTGGATCCAGGACGCTAATAAGACTCTTGATCCCACAATACCACTTTGTCAATGATTGTCCACAGGTCGCAGAACAGGCAAATATGGATTTCTTCAAAGTTATTGTCTGGTTATATGGTACGTCTTGGTCAGAAGTAGACATAGAACCAGAGTCTGACATCTGATCTGTTCAACCTTCCTATTTTCAAATACTTCCAACAAACTTACAAGAAAGATTTTATGAGCTGGAAAAGATAATAACCTTAGAAATAAAAGCTAAAGGAAAACATTTTTTCATTATGTCATCCATTAAGCTTTTAACTATTTATTATCAAATTCCCTGAAAGTGAAGAGATGAACCTAAACTGATCTCTCAAATCTGAAAAATCCAGAAGTGAAATTGGCTTTCCAAATCCCCAACTCTGATCCATCTCTTAAAGCAAGAAAACGTAGGAGATTGGAATGGCTGAACTCTGGCTCTTGTGTTGGTAATACCACATAATACAAACTGAGGTGCCAAGATATGCTGGTTGATGGTAAGAGAGGTCAGAGGAACAGGTTTCTTTGGAAAACCTTGTGAAACAGCCTGGAACCATTCCATCTGCATTTTTCTCTCCCTTTTAAGAGTCTTAAGTTAGTTATTAACCACAATCAGGATACTACAATTGATGGGCCAGACAGCACATTTCTCTACAGCAAAATTTTGTCCCATTTGGCAAGAGGAGAGACAGTCCAATGTCTCACAGAACAGCAGCAATATTACCAGGGAGAATTTCTTCTTTGACCTCCTACTGAAAAGTTCAGATTTGTTGTGAGGCCATTATAATCTTTAGAAACTCCTCCTTTCTGTTTACTAGTTGTGGGTTACAATACAAATAAAAAGTTTCATTGGAAGACCTCAGTGTTGATTTGCAACATTATCTACTAGCCTTGCATTAATGAGGGAGTTGCATATTTTCCTTTACTGTATCAAGGGGAGAACTGAGGGAATTAAAACATAAAGGTTTGTCAGAACTAGGGAAAGTAACAGCTTTATCAAAACGTGAGCCTTCTCTAAGAGACAGATGGAGAGTTCACATCTAGCAAGAGTTAACCTTTCAGGTCAAGATCCAGCCACGGTCTTTGCCATTTAATGCTTTCTCAAAACCAAACACTGCTGTTACGTTTTCTTTTCCCTACCTCTCGCTGCTTGGGCTGTGAAGCAAATTGCTCGTACTGGACCAGCTTCTCAAGGCAATAAGTGAAAAAAATGGCATTTTAAAATAGTAGTTGCCAGGTCCTGCAGCTTAGAACTGTCACATTGCATGTTAAAAGCTCTCTCCTTCCCAGAAGTGAGGTGTAAAAAGTAATATGAATATGTGTGTGCATGCGCGCGCATGTGTCTGGGTCTGGGACACAGACAGATTCCCTACCTGGAAATGGCTTGCTATTATTAGACATTCAGTTACCAGGGGTTATGTAAGACAATTGAAGCTCTGTTTTTTAACAGAGACATGATTCATGCTACTTGTAGTAACAGTAACCACCTCCAAACGAGACAGAAAGCAGACACAGACAAAAGGCTGAAGAAATCAATGCTGGCTGAATACAGCCATTCTCCTGATAACTTCTGCCTCTCCAGCAGCCGTGGGGTTATCAGCAGCAGAGGTTAATGGTAATTCTGAAGTATTTGGGGAGTTACCAAGCTGATGCACCCATATCCGTGGCCTTTGCAGGGAGCGGCTGAGGAGGTAGGAGCTGGGACAGGGGACAGCGCTGGGCACACTTTGCTGTGTTCCCGGCGGCGTCTCTGGTGTTCTGCATGAGGCTGAGGGAGCTGGGAGCAGAACTAACACTCCTACTCTATTTTCTCAGTTACTCCTGCTGGGGAAGGCTGGAACCAAAACAACTTTTGGCTCCTCTGCAGTTAACACTTCTACAGTCATTTTTATAGTAATGTGGAGGGAGAGTCGAGACCTGGAGTAGCTTTGAACTTCTGCCAGCGCTCTTCATTAGAGCAAATTGTGAAATCTCATTGAACTAGAATAGCTCTGAGCTCCCCTACAGCTAAGATTCCTGATCCATCTCCTATGGTACTTCTTGCTGGTCGTGGCAGAGATCAAAATATCTGCAAGCTCCTTCATGATTTTGTTCATATGAGCCATTTTCGTATGACAATTTCTGTTGGGAGATAGCAGGAGTAAGGTAGCTGTCAGATTGCCTATAGTTAAAGATCCAATCTCTTCTTTACAGAACTTTGTTTCTTATGGGGAAAAAATAGGGTTACGTTCAGAACACCAAAGCAAACACCAGAGAGTTGCTTGTCTACAGCGTGTGACCTTCCAGGAATAAAAGGTGGGGAAGTTGTTATTAGGTTCCCACAAGTCACTGCCAATCCTTACCACGTCTCCTCTTGGAAGACTGGATCTCCTGCAGAATTTCATTTCAGCAACATCTAAATCATTCTGTGTAGTAACTTCTGCTGTCAAGGAAGAAGATGCTGAAGATTTGGAAATGGTCTTTTTAGCACTCAGGAGACAGCCCTCCTACGTTAGCAGAACTTATCCAGCAACAGAGCCAACTGCCTTCAGTTTCATTCAAGAAAGTTTTGAAATGACCAGAGAAATAGCCTCAGAGAGGCTCAGAGGAGAGCTGAATTTCAATAAATCCCAAGAGTTTATGATTTGTTAATACTGGAATAAGAATAACAATAATTATAGCTGTTATTTTCCTTACCACATGATGCTGTATATGCTGTGCAGAGTAGAAATCACTTCAGCTACTATTAATGTTAGTAATCATTTTCCATCAGCCACACTGCATGAAGTTTAAGGAGAAAAGTGAAAAATAACTCAAAGCGCTTTAGAAATGGTATTTAGTCATATCCTGACTCTGACCTTTTCTAGCACAGGGTATTTAAAACCCAGACCTGAATAACACGGTTGTCACTGACATCTTTACATTTCAGATATACATAAGAAAAATCCTGTTTTGATGCAGATGATACATAACTTTAAAAATAATAATAATTACTATTATCATCACAAACATACCTCACACCTCAGGACACGCTGCTGTCAGTGACTTGACATTTCAAATGACGAGCTTCGCAAATGCGCGTAGCCATCAGATCTGATTGAACAATGTTTTAGAATAATTCACGTGTTCATCTAGAACTTTTTTTTTCATTGTGTTTTGGCATTGAAGCATGAAACAGGAAATCTACAGTGGGTTTCTCTTTGCTTGTGAGGAAGCAAACGCTTTGATCAGTTCTACGTACTCCAAGGCTGCAGTCAGTTATTCCTCAATGGATAATGAAACCAAAGCCCAGAGTGGCTCTGTTTCTCTGTGGATCCTGTGTGATATTTTATATATAGTTTTTGACATAAATCAAACAAGCTTTCATTTGTACAGTTTGAGGCCAGAGGCAGCAAGCACACGGGAAGAACGGTATGCATATTTGGGAAAACACGTTTGTGGTTCTTTTTACCTAGTCTTTTCATTGTGTTGGTTACTGACTCTTTAATGATTGACTTGCAAGGGAAATCTTCAGAGACAGGAGACAGTCATCCAAAACAACAACAACGAAATTCTAAATCATTTGAGTATTTTTCCTGACTGTCAGTAACATCGTTGTTTAGCTCAGCATTTGGGCAACAGTGCTATGAATCTTAAAATCTTAGGAAAAAGCTCCTTGTCTCAGACCTTGCCCCTCAGAATGTAGGCAGACATGATCTTTAATATAAATCTTCCTCTAGCAGAGGCATTGGTGGATTAGGTAGCAAGTTTCTTCTGCTCCTTCTAAAACAAGTCTCATAATAAAAGCTCAGCGAGAGAGGAGAATTCCCCAAAGATGATGTTTTTGTGGTGTTTTTTTTGGAGGAGAGGAGAGCAGGGAAGGGTACTTGATTTTTCTGTTTATCAGGTTGATAGCTTGGCTCTTGGTTCTTGAGAAAACCAGATATATGAGTAGAAGTTTTATTTACTAGTCTGTCTTGTTTTGTATGTGTGTGTGTTTTGTGTTTGTGTGTGATGTTTTGTTTTGTTTTGTTTTGTTTTGTTTTTCTGTGACAAATGGATCAAATTGTTTTATTCTGGGACAAATGGATCAAATCCATCAAAATTTATATCTCATAGTGTTCCTTTGGCTTGCGTGGAATTATACCATAAATGAAGGTAAATAGTATCTCATTGTGTCTTCTAAATAACAAACCTTGAAGAAGTAGAGTCTGATTTCTAAGATTTTTATCAGTTACCATTGTGTATCACCTACCATAATTATATCAATGCAGTTCAGATTTGTGATTGATGAGAAGTACAAATGTGATGGCCAGACATTGGATACATCCAATTCTGTAGCATTGCGACTATGAGTGAGGAGGATTATGGTAGAGCCATTGCCGGTAGTATGAATAGTGCGATACGTGTTGTGATGAAACAGTACCTGCAACTTGGTAAAAGTACATTATCAATTTGCAATCCTGGTTGTTGGAACACGGAGATGTGTATTTTTTGCAGACATTCAGTTCACCAACATCTACTGGAGTAAGGGTTTCAGGGTGTAAGCTAAAGTATTTGCAAGGACAGCAGTCAATCAAACCACAGCAATGTGTAATGGAGGAGGAAAAAACTCAGCTCATTCTCTTCATATGCTTTCATTGTTTTTGTTCTTCCTGAAAAATAATGTCCTTTCAGATTTCGTTTGACATCTCCATGATGTTGAACAGATTCGGAGAAATCACCAATATTTTGACAGGGTTCCTTGGCAATGAAATGTTCATGAAGCTCATCTGTCATGAGCTAATCTGGCTCATCTAGCCAAAGCAGTAGCTTAGGCAGATATATTGCTGTAACAATTTAATTTCTACACATTTTCGTCTCTGGTGATTGCAGTGATGGCAACTCATATTTCAGTGGCAGAAACATTGGTGATAACTGCAGCACAACTACACCTTCGTTTTTTTGTGAGAACTTTGCTTAGGAGAGCAAGTAAGGGTCATGTTGTCCAAGTTCCTTCTTCTTGGTAACAAGGCAATATTCTGATTGTGCTGGCCCTCTTCAGTGTTCATGGCTTCAAAACCACTCACCTTGTTCCCCTCCCATCAACCTTTTGAGTTTCATACTATAGTCCTGATGCACTGTAACCTACTGCAGCAGCACATGAATGCATGGGGCTTCTTATATCCTCAAACTGCTTCTAGTAATAGTAGGTATCAGTAGAAAATGAGCATTTAAAACTCAACAACACTAGCAGTATACAAGGATGATCCAGAAATCAGTCTGTTCCATGGAAGGTTCATGTAGGTGCAGTTCCACTGAGCATAGATTTACCCCATATTTGAAAACAGCAACAATAAATTCATGACCTTACGTATTTCCCCCAGTCATGCCCTACTTTAATGAACTGCTTTAAGAAGTACGTGTTGTCACTGAGCATTGAGAAACGATTGTGATAGCTCCACTGCAGGAATGTGGAGAATTCTGTGTCATTATAGAGAACAATATTTTGCCAGAATAATTTAAAAATAGTAATTGTATTTATAACTGTACACATATATTGTTGCCATGTAAGTGTATATCTATCTACACGTACAATACCGTTTCTTTTCTCTACCACTTGTGAAAGACAACTCACAGTCTGACACACTGTCATGGTTCAGTCTGGCATTGTAGATTTTTGTGTTCATTTGAATGTCTGACTGAATGTTACATCAGGCCTTTCAATGATCTGCTTCTGCTCTGATTAAGCCTACCGTCTACTGACTTTTAGTCGCCTCTTTCAGGTACCAGCTATCTTCAGCATTTCAAATCAGGAGTGCAAAGTCCTAACAGATGTCTAACATCATTTCACTAAGTAGCACCTCATGGCTTTCTTAAGTCTTTTTTTTTCCTTTCAGAGCCATAGGGTTTTTGGTCATGGGGGCCAGTAGGCCCTCTCCATAAATATCTAAGCCGAAACGTGTGTAAATGTGCCTGCTCTGAGCTTGAATTTCCAACATCTCCTCTGTATCTCCATCTTCCTCATGTGCCTGCCAGAGCTCTTCCGTCTCCCCTGATTTTTCTCAGGACCAAACCCAAAGAGTAGCTGGGCTGGACTTCCTCCTCTCTTGGCCCTTTATGATGAGGGGGAAGGTGCACCCCTTGACTTTACTGTCTGCCCACAGCGAGGTTTAGCCAGGAGACTGACCTACAATCTGCTTATGTGCTATCTAACCTACTTCTCTGCAAAGGTTGGACTTATGCACCCGACACACCAGGCATTATGAGATCTTCATCAGTGGAAAATAAGCATTAACTCAATATATATGTTAAATGAGAGAGAACATTTCCAAAAGTTCATGGTTGAGGCCTTGTACCACTTGCTAGGGCAGGAGGGAGTGTCCAGCACAGGGAGCAGAGGGGAAGGTTGGTAGAAGAGTTATCCTTTTGGACCTTAGCTCTTAAGTGTAGGTAGTTGTTGCATTAAGAAATACCACTTGCAAAATAGCAAGAAATATCAGAAGAATCATCAGATGAAAGTGATCCCTAGAAAACGCCCATTCGAAGTGCCAAATTCAAAGTGAAGAAAAGAACTGCCTGTTAAGAGAAGTGAAATTTTAGACTCTCAGATAAAAAGGAGTGAGAGACAGGAAAAAGAAGCAGATACAGACAAGTCATAGAGGGTGTGTGAGACAAACACTGGGAACGTGATGTAGACATTACTACAAACTGCATTGCTATTCCAGATTTCAGTAAGAACCCATGGGACTTCAGGGAGAGGTTTTTTTCTCTAGTACTTTTGCAAAGATGTCCTTATGGGAAGTTGGCCTTTACTAGGCTAGAGCAGTCCAGCCTCTTTAAACAGGCTTTCTGCAAATGTCTAACCCATTAACAAATTAATTTCTGAATTTCAGGCCCACTTAACAGATAGTGGACATACGGTTTTCCCAGTAGAGTACAGAAATGAGCAGTTTCTTCTCACAGATGAAGGCCTGACTGTTGAGAAAAATTCACACTGTGGCCTTCTGATAATGTGCCCTGTGCTGGTAATTTTTTCTGTTTTCTATGGCATGAGTTCTGGTCTCTGATGGAAAGGTGTCGTGTATGTAATAGCGCATCTTGATCTCTGCTGAAGACATTGCGGTCGGATACCTACCTCTGCAGGTAGCCGACGTCCTAACCTTGTTCACTTAACATAAATGCCACAGCCTGCCCTAGTCAGAGGATGTGCTTTCTTTTGAAAAGGAAACAGTAAAGTGCATCTGGAATCACCCACTTCATGCAAGAAGCTGGCTCCCGAGTCACGTTTGTTGATGGTTAACGCCGCTGCTCTCATCTTTTCCTTCTCAGTGCTGCTTTAAAAATTTCACCCAAAATGCTACTCCTGTAGAGAAAAAGTAAGCAAAAAAGAATTGCATTTAACCTAGACAGCTGAGTCTGAAAATATATCCGTGATTGTGAAAGCGTCATTTAAAACTGACCCCACCTTACTCAAGAGACCTGTACAATATGTGGATTAAGATCAGACGTGCTTACTTCTGTGGCACTAGCGAGTTCTTATTTTCCATTGCCTCATGATAGACTGTGCTGTGCCAGCGCAGCAAATAATAATCAGAAATAAGCTCACAAAAAGCTCATCTTTTAATTTTTTCATTACTAGGGATCACACAGAAGGCAGAAAGGAGCAGACTTCTGAAGATACGAGGGGGAAAAAGC
Source organism: Aythya fuligula (assembly GCF_009819795.1). Classification (NCBI taxonomy): domain Eukaryota; kingdom Metazoa; phylum Chordata; class Aves; order Anseriformes; family Anatidae; genus Aythya; species Aythya fuligula. The sequence goes on from NC_045559.1 coordinate 87,840,685, forward strand.
ATTGCAGGGATAAAATAAATAGCAATTAACTTAAAAAAAAATTGAGCTCCCTTGATCAGGAGTCACTAAAAGAAAGTAACAGAAAACTGTGGTACCAGGTCTCAAGCTCATGCACGAAGAGAAAGAGCTATTCTGCTGGTTGTGTCTTGCAGGTCGAACGTGTGGGTGCCCCGAACAAAGAGGGAATACTGAAAGGGTCCGGTGATGTCTCTGAGCAGAAAGAAGTGTAATTAGGGGCAGAGACAGAAACGTCCCACAGGGAACAAACTTAGAAAAAGCAAATTTCAGGACTGAGCACCAACAGGAAATTGATGTTTATAGTATTTCAGCCTTCTATAAAGGAAATATTGTGGCGGTGTGTTGCGTAAAGATCAGAGTCAGGCCAATGCTTGCTTGTGTGTGTTTTAAGTAATAGGATATGACAGACCGCATCAGATCAATGGTGCTGATTAATGAACGGCTCCGGAAAGGTGGCAAACGAGATGAAAGGGTCAAGACACAAATTTCAGGAGGGAGGAGGAGGAGGGCCAGTACATCAGAATATGGAGTTATGGTTTGGGAGCCCATTAATCATCAGCATTATTATGTAAAGTACCACATTTTCTGCTGACTTTATGTCCACTGTGTCTCCACTGAAGCCACTATAGAAATTGACCTGAAGTGTACATCCTAAATCAAAATCTGTAGTACATCACTGCTATCATAAAACGGACCTTCCTTAATAAAAGCAGTAATACAATTAATGTTTCTTACACCCTCTAAATTACCAGATAAAGCTTGAGAAGAGCAAGGTGGAATAAATGTGAGGTTACATAAAATGCCCGAGTTAGTATTGTTAGTGGGAATATTTAAGTAATAGCAGTCTGCATTTCTGGAATGCATTCATCCAGAAAGCTTATCCTCCAAGATCTTAATTAAGAACACAGTACCTCGTGGAGCAGGGATGTTAATGTTTTCCTTTTCTCAGTAGAGGAGCCCAGGTAGATAGGGAAAAAGTGACTAAACCCAGTGCCACACATCAAATTTGCCTGCTGTCCTGCATGTCTCTCTTTTTGCCCAATCTTCTCGTGGTCAAAAAAATCATTTTCCTCTATTTTTTCTCTAGCTAGATAAAAACTTTTAGCAATTTTGGGGGTGTTTCCTTCTCTGTGGTGCTCTGCATGTCTTCTGAAGCACCACCAGCTTTGTTGATGTTTTGTACTTAAAACGTACCTGCCAACCATTGATGATCTCAGTGCTTTACGTGCATCACGCTGGAGGAAAAGAGATGTATCTTCCAAAGCCCTAGCAAAAAAGATGAAGAAAAATGGAAATATTCTAAGCGCAGATTTCCACGGGGGTTTTAGTGCACAGATTTTGTAGAAGACTTTGAACAGCCCATCTCTAACAACTTGTTTCCCTGACCTTTGATGTGAAGCCAGATTGAGTGCTAGGCAGCGCTATGACAGAGAGCCACTTGGATTGGAATCCCAGAGATTGGAAGAGCAATAAATGACACACACAAAGAGAGAGGTGACAAAATATGCAGGATTAGTACATTCAGTTCTTAGACTTCTCTTGTGTGAAATTAGGAGTGAAGTGAGCAGGAGTTTTGCCGAAGTAAAGACTAAAGACCCGATCCTGTGATTTTCTGCTTCTGGTACAAGTTAAAAATGCATGGCGACTGAAGTACTGGGCACTCTTCAAGGCATGCAGGATGTATGCCTGAAAAAGACGAGGAGCAGCCAGACAAAAGACAGATGTGTTCAAAGTGGATAAAAGAAGGGAGGTCAGCATTAACAGAATAGGTGGGGCGCGCACAGAAGGGGAAAGGAGAGTTTGAAAGTAAGCCACACTGCGTGTTAGCAAGGACTTCAATCTGCAGAATCGCTGGGCATTATTGCACTTCTGAAATTCAACCCTTCGCGCTGGTCAAAGGTGTCACTGTTCTGTGCAGTTCTTTTGAGCTAACCTGATGCTGGCATATGGTTCCACTCCAAACTCCGGTGAAAGTCAGAGGTTCAGGCTGAGTTGAGGATTTTTTTTTTTCTGTTTAAATTTTCACAATCTGCAATTCAAAGCAGGCCTCAAGAAGGGAGAGCCCACAAAAACTGGAATCAAAGATGGTTTTTGAGCCCCTGTGAAGTGCAGTTGATGGATTTTGTGTAGCCTGTTGAAATGAGTATGTAGCATATATCCCAGTCTCCAGTAAGCGTCATCATTACAAAATGTGTAAACTGAACATAAAACTGAATGTATATTTTGTGAAGCACATTATTCCAATGTCATCTAAAATCCTTCATTGTGTCTGCTGGCACTCATTCCAGTGTTCCTGCTGCACTAACAGTGGGGTTTTCTTTATTGTGTTGCATTTACAGACATAAATTCCAACTTGCACAGTGACATTAACTACCTGTGAAATAACAATTACATCTCTTATCATTTTTTGTTCACCTCCTTGATTTCTTTGATAAAGCAAATATTTGCTTTTCTTGTCGGATCAGAGCAGGCAAAATTATTTATTCATGGAAACAGCACCATTGGCTTCACTGTGGGTAGGACTGAATATGCTGATGTCCCAGGAGTTCTTTGCATAAGTGAAGTAAGCAGGATTTAATTCTGTCTCTGGATGTTAACTTCAGACACATTTCCAACATCCACAACGAGCCACCCAAAGATCATACGAAGTTAGCAAAGGAGGAGCTCTGTTAGTCTAGCGAAGGATTCAAGTCCCCCAAAAATGTAAATACTCCCAAAAACTTAGGTCTGGGTGGTGAAATCACCCTCTAATAAATACTGGAGCTGAGGTTTCTCTTTGGATCCACTTCTGTGTTAGTCCATTGAGCCCAACTCCCTCTTGAGCTCGGGACGTTTCAGACTTAAAGCTGCTGCTGAGCTGCCTCTTTCCCGAAGGGCTGACAATAAGCTGTTTCACTGGCCTCACTGCAGTCGACCTGGTGGCCGATGGGAGATAAGTGGGGTTTCTGCTTTGATGTGAGCCGTCATTTTTGTGATGCAAAGACAGCAAAAGAGGCGAAGGAGGTTGTTGTTTTTTTTTTTTTTCCTTCCTTTTCCTGCCTTTTAGTTCTAAGGAAGTGTTTGTTGCTGCTCTGAACAGGACTAGCCTTGTTGTTCTGATGAGATGCATTTTGGTGCCAAGTTTGTGCTAGCTCTCCATCACTTCTCCGTGCTCATGCCGTCAGAGTGAGCAACTTCTCAGAATGAATCCTACTGATAGCCTTTTGCTGGCTCGTCCTCTCTGTCCCAACTTCACCAGAATAGGTTGCATGGGTAGCCTGTGGTAGCCGGGGACCAATTCTGTTGTCATTTACAGATGGGGCTGGGGAGATTGAACCAGGCTCCAGCCAGCTGTACTGACAGTGGAGAATGCCAGTTAGCATTGCAGCAAGTTTTCTTGCTCTTGGTAAATAATTATTATTTCCCCCCTGACCTTTCCTTTTGGTTCTTTCTGGTATAGACACAGCCTCTCTCTGTTCCCTGCCCCAATGAACGTCTGCACTAGGTCCAAGGCTTGGAGTAATTTACCTGAAGAGTGATACCATTTGGAAACCACTGTAAGTATATTTTATCTCTTATAAAAGACTGCTTGTTTCAGCAAAAAAAAAAAAAAAAAAAAAAAGACATATTTAAAAAACAAAAACAAACTGCAGCACCTGTGAGCATTACTGATGAGTGTAAGCTAAGTTTTGCTTTTGAAACTTACAAGGAAATATGTGGGCAAAAAAATATGTCAATAAAAAGCTGTTAAATATTTAAGTCGTAGCCTCACAGCGTAGTTCAGCCATGGCTGGTTTGATGTGCTTGTGTCTTTTCGTTTGGCAGGTTCTCCCTGCTCCCTGCTCTAGTTCGTGCTGTTGTAGTCGATTCATCCATGTTTGTCTTCAGAGTGTTTATCTTCTTTTTTATTCTTATTACTTTTTAATGAGACACCTTTCCTCTCGCTGGTGTTTCATGCAATGCAGATTGAATTTACTGC